>NC_135548.1:40430527-41747533 GCF_045843805.1 Urocitellus parryii
GAGGGGTGAACCGGTTCTGGGCAGCAGGATGCTGTGGTACCTCGGAGTCTCTGTGAGACCCCAACACTAGACACACTTGGCCCTTTTGAAATCTTAGGAGAAGCCTTGGGAAGTTGTATGGCAGAGGGGAGCAGCCTCTGCATCTCAGTCCCCTCCAACTTGCCATGGTGTAGAGAGGGAACTGCAGCCACGATGGGACGGACATTGGCCATGTCCCTGTGTGGGACACAGGCCTGATTGAGTTAGGGTGCATTCTTTGTCTCTCCCTTTCTTGTGATTATCCCATCTCTACATTTGTGCTTTAGCCACCTGTGAGTCCCATCTCTGGTTTCAGAGAGAACAGAGGGTGTTATGGGCCAATAGACACAATAAGCCCTAGAGATTAGATGCTACCCTACTTTCCAGAAAAGACTGGGCACACCATGAGTTGCACAATGATGGGACCAGGGTCCAAAAGCTGCTGAGAGGGAAGGACTGGTTGTGAATGCATTTTTGAAGGCTCCAAGCTGGAACTCTAGTGGCACCAAGCAGGGCAGATGCTGGTGGGGATGTTTGGGTAGTTGTTGGTGAACACCTGCGCACCTGAGATGGGTAGGCATGGAGGAGAAATCGGCAGCCCATAGGGCTGTTGAAAGTGGTCTTATGTGAAAAGAGGCTCAGGTATGGGCACAGGAAATGACATCATTGCCTTGACAATGGATCAAACAGAACATGGAACCCTGGTATCCAGGCACCCACTTCACTGACCAAGCCATCCGAGCTCACTTGGTTGGAGCCACTGGAGGGAGAAGGATGTTCTCCTGTGGTTGCAGACAATGCCGAGCCTCAGGCTCCCAGGAATCTCAGGGGGGCCAACTAGCCCTTTTGTGGATACACTGGGTGAGGCTTCATCTTAGACGCCAGAGCCTCTGGCGATTGTCGCAGAGGAGCTCAAGAGTAACAGTGAGTAGCACAGGGCAGGTGAGCCCAGCAGGCCCTCTAGTCTGATCCCTGATGAATGGCCCAGGACTCCTATTCTGACTCTGTGTGTGTGTGTGTGTGTGTGTGTGTGTGTGTATGTGTGTGTGTGTTTGTACTGATGGGAACTGTCCCATTGTGCTTTGACTCGAGTGTATTGGCACAAGTCATTTTTCTGTTTGTCACCATTTCCATTTTGAACCCACCATTCTTGGTCCCAACCCAGGGTGAAAATGATCAGAACACGGAGGAGCCCTTCAGGGTTCAGAGCCTTGAACCTTACAGGCAAGACCAGCTTAGGAATGAGCTCCTGCCTGTCATTTGTGGGAGGAACCTACATTTCAGCAGCAACATGGGGTTAATCTCCTGGGATTTCATCCCCACCCAGCAGGTGCTGGATCTCTTGTTCCCAAAACAGCCACCTTCTTCAGTCTTTACTCCTGGTGCCACTCCACATCCTCCAAGGGGACAAGAACCTCAGGTTCTGGATGGATGTTGTAGAATGCCCACAGAGCCAACTGCCAGGCTGGGTGGGGTGCAGTTGCTGGGCTTTGCTGATGTTGTCATCCCCCACAGTTCTTGGAACCTTCTGTGGCAGTGGCATCCAGGACCCCAGCAGCTGTGAGTAGCAGCTCCTCACTGCTTCACTCCAGCGAGCAGGTGGAAGACAGCCGCGTTGTTCACGTCCTCCTAGAGGGACAGAGCCTGAGGGAGACAAAGCGCATCCCGGTAAGCCTGACAGCAGGGCTGCCTCCTGGGTGTCCACACAGTGGAAGGCAGGAGACACAGCCAACCCCAGGGCTATGGTGGGAAATAAAGAAGAGAGAGGTCCGTCTTAAGGGCTTGACCTGAGGAGGGAGAGCATCAGCATGCCCAGCTTCAGTGGTGAGTGGGCCTGTGTATTGTGGGTTTTGCAGGCCAGAAGTGCAGACGGAAGTGCTGTGGACAGATGAAGGCAGAGATATGTCCAGGGTGCAGGCTGCAGTGCCTAGAACTTGGTATTCTCAATGAGTGAAGTTGGAGCAGAGGAGGTGGCAGTGACTTGTCACATGTGTAGGAGGGGATGTTTTCCTGGTGGCAGGGAAGAGAACCTCCTTAGCATGACTAGGTGTAGGAATTTGGGGTCGGGATCACCTGGGGGGTCATGCCAAAGCTTCGGAATGTTAGGCTTTGCATGTATGTAAATACGGAGCTAAAGGGGTTCTTGGCAGAATTTCTATGGATGTGCAGTAGACACGCTAATGCTGCAGGTGTCCAGCTGCAGAGGAGACATGTTCAGTGACTGCCAGTGCTGAGTCAAGTACATCATTACAACCAGACCCGCACCGAGCTTCCAGAGGCCAGGGCCTCTCAAAGCTATCATGAAGCACTCAAGTGCACACTCTTGTATCTGAGTCTGTTTTGTGTCGTGGCAGTCAGGACCCAAATTTTCAGTGCATCTGCCTCTTGCACCCACAAAGGCAGCCTGCATCCCAGATCACACTTGGTGCGCAGATCCCTGGCCCATTGCTCTCATCTCAGTGAGATGAGAGTGTGTCTGTGCATAGGCAGTTTGGTCCTTTGACATGAGTGGAATGTGGCTCCCCAGGGGGAGGGGAGATGGCAGGTACAGGCAGATATTTGTACCAGGATTGTTCTAGTAGCACATTGCAAGAACCCAGGTGGTATATGGAGGACACACTCAGGTAGCAGGATAACAAGATTGTGCCCTTGTATATGTAGCTGAGATTTCTCCTGAATGTTTGACCACAGTCTTCTGGGTAGCTCTTCTAAAAGCCATTCTCTGATGACATTTGTCCCACCCTGATCCAGGTGACCTTTCAGGAGACGGTGACAAGCCTCATCCGCAGGGCCTTGGACCAAAATTTGTTGCAGCATGAGGATGTGGACAACTTTGAGCTGCTGTATATGATGTCTGAGGATGAGAGTAAGTAGGACAATCAGACAGTGGGGAGACATGATCCACAGTGGGCTCAGGATAACTGACAGCCAAGAGAAAGTGGGCCTTGGCCCCAAAATACCAAAGTGTGATGGGCCTGGCGGAGACTCTCAGGGGTTGTGGGTGTTTTGTGGTATAATCCTTGAGTGCCACCTAACAATTCTCTCCACTTCGCTCTGCAGAAATCAAGGTCTCTGACCACTCACTCGTGTGTCTGTCCATGAATCTGGGAATACAATCTTTCATGGTGAGGAAACGCCCCCAGGTCAAGGGAAAGGAGGTAAACACCTACCTTATTCAAGCTGTGCATGTGCTGCCATTCCACTCCGACCTGAGGAAATAAGAAGCCTCAGCACCTGGACATATTTGCTGGAAGCCCATAGAGCCAACTGACAG
Source organism: Urocitellus parryii (assembly GCF_045843805.1). Lineage (NCBI taxonomy): Eukaryota > Metazoa > Chordata > Mammalia > Rodentia > Sciuridae > Urocitellus > Urocitellus parryii. Next base: position 40,433,820 of record NC_135548.1, read on the forward strand.
TCTGGGGTGGCTTTCTGTTTCTGGGTTTGCTGATGTTCCATCCCCCACAGTTCTCAGAATCAACCTGCAAGTCCTCCAGGCCGCTTTCCCACAAGCAGGTGGGAGACACCTGCTTAATTCGTGTCCACTTAGAAACACAAAGTCCAGAGATGGCCAAGAGTGTTCTGGTAAGCCTGGGAGCAGGGGTGTCCCGTGGTGCTTACACCTGGGTGGGGAGCAGACACTGGTCCAATACCATGGACTACTCATGCCCTCTTGAATTTGGAGCTTCTGGATGATCAGGAGGATAGATGGGAATCAAGAAGGGAGAGGTCAGTGTGAAGGGCTGGAGCTGAGATGAGCGAGTGCAGCAGCTTGTCCACTGCCATGTCTGAGGGAGTCTGTGTGTCAGGTGGCAGCATGCAGTCCAGAAGGGCAGGGACAGGTATGGGTGACAGATGAGAATAGGACAGGAACTAGGTTGCAGGTTCCCTTGTATGGGATGCTGACGTCTATGGAGGAGGACAGCAGTGTGAGGTTCTCCATGTTCCTTGAACAAGGAGCTGAGAGAGTCTCTCTGCAGAGTCGATATGGATGTGGAGCAAGCACACTAAATGTCCAGGTAACCCAATGACCACCCTTGCCGGATGAGGTGCCCTCCTACATCCCAGCCAGCACTGAGCCTCTGGAGGCCAGGAGCTCTCGTGGCTATCTTTCAGCTCTCCTGTGGGTGGTCATGTTCCTGGGTCTGTTTTTGGCCCTGGCAATCCAGACCAAAGCCTCTAGGATTTGTGCCTAGGCCATTCCCAATGCCGCCTGCATCCTCGGGCAGACCTGGGATCTTGGAGGCTATTGTCCCATTCCTCCCAACTTGTGGGATGAGATTGCATCTGTATGCAGGTAGTGGGGTCCTTTCACTCCGAGAGGAGTGCAGCTCCACAAAGAGCAATGGCAGGCCCAGGAAGTCCTATGTACAAGGATTGGGCTAGTAGCCTGTGGGAAGAGCCCACACGATGAGCAGGAGGTCAGCCTCGGGTAGTAGGGTCATGGATGTTGCCCTTGTATTTAGAGTGGAGGTGCCTCCAGAATGCCCCTGCCCACTGTCCTTGAGTAGTCACTTCAAGGCCCATTTCCTGAAGGCCTGTCTCCCATGCTGCTCCAGGTGACCTGCCACGATAGGGCTCCTGTCGTCATCCGCAGCGCCCTCGACCTACACTTCCTTACTGAGGAGAATCCAGAGGATTATGAGCTGGGCCAAATCATCTCTCGCCGTCAGAGTAAGTGAGACAATCAGATAGCAGAGAGCAAGGGTCAGGATGTGGACTCAGGTCAACTCTTAGCAACAAAGAGTAGTCTCTGACCCCCAAGAACACTCCAACAGGTGTGTTGGGTTCGTGCACAAAGCCAACTGCACTTCTGCTGGTGGAAGGTCTTGAGGTCCAATGGTATACCCCGGTGGATATTGCGGCTCCCCACCAGGTGCCCTCCCCTGGACATGAACAGGCATCCAAAGCTGACATCTTTGAGGAGTGAGGAGGAAAGCCTCTCTCCAGGAGCAGTATGTTTTCATGGTCTGGGATAGGAGTGGTTTCAAAGGAACATGGGAATGCATGGGCTAAAGAGGGAACTGGCATTTTGTGGACTGAAGCAGTACTATTGAAAGCCTTCTGTGTGACCAAAAAACCACTGCCTGGGCAGAGCATTGCCAGGATTCTAGCAAGCAGTAACAGGATGAAATTGGGAAGAAAACACAGCCTGGGAGACAGCCTGAATCATCTGTTTTTGCATAAATTCCATGGTCTTACGCACCTGAGTCCACTAGGCAAGGAGTGATCACAATAGCCAGGTTGTGATCCCTAACTAAAGTCAGATGAGGGCTTCCTGAGCACGTAGCCACAGAGCTCATCTGATAATAATGCCAGCGCTTTTTCGTTGGTTGGTTGGTTGGTTTTTGTGAGCCAAACACCACAGCAGCCATTATCCCAGCCTATGTACCCTGAAGACCACCATCCCTATGAGTTCTAGGATCACTTGTCTCCTATCTTAACCTACTGTTAGGTTAGTAGAGTCTATGGAAGAGGAAGTCTGTCTGGGGCCTTGGTAGCCTAAGAAATTCATAGCAGAGATCTCCACATCCAACCCAGAAGGGATGGAGAACAGGCTCTAGGTTAGAGGAGGGCGACAGGAAACACATGTTCAGAGGAAGGAGAAGCGGCTGTTGTATTCCCCCACTCGGGGTCATGGCACCACTGGGCCATATGCCATGTTGGAGGGAAGCAGTCCCTTTGCTGGTCTTTGGAACCATTGTTCTCAGTAGGGCAGTATTTGGAATGTGGCCTCCATTCTCAGAAGCCTGGTTCACATGGAGGCGGGCTCCACCAACGCAGAAGCATGGCTCTAACGTGGTATCCGTGCTGGTCAGCCTGTCCTCACTGTGGCCATACTTGAGGAAAATAACTCAGAGGAGGAATCCTAGGCCTTTTTTCTCTGGGTTTCATAGCTTTCTCTTTGGTTGTGCACTGAGGCTGTCCATAAAGCTCTAGTGTGTGGCAGTGGAGAGCTCCTCAGCCCTTGCCACAAAGGCATAGACTGGGAGAGAGAGAACGAGGCTGGCAGAGAGGGAGAGAGAGAAAGATGGAGAGGGAGGACCTCTCCTTGGAGAATGAGGATTCAGTGGAGCCAACAGGAACAAGGTACTGTTGCCCAGGGCACAACCCTGTTTAGGTCTTACTCCAACCATGCTCAACCTTTCTTCCAGTCCCTCCCACCCCCAGTAGTGTATTCATCTTGAATGAGAATTTCATGTTGACATCAGAGCACTCACCATCCAATGCTTCCCTCCAAACCCACCTATGAAGATGGCTCATGTGGGGACTGAATCTTCAGCACAGGAGCCTTTTGTAGGAGATTTCAGATGCAAACCCTAGTGGTGTGCTTTGGCAGATGCAAGAGGACCTGAGATATTCTGGAGTCCAAAGCCTTCGGTAGGAACAGACATTAGGTCTGTTGAAGTGCTCTGCCTAGTTCTTCCTCAGGGAGGACTGTGGAGGCTGTCTTTGTAGGTATTGGTGCTGAATTGGAGAGCTCTCAGGTGTGTGGCTCTGGCCTTTTCTGGCACAGGCTCTCAGATGTTGGCGTGTCCTAGGGAGCACCTCCTGAGTGCCACCTTCTTTTTGTACACCCCTCTCTCCCCAGAGCTGAGGATTCCAGCAGAGGCCAACGTATTTTATGCCAAGAATCCTCACAAAAAATCCAACTTTGTGCTGAGGAAAAGGAGCCTCTCCCAAAAGAATGATGGGTGGATCGAGCCTCAACCTCCCTCTCGTCCTGCAAAGAAGGCTCCTGCCCTCCTGAGGATGCTTGCAAAACCATTCTGTTGCTGTGTGCCTGGGCGGGGCTGAGGCAGCCCAGGAATATTTACATTGATTACTATTTTCTTCAAAGTTTGAATCTATAGTTTGCCATTGTCCTTGACCTTGTTTAGTAACACAGTTGTTACTCTATCCTGTATTTGTTGTTTCCATTAATATATTATTATTATTTTAAAATATATATGTTTTTGTTACCTGATCTACTGTGATGATTTGAGTATACTAAATGTAGCAGTGATTCCTAAAGGACACATCCAAACCAACAGGAAGGAATGTTTCATTCTATCAGCAAGAACTTTGGTTTTTAGGAGTTTGGCAGATGGCATTATCTGAGTCAGTTTTCCAATGGGGGCAATGAAGTATCAGCTATGATGGTACAAACACAAACAAAGACACACAAACACACACAAGAGCACACACACTCACTGAGAGATAGATAGACAGATGGAGTTGGTCTCTGCTGAAATTCTTTGGAGACATGGTTCTGATTTCTCCCCTTTTGGAGTATTTTCAATTGCACAAGGTGTCTTGCAAATGAACCCATGTCTGAGGAAGACATGCATGTGTACTTCACATGCCACTTTTCACATAGCAGGAAGGTCATGTAATATTTTTCATGCAGCTGTCTTTTGACTGTGAACCATCCCATGAGGTCAGCTGTGGAATTTTCAACTTGTAGCATCACAATGGGGATCCACTCTTTGGATTTGGGGATATTTCCGATTTTCTTGATTCAGATTGGAATGATATATATATTAGTTTTTGATGAAAATTCTGCATTTGATAGTAATGAATGTCGTGCATCTAGGAATCTGTAGAGTGCAGACAATGAATGGATGCCTACTGTTGTCTGGACTGGTCTGAAAAGTCCTGTAGCATCTGAGCATGTGTGAGGGCTGTACAGGTCTTGCCAAAAGTCCAGGTCAGATGATCCAGCACAAAGCTGAACTCCTAGTGGTCTCCACAACAGTGTAAGGGCCAAGGAGAAACACACTTCCACACAGAAGTTGGGAAGCTACCTTATGAAGGTGATCATAGATACGGGATTATTAATATATCCAGGTTGGCATCTATTATTTTTTTAGCTTTTGACTTTCGCAGCTGTGGGCATCTTGACAACCATCAACTCCCTGTAAGCACAGACAACTCTATAAGAACCTGAGGATAAATTTCCCTGTGCATGTCCCCTTGTGAAACTGCTTAAGCACCGCCTGGTTTACAAACAGGTGGAATTTCTAGGTCAAAGTGTGCATGTTTACTTCTTTGACTAAGCACTGCCAGGTGGCTCTTCTGCATAGCTCTACCTGTGGCCAGGATTGTATTATCTAGCTTTCTAACTTTTGCAGGTTGAGTAGATACATAGTGGGAGCACACTGTTTTTGTTGGTATTTTTCTTGGTATCTATTCTGATGCTTTTCACTGGGGGATTTTTTCCTGTGAAAATGGGCTTCCTCTACTTGACCTTATTTTCTTCTTTTTAAAATTTTTTTCAATGTGACTTTTTAATTTTAGTTTTATTAAAGACATTGCCCCTTGCTTGCATAGTCTATATCTAAAGCACTAGTCCTTGCTCCAAGGCCCAGCTTGCTCTCAGCTGCCCCAGGAGGGGAACAGTCTTTGGCGGTAGACAAGAGACGCCCCTGCAGGGGGCACAAGTGCTTTGGCCCTCTGGTGTCTTGCCAGCAGTGCTTCCCATGCTCACAGAGGGTTTCAGACACTGAGTCAATGGTCCAGGTGGTCTTTTGTTCAGTCTGATCTCAAATTGAGCTCCTCTGAGAGGTCATATTGAAGTCCTTGTGTGTACCTGATCCATCATTTTAAACAATATTCCAAGTTCACTTTTTGTGTGTACGTGGGTTCTGGGGATTGAACCCAGGGCCTTGAGCCTGTGAGGCAAGTGACCTACCTGAGCTACACCCTCAGAGACCCCTGTAAAAGTATTTCCCCTTTGCCTCGGGGTCTAAGTTGCCAAGGCTGACCTCAAACGTTCCTCTTTCCTCAGCCTCCCTGGTGGCTGGCATGACAGGCATGCACCTGGGACTGTCACACTCGAGCCTGTGATGGGAACTCATGTGCATCTGTCCAGGGCTGAGCATGGTTAGGCAGAGCTGTGCTCCAGGCTCCCTGCAGGGCTGTGGAGGCTTCTGCTGCCCAGCAGCCCTGGTGCCATGGCCAGGGCTCCTCCCAGCCGAGGGCAGGCAGCTGCCCATTGCTGTAGGCTGACGTTATTTTCTTCTTATGGCACTCGTCCGTTCTCTGGAGTATGTTGTATGGTTTGTCCATTAGGAGTCTAACAGGTCCTCTAGAACCTTCAAACAATTAGTAAAATTCCTGAACAGTAAGTGAGCACGCGCAGAAATTGGGCTAATATTTTGGGAAGAACAATGTTGGATGATATATTCATGGCTTGAATATATCATCCAACATGAAGTTATATTTTATTACTTACAAAATAATAAAATAATGAAGCAATACCATGGGCTGAGCTAAAATAGATCCTTAGGATCTTAGGCATTCTGTAATAAATCTGTGTCACTTGAAGTATAGAGTTGATCGACTCTGAGTAATGAAACAGAAGTAAAGGTATCAAAGCCAATGATCATCTGTTTCCAATTTTCTGTGATTTGGTTCAAGTGGTAAAGTGGTGATATTTATTAATAATGGATCGAATAGGTTCATAATTGTTTTAGAGTACAATTAGATGCCTTCAAACTTTAGGCTACATGGGCACATTTGAGAACGGTTCCAGCCATTCTCTCATCCTTTGAGTCATTCCCCTCCTATGTCCTGTGAGACATTTTCTATGTGAGGCTTTAAGAAGAAGAAGAGAATATTCTGTAAAGAAAACCTTGTGATCTGTGCAGTATGAAGTTGAATGGATTCATTCAGAAATCAGAAATTCTATTGAAAGGTATTTATTGGCATGAGCCAAATAAAACCTATTTTTAGGCATCCTGGTGAAGACAAGGTTTTATCTTTATGTCTCATTTTCTATGTTTTGTTGTTGTTGTTGTTGTTAGAATGAAATTCATATGTTGCCAGACCATTCTATCAGATGTGTAACTAGATGCCATTTAAATTACCCACTTTTACATGGTAGACAGTTTTTAATGAACACTGCCTGTCTGCACCTTTTTTAAAAACAGGACTGGGATCAGAAGCCCAAATACCAATGGTTAGCCGGAGCATATTTTTCATTTGGCCTATCTGTCAGTATTCCCTGAGGTCATCTGTGCAATCAGCTTCGTTACTCCTGCTCCCTCACTGGATTTCATACAAACCATATGCTATGTATGAATCAGGGACACCAATCCCACAACATAGCATTCTTGGAATATCCAAAGTCCCACTTTTCACTTCGCCATGCCTGAGATCAGCAGTAATATTTATCAGCAAATGTGAGATTTTCAAAGATCCAATTCTATGTGCTCCTTTCTCATAGAGCCTTAGGCAGGGATATAGCATACATAAATATTAAGTAAAGTCCATAGTTTTTAAAATGTCATCCATTGAATAGTTGACACATGTCTGAGATACTTTTTATTTTGGAGGAGGTATTATTTAATAGGGAATTCCAACAGCTACCTAATAGTGAAATGAGAAGTCTTGCATCCATTTTATTTTGTTTCTGATGATTTTTATGAGTAAGGGTAAGATACTTCCTTGTTCTGATGCAGATGTTGCCCACTTTTGTGAATGGATGCGGGGTGTCACCTACTACTTGCATATCTGCATATTGGGCTTGACACTGCTATCGTACTTGGTTGTTGGCAAAAAGTCAATACTGAAGTTAAGCTCTTGTGTTCTAGCAGCAGAGCTGAAGATCCTTGATGTGCCACCTTCTGCAATCCATGCTGCTCTCTTCATGTTCCTTATTGACTTCCTGGTGATGAGCATCATGGTCTCCTGGTCTTGAGAATGGCCAAGCATTGCTCTGTGAATGTGGAAGATGGGCATGTGGAAGGCTCCAGGGAGGAGGGATCATTGAACATGTACTCGAATCCATGTGCCTGTTGAATGACCTGTTTTTTTATTTTTGGGTTTTAAGGGAGACACTGCCCTAAAACACTTCTGTGCAGCTGGGGATGCAGGCTTCTGCTTCACCTTGCAGGAAGCATTAACGAATCCTTTCCAGAAGACATGAGAAGAGAGAAGTGAGCCTCTGGTATCATGCAGGTTCCTTGCATTGCCCATGGGCTAGAAGAGAGAAGAGTTGCTTCATGAGATTTGATCCCCTTTTTCCTGAAAAGTTCCACACAGAGGTGAGTCCCCAGCATGTTTAGAAATCATTTCAGACACCTTTCTGGACGGAATTGAATCAGAGCCCCTGATGATGTGGAAGAGCTAAAGATGGGTTTGCTATGAATTTTCTATTTCATTCATCAGGGCCTGAGTCAAGTCAGTCATTGTGCTGTCAACACATGAGCTGCTGGTCAAATGTGAGGAAGTGGTCTTGCTTTATGAAAACACCACCCTGATTCAGTGAGCCAGAGGCAGCCTGCAGTCCCTGTTTTCCTGTAAAGGCAGATTGCTGTGGATGGCCTCTGGCCTCGTCATGCAGCCCTGCTCAGAGTAGGGGATTGAGGGACCAGGCAGATCCCTAGTTCCTTTTGACCTTTATTGCCATTGGGCCACCCCAGGGTCCTTGGACTCTACCTGGTCTTCTGGCCTGGGTCAGGGGATGTGAGGTTTGGAATCCCCCTCTGTGGCAGGATCCCAGCCCCCCAGCCACTTGAGGTCAGCACATCCTTCCCTAATTGTGTTAGAGTTGGAGACTTCTCCCACCCATCCTCATCCATGCTCATCCCACATTTTGTAGCTTGGCACCTGAGGACCTTTATTCATTGACTTACTTGTTAGTGATGATGGTTACTAAGACTAAGTGACTCTTTCAAGTCACATCACTTGCATGGTAGGGCTAGAGCATGGATCTTCCTAATTGATTTCATGGGACTCTCTCATGGAAACTGTGACTGCTTCCTAAACACACACTCTACATTTGGAGTGTCAAAATTCTTGCCACTGCCTCCTTGGCAAGTGTATCTTGTCTTCTACGTGGGAATTTCACAAATATTTTCCTTTGGTTTGTGGAGGTCATGCAGAAGGGATTTCATTTGAAATAGCCCAAACAAGAAATACCAGTTGTCTTTTTCGCACATGGATGTGTGTAGTGAACACCCCTTTCTGTGTGCTTGCATGAGTTACTCCTTTGAATTTGTTGAAGAATCGTTGGCTGGGGAGCAAGTTAACGAGAGATGGATATCAATGGTTGTCAAGTATTCTGACGTGAAGAATGTATTGAGGATGTGAAGGCTTTTCTAGCCAGTTCCTATGGCTCAGTCAGGGATCAGTCAGAGGATTCTGTCTGGTAGACTCTTTGGCACAGATGTCAAAGTGGCCTGGTCTTACCCTGTCCAGGACTGAATGCTGAGCTTGAGTGGGAGCTTCTTGTCATTTCAAGCATTTCCATGAGTCTGTCCTCTGTTCTCTTGTATCCAAGTGGTTTCTAATAGGAAAGCAGAACAAAAATTGAAAGTATGGTGATTGATTATTTTTACCAATGTTATTTCAATCCACTTTGTTTAATACGAAATTACCTTTATGCTAGTAAGATTTCATATGTGAGGAAATAATGAAAATATTGGGGTTAGGGGATGAGAATATGCAAATCAAACATTTTTGAGCACCAAGACCCGTTTTTTGTTTTTGTTTTTGTTTTTTTTTAACTTAAATAATATTAAGTGCCAGAGGACCACCTCTGCCATTCAGCCTCAACAACCTCCAGGTCCAGCCTCCAGGTGGCCCATTTCACCAGGGTGTGTGGGACCACACTGTCCTGGGATGAGAGAACAGTACCCATGGATGTTGACATCTCACAGAGTAGATATTGCCAGTGACAGTAGGGAGCTATTGGCACATGAGGAAGGGAAGAGCTCTCAGGATGGGAAGAGGGGGCCGCTTCGAGACTCATTGGGTATGGCACGAGGCTGCTGGGTGTGGTGTTGGCCTGGGCCCACTGAGTGGGGGAGATCCGTGGTCTGTGTTTCTGTACCCTCCTCTGTAGCCTGTGTTGGCAGCAGATCAGGGAATTGCGATCAGAAGTGCTCCCAGTAACACAGGCACCAGCCCCCAGAGTGTGTGCCTATCCGTTTCCCCACCTGGCCTGACTTAGTGCCTGTCTTGCCTCAGGGCTGAGACCCTACAATCTCTGATGAGGGTGTCTGTGGTCCAGATCCAACCTGCATGGCCAAAATGCTCAGACCTTCAGCTGGGTCCTAGGCTGCTGCAACCCAACTCTGTTAACTGGGTGGCCGACAACAGAGGAAGTGTCTTCCGTTGAGCTCCAGAGGCTCAACACAGTAGGTGTTGGGCTGTCCCAGTGCCATAACCCCTCCCAGGTTTCAAGGGGACTGTCTCCCCAACTCTCCCAGCCCTTGCCCACTCTCCTATTGCTGCCCACGATCTGTGGTTCCCATATGGGCATCCCGCCCTGGCTCCAACCTCACATATCCGGTATCCCCCAGTCTCCCTGGTATCTGGGTCCAGACTCTCCTCTTCCTACAAGAATATCAGATATTGGATTTGGTCCCAGTTGATGCTGTGTTCCATCATGTGAGCTCTTAGCTTCATCACTGTGCAAAGACTCTTTTCCCACACAAGTTCGCACGACTTTTGGCTGGCTAAGAATTTTCAGGCGACACTTTTCTAATGAGTACACTTTCCTTCCTTCCGATCTCCCACCAGTGAGCATTCCTCGCACCCTTGTCCTAGTTCCTTTATGGCAGTTTCCCTCCTTATGGCTGAGAGGACCTAGTGACCCCTGAATTCACACGTTCTCCTTAATCACCAACACACTGCAGAATTCTCCAGGGGGCCATATATGCTCCTGGAAGTTGGTGTTGGAAATAGTTCTCCATCCATTAATCACTCCCTCACTCACTAATGTCCTTGTGTCCTTGAGAAAGGCTCTCCCTTTCCTGGTTTTCCTGAATAGAAATCCTCTTGCCTCTTGGGTGAATAGGGTTATGGGTTGTGCAGAGGGTGTTGGTCCACTGAGCATCTTAGAGACTGTCCTTTATGGAGCCTAATGATCCTCACTGGGGAATGAGGCCAGGGTCCTAACTGTGGTTAGTTAGAGAGGGAAAGAAGGACAAGGGAAACTCAGATGTCCCTTCATGGCCCCTGGAGTTAGAGGACTTACCCCTTTGCACCTGGGATCAGGAGACCTCATTTCCTCGAGGACACGCACACTCAGACGTTAATCTTGAGTGTGGGTTCCTTTCTGGGGTCCAGGGCTGTTGTTAGCCACCAGGAATGACAGTGCTCTCCATGCTGAGTGGAGCCATTTTTGCCAGGAAAGAGAGCCCATGGTCATGCCTTGTGCAAAGCATCCCACGCCAGGGGCTCCCATGCCTACATTCCTGTCCTGAAAGGAAGCCACTCAGAGGCAAGGTGGGTCCAACCACCTCCCATGTGTTCACTCATCACTGTGTTCCAGCAGTCACCCCAGTGAACAGTCCTGATGGGATTGGATGTGGCTCAGAATGTCACCCTCATGAGCTCTACCCTGCCACAGCTGCAGTTCTGCAGTGGGAGAAACTCAAAACCTCAAAACACATGCACATGAAAGAAAAGAGCAAGAGCCAGAGCCCAAACAGGCCAGGTGTGGCAAAGACAGCTGGAGTGCCTAGGTTGGGACTCAGAATTATGTCAGTGGGGTGGCATTGCTGCTGGCACCAGCATGATAACCGAGAGCCAGCCCTGCTCATTTTGGGGAGCAGTGTGTTGGGGAAGGCAGCAGAAATTGAGAGGCAGGATTGAGTTTGGCCCTAGGAGGAGGTTGGGTAAGAGGCCAGTGTGGGTTGGAGAGCCTGGGCAGATAGACAGAGGCCAGGGCACACCCCAAAGCCTGGAGACTGCACTTGATGTCCAGGGTTGTGAAACACCACTTCCCCTCTTACTCACAACTGAGAGCAAGGGGCATTGATGAGTTCAGTTTGTGTGCGGCTGCATCCAAGGTGGCTTGGCTAGGAACCTCTGTTTCCTTGACTCAGGAGGCTGGGAGTCCAGGCTCCACTGAGGCTCGGCTGGGAGGATCGGAGTCTGAGTTTATGCCTGTGTTCCCTGTAGGATCCATGTTGGCTGAGCCTCAGTGTTTTTGTAATGAGAGGATGGGTGACCGTCATGTCTTTATCACAGGACACACTTGCTAAATGGATTTGTTTGCTCTGAGGAGGAAAGAGAGAGGGGGGAGTGGTGCTGGAGACAGGGATGCAGACAGGGGTCATGGACTTGGCATAACTCAGTCTTGGAGGTGATATCCCATCACCTGTACCCACTTCAATTCCCATGAATCCAGAGGCTGAGCCCCCTTGAGGTGAGGGTGAACCGGTTCTGGGCAGCAGGATGCTGTGGTACCTCGGAGTCTCTGTGAGACCCCAACACTAGACACACTTGGCCCTTTTGAAATCTTAGGAGAAGCCTTGGGAAGTTGTATGGCAGAGGGGAGCAGCCTCTGCATCTCAGTCCCCTCCAACTTGCCATGGTGTAGAGAGGGAACTGCAGCCACGATGGGACGGACATTGGCCATGTCCCTGTGTGGGACACAGGCCTGATGGAGTTAGGGTGCATTCTTTGTCTCTCCCTTTCTTGTGATTATCCCATCTCTACATTTGTGCTTTAGCCACCTGTGAGTCCCATCTCTGGTTTCAGAGAGAACAGAGGGTGTTATGGGCCAATAGACACAATAAACCCTAGAGATTAGATGCTACCCTACTTTCCAGAAAAGACTGGGCACACCATGAGTTGCACAATGATGGGACCAGGGTCCAAAAGCTGCTGAGAGGGAAGGACTGGTTGTGAATGCATTTTTGAAGGCTCCAAGCTGGAACTCTAGTGGCACCAAGCAGGGCAGATGCTGGTGGGGATATTTGGGTAGTTGTTGGTGAACACCTGCGCACCTGAGATGGGTAGGCATGGAGGAGAAATCGGCAGCCCATAGGGCTGTTGAAAGTGGTCTTATGTGAAAAGAGGCTCAGGTATGGGCCAGGAAATGACATCATTGCCTTGACAATGGATCAAACAGAACATGGAACCCTGGTATCCAGGCACCCACTTCACTGACCAAGCCATCCGAGCTCACTTGGTTGGAGCCACTGGAGGGAGAAGGATGTTCTCCTGTGGTTGCAGACAATGCCGAGCCTCAGGCTCCCAGGAATCTCAGGGGGGCCAACTAGCCCTTTTGTGGATACACTGGGTGAGGCTTCATCTTAGACGCCAGAGCCTCTGGCGATTGTCGCAGAGGAGCTCAAGAGTAACAGTGAGTAGCACAGGGCAGGTGAGCCCAGCAGGCCCTCTAGTCTGATCCCTGATGAATGGCCCAGGACTCCTATTCTGACTCTGTGTGTGTGTGTGTGTGTGTGTGTGTGTGTGTGTGTGTGTGTGTGTTTGTACTGATGGGAACTGTCCCATTGTGCTTTGACTCTAGTGTATTGGCACAAGTCATTTTTCTGTTTGTCACCAATTCCATTTTGAACCCACCATTCTTGGTCCCAACCCAGGGTGAAAATGATCAGAACACGGAGGAGCCCTTCAGGGTTCAGAGCCTTGAACCTTACAGGCAGGACCAGCTTAGGAATGAGCTCCTGCCTGTCATTTGTGGGAGGAACCTACATTTCAGCAGCAACATGGGGTTAATCTCCTGGGATTTCATCCCCACCCAGCAGGTGCTGGATCTCTTGTTCCCAAAACAGCCACCTTCTTCAGTCTTTACTCCTGGTGCCACTCCACATCCTCCAAGGGGACAAGAACCTCAGGTTCTGGATGGATGTTGTAGAATGCCCACAGAGCCAACTGCCAGGCTGGGTGGGGTGCAGTTGCTGGGCTTTGCTGATGTTGTCATCCCCCACAGTTCTTGGAACCTTCTGTGGCAGTGGCATCCAGGACCCCAGCAGCTGTGAGTAGCAGCTCCTCACTGCTTCACTCCAGTGAGCAGGTGGAAGACAGCCGCGTTGTTCACGTCCTCCTAGAGGGACAGAGCCTGAGGGAGACAAAGCGCATCCCGGTAAGCCCGACAGCAGGGCTGCCTCCTGGGTGTCCACACAGTGGAAGGCAGGAGACACAGCCAACCCCAGGGCTATGGTGGGAAATAAAGAAGAGAGAGGTCCGTCTTAAGGGCTTGACCTGAGGAGGGAGAGCATCAGCATGCCCAGCTTCAGTGGTGAGTGGGCCTGTGTATTGTGGGTTTTGCAGGCCAGAAGTGCAGACGGAAGTGCTGTGGAGAGATGAAGGCAGAGATATGTCCAGGGTGCAGGCTGCAGTGCCTAGAACTTGGTATTCTCAATGAGTGAAGTTGGAGCAGAGGAGGTGGCAGTGACTTGTCACATGTGTAGGAGGGGATGTGTTCCTGGTGGCAGGGAAGAGAACCTCCTTAGCATGACTAGGTGTAGGAATTTGGGGTCGGGATCACCTGGGGGGTCATGCCAAAGCTTCGGAATGTTAGGCTTTGCATGTATGTAAATACGGAGCTAAAGGGGTTCTTGGCAGAATTTCTATGGATGTGCAGTAGACACGCTAATGCTGCAGGTGTCCAGCTGCAGAGGAGACATGTTCAGTGACTGCCAGTGCTGAGTCAAGTACATCATGACAACCAGACCCGCACCGAGCTTCCAGAGGCCAGGGCCTCTCAAAGCTATCATGAAGCACTCAAGTGCACACTCTTGTATCTGAGTCTGTTTTGTGTCATGGCAGTCAGGACCCAAGTTTTCAGTGCATCTGCCTCTTCCACCCACAAAGGCAGCCTGCATCCCAGATCACACTTGGTGCGCAGATCCCTGGCCCATTGCTCTCATCTAGTGAGATGAGAGTGTGTCTGTGCATAGGCAGTTTGGTCCTTTGACATGAGTGGAATGTGGCTCCCCAGGGGGAGGGGAGATGGCAGGTACAGGCAGATATTTGTACCAGGATTGTTCTAGTAGCACATTGCAAGAATCCAGGTGGTATATGGAGGACACACTCAGGTAGCAGGATAACAAGATTGTGCCCTTGTATATGTAGCTGAGATTTCTCCTGAATGTTTGACCACAGTCTTCTGGGTAGCTCTTCTAAAAGCCATTCTCTGATGACATTTGTCCCACCCTGATCCAGGTGACCTTTCAGGAGACGGTGACAAGCCTCATCCGCAGGGCCTTGGACCAAAATTTGTTGCAGCATGAGGATGTGGACAACTTTGAGCTGCTGTATATGATGTCTGAGGATGAGAGTAAGTAGGACAATCAGACAGTGGGGAGACATGATCCACAGTGGGCTCAGGATAACTGACAGCCAAGAGAAAGTGGGCCTTGGCCCCAAAATACCAAAGTGTGATGGGCCTGGCGGAGACTCTCAGGGGTTGTGGGTGTTTTGTGGTATAATCCTTGAGTGCCACCTAACAATTCTCTCCACTTCGCTCTGCAGAAATCAAGGTCTCTGACCACTCACTCGTGTGTCTGTCCATGAATCTGGGAATACAATCTTTCATGGTGAGGAAACGCCCCCAGGTCAAGGGAAACGAGGTAAACACCTACCTTATTCAAGCTGTGCATGTGCTGCCATTCCACTCCGACCTGAGGAAATAAGAAGCCTCAGCACCTGGACATATTTGCTGGAAGCCCATAGAGCCAACTGACAGTCTGGGGTGGCTTTCTGTTTCTGGGTTTGCTGATGTTCCATCCCCCACAGTTCTCAGAATCAACCTGCAAGTCCTCCAGGCCGCTTTCCCACAAGCAGGTGGGAGACACCTGCTTAATTCGTGTCCACTTAGAAACACAAAGTCCAGAGATGGCCAAGAGTGTTCTGGTAAGCCTGGGAGCAGGGGTGTCCCGTGGTGCTTACACCTGGGTGGGGAGCAGACACTGGTCCAATACCATGGACTACTCATGCCCTCTTGAATTTGGAGCTTCTGGATGATCAGGAGGATAGATGGGAATCAAGAAGGGAGAGGTCAGTGTGAAGGGCTGGAGCTGAGATGAGCGAGTGCAGCAGCTTGTCCACTGCCATGTCTGAGGGAGTCTGTGTGTCAGGTGGCAGCATGCAGTCCAGAAGGGCAGGGACAGGTATGGGTGACAGATGAGAATAGGACAGGAACTAGGTTGCAGGTTCCCTTGTATGGGATGCTGACGTCTATGGAGGAGGACAGCAGTGTGAGGTTCTCCATGTTCCTTGAACAAGGAGCTGAGAGAGTCTCTCTGCAGAGTCGATATGGATGTGGAGCAAGCACACTAAATGTCCAGGTAACCCAATGACCACCCTTGCCGGATGAGGTGCCCTCCTACATCCCAGCCAGCACTGAGCCTCTGGAGGCCAGGAGCTCTCGTGGCTATCTTTCAGCTCTCCTGTGGGTGGTCATGTTCCTGGGTCTGTTTTTGGCCCTGGCAATCCAGACCAAAGCCTCTAGGATTTGTGCCTAGGCCATTCCCAATGCCGCCTGCATCCTCGGGCAGACCTGGGATCTTGGAGGCTATTGTCCCATTCCTCCCAACTTGTGGGATGAGATTGCATCTGTATGCAGGTAGTGGGGTCCTTTCACTCCGAGAGGAGTGCAGCTCCACAAAGAGCAATGGCAGGCCCAGGAAGTCCTATGTACAAGGATTGGGCTAGTAGCCTGTGGGAAGAGCCCACACGATGAGCAGGAGGTCAGCCTCGGGTAGTAGGGTCATGGATGTTGCCCTTGTATTTAGAGTGGAGGTGCCTCCAGAATGCCCCTGCCCACTGTCCTTGAGTAGTCACTTCAAGGCCCATTTCCTGAAGGCCTGTCTCCCATGCTGCTCCAGGTGACCTGCCACGATAGGGCTCCTGTCGTCATCCGTAGCGCCCTCGACCTACACTTCCTTACTGAGGAGAATCCATAGGATTATGAGCTGGGCCAAATCATCTCTCGCCGTCAGAGTAAGTGAGACAATCAGATAGCAGAGAGCAAGGGTCACGATGTGGACTCAGGTCAACTCTTAGCAACAAAGAGTAGTCTCTGACCCCCAAGAACACTCCAACAGGTGTGTTGGGTTCGTGCACAAAGCCAACTGCACTTCTGCTGGTGGAAGGTCTTGAGGTCCAATGGTATACCCCGGTGGATATTGCGGCTCCCCACCAGGTGCCCTCCCCTGGACATGAACAGGCATCCAAAGCTGACATCTTTGAGGAGTGAGGAGGAAAGCCTCTCTCCAGGAGCAGTATGTTTTCATGGTCTGGGATAGGAGTGGTTTCAAAGGAACATGGGAATGCATGGGCTAAAGAGGGAACTGGCATTTTGTGGACTGAAGCAGTACTATTGAAAGCCTTCTGTGTGACCAAAAAACCACTGCCTGGGCAGAGCATTGCCAGGATTCTAGCAAGCAGTAACAGGATGAAATTGGGAAGAAAACACAGCCTGGGAGACAGCCTGAATCATCTGTTTTTGCATAAATTCCATGGTCTTACGCACCTGAGTCCACTAGGCAAGGAGTGATCACAATAGCCAGGTTGTGATCCCTAACTAAAGTCAGATGAGGGCTTCCTGAGCACGTAGCCACAGAGCTCATCTGATAATAATGCCAGCGCTTTTTCGTTGGTTGGTTGGTTGGTTTTTGTGAGCCAAACACCACAGCAGCCATTATCCCAGCCTATGTACCCTGAAGACCACCATCCCTATGAGTTCTAGGATCACTTGTCTCCTATCTTAACCTACTGTTAGGTTAGTAGAGTCTATGGAAGAGGAAGTCTGTCTGGGGCCTTGGTAGCCTAAGAAATTCATAGCAGAGATCTCCACATCCAACCCAGAAGGGATGGAGAACAGGCTCTAGGTTAGAGGAGGGCGACAGGAAACACATGTTCAGAGGAAGGAGAAGCGGCTGTTGTATTCCCCCACTCGGGGTCATGGCACCACTGGGCCATATGCCATGTTGGAGGGAAGCAGTCCCTTTGCTGGTCTTTGGAACCATTGTTCTCAGTAGGGCAGTATTTGGAATGTGGCCTCCATTCTCAGAAGCCTGGTTCACATGGAGGGGGGCTCCACCAACGCAGAAGCATGGCTCTAACGTGGTATCCGTGCTGGTCAGCCTGTCCTCACTGTGGCCATACTTGAGGAAAATAACTCAGAGGAGGAATCCTAGGCCTTTTTTCTCTGGGTTTCATAGCTTTCTCTTTGGTTGTGCACTGAGGCTGTCCATAAAGCTCTAGTGTGTGGCAGTGGAGAGCTCCTCAGCCCTTGCCACAAAGGCATAGACTGGGAGAGAGAGAACGAGGCTGGCAGAGAGGGAGAGAGAGAAAGATGGAGAGGGAGGACCTCTCCTTGGAGAATGAGGATTCAGTGGAGCCAACAGGAACAAGGTACTGTTGCCCAGGGCACAACCCTGTTTAGGTCTTACTCCAACCATGCTCAACCTTTCTTCCAGTCCCTCCCACCCCCCAGTAGTGTATTCATCTTGAATGAGAATTTCATGTTGACATCAGAGCACTCACCATCCAATGCTTCCCTCCAAACCCACCTATGAAGATGGCTCATGTGGGGACTGAATCTTCAGCACAGGAGCCTTTTGTAGGAGATTTCAGATGCAAACCCTAGTGGTGTGCTTTGGCAGATGCAAGAGGACCTGAGATATTCTGGAGTCCAAAGCCTTCGGTAGGAACAGACATTAGGTCTGTTGAAGTGCTCTGCCTAGTTCTTCCTCAGGGAGGACTGTGGAGGCTGTCTTTGTAGGTATTGGTGCTGAATTGGAGAGCTCTCAGGTGTGTGGCTCTGGCCTTTTCTGGCACAGGCTCTCAGATGTTGGCGTGTCCTAGGGAGCACCTCCTGAGTGCCACCTTCTTTTTGTACACCCCTCTCTCCCCAGAGCTGAGGATTCCAGCAGAGGCCAACGTATTTTATGCCAAGAATCCTCACAAAAAATCCAACTTTGTGCTGAGGAAAAGGAGCCTCTCCCAAAAGAATGATGGGTGGATCGAGCCTCAACCTCCCTCTCGTCCTGCAAAGAAGGCTCCTGCCCTCCTGAGGATGCTTGCAAAACCATTCTGTTGCTGTGTGCCTGGGCGGGGCTGAGGCAGCCCAGGAATATTTACATTGATTACTATTTTCTTCAAAGTTTGAATCTATAGTTTGCCATTGTCCTTGACCTTGTTTAGTAACACAGTTGTTACTCTATCCTGTATTTGTTGTTTCCATTAATATATTATTATTATTTTAAAATATATATGTTTTTGTTACCTGATCTACTGTGATGATTTGAGTATACTAAATGTAGCAGTGATTCCTAAAGGACACATCCAAACCAACAGGAAGGAATGTTTCATTCTATCAGCAAGAACTTTGGTTTTTAGGAGTTTGGCAGATGGCATTATCTGAGTCAGTTTTCCAATGGGGGCAATGAAGTATCAGCTATGATGGTACAAACACAAACAAAGACACACAAACACACACAAGAGCACACACACTCACTGAGAGATAGATAGACAGATGGAGTTGGTCTCTGCTGAAATACTTTGGAGACATGGTTCTGATTTCTCCCCTTTTGGAGTATTTTCAATTGCACAAGGTGTCTTGCAAATGAACCCATGTCTGAGGAAGACATGCATGTGTACTTCACATGCCACTTTTCACATAGCAGGAAGGTCATGTAATATTTTTCATGCAGCTGTCTTTTGACTGTGAACCATCCCATGAGGTCAGCTGTGGAATTTTCAACTTGTAGCATCACAATGGGGATCCACTCTTTGGATTTGGGGATATTTCCGATTTTCTTGATTCAGATTGGAATGATATATATATTAGTTTTGATGAAAATTCTGCATTTGATAGTAATGAATGTCGTGCATCTAGGAATCTGTAGAGTGCAGACAATGAATGGATGCCTACTGTTGTCTGGACTGGTCTGAAAAGTCCTGTAGCATCTGAGCATGTGTGAGGGCTGTACAGGTCTTGCCAAAAGTCCAGGTCAGATGATCCAGCACAAAGCTGAACTCCTAGTGGTCTCCACAACAGTGTAAGGGCCAAGGAGAAACACACTTCCACACAGAAGTTGGGAAGCTACCTTATGAAGGTGATCATAGATACGGGATTATTAATATATCCAGGTTGGCATCTATTATTTTTTTAGCTTTTGACTTTCGCAGCTGTGGGCATCTTGACAACCATCAACTCCCTGTAAGCACAGACAACTCTATAAGAACCTGAGGATAAATTTCCCTGTGCATGTCCCCTTGTGAAACTGCTTAAGCACCGCCTGGTTTACACACAGGTGGAATTTCTAGGTCAAAGTGTGCATGTTTACTTCTTTGACTAAGCACTGCCAGGTGGCTCTTCTGCATAGCTCTACCTGTGGCCAGGATTGTATTATCTAGCTTTCTAACTTTTGCAGGTTGAGTAGATACATAGTGGGAGCACACTGTTTTTGTTGGTATTTTTCTTGGTATCTATTCTGATGCTTTTCACTGGGGGATTTTTTCCTGTGAAAATGGGCTTCCTCTACTTGACCTTATTTTCTTCTTTTTAAAATTTTTTTCAATGTGACTTTTTAATTTTAGTTTTATTAAAGACATTGCCCCTTGCTTGCATAGTCTATATCTAAAGCACTAGTCCTTGCTCCAAGGCCCAGCTTGCTCTCAGCTGCCCCAGGAGGGGAACAGTCTTTGGCGGTAGACAAGAGACGCCCCTGCAGGGGGCACAAGTGCTTTGGCCCTCTGGTGTCTTGCCAGCAGTGCTTCCCATGCTCACAGAGGGTTTCAGACACTGAGTCAATGGTCCAGGTGGTCTTTTGTTCAGTCTGATCTCAAATTGAGCTCCTCTGAGAGGTCATATTGAAGTCCTTGTGTGTACCTGATCCATCATTTTAAACAATATTCCAAGTTCACTTTTTGTGTGTACGTGGGTTCTGGGGATTGAACCCAGGGCCTTGAGCCTGTGAGGCAAGTGACCTACCTGAGCTACACCCTCAGAGACCCCTGTAAAAGTATTTCCCCTTTGCCTCGGGGTCTAAGTTGCCAAGGCTGACCTCAAACGTTCCTCTTTCCTCAGCCACCCTGGTGGCTGGCATGACAGGCATGCACCTGGGACTGTCACACTCGAGCCTGTGATGGGAACTCATGTGCATCTGTCCAGGGCTGAGCATGGTTAGGCAGAGCTGTGCTCCAGGCTCCCTGCAGGGCTGTGGAGGCTTCTGCTGCCCAGCAGCCCTGGTGCCATGGCCAGGGCTCCTCCCAGCCGAGGGCAGGCAGCTGCCCATTGCTGTAGGCTGACGTTATTTTCTTCTTATGGCACTCGTCCGTTCTCTGGAGTATGTTGTATGGTTTGTCCATTAGGAGTCTAACAGGTCCTCTAGAACCTTCAAACAATTAGTAAAATTCCTGAACAGTAAGTGAGCACGCGCAGAAATTGGGCTAATATTTTGGGAAGAACAATGTTGGATGATATATTCATGGCTTGAATATATCATCCAACATGAAGTTATATTTTATTACTTACAAAATAATAAAATAATGAAGCAATACCATGGGCTGAGCTAAAATAGATCCTTAGGATCTTAGGCATTCTGTAATAAATCTGTGTCACTTGAAGTATAGAGTTGATCGACTTTGAGTAATGAAACAGAAGTAAAGGTATCAAAGCCAATGATCATCTGTTTCCAATTTTCTGTGATTTGGTTCAAGTGGTAAAGTGGTGATATTTATTAATAATGGATCGAATAGGTTCATAATTGTTTTAGAGTACAATTAGATGCCTTCAAACTTTAGGCTACATGGGCACATTTGAGAACGGTTCCAGCCATTCTCTCATCCTTTGAGTCATTCCCCTCCTATGTCCTGTGAGACATTTTCTATGTGAGGCTTTAAGAAGAAGAAGAGAATATTCTGTAAAGAAAACCTTGTGATCTGTGCAGTATGAAGTTGAATGGATTCATTCAGAAATCAGAAATTCTATTGAAAGGTATTTATTGGCATGAGCCAAATAAAACCTATTTTTAGGCATCCTGGTGAAGACAAGGTTTTATCTTTATGTCTCATTTTCTATGTTTTGTTGTTGTTGTTGTTGTTAGAATGAAATTCATATGTTGCCAGACCATTCTATCAGATGTGTAACTAGATGCCATTTAAATTACCCACTTTTACATGGTAGACAGTTTTTAATGAACACTGCCTGTCTGCACCTTTTTTAAAAACAGGACTGGGATCAGAAGCCCAAATACCAATGGTTAGCCGGAGCATATTTTTCATTTGGCCTATCTGTCAGTATTCCCTGAGGTCATCTGTGCAATCAGCTTCGTTACTCCTGCTCCCTCACTGGATTTCATAGAAACCATATGCTATGTATGAATCAGGGACACCAAGCCCACAACATAGCATTCTTGGAATATCCAAAGTCCCACTTTTCACTTCGCCATGCCTGAGATCAGCAGTAATATTTATCAGCAAATGTGAGATTTTCAAAGATCCAATTCTATGTGCTCCTTTCTCATAGAGCCTTAGGCAGGGATATAGCATACATAAATATTAAGTAAAGTCCATAGTTTTTAAAATGTCATCCATTGAATAGTTGACACATGTCTGAGATACTTTTTATTTTGGAGGAGGTATTATTTAATAGGGAATTCCAACAGCTACCTAATAGTGAAATGAGAAGTCTTGCATCCATTTTATTTTGTTTCTGATGATTTTTATGAGTAAGGGTAAGATTCTTCCTTGTTCTGATGCAGATGTTGCCCACTTTTGTGAATGGATGCGGGGTGTCACCTACTACTTGCATATCTGCATATTGGGCTTGACACTGCTATCGTACTTGGTAGTTGGCAAAAAGTCAATACTGAAGTTAAGCTCTTGTGTTCTAGCAGCAGAGCTGAAGATCCTTGATGTGCCACCTTCTGCAATCCATGTTGCTCTCTTCATGTTCCTTATTGACTTCCTGGTGATGAGCATCATGGTCTCCTGGTCTTGAGAATGGCCAAGCATTGCTCTGTGAATGTGGAAGATGGGCATGTGGAAGGCTCCAGGGAGGAGGGATCATTGAACATGTACTCGAATCCATGTGCCTGTTGAATGACCTGTTTTTTTATTTTTGTGTTTTAAGGGAGACACTGCCCTAAAACACTTCTGTGCAGCTGGGGATGCAGGCTTCTGCTTCACCTTGCAGGAAGCATTAACGAATCCTTTCCAGAAGACATGAGAAGAGAGAAGTGAGCCTCTGGTATCATGCAGGTTCCTTGCATTGCCCATGGGCTAGAAGAGAGAAGAGTTGCTTCATGAGATTTGATCCCCTTTTTCCTGAAAAGTTCCACACAGAGGTGAGTCCCCAGCATGTTTAGAAATCATTTCAGACACCTTTCTGGACAGAATTGAATCAGAGCCCCTGATGATGTGGAAGAGCTAAAGATGGGTTTGCTATGAATTTTCTATTTCATTCATCAGGGCCTGAGTCAAGTCAGTCATTGTGCTGTCAACACATGAGCTGCTGGTCAAATGTGAGGAAGTGGTCTTGCTTTATGAAAACACCACCCTGATTCAGTGAGCCAGAGGCAGCCTGCAGTCCCTGTTTTCCTGTAAAGGCAGATTGCTGTGGATGGCCTCTGGCCTCGTCATGCAGCCCTGCTCAGAGTAGGGGATTGAGGGACCAGGCAGATCCCTAGTTCCTTTTGACCTTTATTGCCATTGGGCCACCCCAGGGTCCTTGGACTCTACCTGGTCTTCTGGCCTGGGTCAGGGGATGTGAGGTTTGGAATCCCCCTCTGTGGCAGGATCCCAGCCCCCCAGCCACTTGAGGTCAGCACATCCTTCCCTAATTGTGTTAGAGTTGGAGACTTCTCCCACCCATCCTCATCCATGCTCATCCCACATTTTGTAGCTTGGCACCTGAGGACCTTTATTCATTGACTTAGTTGTTAGTGATGATGGTTACTAAGACTAAGTGACTCTTTCAAGTCACATCACTTGCATGGTAGGGCTAGAGCATGGATCTTCCTAATTGATTTCATGGGACTCTCTCATGGAAACTGTGACTGCTTCCTAAACACACACTCTACATTTGGAGTGTCAAAATTCTTGCCACTGCCTCCTTGGCAAGTGTATCTTGTCTTCTACGTGGGAATTTCACAAATATTTTCCTTTGGTTTGTGGAGGTCATGCAGAAGGGATTTCATTTGAAATAGCCCAAACAAGAAATACCAGTTGTCTTTTTCGCACAGGGATGTGTGTAGTGAACACCCCTTTCTGTGTGCTTGCATGAGTTACTCCTTTGAATTTGTTGAAGAATGGTTGGCTGGGGAGCAAGTTAACGAGAGATGGATATCAATGGTTGTCAAGTATTCTGACGTGAAGAATGTATTGAGGATGTGAAGGCTTTTCTAGCCAGTTCCTATGGCTCAGTCAGGGATCAGTCAGAGGATTCTGTCTGGTAGACTCTTTGGCACAGATGTCAAAGTGGCCTGGTCTTACCCTGTCCAGGACTGAATGCTGAGCTTGAGTGGGAGCTTCTTGTCATTTCAAGCATTTCCATGAGTCTGTCCTCTGTTCTCTTGTATCCAAGTGGTTTCTAATAGGAAAGCAGAACAAAAATTGAAAGTATGGTGATTGATTATTTTTACCAATGTTATTTCAATCCACTTTGTTTAATACGAAATTACCTTTATGCTAGTAAGATTTCATATGTGAGGAAATAATGAAAATATTGGGGTTAGGGGATGAGAATATGCAAATCAAACATTTTTGAGCACCAAGACCCGTTTTTTGTTTTTGTTTTTGTTTTTTTTTTTTTAACTTAAATAATATTAAGTGCCAGAGGACCACCTCTGCCATTCAGCCTCAACAACCTCCAGGTCCAGCCTCCAGGTGGCCCATTTCACCAGGGTGTGTGGGACCACACTGTCCTGGGATGAGAGAACAGTACCCACGGATGTTGACATCTCACAGAGTAGATATTGCCAGTGACAGTAGGGAGCTATTGGCACATGAGGAAGGGAAGAGCTCTCAGGATGGGAAGAGGGGGCCGCTTCGAGACTCATTGGGTATGGCACGAGGCTGCTGGGTGTGGTGTTGGCCTGGGCCCACTGAGTGGGGCAGATCCGTGGTCTGTGTTTCTGTACCCTCCTCTGTAGCCTGTGTTGGCAGCAGATCAGGGAATTGCGATCAGAAGTGCTCCCAGTAACACAGGCACCAGCCCCCAGAGTGTGTGCCTATCCGTTTCCCCACCTGGCCTGACTTAGTGCCTGTCTTGCCTCAGGGCTGAGACCCTACAATCTCTGATGAGGGTGTCTGTGGTCCAGATCCAACCTGCATGGCCAACATGCTCAGACCTTCAGCTGGGTCCTAGGCTGCTGCAACCCAACTCTCTTAACTGGGTGGCCGACAACAGAGGAAGTGTCTTCCGTTGAGCTCCAGAGGCTCAACACAGTAGGTGTTGGGCTGTCCCAGTGCCATAACCCCTCCCAGGTTTCAAGGGGACTGTCTCCCCAACTCTCCCAGCCCTTGCCCACTCTCCTATTGCTGCCCACGATCTGTGGTTCCCATATGGGCATCCCGCCCTGGCTCCAACCTCACATATCCGGTATCCCCCAGTCTCCCTGGTATCTGGGTCCAGACTCTCCTCTTCCTACAAGAATATCAGATATTGGATTTGGTCCCAGTTGATGCTGTGTTCCATCATGTGAGCTCTTAGCTTCATCACTGTGCAAAGACTCTTTTCCCACACAAGTTCGCACGACTTTTGGCTGGCTAAGAATTTTCAGGCGACACTTTTCTAATGAGTACACTTTCCTTCCTTCCGATCTCCCACCAGTGAGCATTCCTCGCACCCTTGTCCTAGTTCCTTTATGGCAGTTTCCCTCCTTATGGCTGAGAGGACCTAGTGACCCCTGAATTCACACGTTCTCCTTAATCACCAACACACTGCAGAATTCTCCAGGGGGCCATATATGCTCCTGGAAGTTGGTGTTGGAAATAGTTCTCCATCCATTAATCACTCCCTCACTCACTAATGTCCTTGTGTCCTTGAGAAAGGCTCTCCCTTTCCTGGTTTTCCTGAATAGAAATCCTCTTGCCTCTTGGGTGAATAGGGTTATGGGTTGTGCAGAGGGTGTTGGTCCACTGAGCATCTTAGAGACTGTCCTTTATGGAGCCTAATGATCCTCACTGGGGAATGAGGCCAGGGTCCTAACTGTGGTTAGTTAGAGAGGGAAAGAAGGACAAGGGAAACTCAGATGTCCCTTCATGGCCCCTGGAGTTAGAGGACTTACCCCTTTGCACCTGGGATCAGGAGACCTCATTTCCTCGAGGACACGCACACTCAGACGTTAATCTTGAGTGTGGGTTCCTTTCTGGGGTCCAGGGCTGTTGTTAGCCACCAGGAATGACAGTGCTCTCCATGCTGAGTGGAGCCATTTTTGCCAGGAAAGAGAGCCCATGGTCATGCCTTGTGCAAAGCATCCCACGCCAGGGGCTCCCATGCCTACATTCCTGTCCTGAAAGGAAGCCACTCAGAGGCAAGGTGGGTCCAACCACCTCCCATGTGTTCACTCATCACTGTGTTCCAGCAGTCACCCCAGTGAACAGTCCTGATGGGATTGGATGTGGCTCAGAATGTCACCCTCATGAGCTCTACCCTGCCACAGCTGCAGTTCTGCAGTGGGAGAAACTCAAAACCTCAAAACACATGCACATGAAAGAAAAGAGCAAGAGCCAGAGCCCAAACAGGCCAGGTGTGGCAAAGACAGCTGGAGTGCCTAGGTTGGGACTCAGAATTATGTCAGTGGGGTGGCATTGCTGCTGGCACCAGCATGATAACCGAGAGCCAGCCCTGCTCATTTTGGGGAGCAGTGTGTTGGGGAAGGCAGCAGAAATTGAGAGGCAGGATTGAGTTTGGCCCTAGGAGGAGGTTGGGTAAGAGGCCAGTGTGGGTTGGAGAGCCTGGGCAGATAGACAGAGGCCAGGGCACACCCCAAAGCCTGGAGACTGCCCTTGATGTCCAGGGTTGTGAAACACCACTTCCCCTCTTACTCACAACTGAGAGCAAGGGGCATTGATGAGTTCAGTTTGTGTGCGGCTGCATCCAAGGTGGCTCGGCTAGGAACCTCTGTTTCCTTGACTCAGGAGGATGGGAGTCCAGGCTCCACTGAGGCTCGGCTGGGAGGATCGGAGTCTGAGTTTATGCCTGTGTTCCCTGTAGGATCCATGTTGGCTGAGCCTCAGTGTTTTTGTAATGAGAGGATGGGTGACCGTCATGTCTTTATCACAGGACACACTTGCTAAATGGATTTGTTTGCTCTGAGGAGGAAAGAGAGAGGGGGGAGTGGTGCTGGAGACAGGGATGCAGACAGGGGTCATGGACTTGGCATAACTCAGTCTTGGAGGTGATATCCCATCACCTGTACCCACTTCAATTCCCATGAATCCAGAGGCTGAGCCCCCTTGAGGTGAGGGTGAACCGGTTCTGGGCAGCAGGATGCTGTGGTACCTCGGAGTCTCTGTGAGACCCCAACACTAGACACACTTGGCCCTTTTGAAATCTTAGGAGAAGCCTTGGGAAGTTGTATGGCAGAGGGGAGCAGCCTCTGCATCTCAGTCCCCTCCAACTTGCCATGGTGTAGAGAGGGAACTGCAGCCACGATGGGACGGACATTGGCCATGTCCCTGTGTGGGACACAGGCCTGATGGAGTTAGGGTGCATTCTTTGTCTCTCCCTTTCTTGTGATTATCCCATCTCTACATTTGTGCTTTAGCCACCTGTGAGTCCCATCTCTGGTTTCAGAGAGAACAGAGGGTGTTATGGGCCAATAGACACAATAAACCCTAGAGATTAGATGCTACCCTACTTTCCAGAAAAGACTGGGCACACCATGAGTTGCACAATGATGGGACCAGGGTCCAAAAGCTGCTGAGAGGGAAGGACTGGTTGTGAATGCATTTTTGAAGGCTCCAAGCTGGAACTCTAGTGGCACCAAGCAGGGCAGATGCTGGTGGGGATGTTTGGGTAGTTGTTGGTGAACACCTGCGCACCTGAGATGGGTAGGCATGGAGGAGAAATCGGCAGCCCATAGGGCTGTTGAAAGTGGTCTTATGTGAAAAGAGGCTCAGGTATGGGCACAGGAAATGACATCATTGCCTTGACAATGGATCAAACAGAACATGGAACCCTGGTATCCAGGCACCCACTTCACTGACCAAGCCATCCGAGCTCACTTGGTTGGAGCCACTGGAGGGAGAAGGATGTTCTCCTGTGGTTGCAGACAATGCCGAGCCTCAGGCTCCCAGGAATCTCAGGGGGGCCAACTAGCCCTTTTGTGGATACACTGGGTGAGGCTTCATCTTAGACGCCAGAGCCTCTGGCGATTGTCGCAGAGGAGCTCAAGAGTAACAGTGAGTAGCACAGGGCAGGTGAGCCCAGCAGGCCCTCTAGTCTGATCCCTGATGAATGGCCCAGGACTCCTATTCTGACTCTGTGTGTGTGTGTGTGTGTGTGTGTGTGTGTGTGTTTGTACTGATGGGAACTGTCCCATTGTGCTTTGACTCTAGTGTATTGGCACAAGTCATTTTTCTGTTTGTCACCAATTCCATTTTGAACCCACAATTCTTGGTCCCAACCCAGGGTGAAAATGATCAGAACACGGAGGAGCCCTTCAGGGTTCAGAGCCTTGAACCTTACAGGCAGGACCAGCTTAGGAATGAGCTCCTGCCTGTCATTTGTGGGAGGAACCTACATTTCAGCAGCAACATGGGGTTAATCTCCTGGGATTTCATCCCCACCCAGCAGGTGCTGGATCTCTTGTTCCCAAAACAGCCACCTTCTTCAGTCTTTACTCCTGGTGCCACTCCACATCCTCCAAGGGGACAAGAACCTCAGGTTCTGGATGGATGTTGTAGAATGCCCACAGAGCCAACTGCCAGGCTGGGTGGGGTGCAGTTGCTGGGCTTTGCTGATGTTGTCATCCCCCACAGTTCTTGGAACCTTCTGTGGCAGTGGCATCCAGGACCCCAGCAGCTGTGAGTAGCAGCTCCTCACTGCTTCACTCCAGCGAGCAGGTGGAAGACAGCCGCGTTGTTCACGTCCTCCTAGAGGGACAGAGCCTGAGGGAGACAAAGCGCATCCCGGTAAGCCCGACAGCAGGGCTGCCTCCTGGGTGTCCACACAGTGGAAGGCAGGAGACACAGCCAACCCCAGGGCTATGGTGGGAAATAAAGAAGAGAGAGGTCCGTCTTAAGGGCTTGACCTGAGGAGGGAGAGCATCAGCATGCCCAGCTTCAGTGGTGAGTGGGCCTGTGTATTGTGGGTTTTGCAGGCCAGAAGTGCAGACGGAAGTGCTGTGGACAGATGAAGGCAGAGATATGTCCAGGGTGCAGGCTGCAGTGCCTAGAACTTGGTATTCTCAATGAGTGAAGTTGGAGCAGAGGAGGTGGCAGTGACTTGTCACATGTGTAGGAGGGGATGTGTTCCTGGTGGCAGGGAAGAGAACCTCCTTAGCATGACTAGGTGTAGGAATTTGGGGTCGGGATCACCTGGGGGGTCATGCCAAAGCTTCGGAATGTTAGGCTTTGCATGTATGTAAATACGGAGCTAAAGGGGTTCTTGGCAGAATTTCTATGGATGTGCAGTAGACACGCTAATGCTGCAGGTGTCCAGCTGCAGAGGAGACATGTTCAGTGACTGCCAGTGCTGAGTCAAGTACATCATGACAACCAGACCCGCACCGAGCTTCCAGAGGCCAGGGCCTCTCAAAGCTATCATGAAGCACTCAAGTGCACACTCTTGTATCTGAGTCTGTTTTGTGTCATGGCAGTCAGGACCCAAGTTTTCAGTGCATCTGCCTCTTCCACCCACAAAGGCAGCCTGCATCCCAGATCACACTTGGTGCGCAGATCCCTGGCCCATTGCTCTCATCTAGTGAGATGAGAGTGTGTCTGTGCATAGGCAGTTTGGTCCTTTGACATGAGTGGAATGTGGCTCCCCAGGGGGAGGGGAGATGGCAGGTACAGGCAGATATTTGTACCAGGATTGTTCTAGTAGCACATTGCAAGAACCCAGGTGGTATATGGAGGACACACTCAGGTAGCAGGATAAGAAGATTGTGCCCTTGTATATGTAGCTGAGATTTCTCCTGAATGTTTGACCACAGTCTTCTGGGTAGCTCTTCTAAAAGCCATTCTCTGATGACATTTGTCCCACCCTGATCCAGGTGACCTTTCAGGAGACGGTGACAAGCCTCATCCGCAGGGCCTTGGACCAAAATTTGTTGCAGCATGAGGATGTGGACAACTTTGAGCTGCTGTATATGATGTCTGAGGATGAGAGTAAGTAGGACAATCAGACAGTGGGGAGACATGATCCAGAGTGGGCTCAGGATAACTGACAGCCAAGAGAAAGTGGGCCTTGGTCCCAAAATACCAAAGTGTGATGGGCCTGGCGGAGACTCTCAGGGGTTGTGGGTGTTTTGTGGTATAATCCTTGAGTGCCACCTAACAATTCTCTCCACTTCGCTCTGCAGAAATCAAGGTCTCTGACCACTCACTCGTGTTTCTGTCCATGAATCTGGGAATACAATCTTTCATGGTGAGGAAACGCCCCCAGGTCAAGGGAAAGGAGGTAAACACCTACCTTATTCAAGCTGTGCATGTGCTGCCATTCCACTCCGACCTGAGGAAATAAGAAGCCTCAGCACCTGGACATATTTGCTGGAAGCCCATAGAGCCAACTGACAGTCTGGGGTGGCTTTCTGTTTCTGGGTTTGCTGATGTTCCATCCCCCACAGTTCTCAGAATCAACCTGCAAGTCCTCCAGGCCGCTTTCCCACAAGCAGGTGGGAGACACCTGCTTAATTCGTGTCCACTTAGAAACACAAAGTCCAGAGATGGCCAAGAGTGTTCTGGTAAGCCTGGGAGCAGGGGTGTCCCGTGGTGCTTACACCTGGGTGGGGAGCAGACACTGGTCCAATACCATGGACTACTCATGCCCTCTTGAATTTGGAGCTTCTGGATGATCAGGAGGATAGATGGGAATCAAGAAGGGAGAGGTCAGTGTGAAGGGCTGGAGCTGAGATGAGCGAGTGCAGCAGCTTGTCCACTGCCATGTCTGAGGGAGTCTGTGTGTCAGGTGGCAGCATGCAGTCCAGAAGGGCAGGGACAGGTATGGGTGACAGATGAGAATAGGACAGGAACTAGGTTGCAGGTTCCCTTGTATGGGATGCTGACGTCTATGGAGGAGGACAGCAGTGTGAGGTTCTCCATGTTCCTTGAACAAGGAGCTGAGAGAGTCTCTCTGCAGAGTCGATATGGATGTGGAGCAAGCACACTAAATGTCCAGGTAACCCAATGACCACCCTTGCCGGATGAGGTGCCCTCCTACATCCCAGCCAGCACTGAGCCTCTGGAGGCCAGGAGCTCTCGTGGCTATCTTTCAGCTCTCCTGTGTGTGGTCATGTTCCTGGGTCTGTTTTTGGCCCTGGCAATCCAGACCAAAGCCTCTAGGTTTTGTGCCTAGGCCATTCCCAATGCCGCCTGCATCCTCGGGCAGACCTGGGATCTTGGAGGCTATTGTCCCATTCCTCCCAACTTGTGGGATGAGATTGCATCTGTATGCAGGTAGTGGGGTCCTTTCACTCCGAGAGGAGTGCAGCTCCACAAAGAGCAATGGCAGGCCCAGGAAGTCCTATGTACAAGGATTGGGCTAGTAGCCTGTGGGAAGAGCCCACACGATGAGCAGGAGGTCAGCCTCGGGTAGTAGGGTCATGGATGTTGCCCTTGTATTTAGAGTGGAGGTGCCTCCAGAATGCCCCTGCCCACTGTCCTTGAGTAGTCACTTCAAGGCCCATTTCCTGAAGGCCTGTCTCCCATGCTGCTCCAGGTGACCTGCCACGATAGGGCTCCTGTCGTCATCCGCAGCGCCCTCGACCTACACTTCCTTACTGAGGAGAATCCAGAGGATTATGAGCTGGGCCAAATCATCTCTCGCCGTCAGAGTAAGTGAGACAATCAGATAGCAGAGAGCAAGGGTCAGGATGTGGACTCAGGTCAACTCTTAGCAACAAAGACTAGTCTATGACCCCCAAGAACACTCCAACAGGTGTGTTGGGTTCGTGCACAAAGCCAACTGCACTTCTGCTGGTGGAAGGTCTTGAGGTCCAATGGTATACCCCGGTGGATATTGCGGCTCCCCACCAGGTGCCCTCCCCTGGACATGAACAGGCATCCAAAGCTGACATCATTGAGGAGTGAGGAGGAAAGCCTCTCTCCAGGAGCAGTATGTTTTCATGGTCTGGGATAGGAGTGGTTTCAAAGGAACATGGGAATGCATGGGCTAAAGAGGGAACTGGCATTTTGTGGACTGAAGCAGTACTATTGAAAGCCTTCTGTGTGACCAAAAAACCACTGCCTGGGCAGAGCATTGCCAGGATTCTAGCAAGCAGTAACAGGATGAAATTGGGAAGAAAACACAGCCTGGGAGACAGCCTGAATCATCTGTTTTTGCATAAATTCCATGGTCTTACGCACCTGAGTCCACTAGGCAAGGAGTGATCACAATAGCCAGGTTGTGATCCCTAACTAAAGTCAGATGAGGGCTTCCTGAGCACGTAGCCACAGAGCTCATCTGATAATAATGCCAGCGCTTTTTCGTTGGTTGGTTGGTTGGTTTTTGTGAGCCAAACACCACAGCAGCCATTATCCCAGCCTATGTACCCTGAAGACCACCATCCCTATGAGTTCTAGGATCACTTGTCTCCTATCTTAACCTACTGTTAGGTTAGTAGAGTCTATGGAAGAGGAAGTCTGTCTGGGGCCTTGGTAGCCTAAGAAATTCATAGCAGAGATCTCCACATCCAACCCAGAAGGGATGGAGAACAGGCTCTAGGTTAGAGGAGGGCGACAGGAAACACATGTTCAGAGGAAGGAGAAGCGGCTGTTGTATTCCCCCACTCGGGGTCATGGCACCACTGGGCCATACACCATGTTGGAGGGAAGCAGTCCCTTTGCTGGTCTTTGGAACCATTGTTCTCAGTAGGGCAGTATTTGGAATGTGGCCTCCATTCTCAGAAGCCTGGTTCACATGGAGGCGGGCTCCACCAACGCAGAAGCATGGCTCTAACGTGGTATCCGCGCTGGTCAGCCTGTCCTCACTGTGGCCATACTTGAGGAAAATAACTCAGAGGAGGAATCCTAGGCCTTTTTTCTCTGGGTTTCATAGCTTTCTCTTTGGTTGTGCACTGAGGCTGTCCATAAAGCTCTAGTGTGTGGCAGTGGAGAGCTCCTCAGCCCTTGCCACAAAGGCATAGACTGGGAGAGAGAGAACGAGGCTGGCAGAGAGGGAGAGAGAGAAAGATGGAGAGGGAGGACCTCTCCTTGGAGAATGAGGATTCAGTGGAGCCAACAGGAACAAGGTACTGTTGCCCAGGGCACAACCCTGTTTAGGTCTTACTCCAACCATGCTCAACCTTTCTTCCAGTCCCTCCCACCCCCCAATAGTGTATTCATCTTGAATGAGAATTTCATGTTGACATCAGAGCACTCACCATCCAATGCTTCCCTCCAAACCCACCTATGAAGATGGCTCATGTGGGAGATTTCAGATGCAAACCCTAGTTGTGTGCTTTGGCAGATGCAAGAGGACCTGAGATATTCTGGAGTCCAAAGCCTTTGGTAGGAACAGACATTAGGTCTGTTGAAGTGCTCTGCCTAGTTCTTCCTCAGGGAGGACTGTGGAGGCTGTCTTTGTTGGTATTGGTGCTGAATTGGAGAGCTCTCAGGTGTGTGGCTCTGGCCTTTTCTGGCACAGGCTCTCAGATGTTGGCGTGTCCTAGGGAGCACCTCCTGAGTGCCACCTTCTTTTTGTACACCCCTCTCTCTCCAGAGCTGAGGATTCCAGCAGAGGCCAACGTATTTGATGCCAAGAATCCTCACAAAAAATCCAACTTTGTGCTGAGGAAAAGGAGCCTCTCCCAAAAGAATGATGGGTGGATCGAGCCTCAACCTCCCTCTCGTCCTGCAAAGAAGGCTCCTGCCCTCCTGAGGATGCTTGCAAAACCATTCTGTTGCTGTGTGCCTGGGCGGGGCTGAGGCAGCCCAGGAATATTTACATTGATTACTATTTTCTTCAAAGTTTGAATCTATAGTTTGCCATTGTCCTTGACCTTGTTTAGTAACACAGTTGTTACTCTATCCTGTATTTGTTGTTTCCATTAATATATTATTATTATTTTAAAATATATATGTTTCTGTTACCTGATCTACTGTGATGATTTGAGTATACTAAATGTAGCAGTGATTCCTAAAGGACACATCCAAACCAACAGGAAGGAATGTTTCATTCTATCAGCAAGAACTTTGGTTTTTAGGAGTTTGGCAGATGGCATTATCTGAGTCAGTTTTCCAATGGGGGCAATGAAGTATCAGCTATGATGGTACAAACACAAACAAAGACACACAAACACACACAAGAGCACACACACTCACTGAGAGATAGATAGACAGATGGAGTTGGTCTCTGCTGAAATACTTTGGAGACATGGTTCTGATTTCTCCCCTTTTGGAGTATTTTCAATTGCACAAGGTGTCTTGCAAATGAACCCATGTCTGAGGAAGACATGCATGTGTACTTCACATGCCACTTTTCACATAGCAGGAAGGTCATGTAATATTTTTCATGCAGCTGTCTTTTGACTGTGAACCATCCCATGAGGTCAGCTGTGGAATTTTCAACTTGTAGCATCACAATGGGGATCCACTCTTTGGATTTGGGGATATTTCCGATTTTCTTGATTCAGATTGGAATGATATATATATTAGTTTTTGATGAAAATTCTGCATTTGATGGTAATGAATGTCGTGCATCTAGGAATCTGTAGAGTGCAGACAATGAATGGATGCCTACTGTTGTCTGGACTGGTCTGAAAAGTCCTGTAGCATCTGAGCATGTGTGAGGGCTGTACAGGTCTTGCCAAAAGTCCAGGTCAGATGATCCTGCACAAAGCTGAACTCCTAGTGGTCTCCACAACAGTGTAAGGGCCAAGGAGAAACACACTTCCACACAGAAGTTGGGAAGCTACCTTATGAAGGTGATCATAGATACGGGATTATTAATATATCCAGGTTGGCATCTATTATTTTTTTAGCTTTTGACTTTCGCAGCTGTGGGCATCTTGACAACCATCAACTCCCTGTAAGCACAGACAACTCTATAAGAACCTGAGGATAAATTTCCCTGTGCATGTCCCCTTGTGAAACTGCTTAAGCACCGCCTGGTTTACACACAGGTGGAATTTCTAGGTCAAAGTGTGCATGTTTACTTCTTTGACTAAGCACTGCCAGGTGGCTCTTCTGCATAGCTCTACCTGTGGCCAGGATTGTATTATCTAGCTTTCTAACTTTTGCATGTTGAGTAGATACATAGTGGGAGCACACTGTTTTTGTTGGTATTTTTCTTGGTATCTATTCTGATGCTTTTCACTGGGGGATTTTTTCCTGTGAAAATGGGCTTCCTCTACTTGACCTTATTTTCTTCTTTTTAAAATTTTTTCAATGTGACTTTTTAATTTTAGTTTTATTAAAGACATTGCCCCTTGCTTGCATAGTCTATATCTAAAGCACTAGTCCTTGCTCCAAGGCCCAGCTTGCTCTCAGCTGCCCCAGGAGGGGAACAGTCTTTGGCGGTAGACAAGAGACGCCCCTGCAGGGGGCACAAGTGCTTTGGCCCTCTGGTGTCTTGCCAGCAGTACTTCCCATGCTCACAGAGGGTTTCAGACACTGAGTCAATGGACCAGGTGGTCTTTTGTTCAGTCTGATCTCAAATTGAGCTCCTCTGAGAGGTCATATTGAAGTCCTTGTGTGTACCTGACCCATCATTTTAAACAATATTCCAAGTTCACTTTTTGTGTGTACGTGGGTTCTGGGGATTGAACCCAGGGCCTTGAGCCTGTGAGGCAAGTGACCTACCTGAGCTACACCCTCAGAGACCCCTGTAAAAGTATTTCCCCTTTGCCTCGGGGTCTAAGTTGCCAAGGCTGACCTCAAACGTTCCTCTTGCCTCAGCCTCCCTGGTGGCTGGCATGACAGGCATGCACCTGGGACTGTCACACTCGAGCCTGTGATGGGAACTCATGTGCATCTGTCCAGGGCTGAGCATGGTTAGGCAGAGCTGTGCTCCAGGCTCCCTGCAGGGCTGTGGAGGCTTCTGCTGCCCAGCAGCCCTGGTGCCATGGCCAGGGCTCCTCCCAGCCGAGGGCAGGCAGCTGCCCATTGCTGTAGGCTGACCTTATTTTCTTCTTATGGCACTCGTCCGTTCTCTGGAGTATGTTGTATGGTTTGTCCATTAGGAGTCTAACAGGTCCTCTAGAACCTTCAAACAATTAGTAAAATTCCTGAACAGTAAGTGAGCGCGCGCAGAAATTGGGCTAATATTTTGGGAAGAACAATGTTGGATGATATATTCATGGCTTGAATATATCATCCAACATGAAGTTATATTTTATTACTTACAAAATAATAAAATAATGAAGCAATACCATGGGCTGAGCTAAAATAGATCCTTAGGATCTTAGGCATTCTGAAATAAATCTGTGTCACTTGAAGTATAGAGTTGATCGACTCTGAGTAATGAAACAGAAGTAAAGGTATCAAAGCCAATGATCATCTGTTTCCAATTTTCTGTGATTTGGTTCAAGTGGTAAAGTGGTGATATTTATTAATAATGGATCGAATAGGTTCATAATTGTTTTAGAGTACAATTAGATGCCTTCAAACTTTAGGCTACATGGGCACATTTGAGAACGGTTCCAGCCATTCTCTCATCCTTTGGGTCATTCCCCTCCTATGTCCTGTGAGACATTTTCTATGTGAGGCTTTAAGAAGAAGAAGAGAATATTCTGTAAAGAAAACCTTGTGATCTGTGCAGTATGAAGTTGAATGGATTCATTCAGAAATCAGAAATTCTATTGAAAGATATTTATTGGCATGAGCCAAATAAAACCTATTTTTAGGCATCCTGGTGAAGACAAGGTTTTATCTTTATGTCTCATTTTCTATGTTTTGTTGTTGTTG
This sequence comes from Urocitellus parryii, assembly GCF_045843805.1. NCBI lineage: Eukaryota > Metazoa > Chordata > Mammalia > Rodentia > Sciuridae > Urocitellus > Urocitellus parryii. The sequence continues at coordinate 40,470,176 of NC_135548.1, forward strand.
TTGTTGTTAGAATGAAATTCATATGTTGCCAGACCATTCTATCAGATGTGTAACTAGATGCCATTTAAATTACCCACTTTTACATGGTAGACAGTTTTTAATGAACACTGCCTGTCTGCACCTTTTTTAAAAACAGGACTGGGATCAGAAGCCCAAATACCAATGGTTAGCTGGAGCATATTTTTCATTTGGCCTATCTGTCAGTATTCCCTGAGGTCATCTGTGCAATCAGCTTCGTTACTCCTGCTCCCTCACTGGATTTCATAGAAACCATATGCTATGTATGAATCAGGGACACCAAGCCCACAACATAGCATTCTTGGAATATCCAAAGTCCCACTTTTCACTTCGCCATGCCTGAGATCAGCAGTAATATTTATCAGCAAATGTGAGATTTTCAAAGATCCAATTCTATGTGCTCCTTTCTCATAGAGCCTTAGGCAGGGATATAGCATACATAAATATTAAGTAAAGTCCATAGTTTTTAAAATGTCATCCATTGAATAGTTGACACATGTCTGAGATACTTTTTATTTTGGAGGAGGTATTATTTAATAGGGAATTCCAACAGCTACCTAATAGTGAAATGAGAAGTCTTGCATCCATTTTATTTTGTTTCTGATGATTTTTATGAGTAAGGGTAAGATACTTCCTTGTTCTGATGCAGATGTTGCCCACTTTTGTGAATGGATGCGGGGTGTCACCTACTACTTGCATATCTGCATATTGGGCTTGACACTGCTATCGTACTTGGTAGTTGGCAAAAAGTCAATACTGAAGTTAAGCTCTTGTGTTCTAGCAGCAGAGCTGAAGATCCTTGATGTGCCACCTTCTGCAATCCATGCTGCTCTCTTCATGTTCCTTATTGACTTCCTGGTGATGAGCATCATGGTCTCCTGGTCTTGAGAATGGCCAAGCATTGCTCTGTGAATGTGGAAGATGGGCATGTGGAAGGCTCCAGGGAGGAGGGATCATTGAACATGTACTCGAATCCATGTGCCTGCTGAATGACCTGTTTTTTTTATTTTTGGGTTTTAAGGGAGACACTGCCCTAAAACACTTCTGTGCAGCTGGGGATGCAGGCTTCTGCTTCACCTTGCAGGAAGCATTAACGAATCCTTTCCAGAAGACATGAGAAGAGAGAAGTGAGCCTCTGGTATCATGCAGGTTCCTTGCATTGCCCATGGGCTAGAAGAGAGAAGAGTTGCTTCATGAGATTTGATCCCCTTTTTCCTGAAAAGTTCCACACAGAGGTGAGTCCCCAGCATGTTTAGAAATCATTTCAGACACCTTTCTGGACGGAATTGAATCAGAGCCCCTGATGATGTGGAAGAGCTAAAGATGGGTTTGCTATGAATTTTCTATTTCATTCATCAGGGCCTGAGTCAAGTCAGTCATTGTGCTGTCAACACATGAGCTGCTGGTCAAATGTGAGGAAGTGGTCTTGCTTTATGAAAACACCACCCTGATTCAGTGAGCCAGAGGCAGCCTGCAGTCCCTGTTTTCCTGTAAAGGCAGATTGCTGTGGATGGCCTCTGGCCTCGTCATGCAGCCCTGCTCAGAGTAGGGGATTGAGGGACCAGGCAGATCCCTAGTTCCTTTTGACCTTTATTGCCATTGGGCCACCCCAGGGTCCTTGGACTCTACCTGGTCTTCTGGCCTGGGTCAGGGGATGTGAGGTTTGGAATCCCCCTCTGTGGCAGGATCCCAGCCCCCCAGCCACTTGAGGTCAGCACATCCTTCCCTAATTGTGTTAGAGTTGGAGACTTCTCCCACCCATCCTCATCCATGCTCATCCCACATTTTGTAGCTTGGCACCTGAGGACCTTTATTCATTGACTTAGTTGTTAGTGATGATGGTTACTAAGACTAAGTGACTCTTTCAAGTCACATCACTTGCATGGTAGGGCTAGAGCATGGATCTTCCTAATTGATTTCATGGGACTCTCTCATGGAAACTGTGACTGCTTCCTAAACACACACTCTACATTTGGAGTGTCAAAATTCTTGCCACTGCCTCCTTGGCAAGTGTATCTTGTCTTCTACGTGGGAATTTCACAAATATTTTCCTTTGGTTTGTGGAGGTCATGCAGAAGGGATTTCATTTGAAATAGCCCAAACAAGAAATACCAGTTGTCTTTTTCGCACATGGATGTGTGTAGTGAACACCCCTTTCTGTGTGCTTGCATGAGTTACTCCTTTGAATTTGTTGAAGAATGGTTGGCTGGGGAGCAAGTTAACGAGAGATGGATATCAATGGTTGTCAAGTATTCTGACGTGAAGAATGTATTGAGGATGTGAAGGCTTTTCTAGCCAGTTCCTATGGCTCAGTCAGGGATCAGTCAGAGGAATCTGTCTGGTAGACTCTTTGGCACAGATGTCAAAGTGGCCTGGTCTTACCCTGTCCAGGACTGAATGCTGAGCTTGAGTGGGAGCTTCTTGTCATTTCAAGCATTTCCATGAGTCTGTCCTCTGTTCTCTTGTATCCAAGTGGTTTCTAATAGGAAAGCAGAACAAAAATTGAAAGTATGGTGATTGATTATTTTTACCAATGTTATTTCAATCCACTTTGTTTAATACGAAATTACCTTTATGCTAGTAAGATTTCATATGTGAGGAAATAATGAAAATATTGGGGTTAGGGGATGAGAATATGCAAATCAAACATTTTTGAGCACCAAGACCCGTTTTTTTGTTTTTGTTTTTGTTTTTTTTTTAACTTAAATAATATTAAGTGCCAGAGGACCACCGCTGCCATTCAGCCTCAACAACCTCCAGGTCCAGCCTCCAGGTGGCCCATTTCACCAGGGTGTGTGGGACCACACTGTCCTGGGATGAGAGAACAGTACCCACGGATGTTGACATCTCACAGAGTAGATATTGCCAGTGACAGTAGGGAGCTATTGACACATGAGGAAGGGAAGAGCTCTCAGGATGGGAAGAGGGGGCCGCTTCGAGACTCATTGGGTATGGCACGAGGCTGCTGGGTGTGGTGTTGGCCTGGGCCCACTGAGTGGGGCAGATCCGTGGTCTGTGTTTCTGTACGCTCCTCTGTAGCCTGTGTTGGCAGCAGATCAGGGAATTGCGATCAGAAGTGCTCCCAGTAACACAGGCACCAGCCCCCAGAGTGTGTGCCTATCCGTTTCCCCACCTGGCCTGACTTAGTGCCTGTCTTGCCTCAGGGCTGAGACCCTACAATCTCTGATGAGGGTGTCTGTGGTCCAGATCCAACCTGCATGGCCAACATGCTCAGACCTTCAGCTGGGTCCTAGGCTGCTGCAACCCAACTCTGTTAACTGGGTGGCCGACAACAGAGGAAGTGTCTTCCGTTGAGCTCCAGAGGCTCAACACAGTAGGTGTTGGGCTGTCCCAGTGCCATAACCCCTCCCAGGTTTCAAGGGGACTGTCTCCCCAACTCTCCCAGCCCTTGCCCACTCTCCTATTGCTGCCCACGATCTGTGGTTCCCATATGGGCATCCCGCCCTGGCTCCAACCTCACATATCCGGTATCCCCCAGTCTCCCTGGTATCTGGGTCCAGACTCTCCTCTTCCTACAAGAATATCAGATATTGGATTTGGTCCCAGTTGATGCTGTGTTCCATCATGTGAGCTCTTAGCTTCATCACTGTGCAAAGACTCTTTTCCCACACAAGTTCGCACGACTTTTGGCTGGCTAAGAATTTTCAGGCGACACTTTTCTAATGAGTACACTTTCCTTCCTTCCGATCTCCCACCAGTGAGCATTCCTCGCACCCTTGTCCTAGTTCCTTTATGGCAGTTTCCCTCCTTATGGCTGAGAGGACCTAGTGACCCCTGAATTCACACGTTCTCCTTAATCACCAACACACTGCAGAATTCTCCAGGGGGCCATATATGCTCCTGGAAGTTGGTGTTGGAAATAGTTCTCCATCCATTAATCACTCCCTCACTCACTAATGTCCTTGTGTCCTTGAGAAAGGCTCTCCCTTTCCTGGTTTCCCTGAATAGAAATCCTCTTGCCTCTTGGGTGAATAGGGTTATGGGTTGTGCAGAGGGTGTTGGTCCACTGAGCATCTTAGAGACTGTCCTTTATGGAGCCTAATGATCCTCACTGGGGAATGAGGCCAGGGTCCTAACTGTGGTTAGTTAGAGAGGGAAAGAAGGACAAGGGAAACTCAGATGTCCCTTAATGGCCCCTGGAGTTAGAGGACTTACCCCTTTGCACCTGGGATCAGGAGACCTCATTTCCTCGAGGACACGCACACTCAGACGTTAATCTTGAGTGTGGGTTCCTTTCTGGGGTCCAGGGCTGTTGTTAGCCACCAGGAATGACAGTGCTCACCATGCAGAGTGGAGCCATTTTTGCCAGGAAAGAGAGCCCATGGTCACGCCTTGTGCAAAGCATCCCACGCCAGGGGCTCCCATGCCTACATTCCTGTCCTGAAAGGAAGCCACTCAGAGGCAAGGTGGGTCCAACCACCTCCCATGTGTTCACTCATCACTGTGTTCCAGCAGTCACCCCAGTGAACAGTCCTGATGGGATTGGATGTGGCTCAGAATGTCACCCTCATGAGCTCTACCCTGCCACAGCTGCAGTTCTGCAGTGGGAGAAACTCAAAACCTCAAAACACATGCACATGAAAGAAAAGAGCAAGAGCCAGAGCCCAAACAGGCCAGGTGTGGCAAAGACAGCTGGAGTGCCTAGGTTGGGACTCAGAATTATGTCAGTGGGGTGGCATTGCTGCTGGCACCAGCATGATAACCGAGAGCCAGCCCTGCTCATTTTGGGGAGCAGTGTGTTGGGGAAGGCAGCAGAAATTGAGAGGCAGGATTGAGTTTGGCCCTAGGAGGAGGTTGGGTAAGAGGCCAGTGTGGGTTGGAGAGCCTGGGCAGATAGACAGAGGCCAGGGCACACCCCAAAGCCTGGAGACTGCCCTTGATGTCCAGGGTTGTGAAACACCACTTCCCCTCTTACTCACAACTGAGAGCAAGGGGCATTGATGAGTTCAGTTTGTGTGCGGCTGCATCCAAGGTGGCTCGGCTAGGAACCTCTGTTTCCTTGACTCAGGAGGATGGGAGTCCAGGCTCCACTGAGGCTCGGCTGGGAGGATCAGAGTCTGAGTTTATGCCTGTGTTCCCTGTAGGATCCATGTTGGCTGAGCCTCAGTGTTTTTGTAATGAGAGGATGGGTGACCGTCATGTCTTTATCACAGGACACACTTGCTAAATGGATTTGTTTGCTCTGAGGAGGAAAGAGAGAGGGGGGAGTGGTGCTGGAGACAGGGATGCAGACAGGGGTCATGGACTTGGCATAACTCAGTCTTGGAGGTGATATCCCATCACCTGTACCCACTTCAATTCCCATGAATCCAGAGGCTGAGCCCCCTTGAGGTGAGGGGTGAACCGGTTCTGGGCAGCAGGATGCTGTGGTACCTCGGAGTCTCTGTGAGACCCCAACACTAGACACACTTGGCCCTTTTGAAATCTTAGGAGAAGCCTTGGGAAGTTGTATGGCAGAGGGGAGCAGCCTCTGCATCTCAGTCCCCTCCAACTTGCCATGGTGTAGAGAGGGAACTGCAGCCACGATGGGACGGACATTGGCCATGTCCCTGTGTGGGACACAGGCCTGATTGAGTTAGGGTGCATTCTTTGTCTCTCCCTTTCTTGTGATTATCCCATCTCTACATTTGTGCTTTAGCCACCTGTGAGTCCCATCTCTGGTTTCAGAGAGAACAGAGGGTGTTATGGGCCAATAGACACAATAAACCCTAGAGATTAGATGCTACCCTACTTTCCAGAAAAGACTGAGCACACCATGAGTTGCACAATGATGGGACCAGGGTCCAAAAGCTGCTGAGAGGGAAGGACTGGTTGTGAATGCATTTTTGAAGGCTCCAAGCTGGAACTCTAGTGGCACCAAGCAGGGCAGATGCTGGTGGGGATGTTTGGGTAGTTGTTGGTGAACACCTGCGCACCTGAGATGGGTAGGCATGGAGGAGAAATCGGCAGCCCATAGGGCTGTTGAAAGTGGTCTTATGTGAAAAGAGGCTCAGGTATGGGCACAGGAAATGACATCATTGCCTTGACAATGGATCAAACAGAACATGGAACCCTGGTATCCAGGCACCCACTTCACTGACCAAGCCATCCGAGCTCACTTGGTTGGAGCCACTGGAGGGAGAAGGATGTTCTCCTGTGGTTGCAGACAATGCCGAGCCTCAGGCTCCCAGGGATCTCAGGGGGGCCAACTAGCCCTTTTGTGGATACACTGGGTGAGGCTTCATCTTAGACGCCAGAGCCTCTGGCGATTGTCGCAGAGGAGCTCAAGAGTAACAGTGAGTAGCACAGGGCAGGTGAGCCCAGCAGGCCCTCTAGTCTGATCCCTGATGAATGGCCCAGGACTCCTATTCTGACTCTGTGTGTGTGTGTCTGTGTGTGTGTGTGTGTGTGTTTGTACTGATGGGAACTGTCCCATTGTGCTTTGACTCGAGTGTATTGGCACAAGTCATTTTTCTGTTTGTCACCAATTCCATTTTGAACCCACCATTCTTGGTCCCAACCCAGGGTGAAAATGATCAGAACACGGAGGAGCCCTTCAGGGTTCAGAGCCTTGAACCTTACAGGCAGGACCAGCTTAGGAATGAGCTCCTGCCTGTCATTTGTGGGAGGAACCTACATTTCAGCAGCAACATGGGGTTAATCTCCTGGGATTTCATCCCCACCCAGCAGGTGCTGGATCTCTTGTTCCCAAAACAGCCACCTTCTTCAGTCTTTACTCCTGGTGCCACTCCACATCCTCCAAGGGGACAAGAACCTCAGGTTCTGGATGGATGTTGTAGAATGCCCACAGAGCCAACTGCCAGGCTGGGTGGGGTGCAGTTGCTGGGCTTTGCTGATGTTGTCATCCCCCACAGTTCTTGGAACCTTCTGTGGCAGTGGCATCCAGGACCCCAGCAGCTGTGAGTAGCAGCTCCTCACTGCTTCACTCCAGCGAGCAGGTGGAAGACAGCCGCGTTGTTCACGTCCTCCTAGAGGGACAGAGCCTGAGGGAGACAAAGCGCATCCCGGTAAGCCCGACAGCAGGGCTGCCTCCTGGGTGTCCACACAGTGGAAGGCAGGAGACACAGCCAACCCCAGGGCTATGGTTTGAAATAAAGAAGAGAGAGGTCCGTCTTAAGGGCTTGACCTGAGGAGGGAGAGCATCAGCATGCCCAGCTTCAGTGGTGAGTGGGCCTGTGTATTGTGGGTTTTGCAGGCCAGAAGTGCAGACGGAAGTGCTGTGGACAGATGAAGGCAGAGATATGTCCAGGGTGCAGGCTGCAGTGCCTAGAACTTGGTATTCTCAATGAGTGAAGTTGGAGCAGAGGAGGTGGCAGTGACTTGTCACATGTGTAGGAGGGGATGTGTTCCTGGTGGCAGGGAAGAGAACCTCCTTAGCATGACTAGGTGTAGGAATTTGGGGTCGGGATCACCTGGGGGGTCATGCCAAAGCTTCGGAATGTTAGGCTTTGCATGTAGGTAAATACGGAGCTAAAGGGGTTCTTGGCAGAATTTCTATGGATGTGCAGTAGACACGCTAATGCTGCAGGTGTCCAGCTGCAGAGGAGACATGTTCAGTGACTGCCAGTGCTGAGTCAAGTACATCATGACAACCAGACCCGCACCGAGCTTCCAGAGGCCAGGGCCTCTCAAAGCTATCATGAAGCACTCAAGTGCACACTCTCGTATCTGAGTCTGTTTTGTGTCGTGGCAGTCAGGACCCAAATTTTCAGTGCATCTGCCTCTTGCACCCACAAAGGCAGCCTGCATCCCAGATCACACTTGGTGCGCAGATCCCTGGCCCATTGCTCTCATCTCAGTGAGATGAGAGTGTGTCTGTGCATAGGCAGTTTGGTCCTTTGACATGAGTGGAATGTGGCTCCCCAGGGGGAGGGGAGATGGCAGGTACAGGCAGATATTTGTACCAGGATTGTTCTAGTAGCACATTGCAAGAACCCAGGTGGTATATGGAGGACACACTCAGGTAGCAGGATAACAAGATTGTGCCCTTGTATATGTAGCTGAGATTTCTCCTGAATGTTTGACCACAGTCTTCTGGGTAGCTCTTCTAAAAGCCATTCTCTGATGACATTTGTCCCACCCTGATCCAGGTGACCTTTCAGGAGACGGTGACAAGCCTCATCCGCAGGGCCTTGGACCAAAATTTGTTGGACAACTTTGAGCTGCTGTATATGATGTCTGAGGATGAGAGTAAGTAGGACAATCAGACAGTGGGGAGACATGATCCACAGTGGGCTCAGGATAACTGACAGCCAAGAGAAAGTGGGCCTTGGCCCCAAAATACCAAAGTGTGATGGGCCTGGCGGAGACTCTCAGGGGTTGTGGGTGTTTTGTGGTATAATCCTTGAGTGCCACCTAACAATTCTCTCCACTTCGCTCTGCAGAAATCAAGGTCTCTGACCACTCACTCGTGTGTCTGTCCATGAATCTGGGAATACAATCTTTCATCGTGAGGAAACGCCCCCAGGTCAAGGGAAAGGAGGTAAACACCTACCTTATTCAAGCTGTGCATGTGCTGCCATTCCACTCCGACCTGAGGAAATAAGAAGCCTCAGCACCTGGACATATTTGCTGGAAGCCCATAGAGCCAACTGACAGTCTGGGGTGGCTTTCTGTTTCTGGGTTTGCTGATGTTCCATCCCCCACAGTTCTCAGAATCAACCTGCAAGTCCTCCAGGACGCTTTCCCACAAGCAGGTGGGAGACACCTGCTTAATTCGTGTCCACTTAGAAACACAAAGTCCAGAGATGGCCAAGAGTGTTCTGGTAAGCCTGGGAGCAGGGGTGTCCCGTGGTGCTTACACCTGGGTGGGGAGCAGACACTGGTCCAATACCATGGACTACTCATGCCCTCTTGAATTTGGAGCTTCTGGATGATCAGGAGGATAGATGGGAATCAAGAAGGGAGAGGTCAGTGTGAAGGGCTGGAGCTGAGATGAGCGAGTGCAGCAGCTTGTCCACTGCCATGTCTGAGGGAGTCTGTGTGTCAGGTGGCAGCATGCAGTCCAGAAGGGCAGGGACAGGTATGGGTGACAGATGAGAATAGGACAGGAACTAGGTTGCAGGTTCCCTTGTATGGGATGCTGACGTCTATGGAGGAGGACAGCAGTGTGAGGTTCTCCATGTTCCTTGAACAAGGAGCTGAGAGAGTCTCTCTGCAGAGTCGACATGGATGTGGAGCAAGCACACTAAATGTCCAGGTAACCCAATGACCACCCTTGCCGGATGAGGTGCCCTCCTACATCCCAGCCAGCACTGAGCCTCTGGAGGCCAGGAGCTCTCGTGGCTATCTTTCAGCTCTCCTGTGTGTGGTCATGTTCCTGGGTCTGTTTTTGGCCCTGGCAATCCAGACCAAAGCCTCTAGGTTTTGTGCCTAGGCCATTCCCAATGCCGCCTGCATCCTCGGGCAGACCTGGGATCTTGGAGGCTATTGTCCCATTCCTCCCAACTTGTGGGATGAGATTGCATCTGTATGCAGGTAGTGGGGTCCTTTCACTCCGAGAGGAGTGCAGCTCCACAAAGAGCAATGGCAGGCCCAGGAAGTCCTATGTACAAGGATTGGGCTAGTAGCCTGTGGGAAGAGCCCACACAATGAGCAGGAGGTCAGCCTCGGGTAGTAGGGTCATGGATGTTGCCCTTGTATTTAGAGTGGAGGTGCCTCCAGAATGCCCCTGCCCACTGTCCTTGAGTAGTCACTTCAAGGCCCATTTCCTGAAGGCCTGTCTCCCATGCTGCTCCAGGTGACCTGCCACGATAGGGCTCCTGTCGTCATCCGCAGCGCCCTCGACCTACACTTCCTTACTGAGGAGAATCCAGAGGATTATGAGCTGGGCCAAATCATCTCTCGCCGTCAGAGTAAGTGAGACAATCAGATAGCAGAGAGCAAGGGTCAGGATGTGGACTCAGGTCAACTCTTAGCAACAAAGAGTAGTCTCTGACCCCCAAGAACACTCCAACAGGTGTGTTGGGTTCGTGCACAAAGCCAACTGCACTTCTGCTGGTGGAAGGTCTTGAGGTCCAATGGTATACCCCGGTGGATATTGCGGCTCCCCACCAGGTGCCCTCCCCTGGACATGAACAGGCATCCAAAGCTGACATCTTTGAGGAGTGAGGAGGAAAGCCTCTCTCCAGGAGCAGTATGTTTTCATGGTCTGGGATAGGAGTGGTTTCAAAGGAACATGGGAATGCATGGGCTAAAGAGGGAACTGGCATTTTGTGGACTGAAGCAGTACTATTGAAAGCCTTCTGTGTGACCAAAAAACCACTGCCTGGGCAGAGCATTGCCAGGATTCTAGCAAGCAGTAACAGGATGAAATTGGGAAGAAAACACAGCCTGGGAGACAGCCTGAATCATCTGTTTTTGCATAAATTCCATGGTCTTACGCACCTGAGTCCACTAGGCAAGGAGTGATCACAATAGCCAGGTTGTGATCCCTAACTAAAGTCAGATGAGGGCTTCCTGAGCACGTAGCCACAGAGCTCATCTGATAATAATGCCAGCGCTTTTTCGTTGGTTGGTTGGTTGGTTTTTGTGAGCCAAACACCACAGCAGCCATTATCCCAGCCTATGTACCCTGAAGACCACCATCCCTATGAGTTCTAGGATCACTTGTCTCCTATCTTAACCTACTGTTAGGTTAGTAGAGTCTATGGAAGAGGAAGTCTGTCTGGGGCCTTGGTAGCCTAAGAAATTCATAGCAGAGATCTCCACATCCAACCCAGAAGGGATGGAGAACAGGCTCTAGGTTAGAGGAGGGCGACAGGAAACACATGTTCAGAGGAAGGAGAAGCGGCTGTTGTATTCCCCCACTCGGGGTCATGGCACCACTGGGCCATACGCCATGTTGGAGGGAAGCAGTCCCTTTGCTGGTCTTTGGAACCATTGTTCTCAGTAGGGCAGTATTTGGAATGTGGCCTCCATTCTCAGAAGCCTGGTTCACATGGAGACGGGCTCCACCAACGCAGAAGCATGGCTCTAACGTGGTATCCGCGCTGGTCAGCCTGTCCTCACTGTGGCCATACTTGAGGAAAATAACTCAGAGGAGGAATCCTAGGCCTTTTATCTCTGGGTTTCATAGCTTTCTCTTTGGTTGTGCACTGAGGCTGTCCATAAAGCTCTAGTGTGTGGCAGTGGAGAGCTCCTCAGCCCTTGCCACAAAGGCATAGACTGGGAGAGAGAGAACGAGGCTGGCAGAGAGGGAGAGAGAGAAAGATGGAGAGGGAGGACCTCTCCTTGGAGAATGAGGATTCAGTGGAGCCAACAGGAACAAGGTACTGTTGCCCAGGGCACAACCCTGTTTAGGTCTTACTCCAACCATGCTCAACCTTTCTTCCAGTCCCTCCCACCCCCCCAGTAGTGTATTCATCTTGAATGAGAATTTCATGTTGACATCAGAGCACTCACCATCCAATGCTTCCCTCCAAACCCACCTATGAAGATGGCTCATGTGGGGACTGAATCTTCGGCACAGGAGCCTTTTGTGGGAGATTTCAGATGCAAACCCTAGTGGTGTGCTTTGGCAGATGCAAGAGGACCTGAGATATTCTGGAGTCCAAAGCCTTCGGTAGGAACAGACATTAGGTCTGTTGAAGTGCTCTGCCTAGTTCTTCCTCAGGGAGGACTGTGGAGGCTGTCTTTGTTGGTATTGGTGCTGAATTGGAGAGCTCTCAGGTGTGTGGCTCTGGCCTTTTCTGGCACAGGCTCTCAGATGTTGGCGTGTCCTAGGGAGCACCTCCTGAGTGCCACCTTCTTTTTGTACACCCCTCTCTCCCCAGAGCTGAGGATTCCAGCAGAGGCCAACGTATTTGATGCCAAGAATCCTCACAAAAAATCCAACTTTGTGCTGAGGAAAAGGAGCCTCTCCCAAAAGAATGATGGGTGGATCGAGCCTCAACCTCCCTCTCGTCCTGCAAAGAAGGCTCCTGCCCTCCGGAGGATGCTTGCAAAACCATTCTGTTGCTGTGTGCCTGGGCGGGGCTGAGGCAGCCCAGGAATATTTACATTGATTACTATTTTCTTCAAAGTTTGAATCTATAGTTTGCCATTGTCCTTGACCTTGTTTAGTAACACAGTTGTTACTCTATCCTGTATTTGTTGTTTCCATTAATATATTATTATTATTTTAAAATATATATGTTTTTGTTACCTGATCTACTGTGATGATTTGAGTATACTAAATGTAGCAGTGATTCCTAAAGGACACATCCAAACCAACAGGAAGGAATGCTTCATTCTATCAGCAAGAACTTTGGTTTTTAGGAGTTTGGCAGATGGCATTATCTGAGTCAGTTTTCCAATGGGGGCAATGAAGTATCAGCTATGATGGTACAAACACAAACAAAGACACACAAACACACACAAGAGCACACACACTCACTGAGAGATAGATAGACAGATGGAGTTGGTCTCTGCTGAAATACTTTGGAGACATGGTTCTGATTTCTCCCCTTTTGGAGTATTTTCAATTGCACAAGGTGTCTTGCAAATGAACCCATGTCTGAGGAAGACATGCATGTGTACTTCACATGCCACTTTTCACATAGCAGGAAGGTCATGTAATATTTTTCATGCAGCTGTCTTTTGACTGTGAACCATCCCATGAGGTCAGCTGTGGAATTTTCAACTTGTAGCATCACAATGGGGATCCACTCTTTGGATTTGGGGATATTTCCGATTTTCTTGATTCAGATTGGAATGATATATATATTAGTTTTTGATGAAAATTCTGCATTTGATGGTAATGAATGTCGTGCATCTAGGAATCTGTAGAGTGCAGACAATGAATGGATGCCTACTGTTGTCTGGACTGGTCTGAAAAGTCCTGTAGCATCTGAGCATGTGTGAGGGCTGTACAGGTCTTGCCAAAAGTCCAGGTCAGATGATCCTGCACAAAGCTGAACTCCTAGTGGTCTCCACAACAGTGTAAGGGCCAAGGAGGAACTCACTTCCACACAGAAGTTGGGAAGCTACCTTATGAAGGTGATCATAGATACGGGATTATTAATATATCCAGGTTGGCATCTATTATTTTTTTAGCTTTTGACTTTCACAGCTGTGGGCATCTTGACAACCATCAACTCCCTGTAAGCACAGACAACTCTATAAGAACCTGAGGATAAATTTCCCTGTGCATGTCCCCTTGTGAAACTGCTTAAGCACCGCCTGGTTTACACACAGGTGGAATTTCTAGGTCAAAGTGTGCATGTTTACTTCTTTGACTAAGCACTGCCAGGTGGCTCTTCTGCATAGCTCTACCTGTGGCCAGGATTGTATTATCTAGCTTTCTAACTTTTGCAGGTTGAGTAGATACATAGTGTGAGCACACTGTTTTTGTTGGTATTTTTCTTGGTATCTATTCTGATGCTTTTCACTGGGGGATTTTTTCCTGTGAAAATGGGCTTCCTCTACTTGACCTTATTTTCTTCTTTTTAAAATTTTTTCAATGTGACTTTTTAATTTTAGTTTTATTAAAGACATTGCCCCTTGCTTGCATAGTCTATATCTAAAGCACTAGTCCTTGCTCCAAGGCCCAGCTTGCTCTCAGCTGCCCCAGGAGGGGAACAGTCTTTGGCGGTAGACAAGAGACGCCCCTGCAGGGGGCACAAGTGCTTTGGCCCTCTGGTGTCTTGCCAGCAGTGCTTCCCATGCTCACAGAGGGTTTCAGACACTGAGTCAATGGTCCAGGTGGTCTTTTGTTCAGTCTGATCTCAAATTGAGCTCCTCTGAGAGGTCATATTGAAGTCCTTGTGTGTACCTGATCCATCATTTTAAACAATATTCCAAGTTCACTTTTTGTGTGTACGTGGGTTCTGGGGATTGAACCCAGGGCCTTGAGCCTGTGAGGCAAGTGACCTACCTGGGCTACACCCTCAGAGACCCCTGTAAAAGTATTTCCCCTTTGCCTCGGGGTCTAAGTTGCCAAGGCTGACCTCAAACGTTCCTCTTGCCTCAGCCTCCCTGGTGGCTGGCATGACAGGCATGCACCTGGGACTGTCACACTCGAGCCTGTGATGGGAACTCATGTGCATCTGTCCAGGGCTGAGCATGGTTAGGCAGAGCTGTGCTCCAGGCTCCCTGCAGGGCTGTGGAGGCTTCTGCTGCCCAGCAGCCCTGGTGCCATGGCCAGGGCTCCTCCCAGCCGAGGGCAGGCAGCTGCCCATTGCTGTAGGCTGACCTTATTTTCTTCTTATGGCACTCGTCCGTTCTCTGGAGTATGTTGTATGGTTTGTCCATTAGGAGTCTAACAGGTCCTCTAGAACCTTCAAACAATTAGTAAAATTCCTGAACAGTAAGTGAGCGCGCGCAGAAATTGGGCTAATATTTTGGGAAGAACAATGTTGGATGATATATTCATGGCTTGAATATATCATCCAACATGAAGTTATATTTTATTACTTACAAAATAATAAAATAATGAAGCAATACCATGGGCTGAGCTAAAATAGATCCTTAGGATCTTAGGCATTCTGTAATAAATCTGTGTCACTTGAAGTATAGAGTTGATCGACTCTGAGTAATGAAACAGAAGTAAAGGTATCAAAGCCAATGATCATCTGTTTCCAATTTTCTGTGATTTGGTTCAAGTGGTAAAGTGGTGATATTTATTAATAATGGATCGAATAGGTTCATAATTGTTTTAGAGTACAATTAGATGCCTTCAAACTTTAGGCTACATGGGCACATTTGAGAACGGTTCCAGCCATTCTCTCATCCTTTGGGTCATTCCCCTCCTATGTCCTGTGAGACATTTTCTATGTGAGGCTTTAAGAAGAAGAAGAGAATATTCTGTAAAGATAACCTTGTGATCTGTGCAGTATGAAGTTGAATGGATTCATTCAGAAATCAGAAATTCTATTGAAAGATACTTATTGGCATGAGCCAAATAAAACCTATTTTTAGGCATCCTGGTGAAGACAAGGTTTTATCTTTATGTCTCATTTTCTATGTTTTGTTGTTGTTGTTGTTGTTAGAATGAAATTCATATGTTGCCAGACCATTCTATCAGATGTGTAACTAGATGCCATTTAAATTACCCACTTTTACATGGTAGACAGTTTTTAATGAACACTGCCTGTCTGCACCTTTTTTAAAAACAGGACTGGGATCAGAAGCCCAAATACCAATGGTTAGCTGGAGCATATTTTTCATTTGGCCTATCTGTCAGTATTCCCTGAGGTCATCTGTGCAATCAGCTTCGTTACTCCTGCTCCCTCACTGGATTTCATAGAAACCATATGCTATGTATGAATCAGGGACACCAATCCCACAACATAGCATTCTTGGAATATCCAAAGTTCCACTTTTCACTTCGCCATGCCTGAGATCAGCAGTAATATTTATCAGCAAATGTGAGATTTTCAAAGATCCAATTCTATGTGCTCCTTTCTCATAGAGCCTTAGGCAGGGATATAGCATACATAAATATTAAGTAAAGTCCATAGTTTTTAAAATGTCATCCATTGAATAGTTGACACATGTCTGAGATACTTTTTATTTTGGAGGAGGAATTATTTAATAGGGAATTCCAACAGCTACCTAATAGTGAAATGAGAAGTCTTGCATCCATTTTATTTTGTTTCTGATGATTTTTATGAGTAAGGGTAAGATACTTCCTTGTTCTGATGCAGATGTTGCCCACTTTTGTGAATGGATGCGGGGTGTCACCTACTACTTGCATATCTGCATATTGGGCTTGACACTGCTATCTTACTTGGTAGTTGGCAAAAAGTCAATACTGAAGTTAAGCTCTTGTGTTCTAGCAGCAGAGCTGAAGATCCTTGATGTGCCACCTTCTGCAATCCATGCTGCTCTCTTCATGTTCCTTATTGACTTCCTGGTGATGAGCATCATGGTCTCCTGGTCTTGAAAATGGCCAAGCATTGCTCTGTGAATGTGGAAGATGGGCATGTGGAAGGCTCCAGGGAGGAGGGATCATTGAACATGTACTCGAATCCATGTGCCTGTTGAATGACCTGTTTTTTTTATTTTTGGGTTTTAAGGGAGACACTGCACTAAAACACTTCTGTGCAGCTGGGGATGCAGGCTTCTGCTTCACCTTGCAGGAAGCATTAACGAATCCTTTCCAGAAGACATGAGAAGAGAGAAGTGAGCCTCTGGTATCATGCAGGTTCCTTGCATTGCCCATGGGCTAGAAGAGAGAAGAGTTGCTTCATGAGATTTGATCCCCTTTTTCCTGAAAAGTTCCACACAGAGGTGAGTCCCCAGCATGTTTAGAAATCATTTCAGACACCTTTCTGGACGGAATTGAATCAGAGCCCCTGATGATGTGGAAGAGCTAAAGATGGGTTTGCTATGAATTTTCTATTTCATTCATCAGGGCCTGAGTCAAGTCAGTCATTGTGCTGTCAACACATGAGCTGCTGGTCAAATGTGAGGAAGTGGTCTTGCTTTATGAAAACACCACCCTGATTCAGTGAGCCAGAGGCAGCCTGCAGTCCCTGTTTTCCTGTAAAGGCAGATTGCTGTGGATGGCCTCTGGCCTCGTCATGCAGCCCTGCTCAGAGTAGGGGATTGAGGGACCAGGCAGATCCCTAGTTCCTTTTGACCTTTATTGCCATTGGGCCACCCCAGGGTCCTTGGACTCTACCTGGTCTTCTGGCCTGGGTCAGGGGATGTGAGGTTTGGAATCCCCCTCTGTGGCAGGATCCCAGCCCCCCAGCCACTTGAGGTCAGCACATCCTTCCCTAATTGTGTTAGAGTTGGAGACTTCTCCCACCCATCCTCATCCATGCTCATCCCACATTTTGTAGCTTGGCACCTGAGGACCTTTAGTCATTGACTTAGTTGTTAGTGATGATGGTTACTAAGACTAAGTGACTCTTTCAAGTCACATCACTTGCATGGTAGGGCTAGAGCATGGATCTTCCTAATTGATTTCATGGGACTCTCTCATGGAAACTGTGACTGCTTCCTAAACACACACTCTACATTTGGAGTGTCAAAATTCTTGCCACTGCCTCCTTGGCAAGTGTATCTTGTCTTCTACGTGGGAATTTCACAAATATTTTCCTTTGGTTTGCGGAGGTCATGCAGAAGGGATTTCATTTGAAATAGCCCAAACAAGAAATACCAGTTGTCTTTTTCGCACATGGATGTGTGTAGTGAACACCCCTTTCTGTGTGCTTGCATGAGTTACTCCTTTGAATTTGTTGAAGAATGATTGGCTGGGGAGCAAGTTAACGAGAGATGGATATCAATGGTTGTCAAGTATTCTGACGTGAAGAATGTATTGAGGATGTGAAGGCTTTTCTAGCCAGTTCCTATGGCTCAGTCAGGGATCAGTCAGAGGATTCTGTCTGGTAGACTCTTTGGCACAGATGTCAAAGTGGCCTGGTCTTACCCTGTCCAGGACTGAATGCTGAGCTTGAGTGGGAGCTTCTTGTCATTTCAAGCATTTCCATGAGTCTGTCCTCTGTTCTCTTGTATCCAAGTGGTTTCTAATAGGAAAGCAGAACAAAAATTGAAAGTATGGTGATTGATTATTTTTACCAATGTTATTTCAATCCACTTTGTTTAATACGAAATTACCTTTATGCTAGTAAGATTTCATATGTGAGGAAATAATGAAAATATTGGGGTTAGGGGATGAGAATATGCAAATCAAACATTTTTGAGCACCAAGACCCGTTTTTTGTTTTTGTTTTTGTTTTTTTTTTTAACTTAAATAATATTAAGTGCCAGAGGACCACCGCTGCCATTCAGCCTCAACAACCTCCAGGTCCAGCCTCCAGGTGGCCCATTTCACCAGGGTGTGTGGGACCACACTGTCCTGGGATGAGAGAACAGTACCCACGGATGTTGACATCTCACAGAGTAGATATTGCCAGTGACAGTAGGGAGCTATTGGCACATGAGGAAGGGAAGAGCTCTCGGGATGGGAAGAGGGGGCCGCTTCGAGACTCATTGGGTATGGCACGAGGCTGCTGGGTGTGGTGTTGGCCTGGGCCCACTGAGTGGGGCAGATCCGTGGTCTGTGTTTCTGTACCCTCCTCTGTAGCCTGTGTTGGCAGCAGATCAGGGAATTGCGATCAGAAGTGCTCCCAGTAACACAGGCACCAGCCCCCAGAGTGTGTGCCTATCCGTTTCCCCACCTGGCCTGACTTAGTGCCTGTCTTGCCTCAGGGCTGAGACCCTACAATCTCTGATGAGGGTGTCTGTGGTCCAGATCCAACCTGCATGGCCAACATGCTCAGACCTTCAGCTGGGTCCTAGGCTGCTGCAACCAAACTCTGTTAACTGGGTGGCCGACAACAGAGGAAGTGTCTTCCGTTGAGCTCCAGAGGCTCAACACAGTAGGTGTTGGGCTGTCCCAGTGCCATAACCCCTCCCAGGTTTCAAGGGGACTGTCTCCCCAACTCTCCCAGCCCTTGCCCACTCTCCTATTGCTGCCCACGATCTGTGGTTCCCATATGGGCATCCCGCCCTGGCTCCAACCTCACATATCCGGTATCCCCCAGTCTCCCTGGTATCTGGGTCCAGACTCTCCTCTTCCTACAAGAATATCAGATATTGGATTTGGTCCCAGTTGATGCTGTGTTCCATCATGTGAGCTCTTAGCTTCATCACTGTGCAAAGACTCTTTTCCCACACAAGTTCGCACGACTTTTGGCTGGCTAAGAATTTTCAGGCGACACTTTTCTAATGAGTACACTTTCCTTCCTTCCGATCTCCCACCAGTGAGCATTCCTCGCACCCTTGTCCTAGTTCCTTTATGGCAGTTTCCCTCCTTATGGCTGAGAGGACCTAGTGACCCCTGAATTCACACGTTCTCCTTAATCACCAACACACTGCAGAATTCTCCAGGGGGCCATATATGCTCCTGGAAGTTGGTGTTGGAAATAGTTCTCCATCCATTAATCACTCCCTCACTCACTAATGTCCTTGTGTCCTTGAGAAAGGCTCTCCCTTTCCTGGTTTTCCTGAATAGAAATCCTCTTGCCTCTTGGGTGAATAGGGTTATGGGTTGTGCAGAGGGTGTTGGTCCACTGAGCATCTTAGAGACTGTCCTTTATGGAGCCTAATGATCCTCACTGGGGAATGAGGCCAGGGTCCTAACTGTGGTTAGTTAAAGAGGGAAAGAAGGACGAGGGAAACTCAGATGTCCCTTCATGGCCCCTGGAGTTAGAGGACTTACCCCTTTGCACCTGGGATCAGGAGACCTCATTTCCTCGAGGACACGCACACTCAGACGTTAATCTTGAGTGTGGGTTCCTTTCTGGGGTCCAGGGCTGTTGTTAGCCACCAGGAATGACAGTGCTCTCCATGCTGAGTGGAGCCATTTTTGCCAGGAAAGAGAGCCCATGGTCACGCCTTGTGCAAAGCATCCCACGCCAGGGGCTCCCATGCCTACATTCCTGTCCTGAAAGGAAGCCACTCAGAGGCAAGGTGGGTCCAACCACCTCCCATGTGTTCACTCATCACTGTGTTCCAGCAGTCACCCCAGTGAACAGTCCTGATGGGATTGGATGTGGCTCAGAATGCCACCCTCATGAGCTCTACCCTGCCACAGCTGCAGTTCTGCAGTGGGAGAAACTCAAAACCTCAAAACACATGCACATGAAAGAAAAGAGCAAGAGCCAGAGCCCAAACAGGCCAGGTGTGGCAAAGACAGCTGGAGTGCCTAGGTTGGGACTCAGAATTATGTCAGTGGGGTGGCATTGCTGCTGGCACCAGCATGATAACCGAGAGCCAGCCCTGCTCATTTTGGGGAGCAGTGTGTTGGGGAAGGCAGCAGAAATTGAGAGGCAGGATTGAGTTTGGCCCTAGGAGGAGGTTGGGTAAGAGGCCAGTGTGGGTTGGAGAGCCTGGGCAGATAGACAGAGGCCAGGGCACACCCCAAAGCCTGGAGACTGCACTTGATGTCCAGGGTTGTGAAACACCACTTCCCCTCTTACTCACAACTGAGAGCAAGGGGCATTGATGAGTTCAGTTTGTGTGCGGCTGCATCCAAGGTGGCTCGGCTAGGAACCTCTGTTTCCTTGACTCAGGAGGCTGGGAGTCCAGGCTCCACTGAGGCTCGGCTGGGAGGATCGGAGTCTGAGTTTATGCCTGTGTTCCCTGTAGGATCCATGTTGGCTGAGCCTCAGTGTTTTTGTAATGAGAGGATGGGTGACCGTCATGTCTTTATCACAGGACACACTTGCTAAATGGATTTGTTTGCTCTGAGGAGGAAAGAGAGAGGGGGGAGTGGTGCTGGAGACAGGGATGCAGACAGGGGTCATGGACTTGGCATAACTCAGTCTTGGAGGTGATATCCCATCACCTGTACCCACTTCAATTCCCATGAATCCAGAGGCTGAGCCCCCTTGAGGTGAGGGGTGAACCGGTTCTGGGCAGCAGGATGCTGTGGTACCTCGGAGTCTCTGTGAGACCCCAACACTAGACACACTTGGCCCTTTTGAAATCTTAGGAGAAGCCTTGGGAAGTTGTATGGCAGAGGGGAGCAGCCTCTGCATCTCAGTCCCCTCCAACTTGCCATGGTGTAGAGAGGGAACTGCAGCCACGATGGGACAGACATTGGCCATGTCCCTGTGTGGGACACAGGCCTGATTGAGTTAGGGTGCATTCTTTGTCTCTCCCTTTCTTGTGATTATCCCATCTCTACATTTGTGCTTTAGCCACCTGTGAGTCCCATCTCTGGTTTCAGAGAGAACAGAGGGTGTTATGGGCCAATAGACACAATAAACCCTAGAGATTAGATGCTACCCTACTTTCCAGAAAAGACTGGGCACACCATGAGTTGCACAATGATGGGACCAGGGTCCAAAAGCTGCTGAGAGGGAAGGACTGGTTGTGAATGCATTTTTGAAGGCTCCAAGCTGGAACTCTAGTGGCACCAAGCAGGGCAGATGCTGGTGGGGATGTTTGGGTAGTTGTTGGTGAACACCTGCGCACCTGAGATGGGTAGGCATGGAGGAGAAATCGGCAGCCCATAGGGCTGTTGAAAGTGGTCTTATGTGAAAAGAGGCTCAGGTATGGGCACAGGAAATGACATCATTGCCGTGACAATGGATCAAACAGAACATGGAACCCTGGTATCCAGGCACCCACTTCACTGACCAAGCCATCCGAGCTCACTTGGTTGGAGCCACTGGAGGGAGAACGATGTTCTCCTGTGGTTGCAGACAATGCCGAGCCTCAGGCTCCCAGGAATCTCAGGGGGGCCAACTAGCCCTTTTGTGGATACACTGGGTGAGGCTTCATCTTAGACGCCAGAGCCTCTGGCGATTGTCGCAGAGGAGCTCAAGAGTAACAGTGAGTAGCACAGGGCAGGTGAGCCCAGCAGGCCCTCTAGTCTGATCCCTGATGAATGGCCCAGGACTCCTATTCTGACTCTGTGTGTGTGTGTGTGTGTGTGTGTGTGTGTGTGTGTGTGTGTGTGTGTGTTTGTACTGATGGGAACTGTCCCATTGTGCTTTGACTCTAGTGTATTGGCACAAGTCATTTTTCTGTTTGTCACCATTTCCATTTTGAACCCACCATTCTTGGTCCCAACCCAGGGTGAAAATGATCAGAACACGGAGGAGCCCTCCAGGGTTCAGAGCCTTGAACCTTACAGGCAGGACCAGCTTAGGAATGAGCTCCTGCCTGTCATTTGTGGGAGGAACCTACATTTCAGCAGCAACATGGGGTTAATCTCCTGGGATTTCATCCCCACCCAGCAGGTGCTGGATCTCTTGTTCCCAAAACAGCCACCTTCTTCAGTCTTTACTCCTGGTGCCACTCCACATCCTCCAAGGGGACAAGAACCTCAGGTTCTGGATGGATGTTGTAGAATGCCCACAGAGCCAACTGCCAGGCTGGGTGGGGTGCAGTTGCTGGGCTTTGCTGATGTTGTCATCCCCCACAGTTCTTGGAACCTTCTGTGGCAGTGGCATCCAGGACCCCAGCAGCTGTGAGTAGCAGCTCCTCACTGCTTCACTCCAGCGAGCAGGTGGAAGACAGCCGCGTTGTTCACGTCCTCCTAGAGGGACAGAGCCTGAGGGAGACAAAGCGCATCCCGGTAAGCCCGACAGCAGGGCTGCCTCCTGGGTGTCCACACAGTGGAAGGCAGGAGACACAGCCAACCCCAGGGCTATGGTTTGAAATAAAGAAGAGAGAGGTCCGTCTTAAGGGCTTGACCTGAGGAGGGAGAGCATCAGCATGCCCAGCTTCAGTGGTGAGTGGGCCTGTGTATTGTGGGTTTTGCAGGCCAGAAGTGCAGACGGAAGTGCTGTGGACAGATGAAGGCAGAGATATGTCCAGGGTGCAGGCTGCAGTGCCTAGAACTTGGTATTCTCAATGAGTGAAGTTGGAGCAGAGGAGGTGGCAGTGACTTGTCACATGTGTAGGAGGGGATGTGTTCCTGGTGGCAGGGAAGAGAACCTCCTTAGCATGACTAGGTGTAGGAATTTGGGGTCGGGATCACCTGGGGGGTCATGCCAAAGCTTCGGAATGTTAGGCTTTGCATGTATGTAAATACGGAGCTAAAGGGGTTCTTGGCAGAATTTCTATGGATGTGCAGTACACACGCTAATGCTGCAGGTGTCCAGCTGCAGAGGAGACATGTTCAGTGACTGCCAGTGCTGAGTCAAGTACATCATTACAACCAGACCCGCACCGAGCTTCCAGAGGCCAGGGCCTCTCAAAGCTATCATGAAGCACTCAAGTGCACACTCTTGTATCTGAGTCTGTTTTGTGTCGTGGCAGTCAGGACCCAAATTTTCAGTGCATCTGCCTCTTCCACCCACAAAGGCAGCCTGCATCCCAGATCACACTTGGTGCGCAGATCCCTGGCCCATTGCTCTCATCTCAGTGAGATGAGAGTGTGTCTGTGCATAGGCAGTTTGGTCCTTTGACATGAGTGGAATGTGGCTCCCCAGGGGGAGGGGAGATGGCAGGTACAGGCAGATATTTGTACCAGGATTGTTCTAGTAGCACATTGCAAGAACCCAGGTGGTATATGGAGGACACACTCAGGTAGCAGGATAAGAAGATTGTGCCCTTGTATATGTAGCTGAGATTTCTCCTGAATGTTTGACCACAGTCTTCTGGGTAGCTCTTCTAAAAGCCATTCTCTGATGACATTTGTCCCACCCTGATCCAGGTGACCTTTCAGGAGACGGTGACAAGCCTCATCCGCAGGGCCTTGGACCAAAATTTGTTGCAGCATGAGGATGTGGACAACTTTGAGCTGCTGTATATGATGTCTGAGGATGAGAGTAAGTAGGACAATCAGACAGTGGGGAGACATGATCCACAGTGGGCTCAGGATAACTGACAGCCAAGAGAAAGTGGGCCTTGGCCCCAAAATACCAAGGTGTGATGGGCCTGGCGGAGACTCTCAGGGGTTGTGGGTGTTTTGTGGTATAATCCTTGAGTGCCACCTAACAATTCTCTCCACTTCGCTCTGCAGAAATCAAGGTCTCTGACCACTCACTCGTGTGTCTGTCCATGAATCTGGGAATACAATATTTCATGGTGAGGAAACGCCCCCAGGTCAAGGGAAAGGAGGTAAACACCTACCTTATTCAAGCTGTGCATGTGCTGCCATTCCACTCCGCCCTGAGGAAATGAGAAGCCTCAGCACCTGGACATATTTGCTGGAAGCCCATAGAGCCAACTGACAGTCTGGGGTGGCTTTCTGTTTCTGGGTTTGCTGATGTTCCATCCCCCACAGTTCTCAGAATCAACCTGCAAGTCCTCCAGGCCGCTTTCCCACAAGCAGGTGGGAGACACCTGCTTAATTCGTGTCCACTTAGAAACACAAAGTCCAGAGATGGCCAAGAGTGTTCTGGTAAGCCTGGGAGCAGGGGTGTCCCGTGGTGCTTACACCTGGGTGGGGAGCAGACACTGGTCCAATACCATGGACTACTCATGCCCTCTTGAATTTGGAGCTTCTGGATGATCAGGAGGATAGATGGGAATCAAGAAGGGAGAGGTCAGTGTGAAGGGCTGGAGCTGAGATGAGCGAGTGCAGCAGCTTGTCCACTGCCATGTCTGAGGGAGTCTGTGTGTCAGGTGGCAGCATGCAGTCCAGAAGGGCAGGGACAGGTATGGGTGACAGATGAGAATAGGACAGGAACTAGGTTGCAGGTTCCCTTGTATGGGATGCTGACGTCTATGGAGGAGGACAGCAGTGTGAGGTTCTCCATGTTCCTTGAGCAAGGAGCTGAGAGAGTCTCTCTGCAGAGTCGATATGGATGTGGAGCAAGCACACTAAATGTCCAGGTAACCCAATGACCACCCTTGCCGGATGAGGTGCCCTCCTACATCCCAGCCAGCACTGAGCCTCTGGAGGCCAGGAGCTCTCGTGGCTATCTTTCAGCTCTCCTGTGTGTGGTCATGTTCCTGGGTCTGTTTTTGGCCCTGGCAATCCAGACCAAAGCCTCTAGGTTTTGTGCCTAGGCCATTCCCAATGCCGCCTGCATCCTCGGGCAGACCTGGGATCTTGGAGGCTATTGTCCCATTCCTCCCAACTTGTGGGATGAGATTGCATCTGTATGCAGGTAGTGGGGTCCTTTCACTCCGAGAGGAGTGCAGCTCCACAAAGAGCAATGGCAGGCCCAGGAAGTCCTATGTACAAGGATTGGGCTAGTAGCCTGTGGGAAGAGCCCACACGATGAGCAGGAGGTCAGCCTCGGGTAGTAGGGTCATGGATGTTGCCCTTGTATTTAGAGTGGAGGTGCCTCCAGAATGCCCCTGCCCACTGTCCTTGAGTAGTCACTTCAAGGCCCATTTCCTGAAGGCCTGTCTCCCATGCTGCTCCAGGTGACCTGCCACGATAGGGCTCCTGTCGTCATCCGCAGCGCCCTCGACCTACACTTCCTTACTGAGGAGAATCCAGAGGATTATGAGCTGGGCCAAATCATCTCTCGCCGTCAGAGTAAGTGAGACAATCAGATAGCAGAGAGCAAGGGTCAGGATGTGGACTCAGGTCAACTCTTAGCAACAAAGAGTAGTCTCTGACCCCCAAGAACACTCCAACAGGTGTGTTGGGTTCGTGCACAAAGCCAACTGCACTTCTGCTGGTGGAAGGTCTTGAGGTCCAATGGTATACCCCGGTGGATATTGCGGCTCCCCACCAGGTGCCCTCCCCTGGACATGAACAGGCATCCAAAGCTGACATCTTTGAGGAGTGAGGAGGAAAGCCTCTCTCCAGGAGCAGTATGTTTTCATGGTCTGGGATAGGAGTGGTTTCAAAGGAACATGGGAATGCATGGGCTAAAGAGGGAACTGGCATTTTGTGGACTGAAGCAGTACTATTGAAAGCCTTCTGTGTGACCAAAAAACCACTGCCTGGGCAGAGCATTGCCAGGATTCTAGCAAGCAGTAACAGGATGAAATTGGGAAGAAAACACAGCCTGGGAGACAGCCTGAATCATCTGTTTTTGCATAAATTCCATGGTCTTACGCACCTGAGTCCACTAGGCAAGGAGTGATCACAATAGCCAGGTTGTGATCCCTAACTAAAGTCAGATGAGGGCTTCCTGAGCACGTAGCCACAGAGCTCATCTGATAATAATGCCAGCGCTTTTTCGTTGGTTGGTTGGTTGGTTTTTGTGAGCCAAACACCACAGCAGCCATTATCCCAGCGTATGTACCCTGAAGACCACCATCCCTATGAGTTCTAGGATCACTTGTCTCCTATCTTAACCTACTGTTAGGTTAGTAGAGTCTATGGAAGAGGAAGTCTGTCTGGGGCCTTGGTAGCCTAAGAAATTCATAGCAGAGATCTCCACATCCAACCCAGAAGGGATGGAGAACAGGCTCTAGGTTAGAGGAGGGCGACAGGAAACACATGTTCAGAGGAAGGAGAAGCGGCTGTTGTATTGCCCCACTCGGGGTCATGGCACCACTGGGCCATACACCATGTTGGAGGGAAGCAGTCCCTTTGCTGGTCTTTGGAACCATTGTTCTCAGTAGGGCAGTATTTGGAATGTGGCCTCCATTCTCAGAAGCCTGGTTCACATGGAGGCGGGCTCCACCAACACAGAAGCATGGCTCTAACGTGGTATCCGTGCTGGTCAGCGTGTCCTCACTGTGGCCATACTTGAGGAAAATAACTCAGAGGAGGAATCCTAGGCCTTTTTTCTCTGGGTTTCATAGCTTTCTCTTTGGTTGTGCACTGAGGCTGTCCATAAAGCTCTAGTGTGTGGCAGTGGAGAGCTCCTCAGCCCTTGCCACAAAGGCATAGACTGGGAGAGAGAGAACGAGGCTGGCAGAGAGGGAGAGAGAGAAAGATGGAGAGGGAGGACCTCTCCTTGGAGAATGAGGATTCAGTGGAGCCAAGAGGAACAAGGTACTGTTGCCCAGGGCACAACCCTGTTTAGGTCTTACTCCAACCATGCTCAACCTTTCTTCCAGTCCCTCCCACCCCCCAGTAGTGTATTCATCTTGAATGAGAATTTCATGTTGACATCAGAGCACTCACCATCCAGTGCTTCCCTCCAAACCCACCTATGAAGATGGCTCATGTGGGGACTGAATCTTCGGCACAGGAGCCTTTTGTGGGAGATTTCAGATGCAAACCCTAGTGGTGTGCTTTGGCAGATGCAAGAGGACCTGAGATATTCTGGAGTCCAAAGCCTTCGGTAGGAACAGACATTAGGTCTGTTGAAGTGCTCTGCCTAGTTCTTCCTCAGGGAGGACTGTGGAGGCTGTCTTTGTTGGTATTGGTGCTGAATTGGAGAGCTCTCAGGTGTGTGGCTCTGGCCTTTTCTGGCACAGGCTCTCAGATGTTGGCGTGTCCTAGGGAGCACCTCCTGAGTGCCACCTTCTTTTTGTACACCCCTCTCTCCCCAGAGCTGAGGATTCCAGCAGAGGCCAACGTATTTTATGCCAAGAATCCTCACAAAAAATCCAACTTTGTGCTGAGGAAAAGGAGCCTCTCCCAAAAGAATGATGGGTGGATCGAGCCTCAACCTCCCTCTCGTCCTGCAAAGAAGGCTCCTGCCCTCCGGAGGATGCTTGCAAAACCATTCTGTTGCTGTGTGCCTGGGCGGGGCTGAGGCAGCCCAGGAATATTTACATTGATTACTATTTTCTTCAAAGTTTGAATCTATAGTTTGCCATTGTCCTTGACCTTGTTTAGTAACACAGTTGTTACTCTATCCTGTATTTGTTGTTTCCATTAATATATTATTATTATTTTAAAATATATATGTTTTTGTTACCTGATCTACTGTGATGATTTGAGTATACTAAATGTAGCAGTGATTCCTAAAGGACACATCCAAACCAACAGGAAGGAATGTTTCATTCTATCAGCAAGAACTTTGGTTTTTAGGAGTTTGGCAGATGGCATTATCTGAGTCAGTTTTCCAATGGGGGCAATGAAGTATCAGCTATGATGGTACAAACACAAACAAAGACACACAAACACACACAAGAGCACACACACTCACTGAGAGATAGATAGACAGATGGAGTTGGTCTCTGCTGAAATACTTTGGAGACATGGTTCTGATTTCTCCCCTTTTGGAGTATTTTCAATTGCACAAGGTGTCTTGCAAATGAACCCATGTCTGAGGAAGACATGCATGTGTACTTCACATGCCACTTTTCACATAGCAGGAAGGTCATGTAATATTTTTCATGCAGCTGTCTTTTGACTGTGAACCATCCCATGAGGTCAGCTGTGGAATTTTCAACTTGTAGCATCACAATGGGGATCCACTCTTTGGATTTGGGGATATTTCCGATTTTCTTGATTCAGATTGGAATGATATATATATTAGTTTTTGATGAAAATTCTGCATTTGATGGTAATGAATGTCGTGCATCTAGGAATCTGTAGAGTGCAGACAATGAATGGATGCCTACTGTTGTCTGGACTGGTCTGAAAAGTCCTGTAGCATCTGAGCATGTGTGAGGGCTGTACAGGTCTTGCCAAAAGTCCAGGTCAGATGATCCTGCACAAAGCTGAACTCCTAGTGGTCTCCACAACAGTGTAAGGGCCAAGGAGAAACACACTTCCACACAGAAGTTGGGAAGCTACCTTATGAAGGTGATCATAGATACGGGATTATTAATATATCCAGGTTGGCATCTATTATTTTTTTAGCTTTTGACTTTCGCAGCTGTGGGCATCTTGACAACCATCAACTCCCTGTAAGCACAGACAACTCTATAAGAACCTGAGGATAAATTTCCCTGTGCATGTCCCCTTGTGAAACTGCTTAAGCACCGCCTGGTTTACACACAGGTGGAATTTCTAGGTCAAAGTGTGCATGTTTACTTCTTTGACTAAGCACTGCCAGGTGGCTCTTCTGCATAGCTCTACCTGTGGCCAGGACTGTATTATCTAGCTTTCTAACTTTTGCATGTTGAGTAGATACATAGTGGGAGCACACTGTTTTTGTTGGTATTTTTCTTGGTATCTATTCTGATGCTTTTCACTGGGGGATTTTTTCCTGTGAAAATGGGCTTCCTCTACTTGACCTTATTTTCTTCTTTTTAAAATTTTTTCAATGTGACTTTTTAATTTTAGTTTTATTAAAGACATTGCCCCTTGCTTGCATAGTCTATATCTAAAGCACTAGTCCTTGCTCCAAGGCCCAGCTTGCTCTCAGCTGCCCCAGGAGGGGAACAGTCTTTGGCGGTAGACAAGAGACACCCCTGCAGGGGGCACAAGTGCTTTGGCCTTCTGGTGTCTTGCCAGCAGTGCTTCCCATGCTCACAGAGGGTTTCAGACACTGAGTCAATGGTCCAGGTGGTCTTTTGTTCAGTCTGATCTCAAATTGAGCTCCTCTGAGAGGTCATATTGAAGTCCTTGTGTGTACCTGACCCATCATTTTAAACAATATTCCAAGTTCACTTTTTGTGTGTACGTGGGTTCTGGGGATTGAACCCAGGGCCTTGAGCCTGTGAGGCAAGTGACCTACCTGAGCTACACCCTCAGAGACCCCTGTAAAAGTATTTCCCCTTTGCCTCGGGGTCTAAGTTGCCAAGGCTGACCTCAAACGTTCCTCTTGCCTCAGCCTCCCTGGTGGCTGGCATGACAGGCATGCACCTGGGACTGTCACACTCGAGCCTGTGATGGGAACTCATGTGCATCTGTCCAGGGCTGAGCATGGTTAGGCAGAGCTGTGCTCCAGGCTCCCTGCAGGGCTGTGGAGGCTTCTGCTGCCCAGCAGCCCTGGTGCCATGGCCAGGGCTCCTCCCAGCCGAGGGCAGGCAGCTGCCCATTGCTGTAGGCTGACCTTATTTTCTTCTTATGGCACTCGTCCGTTCTCTGGAGTATGTTGTATGGTTTGTCCATTAGGAGTCTAACAGGTCCTCTAGAACCTTCAAACAATTAGTAAAATTCCTGAACAGTAAGTGAGCGTGCGCAGAAATTGGGCTAATATTTTGGGAAGAACAATGTTGGATGATATATTCATGCCTTGAATATATCATCCAACATGAAGTTATATTTTATTACTTACAAAATAATAAAATAATGAAGCAATACCATGGGCTGAGCTAAAATAGATCCTTAGGATCTTAGGCATTCTGTAATAAATCTGTGTCACTTGAAGTATAGAGTTGATCGACTCTGAGTAATGAAACAGAAGTAAAGGTATCAAAGCCAATGATCATCTGTTTCCAATTTTCTGTGATTTGGTTCAAGTGGTAAAGTGGTGATATTTATTAATAATGGATCGAATAGGTTCATAATTGTTTTAGAGTACAATTAGATGCCTTCAAACTTTAGGCTACATGGGCACATTTGAGAACGGTTCCAGCCATTCTCTCATCCTTTGGGTCATTCCCCTCCTATGTCCTGTGAGACATTTTCTATGTGAGGCTTTAAGAAGAAGAAGAGAATATTCTGTAAAGAAAACCTTGTGATCTGTGCAGTATGAAGTTGAATGGATTCATTCAGAAATCAGAAATTCTATTGAAAGGTATTTATTGGCATTAGCCAAATAAAACCTATTTTTAGGCATCCTGGTGAAGACAAGGTTTTATCTTTATGTCTCATTTTCTATGTTTTGTTGTTGTTGTTGTTGTTGTTAGAATGAAATTCATATGTTGCCAGACCATTCTATCAGATGTGTAACTAGATGCCATTTAAATTACCCACTTTTACATGGTAGACAGTTTTTAATGAACACTGCCTGTCTGCACCTTTTTTAAAAACAGGACTGGGATCAGAAGCCCAAATACCAATGGTTAGCTGGAGCATATTTTTCATTTGGCCTATCTGTCAGTATTCCCTGAGGTCATCTGTGCAATCAGCTTCGTTACTCCTGCTCCCTCACTGGATTTCATAGAAACCATATGCTATGTATGAATCAGGGACACCAATCCCACAACATAGCATTCTTGGAATATCCAAAGTCCCACTTTTCACTTCGCCATGCCTGAGATCAGCAGTAATATTTATCAGCAAATGTGAGATTTTCAAAGATCCAATTCTATGTGCTCCTTTCTCATAGAGCCTTAGGCAGGGATATAGCATACATAAATATTAAGTAAAGTCCATAGTTTTTAAAATGTCATCCATTGAATAGTTGACACATGTCTGAGATACTTTTTATTTTGGAGGAGGTATTATTTAATAGGGAATTCCAACAGCTACCTAATAGTGAAATGAGAAGTCTTGCATCCATTTTATTTTGTTTCTGATGATTTTTATGAGTAAGGGTAAGATACTTCCTTGTTCTGATGCAGATGTTGCCCACTTTTGTGAATGGATGCGGGGTGTCACCTACTACTTGCATATCTGCATATTGGGCTTGACACTGCTATCGTACTTGGTAGTTAGCAAAAAGTCAATACTGAAGTTAAGCTCTTGTGTTCTAGCAGCAGAGCTGAAGATCCTTGATGTGCCACCTTCTGCAATCCATGCTGCTCTCTTCATGTTCCTTATTGACTTCCTGGTGATGAGCATCATGGTCTCCTGGTCTTGAGAATGGCCAAGCATTGCTCTGTGAATGTGGAAGATGGGCATGTGGAAGGCTCCAGGGAGGAGGGATCATTGAACATGTACTCGAATCCATGTGCCTGTTGAATGACCTGTTTTTTTTATTTTTGGGTTTTAAGGGAGACACTGCCCTAAAACACTTCTGTGCAGCTGGGGATGCAGGCTTCTGCTTCACCTTGCAGGAAGCATTAACGAATCCTTTCCAGAAGACATGAGAAGAGAGAAGTGAGCCTCTGGTATCATGCAGGTTCCTTGCATTGCCCATGGGCTAGAAGAGAGAAGAGTTGCTTCATGAGATTTGATCCCCTTTTTCCTGAAAAGTTCCACACAGAGGTGAGTCCCCAGCATGTTTAGAAATCATTTCAGACACCTTTCTGGACGGAATTGAATCAGAGCCCCTGATGATGTGGAAGAGCTAAAGATGGGTTTGCTATGAATTTTCTACTTCATTCATCAGGGCCTGAGTCAAGTCAGTCATTGTGCTGTCAACACATGAGCTGCTGGTCAAATGTGAGGAAGTGGTCTTGCTTTATGAAAACACCACCCTGATTCAGTGAGCCAGAGGCAGCCTGCAGTCCCTGTTTTCCTGTAAAGGCAGATTGCTGTGGATGGCCTCTGGCCTCGTCATGCAGCCCTGCTCAGAGTAGGGGATTGAGGGACCAGGCAGATCCCTAGTTCCTTTTGACCTTTATTGCCATTGGGCCACCCCAGGGTCCTTGGACTCTACCTGGTCTTCTGGCCTGGGTCAGGGGATGTGAGGTTTGGAATCCCCCTCTGTGGCAGGATCCCAGCCCCCCAGCCACTTGAGGTCAGCACATCCTTCCCTAATTGTGTTAGAGTTGGAGACTTCTCCCACCCATCCTCATCCATGCTCATCCCACATTTTGTAGCTTGGCACCTGAGGACCTTTATTCATTGACTTAGTTGTTAGTGATGATGGTTACTAAGACTAAGTGACTCTTTCAAGTCACATCACTTGCATGGTAGGGCTAGAGCATGGATCTTCCTAATTGATTTCATGGGACTCTCTCATGGAAACTGTGACTGCTTCCTAAACACACACTCTACATTTGGAGTGTCAAAATTCTTGCCACTGCCTCCTTGGCAAGTGTATCTTGTCTTCTACGTGGGAATTTCACAAATATTTTCCTTTGGTTTGTGGAGGTCATGCAGAAGGGATTTCATTTGAAATAGCCCAAACAAGAAATACCAGTTGTCTTTTTCGCACATGGATGTGTGTAGTGAACACCCCTTTCTGTGTGCTTGCATGAGTTACTCCTTTGAATTTGTTGAAGAATGGTTGGCTGGGGAGCAAGTTAACGAGAGATGGATATCAATGGTTGTCAAGTATTCTGACGTGAAGAATGTATTGAGGATGTGAAGGCTTTTCTAGCCAGTTCCTATGGCTCAGTCAGGGATCAGTCAGAGGAATCTGTCTGGTAGACTCTTTGGCACAGATGTCAAAGTGGCCTGGTCTTACCCTGTCCAGGACTGAATGCTGAGCTTGAGTGGGAGCTTCTTGTCATTTCAAGCATTTCCATGAGTCTGTCCTCTGTTCTCTTGTATCCAAGTGGTTTCTAATAGGAAAGCAGAACAAAAATTGAAAGTATGGTGATTGATTATTTTTACCAATGTTATTTCAATCCACTTTGTTTAATACGAAATTACCTTTATGCTAGTAAGATTTCATATGTGAGGAAATAATGAAAATATTGGGGTTAGGGGATGAGAATATGCAAATCAAACATTTTTGAGCACCAAGACCCGTTTTTTTGTTTTTGTTTTTGTTTTTTTTTTAACTTAAATAATATTAAGTGCCAGAGGACCACCGCTGCCATTCAGCCTCAACAACCTCCAGGTCCAGCCTCCAGGTGGCCCATTTCACCAGGGTGTGTGGGACCACACTGTCCTGGGATGAGAGAACAGTACCCACGGATGTTGACATCTCACAGAGTAGATATTGCCAGTGACAGTAGGGAGCTATTGACACATGAGGAAGGGAAGAGCTCTCAGGATGGGAAGAGGGGGCCGCTTCGAGACTCATTGGGTATGGCACGAGGCTGCTGGGTGTGGTGTTGGCCTGGGCCCACTGAGTGGGGCAGATCCGTGGTCTGTGTTTCTGTACCCTCCTCTGTAGCCTGTGTTGGCAGCAGATCAGGGAATTGCGATCAGAAGTGCTCCCAGTAACACAGGCACCAGCCCCCAGAGTGTGTGCCTATCCGTTTCCCCACCTGGCCTGACTTAGTGCCTGTCTTGCCTCAGGGCTGAGACCCTACAATCTCTGATGAGGGTGTCTGTGGTCCAGATCCAACCTGCATGGCCAACATGCTCAGACCTTCAGCTGGGTCCTAGGCTGCTGCAACCAAACTCTGTTAACTGGGTGGCCGACAACAGAGGAAGTGTCTTCCGTTGAGCTCCAGAGGCTCAACACAGTAGGTGTTGGGCTGTCCCAGTGCCATAACCCCTCCCAGGTTTCAAGGGGACTGTCTCCCCAACTCTCCCAGCCCTTGCCCACTCTCCCCTTGCGGCCCATGATCTGTGGTTCCCATATGGGCATCCCGCCCTGGCTCCAACCTCACATATCCGGTATCCCCCAGTCTCCCTGGTATCTGGGTCCAGACTCTCCTCTTCCTACAAGAATATCAGATATTGGATTTGGTCCCAGTTGATGCTGTGTTCCATCATGTGAGCTCTTAGCTTCATCACTGTGCAAAGACTCTTTTCCCACACAAGTTCGCACGACTTTTGGCTGGCTAAGAATTTTCAGGCGACACTTTTCTAATGAGTACACTTTCCTTCCTTCCGATCTCCCACCAGTGAGCATTCCTCGCACCCTTGTCCTAGTTCCTTTATGGCAGTTTCCCTCCTTATGGCTGAGAGGACCTAGTGACCCCTGAATTCACACGTTCTCCTTAATCACCAACACACTGCAGAATTCTCCAGGGGGCCATATATGCTCCTGGAAGTTGGTGTTGGAAATAGTTCTCCATCCATTAATCACTCCCTCACTCACTAATGTCCTTGTGTCCTTGAGAAAGGCTCTCCCTTTCCTGGTTTTCCTGAATAGAAATCCTCTTGCCTCTTGGGTGAATAGGGTTATGGGTTGTGCAGAGGGTGTTGGTCCACTGAGCATCTTAGAGACTGTCCTTTATGGAGCCTAATGATCCTCACTGGGGAATGAGGCCAGGGTCCTAACTGTGGTTAGTTAGAGAGGGAAAGAAGGACGAGGGAAACTCAGATGTCCCTTCATGGCCCCTGGAGTTAGAGGACTTACCCCTTTGCACCTGGGATCAGGAGACCTCATTTCCTCGAGGACACGCACACTCAGACGTTAATCTTGAGTGTGGGTTCCTTTCTGGGGTCCAGGGCTGTTGTTAGCCACCAGGAATGACAGTGCTCTCCATGCTGAGTGGAGCCATTTTTGCCAGGAAAGAGAGCCCATGGTCACGCCTTGTGCAAAGCATCCCACGCCAGGGGCTCCCATGCCTACATTCCTGTCCTGAAAGGAAGCCACTCAGAGGCAAGGTGGGTCCAACCACCTCCCATGTGTTCACTCATCACTGTGTTCCAGCAGTCACCCCAGTGAACAGTCCTGATGGGATTGGATGTGGCTCAGAATGTCACCCTCATGAGCTCTACCCTGCCACAGCTGCAGTTCTGCAGTGGGAGAAACTCAAAACCTCAAAACACATGCACATGAAAGAAAAGAGCAAGAGCCAGAGCCCAAACAGGCCAGGTGTGGCAAAGACAGCTGGAGTGCCTAGGTTGGGACTCAGAATTATGTCAGTGGGGTGGCATTGCTGCTGGCACCAGCATGATAACCGAGAGCCAGCCCTGCTCATTTTGGGGAGCAGTGTGTTGGGGAAGGCAGCAGAAATTGAGAGGCAGGATTGAGTTTGGCCCTAGGAGGAGGTTGGGTAAGAGGCCAGTGTGGGTTGGAGAGCCTGGGCAGATAGACAGAGGCCAGGGCACACCCCAAAGCCTGGAGACTGCACTTGATGTCCAGGGTTGTGAAACACCACTTCCCCTCTTACTCACAACTGAGAGCAAGGGGCATTGATGAGTTCAGTTTGTGTGCGGCTGCATCCAAGGTGGCTCGGCTAGGAACCTCTGTTTCCTTGACTCAGGAGGCTGGGAGTCCAGGCTCCACTGAGGCTCGGCTGGGAGGATAGGAGTCTGAGTTTATGCCTGTGTTCCCTGTAGGATCCATGTTGGCTGAGCCTCAGTGTTTTTGTAATGAGAGGATGGGTGACCGTCATGTCTTTATCACAGGACACACTTGCTAAATGGATTTGTTTGCTCTGAGGAGGAAAGAGAGAGGGGGGAGTGGTGCTGGAGACAGGGATGCAGACAGGGGTCATGGACTTGGCATAACTCAGTCTTGGAGGTGATATCCCATCACCTGTACCCACTTCAATTCCCATGAATCCAGAGGCTGAGCCCCCTTGAGGTGAGGGGTGAACCGGTTCTGGGCAGCAGGATGCTGTGGTACCTCGGAGTCTCTGTGAGACCCCAACACTAGACACACTTGGCCCTTTTGAAATCTTAGGAGAAGCCTTGGGAAGTTGTATGGCAGAGGGGAGCAGCCTCTGCATCTCAGTCCCCTCCAACTTGCCATGGTGTAGAGAGGGAACTGCAGCCACGATGGGACGGACATTGGCCATGTCCCTGTGTGGGACACAGGCCTGATTGAGTTAGGGTGCATTCTTTGTCTCTCCCTTTCTTGTGATTATCCCATCTCTACATTTGTGCTTTAGCCACCTGTGAGTCCCATCTCTGGTTTCAGAGAGAACAGAGGGTGTTATGGGCCAATAGACACAATAAACCCTAGAGATTAGATGCTACCCTACTTTCCAGAAAAGACTGGGCACACCATGAGTTGCACAATGATGGGACCAGGGTCCAAAAGCTGCTGAGAGGGAAGGACTGGTTGTGAATGCATTTTTGAAGGCTCCAAGCTGGAACTCTAGTGGCACCAAGCAGGGCAGATGCTGGTGGGGATGTTTGGGTAGTTGTTGGTGAACACCTGCGCACCTGAGATGGGTAGGCATGGAGGAGAAATCGGCAGCCCATAGGGCTATTGAAAGTGGTCTTCTGTGAAAAGAGGCTCAGGTATGGGCACAGGAAATGACATCATTGCCGTGACAATGGATCAAACAGAACATGGAACCCTGGTATCCAGGCACCCACTTCACTGACCAAGCCATCCGAGCTCACTTGGTTGGAGCCACTGGAGGGAGAAGGATGTTCTCCTGTGGTTGCAGACAATGCCGAGCCTCAGGCTCCCAGGAATCTCAGGGGGGCCAACTAGCCCTTTTGTGGATACACTGGGTGAGGCTTCATCTTAGACGCCAGAGCCTCTGGCGATTGTCGCAGAGGAGCTCAAGAGTTACAGTGAGTAGCACAGGGCAGGTGAGCCCAGCAGGCCCTCTAGT
This sequence comes from Urocitellus parryii, assembly GCF_045843805.1. Classification (NCBI taxonomy): domain Eukaryota; kingdom Metazoa; phylum Chordata; class Mammalia; order Rodentia; family Sciuridae; genus Urocitellus; species Urocitellus parryii. The sequence goes on from NC_135548.1 coordinate 40,506,560, forward strand.
CTGATCCCTGATGAATGGCCCAGGACTCCTATTCTGACTCTGTGTGTGTGTGTGTGTGTGTGTGTGTGTGTGTGTGTGTGTGTGTGTTTGTACTGATGGGAACTGTCCCATTGTGCTTTGACTCTAGTGTATTGGCACAAGTCATTTTTCTGTTTGTCACCATTTCCATTTTGAACCCACCATTCTTGGTCCCAACCCAGGGTGAAAATGATCAGAACACGGAGGAGCCCTTCAGGGTTCAGAGCCTTGAACCTTACAGGCAGGACCAGCTTAGGAATGAGCTCCTGCCTGTCATTTGTGGGAGGAACCTACATTTCAGCAGCAACATGGGGTTAATCTCCTGGGATTTCATCCCCACCCAGCAGGTGCTGGATCTCTTGTTCCCAAAACAGCCACCTTCTTCAGTCTTTACTCCTGGTGCCACTCCACATCCTCCAAGGGGACAAGAACCTCAGGTTCTGGATGGATGTTGTAGAATGCCCACAGAGCCAACTGCCAGGCTGGGTGGGGTGCAGTTGCTGGGCTTTGCTGATGTTGTCATCCCCCACAGACCTTGGAACCTTCTGTGGCAGTGGCATCCAGGACCCCAGCAGCTGTGAGTAGCAGCTCCTCACTGCTTCACTCCAGCGAGCAGGTGGAAGACAGCCGCGTTGTTCACGTCCTCCTAGAGGGACAGAGCCTGAGGGAGACAAAGCGCATCCCGGTAAGCCCGACAGCAGGGCTGCCTCCTGGGTGTCCACACAGTGGAAGGCAGGAGACACAGCCAACCCCAGGGCTATGGTGGGAAATAAAGAAGACAGAGGTCCGTCTTAAGGGCTTGACCTGAGGAGGGAGAGCATCAGCATGCCCAGCTTCAGTGGTGAGTGGGCCTGTGTATTGTGGGTTTTGCAGGCCAGAAGTGCAGACGGAAGTGCTGTGGACAGATGAAGGCAGAGATATGTCCAGGGTGCAGGCTGCAGTGCCTAGAACTTGGTATTCTCAATGAGTGAAGTTGGAGCAGAGGAGGTGGCAGTGACTTGTCACATGTGTAGGAGGGGATGTGTTCCTGGTGGCAGGGAAGAGAACCTCCTTAGCATGACTAGGTGTAGGAATTTGGGGTCGGGGTCACCTGGGGGGTCATGCCAAAGCTTCGGAATGTTAGGCTTTGCATGTATGTAAATACGGAGCTAAAGGGGTTCTTGGCAGAATTTCTATGGATGTGCAGTAGACACGCTAATGCTGCAGGTGTCCAGCTGCAGAGGAGACATGTTCAGTGACTGCCAGTGCTGAGTCAAGTACATCATTACAACCAGACGCGCACCGAGCTTCCAGAGGCCAGGGCCTCTCAAAGCTATCATGAAGCACTCAAGTGCACACTCTTGTATCTGAGTCTGTTTTGTGTCGTGGCAGTCAGGACCCAAGTTTAGAGGGCATCTGCCTCTTCCACCCACAAAGGCAGCCTGCATCCCAGATCACACTTGGTGCACAGATCCCTGGCCCATTGCTCTCATCTCAGTGAGATGAGAGTGTGTCTGTGCATAGGCAGTTTGGTCCTTTGACATGAGTGGAATGTGGCTCCCCAGGGGGAGGGGAGATGGCAGGTACAGGCAGATATTTGTACCAGGATTGTTCTAGTAGCACATTGCAAGAACCCAGGTGGTATATGGAGGACACACTCAGGTAGCAGGATAACAAGATTGTGCCCTTGTATATGTAGCTGAGATTTCTCCTGAATGTTTGACCACAGTCTTCTGGGTAGCTCTTCTAAAAGCCATTCTCTGATGACATTTGTCCCACCCTGATCCAGGTGACCTTTCAGGAGACGGTGACAAGCCTCATCCGCAGGGCCTTGGACCAAAATTTGTTGCAGCATGAGGATGTGGACAACTTTGAGCTGCTGTATATGATGTCTGAGGATGAGAGTAAGTAGGACAATCAGACAGTGGGGAGACATGATCCACAGTGGGCTCAGGATAACTGACAGCCAAGAGAAAGTGGGCCTTGGCCCCAAAATACCAAGGTGTGATGGGCCTGGCGGAGACTCTCAGGGGTTGTGGGTGTTTTGTGGTATAATCCTTGAGTGCCACCTAACAATTCTCTCCACTTCGCTCTGCAGAAATCAAGGTCTCTGACCACTCACTCGTGTGTCTGTCCATGAATCTGGGAATACAATATTTCATGGTGAGGAAACGCCCCCAGGTCAAGGGAAAGGAGGTAAACACCTACCTTATTCAAGCTGTGCATGTGCTGCCATTCCACTCCGCCCTGAGGAAATGAGAAGCCTCAGCACCTGGACATATTTGCTGGAAGCCCATAGAGCCAACTGACAGTCTGGGGTGGCTTTCTGTTTCTGGGTTTGCTGATGTTCCATCCCCCACAGTTCTCAGAATCAACCTGCAAGTCCTCCAGGCCGCTTTCCCACAAGCAGGTGGGAGACACCTGCTTAATTCGTGTCCACTTAGAAACACAAAGTCCAGAGATGGCCAAGAGTGTTCTGGTAAGCCTGGGAGCAGGGGTGTCCCGTGGTGCTTACACCTGGGTGGGGAGCAGACACTGGTCCAATACCATGGACTACTCATGCCCTCTTGAATTTGGAGCTTCTGGATGATCAGGAGGATAGATGGGAATCAAGAAGGGAGAGGTCAGTGTGAAGGGCTGGAGCTGAGATGAGCGAGTGCAGCAGCTTGTCCACTGCCATGTCTGAGGGAGTCTGTGTGTCAGGTGGCAGCATGCAGTCCAGAAGGGCAGGGACAGGTATGGGTGACAGATGAGAATAGGACAGGAACTAGGTTGCAGGTTCCCTTGTATGGGATGCTGACGTCTATGGAGGAGGACAGCAGTGTGAGGTTCTCCATGTTCCTTGAACAAGGAGCTGAGAGAGTCTCTCTGCAGAGTCGATATGGATGTGGAGCAAGCACACTAAATGTCCAGGTAGCCCAATGACCACCCTTGCCGGATGAGGTGCCCTCCTACATCCCAGCCAGCACTGAGCCTCTGGAGGCCAGGAGCTCTCGTGGCTATCTTTCAGCTCTCCTGTGTGTGGTCATGTTCCTGGGTCTGTTTTTGGCCCTGGCAATCCAGACCAAAGCCTCTAGGTTTTGTGCCTAGGCCATTCCCAATGCCGCCTGCATCCTCGGGCAGACCTGGGATCTTGGAGGCTATTGTCCCATTCCTCCCAACTTGTGGGATGAGATTGCATCTGTATGCAGGTAGTGGGGTCCTTTCACTCCGAGAGGAGTGCAGCTCCACAAAGAGCAATGGCAGGCCCAGGAAGTCCTATGTACAAGGATTGGGCTAGTAGCCTGTGGGAAGAGCCCACACGATGAGCAGGAGGTCAGCCTCGGGTAGTAGGGTCATGGATGTTGCCCTTGTATTTAGAGTGGAGGTGCCTCCAGAATGCCCCTGCCCACTGTCCTTGAGTAGTCACTACAAGGCCCATTTCCTGAAGGCCTGTCTCCCATGCTGCCCCAGGTGACCTGCCACGATAGGGCTCCTGTCGTCATCCGCAGCGCCCTCGACCTACACTTCCTTACTGAGGAGAATCCAGAGGATTATGAGCTGGGCCAAATCATCTCTCGCCGTCAGAGTAAGTGAGACAATCAGATAGCAGAGAGCAAGGGTCAGGATGTGGACTCAGGTCAACTCTTAGCAACAAAGAGTAGTCTCTGACCCCCAAGAACACTCCAACAATTGTGTTGGGATCGTGCACAAAGCCAACTGCTCTTCTGCTGGTGGAAGGTCTTGAGGTCCAATGGTATACCCCGGTGGATATTGCGGCTCCCCACCAGGTGCCCTCCCCTGGACATGAACAGGCATCCAAAGCTGACATCTTTGAGGAGTGAGGAGGAAAGCCTCTCTCCAGGAGCAGTATGTTTTCATGGTCTGGGATAGGAGTGGTTTCAAAGGAACATGGGAATGCATGGGCTAAAGAGGGAACTGGCATTTTGTGGACTGAAGCAGTACTATTGAAAGCCTTCTGTGTGACCAAAAAACCACTGCCTGGGCAGAGCATTGCCAGGATTCTAGCAAGCAGTAACAGGATGAAATTGGGAAGAAAACACAGCCTGGGAGACAGCCTGAATCATCTGTTTTTGCATAAATTCCATGGTCTTACGCACCTGAGTCCACTAGGCAAGGAGTGATCACAATAGCCAGGTTGTGATCCCTAACTAAAGTCAGATGAGGGCTTCCTGAGCACGTAGCCACAGAGCTCATCTGATAATAATGCCAGCGCTTTTTCGTTGGTTGGTTGGTTGGTTTTTGTGAGCCAAACACCACAGCAGCCATTATCCCAGCCTATGTACCCTGAAGACCACCATCCCTATGAGTTCTAGGATCACTTGTCTCCTATCTTAACCTACTGTTAGGTTAGTAGAGTCTATGGAAGAGGAAGTCTGTCTGGGGCCTTGGTAGCCTAAGAAATTCATAGCAGAGATCTCCACATCCAACCCAGAAGGGATGGAGAACAGGCTCTAGGTTAGAGGAGGGCGACAGTAAACACATGTTCAGAGGAAGGAGAAGCGGCTGTTGTATTCCCCCACTCGGGGTCATGGCACCACTGGGCCATACGCCATGTTGGAGGGAAGCAGTCCCTTTGCTGGTCTTTGGAACCATTGTTCTCAGTAGGGCAGTATTTGGAATGTGGCCTCCATTCTCAGAAGCCTGGTTCACATGGAGGCGGGCTCCACCAACGCAGAAGCATGGCTCTAAAGTGGTATCCGTGCTGGTCAGCCTGTCCTCACTGTGGCCATACTTGAGGAAAATAACTCAGAGGAGGAATCCTAGGCCTTTTTTCTCTGGGTTTCATAGCTTTCTCTTTGGTTGTGCACTGAGGCTGTCCATAAAGCTCTAGTGTGTGGCAGTGGAGAGCTCCTCAGCCCTTGCCACAAAGGCATAGACTGGGAGAGAGAGAACGAGGCTGGCAGAGAGGGAGAGAGAGAAAGATGGAGAGGGAGGACCTCTCCTTGGAGAATGAGGATTCAGTGGAGCCAACAGGAACAAGGTACTGTTGCCCAGGGCACAACCCTGTTTAGGTCTTACTCCAACCATGCTCAACCTTTCTTCCAGTCCCTCCCACCCCCCAGTAGTGTATTCATCTTGAATGAGAATTTCATGTTGACATCAGAGCACTCACCATCCAATGCTTCCCTCCAAACCCACCTATGAAGATGGCTCATGTGGGGACTGAATCTTCGGCACAGGAGCCTTTTGTGGGAGATTTCAGATGCAAACCCTAGTGGTGTGCTTTGGCAGATGCAAGAGGACCTGAGATATTCTGGAGTCCAAAGCCTTCGGTAGGAACAGACATTAGGTCTGTTGAAGTGCTCTGCCTAGTTCTTCCTCAGGGAGGACTGTGGAGGCTGTCTTTGTTGGTATTGGTGCTGAATTGGAGAGCTCTCAGGTGTGTGGCTCTGGCCTTTTCTGGCACAGGCTCTCAGATGTTGGCGTGTCCTAGGGAGCACCTCCTGAGTGCCACCTTCTTTTTTTACACCCCTCTCTCCCCAGAGCTGAGGATTCCAGCAGAGGCCAACGTATTTGATGCCAAGAATCCTCACAAAAAATCCAACTTTGTGCTGAGGAAAAGGAGCCTCTCCCAAAAGAATGATGGGTGGATCGAGCCTCAACCTCCCTCTCGTCCTGCAAAGAAGGCTCCTGCCCTCCTGAGGATGCTTGCAAAACCATTCTGTTGCTGTGTGCCTGGGCGGGGCTGAGGCAGCCCAGGAATATTTACATTGATTACTATTTTCTTCAAAGTTTGAATCTATAGTTTGCCATTGTCCTTGACCTTGTTTAGTAACACAGTTGTTACTCTATCCTGTATTTGTTGTTTCCATTAATATATTATTATTATTTTAAAATATATATGTTTTTGTTACCTGATCTACTGTGATGATTTGAGTATACTAAATGTAGCAGTGATTCCTAAAGGACACATCCAAACCAACAGGAAGGAATGTTTCATTCTATCAGCAAGAACTTTGGTTTTTAGGAGTTTGGCAGATGGCATTATCTGAGTCAGTTTTCCAATGGGGGCAATGAAGTATCAGCTATGATGGTACAAACACAAACAAAGACACACAAACACACACAAGAGCACACACACTCACTGAGAGATAGATAGACAGATGGAGTTGGTCTCTGCTGAAATACTTTGGAGACATGGTTCTGATTTCTCCCCTTTTGGAGTATTTTCAATTGCACAAGGTGTCTTGCAAATGAACCCATGTCTGAGGAAGACATGCATGTGTACTTCACATGCCACTTTTCACATAGCAGGAAGGTCATGTAATATTTTTCATGCAGCTGTCTTTTGACTGTGAACCATCCCATGAGGTCAGCTGTGGAATTTTCAACTTGTAGCATCACAATGGGGATCCACTCTTTGGATTTGGGGATATTTCCGATTTTCTTGATTCAGATTGGAATGATATATATATATTAGTTTTTGATGAAAATTCTGCATTTGATGGTAATGAATGTCGTGCATCTAGGAATCTGTAGAGTGCAGACAATGAATGGATGCCTACTGTTGTCTGGACTGGTCTGAAAAGTCCTGTAGCATCTGAGCATGTGTGAGGGCTGTACAGGTCTTGCCAAAAGTCCAGGTCAGATGATCCTGCACAAAGCTGAACTCCTAGTGGTCTCCACAACAGTGTAAGGGCCAAGGAGAAACACACTTCCACACAGAAGTTGGGAAGCTACCTTATGAAGGTGATCATAGATACGGGATTATTAATATATCCAGGTTGGCATCTATTATTTTTTTAGCTTTTGACTTTCGCAGCTGTGGGCATCTTGACAACCATCATCTCCCTGTAAGCACAGACAACTCTATAAGAACCTGTGGATAAATTTCCCTGTGCATGTCCCCTTGTGAAACTGCTTAAGCACCGCCTGGTTTACACACAGGTCGAATTTCTAGGTCAAAGTGTGCATGTTTACTTCTTTGACTAAGCACTGCCAGGTGGCTCTTCTGCATAGCTCTACCTGTGGCCAGGATTGTATTATCTAGCTTTCTAACTTTTGCATGTTGAGTAGATACATAGTGGGAGCACACTGTTTTTGTTGGTATTTTTCTTGGTATCTATTCTGATGCTTTTCACTGGGGGATTTTTTCCTGTGAAAATGGGCTTCCTCTACTTGACCTTATTTTCTTCTTTTTAAAATTTTTTTCAATGTGACTTTTTAATTTTAGTTTTATTAAAGACATTGCCCCTTGCTTGCATAGTCTATATCTAAAGCACTAGTCCTTGCTCCAAGGCCCTGCTTGCTCTCAGCTGCCCCAGGAGGGGAACAGTCTTTGGCGGTAGACAAGAGACGCCCCTGCAGGGGGCACAAGTGCTTTGGCCCTCTGGTGTCTTGCCAGCAGTGCTTCCCATGCTCACAGAGGGTTTCAGATACTGAGTCAATGGTCCAGGTGGTCTTTTGTTCAGTCTGATCTCAAATTGAGCTCCTCTGAGAGGTCATATTGAAGTCCTTGTGTGTACCTGACCCATCATTTTAAACAATATTCCAAGTTCACTTTTTGTGTGTACGTGGGTTCTGGGGATTGAACCCAGGGCCTTGAGCCTGTGAGGCAAGTGACCTACCTGAGCTACACCCTCAGAGACCCCTGTAAAAGTATTTCCCCTTTGCCTCGGGGTCTAAGTTGCCAAGGCTGACCTCAAACGTTCCTCTTGCCTCAGCCTCCCTGGTGGCTGGCATGACAGGCATGCACCTGGGACTGTCACACTCGAGCCTGTGATGGGAACTCATGTGCATCTGTCCAGGGCTGAGCATGGTTAGGCAGAGCTGTGCTCCAGGCTCCCTGCAGGGCTGTGGAGGCTTCTGCTGCCCAGCAGCCCTGGTGCCATGGCCAGGGCTACTCCCAGCCGAGGGCAGGCAGCTGCCCATTGCTGTAGGCTGACCTTATTTTCTTCTTATGGCACTCGTCCGTTCTCTGGAGTATGTTGTATGGTTTGTCCATTAGGAGTCTAACAGGTCCTCTAGAACCTTCACACAATTAGTAAAATTCCTGAACAGTAAGTGAGCGTGCGCAGAAATTGGGCTAATATTTTGGGAAGAACAATGTTGGATGATATATTCATGGCTTGAATATATCATCCAACATGAAGTTATATTTTATTACTTACAAAATAATAAAATAATGAAGCAATACCATGGGCTGAGCTAAAATAGATCCTTAGGATCTTAGGCATTCTGTAATAAATCTGTGTCACTTGAAGTATAGAGTTGATCGACTCTGAGTAATGAAACAGAAGTAAAGGTATCAAAGCCAATGATCATCTGTTTCCAATTTTCTGTGATTTGGTTCAAGTGGTAAAGTGGTGATATATATTAATAATGGATCGAATAGGTTCATAATTGTTTTAGAGTACAATTAGATGCCTTCAAACTTTAGGCTACATGGGCACATTTGAGAACGGTTCCAGCCATTCTCTCATCCTTTGGGTCATTCCCCTCCTATGTCCTGTGAGACATTTTCTATGTGAGGCTTTAAGAAGAAGAAGAGAATATTCTGTAAAGAAAACCTTGTGATCTGTGCAGTATGAAGTTGAATGGATTCATTCAGAAATCAGAAATTCTATTGAAAGATACTTATTGGCATGAGCCAAATAAAACCTATTTTTAGGCATCCTGGTGAAGACAAGGTTTTATCTTTATGTCTCATTTTCTATGTTTTGTTGTTGTTGTTGTTGTTAGAATGAAATTCATATGTTGCCAGACCATTCTATCAGATGTGTAACTAGATGCCATTTAAATTACCCACTTTTACATGGTAGACAGTTTTTAATGAACACTGCCTGTCTGCACCTTTTTTAAAAACAGGACTGGGATCAGAAGCCCAAATACCAATGGTTAGCTGGAGCATATTTTTCATTTGGCCTATCTGTCAGTATTCCCTGAGGTCATCTGTGCAATCAGCTTCATTACTCCTGCTCCCTCACTGGATTTCATAGAAACCATATGCTATGTATGAATCAGGGACACCAATCCCACAACATAGCATTCTTGGAATATCCAAAGTCCCACTTTTCACTTCGCCATGCCTGAGATCAGCAGTAATATTTATCAGCAAATGTGAGATTTTCAAAGATCCAATTCTATGTGCTCCTTTCTCATAGAGCCTTAGGCAGGGATATAGCATACATAAATATTAAGTAAAGTCCATAGTTTTTAAAATGTCATCCATTGAATAGTTGACACATGTCTGAGATACTTTTTATTTTGGAGGAGGTATTATTTAATAGGGAATTCCAACAGCTACCTAATAGTGAAATGAGAAGTCTTGCATCCATTTTATTTTGTTTCTGATGATTTTTATGAGTAAGGGTAAGATACTTCCTTGTTCTGATGCAGATGTTGCCCACTTTTGTGAATGGATGCGGGGTGTCACCTACTACTTGCATATCTGCATATTGGGCTTGACACTGCTATCGTACTTGGTAGTTGGCAAAAAGTCAATACTGAAGTTAAGCTCTTGTGTTCTAGCAGCAGAGCTGAAGATCCTTGATGTGCCACCTTCTGCAATCCATGCTGCTCTCTTCATGTTCCTTATTGACTTCCTGGTGATGAGCATCATGGTCTCCTGGTCTTGAGAATGGCCAAGCATTGCTCTGTGAATGTGGAAGATGGGCATGTGGAAGGCTCCAGGGAGGAGGGATCATTGAACATGTACTCGAATCCATGTGCCTGTTGAATGACCTGTTTTTTTTTTTATTTTTGGGTTTTAAGGGAGACACTGCCCTAAAACACTTCTGTGCAGCTGGGGATGCAGGCTTCTGCTTCACCTTGCAGGAAGCATTAACGAATCCTTTCCAGAAGACATGAGAAGAGAGAAGTGAGCCTCTGGTATCATGCAGGTTCCTTGCATTGCCCATGGGCTAGAAGAGAGAAGAGTTGCTTCATGAGATTTGATCCCCTTTTTCCTGAAAAGTTTCACACAGAGGTGAGTCCCCAGCATGTTTAGAAATCATTTCAGACACCTTTCTGGACGGAATTGAATCAGAGCCCCTGATGATGTGGAAGAGCTAAAGATGGGTTTGCTATGAATTTTCTACTTCATTCATCAGGGCCTGAGTCAAGTCAGTCATTGTGCTGTCAACACATGAGCTGCTGGTCAAATGTGAGGAAGTGGTCTTGCTTTATGAAAACACCACCCTGATTCAGTGAGCCAGAGGCAGCCTGCAGTCCCTGTTTTCCTGTAAAGGCAGATTGCTGTGGATGGCCTCTGGCCTCGTCATGCAGCCCTGCTCAGAGTAGGGGATTGAGGGACCAGGCAGATCCCTAGTTCCTTTTGACCTTTATTGCCATTGGGCCACCCCAGGGTCCTTGGACTCTACCTGGTCTTCTGGCCTGGGTCAGGGGATGTGAGGTTTGGAATCCCCCTCTGTGGCAGGATCCCAGCCCCCCAGCCACTTGAGGTCAGCACATCCTTCCCTAATTGTGTTAGAGTTGGAGACTTCTCCCACCCATCCTCATCCATGCTCATCCCACATTTTGTAGCTTGGCACCTGAGGACCTTTATTCATTGACTTAGTTGTTAGTGATGATGGTTACTAAGACTAAGTGACTCTTTCAAGTCACATCACTTGCATGGTAGGGCTAGAGCATGGATCTTCTTAATTGATTTCATGGGACTCTCTCATGGAAACTGTGACTGCTTCCTAAACACACACTCTACATTTGGAGTGTCAAAATTCTTGCCACTGCCTCCTTGGCAAGTGTATCTTGTCTTCTACGTGGGAATTTCACAAATATTTTCCTTTGGTTTGTGGAGGTCATGCAGAAGGGATTTCATTTGAAATAGCCCAAACAAGAAATACCAGTTGTCTTTTTCGCACATGGATGTGTGTAGTGAACACCCCTTTCTGTGTGCTTGCATGAGTTACTCCTTTCAATTTGTTGAAGAATGGTTGGCTGGGGAGCAAGTTAACGAGAGATGGATATCAATGGTTGTCAAGTATTCTGACGTGAAGAATGTATTGAGGATGTGAAGGCTTTTCTAGCCAGTTCCTATGGCTCAGTCAGGGATCAGTCAGAGGATTCTGTCTGGTAGACTCTTTGGCACAGATGTCAAAGTGGCCTGGTCTTACCCTGTCCAGGACTGAATGCTGAGCTTGAGTGGGAGCTTCTTGTCATTTCAAGCATTTCCATGAGTCTGTCCTCTGTTCTCTTGTATCCAAGTGGTTTCTAATAGGAAAGCAGAACAAAAATTGAAAGTATGGTGATTGATTATTTTTACCAATGTTATTTCAATCCACTTTGTTTAATACGAAATTACCTTTATGCTAGTAAGATTTCATATGTGAGGAAATAATGAAAATATTGGGGTTAGGGGATGAGAATATGCAAATCAAACATTTTTGAGCACCAAGACCCGTTTTTTGTTTTTGTTTTTGTTTTTTTTTTTTTTTAACTTAAATAATATTAAGTGCCAGAGGACCACCTCTGCCATTCAGCCTCAACAACCTCCAGGTCCAGCCTCCAGGTGGCCCATTTCACCAGGGTGTGTGGGACCACACTGTCCTGGGATGAGAGAACAGTACCCACGGATGTTGACATCTCACAGAGTAGATATTGCCAGTGACAGTAGGGAGCTATTGGCACATGAGGAAGGGAAGAGCTCTCGGGATGGGAAGAGGGGGCCGCTTCGAGACTCATTGGGTATGGCACGAGGCTGCTGGGTGTGGTGTTGGCCTGGGCCCACTGAGTGGGGCAGATCCGTGGTCTGTGTTTCTGTACCCTCCTCTGTAGCCTGTGTTGGCAGCAGATCAGGGAATTGCGATCAGAAGTGCTCCCAGTAACACAGGCACCAGCCCCCAGAGTGTGTGCCTATCCGTTTCCCCACCTGGCCTGACTTAGTGCCTGTCTTGCCTCAGGGCTGAGACCCTACAATCTCTGATGAGGGTGTCTGTGGTCCAGATCCAACCTGCATGGCCAACATGCTCAGACCTTCAGCTGGGTCCTAGGCTGCTGCAACCAAACTCTGTTAACTGGGTGGCCGACAACAGAGGAAGTGTCTTCCGTTGAGCTCCAGAGGCTCAACACAGTAGGTGTTGGGCTGTCCCAGTGCCATAACCCCTCCCAGGTTTCAAGGGGACTGTCTCCCCAACTCTCCCAGCCCTTGCCCACTCTCCTATTGCTGCCCACGATCTGTGGTTCCCATATGGGCATCCCGCCCTGGCTCCAACCTCACATATCCGGTATCCTCCAGTCTCCCTGGTATCTGGGTCCAGACTCTCCTCTTCCTACAAGAATATCAGATATTGGATTTGGTCCCAGTTGATGCTGTGTTCCATCATGTGAGCTCTTAGCTTCATCACTGTGCAAAGACTCTTTTCCCACACAAGTTCGCACGACTTTTGGCTGGCTAAGAATTTTCAGGCGACACTTTTCTAATGAGTACACTTTCCTTCCTTCCGATCTCCCACCAGTGAGCATTCCTCGCACCCTTGTCCTAGTTCCTTTATGGCAGTTTCCCTCCTTATGGCTGAGAGGACCTAGTGACCCCTGAATTCACACGTTCTCCTCAATCACCAACACACTGCAGAATTCTCCAGGGGGCCATATATGCTCCTGGAAGTTGGTGTTGGAAATAGTTCTCCATCCATTAATCACTCCCTCACTCACTAATGTCCTTGTGTCCTTGAGAAAGGCTCTCCCTTTCCTGGTTTTCCTGAATAGAAATCCTCTTGCCTCTTGGGTGAATAGGGTTATGGGTTGTGCAGAGGGTGTTGGTCCACTGAGCATCTTAGAGACTGTCCTTTATGGAGCCTAATGATCCTCACTGGGGAATGAGGCCAGGGTCCTAACTGTGGTTAGTTAGAGAGGGAAAGAAGGACGAGGGAAACTCAGATGTCCCTTCATGGCCCCTGGAGTTAGAGGACTTACCCCTTTGCACCTGGGATCAGGAGACCTCATTTCCTCGAGGACACGCACACTCAGACATTAATCTTGAGTGTGGGTTCCTTTCTGGGGTCCAGGGCTGTTGTTAGCCACCAGGAATGACAGTGCTCTCCATGCTGAGTGGAGCCATTTTTGCCAGGAAAGAGATCCCATGGTCACGCCTTGTGCAAAGCATCCCACGCCAGGGGCTCCCATGCCTACATTCCTGTCCTGAAAGGAAGCCACTCAGAGGCAAGGTGGGTCCAACCACCTCCCATGTGTTCACTCATCACTGTGTTCCAGCAGTCACCCCAGTGAACAGTCCTGATGGGATTGGATGTGGCTCAGAATGTCACCCTCATGAGCTCTACCCTGCCACAGCTGCAGTTCTGCAGTGGGAGAAACTCAAAACCTCAAAACACATGCACATGAAAGAAAAGAGCAAGAGCCAGAGCTCAAACAGGCCAGGTGTGGCAAAGACAGCTGGAGTGCCTAGGTTGGGACTCAGAATTATGTCAGTGGGGTGGCATTGCTGCTGGCACCAGCATGATAACCGAGAGCCAGCCCTGCTCATTTTGGGGAGCAGTGTGTTGGGGAAGGCAGCAGAAATTGAGAGGCAGGATTGAGTTTGGCCCTAGGAGGAGGTTGGGTAAGAGGCCAGTGTGGGTTGGAGAGCCTGGGCAGATAGACAGAGGCCAGGGCACACCCCAAAGCCTGGAGACTGTACTTGATGTCCAGGGTTGTGAAACACCACTTCCCCTCTTACTCACAACTGAGAGCAAGGGGCATTGATGAGTTCAGTTTGTGTGCGGCTGCATCCCAAGGTGGCTCGGCTAGGAACCTCTGTTTCCTTGACTCAGGAGGCTGGGAGTCCAGGCTCCACTGAGGCTCGGCTGGGAGGATCGGAGTCTGAGTTTATGCCTGTGTTCCCTGTAGGATCCATGTTGGCTGAGCCTCAGTGTTTTTGTAATGAGAGGATGGGTGACCGTCATGTCTTTATCACAGGACACACTTGCTAAATGGATTTGTTTGCTCTGAGGAGGAAAGAGAGAGGGGGGAGTGGTGCTGGAGACAGGGATGCAGACAGGGGTCATGGACTTGGCATAACTCAGTCTTGGAGGTGATATCCCATCACCTGTACCCACTTCAATTCCCATGAATCCAGAGGCTGAGCCCCCTTGAGGTGAGGGGTGAACCGGTTCTGGGCAGCAGGATGCTGTGGTACCTCGGAGTCTCTGTGAGACCCCAACACTAGACACACTTGGCCCTTTTGAAATCTTAGGAGAAGCCTTGGGAAGTTGTATGGCAGAGGGGAGCAGCCTCTGCATCTCAGTCCCCTCCAACTTGCCATGGTGTAGAGAGGGAACTGCAGCCACGATGGGACGGACATTGGCCATGTCCCTGTGTGGGACACAGGCCTGATGGAGTTAGGGTGCATTCTTTGTCTCTCCCTTTCTTGTGATTATCCCATCTCTACATGTGTGCTTTAGCCACCTGTGAGTCCCATCTCTGGTTTCAGAGAGAACAGAGGGTGTTATGGGCCAATAGACACAATAAACCCTAGAGATTAGATGCTACCCTACTTTCCAGAAAAGACTGGGCACACCATGAGTTGCACAATGATGGGACCAGGGTCCAAAAGCTGCTGAGAGGGAAGGACTGGTTGTGAATGCATTTTTGAAGGCTCCAAGCTGGAACTCTAGTGGCACCAAGCAGGGCAGATGCTGGTGGGGATGTTTGGGTAGTTGTTGGTGAACACCTGCGCACCTGAGATGGGTAGGCATGGAGGAGAAATCGGCAGCCCATAGGGCTGTTGAAAGTGGTCTTATGTGAAAAGAGGCTCAGGTATGGGCACAGGAAATGACATCATTGCCTTGACAATGGATCAAACAGAACATGGAACCCTGGTATCCAGGCACCCACTTCACTGACCAAGCCATCCGAGCTCACTTGGTTGGAGCCACTGGAGGGAGAAGGATGTTCTCCTGTGGTTGCAGACAATGCCGAGCCTCAGGCTCCCAGGAATCTCAGGGGGGCCAACTAGCCCTTTTGTGGATACACTGGGTGAGGCTTCATCTTAGACGCCACAGCCTCTGGCGATTGTCGCAGAGGAGCTCAAGAGTAACAGTGAGTAGCACAGGGCAGGTGAGCCCAGCAGGCCCTCTAGTCTGATCCCTGATGAATGGCCCAGGACTCCTATTCTGACTCTGTGTGTGTGTGTGTGTGTGTGTGTGTGTGTATGTGTGTGTGTGTTTGTACTGATGGGAACTGTCCCATTGTGCTTTGACTCTAGTGTATTGGCACAAGTCATTTTTCTGTTTGTCACCATTTCCATTTTGAACCCACCATTCTTGGTCCCAACCCAGGGTGAAAATGATCAGAACACGGAGGAGCCCTTCAGGGTTCAGAGCCTTGAACCTTACAGGCAGGACCAGCTTAGGAATGAGCTCCTGCCTGTCATTTGTGGGAGGAACCTACATTTCAGCAGCAACATGGGGTTAATCTCCTGGGATTTCATCCCCACCCAGCAGGTGCTGGATCTCTTGTTCCCAAAACAGCCACCTTCTTCAGTCTTTACTCCTGGTGCCACTCCACATCCTCCAAGGGGACAAGAACCTCAGGTTCTGGATGGATGTTGTAGAATGCCCACAGAGCCAACTGCCAGGCTGGGTGGGGTGCAGTTGCTGGGCTTTGCTGATGTTGTCATCCCCCACAGTTCTTGGAACCTTCTGTGGCAGTGGCATCCAGGACCCCAGCAGCTGTGAGTAGCAGCTCCTCACTGCTTCACTCCAGCGAGCAGGTGGAAGACAGCCGCGTTGTTCACGTCCTCCTAGAGGGACAGAGCCTGAGGGAGACAAAGCGCATCCTGGTAAGCCCGACAGCAGGGCTGCCTCCTGGGTGTCCACACAGTGGAAGGCAGGAGACACAGCCAACCCCAGGGCTATGGTGGGAAATAAAGAAGAGAGAGGTCCGTCTTAAGGGCTTGACCTGAGGAGGGAGAGCATCAGCATGCCCAGCTTCAGTGGTGAGTGGGCCTGTGTATTGTGGGTTTTGCAGGCCAGAAGTGCAGACGGAAATGCTGTGGACAGATGAAGGCAGAGATATGTCCAGGATGCAGGCTGCAGTGCCTAGAACTTGGTATTCTCAATGAGTGAAGTTGGAGCAGAGGAGGTGGCAGTGACTTGTCACATGTGTAGGAGGGGATGTGTTCCTGGTGGCAGGGAAGAGAACCTTCTTAGCATGACTAGGTGTAGGAATTTGGGGTCGGGATCACCTGGGGGGTCATGCCAAAGCTTCGGAATGTTAGGCTTTGCATGTATGTAAATACGGAGCTAAAGGGGTTCTTGGCAGAATTTCTATGGATGTGCAGTAGACACGCTAATGCTGCAGGTGTCCAGCTGCAGAGGAGTCATGTTCAGTGACTGCCAGTGCTGAGTCAAGTACATCATTACAACCAGACCCGCACTGAGCTTCCAGAGGCCAGGGCCTCTCAAAGCTATCATGAAGCACTCAAGTGCACACTCTTGTATCTGAGTCTGTTTTGTGTCGTGGCAGTCAGGACCCAAATTTTCAGTGCATCTGCCTCTTCCACCCACAACGGCAGCCTGCATCCCAGATCACACTTGGTGCGCAGATCCCTGGCCCATTGCTCTCATCTCAGTGAGATGAGAGTGTGTCTGTGCATAGGCAGTTTGGTCCTTTGACATGAGTGGAATGTGGCTCCCCAGGGGGAGGGGAGATGGCAGGTACAGGCAGATATTTGTACCAGGATTGTTCTAGTAGCACATTGCAAGAACCCAGGTGGTATATGGAGGACACACTCAGGTAGCAGGATAACAAGATTGTGCCCTTGTATATGTAGCTGAGATTTCTCCTGAATGTTTGACCACAGTCCTCTGGGTAGCTCTTCTAAAAGCCATTCTCTGATGACATTTGTCCCACCCTGATCCAGGTGACCTTTCAGGAGACGGTGACAAGCCTCATCCGCAGGGCCTTGGACCAAAATTTGTTGCAGCATGAGGATGTGGACAACTTTGAGCTGCTGTATATGATGTCTGAGGATGAGAGTAAGTAGGACAATCAGACAGTGGGGAGACATGATCCACAGTGGGCTCAGGATAACTGACAGCCAAGAGAAAGTGGGCCTTGGCCCCAAAATACCAAAGTGTGATGGGCCTGGCGGAGACTCTCAGGGGTTGTGGGTGTTTTGTGGTATAATCCTTGAGTGCCACCTAACAATTCTCTCCACTTCGCTCTGCAGAAATCAAGGTCTCTGACCACTCACTCGTGTGTCTGTCCATGAATCTGGGAATACAATATTTCATGGTGAGGAAACGCCCCCAGGTCAAGGGAAAGGAGGTAAACACCTACCTTATTCAAGCTGTGCATGTGCTGCCGTTCCACTCCGACCTGAGGAAATAAGAAGCCTCAGCACCTGGACATATTTGCTGGAAGCCCAAAGAGCCAACTGACAGTCTGGGGTGGCTTTCTGTTTCTGGGTTTGCTGATGTTCCATCCCATCACAGTTCTCAGAATCAACCTGCAAGTCCTCCAGGCCGCTTTCCCACAAGCAGGTGGGAGACACCTGCTTAATTCGTGTCCACTTAGAAACACAAAGTCCAGAGATGGCCAAGAGTGTTCTGGTAAGCCTGGGAGCAGGGGTGTCCCGTGGTGCTTACACCTGGGTGGGGAGCAGACACTGGTCCAATACCATGGACTACTCATGCCCTCTTGAATTTGGAGCTTCTGGATGATCAGGAGGATAGATGGGAATCAAGAAGGGAGAGGTGAGTGTGAAGGGCTGGAGCTGAGATGAGCGAGTGCAGCAGCTTGTCCACTGCCATGTCTGAGGGAGTCTGTGTGTCAGGTGGCAGCATGCAGTCCAGAAGGGCAGGGACAGGTATGGGTGACAGATGAGAATAGGACAGGAACTAGGTTGCAGGTTCCCTTGTATGGGATGCTGACGTCTATGGAGGAGGACAGCAGTGTGAGGTTCTCCATGTTCCTTGAACAAGGAGCTGAGAGAGTCTCTCTGCAGAGTCGATATGGATGTGGAGCAAGCACACTAAATGTCCAGGTAACCCAATGACCACCCTTGCCGGATGAGGTGGCCTCCTACATCCCAGCCAGCACTGAGCCTCTGGAGGCCAGGAGCTCTCGTGGCTATCTTTCAGCTCTCCTGTGTGTGGTCATGTTCCTGGGTCTGTTTTTGGCCCTGGCAATCCAGACCAAAGCCTCTAGGTTTTGTGCCTAGGCCATTCCCAATGCCGCCTGCATCCTCGGGCAGACCTGGGATCTTGGAGGCTATTGTCCCATTCCTCCCAACTTGTGGGATGAGATTGCATCTGTATGCAGGTAGTGGGGTCCTTTCACTCCGAGAGGAGTGCAGCTCCACAAAGAGCAATGGCAGGCCCAGGAAGTCCTATGTACAAGGATTGGGCTAGTAGCCTGTGGGAAGAGCCCACACGATGAGCAGGAGGTCAGCCTCGGGTAGTAGGGTCATGGATGTTGCCCTTGTATTTAGAGTGGAGGTGCCTCCAGAATGCCCCTGCCCACTGTCCTTGAGTAGTCACTTCAAGGCCCATTTCCTGAAGGCCTGTCTCCCATGCTGCTCCAGGTGACCTGCCACGATAGGGCTCCTGTCGTCATCCGCAGCGCCCTCGACCTACACTTCCTTACTGAGGAGAATCCAGAGGATTATGAGCTGGGCCAAATCATCTCTCGCCGTCAGAGTAAGTGAGACAATCAGATAGCAGAGAGCAAGGGTCAGGATGTGGACTCAGGTCAACTCTTAGCAACAAAGAGTAGTCTCTGACCCCCAAGAACACTCCAACAGGTGTGTTGGGTTCGTGCACAAAGCCAACTGCACTTCTGCTGGTGGAAGGTCTTGAGGTCCAATGGTATACCCCGGTGGATATTGCGGCTCCCCACCAGGTGCCCTCCCCTGGACATGAACAGGCATCCAAAGCTGACATCTTTGAGGAGTGAGGAGGAAAGCCTCTCTCCAGGAGCAGTATGTTTTCATGGTCTGGGATAGGAGTGGTTTCAAAGGAACATGGGAATGCATGGGCTAAAGAGGGAACTGGCATTTTGTGGACTGAAGCAGTACTATTGAAAGCCTTCTGTGTGACCAAAAAACCACTGCCTGGGCAGAGCATTGCCAGGATTCTAGCAAGCAGTAACAGGATGAAATTGGGAAGAAAACACAGCCTGGGAGACAGCCTGAATCATCTGTTTTTGCATAAATTCCATGGTCTTACGCACCTGAGTCCACTAGGCAAGGAGTGATCACAATAGCCAGGTTGTGATCCCTAACTAAAGTCAGATGAGGGCTTCCTGAGCACGTAGCCACAGAGCTCATCTGATAATAATGCCAGCGCTTTTTCGTTGGTTGGTTGGTTGGTTTTTGTGAGCCAAACACCACAGCAGCCATTATCCCAGCCTATGTACCCTGAAGACCACCATCCCTATGAGTTCTAGGATCACTTGTCTCCTATCTTAACCTACTGTTAGGTTAGTAGAGTCTATGGAAGAGGAAGTCTGTCTGGGGCCTTGGTAGCCTAAGAAATTCATAGCAGAGATCTCCACATCCAACCCAGAAGGGATGGAGAACAGGCTCTAGGTTAGAGGAGGGCGACAGGAAACACATGTTCAGAGGAAGGAGAAGCGGCTGTTGTATTCCCCCACTCGGGGTCATGGCACCACTGGGCCATATGCCATGTTGGAGGGAAGCAGTCCCTTTGCTGGTCTTTGGAACCATTGTTCTCAGTAGGGCAGTATTTGGAATGTGGCCTCCATTCTCAGAAGCCTGGTTCACATGGAGGCGGGCTCCACCAACGCAGAAGCATGGCTCTAACGTGGTATCCGTGCTGGTCAGCCTGTCCTCACTGTGGCCATACTTGAGGAAAATAACTCAGAGGAGGAATCCTAGGCTTTTTTTCTCTGGGTTTCATAGCTTTCTCTTTGGTTGTGCACTGAGGCTGTCCATAAAGCTCTAGTGTGTGGCAGTGGAGAGCTCCTCAGCCCTTGCCACAAAGGCATAGACTGGGAGAGAGAGAACGAGGCTGGCAGAGAGGGAGAGAGAGAAAGATGGAGAGGGAGGACCTCTCCTTGGAGAATGAGGATTCAGTGGAGCCAACAGGAACAAGGTACTGTTGCCCAGGGCACAACCCTGTTTAGGTCTTACTCCAACCATGCTCAACCTTTCTTCCAGTCCCTCCCACCCCCCAGTAGTGTATTCATCTTGAATGAGAATTTCATGTTGACATCAGAGCACTCACCATCCAATGCTTCCCTCCAAACCCACCTATGAAGATGGCTCATGTGGGGACTGAATCTTCGGCACAGGAGCCTTTTGTGGGAGATTTCAGATGCAAACCCTAGTGGTGTGCTTTGGCAGATGCAAGAGGACCTGAGATATTCTGGAGTCCAAAGCCTTCGGTAGGAACAGACATTAGGTCTGTTGAAGTGCTCTGCCTAGTTCTTCCTCAGGGAGGACTGTGGAGGCTGTCTTTGTAGGTATTGGTGCTGAATTGGAGAGCTCTCAGGTGTGTGGCTCTGGCCTTTTCTGGCACAGGCTCTCAGATGTTGGCGTGTCCTAGGGAGCACCTCCTGAGTGCCACCTTCTTTTTGTACACCCCTCTCTCCCCAGAGCTGAGGATTCCAGCAGAGGCCAACGTATTTTATGCCAAGAATCCTCACAAAAAATCCAACTTTGTGCTGAGGAAAAGGAGCCTCTCCCAAAAGAATGATGGGTGGATCGAGCCTCAACCTCCCTCTCGTCCTGCAAAGAAGGCTCCTGCCCTCCTGAGGATGCTTGCAAAACCATTCTGTTGCTGTGTGCCTGGGCGGGGCTGAGGCAGCCCAGGAATATTTACATTGATTACTATTTTCTTCAAAGTTTGAATCTATAGTTTGCCATTGTCCTTGACCTTGTTTAGTAACACAGTTGTTACTCTATCCTGTATTTGTTGTTTCCATTAATATATTATTATTATTTTAAAATATATATGTTTTTGTTACCTGATCTACTGTGATGATTTGAGTATACTAAATGTAGCAGTGATTCCTAAAGGACACATCCAAACCAACAGGAAGGAATGTTTCATTCTATCAGCAAGAACTTTGGTTTTTAGGAGTTTGGCAGATGGCATTATCTGAGTCAGTTTTCCAATGGGGGCAATGAAGTATCAGCTATGATGGTACAAACACAAACAAAGACACACAAACACACACAAGAGCACACACACTCACTGAGAGATAGATAGACAGATGGAGTTGGTCTCTGCTGAAATACTTTGGAGACATGGTTCTGATTTCTCCCCTTTTGTAGTATTTTCAATTGCACAAGGTGTCTTGCAAATGAACCCATGTCTGAGGAAGACATGCATGTGTACTTCACATGCCACTTTTCACATAGCAGGAAGGTCATGTAATATTTTTCATGCAGCTGTCTTTTGACTGTGAACCATCCCATGAGGTCAGCTGTGGAATTTTCAACTTGTAGCATCACAATGGGGATCCACTCTTTGGATTTGGGGATATTTCCGATTTTCTTGATTCAGATTGGAATGATATATATATTAGTTTTTGATGAAAATTCTGCATTTGATGGTAATGAATGTCGTGCATCTAGGAATCTGTAGAGTGCAGACAATGAATGGATGCCTACTGTTGTCTGGACTGGTCTGAAAAGTCCTGTAGCATCTGAGCATGTGTGAGGGCTGTACAGGTCTTGCCAAAAGTCCAGGTCAGATGATCCTGCACAAAGCTGAACTCCTAGTGGTCTCCACAACAGTGTAAGGGCCAAGGAGGAACTCACTTCCACACAGAAGTTGGGAAGCTACCTTATGAAGGTGATCATAGATACGGGATTATTAATATATCCAGGTTTGCATCTATTATTTTTTTAGCTTTTGACTTTCGCAACTGTGGGCATCTTGACAACCATCAACTCCCTGTAAGCACAGACAACTCTATAAGAACCTGAGGATAAATTTCCCTGTGCATGTCCCCTTGTGAAACTGCTTAAGCACCGCCTGGTTTACACACAGGTCGAATTTCTAGGTCAAAGTGTGCATGTTTACTTCTTTGACTAAGCACTGCCAGGTGGCTCTTCTGCATAGCTCTACCTGTGGCCAGGATTGTATTATCTAGCTTTCTAACTTTTGCATGTTGAGTAGATACATAGTGGGAGCACACTGTTTTTGTTGGTATTTTTCTTGGTATCTATTCTGATGCTTTTCACTGGGGGATTTTTTCCTGTGAAAATGGGCTTCCTCTACTTGACCTTATTTTCTTCTTTTTAAAATTTTTTTCAATGTGACTTTTTAATTTTAGTTTTATTAAAGACATTGCCCCTTGCTTGCATAGTCTATATCTAAAGCACTAGTCCTTGCTCCAAGGCCCAGCTTGCTCTCAGCTGCCCCAAGAGGGGAACAGTCTTTGGCGGTAGACAAGAGACGCCCCTGCAGGGGGCACAAGTGCTTTGGCCCTCTGGTGTCTTGCCAGCAGTGCTTCCCATGCTCACAGAGGGTTTCAGACACTGAGTCAATGGTCCAGGTGGTCTTTTGTTCAGTCTGATCTCAAATTGAGCTCCTCTGAGAGGTCATATTGAAGTCCTTGTGTGTACCTGACCCATCATTTTAAACAATATTCCAAGTTCACTTTTTGTGTGTACGTGGGTTCTGGGGATTGAACCCAGGGCCTTGAGCCTGTGAGGCAAGTGACCTACCTGAGCTACACCCTCAGAGACCCCTGTAAAAGTATTTCCCCTTTGCCTCGGGGTCTAAGTTGCCAAGGCTGACCTCAAACGTTCCTCTTGCCTCAGCCTCCCTGGTGGCTGGCATGACAGGCATGCACCTGGGACTGTCACACTCGAGCCTGTGATGGGAACTCATGTGCATCTGTCCAGGGCTGAGCATGGTTAGGCAGAGCTGTGCTCCAGGCTCCCTGCAGGGCTGTGGAGGCTTCTGCTGCCCAGCAGCCCTGGTGCCATGGCCAGGGCTCCTCCCAGCCGAGGGCAGGCAGCTGCCCATTGCTGTAGGCTGACCTTATTTTCTTCTTATGGCACTCGTCCGTTCTCTGGAGTATGTTGTATGGTTTGTCCATTAGGAGTCTAACAGGTCCTCTAGAACCTTCACACAATTAGTAAAATTCCTGAACAGTAAGTGAGCGTGCGCAGAAATTGGGCTAATATTTTGGGAAGAACAATGTTGGATGATATATTCATGGCTTGAATATATCATCCAACATGAAGTTATATTTTATTACTTACAAAATAATAAAATAATGAAGCAATACCATGGGCTGAGCTAAAATAGATCCTTAGGATCTTAGGCATTCTGTAATAAATCTGTGTCACTTGAAGTATAGAGTTGATCGACTCTGAGTAATGAAACAGAAGTAAAGGTATCAAAGCCAATGATCATCTGTTTCCAATTTTCTGTGATTTGGTTCAAGTGGTAAAGTGGTGATATTTATTAATAATGGATCGAATAGGTTCATAATTGTTTTAGAGTACAATTAGATGCCTTCAAACTTTAGGCTACATGGGCACATTTGAGAACGGTTCCAGCCATTCTCTCATCCTTTGGGTCATTCCCCTCCTATGTCCTGTGAGACATTTTCTATGTGAGGCTTTAAGAAGAAGAAGAGAATATTCTGTAAAGAAAACCTTGTGATCTGTGCAGTATGAAGTTGAATGGATTCATTCAGAAATCAGAAATTCTATTGAAAGATACTTATTGGCATGAGCCAAATAAAACCTATTTTTAGGCATCCTGGTGAAGACAAGGTTTTATCTTTATGTCTCATTTTCTATGTTTTGTTGTTGTTGTTGTTGTTAGAATGAAATTCATATGTTGCCAGACCATTCTATCAGATGTGTAACTAGATGCCATTTAAATTACCCACTTTTACATGGTAGACAGTTTTTAATGAACACTGCCTGTCTGCACCTTTTTTAAAAACAGGACTGGGATCAGAAGCCCAAATACCAATGGTTAGCTGGAGCATATTTTTCATTTGGCCTATCTGTCAGTATTCCCTGAGGTCATCTGTGCAATCAGCTTCGTTACTCCTGCTCCCTCACTGGATTTCATAGAAACCATATGCTATGTATGAATCAGGGACACCAATCCCACAACATAGCATTCTTGGAATATCCAAAGTCCCACTTTTCACTTCGCCATGCCTGAGATCAGCAGTAATATTTATCAGCAAATGTGAGATTTTCAAAGATCCAATTCTATGTGCTCCTTTCTCATAGAGCCTTAGGCAGGGATATAGCATACATAAATATTAAGTAAAGTCCATAGTTTTTAAAATGTCATCCATTGAATAGTTGACACATGTCTGAGATACTTTTTATTTTGGAGGAGGTATTATTTAATAGGGAATTCCAACAGCTACCTAATAGTGAAATGAGAAGTCTTGCATCCATTTTATTTTGTTTCTGATGATTTTTATGAGTAAGGGTAAGATACTTCCTTGTTCTGATGCAGATGTTGCCCACTTTTGTGAATGGATGCGGGGTGTCACCTACTACTTGCATATCTGCATATTGGGCTTGACACTGCTATCGTACTTGGTAGTTGGCAAAAAGTCAATACTGAAGTTAAGCTCTTGTGTTCTAGCAGCAGAGCTGAAGATCCTTGATGTGCCACCTTCTGCAATCCATGCTGATCTCTTCATGTTCCTTATTGACTTCCTGGTGATGAGCATCATGGTCTCCTGGTCTTGAGAATGGCCAAGCATTGCTCTGTGAATGTGGAAGATGGGCATGTGGAAGGCTCCAGGGAGGAGGGATCATTGAACATGTACTCGAATCCATGTGCCTGTTGAATGACCTGTTTTTTTTATTTTTGGGTTTTAAGGGAGACACTGCCCTAAAACACTTCTGTGCAGCTGGGGATGCAGGCTTCTGCTTCACCTTGCAGGAAGCATTAACGAATCCTTTCCAGAAGACATGAGAAGAGAGAAGTGAGCCTCTGGTATCATGCAGGTTCCTTGCATTGCCCATGGGCTAGAAGAGAGAAGAGTTGCTTCATGAGATTTGATCCCCTTTTTCCTGAAAAGTTCCACACAGAGGTGAGTCCCCAGCATGTTTAGAAATCATTTCAGACACCTTTCTGGACGGAATTGAATCAGAGCCCCTGATGATGTGGAAGAGCTAAAGATGGGTTTGCTATGAATTTTCTATTTCATTCATCAGGGCCTGAGTCAAGTCAGTCATTGTGCTGTCAACACATGAGCTGCTGGTCAAATGTGAGGAAGTGGTCTTGCTTTATGAAAACACCACCCTGATTCAGTGAGCCAGAGGCAGCCTGCAGTCCCTGTTTTCCTGTAAAGGCAGATTGCTGTGGATGGCCTCTGGCCTCGTCATGCAGCCCTGCTCAGAGTAGGGGATTGAGGGACCAGGCAGATCCCTAGTTCCTTTTGACCTTTATTGATATTGGGCCACCCCAGGGTCCTTGGACTCTACCTGGTCTTCTGGCCTGGGTCAGGGGATGTGAGGTTTGGAATCCCCCTCTGTGGCAGGATCCCAGCCCCCCAGCCACTTGAGGTCAGCACATCCTTCCCTAATTGTGTTAGAGTTGGAGACTTCTCCCACCCATCCTCATCCATGCTCATCCCACATTTTGTAGCTTGGCACCTGAGGACCTTTATTCATTGACTTAGTTGTTAGTGATGATGGTTACTAAGACTAAGTGACTCTTTCAAGTCACATCACTTGCATGCTAGGGCTAGAGCATGGATCTTCCTAATTGATTTCATGGGACTCTCTCATGGAAACTGTGACTGCTTCCTAAACACACACTCTACATTTGGAGTGTCAAAATTCTTGCCACTGCCTCCTTGGCAAGTGTATCTTGTCTTCTACGTGGGAATTTCACAAATATTTTCCTTTGGTTTGTGGAGGTCATGCAGAAGGGATTTCATTTGAAATAGCCCAAACAAGAAATACCAGTTGTCTTTTTCGCACATGGATGTGTGTAGTGAACACCCCTTTCTGTGTGCTTGCATGAGTTACTCCTTTGAATTTGTTGAAGAATGGTTGGCTGGGGAGCAAGTTAACGAGAGATGGATATCAATGGTTGTCAAGTATTCTGACGTGAAGAATGTATTGAGGATGTGAAGGCTTTTCTAGCCAGTTCCTATGGCTCAGTCAGGGATCAGTCAGAGGATTCTGTCTGGTAGACTCTTTGGCACAGATGTCAAAGTGGCCTGGTCTTACCCTGTCCAGGACTGAATGCTGAGCTTGAGTGGGAGCTTCTTGTCATTTCAAGCATTTCCATGAGTCTGTCCTCTGTTCTCTTGTATCCAAGTGGTTTCTAATAGGAAAGCAGAACAAAAATTGAAAGTATGGTGATTGATTATTTTTACCAATGTTATTTCAATCCACTTTGTTTAATACGAAATTACCTTTATGCTAGTAAGATTTCATATGTGAGGAAATAATGAAAATATTGGGGTTAGGGGATGAGAATATGCAAATCAAACATTTTTGAGCACCAAGACCCGTTTTTTGTTTTTGTTTTTGTTTTTTTTTTTTTAACTTAAATAATATTAAGTGCCAGAGGACCACCTCTGCCATTCAGCCTCAACAACCTCCAGGTCCAGCCTCCAGGTGGCCCATTTCACCAGGGTGTGTGGGACCACACTGTCCTGGGATGAGAGAACAGTACCCACGGATGTTGACATCTCACAGAGTAGATATTGCCAGTGACAGTAGGGAGCTATTGGCACATGAGGAAGGGAAGAGCTCTCAGGATGGGAAGAGGGGGCCGCTTCGAGACTCATTGGGTATGGCACGAGGCTGCTGGGTGTGGTGTTGGCCTGGGCCCACTGAGTGGGGCAGATCCGTGGTCTGTGTTTCTGTACCCTCCTCTGTAGCCTGTGTTGGCAGCAGATCAGGGAATTGCGATCAGAAGTGCTCCCAGTAACACAGGCACCAGCCCCCAGAGTGTGTGCCTATCCGTTTCCCCACCTGGCCTGACTTAGTGCCTGTCTTGCCTCAGGGCTGAGACCCTACAATCTCTGATGAGGGTGTCTGTGGTCCAGATCCAACCTGCATGGCCAACATGCTCAGACCTTCAGCTGGGTCCTAGGCTGCTGCAACCCAACTCTCTTAACTGGGTGGCCGACAACAGAGGAAGTGTCTTCCGTTGAGCTCCAGAGGCTCAACACAGTAGGTGTTGGGCTGTCCCAGTGCCATAACCCCTCCCAGGTTTCAAGGGGACTGTCTCCCCAACTCTCCCAGCCCTTGCCCACTCTCCTATTGCTGCCCACGATCTGTGGTTCCCATATGGGCATCCCGCCCTGGCTCCAACCTCACATATCCGGTATCCCCCAGTCTCCCTGGTATCTGGGTCCAGACTCTCCTCTTCCTACAAGAATATCAGATATTGGATTTGGTCCCAGTTGATGCTGTGTTCCATCATGTGAGCTCTTAGCTTCATCACTGTGCAAAGACTCTTTTCCCACACAAGTTCGCACGACTTTTGGCTGGCTAAGAATTTTCAGGCGACACTTTTCTAATGAGTACACTTTCCTTCCTTCCGATCTCCCACCAGTGAGCATTCCTCGCACCCTTGTCCTAGTTCCTTTATGGCAGTTTCCCTCCTTATGGCTGAGAGGACCTAGTGACCCCTGAATTCACACGTTCTCCTTAATCACCAACACACTGCAGAATTCTCCAGGGGGCCATATATGCTCCTGGAAGTTGGTGTTGGAAATAGTTCTCCATCCATTAATCACTCCCTCACTCACTAATGTCCTTGTGTCCTTGAGAAAGGCTCTCCCTTTCCTGGTTTTCCTGAATAGAAATCCTCTTGCCTCTTGGGTGAATAGGGTTATGGGTTGTGCAGAGGGTGTTGGTCCACTGAGCATCTTAGAGACTGTCCTTTATGGAGCCTAATGATCCTCACTGGGGAATGAGGCCAGGGTCCTAACTGTGGTTAGTTAGAGAGGGAAAGAAGGACAAGGGAAACTCAGATGTCCCTTCATGGCCCCTGGAGTTAGAGGACTTACCCCTTTGCACCTGGGATCAGGAGACCTCATTTCCTCGAGGACACGCACACTCAGACGTTAATCTTGAGTGTGGGTTCCTTTCTGGGGTCCAGGGCTGTTGTTAGCCACCAGGAATGACAGTGCTCTCCATGCTGAGTGGAGCCATTTTTGCCAGGAAAGAGAGCCCATGGTCATGCCTTGTGCAAAGCATCCCACGCCAGGGGCTCCCATGCCTACATTCCTGTCCTGAAAGGAAGCCACTCAGAGGCAAGGTGGGTCCAACCACCTCCCATGTGTTCACTCATCACTGTGTTCCAGCAGTCACCCCAGTGAACAGTCCTGATGGGATTGGATGTGGCTCAGAATGTCACCCTCATGAGCTCTACCCTGCCACAGCTGCAGTTCTGCAGTGGGAGAAACTCAAAACCTCAAAACACATGCACATGAAAGAAAAGAGCAAGAGCCAGAGCCCAAACAGGCCAGGTGTGGCAAAGACAGCTGGAGTGCCTAGGTTGGGACTCAGAATTATGTCAGTGGGGTGGCATTGCTGCTGGCACCAGCATGATAACCGAGAGCCAGCCCTGCTCATTTTGGGGAGCAGTGTGTTGGGGAAGGCAGCAGAAATTGAGAGGCAGGATTGAGTTTGGCCCTAGGAGGAGGTTGGGTAAGAGGCCAGTGTGGGTTGGAGAGCCTGGGCAGATAGACAGAGGCCAGGGCACACCCCAAAGCCTGGAGACTGCCCTTGATGTCCAGGGTTGTGAAACACCACTTCCCCTCTTACTCACAACTGAGAGCAAGGGGCATTGATGAGTTCAGTTTGTGTGCGGCTGCATCCAAGGTGGCTCGGCTAGGAACCTCTGTTTCCTTGACTCAGGAGGATGGGAGTCCAGGCTCCACTGAGGCTCGGCTGGGAGGATCGGAGTCTGAGTTTATGCCTGTGTTCCCTGTAGGATCCATGTTGGCTGAGCCTCAGTGTTTTTGTAATGAGAGGATGGGTGACCGTCATGTCTTTATCACAGGACACACTTGCTAAATGGATTTGTTTGCTCTGAGGAGGAAAGAGAGAGGGGGGAGTGGTGCTGGAGACAGGGATGCAGACAGGGGTCATGGACTTGGCATAACTCAGTCTTGGAGGTGATATCCCATCACCTGTACCCACTTCAATTCCCATGAATCCAGAGGCTGAGCCCCCTTGAGGTGAGGGTGAACCGGTTCTGGGCAGCAGGATGCTGTGGTACCTCGGAGTCTCTGTGAGACCCCAACACTAGACACACTTGGCCCTTTTGAAATCTTAGGAGAAGCCTTGGGAAGTTGTATGGCAGAGGGGAGCAGCCTCTGCATCTCAGTCCCCTCCAACTTGCCATGGTGTAGAGAGGGAACTGCAGCCACGATGGGACGGACATTGGCCATGTCCCTGTGTGGGACACAGGCCTGATGGAGTTAGGGTGCATTCTTTGTCTCTCCCTTTCTTGTGATTATCCCATCTCTACATTTGTGCTTTAGCCACCTGTGAGTCCCATCTCTGGTTTCAGAGAGAACAGAGGGTGTTATGGGCCAATAGACACAATAAACCCTAGAGATTAGATGCTACCCTACTTTCCAGAAAAGACTGGGCACACCATGAGTTGCACAATGATGGGACCAGGGTCCAAAAGCTGCTGAGAGGGAAGGACTGGTTGTGAATGCATTTTTGAAGGCTCCAAGCTGGAACTCTAGTGGCACCAAGCAGGGCAGATGCTGGTGGGGATGTTTGGGTAGTTGTTGGTGAACACCTGCGCACCTGAGATGGGTAGGCATGGAGGAGAAATCGGCAGCCCATAGGGCTGTTGAAAGTGGTCTTATGTGAAAAGAGGCTCAGGTATGGGCACAGGAAATGACATCATTGCCTTGACAATGGATCAAACAGAACATGGAACCCTGGTATCCAGGCACCCACTTCACTGACCAAGCCATCCGAGCTCACTTGGTTGGAGCCACTGGAGGGAGAAGGATGTTCTCCTGTGGTTGCAGACAATGCCGAGCCTCAGGCTCCCAGGAATCTCAGGGGGGCCAACTAGCCCTTTTGTGGATACACTGGGTGAGGCTTCATCTTAGACGCCAGAGCCTCTGGCGATTGTCGCAGAGGAGCTCAAGAGTAACAGTGAGTAGCACAGGGCAGGTGAGCCCAGCAGGCCCTCTAGTCTGATCCCTGATGAATGGCCCAGGACTCCTATTCTGACTCTGTGTGTGTGTGTGTGTGTGTGTGTGTGTGTGTGTTTGTACTGATGGGAACTGTCCCATTGTGCTTTGACTCTAGTGTATTGGCACAAGTCATTTTTCTGTTTGTCACCAATTCCATTTTGAACCCACAATTCTTGGTCCCAACCCAGGGTGAAAATGATCAGAACACGGAGGAGCCCTTCAGGGTTCAGAGCCTTGAACCTTACAGGCAGGACCAGCTTAGGAATGAGCTCCTGCCTGTCATTTGTGGGAGGAACCTACATTTCAGCAGCAACATGGGGTTAATCTCCTGGGATTTCATCCCCACCCAGCAGGTGCTGGATCTCTTGTTCCCAAAACAGCCACCTTCTTCAGTCTTTACTCCTGGTGCCACTCCACATCCTCCAAGGGGACAAGAACCTCAGGTTCTGGATGGATGTTGTAGAATGCCCACAGAGCCAACTGCCAGGCTGGGTGGGGTGCAGTTGCTGGGCTTTGCTGATGTTGTCATCCCCCACAGTTCTTGGAACCTTCTGTGGCAGTGGCATCCAGGACCCCAGCAGCTGTGAGTAGCAGCTCCTCACTGCTTCACTCCAGCGAGCAGGTGGAAGACAGCCGCGTTGTTCACGTCCTCCTAGAGGGACAGAGCCTGAGGGAGACAAAGCGCATCCCGGTAAGCCCGACAGCAGGGCTGCCTCCTGGGTGTCCACACAGTGGAAGGCAGGAGACACAGCCAACCCCAGGGCTATGGTGGGAAATAAAGAAGAGAGAGGTCCGTCTTAAGGGCTTGACCTGAGGAGGGAGAGCATCAGCATGCCCAGCTTCAGTGGTGAGTGGGCCTGTGTATTGTGGGTTTTGCAGGCCAGAAGTGCAGACGGAAGTGCTGTGGACAGATGAAGGCAGAGATATGTCCAGGGTGCAGGCTGCAGTGCCTAGAACTTGGTATTCTCAATGAGTGAAGTTGGAGCAGAGGAGGTGGCAGTGACTTGTCACATGTGTAGGAGGGGATGTGTTCCTGGTGGCAGGGAAGAGAACCTCCTTAGCATGACTAGGTGTAGGAATTTGGGGTCGGGATCACCTGGGGGGTCATGCCAAAGCTTCGGAATGTTAGGCTTTGCATGTATGTAAATACGGAGCTAAAGGGGTTCTTGGCAGAATTTCTATGGATGTGCAGTAGACACGCTAATGCTGCAGGTGTCCAGCTGCAGAGGAGACATGTTCAGTGACTGCCAGTGCTGAGTCAAGTACATCATGACAACCAGACCCGCACCGAGCTTCCAGAGGCCAGGGCCTCTCAAAGCTATCATGAAGCACTCAAGTGCACACTCTTGTATCTGAGTCTGTTTTGTGTCATGGCAGTCAGGACCCAAGTTTTCAGTGCATCTGCCTCTTCCACCCACAAAGGCAGCCTGCATCCCAGATCACACTTGGTGCGCAGATCCCTGGCCCATTGCTCTCATCTAGTGAGATGAGAGTGTGTCTGTGCATAGGCAGTTTGGTCCTTTGACATGAGTGGAATGTGGCTCCCCAGGGGGAGGGGAGATGGCAGGTACAGGCAGATATTTGTACCAGGATTGTTCTAGTAGCACATTGCAAGAACCCAGGTGGTATATGGAGGACACACTCAGGTAGCAGGATAAGAAGATTGTGCCCTTGTATATGTAGCTGAGATTTCTCCTGAATGTTTGACCACAGTCTTCTGGGTAGCTCTTCTAAAAGCCATTCTCTGATGACATTTGTCCCACCCTGATCCAGGTGACCTTTCAGGAGACGGTGACAAGCCTCATCCGCAGGGCCTTGGACCAAAATTTGTTGCAGCATGAGGATGTGGACAACTTTGAGCTGCTGTATATGATGTCTGAGGATGAGAGTAAGTAGGACAATCAGACAGTGGGGAGACATGATCCAGAGTGGGCTCAGGATAACTGACAGCCAAGAGAAAGTGGGCCTTGGTCCCAAAATACCAAAGTGTGATGGGCCTGGCGGAGACTCTCAGGGGTTGTGGGTGTTTTGTGGTATAATCCTTGAGTGCCACCTAACAATTCTCTCCACTTCGCTCTGCAGAAATCAAGGTCTCTGACCACTCACTCGTGTTTCTGTCCATGAATCTGGGAATACAATCTTTCATGGTGAGGAAACGCCCCCAGGTCAAGGGAAAGGAGGTAAACACCTACCTTATTCAAGCTGTGCATGTGCTGCCATTCCACTCCGACCTGAGGAAATAAGAAGCCTCAGCACCTGGACATATTTGCTGGAAGCCCATAGAGCCAACTGACAGTCTGGGGTGGCTTTCTGTTTCTGGGTTTGCTGATGTTCCATCCCCCACAGTTCTCAGAATCAACCTGCAAGTCCTCCAGGCCGCTTTCCCACAAGCAGGTGGGAGACACCTGCTTAATTCGTGTCCACTTAGAAACACAAAGTCCAGAGATGGCCAAGAGTGTTCTGGTAAGCCTGGGAGCAGGGGTGTCCCGTGGTGCTTACACCTGGGTGGGGAGCAGACACTGGTCCAATACCATGGACTACTCATGCCCTCTTGAATTTGGAGCTTCTGGATGATCAGGAGGATAGATGGGAATCAAGAAGGGAGAGGTCAGTGTGAAGGGCTGGAGCTGAGATGAGCGAGTGCAGCAGCTTGTCCACTGCCATGTCTGAGGGAGTCTGTGTGTCAGGTGGCAGCATGCAGTCCAGAAGGGCAGGGACAGGTATGGGTGACAGATGAGAATAGGACAGGAACTAGGTTGCAGGTTCCCTTGTATGGGATGCTGACGTCTATGGAGGAGGACAGCAGTGTGAGGTTCTCCATGTTCCTTGAACAAGGAGCTGAGAGAGTCTCTCTGCAGAGTCGATATGGATGTGGAGCAAGCACACTAAATGTCCAGGTAACCCAATGACCACCCTTGCCGGATGAGGTGCCCTCCTACATCCCAGCCAGCACTGAGCCTCTGGAGGCCAGGAGCTCTCGTGGCTATCTTTCAGCTCTCCTGTGTGTGGTCATGTTCCTGGGTCTGTTTTTGGCCCTGGCAATCCAGACCAAAGCCTCTAGGTTTTGTGCCTAGGCCATTCCCAATGCCGCCTGCATCCTCGGGCAGACCTGGGATCTTGGAGGCTATTGTCCCATTCCTCCCAACTTGTGGGATGAGATTGCATCTGTATGCAGGTAGTGGGGTCCTTTCACTCCGAGAGGAGTGCAGCTCCACAAAGAGCAATGGCAGGCCCAGGAAGTCCTATGTACAAGGATTGGGCTAGTAGCCTGTGGGAAGAGCCCACACGATGAGCAGGAGGTCAGCCTCGGGTAGTAGGGTCATGGATGTTGCCCTTGTATTTAGAGTGGAGGTGCCTCCAGAATGCCCCTGCCCACTGTCCTTGAGTAGTCACTTCAAGGCCCATTTCCTGAAGGCCTGTCTCCCATGCTGCTCCAGGTGACCTGCCACGATAGGGCTCCTGTCGTCATCCGCAGCGCCCTCGACCTACACTTCCTTACTGAGGAGAATCCAGAGGATTATGAGCTGGGCCAAATCATCTCTCGCCGTCAGAGTAAGTGAGACAATCAGATAGCAGAGAGCAAGGGTCAGGATGTGGACTCAGGTCAACTCTTAGCAACAAAGACTAGTCTATGACCCCCAAGAACACTCCAACAGGTGTGTTGGGTTCGTGCACAAAGCCAACTGCACTTCTGCTGGTGGAAGGTCTTGAGGTCCAATGGTATACCCCGGTGGATATTGCGGCTCCCCACCAGGTGCCCTCCCCTGGACATGAACAGGCATCCAAAGCTGACATCATTGAGGAGTGAGGAGGAAAGCCTCTCTCCAGGAGCAGTATGTTTTCATGGTCTGGGATAGGAGTGGTTTCAAAGGAACATGGGAATGCATGGGCTAAAGAGGGAACTGGCATTTTGTGGACTGAAGCAGTACTATTGAAAGCCTTCTGTGTGACCAAAAAACCACTGCCTGGGCAGAGCATTGCCAGGATTCTAGCAAGCAGTAACAGGATGAAATTGGGAAGAAAACACAGCCTGGGAGACAGCCTGAATCATCTGTTTTTGCATAAATTCCATGGTCTTACGCACCTGAGTCCACTAGGCAAGGAGTGATCACAATAGCCAGGTTGTGATCCCTAACTAAAGTCAGATGAGGGCTTCCTGAGCACGTAGCCACAGAGCTCATCTGATAATAATGCCAGCGCTTTTTCGTTGGTTGGTTGGTTGGTTTTTGTGAGCCAAACACCACAGCAGCCATTATCCCAGCCTATGTACCCTGAAGACCACCATCCCTATGAGTTCTAGGATCACTTGTCTCCTATCTTAACCTACTGTTAGGTTAGTAGAGTCTATGGAAGAGGAAGTCTGTCTGGGGCCTTGGTAGCCTAAGAAATTCATAGCAGAGATCTCCACATCCAACCCAGAAGGGATGGAGAACAGGCTCTAGGTTAGAGGAGGGCGACAGGAAACACATGTTCAGAGGAAGGAGAAGCGGCTGTTGTATTCCCCCACTCGGGGTCATGGCACCACTGGGCCATACACCATGTTGGAGGGAAGCAGTCCCTTTGCTGGTCTTTGGAACCATTGTTCTCAGTAGGGCAGTATTTGGAATGTGGCCTCCATTCTCAGAAGCCTGGTTCACATGGAGGCGGGCTCCACCAACGCAGAAGCATGGCTCTAACGTGGTATCCGCGCTGGTCAGCCTGTCCTCACTGTGGCCATACTTGAGGAAAATAACTCAGAGGAGGAATCCTAGGCCTTTTTTCTCTGGGTTTCATAGCTTTCTCTTTGGTTGTGCACTGAGGCTGTCCATAAAGCTCTAGTGTGTGGCAGTGGAGAGCTCCTCAGCCCTTGCCACAAAGGCATAGACTGGGAGAGAGAGAACGAGGCTGGCAGAGAGGGAGAGAGAGAAAGATGGAGAGGGAGGACCTCTCCTTGGAGAATGAGGATTCAGTGGAGCCAACAGGAACAAGGTACTGTTGCCCAGGGCACAACCCTGTTTAGGTCTTACTCCAACCATGCTCAACCTTTCTTCCAGTCCCTCCCACCCCCCAATAGTGTATTCATCTTGAATGAGAATTTCATGTTGACATCAGAGCACTCACCATCCAATGCTTCCCTCCAAACCCACCTATGAAGATGGCTCATGTGGGAGATTTCAGATGCAAACCCTAGTTGTGTGCTTTGGCAGATGCAAGAGGACCTGAGATATTCTGGAGTCCAAAGCCTTTGGTAGGAACAGACATTAGGTCTGTTGAAGTGCTCTGCCTAGTTCTTCCTCAGGGAGGACTGTGGAGGCTGTCTTTGTTGGTATTGGTGCTGAATTGGAGAGCTCTCAGGTGTGTGGCTCTGGCCTTTTCTGGCACAGGCTCTCAGATGTTGGCGTGTCCTAGGGAGCACCTCCTGAGTGCCACCTTCTTTTTGTACACCCCTCTCTCTCCAGAGCTGAGGATTCCAGCAGAGGCCAACGTATTTTATGCCAAGAATCCTCACAAAAAATCCAACTTTGTGCTGAGGAAAAGGAGCCTCTCCCAAAAGAATGATGGGTGGATCGAGCCTCAACCTCCCTCTCGTCCTGCAAAGAAGGCTCCTGCCCTCCTGAGGATGCTTGCAAAACCATTCTGTTGCTGTGTGCCTGGGCGGGGCTGAGGCAGCCCAGGAATATTTACATTGATTACTATTTTCTTCAAAGTTTGAATCTATAGTTTGCCATTGTCCTTGACCTTGTTTAGTAACACAGTTGTTACTCTATCCTGTATTTGTTGTTTCCATTAATATATTATTATTATTTTAAAATATATATGTTTCTGTTACCTGATCTACTGTGATGATTTGAGTATACTAAATGTAGCAGTGATTCCTAAAGGACACATCCAAACCAACAGGAAGGAATGTTTCATTCTATCAGCAAGAACTTTGGTTTTTAGGAGTTTGGCAGATGGCATTATCTGAGTCAGTTTTCCAATGGGGGCAATGAAGTATCAGCTATGATGGTACAAACACAAACAAAGACACACAAACACACACAAGAGCACACACACTCACTGAGAGATAGATAGACAGATGGAGTTGGTCTCTGCTGAAATACTTTGGAGACATGGTTCTGATTTCTCCCCTTTTGGAGTATTTTCAATTGCACAAGGTGTCTTGCAAATGAACCCATGTCTGAGGAAGACATGCATGTGTACTTCACATGCCACTTTTCACATAGCAGGAAGGTCATGTAATATTTTTCATGCAGCTGTCTTTTGACTGTGAACCATCCCATGAGGTCAGCTGTGGAATTTTCAACTTGTAGCATCACAATGGGGATCCACTCTTTGGATTTGGGGATATTTCCGATTTTCTTGATTCAGATTGGAATGATATATATATTAGTTTTTGATGAAAATTCTGCATTTGATGGTAATGAATGTCGTGCATCTAGGAATCTGTAGAGTGCAGACAATGAATGGATGCCTACTGTTGTCTGGACTGGTCTGAAAAGTCCTGTAGCATCTGAGCATGTGTGAGGGCTGTACAGGTCTTGCCAAAAGTCCAGGTCAGATGATCCTGCACAAAGCTGAACTCCTAGTGGTCTCCACAACAGTGTAAGGGCCAAGGAGAAACACACTTCCACACAGAAGTTGGGAAGCTACCTTATGAAGGTGATCATAGATACGGGATTATTAATATATCCAGGTTGGCATCTATTATTTTTTTAGCTTTTGACTTTCGCAGCTGTGGGCATCTTGACAACCATCAACTCCCTGTAAGCACAGACAACTCTATAAGAACCTGAGGATAAATTTCCCTGTGCATGTCCCCTTGTGAAACTGCTTAAGCACCGCCTGGTTTACACACAGGTGGAATTTCTAGGTCAAAGTGTGCATGTTTACTTCTTTGACTAAGCACTGCCAGGTGGCTCTTCTGCATAGCTCTACCTGTGGCCAGGATTGTATTATCTAGCTTTCTAACTTTTGCATGTTGAGTAGATACATAGTGGGAGCACACTGTTTTTGTTGGTATTTTTCTTGGTATCTATTCTGATGCTTTTCACTGGGGGATTTTTTCCTGTGAAAATGGGCTTCCTCTACTTGACCTTATTTTCTTCTTTTTAAAATTTTTTCAATGTGACTTTTTAATTTTAGTTTTATTAAAGACATTGCCCCTTGCTTGCATAGTCTATATCTAAAGCACTAGTCCTTGCTCCAAGGCCCAGCTTGCTCTCAGCTGCCCCAGGAGGGGAACAGTCTTTGGCGGTAGACAAGAGACGCCCCTGCAGGGGGCACAAGTGCTTTGGCCCTCTGGTGTCTTGCCAGCAGTACTTCCCATGCTCACAGAGGGTTTCAGACACTGAGTCAATGGACCAGGTGGTCTTTTGTTCAGTCTGATCTCAAATTGAGCTCCTCTGAGAGGTCATATTGAAGTCCTTGTGTGTACCTGACCCATCATTTTAAACAATATTCCAAGTTCACTTTTTGTGTGTACGTGGGTTCTGGGGATTGAACCCAGGGCCTTGAGCCTGTGAGGCAAGTGACCTACCTGAGCTACACCCTCAGAGACCCCTGTAAAAGTATTTCCCCTTTGCCTCGGGGTCTAAGTTGCCAAGGCTGACCTCAAACGTTCCTCTTGCCTCAGCCTCCCTGGTGGCTGGCATGACAGGCATGCACCTGGGACTGTCACACTCGAGCCTGTGATGGGAACTCATGTGCATCTGTCCAGGGCTGAGCATGGTTAGGCAGAGCTGTGCTCCAGGCTCCCTGCAGGGCTGTGGAGGCTTCTGCTGCCCAGCAGCCCTGGTGCCATGGCCAGGGCTCCTCCCAGCCGAGGGCAGGCAGCTGCCCATTGCTGTAGGCTGACCTTATTTTCTTCTTATGGCACTCGTCCGTTCTCTGGAGTATGTTGTATGGTTTGTCCATTAGGAGTCTAACAGGTCCTCTAGAACCTTCAAACAATTAGTAAAATTCCTGAACAGTAAGTGAGCGCGCGCAGAAATTGGGCTAATATTTTGGGAAGAACAATGTTGGATGATATATTCATGGCTTGAATATATCATCCAACATGAAGTTATATTTTATTACTTACAAAATAATAAAATAATGAAGCAATACCATGGGCTGAGCTAAAATAGATCCTTAGGATCTTAGGCATTCTGAAATAAATCTGTGTCACTTGAAGTATAGAGTTGATCGACTCTGAGTAATGAAACAGAAGTAAAGGTATCAAAGCCAATGATCATCTGTTTCCAATTTTCTGTGATTTGGTTCAAGTGGTAAAGTGGTGATATTTATTAATAATGGATCGAATAGGTTCATAATTGTTTTAGAGTACAATTAGATGCCTTCAAACTTTAGGCTACATGGGCACATTTGAGAACGGTTCCAGCCATTCTCTCATCCTTTGGGTCATTCCCCTCCTATGTCCTGTGAGACATTTTCTATGTGAGGCTTTAAGAAGAAGAAGAGAATATTCTGTAAAGAAAACCTTGTGATCTGTGCAGTATGAAGTTGAATGGATTCATTCAGAAATCAGAAATTCTATTGAAAGATATTTATTGGCATGAGCCAAATAAAACCTATTTTTAGGCATCCTGGTGAAGACAAGGTTTTATCTTTATGTCTCATTTTCTATGTTTTGTTGTTGTTGTTGTTGTTAGAATGAAATTCATATGTTGCCAGACCATTCTATCAGATGTGTAACTAGATGCCATTTAAATTACCCACTTTTACATGGTAGACAGTTTTTAATGAACACTGCCTGTCTGCACCTTTTTTAAAAACAGGACTGGGATCAGAAGCCCAAATACCAATGGTTAGCTGGAGCATATTTTTCATTTGGCCTATCTGTCAGTATTCCCTGAGGTCATCTGTGCAATCAGCTTCGTTACTCCTGCTCCCTCACTGGATTTCATAGAAACCATATGCTATGTATGAATCAGGGACACCAAGCCCACAACATAGCATTCTTGGAATATCCAAAGTCCCACTTTTCACTTCGCCATGCCTGAGATCAGCAGTAATATTTATCAGCAAATGTGAGATTTTCAAAGATCCAATTCTATGTGCTCCTTTCTCATAGAGCCTTAGGCAGGGATATAGCATACATAAATATTAAGTAAAGTCCATAGTTTTTAAAATGTCATCCATTGAATAGTTGACACATGTCTGAGATACTTTTTATTTTGGAGGAGGTATTATTTAATAGGGAATTCCAACAGCTACCTAATAGTGAAATGAGAAGTCTTGCATCCATTTTATTTTGTTTCTGATGATTTTTATGAGTAAGGGTAAGATACTTCCTTGTTCTGATGCAGATGTTGCCCACTTTTGTGAATGGATGCGGGGTGTCACCTACTACTTGCATATCTGCATATTGGGCTTGACACTGCTATCGTACTTGGTAGTTGGCAAAAAGTCAATACTGAAGTTAAGCTCTTGTGTTCTAGCAGCAGAGCTGAAGATCCTTGATGTGCCACCTTCTGCAATCCATGCTGCTCTCTTCATGTTCCTTATTGACTTCCTGGTGATGAGCATCATGGTCTCCTGGTCTTGAGAATGGCCAAGCATTGCTCTGTGAATGTGGAAGATGGGCATGTGGAAGGCTCCAGGGAGGAGGGATCATTGAACATGTACTCGAATCCATGTGCCTGTTGAATGACCTGTTTTTTTTATTTTTGGGTTTTAAGGGAGACACTGCCCTAAAACACTTCTGTGCAGCTGGGGATGCAGGCTTCTGCTTCACCTTGCAGGAAGCATTAACGAATCCTTTCCAGAAGACATGAGAAGAGAGAAGTGAGCCTCTGGTATCATGCAGGTTCCTTGCATTGCCCATGGGCTAGAAGAGAGAAGAGTTGCTTCATGAGATTTGATCCCCTTTTTCCTGAAAAGTTCCACACAGAGGTGAGTCCCCAGCATGTTTAGAAATCATTTCAGACACCTTTCTGGACGGAATTGAATCAGAGCCCCTGATGATGTGGAAGAGCTAAAGATGGGTTTGCTATGAATTTTCTATTTCATTCATCAGGGCCTGAGTCAAGTCAGTCATTGTGCTGTCAACACATGAGCTGCTGGTCAAATGTGAGGAAGTGGTCTTGCTTTATGAAAACACCACCCTGATTCAGTGAGCCAGAGGCAGCCTGCAGTCCCTGTTTTCCTGTAAAGGCAGATTGCTGTGGATGGCCTCTGGCCTCGTCATGCAGCCCTGCTCAGAGTAGGGGATTGAGGGACCAGGCAGATCCCTAGTTCCTTTTGACCTTTATTGCCATTGGGCCACCCCAGGGTCCTTGGACTCTACCTGGTCTTCTGGCCTGGGTCAGGGGATGTGAGGTTTGGAATCCCCCTCTGTGGCAGGATCCCAGCCCCCCAGCCACTTGAGGTCAGCACATCCTTCCCTAATTGTGTTAGAGTTGGAGACTTCTCCCACCCATCCTCATCCATGCTCATCCCACATTTTGTAGCTTGGCACCTGAGGACCTTTATTCATTGACTTAGTTGTTAGTGATGATGGTTACTAAGACTAAGTGACTCTTTCAAGTCACATCACTTGCATGGTAGGGCTAGAGCATGGATCTTCCTAATTGATTTCATGGGACTCTCTCATGGAAACTGTGACTGCTTCCTAAACACACACTCTACATTTGGAGTGTCAAAATTCTTGCCACTGCCTCCTTGGCAAGTGTATCTTGTCTTCTACGTGGGAATTTCACAAATATTTTCCTTTGGTTTGTGGAGGTCATGCAGAAGGGATTTCATTTGAAATAGCCCAAACAAGAAATACCAGTTGTCTTTTTCGCACATGGATGTGTGTAGTGAACACCCCTTTCTGTGTGCTTGCATGAGTTACTCCTTTGAATTTGTTGAAGAATGGTTGGCTGGGGAGCAAGTTAACGAGAGATGGATATCAATGGTTGTCAAGTATTCTGACGTGAAGAATGTATTGAGGATGTGAAGGCTTTTCTAGCCAGTTCCTATGGCTCAGTCAGGGATCAGTCAGAGGAATCTGTCTGGTAGACTCTTTGGCACAGATGTCAAAGTGGCCTGGTCTTACCCTGTCCAGGACTGAATGCTGAGCTTGAGTGGGAGCTTCTTGTCATTTCAAGCATTTCCATGAGTCTGTCCTCTGTTCTCTTGTATCCAAGTGGTTTCTAATAGGAAAGCAGAACAAAAATTGAAAGTATGGTGATTGATTATTTTTACCAATGTTATTTCAATCCACTTTGTTTAATACGAAATTACCTTTATGCTAGTAAGATTTCATATGTGAGGAAATAATGAAAATATTGGGGTTAGGGGATGAGAATATGCAAATCAAACATTTTTGAGCACCAAGACCCGTTTTTTTGTTTTTGTTTTTGTTTTTTTTTTTAACTTAAATAATATTAAGTGCCAGAGGACCACCGCTGCCATTCAGCCTCAACAACCTCCAGGTCCAGCCTCCAGGTGGCCCATTTCACCAGGGTGTGTGGGACCACACTGTCCTGGGATGAGAGAACAGTACCCACGGATGTTGACATCTCACAGAGTAGATATTGCCAGTGACAGTAGGGAGCTATTGACACATGAGGAAGGGAAGAGCTCTCAGGATGGGAAGAGGGGGCCGCTTCGAGACTCATTGGGTATGGCACGAGGCTGCTGGGTGTGGTGTTGGCCTGGGCCCACTGAGTGGGGCAGATCCGTGGTCTGTGTTTCTGTACGCTCCTCTGTAGCCTGTGTTGGCAGCAGATCAGGGAATTGCGATCAGAAGTGCTCCCAGTAACACAGGCACCAGCCCCCAGAGTGTGTGCCTATCCGTTTCCCCACCTGGCCTGACTTAGTGCCTGTCTTGCCTCAGGGCTGAGACCCTACAATCTCTGATGAGGGTGTCTGTGGTCCAGATCCAACCTGCATGGCCAACATGCTCAGACCTTCAGCTGGGTCCTAGGCTGCTGCAACCCAACTCTGTTAACTGGGTGGCCGACAACAGAGGAAGTGTCTTCCGTTGAGCTCCAGAGGCTCAACACAGTAGGTGTTGGGCTGTCCCAGTGCCATAACCCCTCCCAGGTTTCAAGGGGACTGTCTCCCCAACTCTCCCAGCCCTTGCCCACTCTCCTATTGCTGCCCACGATCTGTGGTTCCCATATGGGCATCCCGCCCTGGCTCCAACCTCACATATCCGGTATCCCCCAGTCTCCCTGGTATCTGGGTCCAGACTCTCCTCTTCCTACAAGAATATCAGATATTGGATTTGGTCCCAGTTGATGCTGTGTTCCATCATGTGAGCTCTTAGCTTCATCACTGTGCAAAGACTCTTTTCCCACACAAGTTCGCACGACTTTTGGCTGGCTAAGAATTTTCAGGCGACACTTTTCTAATGAGTACACTTTCCTTCCTTCCGATCTCCCACCAGTGAGCATTCCTCGCACCCTTGTCCTAGTTCCTTTATGGCAGTTTCCCTCCTTATGGCTGAGAGGACCTAGTGACCCCTGAATTCACACGTTCTCCTTAATCACCAACACACTGCAGAATTCTCCAGGGGGCCATATATGCTCCTGGAAGTTGGTGTTGGAAATAGTTCTCCATCCATTAATCACTCCCTCACTCACTAATGTCCTTGTGTCCTTGAGAAAGGCTCTCCCTTTCCTGGTTTCCCTGAATAGAAATCCTCTTGCCTCTTGGGTGAATAGGGTTATGGGTTGTGCAGAGGGTGTTGGTCCACTGAGCATCTTAGAGACTGTCCTTTATGGAGCCTAATGATCCTCACTGGGGAATGAGGCCAGGGTCCTAACTGTGGTTAGTTAGAGAGGGAAAGAAGGACAAGGGAAACTCAGATGTCCCTTCATGGCCCCTGGAGTTAGAGGACTTACCCCTTTGCACCTGGGATCAGGAGACCTCATTTCCTCGAGGACACGCACACTCAGACGTTAATCTTGAGTGTGGGTTCCTTTCTGGGGTCCAGGGCTGTTGTTAGCCACCAGGAATGACAGTGCTCACCATGCAGAGTGGAGCCATTTTTGCCAGGAAAGAGAGCCCATGGTCACGCCTTGTGCAAAGCATCCCACGCCAGGGGCTCCCATGCCTACATTCCTGTCCTGAAAGGAAGCCACTCAGAGGCAAGGTGGGTCCAACCACCTCCCATGTGTTCACTCATCA
Source organism: Urocitellus parryii (assembly GCF_045843805.1). Lineage (NCBI taxonomy): Eukaryota > Metazoa > Chordata > Mammalia > Rodentia > Sciuridae > Urocitellus > Urocitellus parryii. The sequence goes on from NC_135548.1 coordinate 40,549,724, forward strand.
CTGTGTTCCAGCAGTCACCCCAGTGAACAGTCCTGATGGGATTGGATGTGGCTCAGAATGTCACCCTCATGAGCTCTACCCTGCCACAGCTGCAGTTCTGCAGTGGGAGAAACTCAAAACCTCAAAACACATGCACATGAAAGAAAAGAGCAAGAGCCAGAGCCCAAACAGGCCAGGTGTGGCAAAGACAGCTGGAGTGCCTAGGTTGGGACTCAGAATTATGTCAGTGGGGTGGCATTGCTGCTGGCACCAGCATGATAACCGAGAGCCAGCCCTGCTCATTTTGGGGAGCAGTGTGTTGGGGAAGGCAGCAGAAATTGAGAGGCAGGATTGAGTTTGGCCCTAGGAGGAGGTTGGGTAAGAGGCCAGTGTGGGTTGGAGAGCCTGGGCAGATAGACAGAGGCCAGGGCACACCCCAAAGCCTGGAGACTGCCCTTGATGTCCAGGGTTGTGAAACACCACTTCCCCTCTTACTCACAACTGAGAGCAAGGGGCATTGATGAGTTCAGTTTGTGTGCGGCTGCATCCAAGGTGGCTCGGCTAGGAACCTCTGTTTCCTTGACTCAGGAGGATGGGAGTCCAGGCTCCACTGAGGCTCGGCTGGGAGGATCGGAGTCTGAGTTTATGCCTGTGTTCCCTGTAGGATCCATGTTGGCTGAGCCTCAGTGTTTTTGTAATGAGAGGATGGGTGACCGTCATGTCTTTATCACAGGACACACTTGCTAAATGGATTTGTTTGCTCTGAGGAGGAAAGAGAGAGGGGGGAGTGGTGCTGGAGACAGGGATGCAGACAGGGGTCATGGACTTGGCATAACTCAGTCTTGGAGGTGATATCCCATCACCTGTACCCACTTCAATTCCCATGAATCCAGAGGCTGAGCCCCCTTGAGGTGAGGGGTGAACCGGTTCTGGGCAGCAGGATGCTGTGGTACCTCGGAGTCTCTGTGAGACCCCAACACTAGACACACTTGGCCCTTTTGAAATCTTAGGAGAAGCCTTGGGAAGTTGTATGGCAGAGGGGAGCAGCCTCTGCATCTCAGTCCCCTCCAACTTGCCATGGTGTAGAGAGGGAACTGCAGCCACGATGGGACGGACATTGGCCATGTCTCTGTGTGGGACACAGGCCTGATTGAGTTAGGGTGCATTCTTTGTCTCTCCCTTTCTTGTGATTATCCCATCTCTACATTTGTGCTTTAGCCACCTGTGAGTCCCATCTCTGGTTTCAGAGAGAACAGAGGGTGTTATGGGCCAATAGACACAATAAACCCTAGAGATTAGATGCTACCCTACTTTCCAGAAAAGACTGAGCACACCATGAGTTGCACAATGATGGGACCAGGGTCCAAAAGCTGCTGAGAGGGAAGGACTGGTTGTGAATGCATTTTTGAAGGCTCCAAGCTGGAACTCTAGTGGCACCAAGCAGGGCAGATGCTGGTGGGGATGTTTGGGTAGTTGTTGGTGAACACCTGCGCACCTGAGATGGGTAGGCATGGAGGAGAAATCGGCAGCCCATAGGGCTGTTGAAAGTGGTCTTATGTGAAAAGAGGCTCAGGTATGGGCACAGGAAATGACATCATTGCCTTGACAATGGATCAAACAGAACATGGAACCCTGGTATCCAGGCACCCACTTCACTGACCAAGCCATCCGAGCTCACTTGGTTGGAGCCACTGGAGGGAGAAGGATGTTCTCCTGTGGTTGCAGACAATGCCGAGCCTCAGGCTCCCAGGGATCTCAGGGGGGCCAACTAGCCCTTTTGTGGATACACTGGGTGAGGCTTCATCTTAGACGCCAGAGCCTCTGGCGATTGTCGCAGAGGAGCTCAAGAGTAACAGTGAGTAGCACAGGGCAGGTGAGCCCAGCAGGCCCTCTAGTCTGATCCCTGATGAATGGCCCAGGACTCCTATTCTGACTCTGTGTGTGTGTGTCTGTGTGTGTGTGTGTGTGTGTTTGTACTGATGGGAACTGTCCCATTGTGCTTTGACTCGAGTGTATTGGCACAAGTCATTTTTCTGTTTGTCACCAATTCCATTTTGAACCCACCATTCTTGGTCCCAACCCAGGGTGAAAATGATCAGAACACGGAGGAGCCCTTCAGGGTTCAGAGCCTTGAACCTTACAGGCAGGACCAGCTTAGGAATGAGCTCCTGCCTGTCATTTGTGGGAGGAACCTACATTTCAGCAGCAACATGGGGTTAATCTCCTGGGATTTCATCCCCACCCAGCAGGTGCTGGATCTCTTGTTCCCAAAACAGCCACCTTCTTCAGTCTTTACTCCTGGTGCCACTCCACATCCTCCAAGGGGACAAGAACCTCAGGTTCTGGATGGATGTTGTAGAATGCCCACAGAGCCAACTGCCAGGCTGGGTGGGGTGCAGTTGCTGGGCTTTGCTGATGTTGTCATCCCCCACAGTTCTTGGAACCTTCTGTGGCAGTGGCATCCAGGACCCCAGCAGCTGTGAGTAGCAGCTCCTCACTGCTTCACTCCAGCGAGCAGGTGGAAGACAGCCGCGTTGTTCACGTCCTCCTAGAGGGACAGAGCCTGAGGGAGACAAAGCGCATCCCGGTAAGCCCGACAGCAGGGCTGCCTCCTGGGTGTCCACACAGTGGAAGGCAGGAGACACAGCCAACCCCAGGGCTATGGTTTGAAATAAAGAAGAGAGAGGTCCGTCTTAAGGGCTTGACCTGAGGAGGGAGAGCATCAGCATGCCCAGCTTCAGTGGTGAGTGGGCCTGTGTATTGTGGGTTTTGCAGGCCAGAAGTGCAGACGGAAGTGCTGTGGACAGATGAAGGCAGAGATATGTCCAGGGTGCAGGCTGCAGTGCCTAGAACTTGGTATTCTCAATGAGTGAAGTTGGAGCAGAGGAGGTGGCAGTGACTTGTCACATGTGTAGGAGGGGATGTGTTCCTGGTGGCAGGGAAGAGAACCTCCTTAGCATGACTAGGTGTAGGAATTTGGGGTCGGGATCACCTGGGGGGTCATGCCAAAGCTTCGGAATGTTAGGCTTTGCATGTAGGTAAATACGGAGCTAAAGGGGTTCTTGGCAGAATTTCTATGGATGTGCAGTAGACACGCTAATGCTGCAGGTGTCCAGCTGCAGAGGAGACATGTTCAGTGACTGCCAGTGCTGAGTCAAGTACATCATGACAACCAGACCCGCACCGAGCTTCCAGAGGCCAGGGCCTCTCAAAGCTATCATGAAGCACTCAAGTGCACACTCTCGTATCTGAGTCTGTTTTGTGTCGTGGCAGTCAGGACCCAAATTTTCAGTGCATCTGCCTCTTGCACCCACAAAGGCAGCCTGCATCCCAGATCACACTTGGTGCGCAGATCCCTGGCCCATTGCTCTCATCTCAGTGAGATGAGAGTGTGTCTGTGCATAGGCAGTTTGGTCCTTTGACATGAGTGGAATGTGGCTCCCCAGGGGGAGGGGAGATGGCAGGTACAGGCAGATATTTGTACCAGGATTGTTCTAGTAGCACATTGCAAGAACCCAGGTGGTATATGGAGGACACACTCAGGTAGCAGGATAACAAGATTGTGCCCTTGTATATGTAGCTGAGATTTCTCCTGAATGTTTGACCACAGTCTTCTGGGTAGCTCTTCTAAAAGCCATTCTCTGATGACATTTGTCCCACCCTGATCCAGGTGACCTTTCAGGAGACGGTGACAAGCCTCATCCGCAGGGCCTTGGACCAAAATTTGTTGGACAACTTTGAGCTGCTGTATATGATGTCTGAGGATGAGAGTAAGTAGGACAATCAGACAGTGGGGAGACATGATCCACAGTGGGCTCAGGATAACTGACAGCCAAGAGAAAGTGGGCCTTGGCCCCAAAATACCAAAGTGTGATGGGCCTGGCGGAGACTCTCAGGGGTTGTGGGTGTTTTGTGGTATAATCCTTGAGTGCCACCTAACAATTCTCTCCACTTCGCTCTGCAGAAATCAAGGTCTCTGACCACTCACTCGTGTGTCTGTCCATGAATCTGGGAATACAATCTTTCATCGTGAGGAAACGCCCCCAGGTCAAGGGAAAGGAGGTAAACACCTACCTTATTCAAGCTGTGCATGTGCTGCCATTCCACTCCGACCTGAGGAAATAAGAAGCCTCAGCACCTGGACATATTTGCTGGAAGCCCATAGAGCCAACTGACAGTCTGGGGTGGCTTTCTGTTTCTGGGTTTGCTGATGTTCCATCCCCCACAGTTCTCAGAATCAACCTGCAAGTCCTCCAGGACGCTTTCCCACAAGCAGGTGGGAGACACCTGCTTAATTCGTGTCCACTTAGAAACACAAAGTCCAGAGATGGCCAAGAGTGTTCTGGTAAGCCTGGGAGCAGGGGTGTCCCGTGGTGCTTACACCTGGGTGGGGAGCAGACACTGGTCCAATACCATGGACTACTCATGCCCTCTTGAATTTGGAGCTTCTGGATGATCAGGAGGATAGATGGGAATCAAGAAGGGAGAGGTCAGTGTGAAGGGCTGGAGCTGAGATGAGCGAGTGCAGCAGCTTGTCCACTGCCATGTCTGAGGGAGTCTGTGTGTCAGGTGGCAGCATGCAGTCCAGAAGGGCAGGGACAGGTATGGGTGACAGATGAGAATAGGACAGGAACTAGGTTGCAGGTTCCCTTGTATGGGATGCTGACGTCTATGGAGGAGGACAGCAGTGTGAGGTTCTCCATGTTCCTTGAACAAGGAGCTGAGAGAGTCTCTCTGCAGAGTCGATATGGATGTGGAGCAAGCACACTAAATGTCCAGGTAACCCAATGACCACCCTTGCCGGATGAGGTGCCCTCCTACATCCCAGCCAGCACTGAGCCTCTGGAGGCCAGGAGCTCTCGTGGCTATCTTTCAGCTCTCCTGTGTGTGGTCATGTTCCTGGGTCTGTTTTTGGCCCTGGCAATCCAGACCAAAGCCTCTAGGTTTTGTGCCTAGGCCATTCCCAATGCCGCCTGCATCCTCGGGCAGACCTGGGATCTTGGAGGCTATTGTCCCATTCCTCCCAACTTGTGGGATGAGATTGCATCTGTATGCAGGTAGTGGGGTCCTTTCACTCCGAGAGGAGTGCAGCTCCACAAAGAGCAATGGCAGGCCCAGGAAGTCCTATGTACAAGGATTGGGCTAGTAGCCTGTGGGAAGAGCCCACACAATGAGCAGGAGGTCAGCCTCGGGTAGTAGGGTCATGGATGTTGCCCTTGTATTTAGAGTGGAGGTGCCTCCAGAATGCCCCTGCCCACTGTCCTTGAGTAGTCACTTCAAGGCCCATTTCCTGAAGGCCTGTCTCCCATGCTGCTCCAGGTGACCTGCCACGATAGGGCTCCTGTCGTCATCCGCAGCGCCCTCGACCTACACTTCCTTACTGAGGAGAATCCAGAGGATTATGAGCTGGGCCAAATCATCTCTCGCCGTCAGAGTAAGTGAGACAATCAGATAGCAGAGAGCAAGGGTCAGGATGTGGACTCAGGTCAACTCTTAGCAACAAAGAGTAGTCTCTGACCCCCAAGAACACTCCAACAGGTGTGTTGGGTTCGTGCACAAAGCCAACTGCACTTCTGCTGGTGGAAGGTCTTGAGGTCCAATGGTATACCCCGGTGGATATTGCGGCTCCCCACCAGGTGCCCTCCCCTGGACATGAACAGGCATCCAAAGCTGACATCTTTGAGGAGTGAGGAGGAAAGCCTCTCTCCAGGAGCAGTATGTTTTCATGGTCTGGGATAGGAGTGGTTTCAAAGGAACATGGGAATGCATGGGCTAAAGAGGGAACTGGCATTTTGTGGACTGAAGCAGTACTATTGAAAGCCTTCTGTGTGACCAAAAAACCACTGCCTGGGCAGAGCATTGCCAGGATTCTAGCAAGCAGTAACAGGATGAAATTGGGAAGAAAACACAGCCTGGGAGACAGCCTGAATCATCTGTTTTTGCATAAATTCCATGGTCTTACGCACCTGAGTCCACTAGGCAAGGAGTGATCACAATAGCCAGGTTGTGATCCCTAACTAAAGTCAGATGAGGGCTTCCTGAGCACGTAGCCACAGAGCTCATCTGATAATAATGCCAGCGCTTTTTCGTTGGTTGGTTGGTTGGTTTTTGTGAGCCAAACACCACAGCAGCCATTATCCCAGCCTATGTACCCTGAAGACCACCATCCCTATGAGTTCTAGGATCACTTGTCTCCTATCTTAACCTACTGTTAGGTTAGTAGAGTCTATGGAAGAGGAAGTCTGTCTGGGGCCTTGGTAGCCTAAGAAATTCATAGCAGAGATCTCCACATCCAACCCAGAAGGGATGGAGAACAGGCTCTAGGTTAGAGGAGGGCGACAGGAAACACATGTTCAGAGGAAGGAGAAGCGGCTGTTGTATTCCCCCACTCGGGGTCATGGCACCACTGGGCCATACGCCATGTTGGAGGGAAGCAGTCCCTTTGCTGGTCTTTGGAACCATTGTTCTCAGTAGGGCAGTATTTGGAATGTGGCCTCCATTCTCAGAAGCCTGGTTCACATGGAGACGGGCTCCACCAACGCAGAAGCATGGCTCTAACGTGGTATCCGCGCTGGTCAGCCTGTCCTCACTGTGGCCATACTTGAGGAAAATAACTCAGAGGAGGAATCCTAGGCCTTTTATCTCTGGGTTTCATAGCTTTCTCTTTGGTTGTGCACTGAGGCTGTCCATAAAGCTCTAGTGTGTGGCAGTGGAGAGCTCCTCAGCCCTTGCCACAAAGGCATAGACTGGGAGAGAGAGAACGAGGCTGGCAGAGAGGGAGAGAGAGAAAGATGGAGAGGGAGGACCTCTCCTTGGAGAATGAGGATTCAGTGGAGCCAACAGGAACAAGGTACTGTTGCCCAGGGCACAACCCTGTTTAGGTCTTACTCCAACCATGCTCAACCTTTCTTCCAGTCCCTCCCACCCCCCCAGTAGTGTATTCATCTTGAATGAGAATTTCATGTTGACATCAGAGCACTCACCATCCAATGCTTCCCTCCAAACCCACCTATGAAGATGGCTCATGTGGGGACTGAATCTTCGGCACAGGAGCCTTTTGTGGGAGATTTCAGATGCAAACCCTAGTGGTGTGCTTTGGCAGATGCAAGAGGACCTGAGATATTCTGGAGTCCAAAGCCTTCGGTAGGAACAGACATTAGGTCTGTTGAAGTGCTCTGCCTAGTTCTTCCTCAGGGAGGACTGTGGAGGCTGTCTTTGTTGGTATTGGTGCTGAATTGGAGAGCTCTCAGGTGTGTGGCTCTGGCCTTTTCTGGCACAGGCTCTCAGATGTTGGCGTGTCCTAGGGAGCACCTCCTGAGTGCCACCTTCTTTTTGTACACCCCTCTCTCCCCAGAGCTGAGGATTCCAGCAGAGGCCAACGTATTTGATGCCAAGAATCCTCACAAAAAATCCAACTTTGTGCTGAGGAAAAGGAGCCTCTCCCAAAAGAATGATGGGTGGATCGAGCCTCAACCTCCCTCTCGTCCTGCAAAGAAGGCTCCTGCCCTCCTGAGGATGCTTGCAAAACCATTCTGTTGCTGTGTGCCTGGGCGGGGCTGAGGCAGCCCAGGAATATTTACATTGATTACTATTTTCTTCAAAGTTTGAATCTATAGTTTGCCATTGTCCTTGACCTTGTTTAGTAACACAGTTGTTACTCTATCCTGTATTTGTTGTTTCCATTAATATATTATTATTATTTTAAAATATATATGTTTTTGTTACCTGATCTACTGTGATGATTTGAGTATACTAAATGTAGCAGTGATTCCTAAAGGACACATCCAAACCAACAGGAAGGAATGCTTCATTCTATCAGCAAGAACTTTGGTTTTTAGGAGTTTGGCAGATGGCATTATCTGAGTCAGTTTTCCAATGGGGGCAATGAAGTATCAGCTATGATGGTACAAACACAAACAAAGACACACAAACACACACAAGAGCACACACACTCACTGAGAGATAGATAGACAGATGGAGTTGGTCTCTGCTGAAATACTTTGGAGACATGGTTCTGATTTCTCCCCTTTTGGAGTATTTTCAATTGCACAAGGTGTCTTGCAAATGAACCCATGTCTGAGGAAGACATGCATGTGTACTTCACATGCCACTTTTCACATAGCAGGAAGGTCATGTAATATTTTTCATGCAGCTGTCTTTTGACTGTGAACCATCCCATGAGGTCAGCTGTGGAATTTTCAACTTGTAGCATCACAATGGGGATCCACTCTTTGGATTTGGGGATATTTCCGATTTTCTTGATTCAGATTGGAATGATATATATATTAGTTTTTGATGAAAATTCTGCATTTGATGGTAATGAATGTCGTGCATCTAGGAATCTGTAGAGTGCAGACAATGAATGGATGCCTACTGTTGTCTGGACTGGTCTGAAAAGTCCTGTAGCATCTGAGCATGTGTGAGGGCTGTACAGGTCTTGCCAAAAGTCCAGGTCAGATGATCCTGCACAAAGCTGAACTCCTAGTGGTCTCCACAACAGTGTAAGGGCCAAGGAGGAACTCACTTCCACACAGAAGTTGGGAAGCTACCTTATGAAGGTGATCATAGATACGGGATTATTAATATATCCAGGTTGGCATCTATTATTTTTTTAGCTTTTGACTTTCACAGCTGTGGGCATCTTGACAACCATCAACTCCCTGTAAGCACAGACAACTCTATAAGAACCTGAGGATAAATTTCCCTGTGCATGTCCCCTTGTGAAACTGCTTAAGCACCGCCTGGTTTACACACAGGTGGAATTTCTAGGTCAAAGTGTGCATGTTTACTTCTTTGACTAAGCACTGCCAGGTGGCTCTTCTGCATAGCTCTACCTGTGGCCAGGATTGTATTATCTAGCTTTCTAACTTTTGCAGGTTGAGTAGATACATAGTGTGAGCACACTGTTTTTGTTGGTATTTTTCTTGGTATCTATTCTGATGCTTTTCACTGGGGGATTTTTTCCTGTGAAAATGGGCTTCCTCTACTTGACCTTATTTTCTTCTTTTTAAAATTTTTTCAATGTGACTTTTTAATTTTAGTTTTATTAAAGACATTGCCCCTTGCTTGCATAGTCTATATCTAAAGCACTAGTCCTTGCTCCAAGGCCCAGCTTGCTCTCAGCTGCCCCAGGAGGGGAACAGTCTTTGGCGGTAGACAAGAGACGCCCCTGCAGGGGGCACAAGTGCTTTGGCCCTCTGGTGTCTTGCCAGCAGTGCTTCCCATGCTCACAGAGGGTTTCAGACACTGAGTCAATGGTCCAGGTGGTCTTTTGTTCAGTCTGATCTCAAATTGAGCTCCTCTGAGAGGTCATATTGAAGTCCTTGTGTGTACCTGATCCATCATTTTAAACAATATTCCAAGTTCACTTTTTGTGTGTACGTGGGTTCTGGGGATTGAACCCAGGGCCTTGAGCCTGTGAGGCAAGTGACCTACCTGGGCTACACCCTCAGAGACCCCTGTAAAAGTATTTCCCCTTTGCCTCGGGGTCTAAGTTGCCAAGGCTGACCTCAAACGTTCCTCTTGCCTCAGCCTCCCTGGTGGCTGGCATGACAGGCATGCACCTGGGACTGTCACACTCGAGCCTGTGATGGGAACTCATGTGCATCTGTCCAGGGCTGAGCATGGTTAGGCAGAGCTGTGCTCCAGGCTCCCTGCAGGGCTGTGGAGGCTTCTGCTGCCCAGCAGCCCTGGTGCCATGGCCAGGGCTCCTCCCAGCCGAGGGCAGGCAGCTGCCCATTGCTGTAGGCTGACCTTATTTTCTTCTTATGGCACTCGTCCGTTCTCTGGAGTATGTTGTATGGTTTGTCCATTAGGAGTCTAACAGGTCCTCTAGAACCTTCAAACAATTAGTAAAATTCCTGAACAGTAAGTGAGCGCGCGCAGAAATTGGGCTAATATTTTGGGAAGAACAATGTTGGATGATATATTCATGGCTTGAATATATCATCCAACATGAAGTTATATTTTATTACTTACAAAATAATAAAATAATGAAGCAATACCATGGGCTGAGCTAAAATAGATCCTTAGGATCTTAGGCATTCTGTAATAAATCTGTGTCACTTGAAGTATAGAGTTGATCGACTCTGAGTAATGAAACAGAAGTAAAGGTATCAAAGCCAATGATCATCTGTTTCCAATTTTCTGTGATTTGGTTCAAGTGGTAAAGTGGTGATATTTATTAATAATGGATCGAATAGGTTCATAATTGTTTTAGAGTACAATTAGATGCCTTCAAACTTTAGGCTACATGGGCACATTTGAGAACGGTTCCAGCCATTCTCTCATCCTTTGGGTCATTCCCCTCCTATGTCCTGTGAGACATTTTCTATGTGAGGCTTTAAGAAGAAGAAGAGAATATTCTGTAAAGATAACCTTGTGATCTGTGCAGTATGAAGTTGAATGGATTCATTCAGAAATCAGAAATTCTATTGAAAGATACTTATTGGCATGAGCCAAATAAAACCTATTTTTAGGCATCCTGGTGAAGACAAGGTTTTATCTTTATGTCTCATTTTCTATGTTTTGTTGTTGTTGTTGTTGTTAGAATGAAATTCATATGTTGCCAGACCATTCTATCAGATGTGTAACTAGATGCCATTTAAATTACCCACTTTTACATGGTAGACAGTTTTTAATGAACACTGCCTGTCTGCACCTTTTTTAAAAACAGGACTGGGATCAGAAGCCCAAATACCAATGGTTAGCTGGAGCATATTTTTCATTTGGCCTATCTGTCAGTATTCCCTGAGGTCATCTGTGCAATCAGCTTCGTTACTCCTGCTCCCTCACTGGATTTCATAGAAACCATATGCTATGTATGAATCAGGGACACCAATCCCACAACATAGCATTCTTGGAATATCCAAAGTTCCACTTTTCACTTCGCCATGCCTGAGATCAGCAGTAATATTTATCAGCAAATGTGAGATTTTCAAAGATCCAATTCTATGTGCTCCTTTCTCATAGAGCCTTAGGCAGGGATATAGCATACATAAATATTAAGTAAAGTCCATAGTTTTTAAAATGTCATCCATTGAATAGTTGACACATGTCTGAGATACTTTTTATTTTGGAGGAGGAATTATTTAATAGGGAATTCCAACAGCTACCTAATAGTGAAATGAGAAGTCTTGCATCCATTTTATTTTGTTTCTGATGATTTTTATGAGTAAGGGTAAGATACTTCCTTGTTCTGATGCAGATGTTGCCCACTTTTGTGAATGGATGCGGGGTGTCACCTACTACTTGCATATCTGCATATTGGGCTTGACACTGCTATCTTACTTGGTAGTTGGCAAAAAGTCAATACTGAAGTTAAGCTCTTGTGTTCTAGCAGCAGAGCTGAAGATCCTTGATGTGCCACCTTCTGCAATCCATGCTGCTCTCTTCATGTTCCTTATTGACTTCCTGGTGATGAGCATCATGGTCTCCTGGTCTTGAAAATGGCCAAGCATTGCTCTGTGAATGTGGAAGATGGGCATGTGGAAGGCTCCAGGGAGGAGGGATCATTGAACATGTACTCGAATCCATGTGCCTGTTGAATGACCTGTTTTTTTTATTTTTGGGTTTTAAGGGAGACACTGCACTAAAACACTTCTGTGCAGCTGGGGATGCAGGCTTCTGCTTCACCTTGCAGGAAGCATTAACGAATCCTTTCCAGAAGACATGAGAAGAGAGAAGTGAGCCTCTGGTATCATGCAGGTTCCTTGCATTGCCCATGGGCTAGAAGAGAGAAGAGTTGCTTCATGAGATTTGATCCCCTTTTTCCTGAAAAGTTCCACACAGAGGTGAGTCCCCAGCATGTTTAGAAATCATTTCAGACACCTTTCTGGACGGAATTGAATCAGAGCCCCTGATGATGTGGAAGAGCTAAAGATGGGTTTGCTATGAATTTTCTATTTCATTCATCAGGGCCTGAGTCAAGTCAGTCATTGTGCTGTCAACACATGAGCTGCTGGTCAAATGTGAGGAAGTGGTCTTGCTTTATGAAAACACCACCCTGATTCAGTGAGCCAGAGGCAGCCTGCAGTCCCTGTTTTCCTGTAAAGGCAGATTGCTGTGGATGGCCTCTGGCCTCGTCATGCAGCCCTGCTCAGAGTAGGGGATTGAGGGACCAGGCAGATCCCTAGTTCCTTTTGACCTTTATTGCCATTGGGCCACCCCAGGGTCCTTGGACTCTACCTGGTCTTCTGGCCTGGGTCAGGGGATGTGAGGTTTGGAATCCCCCTCTGTGGCAGGATCCCAGCCCCCCAGCCACTTGAGGTCAGCACATCCTTCCCTAATTGTGTTAGAGTTGGAGACTTCTCCCACCCATCCTCATCCATGCTCATCCCACATTTTGTAGCTTGGCACCTGAGGACCTTTAGTCATTGACTTAGTTGTTAGTGATGATGGTTACTAAGACTAAGTGACTCTTTCAAGTCACATCACTTGCATGGTAGGGCTAGAGCATGGATCTTCCTAATTGATTTCATGGGACTCTCTCATGGAAACTGTGACTGCTTCCTAAACACACACTCTACATTTGGAGTGTCAAAATTCTTGCCACTGCCTCCTTGGCAAGTGTATCTTGTCTTCTACGTGGGAATTTCACAAATATTTTCCTTTGGTTTGCGGAGGTCATGCAGAAGGGATTTCATTTGAAATAGCCCAAACAAGAAATACCAGTTGTCTTTTTCGCACATGGATGTGTGTAGTGAACACCCCTTTCTGTGTGCTTGCATGAGTTACTCCTTTGAATTTGTTGAAGAATGATTGGCTGGGGAGCAAGTTAACGAGAGATGGATATCAATGGTTGTCAAGTATTCTGACGTGAAGAATGTATTGAGGATGTGAAGGCTTTTCTAGCCAGTTCCTATGGCTCAGTCAGGGATCAGTCAGAGGATTCTGTCTGGTAGACTCTTTGGCACAGATGTCAAAGTGGCCTGGTCTTACCCTGTCCAGGACTGAATGCTGAGCTTGAGTGGGAGCTTCTTGTCATTTCAAGCATTTCCATGAGTCTGTCCTCTGTTCTCTTGTATCCAAGTGGTTTCTAATAGGAAAGCAGAACAAAAATTGAAAGTATGGTGATTGATTATTTTTACCAATGTTATTTCAATCCACTTTGTTTAATACGAAATTACCTTTATGCTAGTAAGATTTCATATGTGAGGAAATAATGAAAATATTGGGGTTAGGGGATGAGAATATGCAAATCAAACATTTTTGAGCACCAAGACCCGTTTTTTGTTTTTGTTTTTGTTTTTTTTTTTAACTTAAATAATATTAAGTGCCAGAGGACCACCGCTGCCATTCAGCCTCAACAACCTCCAGGTCCAGCCTCCAGGTGGCCCATTTCACCAGGGTGTGTGGGACCACACTGTCCTGGGATGAGAGAACAGTACCCACGGATGTTGACATCTCACAGAGTAGATATTGCCAGTGACAGTAGGGAGCTATTGGCACATGAGGAAGGGAAGAGCTCTCGGGATGGGAAGAGGGGGCCGCTTCGAGACTCATTGGGTATGGCACGAGGCTGCTGGGTGTGGTGTTGGCCTGGGCCCACTGAGTGGGGCAGATCCGTGGTCTGTGTTTCTGTACCCTCCTCTGTAGCCTGTGTTGGCAGCAGATCAGGGAATTGCGATCAGAAGTGCTCCCAGTAACACAGGCACCAGCCCCCAGAGTGTGTGCCTATCCGTTTCCCCACCTGGCCTGACTTAGTGCCTGTCTTGCCTCAGGGCTGAGACCCTACAATCTCTGATGAGGGTGTCTGTGGTCCAGATCCAACCTGCATGGCCAACATGCTCAGACCTTCAGCTGGGTCCTAGGCTGCTGCAACCAAACTCTGTTAACTGGGTGGCCGACAACAGAGGAAGTGTCTTCCGTTGAGCTCCAGAGGCTCAACACAGTAGGTGTTGGGCTGTCCCAGTGCCATAACCCCTCCCAGGTTTCAAGGGGACTGTCTCCCCAACTCTCCCAGCCCTTGCCCACTCTCCTATTGCTGCCCACGATCTGTGGTTCCCATATGGGCATCCCGCCCTGGCTCCAACCTCACATATCCGGTATCCCCCAGTCTCCCTGGTATCTGGGTCCAGACTCTCCTCTTCCTACAAGAATATCAGATATTGGATTTGGTCCCAGTTGATGCTGTGTTCCATCATGTGAGCTCTTAGCTTCATCACTGTGCAAAGACTCTTTTCCCACACAAGTTCGCACGACTTTTGGCTGGCTAAGAATTTTCAGGCGACACTTTTCTAATGAGTACACTTTCCTTCCTTCCGATCTCCCACCAGTGAGCATTCCTCGCACCCTTGTCCTAGTTCCTTTATGGCAGTTTCCCTCCTTATGGCTGAGAGGACCTAGTGACCCCTGAATTCACACGTTCTCCTTAATCACCAACACACTGCAGAATTCTCCAGGGGGCCATATATGCTCCTGGAAGTTGGTGTTGGAAATAGTTCTCCATCCATTAATCACTCCCTCACTCACTAATGTCCTTGTGTCCTTGAGAAAGGCTCTCCCTTTCCTGGTTTTCCTGAATAGAAATCCTCTTGCCTCTTGGGTGAATAGGGTTATGGGTTGTGCAGAGGGTGTTGGTCCACTGAGCATCTTAGAGACTGTCCTTTATGGAGCCTAATGATCCTCACTGGGGAATGAGGCCAGGGTCCTAACTGTGGTTAGTTAAAGAGGGAAAGAAGGACGAGGGAAACTCAGATGTCCCTTCATGGCCCCTGGAGTTAGAGGACTTACCCCTTTGCACCTGGGATCAGGAGACCTCATTTCCTCGAGGACACGCACACTCAGACGTTAATCTTGAGTGTGGGTTCCTTTCTGGGGTCCAGGGCTGTTGTTAGCCACCAGGAATGACAGTGCTCTCCATGCTGAGTGGAGCCATTTTTGCCAGGAAAGAGAGCCCATGGTCACGCCTTGTGCAAAGCATCCCACGCCAGGGGCTCCCATGCCTACATTCCTGTCCTGAAAGGAAGCCACTCAGAGGCAAGGTGGGTCCAACCACCTCCCATGTGTTCACTCATCACTGTGTTCCAGCAGTCACCCCAGTGAACAGTCCTGATGGGATTGGATGTGGCTCAGAATGCCACCCTCATGAGCTCTACCCTGCCACAGCTGCAGTTCTGCAGTGGGAGAAACTCAAAACCTCAAAACACATGCACATGAAAGAAAAGAGCAAGAGCCAGAGCCCAAACAGGCCAGGTGTGGCAAAGACAGCTGGAGTGCCTAGGTTGGGACTCAGAATTATGTCAGTGGGGTGGCATTGCTGCTGGCACCAGCATGATAACCGAGAGCCAGCCCTGCTCATTTTGGGGAGCAGTGTGTTGGGGAAGGCAGCAGAAATTGAGAGGCAGGATTGAGTTTGGCCCTAGGAGGAGGTTGGGTAAGAGGCCAGTGTGGGTTGGAGAGCCTGGGCAGATAGACAGAGGCCAGGGCACACCCCAAAGCCTGGAGACTGCACTTGATGTCCAGGGTTGTGAAACACCACTTCCCCTCTTACTCACAACTGAGAGCAAGGGGCATTGATGAGTTCAGTTTGTGTGCGGCTGCATCCCAAGGTGGCTCGGCTAGGAACCTCTGTTTCCTTGACTCAGGAGGCTGGGAGTCCAGGCTCCACTGAGGCTCGGCTGGGAGGATCGGAGTCTGAGTTTATGCCTGTGTTCCCTGTAGGATCCATGTTGGCTGAGCCTCAGTGTTTTTGTAATGAGAGGATGGGTGACCGTCATGTCTTTATCACAGGACACACTTGCTAAATGGATTTGTTTGCTCTGAGGAGGAAAGAGAGAGGGGGGAGTGGTGCTGGAGACAGGGATGCAGACAGGGGTCATGGACTTGGCATAACTCAGTCTTGGAGGTGATATCCCATCACCTGTACCCACTTCAATTCCCATGAATCCAGAGGCTGAGCCCCCTTGAGGTGAGGGGTGAACCGGTTCTGGGCAGCAGGATGCTGTGGTACCTCGGAGTCTCTGTGAGACCCCAACACTAGACACACTTGGCCCTTTTGAAATCTTAGGAGAAGCCTTGGGAAGTTGTATGGCAGAGGGGAGCAGCCTCTGCATCTCAGTCCCCTCCAACTTGCCATGGTGTAGAGAGGGAACTGCAGCCACGATGGGACAGACATTGGCCATGTCCCTGTGTGGGACACAGGCCTGATTGAGTTAGGGTGCATTCTTTGTCTCTCCCTTTCTTGTGATTATCCCATCTCTACATTTGTGCTTTAGCCACCTGTGAGTCCCATCTCTGGTTTCAGAGAGAACAGAGGGTGTTATGGGCCAATAGACACAATAAACCCTAGAGATTAGATGCTACCCTACTTTCCAGAAAAGACTGGGCACACCATGAGTTGCACAATGATGGGACCAGGGTCCAAAAGCTGCTGAGAGGGAAGGACTGGTTGTGAATGCATTTTTGAAGGCTCCAAGCTGGAACTCTAGTGGCACCAAGCAGGGCAGATGCTGGTGGGGATGTTTGGGTAGTTGTTGGTGAACACCTGCGCACCTGAGATGGGTAGGCATGGAGGAGAAATCGGCAGCCCATAGGGCTGTTGAAAGTGGTCTTATGTGAAAAGAGGCTCAGGTATGGGCACAGGAAATGACATCATTGCCGTGACAATGGATCAAACAGAACATGGAACCCTGGTATCCAGGCACCCACTTCACTGACCAAGCCATCCGAGCTCACTTGGTTGGAGCCACTGGAGGGAGAACGATGTTCTCCTGTGGTTGCAGACAATGCCGAGCCTCAGGCTCCCAGGAATCTCAGGGGGGCCAACTAGCCCTTTTGTGGATACACTGGGTGAGGCTTCATCTTAGACGCCAGAGCCTCTGGCGATTGTCGCAGAGGAGCTCAAGAGTAACAGTGAGTAGCACAGGGCAGGTGAGCCCAGCAGGCCCTCTAGTCTGATCCCTGATGAATGGCCCAGGACTCCTATTCTGACTCTGTGTGTGTGTGTGTGTGTGTGTGTGTGTGTGTGTGTGTGTGTGTTTGTACTGATGGGAACTGTCCCATTGTGCTTTGACTCTAGTGTATTGGCACAAGTCATTTTTCTGTTTGTCACCATTTCC
Organism: Urocitellus parryii; assembly: GCF_045843805.1. NCBI lineage: Eukaryota > Metazoa > Chordata > Mammalia > Rodentia > Sciuridae > Urocitellus > Urocitellus parryii. The sequence continues at coordinate 40,566,763 of NC_135548.1, forward strand.
ATTTTGAACCCACCATTCTTGGTCCCAACCCAGGGTGAAAATGATCAGAACACGGAGGAGCCCTCCAGGGTTCAGAGCCTTGAACCTTACAGGCAGGACCAGCTTAGGAATGAGCTCCTGCCTGTCATTTGTGGGAGGAACCTACATTTCAGCAGCAACATGGGGTTAATCTCCTGGGATTTCATCCCCACCCAGCAGGTGCTGGATCTCTTGTTCCCAAAACAGCCACCTTCTTCAGTCTTTACTCCTGGTGCCACTCCACATCCTCCAAGGGGACAAGAACCTCAGGTTCTGGATGGATGTTGTAGAATGCCCACAGAGCCAACTGCCAGGCTGGGTGGGGTGCAGTTGCTGGGCTTTGCTGATGTTGTCATCCCCCACAGTTCTTGGAACCTTCTGTGGCAGTGGCATCCAGGACCCCAGCAGCTGTGAGTAGCAGCTCCTCACTGCTTCACTCCAGCGAGCAGGTGGAAGACAGCCGCGTTGTTCACGTCCTCCTAGAGGGACAGAGCCTGAGGGAGACAAAGCGCATCCCGGTAAGCCCGACAGCAGGGCTGCCTCCTGGGTGTCCACACAGTGGAAGGCAGGAGACACAGCCAACCCCAGGGCTATGGTTTGAAATAAAGAAGAGAGAGGTCCGTCTTAAGGGCTTGACCTGAGGAGGGAGAGCATCAGCATGCCCAGCTTCAGTGGTGAGTGGGCCTGTGTATTGTGGGTTTTGCAGGCCAGAAGTGCAGACGGAAGTGCTGTGGACAGATGAAGGCAGAGATATGTCCAGGGTGCAGGCTGCAGTGCCTAGAACTTGGTATTCTCAATGAGTGAAGTTGGAGCAGAGGAGGTGGCAGTGACTTGTCACATGTGTAGGAGGGGATGTGTTCCTGGTGGCAGGGAAGAGAACCTCCTTAGCATGACTAGGTGTAGGAATTTGGGGTCGGGATCACCTGGGGGGTCATGCCAAAGCTTCGGAATGTTAGGCTTTGCATGTATGTAAATACGGAGCTAAAGGGGTTCTTGGCAGAATTTCTATGGATGTGCAGTACACACGCTAATGCTGCAGGTGTCCAGCTGCAGAGGAGACATGTTCAGTGACTGCCAGTGCTGAGTCAAGTACATCATTACAACCAGACCCGCACCGAGCTTCCAGAGGCCAGGGCCTCTCAAAGCTATCATGAAGCACTCAAGTGCACACTCTTGTATCTGAGTCTGTTTTGTGTCGTGGCAGTCAGGACCCAAATTTTCAGTGCATCTGCCTCTTCCACCCACAAAGGCAGCCTGCATCCCAGATCACACTTGGTGCGCAGATCCCTGGCCCATTGCTCTCATCTCAGTGAGATGAGAGTGTGTCTGTGCATAGGCAGTTTGGTCCTTTGACATGAGTGGAATGTGGCTCCCCAGGGGGAGGGGAGATGGCAGGTACAGGCAGATATTTGTACCAGGATTGTTCTAGTAGCACATTGCAAGAACCCAGGTGGTATATGGAGGACACACTCAGGTAGCAGGATAAGAAGATTGTGCCCTTGTATATGTAGCTGAGATTTCTCCTGAATGTTTGACCACAGTCTTCTGGGTAGCTCTTCTAAAAGCCATTCTCTGATGACATTTGTCCCACCCTGATCCAGGTGACCTTTCAGGAGACGGTGACAAGCCTCATCCGCAGGGCCTTGGACCAAAATTTGTTGCAGCATGAGGATGTGGACAACTTTGAGCTGCTGTATATGATGTCTGAGGATGAGAGTAAGTAGGACAATCAGACAGTGGGGAGACATGATCCACAGTGGGCTCAGGATAACTGACAGCCAAGAGAAAGTGGGCCTTGGCCCCAAAATACCAAGGTGTGATGGGCCTGGCGGAGACTCTCAGGGGTTGTGGGTGTTTTGTGGTATAATCCTTGAGTGCCACCTAACAATTCTCTCCACTTCGCTCTGCAGAAATCAAGGTCTCTGACCACTCACTCGTGTGTCTGTCCATGAATCTGGGAATACAATATTTCATGGTGAGGAAACGCCCCCAGGTCAAGGGAAAGGAGGTAAACACCTACCTTATTCAAGCTGTGCATGTGCTGCCATTCCACTCCGCCCTGAGGAAATGAGAAGCCTCAGCACCTGGACATATTTGCTGGAAGCCCATAGAGCCAACTGACAGTCTGGGGTGGCTTTCTGTTTCTGGGTTTGCTGATGTTCCATCCCCCACAGTTCTCAGAATCAACCTGCAAGTCCTCCAGGCCGCTTTCCCACAAGCAGGTGGGAGACACCTGCTTAATTCGTGTCCACTTAGAAACACAAAGTCCAGAGATGGCCAAGAGTGTTCTGGTAAGCCTGGGAGCAGGGGTGTCCCGTGGTGCTTACACCTGGGTGGGGAGCAGACACTGGTCCAATACCATGGACTACTCATGCCCTCTTGAATTTGGAGCTTCTGGATGATCAGGAGGATAGATGGGAATCAAGAAGGGAGAGGTCAGTGTGAAGGGCTGGAGCTGAGATGAGCGAGTGCAGCAGCTTGTCCACTGCCATGTCTGAGGGAGTCTGTGTGTCAGGTGGCAGCATGCAGTCCAGAAGGGCAGGGACAGGTATGGGTGACAGATGAGAATAGGACAGGAACTAGGTTGCAGGTTCCCTTGTATGGGATGCTGACGTCTATGGAGGAGGACAGCAGTGTGAGGTTCTCCATGTTCCTTGAGCAAGGAGCTGAGAGAGTCTCTCTGCAGAGTCGATATGGATGTGGAGCAAGCACACTAAATGTCCAGGTAACCCAATGACCACCCTTGCCGGATGAGGTGCCCTCCTACATCCCAGCCAGCACTGAGCCTCTGGAGGCCAGGAGCTCTCGTGGCTATCTTTCAGCTCTCCTGTGTGTGGTCATGTTCCTGGGTCTGTTTTTGGCCCTGGCAATCCAGACCAAAGCCTCTAGGTTTTGTGCCTAGGCCATTCCCAATGCCGCCTGCATCCTCGGGCAGACCTGGGATCTTGGAGGCTATTGTCCCATTCCTCCCAACTTGTGGGATGAGATTGCATCTGTATGCAGGTAGTGGGGTCCTTTCACTCCGAGAGGAGTGCAGCTCCACAAAGAGCAATGGCAGGCCCAGGAAGTCCTATGTACAAGGATTGGGCTAGTAGCCTGTGGGAAGAGCCCACACGATGAGCAGGAGGTCAGCCTCGGGTAGTAGGGTCATGGATGTTGCCCTTGTATTTAGAGTGGAGGTGCCTCCAGAATGCCCCTGCCCACTGTCCTTGAGTAGTCACTTCAAGGCCCATTTCCTGAAGGCCTGTCTCCCATGCTGCTCCAGGTGACCTGCCACGATAGGGCTCCTGTCGTCATCCGCAGCGCCCTCGACCTACACTTCCTTACTGAGGAGAATCCAGAGGATTATGAGCTGGGCCAAATCATCTCTCGCCGTCAGAGTAAGTGAGACAATCAGATAGCAGAGAGCAAGGGTCAGGATGTGGACTCAGGTCAACTCTTAGCAACAAAGAGTAGTCTCTGACCCCCAAGAACACTCCAACAGGTGTGTTGGGTTCGTGCACAAAGCCAACTGCACTTCTGCTGGTGGAAGGTCTTGAGGTCCAATGGTATACCCCGGTGGATATTGCGGCTCCCCACCAGGTGCCCTCCCCTGGACATGAACAGGCATCCAAAGCTGACATCTTTGAGGAGTGAGGAGGAAAGCCTCTCTCCAGGAGCAGTATGTTTTCATGGTCTGGGATAGGAGTGGTTTCAAAGGAACATGGGAATGCATGGGCTAAAGAGGGAACTGGCATTTTGTGGACTGAAGCAGTACTATTGAAAGCCTTCTGTGTGACCAAAAAACCACTGCCTGGGCAGAGCATTGCCAGGATTCTAGCAAGCAGTAACAGGATGAAATTGGGAAGAAAACACAGCCTGGGAGACAGCCTGAATCATCTGTTTTTGCATAAATTCCATGGTCTTACGCACCTGAGTCCACTAGGCAAGGAGTGATCACAATAGCCAGGTTGTGATCCCTAACTAAAGTCAGATGAGGGCTTCCTGAGCACGTAGCCACAGAGCTCATCTGATAATAATGCCAGCGCTTTTTCGTTGGTTGGTTGGTTGGTTTTTGTGAGCCAAACACCACAGCAGCCATTATCCCAGCCTATGTACCCTGAAGACCACCATCCCTATGAGTTCTAGGATCACTTGTCTCCTATCTTAACCTACTGTTAGGTTAGTAGAGTCTATGGAAGAGGAAGTCTGTCTGGGGCCTTGGTAGCCTAAGAAATTCATAGCAGAGATCTCCACATCCAACCCAGAAGGGATGGAGAACAGGCTCTAGGTTAGAGGAGGGCGACAGGAAACACATGTTCAGAGGAAGGAGAAGCGGCTGTTGTATTGCCCCACTCGGGGTCATGGCACCACTGGGCCATACACCATGTTGGAGGGAAGCAGTCCCTTTGCTGGTCTTTGGAACCATTGTTCTCAGTAGGGCAGTATTTGGAATGTGGCCTCCATTCTCAGAAGCCTGGTTCACATGGAGGCGGGCTCCACCAACACAGAAGCATGGCTCTAACGTGGTATCCGTGCTGGTCAGCGTGTCCTCACTGTGGCCATACTTGAGGAAAATAACTCAGAGGAGGAATCCTAGGCCTTTTTTCTCTGGGTTTCATAGCTTTCTCTTTGGTTGTGCACTGAGGCTGTCCATAAAGCTCTAGTGTGTGGCAGTGGAGAGCTCCTCAGCCCTTGCCACAAAGGCATAGACTGGGAGAGAGAGAACGAGGCTGGCAGAGAGGGAGAGAGAGAAAGATGGAGAGGGAGGACCTCTCCTTGGAGAATGAGGATTCAGTGGAGCCAACAGGAACAAGGTACTGTTGCCCAGGGCACAACCCTGTTTAGGTCTTACTCCAACCATGCTCAACCTTTCTTCCAGTCCCTCCCACCCCCCAGTAGTGTATTCATCTTGAATGAGAATTTCATGTTGACATCAGAGCACTCACCATCCAGTGCTTCCCTCCAAACCCACCTATGAAGATGGCTCATGTGGGGACTGAATCTTCGGCACAGGAGCCTTTTGTGGGAGATTTCAGATGCAAACCCTAGTGGTGTGCTTTGGCAGATGCAAGAGGACCTGAGATATTCTGGAGTCCAAAGCCTTCGGTAGGAACAGACATTAGGTCTGTTGAAGTGCTCTGCCTAGTTCTTCCTCAGGGAGGACTGTGGAGGCTGTCTTTGTTGGTATTGGTGCTGAATTGGAGAGCTCTCAGGTGTGTGGCTCTGGCCTTTTCTGGCACAGGCTCTCAGATGTTGGCGTGTCCTAGGGAGCACCTCCTGAGTGCCACCTTCTTTTTGTACACCCCTCTCTCCCCAGAGCTGAGGATTCCAGCAGAGGCCAACGTATTTTATGCCAAGAATCCTCACAAAAAATCCAACTTTGTGCTGAGGAAAAGGAGCCTCTCCCAAAAGAATGATGGGTGGATCGAGCCTCAACCTCCCTCTCGTCCTGCAAAGAAGGCTCCTGCCCTCCGGAGGATGCTTGCAAAACCATTCTGTTGCTGTGTGCCTGGGCGGGGCTGAGGCAGCCCAGGAATATTTACATTGATTACTATTTTCTTCAAAGTTTGAATCTATAGTTTGCCATTGTCCTTGACCTTGTTTAGTAACACAGTTGTTACTCTATCCTGTATTTGTTGTTTCCATTAATATATTATTATTATTTTAAAATATATATGTTTTTGTTACCTGATCTACTGTGATGATTTGAGTATACTAAATGTAGCAGTGATTCCTAAAGGACACATCCAAACCAACAGGAAGGAATGTTTCATTCTATCAGCAAGAACTTTGGTTTTTAGGAGTTTGGCAGATGGCATTATCTGAGTCAGTTTTCCAATGGGGGCAATGAAGTATCAGCTATGATGGTACAAACACAAACAAAGACACACAAACACACACAAGAGCACACACACTCACTGAGAGATAGATAGACAGATGGAGTTGGTCTCTGCTGAAATACTTTGGAGACATGGTTCTGATTTCTCCCCTTTTGGAGTATTTTCAATTGCACAAGGTGTCTTGCAAATGAACCCATGTCTGAGGAAGACATGCATGTGTACTTCACATGCCACTTTTCACATAGCAGGAAGGTCATGTAATATTTTTCATGCAGCTGTCTTTTGACTGTGAACCATCCCATGAGGTCAGCTGTGGAATTTTCAACTTGTAGCATCACAATGGGGATCCACTCTTTGGATTTGGGGATATTTCCGATTTTCTTGATTCAGATTGGAATGATATATATATTAGTTTTTGATGAAAATTCTGCATTTGATGGTAATGAATGTCGTGCATCTAGGAATCTGTAGAGTGCAGACAATGAATGGATGCCTACTGTTGTCTGGACTGGTCTGAAAAGTCCTGTAGCATCTGAGCATGTGTGAGGGCTGTACAGGTCTTGCCAAAAGTCCAGGTCAGATGATCCTGCACAAAGCTGAACTCCTAGTGGTCTCCACAACAGTGTAAGGGCCAAGGAGAAACACACTTCCACACAGAAGTTGGGAAGCTACCTTATGAAGGTGATCATAGATACGGGATTATTAATATATCCAGGTTGGCATCTATTATTTTTTTAGCTTTTGACTTTCGCAGCTGTGGGCATCTTGACAACCATCAACTCCCTGTAAGCACAGACAACTCTATAAGAACCTGAGGATAAATTTCCCTGTGCATGTCCCCTTGTGAAACTGCTTAAGCACCGCCTGGTTTACACACAGGTGGAATTTCTAGGTCAAAGTGTGCATGTTTACTTCTTTGACTAAGCACTGCCAGGTGGCTCTTCTGCATAGCTCTACCTGTGGCCAGGACTGTATTATCTAGCTTTCTAACTTTTGCATGTTGAGTAGATACATAGTGGGAGCACACTGTTTTTGTTGGTATTTTTCTTGGTATCTATTCTGATGCTTTTCACTGGGGGATTTTTTCCTGTGAAAATGGGCTTCCTCTACTTGACCTTATTTTCTTCTTTTTAAAATTTTTTCAATGTGACTTTTTAATTTTAGTTTTATTAAAGACATTGCCCCTTGCTTGCATAGTCTATATCTAAAGCACTAGTCCTTGCTCCAAGGCCCAGCTTGCTCTCAGCTGCCCCAGGAGGGGAACAGTCTTTGGCGGTAGACAAGAGACACCCCTGCAGGGGGCACAAGTGCTTTGGCCTTCTGGTGTCTTGCCAGCAGTGCTTCCCATGCTCACAGAGGGTTTCAGACACTGAGTCAATGGTCCAGGTGGTCTTTTGTTCAGTCTGATCTCAAATTGAGCTCCTCTGAGAGGTCATATTGAAGTCCTTGTGTGTACCTGACCCATCATTTTAAACAATATTCCAAGTTCACTTTTTGTGTGTACGTGGGTTCTGGGGATTGAACCCAGGGCCTTGAGCCTGTGAGGCAAGTGACCTACCTGAGCTACACCCTCAGAGACCCCTGTAAAAGTATTTCCCCTTTGCCTCGGGGTCTAAGTTGCCAAGGCTGACCTCAAACGTTCCTCTTGCCTCAGCCTCCCTGGTGGCTGGCATGACAGGCATGCACCTGGGACTGTCACACTCGAGCCTGTGATGGGAACTCATGTGCATCTGTCCAGGGCTGAGCATGGTTAGGCAGAGCTGTGCTCCAGGCTCCCTGCAGGGCTGTGGAGGCTTCTGCTGCCCAGCAGCCCTGGTGCCATGGCCAGGGCTCCTCCCAGCCGAGGGCAGGCAGCTGCCCATTGCTGTAGGCTGACCTTATTTTCTTCTTATGGCACTCGTCCGTTCTCTGGAGTATGTTGTATGGTTTGTCCATTAGGAGTCTAACAGGTCCTCTAGAACCTTCAAACAATTAGTAAAATTCCTGAACAGTAAGTGAGCGCGCGCAGAAATTGGGCTAATATTTTGGGAAGAACAATGTTGGATGATATATTCATGCCTTGAATATATCATCCAACATGAAGTTATATTTTATTACTTACAAAATAATAAAATAATGAAGCAATACCATGGGCTGAGCTAAAATAGATCCTTAGGATCTTAGGCATTCTGTAATAAATCTGTGTCACTTGAAGTATAGAGTTGATCGACTCTGAGTAATGAAACAGAAGTAAAGGTATCAAAGCCAATGATCATCTGTTTCCAATTTTCTGTGATTTGGTTCAAGTGGTAAAGTGGTGATATTTATTAATAATGGATCGAATAGGTTCATAATTGTTTTAGAGTACAATTAGATGCCTTCAAACTTTAGGCTACATGGGCACATTTGAGAACGGTTCCAGCCATTCTCTCATCCTTTGGGTCATTCCCCTCCTATGTCCTGTGAGACATTTTCTATGTGAGGCTTTAAGAAGAAGAAGAGAATATTCTGTAAAGAAAACCTTGTGATCTGTGCAGTATGAAGTTGAATGGATTCATTCAGAAATCAGAAATTCTATTGAAAGGTATTTATTGGCATTAGCCAAATAAAACCTATTTTTAGGCATCCTGGTGAAGACAAGGTTTTATCTTTATGTCTCATTTTCTATGTTTTGTTGTTGTTGTTGTTGTTGTTAGAATGAAATTCATATGTTGCCAGACCATTCTATCAGATGTGTAACTAGATGCCATTTAAATTACCCACTTTTACATGGTAGACAGTTTTTAATGAACACTGCCTGTCTGCACCTTTTTTAAAAACAGGACTGGGATCAGAAGCCCAAATACCAATGGTTAGCTGGAGCATATTTTTCATTTGGCCTATCTGTCAGTATTCCCTGAGGTCATCTGTGCAATCAGCTTCGTTACTCCTGCTCCCTCACTGGATTTCATAGAAACCATATGCTATGTATGAATCAGGGACACCAATCCCACAACATAGCATTCTTGGAATATCCAAAGTCCCACTTTTCACTTCGCCATGCCTGAGATCAGCAGTAATATTTATCAGCAAATGTGAGATTTTCAAAGATCCAATTCTATGTGCTCCTTTCTCATAGAGCCTTAGGCAGGGATATAGCATACATAAATATTAAGTAAAGTCCATAGTTTTTAAAATGTCATCCATTGAATAGTTGACACATGTCTGAGATACTTTTTATTTTGGAGGAGGTATTATTTAATAGGGAATTCCAACAGCTACCTAATAGTGAAATGAGAAGTCTTGCATCCATTTTATTTTGTTTCTGATGATTTTTATGAGTAAGGGTAAGATACTTCCTTGTTCTGATGCAGATGTTGCCCACTTTTGTGAATGGATGCGGGGTGTCACCTACTACTTGCATATCTGCATATTGGGCTTGACACTGCTATCGTACTTGGTAGTTAGCAAAAAGTCAATACTGAAGTTAAGCTCTTGTGTTCTAGCAGCAGAGCTGAAGATCCTTGATGTGCCACCTTCTGCAATCCATGCTGCTCTCTTCATGTTCCTTATTGACTTCCTGGTGATGAGCATCATGGTCTCCTGGTCTTGAGAATGGCCAAGCATTGCTCTGTGAATGTGGAAGATGGGCATGTGGAAGGCTCCAGGGAGGAGGGATCATTGAACATGTACTCGAATCCATGTGCCTGTTGAATGACCTGTTTTTTTTATTTTTGGGTTTTAAGGGAGACACTGCCCTAAAACACTTCTGTGCAGCTGGGGATGCAGGCTTCTGCTTCACCTTGCAGGAAGCATTAACGAATCCTTTCCAGAAGACATGAGAAGAGAGAAGTGAGCCTCTGGTATCATGCAGGTTCCTTGCATTGCCCATGGGCTAGAAGAGAGAAGAGTTGCTTCATGAGATTTGATCCCCTTTTTCCTGAAAAGTTCCACACAGAGGTGAGTCCCCAGCATGTTTAGAAATCATTTCAGACACCTTTCTGGACGGAATTGAATCAGAGCCCCTGATGATGTGGAAGAGCTAAAGATGGGTTTGCTATGAATTTTCTACTTCATTCATCAGGGCCTGAGTCAAGTCAGTCATTGTGCTGTCAACACATGAGCTGCTGGTCAAATGTGAGGAAGTGGTCTTGCTTTATGAAAACACCACCCTGATTCAGTGAGCCAGAGGCAGCCTGCAGTCCCTGTTTTCCTGTAAAGGCAGATTGCTGTGGATGGCCTCTGGCCTCGTCATGCAGCCCTGCTCAGAGTAGGGGATTGAGGGACCAGGCAGATCCCTAGTTCCTTTTGACCTTTATTGCCATTGGGCCACCCCAGGGTCCTTGGACTCTACCTGGTCTTCTGGCCTGGGTCAGGGGATGTGAGGTTTGGAATCCCCCTCTGTGGCAGGATCCCAGCCCCCCAGCCACTTGAGGTCAGCACATCCTTCCCTAATTGTGTTAGAGTTGGAGACTTCTCCCACCCATCCTCATCCATGCTCATCCCACATTTTGTAGCTTGGCACCTGAGGACCTTTATTCATTGACTTAGTTGTTAGTGATGATGGTTACTAAGACTAAGTGACTCTTTCAAGTCACATCACTTGCATGGTAGGGCTAGAGCATGGATCTTCCTAATTGATTTCATGGGACTCTCTCATGGAAACTGTGACTGCTTCCTAAACACACACTCTACATTTGGAGTGTCAAAATTCTTGCCACTGCCTCCTTGGCAAGTGTATCTTGTCTTCTACGTGGGAATTTCACAAATATTTTCCTTTGGTTTGTGGAGGTCATGCAGAAGGGATTTCATTTGAAATAGCCCAAACAAGAAATACCAGTTGTCTTTTTCGCACATGGATGTGTGTAGTGAACACCCCTTTCTGTGTGCTTGCATGAGTTACTCCTTTGAATTTGTTGAAGAATGGTTGGCTGGGGAGCAAGTTAACGAGAGATGGATATCAATGGTTGTCAAGTATTCTGACGTGAAGAATGTATTGAGGATGTGAAGGCTTTTCTAGCCAGTTCCTATGGCTCAGTCAGGGATCAGTCAGAGGAATCTGTCTGGTAGACTCTTTGGCACAGATGTCAAAGTGGCCTGGTCTTACCCTGTCCAGGACTGAATGCTGAGCTTGAGTGGGAGCTTCTTGTCATTTCAAGCATTTCCATGAGTCTGTCCTCTGTTCTCTTGTATCCAAGTGGTTTCTAATAGGAAAGCAGAACAAAAATTGAAAGTATGGTGATTGATTATTTTTACCAATGTTATTTCAATCCACTTTGTTTAATACGAAATTACCTTTATGCTAGTAAGATTTCATATGTGAGGAAATAATGAAAATATTGGGGTTAGGGGATGAGAATATGCAAATCAAACATTTTTGAGCACCAAGACCCGTTTTTTTGTTTTTGTTTTTGTTTTTTTTTTAACTTAAATAATATTAAGTGCCAGAGGACCACCGCTGCCATTCAGCCTCAACAACCTCCAGGTCCAGCCTCCAGGTGGCCCATTTCACCAGGGTGTGTGGGACCACACTGTCCTGGGATGAGAGAACAGTACCCACGGATGTTGACATCTCACAGAGTAGATATTGCCAGTGACAGTAGGGAGCTATTGACACATGAGGAAGGGAAGAGCTCTCAGGATGGGAAGAGGGGGCCGCTTCGAGACTCATTGGGTATGGCACGAGGCTGCTGGGTGTGGTGTTGGCCTGGGCCCACTGAGTGGGGCAGATCCGTGGTCTGTGTTTCTGTACCCTCCTCTGTAGCCTGTGTTGGCAGCAGATCAGGGAATTGCGATCAGAAGTGCTCCCAGTAACACAGGCACCAGCCCCCAGAGTGTGTGCCTATCCGTTTCCCCACCTGGCCTGACTTAGTGCCTGTCTTGCCTCAGGGCTGAGACCCTACAATCTCTGATGAGGGTGTCTGTGGTCCAGATCCAACCTGCATGGCCAACATGCTCAGACCTTCAGCTGGGTCCTAGGCTGCTGCAACCAAACTCTGTTAACTGGGTGGCCGACAACAGAGGAAGTGTCTTCCGTTGAGCTCCAGAGGCTCAACACAGTAGGTGTTGGGCTGTCCCAGTGCCATAACCCCTCCCAGGTTTCAAGGGGACTGTCTCCCCAACTCTCCCAGCCCTTGCCCACTCTCCCCTTGCGGCCCATGATCTGTGGTTCCCATATGGGCATCCCGCCCTGGCTCCAACCTCACATATCCGGTATCCCCCAGTCTCCCTGGTATCTGGGTCCAGACTCTCCTCTTCCTACAAGAATATCAGATATTGGATTTGGTCCCAGTTGATGCTGTGTTCCATCATGTGAGCTCTTAGCTTCATCACTGTGCAAAGACTCTTTTCCCACACAAGTTCGCACGACTTTTGGCTGGCTAAGAATTTTCAGGCGACACTTTTCTAATGAGTACACTTTCCTTCCTTCCGATCTCCCACCAGTGAGCATTCCTCGCACCCTTGTCCTAGTTCCTTTATGGCAGTTTCCCTCCTTATGGCTGAGAGGACCTAGTGACCCCTGAATTCACACGTTCTCCTTAATCACCAACACACTGCAGAATTCTCCAGGGGGCCATATATGCTCCTGGAAGTTGGTGTTGGAAATAGTTCTCCATCCATTAATCACTCCCTCACTCACTAATGTCCTTGTGTCCTTGAGAAAGGCTCTCCCTTTCCTGGTTTTCCTGAATAGAAATCCTCTTGCCTCTTGGGTGAATAGGGTTATGGGTTGTGCAGAGGGTGTTGGTCCACTGAGCATCTTAGAGACTGTCCTTTATGGAGCCTAATGATCCTCACTGGGGAATGAGGCCAGGGTCCTAACTGTGGTTAGTTAGAGAGGGAAAGAAGGACGAGGGAAACTCAGATGTCCCTTCATGGCCCCTGGAGTTAGAGGACTTACCCCTTTGCACCTGGGATCAGGAGACCTCATTTCCTCGAGGACACGCACACTCAGACGTTAATCTTGAGTGTGGGTTCCTTTCTGGGGTCCAGGGCTGTTGTTAGCCACCAGGAATGACAGTGCTCTCCATGCTGAGTGGAGCCATTTTTGCCAGGAAAGAGAGCCCATGGTCACGCCTTGTGCAAAGCATCCCACGCCAGGGGCTCCCATGCCTACATTCCTGTCCTGAAAGGAAGCCACTCAGAGGCAAGGTGGGTCCAACCACCTCCCATGTGTTCACTCATCACTGTGTTCCAGCAGTCACCCCAGTGAACAGTCCTGATGGGATTGGATGTGGCTCAGAATGTCACCCTCATGAGCTCTACCCTGCCACAGCTGCAGTTCTGCAGTGGGAGAAACTCAAAACCTCAAAACACATGCACATGAAAGAAAAGAGCAAGAGCCAGAGCCCAAACAGGCCAGGTGTGGCAAAGACAGCTGGAGTGCCTAGGTTGGGACTCAGAATTATGTCAGTGGGGTGGCATTGCTGCTGGCACCAGCATGATAACCGAGAGCCAGCCCTGCTCATTTTGGGGAGCAGTGTGTTGGGGAAGGCAGCAGAAATTGAGAGGCAGGATTGAGTTTGGCCCTAGGAGGAGGTTGGGTAAGAGGCCAGTGTGGGTTGGAGAGCCTGGGCAGATAGACAGAGGCCAGGGCACACCCCAAAGCCTGGAGACTGCACTTGATGTCCAGGGTTGTGAAACACCACTTCCCCTCTTACTCACAACTGAGAGCAAGGGGCATTGATGAGTTCAGTTTGTGTGCGGCTGCATCCAAGGTGGCTCGGCTAGGAACCTCTGTTTCCTTGACTCAGGAGGCTGGGAGTCCAGGCTCCACTGAGGCTCGGCTGGGAGGATAGGAGTCTGAGTTTATGCCTGTGTTCCCTGTAGGATCCATGTTGGCTGAGCCTCAGTGTTTTTGTAATGAGAGGATGGGTGACCGTCATGTCTTTATCACAGGACACACTTGCTAAATGGATTTGTTTGCTCTGAGGAGGAAAGAGAGAGGGGGGAGTGGTGCTGGAGACAGGGATGCAGACAGGGGTCATGGACTTGGCATAACTCAGTCTTGGAGGTGATATCCCATCACCTGTACCCACTTCAATTCCCATGAATCCAGAGGCTGAGCCCCCTTGAGGTGAGGGGTGAACCGGTTCTGGGCAGCAGGATGCTGTGGTACCTCGGAGTCTCTGTGAGACCCCAACACTAGACACACTTGGCCCTTTTGAAATCTTAGGAGAAGCCTTGGGAAGTTGTATGGCAGAGGGGAGCAGCCTCTGCATCTCAGTCCCCTCCAACTTGCCATGGTGTAGAGAGGGAACTGCAGCCACGATGGGACGGACATTGGCCATGTCCCTGTGTGGGACACAGGCCTGATTGAGTTAGGGTGCATTCTTTGTCTCTCCCTTTCTTGTGATTATCCCATCTCTACATTTGTGCTTTAGCCACCTGTGAGTCCCATCTCTGGTTTCAGAGAGAACAGAGGGTGTTATGGGCCAATAGACACAATAAACCCTAGAGATTAGATGCTACCCTACTTTCCAGAAAAGACTGGGCACACCATGAGTTGCACAATGATGGGACCAGGGTCCAAAAGCTGCTGAGAGGGAAGGACTGGTTGTGAATGCATTTTTGAAGGCTCCAAGCTGGAACTCTAGTGGCACCAAGCAGGGCAGATGCTGGTGGGGATGTTTGGGTAGTTGTTGGTGAACACCTGCGCACCTGAGATGGGTAGGCATGGAGGAGAAATCGGCAGCCCATAGGGCTATTGAAAGTGGTCTTCTGTGAAAAGAGGCTCAGGTATGGGCACAGGAAATGACATCATTGCCGTGACAATGGATCAAACAGAACATGGAACCCTGGTATCCAGGCACCCACTTCACTGACCAAGCCATCCGAGCTCACTTGGTTGGAGCCACTGGAGGGAGAAGGATGTTCTCCTGTGGTTGCAGACAATGCCGAGCCTCAGGCTCCCAGGAATCTCAGGGGGGCCAACTAGCCCTTTTGTGGATACACTGGGTGAGGCTTCATCTTAGACGCCAGAGCCTCTGGCGATTGTCGCAGAGGAGCTCAAGAGTTACAGTGAGTAGCACAGGGCAGGTGAGCCCAGCAGGCCCTCTAGTCTGATCCCTGATGAATGGCCCAGGACTCCTATTCTGACTCTGTGTGTGTGTGTGTGTGTGTGTGTGTGTGTATGTGTGTGTGTGTGTGTGTTTGTACTGATGGGAACTGTCCCATTGTGCTTTGACTCTAGTGTATTGGCACAAGTCATTTTTCTGTTTGTCACCATTTCCATTTTGAACCCACCATTCTTGGTCCCAACCCAGGGTGAAAATGATCAGAACACGGAGGAGCCCTTCAGGGTTCAGAGCCTTGAACCTTACAGGCAGGACCAGCTTAGGAATGAGCTCCTGCCTGTCATTTGTGGGAGGAACCTACATTTCAGCAGCAACATGGGGTTAATCTCCTGGGATTTCATCCCCACCCAGCAGGTGCTGGATCTCTTGTTCCCAAAACAGCCACCTTCTTCAGTCTTTACTCCTGGTGCCACTCCACATCCTCCAAGGGGACAAGAACCTCAGGTTCTGGATGGATGTTGTAGAATGCCCACAGAGCCAACTGCCAGGCTGGGTGGGGTGCAGTTGCTGGGCTTTGCTGATGTTGTCATCCCCCACAGACCTTGGAACCTTCTGTGGCAGTGGCATCCAGGACCCCAGCAGCTGTGAGTAGCAGCTCCTCACTGCTTCACTCCAGCGAGCAGGTGGAAGACAGCCGCGTTGTTCACGTCCTCCTAGAGGGACAGAGCCTGAGGGAGACAAAGCGCATCCCGGTAAGCCCGACAGCAGGGCTGCCTCCTGGGTGTCCACACAGTGGAAGGCAGGAGACACAGCCAACCCCAGGGCTATGGTGGGAAATAAAGAAGACAGAGGTCCGTCTTAAGGGCTTGACCTGAGGAGGGAGAGCATCAGCATGCCCAGCTTCAGTGGTGAGTGGGCCTGTGTATTGTGGGTTTTGCAGGCCAGAAGTGCAGACGGAAGTGCTGTGGACAGATGAAGGCAGAGATATGTCCAGGGTGCAGGCTGCAGTGCCTAGAACTTGGTATTCTCAATGAGTGAAGTTGGAGCAGAGGAGGTGGCAGTGACTTGTCACATGTGTAGGAGGGGATGTGTTCCTGGTGGCAGGGAAGAGAACCTCCTTAGCATGACTAGGTGTAGGAATTTGGGGTCGGGATCACCTGGGGGGTCATGCCAAAGCTTCGGAATGTTAGGCTTTGCATGTATGTAAATACGGAGCTAAAGGGGTTCTTGGCAGAATTTCTATGGATGTGCAGTAGACACGCTAATGCTGCAGGTGTCCAGCTGCAGAGGAGACATGTTCAGTGACTGCCAGTGCTGAGTCAAGTACATCATTACAACCAGACGCGCACCGAGCTTCCAGAGGCCAGGGCCTCTCAAAGCTATCATGAAGCACTCAAGTGCACACTCTTGTATCTGAGTCTGTTTTGTGTCGTGGCAGTCAGGACCCAAGTTTAGAGGGCATCTGCCTCTTCCACCCACAAAGGCAGCCTGCATCCCAGATCACACTTGGTGCACAGATCCCTGGCCCATTGCTCTCATCTCAGTGAGATGAGAGTGTGTCTGTGCATAGGCAGTTTGGTCCTTTGACATGAGTGGAATGTGGCTCCCCAGGGGGAGGGGAGATGGCAGGTACAGGCAGATATTTGTACCAGGATTGTTCTAGTAGCACATTGCAAGAACCCAGGTGGTATATGGAGGACACACTCAGGTAGCAGGATAACAAGATTGTGCCCTTGTATATGTAGCTGAGATTTCTCCTGAATGTTTGACCACAGTCTTCTGGGTAGCTCTTCTAAAAGCCATTCTCTGATGACATTTGTCCCACCCTGATCCAGGTGACCTTTCAGGAGACGGTGACAAGCCTCATCCGCAGGGCCTTGGACCAAAATTTGTTGCAGCATGAGGATGTGGACAACTTTGAGCTGCTGTATATGATGTCTGAGGATGAGAGTAAGTAGGACAATCAGACAGTGGGGAGACATGATCCACAGTGGGCTCAGGATAACTGACAGCCAAGAGAAAGTGGGCCTTGGCCCCAAAATACCAAGGTGTGATGGGCCTGGCGGAGACTCTCAGGGGTTGTGGGTGTTTTGTGGTATAATCCTTGAGTGCCACCTAACAATTCTCTCCACTTCGCTCTGCAGAAATCAAGGTCTCTGACCACTCACTCGTGTGTCTGTCCATGAATCTGGGAATACAATATTTCATGGTGAGGAAACGCCCCCAGGTCAAGGGAAAGGAGGTAAACACCTACCTTATTCAAGCTGTGCATGTGCTGCCATTCCACTCCGCCCTGAGGAAATGAGAAGCCTCAGCACCTGGACATATTTGCTGGAAGCCCATAGAGCCAACTGACAGTCTGGGGTGGCTTTCTGTTTCTGGGTTTGCTGATGTTCCATCCCCCACAGTTCTCAGAATCAACCTGCAAGTCCTCCAGGCCGCTTTCCCACAAGCAGGTGGGAGACACCTGCTTAATTCGTGTCCACTTAGAAACACAAAGTCCAGAGATGGCCAAGAGTGTTCTGGTAAGCCTGGGAGCAGGGGTGTCCCGTGGTGCTTACACCTGGGTGGGGAGCAGACACTGGTCCAATACCATGGACTACTCATGCCCTCTTGAATTTGGAGCTTCTGGATGATCAGGAGGATAGATGGGAATCAAGAAGGGAGAGGTCAGTGTGAAGGGCTGGAGCTGAGATGAGCGAGTGCAGCAGCTTGTCCACTGCCATGTCTGAGGGAGTCTGTGTGTCAGGTGGCAGCATGCAGTCCAGAAGGGCAGGGACAGGTATGGGTGACAGATGAGAATAGGACAGGAACTAGGTTGCAGGTTCCCTTGTATGGGATGCTGACGTCTATGGAGGAGGACAGCAGTGTGAGGTTCTCCATGTTCCTTGAACAAGGAGCTGAGAGAGTCTCTCTGCAGAGTCGATATGGATGTGGAGCAAGCACACTAAATGTCCAGGTAGCCCAATGACCACCCTTGCCGGATGAGGTGCCCTCCTACATCCCAGCCAGCACTGAGCCTCTGGAGGCCAGGAGCTCTCGTGGCTATCTTTCAGCTCTCCTGTGTGTGGTCATGTTCCTGGGTCTGTTTTTGGCCCTGGCAATCCAGACCAAAGCCTCTAGGTTTTGTGCCTAGGCCATTCCCAATGCCGCCTGCATCCTCGGGCAGACCTGGGATCTTGGAGGCTATTGTCCCATTCCTCCCAACTTGTGGGATGAGATTGCATCTGTATGCAGGTAGTGGGGTCCTTTCACTCCGAGAGGAGTGCAGCTCCACAAAGAGCAATGGCAGGCCCAGGAAGTCCTATGTACAAGGATTGGGCTAGTAGCCTGTGGGAAGAGCCCACACGATGAGCAGGAGGTCAGCCTCGGGTAGTAGGGTCATGGATGTTGCCCTTGTATTTAGAGTGGAGGTGCCTCCAGAATGCCCCTGCCCACTGTCCTTGAGTAGTCACTACAAGGCCCATTTCCTGAAGGCCTGTCTCCCATGCTGCCCCAGGTGACCTGCCACGATAGGGCTCCTGTCGTCATCCGCAGCGCCCTCGACCTACACTTCCTTACTGAGGAGAATCCAGAGGATTATGAGCTGGGCCAAATCATCTCTCGCCGTCAGAGTAAGTGAGACAATCAGATAGCAGAGAGCAAGGGTCAGGATGTGGACTCAGGTCAACTCTTAGCAACAAAGAGTAGTCTCTGACCCCCAAGAACACTCCAACAATTGTGTTGGGATCGTGCACAAAGCCAACTGCTCTTCTGCTGGTGGAAGGTCTTGAGGTCCAATGGTATACCCCGGTGGATATTGCGGCTCCCCACCAGGTGCCCTCCCCTGGACATGAACAGGCATCCAAAGCTGACATCTTTGAGGAGTGAGGAGGAAAGCCTCTCTCCAGGAGCAGTATGTTTTCATGGTCTGGGATAGGAGTGGTTTCAAAGGAACATGGGAATGCATGGGCTAAAGAGGGAACTGGCATTTTGTGGACTGAAGCAGTACTATTGAAAGCCTTCTGTGTGACCAAAAAACCACTGCCTGGGCAGAGCATTGCCAGGATTCTAGCAAGCAGTAACAGGATGAAATTGGGAAGAAAACACAGCCTGGGAGACAGCCTGAATCATCTGTTTTTGCATAAATTCCATGGTCTTACGCACCTGAGTCCACTAGGCAAGGAGTGATCACAATAGCCAGGTTGTGATCCCTAACTAAAGTCAGATGAGGGCTTCCTGAGCACGTAGCCACAGAGCTCATCTGATAATAATGCCAGCGCTTTTTCGTTGGTTGGTTGGTTGGTTTTTGTGAGCCAAACACCACAGCAGCCATTATCCCAGCCTATGTACCCTGAAGACCACCATCCCTATGAGTTCTAGGATCACTTGTCTCCTATCTTAACCTACTGTTAGGTTAGTAGAGTCTATGGAAGAGGAAGTCTGTCTGGGGCCTTGGTAGCCTAAGAAATTCATAGCAGAGATCTCCACATCCAACCCAGAAGGGATGGAGAACAGGCTCTAGGTTAGAGGAGGGCGACAGTAAACACATGTTCAGAGGAAGGAGAAGCGGCTGTTGTATTCCCCCACTCAGGGTCATGGCACCACTGGGCCATACGCCATGTTGGAGGGAAGCAGTCCCTTTGCTGGTCTTTGGAACCATTGTTCTCAGTAGGGCAGTATTTGGAATGTGGCCTCCATTCTCAGAAGCCTGGTTCACATGGAGGCGGGCTCCACCAACGCAGAAGCATGGCTCTAAAGTGGTATCCGTGCTGGTCAGCCTGTCCTCACTGTGGCCATACTTGAGGAAAATAACTCAGAGGAGGAATCCTAGGCCTTTTTTCTCTGGGTTTCATAGCTTTCTCTTTGGTTGTGCACTGAGGCTGTCCATAAAGCTCTAGTGTGTGGCAGTGGAGAGCTCCTCAGCCCTTGCCACAAAGGCATAGACTGGGAGAGAGAGAACGAGGCTGGCAGAGAGGGAGAGAGAGAAAGATGGAGAGGGAGGACCTCTCCTTGGAGAATGAGGATTCAGTGGAGCCAACAGGAACAAGGTACTGTTGCCCAGGGCACAACCCTGTTTAGGTCTTACTCCAACCATGCTCAACCTTTCTTCCAGTCCCTCCCACCCCCCAGTAGTGTATTCATCTTGAATGAGAATTTCATGTTGACATCAGAGCACTCACCATCCAATGCTTCCCTCCAAACCCACCTATGAAGATGGCTCATGTGGGGACTGAATCTTCGGCACAGGAGCCTTTTGTGGGAGATTTCAGATGCAAACCCTAGTGGTGTGCTTTGGCAGATGCAAGAGGACCTGAGATATTCTGGAGTCCAAAGCCTTCGGTAGGAACAGACATTAGGTCTGTTGAAGTGCTCTGCCTAGTTCTTCCTCAGGGAGGACTGTGGAGGCTGTCTTTGTTGGTATTGGTGCTGAATTGGAGAGCTCTCAGGTGTGTGGCTCTGGCCTTTTCTGGCACAGGCTCTCAGATGTTGGCGTGTCCTAGGGAGCACCTCCTGAGTGCCACCTTCTTTTTTTACACCCCTCTCTCCCCAGAGCTGAGGATTCCAGCAGAGGCCAACGTATTTGATGCCAAGAATCCTCACAAAAAATCCAACTTTGTGCTGAGGAAAAGGAGCCTCTCCCAAAAGAATGATGGGTGGATCGAGCCTCAACCTCCCTCTCGTCCTGCAAAGAAGGCTCCTGCCCTCCTGAGGATGCTTGCAAAACCATTCTGTTGCTGTGTGCCTGGGCGGGGCTGAGGCAGCCCAGGAATATTTACATTGATTACTATTTTCTTCAAAGTTTGAATCTATAGTTTGCCATTGTCCTTGACCTTGTTTAGTAACACAGTTGTTACTCTATCCTGTATTTGTTGTTTCCATTAATATATTATTATTATTTTAAAATATATATGTTTTTGTTACCTGATCTACTGTGATGATTTGAGTATACTAAATGTAGCAGTGATTCCTAAAGGACACATCCAAACCAACAGGAAGGAATGTTTCATTCTATCAGCAAGAACTTTGGTTTTTAGGAGTTTGGCAGATGGCATTATCTGAGTCAGTTTTCCAATGGGGGCAATGAAGTATCAGCTATGATGGTACAAACACAAACAAAGACACACAAACACACACAAGAGCACACACACTCACTGAGAGATAGATAGACAGATGGAGTTGGTCTCTGCTGAAATACTTTGGAGACATGGTTCTGATTTCTCCCCTTTTGGAGTATTTTCAATTGCACAAGGTGTCTTGCAAATGAACCCATGTCTGAGGAAGACATGCATGTGTACTTCACATGCCACTTTTCACATAGCAGGAAGGTCATGTAATATTTTTCATGCAGCTGTCTTTTGACTGTGAACCATCCCATGAGGTCAGCTGTGGAATTTTCAACTTGTAGCATCACAATGGGGATCCACTCTTTGGATTTGGGGATATTTCCGATTTTCTTGATTCAGATTGGAATGATATATATATATTAGTTTTTGATGAAAATTCTGCATTTGATGGTAATGAATGTCGTGCATCTAGGAATCTGTAGAGTGCAGACAATGAATGGATGCCTACTGTTGTCTGGACTGGTCTGAAAAGTCCTGTAGCATCTGAGCATGTGTGAGGGCTGTACAGGTCTTGCCAAAAGTCCAGGTCAGATGATCCTGCACAAAGCTGAACTCCTAGTGGTCTCCACAACAGTGTAAGGGCCAAGGAGAAACACACTTCCACACAGAAGTTGGGAAGCTACCTTATGAAGGTGATCATAGATACGGGATTATTAATATATCCAGGTTGGCATCTATTATTTTTTTAGCTTTTGACTTTCGCAGCTGTGGGCATCTTGACAACCATCATCTCCCTGTAAGCACAGACAACTCTATAAGAACCTGTGGATAAATTTCCCTGTGCATGTCCCCTTGTGAAACTGCTTAAGCACCGCCTGGTTTACACACAGGTCGAATTTCTAGGTCAAAGTGTGCATGTTTACTTCTTTGACTAAGCACTGCCAGGTGGCTCTTCTGCATAGCTCTACCTGTGGCCAGGATTGTATTATCTAGCTTTCTAACTTTTGCATGTTGAGTAGATACATAGTGGGAGCACACTGTTTTTGTTGGTATTTTTCTTGGTATCTATTCTGATGCTTTTCACTGGGGGATTTTTTCCTGTGAAAATGGGCTTCCTCTACTTGACCTTATTTTCTTCTTTTTAAAATTTTTTTCAATGTGACTTTTTAATTTTAGTTTTATTAAAGACATTGCCCCTTGCTTGCATAGTCTATATCTAAAGCACTAGTCCTTGCTCCAAGGCCCTGCTTGCTCTCAGCTGCCCCAGGAGGGGAACAGTCTTTGGCGGTAGACAAGAGACGCCCCTGCAGGGGGCACAAGTGCTTTGGCCCTCTGGTGTCTTGCCAGCAGTGCTTCCCATGCTCACAGAGGGTTTCAGATACTGAGTCAATGGTCCAGGTGGTCTTTTGTTCAGTCTGATCTCAAATTGAGCTCCTCTGAGAGGTCATATTGAAGTCCTTGTGTGTACCTGACCCATCATTTTAAACAATATTCCAAGTTCACTTTTTGTGTGTACGTGGGTTCTGGGGATTGAACCCAGGGCCTTGAGCCTGTGAGGCAAGTGACCTACCTGAGCTACACCCTCAGAGACCCCTGTAAAAGTATTTCCCCTTTGCCTCGGGGTCTAAGTTGCCAAGGCTGACCTCAAACGTTCCTCTTGCCTCAGCCTCCCTGGTGGCTGGCATGACAGGCATGCACCTGGGACTGTCACACTCGAGCCTGTGATGGGAACTCATGTGCATCTGTCCAGGGCTGAGCATGGTTAGGCAGAGCTGTGCTCCAGGCTCCCTGCAGGGCTGTGGAGGCTTCTGCTGCCCAGCAGCCCTGGTGCCATGGCCAGGGCTACTCCCAGCCGAGGGCAGGCAGCTGCCCATTGCTGTAGGCTGACCTTATTTTCTTCTTATGGCACTCGTCCGTTCTCTGGAGTATGTTGTATGGTTTGTCCATTAGGAGTCTAACAGGTCCTCTAGAACCTTCACACAATTAGTAAAATTCCTGAACAGTAAGTGAGCGTGCGCAGAAATTGGGCTAATATTTTGGGAAGAACAATGTTGGATGATATATTCATGGCTTGAATATATCATCCAACATGAAGTTATATTTTATTACTTACAAAATAATAAAATAATGAAGCAATACCATGGGCTGAGCTAAAATAGATCCTTAGGATCTTAGGCATTCTGTAATAAATCTGTGTCACTTGAAGTATAGAGTTGATCGACTCTGAGTAATGAAACAGAAGTAAAGGTATCAAAGCCAATGATCATCTGTTTCCAATTTTCTGTGATTTGGTTCAAGTGGTAAAGTGGTGATATATATTAATAATGGATCGAATAGGTTCATAATTGTTTTAGAGTACAATTAGATGCCTTCAAACTTTAGGCTACATGGGCACATTTGAGAACGGTTCCAGCCATTCTCTCATCCTTTGGGTCATTCCCCTCCTATGTCCTGTGAGACATTTTCTATGTGAGGCTTTAAGAAGAAGAAGAGAATATTCTGTAAAGAAAACCTTGTGATCTGTGCAGTATGAAGTTGAATGGATTCATTCAGAAATCAGAAATTCTATTGAAAGATATTTATTGGCATGAGCCAAATAAAACCTATTTTTAGGCATCCTGGTGAAGACAAGGTTTTATCTTTATGTCTCATTTTCTATGTTTTGTTGTTGTTGTTGTTGTTGTTAGAATGAAATTCATATGTTGCCAGACCATTCTATCAGATGTGTAACTAGATGCCATTTAAATTACCCACTTTTACATGGTAGACAGTTTTTAATGAACACTGCCTGTCTGCACCTTTTTTAAAAACAGGACTGGGATCAGAAGCCCAAATACCAATGGTTAGCTGGAGCATATTTTTCATTTGGCCTATCTGTCAGTATTCCCTGAGGTCATCTGTGCAATCAGCTTCATTACTCCTGCTCCCTCACTGGATTTCATAGAAACCATATGCTATGTATGAATCAGGGACACCAATCCCACAACATAGCATTCTTGGAATATCCAAAGTCCCACTTTTCACTTCGCCATGCCTGAGATCAGCAGTAATATTTATCAGCAAATGTGAGATTTTCAAAGATCCAATTCTATGTGCTCCTTTCTCATAGAGCCTTAGGCAGGGATATAGCATACATAAATATTAAGTAAAGTCCATAGTTTTTAAAATGTCATCCATTGAATAGTTGACACATGTCTGAGATACTTTTTATTTTGGAGGAGGTATTATTTAATAGGGAATTCCAACAGCTACCTAATAGTGAAATGAGAAGTCTTGCATCCATTTTATTTTGTTTCTGATGATTTTTATGAGTAAGGGTAAGATACTTCCTTGTTCTGATGCAGATGTTGCCCACTTTTGTGAATGGATGCGGGGTGTCACCTACTACTTGCATATCTGCATATTGGGCTTGACACTGCTATCGTACTTGGTAGTTGGCAAAAAGTCAATACTGAAGTTAAGCTCTTGTGTTCTAGCAGCAGAGCTGAAGATCCTTGATGTGCCACCTTCTGCAATCCATGCTGCTCTCTTCATGTTCCTTATTGACTTCCTGGTGATGAGCATCATGGTCTCCTGGTCTTGAGAATGGCCAAGCATTGCTCTGTGAATGTGGAAGATGGGCATGTGGAAGGCTCCAGGGAGGAGGGATCATTGAACATGTACTCGAATCCATGTGCCTGTTGAATGACCTGTTTTTTTTTTATTTTTGGGTTTTAAGGGAGACACTGCCCTAAAACACTTCTGTGCAGCTGGGGATGCAGGCTTCTGCTTCACCTTGCAGGAAGCATTAACGAATCCTTTCCAGAAGACATGAGAAGAGAGAAGTGAGCCTCTGGTATCATGCAGGTTCCTTGCATTGCCCATGGGCTAGAAGAGAGAAGAGTTGCTTCATGAGATTTGATCCCCTTTTTCCTGAAAAGTTCCACACAGAGGTGAGTCCCCAGCATGTTTAGAAATCATTTCAGACACCTTTCTGGACGGAATTGAATCAGAGCCCCTGATGATGTGGAAGAGCTAAAGATGGGTTTGCTATGAATTTTCTACTTCATTCATCAGGGCCTGAGTCAAGTCAGTCATTGTGCTGTCAACACATGAGCTGCTGGTCAAATGTGAGGAAGTGGTCTTGCTTTATGAAAACACCACCCTGATTCAGTGAGCCAGAGGCAGCCTGCAGTCCCTGTTTTCCTGTAAAGGCAGATTGCTGTGGATGGCCTCTGGCCTCGTCATGCAGCCCTGCTCAGAGTAGGGGATTGAGGGACCAGGCAGATCCCTAGTTCCTTTTGACCTTTATTGCCATTGGGCCACCCCAGGGTCCTTGGACTCTACCTGGTCTTCTGGCCTGGGTCAGGGGATGTGAGGTTTGGAATCCCCCTCTGTGGCAGGATCCCAGCCCCCCAGCCACTTGAGGTCAGCACATCCTTCCCTAATTGTGTTAGAGTTGGAGACTTCTCCCACCCATCCTCATCCATGCTCATCCCACATTTTGTAGCTTGGCACCTGAGGACCTTTATTCATTGACTTAGTTGTTAGTGATGATGGTTACTAAGACTAAGTGACTCTTTCAAGTCACATCACTTGCATGGTAGGGCTAGAGCATGGATCTTCCTAATTGATTTCATGGGACTCTCTCATGGAAACTGTGACTGCTTCCTAAACACACACTCTACATTTGGAGTGTCAAAATTCTTGCCACTGCCTCCTTGGCAAGTGTATCTTGTCTTCTACGTGGGAATTTCACAAATATTTTCCTTTGGTTTGTGGAGGTCATGCAGAAGGGATTTCATTTGAAATAGCCCAAACAAGAAATACCAGTTGTCTTTTTCGCACATGGATGTGTGTAGTGAACACCCCTTTCTGTGTGCTTGCATGAGTTACTCCTTTCAATTTGTTGAAGAATGGTTGGCTGGGGAGCAAGTTAACGAGAGATGGATATCAATGGTTGTCAAGTATTCTGACGTGAAGAATGTATTGAGGATGTGAAGGCTTTTCTAGCCAGTTCCTATGGCTCAGTCAGGGATCAGTCAGAGGATTCTGTCTGGTAGACTCTTTGGCACAGATGTCAAAGTGGCCTGGTCTTACCCTGTCCAGGACTGAATGCTGAGCTTGAGTGGGAGCTTCTTGTCATTTCAAGCATTTCCATGAGTCTGTCCTCTGTTCTCTTGTATCCAAGTGGTTTCTAATAGGAAAGCAGAACAAAAATTGAAAGTATGGTGATTGATTATTTTTACCAATGTTATTTCAATCCACTTTGTTTAATACGAAATTACCTTTATGCTAGTAAGATTTCATATGTGAGGAAATAATGAAAATATTGGGGTTAGGGGATGAGAATATGCAAATCAAACATTTTTGAGCACCAAGACCCGTTTTTTGTTTTTGTTTTTGTTTTTTTTTTTTTTAACTTAAATAATATTAAGTGCCAGAGGACCACCTCTGCCATTCAGCCTCAACAACCTCCAGGTCCAGCCTCCAGGTGGCCCATTTCACCAGGGTGTGTGGGACCACACTGTCCTGGGATGAGAGAACAGTACCCACGGATGTTGACATCTCACAGAGTAGATATTGCCAGTGACAGTAGGGAGCTATTGGCACATGAGGAAGGGAAGAGCTCTCAGGATGTTAAGAGGGGGCCGCTTCGAGACTCATTGGGTATGGCACGAGGCTGCTGGGTGTGGTGTTGGCCTGGGCCCACTGAGTGGGGCAGATCCGTGGTCTGTGTTTCTGTACCCTCCTCTGTAGCCTGTGTTGGCAGCAGATCAGGGAATTGCGATCAGAAGTGCTCCCAGTAACACAGGCACCAGCCCCCAGAGTGTGTGCCTATCCGTTTCCCCACCTGGCCTGACTTAGTGCCTGTCTTGCCTCAGGGCTGAGACCCTACAATCTCTGATGAGGGTGTCTGTGGTCCAGATCCAACCTGCATGGCCAACATGCTCAGACCTTCAGCTGGGTCCTAGGCTGCTGCAACCAAACTCTGTTAACTGGGTGGCCGACAACAGAGGAAGTGTCTTCCGTTGAGCTCCAGAGGCTCAACACAGTAGGTGTTGGGCTGTCCCAGTGCCATAACCCCTCCCAGGTTTCAAGGGGACTGTCTCCCCAACTCTCCCAGCCCTTGCCCACTCTCCTATTGCTGCCCACGATCTGTGGTTCCCATATGGGCATCCCGCCCTGGCTCCAACCTCACATATCCGGTATCCTCCAGTCTCCCTGGTATCTGGGTCCAGACTCTCCTCTTCCTACAAGAATATCAGATATTGGATTTGGTCCCAGTTGATGCTGTGTTCCATCATGTGAGCTCTTAGCTTCATCACTGTGCAAAGACTCTTTTCCCACACAAGTTCGCACGACTTTTGGCTGGCTAAGAATTTTCAGGCGACACTTTTCTAATGAGTACACTTTCCTTCCTTCCGATCTCCCACCAGTGAGCATTCCTCGCACCCTTGTCCTAGTTCCTTTATGGCAGTTTCCCTCCTTATGGCTGAGAGGACCTAGTGACCCCTGAATTCACACGTTCTCCTCAATCACCAACACACTGCAGAATTCTCCAGGGGGCCATATATGCTCCTGGAAGTTGGTGTTGGAAATAGTTCTCCATCCATTAATCACTCCCTCACTCACTAATGTCCTTGTGTCCTTGAGAAAGGCTCTCCCTTTCCTGGTTTTCCTGAATAGAAATCCTCTTGCCTCTTGGGTGAATAGGGTTATGGGTTGTGCAGAGGGTGTTGGTCCACTGAGCATCTTAGAGACTGTCCTTTATGGAGCCTAATGATCCTCACTGGGGAATGAGGCCAGGGTCCTAACTGTGGTTAGTTAGAGAGGGAAAGAAGGACGAGGGAAACTCAGATGTCCCTTCATGGCCCCTGGAGTTAGAGGACTTACCCCTTTGCACCTGGGATCAGGAGACCTCATTTCCTCGAGGACACGCACACTCAGACATTAATCTTGAGTGTGGGTTCCTTTCTGGGGTCCAGGGCTGTTGTTAGCCACCAGGAATGACAGTGCTCTCCATGCTGAGTGGAGCCATTTTTGCCAGGAAAGAGATCCCATGGTCACGCCTTGTGCAAAGCATCCCACGCCAGGGGCTCCCATGCCTACATTCCTGTCCTGAAAGGAAGCCACTCAGAGGCAAGGTGGGTCCAACCACCTCCCATGTGTTCACTCATCACTGTGTTCCAGCAGTCACCCCAGTGAACAGTCCTGATGGGATTGGATGTGGCTCAGAATGTCACCCTCATGAGCTCTACCCTGCCACAGCTGCAGTTCTGCAGTGGGAGAAACTCAAAACCTCAAAACACATGCACATGAAAGAAAAGAGCAAGAGCCAGAGCTCAAACAGGCCAGGTGTGGCAAAGACAGCTGGAGTGCCTAGGTTGGGACTCAGAATTATGTCAGTGGGGTGGCATTGCTGCTGGCACCAGCATGATAACCGAGAGCCAGCCCTGCTCATTTTGGGGAGCAGTGTGTTGGGGAAGGCAGCAGAAATTGAGAGGCAGGATTGAGTTTGGCCCTAGGAGGAGGTTGGGTAAGAGGCCAGTGTGGGTTGGAGAGCCTGGGCAGATAGACAGAGGCCAGGGCACACCCCAAAGCCTGGAGACTGTACTTGATGTCCAGGGTTGTGAAACACCACTTCCCCTCTTACTCACAACTGAGAGCAAGGGGCATTGATGAGTTCAGTTTGTGTGCGGCTGCATCCCAAGGTGGCTCGGCTAGGAACCTCTGTTTCCTTGACTCAGGAGGCTGGGAGTCCAGGCTCCACTGAGGCTCGGCTGGGAGGATCGGAGTCTGAGTTTATGCCTGTGTTCCCTGTAGGATCCATGTTGGCTGAGCCTCAGTGTTTTTGTAATGAGAGGATGGGTGACCGTCATGTCTTTATCACAGGACACACTTGCTAAATGGATTTGTTTGCTCTGAGGAGGAAAGAGAGAGGGGGGAGTGGTGCTGGAGACAGGGATGCAGACAGGGGTCATGGACTTGGCATAACTCAGTCTTGGAGGTGATATCCCATCACCTGTACCCACTTCAATTCCCATGAATCCAGAGGCTGAGCCCCCTTGAGGTGAGGGGTGAACCGGTTCTGGGCAGCAGGATGCTGTGGTACCTCGGAGTCTCTGTGAGACCCCAACACTAGACACACTTGGCCCTTTTGAAATCTTAGGAGAAGCCTTGGGAAGTTGTATGGCAGAGGGGAGCAGCCTCTGCATCTCAGTCCCCTCCAACTTGCCATGGTGTAGAGAGGGAACTGCAGCCACGATGGGACGGACATTGGCCATGTCCCTGTGTGGGACACAGGCCTGATTGAGTTAGGGTGCATTCTTTGTCTCTCCCTTTCTTGTGATTATCCCATCTCTACATGTGTGCTTTAGCCACCTGTGAGTCCCATCTCTGGTTTCAGAGAGAACAGAGGGTGTTATGGGCCAATAGACACAATAAACCCTAGAGATTAGATGCTACCCTACTTTCCAGAAAAGACTGGGCACACCATGAGTTGCACAATGATGGGACCAGGGTCCAAAAGCTGCTGAGAGGGAAGGACTGGTTGTGAATGCATTTTTGAAGGCTCCAAGCTGGAACTCTAGTGGCACCAAGCAGGGCAGATGCTGGTGGGGATGTTTGGGTAGTTGTTGGTGAACACCTGCGCACCTGAGATGGGTAGGCATGGAGGAGAAATCGGCAGCCCATAGGGCTGTTGAAAGTGGTCTTATGTGAAAAGAGGCTCAGGTATGGGCACAGGAAATGACATCATTGCCTTGACAATGGATCAAACAGAACATGGAACCCTGGTATCCAGGCACCCACTTCACTGACCAAGCCATCCGAGCTCACTTGGTTGGAGCCACTGGAGGGAGAAGGATGTTCTCCTGTGGTTGCAGACAATGCCGAGCCTCAGGCTCCCAGGAATCTCAGGGGGGCCAACTAGCCCTTTTGTGGATACACTGGGTGAGGCTTCATCTTAGACGCCACAGCCTCTGGCGATTGTCGCAGAGGAGCTCAAGAGTAACAGTGAGTAGCACAGGGCAGGTGAGCCCAGCAGGCCCTCTAGTCTGATCCCTGATGAATGGCCCAGGACTCCTATTCTGACTCTGTGTGTGTGTGTGTGTGTGTGTGTGTGTGTATGTGTGTGTGTGTGTGTGTTTGTACTGATGGGAACTGTCCCATTGTGCTTTGACTCTAGTGTATTGGCACAAGTCATTTTTCTGTTTGTCACCATTTCCATTTTGAACCCACCATTCTTGGTCCCAACCCAGGGTGAAAATGATCAGAACACGGAGGAGCCCTTCAGGGTTCAGAGCCTTGAACCTTACAGGCAGGACCAGCTTAGGAATGAGCTCCTGCCTGTCATTTGTGGGAGGAACCTACATTTCAGCAGCAACATGGGGTTAATCTCCTGGGATTTCATCCCCACCCAGCAGGTGCTGGATCTCTTGTTCCCAAAACAGCCACCTTCTTCAGTCTTTACTCCTGGTGCCACTCCACATCCTCCAAGGGGACAAGAACCTCAGGTTCTGGATGGATGTTGTAGAATGCCCACAGAGCCAACTGCCAGGCTGGGTGGGGTGCAGTTGCTGGGCTTTGCTGATGTTGTCATCCCCCACAGTTCTTGGAACCTTCTGTGGCAGTGGCATCCAGGACCCCAGCAGCTGTGAGTAGCAGCTCCTCACTGCTTCACTCCAGCGAGCAGGTGGAAGACAGCCGCGTTGTTCACGTCCTCCTAGAGGGACAGAGCCTGAGGGAGACAAAGCGCATCCTGGTAAGCCCGACAGCAGGGCTGCCTCCTGGGTGTCCACACAGTGGAAGGCAGGAGACACAGCCAACCCCAGGGCTATGGTGGGAAATAAAGAAGAGAGAGGTCCGTCTTAAGGGCTTGACCTGAGGAGGGAGAGCATCAGCATGCCCAGCTTCAGTGGTGAGTGGGCCTGTGTATTGTGGGTTTTGCAGGCCAGAAGTGCAGACGGAAATGCTGTGGACAGATGAAGGCAGAGATATGTCCAGGATGCAGGCTGCAGTGCCTAGAACTTGGTATTCTCAATGAGTGAAGTTGGAGCAGAGGAGGTGGCAGTGACTTGTCACATGTGTAGGAGGGGATGTGTTCCTGGTGGCAGGGAAGAGAACCTTCTTAGCATGACTAGGTGTAGGAATTTGGGGTCGGGATCACCTGGGGGGTCATGCCAAAGCTTCGGAATGTTAGGCTTTGCATGTATGTAAATACGGAGCTAAAGGGGTTCTTGGCAGAATTTCTATGGATGTGCAGTAGACACGCTAATGCTGCAGGTGTCCAGCTGCAGAGGAGTCATGTTCAGTGACTGCCAGTGCTGAGTCAAGTACATCATTACAACCAGACCCGCACTGAGCTTCCAGAGGCCAGGGCCTCTCAAAGCTATCATGAAGCACTCAAGTGCACACTCTTGTATCTGAGTCTGTTTTGTGTCGTGGCAGTCAGGACCCAAATTTTCAGTGCATCTGCCTCTTCCACCCACAAAGGCAGCCTGCATCCCAGATCACACTTGGTGCGCAGATCCCTGGCCCATTGCTCTCATCTCAGTGAGATGAGAGTGTGTCTGTGCATAGGCAGTTTGGTCCTTTGACATGAGTGGAATGTGGCTCCCCAGGGGGAGGGGAGATGGCAGGTACAGGCAGATATTTGTACCAGGATTGTTCTAGTAGCACATTGCAAGAACCCAGGTGGTATATGGAGGACACACTCAGGTAGCAGGATAACAAGATTGTGCCCTTGTATATGTAGCTGAGATTTCTCCTGAATGTTTGACCACAGTCCTCTGGGTAGCTCTTCTAAAAGCCATTCTCTGATGACATTTGTCCCACCCTGATCCAGGTGACCTTTCAGGAGACGGTGACAAGCCTCATCCGCAGGGCCTTGGACCAAAATTTGTTGCAGCATGAGGATGTGGACAACTTTGAGCTGCTGTATATGATGTCTGAGGATGAGAGTAAGTAGGACAATCAGACAGTGGGGAGACATGATCCACAGTGGGCTCAGGATAACTGACAGCCAAGAGAAAGTGGGCCTTGGCCCCAAAATACCAAAGTGTGATGGGCCTGGCGGAGACTCTCAGGGGTTGTGGGTGTTTTGTGGTATAATCCTTGAGTGCCACCTAACAATTCTCTCCACTTCGCTCTGCAGAAATCAAGGTCTCTGACCACTCACTCGTGTGTCTGTCCATGAATCTGGGAATACAATATTTCATGGTGAGGAAACGCCCCCAGGTCAAGGGAAAGGAGGTAAACACCTACCTTATTCAAGCTGTGCATGTGCTGCCGTTCCACTCCGACCTGAGGAAATAAGAAGCCTCAGCACCTGGACATATTTGCTGGAAGCCCAAAGAGCCAACTGACAGTCTGGGGTGGCTTTCTGTTTCTGGGTTTGCTGATGTTCCATCCCATCACAGTTCTCAGAATCAACCTGCAAGTCCTCCAGGCCGCTTTCCCACAAGCAGGTGGGAGACACCTGCTTAATTCGTGTCCACTTAGAAACACAAAGTCCAGAGATGGCCAAGAGTGTTCTGGTAAGCCTGGGAGCAGGGGTGTCCCGTGGTGCTTACACCTGGGTGGGGAGCAGACACTGGTCCAATACCATGGACTACTCATGCCCTCTTGAATTTGGAGCTTCTGGATGATCAGGAGGATAGATGGGAATCAAGAAGGGAGAGGTGAGTGTGAAGGGCTGGAGCTGAGATGAGCGAGTGCAGCAGCTTGTCCACTGCCATGTCTGAGGGAGTCTGTGTGTCAGGTGGCAGCATGCAGTCCAGAAGGGCAGGGACAGGTATGGGTGACAGATGAGAATAGGACAGGAACTAGGTTGCAGGTTCCCTTGTATGGGATGCTGACGTCTATGGAGGAGGACAGCAGTGTGAGGTTCTCCATGTTCCTTGAACAAGGAGCTGAGAGAGTCTCTCTGCAGAGTCGATATGGATGTGGAGCAAGCACACTAAATGTCCAGGTAACCCAATGACCACCCTTGCCGGATGAGGTGGCCTCCTACATCCCAGCCAGCACTGAGCCTCTGGAGGCCAGGAGCTCTCGTGGCTATCTTTCAGCTCTCCTGTGTGTGGTCATGTTCCTGGGTCTGTTTTTGGCCCTGGCAATCCAGACCAAAGCCTCTAGGTTTTGTGCCTAGGCCATTCCCAATGCCGCCTGCATCCTCGGGCAGACCTGGGATCTTGGAGGCTATTGTCCCATTCCTCCCAACTTGTGGGATGAGATTGCATCTGTATGCAGGTAGTGGGGTCCTTTCACTCCGAGAGGAGTGCAGCTCCACAAAGAGCAATGGCAGGCCCAGGAAGTCCTATGTACAAGGATTGGGCTAGTAGCCTGTGGGAAGAGCCCACACGATGAGCAGGAGGTCAGCCTCGGGTAGTAGGGTCATGGATGTTGCCCTTGTATTTAGAGTGGAGGTGCCTCCAGAATGCCCCTGCCCACTGTCCTTGAGTAGTCACTTCAAGGCCCATTTCCTGAAGGCCTGTCTCCCATGCTGCTCCAGGTGACCTGCCACGATAGGGCTCCTGTCGTCATCCGCAGCGCCCTCGACCTACACTTCCTTACTGAGGAGAATCCAGAGGATTATGAGCTGGGCCAAATCATCTCTCGCCGTCAGAGTAAGTGAGACAATCAGATAGCAGAGAGCAAGGGTCAGGATGTGGACTCAGGTCAACTCTTAGCAACAAAGAGTAGTCTCTGACCCCCAAGAACACTCCAACAGGTGTGTTGGGTTCGTGCACAAAGCCAACTGCACTTCTGCTGGTGGAAGGTCTTGAGGTCCAATGGTATACCCCGGTGGATATTGCGGCTCCCCACCAGGTGCCCTCCCCTGGACATGAACAGGCATCCAAAGCTGACATCTTTGAGGAGTGAGGAGGAAAGCCTCTCTCCAGGAGCAGTATGTTTTCATGGTCTGGGATAGGAGTGGTTTCAAAGGAACATGGGAATGCATGGGCTAAAGAGGGAACTGGCATTTTGTGGACTGAAGCAGTACTATTGAAAGCCTTCTGTGTGACCAAAAAACCACTGCCTGGGCAGAGCATTGCCAGGATTCTAGCAAGCAGTAACAGGATGAAATTGGGAAGAAAACACAGCCTGGGAGACAGCCTGAATCATCTGTTTTTGCATAAATTCCATGGTCTTACGCACCTGAGTCCACTAGGCAAGGAGTGATCACAATAGCCAGGTTGTGATCCCTAACTAAAGTCAGATGAGGGCTTCCTGAGCACGTAGCCACAGAGCTCATCTGATAATAATGCCAGCGCTTTTTCGTTGGTTGGTTGGTTGGTTTTTGTGAGCCAAACACCACAGCAGCCATTATCCCAGCCTATGTACCCTGAAGACCACCATCCCTATGAGTTCTAGGATCACTTGTCTCCTATCTTAACCTACTGTTAGGTTAGTAGAGTCTATGGAAGAGGAAGTCTGTCTGGGGCCTTGGTAGCCTAAGAAATTCATAGCAGAGATCTCCACATCCAACCCAGAAGGGATGGAGAACAGGCTCTAGGTTAGAGGAGGGCGACAGGAAACACATGTTCAGAGGAAGGAGAAGCGGCTGTTGTATTCCCCCACTCGGGGTCATGGCACCACTGGGCCATATGCCATGTTGGAGGGAAGCAGTCCCTTTGCTGGTCTTTGGAACCATTGTTCTCAGTAGGGCAGTATTTGGAATGTGGCCTCCATTCTCAGAAGCCTGGTTCACATGGAGGCGGGCTCCACCAACGCAGAAGCATGGCTCTAACGTGGTATCCGTGCTGGTCAGCCTGTCCTCACTGTGGCCATACTTGAGGAAAATAACTCAGAGGAGGAATCCTAGGCTTTTTTTCTCTGGGTTTCATAGCTTTCTCTTTGGTTGTGCACTGAGGCTGTCCATAAAGCTCTAGTGTGTGGCAGTGGAGAGCTCCTCAGCCCTTGCCACAAAGGCATAGACTGGGAGAGAGAGAACGAGGCTGGCAGAGAGGGAGAGAGAGAAAGATGGAGAGGGAGGACCTCTCCTTGGAGAATGAGGATTCAGTGGAGCCAACAGGAACAAGGTACTGTTGCCCAGGGCACAACCCTGTTTAGGTCTTACTCCAACCATGCTCAACCTTTCTTCCAGTCCCTCCCACCCCCCAGTAGTGTATTCATCTTGAATGAGAATTTCATGTTGACATCAGAGCACTCACCATCCAATGCTTCCCTCCAAACCCACCTATGAAGATGGCTCATGTGGGGACTGAATCTTCGGCACAGGAGCCTTTTGTGGGAGATTTCAGATGCAAACCCTAGTGGTGTGCTTTGGCAGATGCAAGAGGACCTGAGATATTCTGGAGTCCAAAGCCTTCGGTAGGAACAGACATTAGGTCTGTTGAAGTGCTCTGCCTAGTTCTTCCTCAGGGAGGACTGTGGAGGCTGTCTTTGTAGGTATTGGTGCTGAATTGGAGAGCTCTCAGGTGTGTGGCTCTGGCCTTTTCTGGCACAGGCTCTCAGATGTTGGCGTGTCCTAGGGAGCACCTCCTGAGTGCCACCTTCTTTTTGTACACCCCTCTCTCCCCAGAGCTGAGGATTCCAGCAGAGGCCAACGTATTTTATGCCAAGAATCCTCACAAAAAATCCAACTTTGTGCTGAGGAAAAGGAGCCTCTCCCAAAAGAATGATGGGTGGATCGAGCCTCAACCTCCCTCTCGTCCTGCAAAGAAGGCTCCTGCCCTCCTGAGGATGCTTGCAAAACCATTCTGTTGCTGTGTGCCTGGGCGGGGCTGAGGCAGCCCAGGAATATTTACATTGATTACTATTTTCTTCAAAGTTTGAATCTATAGTTTGCCATTGTCCTTGACCTTGTTTAGTAACACAGTTGTTACTCTATCCTGTATTTGTTGTTTCCATTAATATATTATTATTATTTTAAAATATATATGTTTTTGTTACCTGATCTACTGTGATGATTTGAGTATACTAAATGTAGCAGTGATTCCTAAAGGACACATCCAAACCAACAGGAAGGAATGTTTCATTCTATCAGCAAGAACTTTGGTTTTTAGGAGTTTGGCAGATGGCATTATCTGAGTCAGTTTTCCAATGGGGGCAATGAAGTATCAGCTATGATGGTACAAACACAAACAAAGACACACAAACACACACAAGAGCACACACACTCACTGAGAGATAGATAGACAGATGGAGTTGGTCTCTGCTGAAATACTTTGGAGACATGGTTCTGATTTCTCCCCTTTTGTAGTATTTTCAATTGCACAAGGTGTCTTGCAAATGAACCCATGTCTGAGGAAGACATGCATGTGTACTTCACATGCCACTTTTCACATAGCAGGAAGGTCATGTAATATTTTTCATGCAGCTGTCTTTTGACTGTGAACCATCCCATGAGGTCAGCTGTGGAATTTTCAACTTGTAGCATCACAATGGGGATCCACTCTTTGGATTTGGGGATATTTCCGATTTTCTTGATTCAGATTGGAATGATATATATATTAGTTTTTGATGAAAATTCTGCATTTGATGGTAATGAATGTCGTGCATCTAGGAATCTGTAGAGTGCAGACAATGAATGGATGCCTACTGTTGTCTGGACTGGTCTGAAAAGTCCTGTAGCATCTGAGCATGTGTGAGGGCTGTACAGGTCTTGCCAAAAGTCCAGGTCAGATGATCCTGCACAAAGCTGAACTCCTAGTGGTCTCCACAACAGTGTAAGGGCCAAGGAGGAACTCACTTCCACACAGAAGTTGGGAAGCTACCTTATGAAGGTGATCATAGATACGGGATTATTAATATATCCAGGTTTGCATCTATTATTTTTTTAGCTTTTGACTTTCGCAACTGTGGGCATCTTGACAACCATCAACTCCCTGTAAGCACAGACAACTCTATAAGAACCTGAGGATAAATTTCCCTGTGCATGTCCCCTTGTGAAACTGCTTAAGCACCGCCTGGTTTACACACAGGTCGAATTTCTAGGTCAAAGTGTGCATGTTTACTTCTTTGACTAAGCACTGCCAGGTGGCTCTTCTGCATAGCTCTACCTGTGGCCAGGATTGTATTATCTAGCTTTCTAACTTTTGCATGTTGAGTAGATACATAGTGGGAGCACACTGTTTTTGTTGGTATTTTTCTTGGTATCTATTCTGATGCTTTTCACTGGGGGATTTTTTCCTGTGAAAATGGGCTTCCTCTACTTGACCTTATTTTCTTCTTTTTAAAATTTTTTTCAATGTGACTTTTTAATTTTAGTTTTATTAAAGACATTGCCCCTTGCTTGCATAGTCTATATCTAAAGCACTAGTCCTTGCTCCAAGGCCCAGCTTGCTCTCAGCTGCCCCAAGAGGGGAACAGTCTTTGGCGGTAGACAAGAGACGCCCCTGCAGGGGGCACAAGTGCTTTGGCCCTCTGGTGTCTTGCCAGCAGTGCTTCCCATGCTCACAGAGGGTTTCAGACACTGAGTCAATGGTCCAGGTGGTCTTTTGTTCAGTCTGATCTCAAATTGAGCTCCTCTGAGAGGTCATATTGAAGTCCTTGTGTGTACCTGACCCATCATTTTAAACAATATTCCAAGTTCACTTTTTGTGTGTACGTGGGTTCTGGGGATTGAACCCAGGGCCTTGAGCCTGTGAGGCAAGTGACCTACCTGAGCTACACCCTCAGAGACCCCTGTAAAAGTATTTCCCCTTTGCCTCGGGGTCTAAGTTGCCAAGGCTGACCTCAAACGTTCCTCTTGCCTCAGCCTCCCTGGTGGCTGGCATGACAGGCATGCACCTGGGACTGTCACACTCGAGCCTGTGATGGGAACTCATGTGCATCTGTCCAGGGCTGAGCATGGTTAGGCAGAGCTGTGCTCCAGGCTCCCTGCAGGGCTGTGGAGGCTTCTGCTGCCCAGCAGCCCTGGTGCCATGGCCAGGGCTCCTCCCAGCCGAGGGCAGGCAGCTGCCCATTGCTGTAGGCTGACCTTATTTTCTTCTTATGGCACTCGTCCGTTCTCTGGAGTATGTTGTATGGTTTGTCCATTAGGAGTCTAACAGGTCCTCTAGAACCTTCACACAATTAGTAAAATTCCTGAACAGTAAGTGAGCGTGCGCAGAAATTGGGCTAATATTTTGGGAAGAACAATGTTGGATGATATATTCATGGCTTGAATATATCATCCAACATGAAGTTATATTTTATTACTTACAAAATAATAAAATAATGAAGCAATACCATGGGCTGAGCTAAAATAGATCCTTAGGATCTTAGGCATTCTGTAATAAATCTGTGTCACTTGAAGTATAGAGTTGATCGACTCTGAG
This sequence comes from Urocitellus parryii, assembly GCF_045843805.1. Taxonomy (NCBI): domain Eukaryota; kingdom Metazoa; phylum Chordata; class Mammalia; order Rodentia; family Sciuridae; genus Urocitellus; species Urocitellus parryii. Next base: position 40,604,892 of record NC_135548.1, read on the forward strand.
TAATGAAACAGAAGTAAAGGTATCAAAGCCAATGATCATCTGTTTCCAATTTTCTGTGATTTGGTTCAAGTGGTAAAGTGGTGATATTTATTAATAATGGATCGAATAGGTTCATAATTGTTTTAGAGTACAATTAGATGCCTTCAAACTTTAGGCTACATGGGCACATTTGAGAACGGTTCCAGCCATTCTCTCATCCTTTGGGTCATTCCCCTCCTATGTCCTGTGAGACATTTTCTATGTGAGGCTTTAAGAAGAAGAAGAGAATATTCTGTAAAGAAAACCTTGTGATCTGTGCAGTATGAAGTTGAATGGATTCATTCAGAAATCAGAAATTCTATTGAAAGATACTTATTGGCATGAGCCAAATAAAACCTATTTTTAGGCATCCTGGTGAAGACAAGGTTTTATCTTTATGTCTCATTTTCTATGTTTTGTTGTTGTTGTTGTTGTTAGAATGAAATTCATATGTTGCCAGACCATTCTATCAGATGTGTAACTAGATGCCATTTAAATTACCCACTTTTACATGGTAGACAGTTTTTAATGAACACTGCCTGTCTGCACCTTTTTTAAAAACAGGACTGGGATCAGAAGCCCAAATACCAATGGTTAGCTGGAGCATATTTTTCATTTGGCCTATCTGTCAGTATTCCCTGAGGTCATCTGTGCAATCAGCTTCGTTACTCCTGCTCCCTCACTGGATTTCATAGAAACCATATGCTATGTATGAATCAGGGACACCAATCCCACAACATAGCATTCTTGGAATATCCAAAGTCCCACTTTTCACTTCGCCATGCCTGAGATCAGCAGTAATATTTATCAGCAAATGTGAGATTTTCAAAGATCCAATTCTATGTGCTCCTTTCTCATAGAGCCTTAGGCAGGGATATAGCATACATAAATATTAAGTAAAGTCCATAGTTTTTAAAATGTCATCCATTGAATAGTTGACACATGTCTGAGATACTTTTTATTTTGGAGGAGGTATTATTTAATAGGGAATTCCAACAGCTACCTAATAGTGAAATGAGAAGTCTTGCATCCATTTTATTTTGTTTCTGATGATTTTTATGAGTAAGGGTAAGATACTTCCTTGTTCTGATGCAGATGTTGCCCACTTTTGTGAATGGATGCGGGGTGTCACCTACTACTTGCATATCTGCATATTGGGCTTGACACTGCTATCGTACTTGGTAGTTGGCAAAAAGTCAATACTGAAGTTAAGCTCTTGTGTTCTAGCAGCAGAGCTGAAGATCCTTGATGTGCCACCTTCTGCAATCCATGCTGATCTCTTCATGTTCCTTATTGACTTCCTGGTGATGAGCATCATGGTCTCCTGGTCTTGAGAATGGCCAAGCATTGCTCTGTGAATGTGGAAGATGGGCATGTGGAAGGCTCCAGGGAGGAGGGATCATTGAACATGTACTCGAATCCATGTGCCTGTTGAATGACCTGTTTTTTTTATTTTTGGGTTTTAAGGGAGACACTGCCCTAAAACACTTCTGTGCAGCTGGGGATGCAGGCTTCTGCTTCACCTTGCAGGAAGCATTAACGAATCCTTTCCAGAAGACATGAGAAGAGAGAAGTGAGCCTCTGGTATCATGCAGGTTCCTTGCATTGCCCATGGGCTAGAAGAGAGAAGAGTTGCTTCATGAGATTTGATCCCCTTTTTCCTGAAAAGTTCCACACAGAGGTGAGTCCCCAGCATGTTTAGAAATCATTTCAGACACCTTTCTGGACGGAATTGAATCAGAGCCCCTGATGATGTGGAAGAGCTAAAGATGGGTTTGCTATGAATTTTCTATTTCATTCATCAGGGCCTGAGTCAAGTCAGTCATTGTGCTGTCAACACATGAGCTGCTGGTCAAATGTGAGGAAGTGGTCTTGCTTTATGAAAACACCACCCTGATTCAGTGAGCCAGAGGCAGCCTGCAGTCCCTGTTTTCCTGTAAAGGCAGATTGCTGTGGATGGCCTCTGGCCTCGTCATGCAGCCCTGCTCAGAGTAGGGGATTGAGGGACCAGGCAGATCCCTAGTTCCTTTTGACCTTTATTGATATTGGGCCACCCCAGGGTCCTTGGACTCTACCTGGTCTTCTGGCCTGGGTCAGGGGATGTGAGGTTTGGAATCCCCCTCTGTGGCAGGATCCCAGCCCCCCAGCCACTTGAGGTCAGCACATCCTTCCCTAATTGTGTTAGAGTTGGAGACTTCTCCCACCCATCCTCATCCATGCTCATCCCACATTTTGTAGCTTGGCACCTGAGGACCTTTATTCATTGACTTAGTTGTTAGTGATGATGGTTACTAAGACTAAGTGACTCTTTCAAGTCACATCACTTGCATGCTAGGGCTAGAGCATGGATCTTCCTAATTGATTTCATGGGACTCTCTCATGGAAACTGTGACTGCTTCCTAAACACACACTCTACATTTGGAGTGTCAAAATTCTTGCCACTGCCTCCTTGGCAAGTGTATCTTGTCTTCTACGTGGGAATTTCACAAATATTTTCCTTTGGTTTGTGGAGGTCATGCAGAAGGGATTTCATTTGAAATAGCCCAAACAAGAAATACCAGTTGTCTTTTTCGCACATGGATGTGTGTAGTGAACACCCCTTTCTGTGTGCTTGCATGAGTTACTCCTTTCAATTTGTTGAAGAATGGTTGGCTGGGGAGCAAGTTAACGAGAGATGGATATCAATGGTTGTCAAGTATTCTGACGTGAAGAATGTATTGAGGATGTGAAGGCTTTTCTAGCCAGTTCCTATGGCTCAGTCAGGGATCAGTCAGAGGATTCTGTCTGGTAGACTCTTTGGCACAGATGTCAAAGTGGCCTGGTCTTACCCTGTCCAGGACTGAATGCTGAGCTTGAGTGGGAGCTTCTTGTCATTTCAAGCATTTCCATGAGTCTGTCCTCTGTTCTCTTGTATCCAAGTGGTTTCTAATAGGAAAGCAGAACAAAAATTGAAAGTATGGTGATTGATTATTTTTACCAATGTTATTTCAATCCACTTTGTTTAATACGAAATTACCTTTATGCTAGTAAGATTTCATATGTGAGGAAATAATGAAAATATTGGGGTTAGGGGATGAGAATATGCAAATCAAACATTTTTGAGCACCAAGACCCGTTTTTTGTTTTTGTTTTTGTTTTTTTTTTTTAACTTAAATAATATTAAGTGCCAGAGGACCACCGCTGCCATTCAGCCTCAACAACCTCCAGGTCCAGCCTCCAGGTGGCCCATTTCACCAGGGTGTGTGGGACCACACTGTCCTGGGATGAGAGAACAGTACCCACGGATGTTGACATCTCACAGAGTAGATATTGCCAGTGACAGTAGGGAGCTATTGGCACATGAGGAAGGGAAGAGCTCTCAGGATGGGAAGAGGGGGCCGCTTCGAGACTCATTGGGTATGGCACGAGGCTGCTGGGTGTGGTGTTGGCCTGGGCCCACTGAGTGGGGCAGATCCGTGGTCTGTGTTTCTGTACCCTCCTCTGTAGCCTGTGTTGGCAGCAGATCAGGGAATTGCGATCAGAAGTGCTCCCAGTAACACAGGCACCAGCCCCCAGAGTGTGTGCCTATCCGTTTCCCCACCTGGCCTGACTTAGTGCCTGTCTTGCCTCAGGGCTGAGACCCTACAATCTCTGATGAGGGTGTCTGTGGTCCAGATCCAACCTGCATGGCCAACATGCTCAGACCTTCAGCTGGGTCCTAGGCTGCTGCAACCAAACTCTGTTAACTGGGTGGCCGACAACAGAGGAAGTGTCTTCCGTTGAGCTCCAGAGGCTCAACACAGTAGGTGTTGGGCTGTCCCAGTGCCATAACCCCTCCCAGGTTTCAAGGGGACTGTCTCCCCAACTCTCCCAGCCCTTGCCCACTCTCCTATTGCTGCCCACGATCTGTGGTTCCCATATGGGCATCCCGCCCTGGCTCCAACCTCACATATCCGGTATCCCCCAGTCTCCCTGGTATCTGGGTCCAGACTCTCCTCTTCCTACAAGAATATCAGATATTGGATTTGGTCCCAGTTGATGCTGTGTTCCATCATGTGAGCTCTTAGCTTCATCACTGTGCAAAGACTCTTTTCCCACACAAGTTCGCACGACTTTTGGCTGGCTAAGAATTTTCAGGCGACACTTTTCTAATGAGTACACTTTCCTTCCTTCCGATCTCCCACCAGTGAGCATTCCTCGCACCCTTGTCCTAGTTCCTTTATGGCAGTTTCCCTCCTTATGGCTGAGAGGATCTAGTGACCCCTGAATTCACACGTTCTCCTTAATCACCAACACACTGCAGAATTCTCCAGGGGGCCATATATGCTCCTGGAAGTTGGTGTTGGAAATAGTTCTCCATCCATTAATCACTCCCTCACTCACTAATGTCCTTGTGTCCTTGAGAAAGGCTCTCCCTTTCCTGGTTTTCCTGAATAGAAATCCTCTTGCCTCTTGGGTGAATAGGGTTATGGGTTGTGCAGAGGGTGTTGGTCCACTGAGCATCTTAGAGACTGTCCTTTATGGAGCCTAATGATCCTCACTGGGGAATGAGGCCAGGGTCCTAACTGTGGTTAGTTAGAGAGGGAAAGAAGGACAAGGGAAACTCAGATGTCCCTTCATGGCCCCTGGAGTTAGAGGACTTACCCCTTTGCACCTGGGATCAGGAGACCTCATTTCCTCGAGGACATGCACACTCAGACGTTAATCTTGAGTGTGGGTTCCTTTCTGGGGTCCAGGGCTGTTGTTAGCCACCAGGAATGACAGTGCTCTCCATGCTGAGTGGAGCCATTTTTGCCAGGAAAGAGAGCCCATGGTCACGCCTTGTGCAAAGCATCCCACGCCAGGGGCTCCCATGCCTACATTCCTGTCCTGAAAGGAAGCCACTCAGAGGCAAGGTGGGTCCAACCACCTCCCATGTGTTCACTCATCACTGTGTTCCAGCAGTCACCCCAGTGAACAGTCCTGATGGGATTGGATGTGGCTCAGAATGTCACCCTCATGAGCTCTACCCTGCCACAGCTGCAGTTCTGCAGTGGGAGAAACTCAAAACCTCAAAACACATGCACATGAAAGAAAAGAGCAAGAGCCAGAGCCCAAACAGGCCAGGTGTGGCAAAGACAGCTGGAGTGCCTAGGTTGGGACTCAGAATTATGTCAGTGGGGTGGCATTGCTGCTGGCACCAGCATGATAACCGAGAGCCAGCCCTGCTCATTTTGGGGAGCAGTGTGTTGGGGAAGGCAGCAGAAATTGAGAGGCAGGATTGAGTTTGGCCCTAGGAGGAGGTTGGGTAAGAGGCCAGTGTGGGTTGGAGAGCCTGGGCAGATAGACAGAGGCCAGGGCACACCCCAAAGCCTGGAGACTGCACTTGATGTCCAGGGTTGTGAAACACCACTTCCCCTCTTACTCACAACTGAGAGCAAGGGGCATTGATGAGTTCAGTTTGTGTGCGGCTGCATCCAAGGTGGCTCGGCTAGGAACCTCTGTTTCCTTGACTCAGGAGGCTGGGAGTCCAGGCTCCACTGAGGCTCGGCTGGGAGGATCGGAGTCTGAGTTTATGCCTGTGTTCCCTGTAGGATCCATGTTGGCTGAGCCTCAGTGTTTTTGTAATGAGAGGATGGGTGACCGTCATGTCTTTATCACAGGACACACTTGCTAAATGGATTTGTTTGCTCTGAGGAGGAAAGAGAGAGGGGGGAGTGGTGCTGGAGACAGGGATGCAGACAGGGGTCATGGACTTGGCATAACTCAGTCTTGGAGGTGATATCCCATCACCTGTACCCACTTCAATTCCCATGAATCCAGAGGCTGAGCCCCCTTGAGGTGAGGGGTGAACCGGTTCTGGGCAGCAGGATGCTGTGGTACCTCGGAGTCTCTGTGAGACCCCAACACTAGACACACTTGGCCCTTTTGAAATCTTAGGAGAAGCCTTGGGAAGTTGTATGGCAGAGGGGAGCAGCCTCTGCATCTCAGTCCCCTCCAACTTGCCATGGTGTAGAGAGGGAACTGCAGCCACGATGGGACGGACATTGGCCATGTCCCTGTGTGGGACACAGGCCTGATTGAGTTAGGGTGCATTCTTTGTCTCTCCCTTTCTTGTGATTATCCCATCTCTACATTTGTGCTTTAGCCACCTGTGAGTCCCATCTCTGGTTTCAGAGAGAACAGAGGGTGTTATGGGCCAATAGACACAATAAACCCTAGAGATTAGATGCTACCCTACTTTCCAGAAAAGACTGGGCACACCATGAGTTGCACAATGATGGGACCAGGGTCCAAAAGCTGCTGAGAGGGAAGGACTGGTTGTGAATGCATTTTTGAAGGCTCCAAGCTGGAACTCTAGTGGCACCAAGCAGGGCAGATGCTGGTGGGGATGTTTGGGTAGTTGTTGGTGAACACCTGCGCACCTGAGATGGGTAGGCATGGAGGAGAAATCGGCAGCCCATAGGGCTGTTGAAAGTGGTCTTATGTGAAAAGAGGCTCAGGTATGGGCACAGGAAATGACATCATTGCCTTGACAATGGATCAAACAGAACATGGAACCCTGGTATCCAGGCACCCACTTCACTGACCAAGCCATCCGAGCTCACTTGGTTGGAGCCACTGGAGGGAGAAGGATGTTCTCCTGTGGTTGCAGACAATGCCGAGCCTCAGGCTCCCAGGAATCTCAGGGGGGCCAACTAGCCCTTTTGTGGATACACTGGGTGAGGCTTCATCTTAGACGCCAGAGCCTCTGGCGATTGTCGCAGAGGAGCTCAAGAGTAACAGTGAGTAGCACAGGGCAGGTGAGCCCAGCAGGCCCTCTAGTCTGATCCCTGATGAATGGCCCAGGACTCCTATTCTGACTCTGTGTGTGTGTGTGTGTGTGTGTGTGTGTGTGTGTGTGTGTGTTTGTACTGATGGGAACTGTCCCATTGTGCTTTGACTCTAGTGTATTGGCACAAGTCATTTTTCTGTTTGTCACCATTTCCATTTTGAACCCACCATTCTTGGTCCCAACCCAGGGTGAAAATGATCAGAACACGGAGGAGCCCTTCAGGGTTCAGAGCCTTGAACCTTACAGGCAGGACCAGCTTAGGAATGAGCTCCTGCCTGTCATTTGTGGGAGGAACCTACATTTCAGCAGCAACATGGGGTTAATCTCCTGGGATTTCATCCCCACCCAGCAGGTGCTGGATCTCTTGTTCCCAAAACAGCCACCTTCTTCAGTCTTTACTCCTGGTGCCACTCCACATCCTCCAAGGGGACAAGAACCTCAGGTTCTGGATGGATGTTGTAGAATGCCCACAGAGCCAACTGCCAGGCTGGGTGGGGTGCAGTTGCTGGGCTTTGCTGATGTTGTCATCCCCCACAGACCTTGGAACCTTCTGTGGCAGTGGCATCCAGGACCCCAGCAGCTGTGAGTAGCAGCTCCTCACTGCTTCACTCCAGCGAGCAGGTGGAAGACAGCCGCGTTGTTCACGTCCTCCTAGAGGGACAGAGCCTGAGGGAGACAAAGCGCATCCTGGTAAGCCCGACAGCAGGGCTGCCTCCTGGGTGTCCACACAGTGGAAGGCAGGAGACACAGCCAACCCCAGGGCTATGGTGGGAAATAAAGAAGAGAGAGGTCCGTCTTAAGGGCTTGACCTGAGGAGGGAGAGCATCAGCATGCCCAGCTTCAGTGGTGAGTGGGCCTGTGTATTGTGGGTTTTGCAGGCCAGAAGTGCAGACGGAAATGCTGTGGACAGATGAAGGCAGAGATATGTCCAGGATGCAGGCTGCAGTGCCTAGATCTTGGTATTCTCAATGAGTGAAGTTGGAGCAGAGGAGGTGGCAGTGACTTGTCACATGTGTAGGAGGGGATGTGTTCCTGGTGGCAGGGAAGAGAACCTCCTTAGCATGACTAGGTGTAGGAATTTGGGGTCGGGATCACCTGGGGGGTCATGCCAAAGCTTCGGAATGTTAGGCTTTGCATGTATGTAAATACGGAGCTAAAGGGGTTCTTGGCAGAATTTCTATGGATGTGCAGTAGACACGCTAATGCTGCAGGTGTCCAGCTGCAGAGGAGACATGTTCAGTGACTGCCAGTGCTGAGTCAAGTACATCATGACAACCAGACCCGCACCGAGCTTCCAGAGGCCAGGGCCTCTCAAAGCTATCATGAAGCACTCAAGTGCACACTCTTGTATCTGAGTCTGTTTTGTGTCGTGGCAGTCAGGACCCAAATTTTCAGTGCATCTGCCTCTTCCACCCACAAAGGCAGCCTGCATCCCAGATCACACTTGGTGTGCAGATCCCTGGCCCATTGCTCTCATCTCAGTGAGATGAGAGTGTGTCTGTGCATAGGCAGTTTGGTCCTTTGACATGAGTGGAATGTGGCTCCCCAGGGGGAGGGGAGATGGCAGGTACAGGCAGATATTTGTACCAGGATTGTTCTAGTAGCACATTGCAAGAACCCAGGTGGTATATGGAGGACACACTCAGGTAGCAGGATAACAAGATTGTGCCCTTGTATATGTAGCTGAGATTTCTCCTGAATGTTTGACCACAGTCCTCTGGGTAGCTCTTCTAAAAGCCATTCTCTGATGACATTTGTCCCACCCTGATCCAGGTGACCTTTCAGGAGACGGTGACAAGCCTCATCCGCAGGGCCTTGGACCAAAATTTGTTGCAGCATGAGGATGTGGACAACTTTGAGCTGCTGTATATGATGTCTGAGGATGAGAGTAAGTAGGACAATCAGACAGTGGGGAGACATGATCCACAGTGGGCTCAGGATAACTGACAGCCAAGAGAAAGTGGGCCTTGGCCCCAAAATACCAAAGTGTGATGGGCCTGGCGGAGACTCTCAGGGGTTGTGGGTGTTTTGTGGTATAATCCTTGAGTGCCACCTAACAATTCTCTCCACTTCGCTCTGCAGAAATCAAGGTCTCTGACCACTCACTCGTGTGTCTGTCCATGAATCTGGGAATACAATATTTCATGGTGAGGAAACGCCCCCAGGTCAAGGGAAAGGAGGTAAACACCTACCTTATTCAAGCTGTGCATGTGCTGCCGTTCCACTCCGACCTGAGGAAATAAGAAGCCTCAGCACCTGGACATATTTGCTGGAAGCCCAAAGAGCCAACTGACAGTCTGGGGTGGCTTTCTGTTTCTGGGTTTGCTGATGTTCCATCCCATCACAGTTCTCAGAATCAACCTGCAAGTCCTCCAGGCCGCTTTCCCACAAGCAGGTGGGAGACACCTGCTTAATTCGTGTCCACTTAGAAACACAAAGTCCAGAGATGGCCAAGAGTGTTCTGGTAAGCCTGGGAGCAGGGGTGTCCCGTGGTGCTTACACCTGGGTGGGGAGCAGACACTGGTCCAATACCATGGACTACTCATGCCCTCTTGAATTTGGAGCTTCTGGATGATCAGGAGGATAGATGGGAATCAAGAAGGGAGAGGTGAGTGTGAAGGGCTGGAGATGAGATGAGCAAGTGCAGCAGCTTGTCCACTGCCATGTCTGAGGGAGTCTGTGTGTCAGGTGGCAGCATGCAGTCCAGAAGGGCAGGGACAGGTATGGGTGACAGATGAGAATAGGACAGGAACTAGGTTGCAGGTTCCCTTGTATGGGATGCTGACGTCTATGGAGGAGGACAGCAGTGTGAGGTTCTCCATGTTCCTTGAACAAGGAGCTGAGAGAGTCTCTCTGCAGAGTCGATATGGATGTGGAGCAAGCACACTAAATGTCCAGGTAACCCAATGACCACCCTTGCCGGATGAGGTGCCCTCCTACATCCCAGCCAGCACTGAGCCTCTGGAGGCCAGGAGCTCTCGTGGCTATCTTTCAGCTCTCCTGTGTGTGGTCATGTTCCTGGGTCTGTTTTTGGCCCTGGCAATCCAGACCAAAGCCTCTAGGTTTTGTGCCTAGGCCATTCCCAATGCCGCCTGCATCCTCGGGCAGACCTGGGATCTTGGAGGCTATTGTCCCATTCCTCCCAACTTGTGGGATGAGATTGCATCTGTATGCAGGTAGTGGGGTCCTTTCACTCCGAGAGGAGTGCAGCTCCACAAAGAGCAATGGCAGGCCCAGGAAGTCCTATGTACAAGGATTGGGCTAGTAGCCTGTGGGAAGAGCACACACGATGAGCAGGAGGTCAGCCTCGGGTAGTAGGGTCATGGATGTTGCCCTTGTATTTAGAGTGGAGGTGCCTCCAGAATGCCCCTGCCCACTGTCCTTGAGTAGTCACTTCAAGGCCCATTTCCTGAAGGCCTGTCTCCCATGCTGCTCCAGGTGACCTGCCACGATAGGGCTCCTGTCGTCATCCGCAGCGCCCTCGACCTACACTTCCTTACTGAGGAGAATCCAGAGGATTATGAGCTGGGCCAAATCATCTCTCGCCGTCAGAGTAAGTGAGACAATCAGATAGCAGAGAGCAAGGGTCAGGATGTGGACTCAGGTCAACTCTTAGCAACAAAGAGTAGTCTCTGACCCCCAAGAACACTCCAACAGGTGTGTTGGGTTCGTGCACAAAGCCAACTGCACTTCTGCTGGTGGAAGGTCTTGAGGTCCAATGGTATACCCCGGTGGATATTGCGGCTCCCCACCAGGTGCCCTCCCCTGGACATGAACAGGCATCCAAAGCTGACATCTTTGAGGAGTGAGGAGGAAAGCCTCTCTCCAGGAGCAGTATGTTTTCATGGTCTGGGATAGGAGTGGTTTCAAAGGAACATGGGAATGCATGGGCTAAAGAGGGAACTGGCATTTTGTGGACTGAAGCAGTACTATTGAAAGCCTTCTGTGTGACCAAAAAACCACTGCCTGGGCAGAGCATTGCCAGGATTCTAGCAAGCAGTAACAGGATGAAATTGGGAAGAAAACACAGCCTGGGAGACAGCCTGAATCATCTGTTTTTGCATAAATTCCATGGTCTTACGCACCTGAGTCCACTAGGCAAGGAGTGATCACAATAGCCAGGTTGTGATCCCTAACTAAAGTCAGATGAGGGCTTCCTGAGCACGTAGCCACAGAGCTCATCTGATAATAATGCCAGCGCTTTTTCGTTGGTTGGTTGGTTGGTTTTTGTGAGCCAAACACCACAGCAGCCATTATCCCAGCGTATGTACCCTGAAGACCACCATCCCTATGAGTTCTAGGATCACTTGTCTCCTATCTTAACCTACTGTTAGGTTAGTAGAGTCTATGGAAGAGGAAGTCTGTCTGGGGCCTTGGTAGCCTAAGAAATTCATAGCAGAGATCTCCACATCCAACCCAGAAGGGATGGAGAACAGGCTCTAGGTTAGAGGAGGGCGACAGGAAACACATGTTCAGAGGAAGGAGAAGCGGATGTTGTATTCCCCCACTCGGGGTCATGGCACCACTGGGCCATACACCATGTTGGAGGGAAGCAGTCCCTTTGCTGGTCTTTGGAACCATTGTTCTCAGTAGGGCAGTATTTGGAATGTGGCCTCCATTCTCAGAAGCCTGGTTCACATGGAGGCGGGCTCCACCAACGCAGAAGCATGGCTCTAACGTGGTATCCGCGCTGGTCAGCCTGTCCTCACTGTGGCCATACTTGAGGAAAATAACTCAGAGGAGGAATCCTAGGCCTTTTTTCTCTGGGTTTCAAAGCTTTCTCTTTGGTTGTGCACTGAGGCTGTCCATAAAGCTCTAGTGTGTGGCAGTGGAGAGCTCCTCAGCCCTTGCCACAAAGGCATAGACTGGGAGAGAGAGAACGAGGCTGGCAGAGAGGGAGAGAGAGAAAGATGGAGAGGGAGGACCTCTCCTTGGAGAATGAGGATTCAGTGGAGCCAACAGGAACAAGGTACTGTTGCCCAGGGCACAACCCTGTTTAGGTCTTACTCCAACCATGCTCAACCTTTCTTCCAGTCCCTCCCACCCCCCAGTAGTGTATTCATCTTGAATGAGAATTTCATGTAGACATCAGAGCACTCACCATCCAATGCTTCCCTCCAAACCCACCTATGAAGATGGCTCATGTGGGGACTGAATCTTCAGCACAGGAGCCTTTTGTGGGAGATTTCAGATGCAAACCCTAGTGGTGTGCTTTGGCAGATGCAAGAGGACCTGAGATATTCTGGAGTCCAAAGCCTTCGGTAGGAACAGACATTAGGTCTGTTGAAGTGCTCTGCCTAGTTCTTCCTCAGGGAGGACTGTGGAGGCTGTCTTTGTTGGTATTGGTGCTGAATTGGAGAGCTCTCAGGTGTGTGGCTCTGGCCTTTTCTGGCACAGGCTCTCAGATGTTGGCGTGTCCTAGGGAGCACCTCCTGAGTGCCACCTTCTTTTTGTACACCCCTCTCTCCCCAGAGCTGAGGATTCCAGCAGAGGCCAACGTATTTGATGCCAAGAATCCTCACAAAAAATCCAACTTTGTGCTGAGGAAAAGGAGCCTCTCCCAAAAGAATGATGGGTGGATCGAGCCTCAACCTCCCTCTCGTCCTGCAAAGAAGGCTCCTGCCCTCCTGAGGATGCTTGCAAAACCATTCTGTTGCTGTGTGCCTGGGCGGGGCTGAGGCAGCCCAGGAATATTTACATTGATTACTATTTTCTTCAAAGTTTGAATCTATAGTTTGCCATTGTCCTTGACCTTGTTTAGTAACACAGTTGTTACTCTATCCTGTATTTGTTGTTTCCATTAATATATTATTATTATTTTAAAATATATATGTTTTTGTTACCTGATCTACTGTGATGATTTGAGTATACTAAATGTAGCAGTGATTCCTAAAGGACACATCCAAACCAACAGGAAGGAATGTTTCATTCTATCAGCAAGAACTTTGGTTTTTAGGAGTTTGGCAGATGGCATTATCTGAGTCAGTTTTCCAATGGGGGCAATGAAGTATCAGCTATGATGGTACAAACACAAACAAAGACACACAAACACACACAAGAGCACACACACTCACTGAGAGATAGATAGACAGATGGAGTTGGTCTCTGCTGAAATACTTTGGAGACATGGTTCTGATTTCTCCCCTTTTGGAGTATTTTCAATTGCACAAGGTGTCTTGCAAATGAACCCATGTCTGAGGAAGACATGCATGTGTACTTCACATGCCACTTTTCACATAGCAGGAAGGTCATGTAATATTTTTCATGCAGCTGTCTTTTGACTGTGAACCATCCCATGAGGTCAGCTGTGGAATTTTCAACTTGTAGCATCACAATGGGGATCCACTCTTTGGATTTGGGGATATTTCCGATTTTCTTGATTCAGATTGGAATGATATATATATATTAGTTTTTGATGAAAATTCTGCATTTGATGGTAATGAATGTCGTGCATCTAGGAATCTGTAGAGTGCAGACAATGAATGGATGCCTACTGTTGTCTGGACTGGTCTGAAAAGTCCTGTAGCATCTGAGCATGTGTGAGGGCTGTACAGGTCTTGCCAAAAGTCCAGGTCAGATGATCCTGCACAAAGCTGAACTCCTAGTGGTCTCCACAACAGTGTAAGGGCCAAGGAGAAACACACTTCCACACAGAAGTTGGGAAGCTACCTTATGAAGGTGATCATAGATACGGGATTATTAATATATCCAGGTTGGCATCTATTATTTTTTTAGCTTTTGACTTTCGCAGCTGTGGGCATCTTGACAACCATCAACTCCCTGTAAGCACAGACAACTCTATAAGAACCTGAGGATAAATTTCCCTGTGCATGTCCCCTTGTGAAACTGCTTAAGCACCGCCTGGTTTACACACAGGTGGAATTTCTAGGTCAAAGTGTGCATGTTTACTTCTTTGACTAAGCACTGCCAGGTGGCTCTTCTGCATAGCTCTACCTGTGGCCAGGATTGTATTATCTAGCTTTCTAACTTTTGCATGTTGAGTAGATACATAGTGGGAGCACACTGTTTTTGTTGGTATTTTTCTTGGTATCTATTCTGATGCTTTTCACTGGGGGATTTTTTCCTGTGAAAATGGGCTTCCTCTACTTGACCTTATTTTCTTCTTTTTAAAATTTTTTCAATGTGACTTTTTAATTTTAGTTTTATTAAAGACATTGCCCCTTGCTTGCATAGTCTATATCTAAAGCACTAGTCCTTGCTCCAAGGCCCAGCTTGCTCTCAGCTGCCCCAGGAGGGGAACAGTCTTTGGCGGTAGACAAGAGACGCCCCTGCAGGGGGCACAAGTGCTTTGGCCCTCTGGTGTCTTGCAGGCAGTGCTTCCCATGCTCACAGAGGGTTTCAGACACTGAGTCAATGGTCCAGGTGGTCTTTTGTTCAGTCTGATCTCAAATGGAGCTCCTCTGAGAGGTCATATTGAAGTCCTTGTGTGTACCTGATCCATCATTTTAAACAATATTCCAAGTTCACTTTTTGTGTGTACGTGGGTTCTGGGGATTGAACCCAGGGCCTTGAGCCTGTGAGGCAAGTGACCTACCTGAGCTACACCCTCAGAGACCCCTGTAAAAGTATTTCCCCTTTGCCTCGGGGTCTAAGTTGCCAAGGCTGACCTCAAACGTTCCTCTTGCCTCAGCCTCCCTGGTGGCTGGCATGACAGGCATGCACCTGGGACTGTCACACTCGAGCCTGTGATGGGAACTCATGTGCATCTGTCCAGGGCTGAGCATGGTTAGGCAGAGCTGTGCTCCAGGCTCCCTGCAGGGCTGTGGAGGCTTCTGCTGCCCAGCAGCCCTGGTGCCATGGCCAGGGCTCCTCCCAGCCGAGGGCAGGCAGATGCCCATTGCTGTAGGCTGACCTTATTTTCTTCTTATGGCACTGGAGTATGTTGTATGGTTTGTCCATTAGGAGTCTAACAGGTCCTCTAGAACCTTCATACAATTAGTAAAATTCCTGAACAGTAAGTGAGCGCGCGCAGAAATTGGGCTAATATTTTGGGAAGAACAATGTTGGATGATATATTCATGGCTTGAATATATCATCCAACATGAAGTTATATTTTATTACTTACAAAATAATAAAATAATGAAGCAATACCATGGGCTGAGCTAAAATAGATCCTTAGGATCTTAGGCATTCTGTAATAAATCTGTGTCACTTGAAGTATAGAGTTGATCGACTCTGAGTAATGAAACAGAAGTAAAGGTATCAAAGCCAATGATCATCTGTTTCCAATTTTCTGTGATTTGCTTCAAGTGGTAAAGTGGTGATATTTATTAATAATGGATCGAATAGGTTCATAATTGTTTTAGAGTACAATTAGATGCCTTCAAACTTTAGGCTACATGGGCACATTTGAGAACGGTTCCAGCCATTCTCTCATCCTTTGGGTCATTCCCCTCCTATGTCCTGTGAGACATTTTCTATGTGAGGCTTTAAGAAGAAGAAGAGAATATTCTGTAAAGAAAACCTTGTGATCTGTGCAGTATGAAGTTGAATGGATTCATTCAGAAATCAGAAATTCTATTGAAAGATATTTATTTGCATGAGCCAATTAAAACCTATTTTTAGGCATCCTGGTGAAGACAAGGTTTTATCTTTATGTCTCATTTTCTATGTTTTGTTGTTGTTGTTGTTGTTAGAATGAAATTCATATGTTGCCAGACCATTCTATCAGATGTGTAACTAGATGCCATTTAAATTACCCACTTTTACATGGTAGACAGTTTTTAATGAACACTGCCTGTCTGCACCTTTTTTAAAAACAGGACTGGGATCAGAAGCCCAAATACCAATGGTTAGCTGGAGCATATTTTTCATTTGGCCTATCTGTCAGTATTCCCTGAGGTCATCTGTGCAATCAGCTTCGTTACTCCTGCTCCCTCACTGGATTTCATAGAAACCATATGCTATGTATGAATCAGGGACACCAATCCCACAACATAGCATTCTTGGAATATCCAAAGTCCCACTTTTCACTTCGCCATGCCTGAGATCAGCAGTAATATTTATCAGCAAATGTGAGATTTTCAAAGATCCAATTCTATGTGCTCCTTTCTCATAGAGCCTTAGGCAGGGATATAGCATACATAAATATTAAGTAAAGTCCATAGTTTTTAAAATGTCATCCATTGAATAGTTGACACATGTCTGAGATACTTTTTATTTTGGAGGAGGTATTATTTAATAGGGAATTCCAACAGCTACCTAATAGTGAAATGAGAAGTCTTGCATCCATTTTATTGTGTTTCTGATGATTTTTATGAGTAAGGGTAAGATACTTCCTTGTTCTGATGCAGATGTTGCCCACTTTTGTGAATGGATGCGGGGTGTCACCTACTACTTGCATATCTGCATATTGGGCTTGACACTGCTATCGTACTTGGTAGTTGGCAAAAAGTCAATACTGAAGTTAAGCTCTTGTGTTCTAGCAGCAGAGCTGAAGATCCTTGATGTGCCACCTTCTGCAATCCATGCTGATCTCTTCATGTTCCTTATTGACTTCCTGGTGATGAGCATCATGGTCTCCTGGTCTTGAGAATGGCCAAGCATTGCTCTGTGAATGTGGAAGATGGGCATGTGGAAGGCTCCAGGGAGGAGGGATCATTGAACATGTACTCGAATCCATGTGCCTGTTGAATGACCTGTTTTTTTTTTTATTTTTGGGTTTTAAGGGAGACACTGCCCTAAAACACTTCTGTGCAGCTGGGGATGCAGGTTTCTGCTTCACCTTGCAGGAAGCATTAACGAATCCTTTCCAGAAGACATGAGAAGAGAGAAGTGAGCCTCTGGTATCATGCAGGTTCCTTGCATTGCCCATGGGCTAGAAGAGAGAAGAGATGCTTCATGAGATTTGATCCCCTTTTTCCTGAAAAGTTCCACACAGAGGTGAGTCCCCAGCATGTTTAGAAATCATTTCAGACACCTTTCTGGACGGAATTGAATCAGAGCCCCTGATGATGTGGAAGAGCTAAAGATGGGTTTGCTATGAATTTTCTATTTCATTCATCAGGGCCTGAGTCAAGTCAGTCATTGTGCTGTCAACACATGAGCTGCTGGTCAAATGTGAGGAAGTGGTCTTGCTTTATGAAAACACCACCCTGATTCAGTGAGCCAGAGGCAGCCTGCAGTCCCTGTTTTCCTGTAAAGGCAGATTGCTGTGGATGGCCTCTGGCCTCGTCATGCAGCCCTGCTCAGAGTAGGGGATTGAGGGACCAGGCAGATCCCTAGTTCCTTTTGACCTTTATTGCCATTGGGCCACCCCAGGGTCCTTGGACTCTACCTGGTCTTCTGGCCTGGGTCAGGGGATGTGAGGTTTGGAATCCCCCTCTGTGGCAGGATCCCAGCCCCCCAGCCACTTGAGGTCAGCACATCCTTCCCTAATTGTGTTAGAGTTGGAGACTTCTCCCACCCATCCTCATCCATGCTCATCCCACATTTTGTAGCTTGGCACCTGAGGACCTTTATTCATTGACTTAGTTGTTAGTGATGATGGTTACTAAGACTAAGTGACTCTTTCAAGTCACATCACTTGCATGGTAGGGCTAGAGCATGGATCTTCCTAATTGATTTCATGGGACTCTCTCATGGAAACTGTGACTGCTTCCTAAACACACACTCTACATTTGGAGTGTCAAAATTCTTGCCACTGCCTCCTTGGCAAGTGTATCTTGTCTTCTACGTGGGAATTTCACAAATATTTTCCTTTGGTTTGTGGAGGTCATGCAGAAGGGATTTCATTTGAAATAGCCCAAACAAGAAATACCAGTTGTCTTTTTCGCACATGGATGTGTGTAGTGAACACCCCTTTCTGTGTGCTTGCATGAGTTACTCCTTTGAATTTGTTGAAGAATGGTTGGCTGGGGAGCAAGTTAACGAGAGATGGATATCAATGGTTGTCAAGTATTCTGACGTGAAGAATGTATTGAGGATGTGAAGGCTTTTCTAGCCAGTTCCTATGGCTCAGTCAGGGATCAGTCAGAGGATTCTGTCTGGTAGACTCTTTGGCACAGATGTCAAAGTGGCCTGGTCTTACCCTGTCCAGGACTGAATGCTGAGCTTGAGTGGGAGCTTCTTGTCATTTCAAGCATTTCCATGAGTCTGTCCTCTGTTCTCTTGTATCCAAGTGGTTTCTAATAGGAAAGCAGAACAAAAATTGAAAGTATGGTGATTGATTATTTTTACCAATGTTATTTCAATCCACTTTGTTTAATACGAAATTACCTTTATGCTAGTAAGATTTCATATGTGAGGAAATAATGAAAATATTGGGGTTAGGGGATGAGAATATGCAAATCAAACATTTTTGAGCACCAAGACCCGTTTTTTGTTTTTGTTTTTGTTTTTTTTTTAACTTAAATAATATTAAGTGCCAGAGGACCACCGCTGCCATTCAGCCTCAACAACCTCCAGGTCCAGCCTCCAGGTGGCCCATTTCACCAGGGTGTGTGGGACCACACTGTCCTGGGATGAGAGAACAGTACCCACGGATGTTGACATCTCACAGAGT
Organism: Urocitellus parryii; assembly: GCF_045843805.1. Classification (NCBI taxonomy): domain Eukaryota; kingdom Metazoa; phylum Chordata; class Mammalia; order Rodentia; family Sciuridae; genus Urocitellus; species Urocitellus parryii. The sequence goes on from NC_135548.1 coordinate 40,623,227, forward strand.
AGATATTGCCAGTGACAGTAGGGAGGTATTGGCACATGAGGAAGGGAAGAGCTCTCAGGATGGGAAGAGGGGGCCGCTTCGAGACTCATTGGGTATGGCACGAGGCTGCTGGGTGTGGTGTTCGCCAGGGCCCACTGAGTGGGGCAGATCCGTGGTCTGTGTTTCTGTACCCTCCTCTGTAGCCTGTGTTGGCAGCAGATCAGGGAATTGCGATCAGAAGTGCTCCCAGTAACACAGGCACCAGCCCCCAGAGTGTGTGCCTATCCGTTTAACCACCTGGCCTGACTTAGTGCCTGTCTTGCCTCAGGGCTGAGACCCTACAATCTCTGATGAGGGTGTCTGTGGTCCAGATCCAACCTGCATGGCCAACATGCTCAGACCTTCAGCTGGGTCCTAGGCTGCTGCAACCAAACTCTGTTAACTGGGTGGCCGACAACAGAGGAAGTGTCTTCCGTTGAGCTCCAGAGGCTCAACACAGTAGGTGTTGGGCTGTCCCAGTGCCATAACCCCTCCCAGGTTTCAAGGGGACTGTCTCCCCAACTCTCCCAGCCCTTGCCCACTCTCCTATTGCTGCCCACGATCTGTGGTTCCCATATGGGCATCCCGCCCTGGCTCCAACCTCACATATCCGGTATCCCCCAGTCTCCCTGGTATCTGGGTCCAGACTCTCCTCTTCCTACAAGAATATCAGATATTGGATTTGGTCCCAGTTGATGCTGTGTTCCATCATGTGAGCTCTTAGCTTCATCACTGTGCAAAGACTCTTTTCCCACACAAGTTCGCACGACTTTTGGCTGGCTAAGAATTTTCAGGCGACACTTTTCTAATGAGTACACTTTCCTTCCTTCCGATCTCCCACCAGTGAGCATTCCTCGCACCCTTGTCCTAGTTCCTTTATGGCAGTTTCCCTCCTTATGGCTGAGAGGATCTAGTGACCCCTGAATTCACACGTTCTCCTTAATCACCAACACACTGCAGAATTCTCCAGGGGGCCATATATGCTCCTGGAAGTTGGTGTTGGAAATAGTTCTCCATCCATTAATCACTCCCTCACTCACTAATGTCCTTGTGTCCTTGAGAAAGGCTCTCCCTTTCCTGGTTTTCCTGAATAGAAATCCTCTTGCCTCTTGGGTGAATAGGGTTATGGGTTGTGCAGAGGGTGTTGGTCCACTGAGCATCTTAGAGACTGTCCTTTATGGAGCCTAATGATCCTCACTGGGGAATGAGGCCAGGGTCCTAACTGTGGTTAGTTAGAGAGGGAAAGAAGGACAAGGGAAACTCAGATGTCCCTTCATGGCCCCTGGAGTTAGAGGACTTACCCCTTTGCACCTGGGATCAGGAGACCTCATTTCCTCGAGGACACGCACACTCAGACGTTAATCTTGAGTGTGGGTTCCTTTCTGGGGTCCAGGGCTGTTGTTAGCCACCAGGAATGACAGTGCTCTCCATGCTGAGTGGAGCCATTTTTGCCAGGAAAGAGAGCCCATGGTCACGCCTTGTGCAAAGCATCCCACGCCAGGGGCTCCCATGCCTACATTCCTGTCCTGAAAGGAAGCCACTCAGAGGCAAGGTGGGTCCAACCACCTCCCATGTGTTCACTCATCACTGTGTTCCAGCAGTCACCCCAGTGAACAGTCCTGATGGGATTGGATGTGGCTCAGAATGTCACCCTCATGAGCTCTACCCTGCCACAGCTGCAGTTCTGCAGTGGGAGAAACTCAAAACCTCAAAACACATGCACATGAAAGAAAAGAGCAAGAGCCAGAGCCCAAACAGGCCAGGTGTGGCAAAGACAGCTGGAGTGCCTAGGTTGGGACTCAGAATTATGTCAGTGGGGTGGCATTGCTGCTGGCACCAGCATGATAACCGAGAGCCAGCCCTGCTCATTTTGGGGAGCAGTGTGTTGGGGAAGGCAGCAGAAATTGAGAGGCAGGATTGAGTTTGGCCCTAGGAGGAGGTTGGGTAAGAGGCCAGTGTGGGTTGGAGAGCCTGGGCAGATAGACAGAGGCCAGGGCACACCCCAAAGCCTGGAGACTGCACTTGATGTCCAGGGTTGTGAAACACCACTTCCCCTCTTACTCACAACTGAGAGCAAGGGGCATTGATGAGTTCAGTTTGTGTGCGGCTGCATCCAAGGTGGCTCGGCTAGGAACCTCTGTTTCCTTGACTCAGGAGGCTGGGAGTCCAGGCTCCACTGAGGCTCGGCTGGGAGGATCGGAGTCTGAGTTTATGCCTGTGTTCCCTGTAGGATCCATGTTGGCTGAGCCTCAGTGTTTTTGTAATGAGAGGATGGGTGACCGTCATGTCTTTATCACAGGACACACTTGCTAAATGGATTTGTTTGCTCTGAGGAGGAAAGAGAGAGGGGGGAGTGGTGCTGGAGACAGGGATGCAGACAGGGGTCATGGACTTGGCATAACTCAGTCTTGGAGGTGATATCCCATCACCTGTACCCACTTCAATTCCCATGAATCCAGAGGCTGAGCCCCCTTGAGGTGAGGGGTGAACCGGTTCTGGGCAGCAGGATGCTGTGGTACCTCGGAGTCTCTGTGAGACCCCAACACTAGACACACTTGGCCCTTTTGAAATCTTAGGAGAAGCCTTGGGAAGTTGTATGGCAGAGGGGAGCAGCCTCTGCATCTCAGTCCCCTCCAACTTGCCATGGTGTAGAGAGGGAACTGCAGCCACGATGGGACGGACATTGGCCATGTCCCTGTGTGGGACACAGGCCTGATTGAGTTAGGGTGCATTCTTTGTCTCTCCCTTTCTTGTGATTATCCCATCTCTACATTTGTGCTTTAGCCACCTGTGAGTCCCATCTCTGGTTTCAGAGAGAACAGCGGGTGTTATGGGCCAATAGACACAATAAACCCTAGAGATTAGATGCTACCCTACTTTCCAGAAAAGACTGGGCACACCATGAGTTGCACAATGATGGGACCAGGGTCCAAAAGCTGCTGAGAGGGAAGGACTGGTTGTGAATGAATTTTTGAAGGCTCCAAGCTGGAACTCTAGTGGCACCAAGCAGGGCAGATGCTGGTGGGGATGTTTGGGTAGTTGTTGGTGAACACCTGCGCACCTGAGATGGGTAGGCATGGAGGAGAAATCGGCAGCCCATAGGGCTGTTGAAAGTGGTCTTATGTGAAAAGAGGCTCAGGTATGGGCACAGGAAATGACATCATTGCCTTGACAATGGATCAAACAGAACATGGAACCCTGGTATCCAGGCACCCACTTCACTGACCAAGCCATCCGAGCTCACTTGGTTGGAGCCACTGGAGGGAGAAGGATGTTCTCCTGTGGTTGCAGACAATGCCGAGCCTCAGGCTCCCAGGAATCTCAGGGGGGCCAACTAGCCCTTTTGTGGATACACTGGGTGAGGCTTCATCTTAGACGCCAGAGCCTCTGGCGATTGTCGCAGAGGAGCTCAAGAGTAACAGTGAGTAGCACAGGGCAGGTGAGCCCAGCAGGCCCTCTAGTCTGATCCCTGATGAATGGCCCAGGACTCCTATTCTGACTCTGTGTGTGTGTGTGTGTGTGTGTGTGTGTGTGTGTGTGTGTGTGTGTTTGTACTGATGGGAACTGTCCCATTGTGCTTTGACTCTAGTGTATTGGCACAAGTCATTTTTCTGTTTGTCACCATTTCCATTTTGAACCCACCATTCTTGGTCCCAACCCAGGGTGAAAATGATCAGAACACGGAGGAGCCCTTCAGGGTTCAGAGCCTTGAACCTTACAGGCAGGACCAGCTTAGGAATGAGCTCCTGCCTGTCATTTGTGGGAGGAACCTACATTTCAGCAGCAACATGGGGTTAATCTCCTGGGATTTCATCCCCACCCAGCAGGTGCTGGATCTCTTGTTCCCAAAACAGCCACCTTCTTCAGTCTTTACTCCTGGTGCCACTCCACATCCTCCAAGGGACAAGAACCTCAGGTTCTGGATGGATGTTGTAGAATGCCCACAGAGCCAACTGCCAGGCTGGGTGGGGTGCAGTTGCTGGGATTTGCTGATGTTGTCATCCCCCACAGTTCTTGGAACCTTCTGTGGCAGTGGCATCCAGGACCCCAGCAGCTGTGAGTAGCAGCTCCTCACTGCTTCACTCCAGCGAGCAGGTGGAAGACAGCCGCGTTGTTCACGTCCTCCTAGAGGGACAGAGCCTGAGGGAGACAAAGCGCATCCCGGTAAGCCCGACAGCAGGGCTGCCTCCTGGGTGTCCACACAGTGGAAGGCAGGAGACACAGCCAACCCCAGGGCTATGGTGGGAAATAAAGAAGAGAGAGGTCCGTCTTAAGGGCTTGACCTGAGGAGGGAGAGCATCAGCATGCCCAGCTTCAGTGGTGAGTGGGCCTGTGTATTGTGGGTTTTGCAGGCCAGAAGTGCAGACGGAAGTGCTGTGGACAGATGAAGGCAGAGATATGTCCAGGGTGCAGGCTGCAGTGCCTAGAACTTGGTATTCTCAATGAGTGAAGTTGGAGCAGAGGAGGTGGCAGTGACTTGTCACATGTGTAGGAGGGGATGTGTTCCTGGTGGCAGGGAAGAGAACCTCCTTAGCATGACTAGGTGTAGGAATTTGGGGTCGGGATCACCTGGGGGGTCATGCCAAAGCTTCGGAATGTTAGGCTTTGCATGTATGTAAATACGGAGCTAAAGGGGTTCTTGGCAGAATTTCTATGGATGTGCAGTAGACACGCTAATGCTGCAGGTGTCCAGCTGCAGAGGAGACATGTTCAGTGACTGCCAGTGCTGAGTCAAGTACATCATGACAACCAGACCTGCACCGAGCTTCCAGAGGCCAGGGCCTCTCAAAGCTATCATGAAGCACTCAAGTGCACACTCTTGTATCTGAGTCTGTTTTGTGTCGTGGCAGTCAGGACCCAAGTTTTCAGTGCATCTGCCTCTTCCACCCACAAAGGCAGCCTGCATCCCAGATCACACTTGGTGCGCAGATCCCTGGCCCATTGCTCTCATCTCAGTGAGATGAGAGTGTGTCTGTGCATAGGCAGTTTGGTCCTTTGACATGAGTGGAATGTGGCTCCCCAGGGGGAGGGGAGATGGCAGGTACAGGCAGATATTTGTACCAGGATTGTTCTAGTAGCACATTGCAAGAACCCAGGTGGTATATGGAGGACACACTCAGGTAGCAGGATAACAAGATTGTGCCCTTGTATATGTAGCTGAGATTTCTCCTGAATGTTTGACCACAGTCTTCTGGGTAGCTCTTCTAAAAGCCATTCTCTGATGACATTTGTCCCACCCTGATCCAGGTGACCTTTCAGGAGACGGTGACAAGCCTCATCCACAGGGCCTTGGACCAAAATTTGTTGCAGCATGAGGATGTGGACAACTTTGAGCTGCTGTATATGATGTCTGAGGATGAGAGTAAGTAGGACAATCAGACAGTGGGGAGACATGATCCACAGTGGGCTCAGGATAACTGACAGCCAAGAGAAAGTGGGCCTTGGCCCCAAAATACCAAAGTGTGATGGGCCTGGCGGAGACTCTCAGGGGTTGTGGGTGTTTTGTGGTATAATCCTTGAGTGCCACCTAACAATTCTCTCCACTTCGCTCTGCAGAAATCAAGGTCTCTGACCACTCACTCGTGTGTCTGTCCATGAATCTGGGAATACAATCTTTCATCGTGAGGAAACGCCCCCAGGTCAAGGGAAAGGAGGTAAACACCTACCTTATTCAAGCTGTGCATGTGCTGCCGTTCCACTCCGACCTGAGGAAATAAGAAGCCTCAGCACCTGGACATATTTGCTGGAAGCCCATAGAGCCAACTGACAGTCTGGGGTGGCTTTCTGTTTCTGGGTTTGCTGATGTTCCATCCCCCACAGTTCTCAGAATCAACCTGCAAGTCCTCCAGGCCGCTTTCCCACAAGCAGGTGGGAGACACCTGCTTAATTCGTGTCCACTTAGAAACACAAAGCCCAGAGATGGCCAAGAGTGTTCTGGTAAGCCTGGGAGCAGGGGTGTCCCGTGGTGCTTACACCTGGGTGGGGAGCAGACACTGGTCCAATACCATGGACTACTCATGCCCTCTTGAATTTGGAGCTTCTGGATGATCAGGAGGATAGATGGGAATCAAGAAGGGAGAGGTAGGTGTGAAGAGCTGGAGCTGAGATGAGCGAGTGCAGCAGCTTGTCCACTGCCATGTCTGAGGGAGTCTGTGTGTCAGGTGGCAGCATGCAGTCCAGAAGGGCAGGGACAGGTATGGGTGACAGATGAGAATAGGACAGGAACTAGGTTGCAGGTTCCCTTGTATGGGATGCTGACGTCTATGGATGAGGACAGCAGTGTGAGGTTCTCCATGTTCCTTGAACAAGGAGCTGAGAGAGTCTCTCTGCAGTGTCGATATGGATGTGGAGCAAGCACACTAAATGTCCAGGTAACCCAATGACCACCCTTGCCGGATGAGGTGCCCTCCTACATCCCAGCCAGCACTGAGCCTCTGGAGGCCAGGAGCTCTTGTGGCTATCTTTCAGCTCTCCTGTGTGTGGTCATGTTCCTGGGTCTGTTTTTGGCCCTGGCAATCCAGACCAAAGCCTCTAGGTTTTGTGCCTAGGCCATTCCCAATGCCGCCTGCATTCTCGGGCAGACCTGGGATCTTGGAGGCTATTGTCCCATTCCTCCCAACTTGTGGGATGAGATTGCATCTGTATGCAGGTAGTGGGGTCCTTTCACTCCGAGAGGAGTGCAGCTCCACAAAGAGCAATGGCAGGCCCAGGAAGTCCTATGTACAAGGATTGGGCTAGTAGCCTGTGGGAAGAGCCCACACGATGAGCAGGAGGTCAGCCTCGGGTAGTAGGGCCATGGATGTTGCCCTTGTATTTAGAGTGGAGGTGCCTCCAGAATGCCCCTGCCCACTGTCCTTGAGTAGTCACTTCAAGGCCCATTTCCTGAAGGCCTGTCTCCCATGCTGCTCCAGGTGACCTGCCACGATAGGGCTCCTGTCGTCATCCGCAGCGCCCTCGACCTACACTTCCTTACTGAGGAGAATCCAGAGGATTATGAGCTGGGCCAAATCATCTCTCGCCGTCAGAGTAAGTGAGACCATCAGATAGCAGAGAGCAAGGGTCAGGATGTGGACTCAGGTCAACTCTTAGCAACAAAGAGTAGTCTCTGACCCCCAAGAACACTCCAACAGGTGTGTTGGGTTCGTGCACAAAGCCAACTGCACTTCTGCTGGTGGAAGGTCTTGAGGTCCAATGGTATACCCCGGTGGATATTGCGGCTCCCCACCAGGTGCCCTCCCCTGGACATGAACAGGCATCCAAAGCTGACATCTTTGAGGAGTGAGGAGGAAAGCCTCTCTCCAGGAGCAGTATGTTTTCATGGTCTGGGATAGGAGTGGTTTCAAAGGAACATGGGAATGCATGGGCTAAAGAGGGAACTGGCATTTTGTGGACTGAAGCAGTACTATTGAAAGCCTTCTGTGTGACCAAAAAACCACTGCCTGGGCAGAGCATTGCCAGGATTCTAGCAAGCAGTAACAGGATGAAATTGGGAAGAAAACACAGCCTGGGAGACAGCCTGAATCATCTGTTTTTGCATAAATTCCATGGTCTTACGCACCTGAGTCCACTAGGCAAGGAGTGATCACAATAGCCAGGTTGTGATCCCTAACTAAAGTCAGATGAGGGCTTCCTGAGCACGTAGCCACAGAGCTCATCTGATAATAATGCCAGCGCTTTTTCGTTGGTTGGTTGGTTGGTTTTTGTGAGCCAAACACCACAGCAGCCATTATCCCAGCCTATGTACCCTGAAGACCACCATCCCTATGAGTTCTAGGATCACTTGTCTCCTATCTTAACCTACTGTTAGGTTAGTAGAGTCTATGGAAGAGGAAGTCTGTCTGGGGCCTTGGTAGCCTAAGAAATTCATAGCAGAGATCTCCACATCCAACCCAGAAGGGATGGAGAACAGGCTCTAGGTTAGAGGAGGGCGACAGGAAACACATGTTCAGAGGAAGGAGAAGCGGCTGTTGTATTCCCCCACTCGGGGTCATGGCACCACTGGGCCATACACCATGTTGGAGGGAAGCAGTCCCTTTGCTGGTCTTTGGAACCATTGTTCTCAGTAGGGCAGTATTTGGAATGTGGCCTCCATTCTCAGAAGCCTGGTTCACATGGAGGCGGGCTCCACCAACGCAGAAGCATGGCTCTAACGTGGTATCCGCGCTGGTCAGCCTGTCCTCACTGTGGCCATACTTGAGGAAAATAACTCAGAGGAGGAATCCTAGGCCTTTTTTCTCTGGGTTTCATAGCTTTCTCTTTGGTTGTGCACTGAGGCTGTCCATAAAGCTCTAGTGTGTGGCAGTGGAGAGCTCCTCAGCCCTTGCCACAAAGGCATAGACTGGGAGAGAGAGAACGAGGCTGGCAGAGAGGGAGAGAGAGAAAGATGGAGAGGGAGGACCTCTCCTTGGAGAATGAGGATTCAGTGGAGCCAACAGGAACAAGGTACTGTTGCCCAGGGCACAACCCTGTTTAGGTCTTACTCCAACCATGCTCAACCTTTCTTCCAGTCCCTCCCACCCCCCAGTAGTGTATTCATCTTGAATGAGAATTTCATGTTGACATCAGAGCACTCACCATCCAATGCTTCCCTCCAAACCCACCTATGAAGATGGCTCATGTGGGGACTGAATCTTCGGCACAGGAGCCTTTTGTGGGAGATTTCAGATGCAAACCCTAGTGGTGTGCTTTGGCAGATGCAAGAGGACCTGAGATATTCTGGAGTCCAAAGCCTTCGGTAGGAACAGACATTAGGTCTGTTGAAGTGCTCTGCCTAGTTCTTCCTCAGGGAGGACTGTGGAGGCTGTCTTTGTAGGTATTGGTGCTGAATTGGAGAGCTCTCAGGTGTGTGGCTCTGGCCTTTTCTGGCACAGGCTCTCAGATGTTGGCGTGTCCTAGGGAGCACCTCCTGAGTGCCACCTTCTTTTTGTACACCCCTCTCTCCCCAGAGCTGAGGATTCCAGCAGAGGCCAACGTATTTGATGCCAAGAATCCTCACAAAAAATCCAACTTTGTGCTGAGGAAAAGGAGCCTCTCCCAAAAGAATGATGGGTGGATCCAGCCTCAACCTCCCTCTCGTCCTGCAAAGAAGGCTCCTGCCCTCCTGAGGATGCTTGCAAAACCATTCTGTTGCTGTGTGCCTGGGCGGGGCTGAGGCAGCCCAGGAATATTTACATTGATTATTATTTTCTTCAAAGTTTGAATCTATAGTTTGCCATTGTCCTTGACCTTGTTTAGTAACACAGTTGTTACTCTATCCTGTATTTGTTGTTTCCATTAATATATTATTATTATTTTAAAATATATATGTTTTTGTTACCTGATCTACTGTGATGATTTGAGTATACTAAATGTAGCAGTGATTCCTAAAGGACACATCCAAACCAACAGGAAGGAATGTTTCATTCTATCAGCAAGAACTTTGGTTTTTAGGAGTTTGGCAGATGGCATTATCTGAGTCAGTTTTCCAATGGGGGCAATGAAGTATCAGCTATGATGGTACAAACACAAACAAAGACACACAAACACACACAAGAGCACACACACTCACTGAGAGATAGATAGACAGATGGAGTTGGTCTCTGCTGAAATACTTTGGAGACATGGTTCTGATTTCTCCCCTTTTGGAGTATTTTCAATTGCACAAGGTGTCTTGCAAATGAACCCATGTCTGAGGAAGACATGCATGTGTACTTCACATGCCACTTTTCACATAGCAGGAAGGTCATGTAATATTTTTCATGCAGCTGTCTTTTGACTGTGAACCATCCCATGAGGTCAGCTGTGGAATTTTCAACTTGTAGCATCACAATGGGGATCCACTCTTTGGATTTGGGGATATTTCCGATTTTCTTGATTCAGATTGGAATGATATATATATATTAGTTTTTGATGAAAATTCTGCATTTGATGGTAATGAATGTCGTGCATCTAGGAATCTGTAGAGTGCAGACAATGAATGGATGCCTACTGTTGTCTGGACTGGTCTGAAAAGTCCTGTAGCATCTGAGCATGTGTGAGGGCTGTACAGGTCTTGCCAAAAGTCCAGGTCAGATGATCCTGCACAAAGCTGAACTCCTAGTGGTCTGCACAACAGTGTAAGGGCCAAGGAGAAACACACTTCCACACAGAAGTTGGGAAGCTACCTTATGAAGGTGATCATAGATACGGGATTATTAATATATCCAGGTTGGCATCTATTATTTTTTTAGCTTTTGACTTTCGCAGCTGTGGGCATCTTGACAACCATCAACTCCCTGTAAGCACAGACAACTCTATAAGAACCTGAGGATAAATTTCCCTGTGCATGTCCCCTTGTGAAACTGCTTAAGCACCGCCTGGTTTACACACAGGTGGAATTTCTAGGTCAAAGTGTGCATGCTTACTTCTTTGACTAAGCACTGCCAGGTGGCTCTTCTGCATAGCTCTACCTGTGGCCAGGATTGTATTATCTAGCTTACTAACTTTTGCATGTTGAGTAGATACATAGTGGGAGCACACTGTTTTTGTTGGTATTTTTCTTGGTATCTATTCTGATGCTTTTCACTGGGGGATTTTTTCCTGTGAAAATGGGCTTCCTCTACTTGACCTTATTTTCTTCTTTTTAAAATTTTTTCAATGTGACTTTTTAATTTTAGTTTTATTAAAGACATTGCCCCTTGCTTGCATAGTCTATATCTAAAGCACTAGTCCTTGCTCCAAGGCCCAGCTTGCTCTCAGCTGCCCCAGGAGGGGAACAGTCTTTGGCGGTAGACAAGAGACGCCCCTGCAGGGGGCACAAGTGCTTTGGCCCTCTGGTGTCTTGCCAGCAGTGCTTCCCATGCTCACAGAGGGTTTCAGACACTGAGTCAATGGTCCAGGTGGTCTTTTGTTCAGTCTGATCTCAAATGGAGCTCCTCTGAGAGGTCATATTGAAGTCCTTGTGTGTACCTGATCCATCATTTTAAACAATATTCCAAGTTCACTTTTTGTGTGTACGTGGGTTCTGGGGATTGAACCCAGGGCCTTGAGCCTGTGAGGCAAGTGACCTACCTGAGCTACACCCTCAGAGACCCCTGTAAAAGTATTTCCCCTTTGCCTCGGGGTCTAAGTTGCCAAGGCTGACCTCAAACGTTCCTCTTGCCTCAGCCTCCCTGGTGGCTGGCATGACAGGCATGCACCTGGGACTGTCACACTCGAGCCTGTGATGGGAACTCATGTGCATCTGTCCAGGGCTGAGCATGGTTAGGCAGAGCTGTGCTCCAGGCTCCCTGCAGGGCTGTGGAGGCTTCTGCTGCCCAGCAGCCCTGGTGCCATGGCCAGGGCTCCTCCCAGCCGAGGGCAGGCAGCTGCCCATTGCTGTAGGCTGACCTTATTTTCTTCTTATGGCACTCGTCCGTTCTCTGGAGTATGTTGTATGGTTTGTCCATTAGGAGTCTAACAGGTCCTCTAGAACCTTCAAACAATTAGTAAAATTCCTGAACAGTAAGTGAGCGCGCACAGAAATTGGGCTAATATTTTGGGAAGAACAATGTTGGATGATATATTCATGGCTTGAATATATCATCCAACATGAAGTTATATTTTATTACTTACAAAATAATAAAATAATGAAGCAATACCATGGGCTGAGCTAAAATAGATCCTTAGGATCTTAGGCATTCTGTAATAAATCTGTGTCACTTGAAGTATAGAGTTGATCGACTCTGAGTAATGAAACAGAAGTAAAGGTATCAAAGCCAATGATCATCTGTTTCCAATTTTCTGTGATTTGGTTCAAGTGGTAACGTGGTGATATTTATTAATAATGGATCGAATAGGTTCACAATTGTTTTAGAGTACAATTAGATGCCTTCAAACTTTAGGCTACATGGGCACATTTGAGAACGGTTCCAGCCATTCTCTCATCCTTTGGGTCATTCCCCTCCTATGTCCTGTGAGACATTTTCTATGTGAGGCTTTAAGAAGAAGAAGAGAATATTCTGTAAAGAAAACCTTGTGATCTGTGCAGTATGAAGTTGAATGGATTCATTCAGAAATCAGAAATTCTATTGAAAGATATTTATTTGCATGAGCCAAATAAAACCTATTTTTAGGCATCCTGGTGAAGACAAGGTTTTATCTTTATGTCTCATTTTCTATGTTTTGTTGTTGTTGTTGTTGTTAGAATGAAATTCATATGTTGCCAGACCATTCTATCAGATGTGTAACTAGATGCCATTTAAATTACCCACTTTTACATGGTAGACAGTTTTTAATGAACACTGCCTGTCTGCACCTTTTTTAAAAACAGGACTGGGATCAGAAGCCCAAATACCAATGGTTAGCTGGAGCATATTTTTCATTTGGCCTATCTGTCAGTATTCCCTGAGGTCATCTGTGCAATCAGCTTCGTTACTCCTGCTCCCTCACTGGATTTCATAGAAACCATATGCTATGTATGAATCAGGGACACCAATCCCACAACATAGCATTCTTGGAATATCCAAAGTCCCACTTTTCACTTCGCCATGCCTGAGATCAGCAGTAATATTTATCAGCAAATGTGAGATTTTCAAAGATCCAATTCTATGTGCTCCTTTCTCATAGAGCCTTAGGCAGGGATATAGCATACATAAATATTAAGTAAAGTCCATAGTTTTTAAAATGTCATCCATTGAATAGTTGACACATGTCTGAGATACTTTTTATTTTGGAATTAATAGGGAATTCCAACAGCTACCTAATAGTGAAATGAGAAGTCTTGCATCCATTTTATTTTGTTTCTGATGATTTTTATGAGTAAGGGTAAGATACTTCCTTGTTCTGATGCAGATGTTGCCCACTTTTGTGAATGGATGCGGGGTGTCACCTACTACTTGCATATCTGCATATTGGGCTTGACACTGCTATCGTACTTGGTAGTTGGCAAAAAGTCAATACTGAAGTTAAGCTCTTGTGTTCTAGCAGCAGAGCTGAAGATCCTTGATGTGCCACCTTCTGCAATCCATGCTGCTCTCTTCATGTTCCTTATTGACTTCCTGGTGATGAGCATCATGGTCTCCTGGTCTTGAGAATGGCCAAGCATTGCTCTGTGAATGTGGAAGATGGGCATGCGGAAGGCTCCAGGGAGGAGGGATCATTGAACATGTACTCGAATCCATGTGCCTGTTGAATGACCTGTTTTTTTTTTTTATTTTTGGGTTTTAAGGGAGACACTGCCCTAAAACACTTCTGTGCAGCTGGGGATGCAGGCTTCTGCTTCACCTTGCAGGAAGCATTAACGAATCCTTTCCAGAAGACATGAGAAGAGAGAAGTGAGCCTCTGGTATCATGCAGGTTCCTTGCATTGCCCATGGGCTAGAAGAGAGAAGAGTTGCTTCATGAGATTTGATCCCCTTTTTCCTGAAAAGTTCCACACAGAGGTGAGTCCCCAGCATGTTTAGAAATCATTTCAGACACCTTTCTGGACGGAATTGAATCAGAGCCCCTGATGATGTGGAAGAGCTAAAGATGGGTTTGCTATGAATTTTCTATTTCATTCATCAGGGCCTGAGTCAAGTCAGTCATTGTGCTGTCAACACATGAGCTGCTGGTCAAATGTGAGGAAGTGGTCTTGCTTTATGAAAACACCACCCTGATTCAGTGAGCCAGAGGCAGCCTGCAGTCCCTGTTTTCCTGTAAAGGCAGATTGCTGTGGATGGCCTCTGTCCTCGTCATGCAGCCCTGCTCAGAGTAGGGGATTGAGGGACCAGGCAGATCCCTAGTTCCTTTTGACCTTTATTGCCATTGGGCCACCCCAGGGTCCTTGGACTCTACCTGGTCTTCTGGCCTGGGTCAGGGGATGTGAGGTTTGGAATCCCCCTCTGTGGCAGGATCCCAGCCCCCCCAGCCACTTGAGGTCAGCACATCCTTCCCTAATTGTGTTAGAGTTGGAGACTTCTCCCACCCATCCTCATCCATGCTCATCCCACATTTTGTAGCTTGGCACCTGAGGACCTTTATTCATTGACTTAGTTGTTAGTGATGATGGTTACTAAGACTAAGTGACTCTTTCAAGTCACATCACTTGCATGGTAGGGCTAGAGCATGGATCTTCCTAATTGATTTCATGGGACTCTCTCATGGAAACTGTGACTGCTTCCTAAACACACACTCTACATTTGGAGTGTCAAAATTCTTGCCACTGCCTCCTTGGCAAGTGTATCTTGTCTTCTACGTGGGAATTTCACAAATATTTTCCTTTGGTTTGTGGAGGTCATGCAGAAGGGATTTCATTTGAAATAGCCCAAACAAGAAATACCAGTTGTCTTTTTCGCACATGGATGTGTGTAGTGAACACCCCTTTCTGTGTGCTTGCATGAGTTACTCCTTTGAATTTGTTGAAGAATGGTTGGCTGGGGAGCAAGTTAACGAGAGATGGATATCAATGGTTGTCAAGTATTCTGACGTGAAGAATGTATTGAGGATGTGAAGGCTTTTCTAGCCAGTTCCTATGGCTCAGTCAGGGATCAGTCAGAGGATTCTGTCTGGTAGACTCTTTGGCACAGATGTCAAAGTGGCCTGGTCTTACCCTGTCCAGGACTGAATGCTGAGCTTGAGTGGGAGCTTCTTGTCATTTCAAGCATTTCCATGAGTCTGTCCTCTGTTCTCTTGTATCCAAGTGGTTTCTAATAGGAAAGCAGAACAAAAATTGAAAGTATGGTGATTGATTATTTTTACCAATGTTATTTCAATCCACTTTGTTTAATACGAAATTACCTTTATGCTAGTAAGATTTCATATGTGAGGAAATAATGAAAATATTGGGGTTAGGGGATGAGAATATGCAAATCAAACATTTTTGAGCACCAAGACCCGTTTTTTGTTTTTGTTTTTGTTTTTTTTTAACTTAAATAATATTAAGTGCCAGAGGACCACCGCTGCCATTCAGCCACAACAACCTCCAGGTCCAGCCTCCAGGTGGCCCATTTCACCAGGGTGTGTGGGACCACACTGTCCTGGGATGAGAGAACAGTACCCACGGATGTTGACATCTCACAGAGTAGATATTGCCAGTGACAGTAGGGAGCTATTGGCACATGAGGAAGGGAAGAGCTCTCAGGATGGGAAGAGGGGGCGGCTTCGAGACTCATTGGGTATGGCACGAGGCTGCTGGGTGTGGTGTTGGCCTGGGCCCACTGAGTGGGGCAGATCCGTGGTCTGTGTTTCTGTACCCTCCTCTGTAGTCTGTGTTGGCAGCAGATCAGGGAATTGCGATCAGAAGTGCTCCCAGTAACACAGGCACCAGCCCCCAGAGTGTGTGCCTATCCGTTTCCCCACCTGGCCTGACTTAGTGCCTGTCTTGCCTCAGGGCTGAGACCCTACAATCTCTGATGAGGGAGTCTGTGGTCCAGATCCAACCTGCATGGCCAACATGCTCAGACCTTCAGCTGGGTCCTAGGCTGCTGCAACCAAACTCTGTTAACTGGGTGGCCGACAACAGAGGAAGTGTCTTCCGTTGAGCTCCAGAGGCTCAACACAGTAGGTGTTGGGCTGTCCCAGTGCCATAACCCCTCCCAGGTTTCAAGGGGACTGTCTCCCCAACTCTCCCAGCCCTTGCCCACTCTCCTATTGCTGCCCACGATCTGTGGTTCCCATATGGGCATCCCGCCCTGGCTCCAACCTCACATATCCGGTATCCCCCAGTCTCCCTGGTATCTGGGTCCAGACTCTCCTCTTCCTACAAGAATATCAGATATTGGATTTGGTCCCAGTTGATGCTGTGTTCCATCATGTGAGCTCTTAGCTTCATCACTGTGCAAAGACTCTTTTCCCACACAAGTTCGCACGACTTTTGGCTGGCTAAGAATTTTCAGGCGACACTTTTCTAATGAGTACACTTTCCTTCCTTCCGATCTCCCACCAGTGAGCATTCCTCGCACCCTTGTCCTAGTTCCTTTATGGCAGTTTCCCTCCTTATGGCTGAGAGGACCTAGTGACCCCTGAATTCACACGTTCTCCTTAATCACCAACACACTGCAGAATTCTCCAGGGGGCCATATATGCTCCTGGAAGTTGGTGTTGGAAATAGTTCTCCATCCATTAATCACTCCCTCACTCACTAATGTCCTTGTGTCCTTGAGAAAGGCTCTCCCTTTCCTGGTTTTCCTGAATAGAAATCCTCTTGCCTCTTGGGTGAATAGGGTTATGGGTTGTGCAGAGGGTGTTGGTCCACTGAGCATCTTAGAGACTGTCCTTTATGGAGCCTAATGATCCTCACTGGGGAATGAGGCCAGGGTCCTAACTGTGGTTAGTTAGAGAGGGAAAGAAGGACGAGGGAAACTCAGATGTCCCTTCATGGCCCCTGGAGTTAGAGGACTTACCCCTTTGCACCTGGGATCAGGAGACCTCATTTCCTCGAAGACACGCACACTCAGACGTTAATCTTGAGTGTGGGTTCCTTTCTGGGGTCCAGGGCTGTTGTTAGCCACCAGGAATGACAGTGCTCTCCATGCTGAGTGGAGCCATTTTTGCCAGGAAAGAGAGCCCATGGTCACGCCTTGTGCAAAGCATCCCACGCCAGGGGCTCCCATGCCTACATTCCTGTCCTGAAAGGAAGCCACTCAGAGGCAAGGTGGGTCCAACCACCTCCCATGTGTTCACTCATCACTGTGTTCCAGCAGTCACCCCAGTGAACAGTCCTGATGGGATTGGATGTGGCTCAGAATGTCACCCTCATGAGCTCTACCCTGCCACAGCTGCAGTTCTGCAGTGGGAGAAACTCAAAACCTCAAAACACATGCACATGAAAGAAAAGAGCAAGAGCCAGAGCCCAAACAGGCCAGGTGTGGCAAAGACAGCTGGAGTGCCTAGGTTGGGACTCAGAATTATGTCAGTGGGGTGGCATTGCTGCTGGCACCAGCATGATAACCGAGAGCCAGCCCTGCTCATTTTGGGGAGCAGTGTGTTGGGGAAGGCAGCAGAAATTGAGAGGCAGGATTGAGTTTGGCCCTAGGAGGAGGTTGGGTAAGAGGCCAGTGTGGGTTGGAGAGCCTGGGCAGATAGACAGAGGCCAGGGCACACCCCAAAGCCTGGAGACTGCACTTGATGTCCAGGGTTGTGAAACACCACTTCCCCTCTTACTCACAACTGAGAGCAAGGGGCATTGATGAGTTCAGTTTGTGTGTGGCTGCATCCAAGGTGGCTCGGCTAGGAACCTCTGTTTCCTTGACTCAGGAGGCTGGGAGTCCAGGCTCCACTGAGGCTCGGCTGGGAGGATCGGAGTCTGAGTTTATGACTGTGTTCCCTGTAGGATCCATGTTGGCTGAGCCTCAGTGTTTTTGTAATGAGAGGATGGGTGACCGTCATGTCTTTATCACAGGACACACTTGCTAAATGGATTTGTTTGCTCTGAGGAGGAAAGAGAGAGGGGGGAGTGGTGCTGGAGACAGGGATGCAGACAGGGGTCATGGACTTGGCATAACTCAGTCTTGGAGGTGATATCCCATCACCTGTACCCACTTCAATTCCCATGAATCCAGAGGCTGAGCCCCCTTGAGGTGAGGGGTGAACCGGTTCTGGGCAGCAGGATGCTGTGGTACCTCGGAGTCTCTGTGAGACCCCAACACTAGACACACTTGGCCCTTTTGAAATCTTAGGAGAAGCCTTGGGAAGTTGTATGGCAGAGGGGAGCAGCCTCTGCATCTCAGTCCCCTCCAACTTGCCATGGTGTAGAGAGGGAACTGCAGCCACGATGGGACGGACATTGGCCATGTCCCTGTGTGGGACACAGGCCTGATTGAGTTAGGGTGCATTCTTTGTCTCTCCCTTTCTTGTGATTATCCCATCTCTACATTTGTGCTTTAGCCACCTGTGAGTCCCATCTCTGGTTTCAGAGAGAACAGAGGGTGTTATGGGCCAATAGACACAATAAACCCTAGAGATTAGATGCTACCCTACTTTCCAGAAAAGACTGGGCACACCATGAGTTGCACAATGATGGGACCAGGGTCCAAAAGCTGCTGAGAGGGAAGGACTGGTTGTGAATGCATTTTTGAAGGCTCCAAGCTGGAACTCTAGTGGCACCAAGCAGGGCAGATGCTGGTGGGGATGTTTGGGTAGTTGTTGGTGAACACCTGCGCACCTGAGATGGGTAGGCATGGAGGAGAAATCGGCAGCCCATAGGGCTGTTGAAAGTGGTCTTATGTGAAAAGAGGCTCAGGTATGGGCACAGGAAATGACATCATTGCCTTGACAATGGATCAAACAGAACATGGAACCCTGGTATCCAGGCACCCACTTCACTGACCAAGCCATCCGAGCTCACTTGGTTGGAGCCACTGGAGGGAGAAGGATGTTCTCCTGTGGTTGCAGACAATGCCGAGCCTCAGGCTCCCAGGAATCTCAGGGGGGCCAACTAGCCCTTTTGTGGATACACTGGGTGAGGCTTCATCTTAGACGCCAGAGCCTCTGGCGATTGTCGCAGAGGAGCTCAAGAGTAACAGTGAGTAGCACAGGGCAGGTGAGCCCAGCAGGCCCTCTAGTCTGATCCCTGATGAATGGCCCAGGACTCCTATTCTGACTGTGTGTGTGTGTGTGTGTGTGTGTGTGTGTGTGTGTGTGTGTGTGTGTTTGTACTGATGGGAACTGTCCCATTGTGCTTTGACTCTAGTGTATTGGCACAAGTCATTTTTCTGTTTGTCACCATTTCCATTTTGAACCCACCATTCTTGGTCCCAACCCAGGGTGAAAATGATCAGAACACGGAGGAGCCCTTCAGGGTTCAGAGCCTTGAACTTACAGGCAGGACCAGCTTAGGAATGAGCTCCTGCCTGTCATTTGTGGGAGGAACCTACATTTCAGCAGCAACATGGGGTTAATCTCCTGGGATTTCATCCCCACCCAGCAGGTGCTGGATCTCTTGTTCCCAAAACAGCCACCTTCTTCAGTCTTTACTCCTGGTGCCACTCCACATCCTCCAAGGGGACAAGAACCTCAGGTTCTGGATGGATGTTGTAGAATGCCCACAGAGCCAACTGCCAGGCTGGGTGGGGTGCAGTTGCTGGGCTTTGCTGATGTTGTCATCCCCCACAGTTCTTGGAACCTTCTGTGGCAGTGGCATCCAGGACCCCAGCAGCTGTGAGTAGCAGCTCCTCACTGCTTCACTCCAGCGAGCAGGTGGAAGACAGCCGCGTTGTTCATGTCCTCCTAGAGG
The DNA here is from genome assembly GCF_045843805.1 of Urocitellus parryii. Lineage (NCBI taxonomy): Eukaryota > Metazoa > Chordata > Mammalia > Rodentia > Sciuridae > Urocitellus > Urocitellus parryii. The sequence continues at coordinate 40,642,395 of NC_135548.1, forward strand.
GACAGAGCCTGAGGGAGACAAAGCGCATCCCGGTAAGCCCGACAGCAGGGCTGCCTCCTGGGTGTCCACACAGTGGAAGGCAGGAGACACAGCCAACCCCAGGGCTATGGTGGGAAATAAAGAAGAGAGAGGTCCGTCTTAAGGGCTTGACCTGAGGTGGGAGAGCATCAGCATGCCCACCTTCAGTGGTGAGTGGGCCTGTGTATTGTGGGTTTTGCAGGCCAGAAGTGCAGACGGAAGTGCTGTGGACAGATGAAGGCAGAGATATGTCCAGGGTGCAGGCTGCAGTGCCTAGAACTTGGTATTCTCAATGAGTGAAGTTGGAGCAGAGGAGGTGGCAGTGACTTGTCACATGTGTAGGAGGGGATGTGTTCCTGGTGGCAGGGAAGAGAACCTCCTTAGCATGACTAGGTGTAGGAATTTGGGGTCGGGATCACCTGGGGGGTCATGCCAAAGCTTCGGAATGTTAGGCTTTGCATGTATGTAAATACGGAGCTAAAGGGGTTCTTGGCAGAATTTCTATGGATGTGCAGTAGACACGCTAATGCTGCAGGTGTCCAGCTGCAGAGGAGACATGTTCAGTGACTGCCAGTGCTGAGTCAAGTACATCATTACAACCAGACCCGCACCGAGCTTCCAGAGGCCAGGCCTCTCAAAGCTATCATGAAGCACTCAAGTGCACACTCTTGTATCTGAGTCTGTTTTGTGTCGTGGCAGTCAGGACCCAAGTTTAGAGTGCATCTGCCTCTTCCACCCACAAAGGCAGCCTGCATCCCAGATCACACTTGGTGCGCAGATCCCTGGCCCATTGCTCTCATCTCAGTGAGATGAGAGTGTGTCTGTGCATAGGCAGTTTGGTCCTTTGACATGAGTGGAATGTGGCTCCCCAGGGGGAGGGGAGATGGCAGGTACAGGCAGATATTTGTACCAGGATTGTTCTAGTAGCACATTGCAAGAACCCAGGTGGTATATGGAGGACACACTCAGGTAGCAGGATAACAAGATTGTGCCCTTGTATATGTAGCTGAGATTTCTCCTGAATGTTTGACCACAGTCTTCTGGGTAGCTCTTCTAAAAGCCATTCTCTGATGACATTGGTCCCACCCTGATCCAGGTGACCTTTCAGGAGACGGTGACAAGCCTCATCCGCAGGGCCTTGGACCAAAATTTGTTGCAGCATGAGGATGTGGACAACTTTGAGCTGCTGTATATGATGTCTGAGGATGAGAGTAAGTAGGACAATCAGACAGTGGGGAGACATGATCCACAGTGGGCTCAGGATAACTGACAGCCAAGAGAAAGTGGGCCTTGGCCCCAAAATACCAAAGTGTGATGGGCCTGGCGGAGACTCTCAGGGGTTGTGGGTGTTTTGTGGTATAATCCTTGAGTGCCACCTAACAATTCTCTCCACTTCGCTCTGCAGAAATCAAGGTCTCTGACCACTCACTCGTGTGTCTGTCCATGAATCTGGGAATACAATCTTTCATCGTGAGGAAACGCCCCCAGGTCAAGGGAAAGGAGGTAAACACCTACCTTATTCAAGCTGTGCATGTGCTGCCATTCCACTCCGACCTGAGGAAATAAGAAGCCTCAGCACCTGGACATATTTGCTGGAAGCCCATAGAGCCAACTGACAGTCTGGGGTGGCTTTCTGTTTCTGGGTTTGCTGATGTTCCATCCCCCACAGTTCTCAGAATCAACCTGCAAGTCCTCCAGGCCGCTTTCCCACAAGCAGGTGGGAGACACCTGCTTAATTCGTGTCCACTTAGAAACACAAAGTCCAGAGATGGCCAAGAGTGTTCTGGTAAGCCTGGGAGCAGGGGTGTCCCGTGGTGCTTACACCTGGGTGGGGAGCAGACACTGGTCCAATACCATGGACTACTCATGCCCTCTTGAATTTGGAGCTTCTGGATGATCAGGAGGATAGATGGGAATCAAGAAGGGAGAGGTCAGTGTGAAGGGCTGGAGCTGAGATGAGCGAGTGCAGCAGCTTGTCCACTGCCATGTCTGAGGGAGTCTGTGTGTCAGGTGGCAGCATGCAGTCCAGAAGGGCAGGGACAGGTATGGGTGACAGATGAGAACAGGACAGGAACTAGGTTGCAGGTTCCCTTGTATGGGATGCTGACGTCTATGGAGGAGGACAGCAGTGTGAGGTTCTCCATGTTCCTTGAACAAGGAGCTGAGAGAGTCTCTCTGCAGAGTCGATATGGATGTGGAGCAAGCACACTAAATGTCCAGGTAACCCAATGACCACCCTTGCCGGATGAGGTGCCCTCCTACATCCCAGCCAGCACTGAGCCTCTGGAGGCCAGGAGCTCTCGTGGCTATCTTTCAGCTCTCCTGTGTGTGGTCATGTTCCTGGGTCTGTTTTTGGCCCTGGCAATCCAGACCAAAGCCTCTAGGTTTTGTGCCTAGGCCATTCCCAATGCCGCCTGCATCCTCGGGCAGACCTGGGATCTTGGAGGCTATTGTCCCATTCCTCCCAACTTGTGGGATGAGATTGCATCTGTATGCAGGTAGTGGGGTCCTTTCACTCCGAGAGGAGTGCAGCTCCACAAAGAGCAATGGCAGGCCCAGGAAGTCCTATGTACAAGGATTGGGCTAGTAGCCTGTGGGAAGAGCCCACACGATGAGCAGGAGGTCAGCCTCGGGTAGTAGGGTCATGGATGTTGCCCTTGTATTTAGAGTGGAGGTGCCTCCAGAATGCCCCTGCCCACTGTCCTTGAGTAGTCACTTCAAGGCCCATTTCCTGAAGGCCTGTCTCCCATGCAGCTCCAGGTGACCTGCCACGATAGGGCTCCTGTCGTCATCCGCAGCGCCCTCGACCTACACTTCCTTACTGAGGAGAATCCAGAGGATTATGAGCTGGGCCAAATCATCTCTCGCCGTCAGAGTAAGTGAGACAATCAGATAGCAGAGAGCAAGGGTCAGGATGTGGACTCAGGTCAACTCTTAGCAACAAAGAGTAGTCTCTGACCCCCCAAGAACACTCCAACAGGTGTGTTGGGTTCGTGCACAAAGCCAACTGCACTTCTGCTGGTGGAAGGTCTTGAGGTCCAATGGTATACCCCGGTGGATATTGCGGCTCCCCACCAGGTGCCCTCCCCTGGACATGAACAGGCATCCAAAGCTGACATCTTTGAGGAGTGAGGAGGAAAGCCTCTCTCCAGGAGCAGTATGTTTTCATGGTCTGGGATAGGAGTGGTTTCAAAGGAACATGGGAATGCATGGGCTAAAGAGGGAACTGGCATTTTGTGGACTGAAGCAGTACTATTGAAAGCCTTCTGTGTGACCAAAAAACCACTGCCTGGGCAGAGCATTGCCAGGATTCTAGCAAGCAGTAACAGGATGAAATTGGGAAGAAAACACAGCCTGGGAGACAGCCTGAATCATCTGTTTTTGCATAAATTCCATGGTCTTACGCACCTGAGTCCACTAGGCAAGGAGTGATCACAATAGCCAGGTTGTGATCCCTAACTAAAGTCAGATGAGGGCTTCCTGAGCACGTAGCCACAGAGCTCATCTGATAATAATGCCAGCGCTTTTTCGTTGGTTGGTTGGTTGGTTTTTGTGAGCCAAACACCACAGCAGCCATTATCCCAGCCTATGTACCCTGAAGACCACCATCCCTATGAGTTCTAGGATCACTTGTCTCCTATCTTAACCTACTGTTAGGTTAGTAGAGTCTATGGAAGAGGAAGTCTCTGGGGCCTTGGTAGCCTAAGAAATTCATAGCAGAGATCTCCACATCCAACCCAGAAGGGATGGAGAACAGGCTCTAGGTTAGAGGAGGGCAACAGGAAACACATGTTCAGAGGAAGGAGAAGCGGCTGTTGTATTCCCCCACTCGGGGTCATGGCACCACTGGGCCATACACCATGTTGGAGGGAAGCAGTCCCTTTGCTGGTCTTTGGAACCATTGTTCTCAGTAGGGCAGTATTTGGAATGTGGCCTCCATTCTCAGAAGCCTGGTTCACATGGAGGCGGGCTCCACCAACGCAGAAGCATGGCTCTAACGTGGTATCCGTGCTGGTCAGCCTGTCCTCACTGTGGCCATACTTGAGGAAAATAACTCAGAGGAGGAATCCTAGGCCTTTTTTCTCTGGGTTTCATAGCTTTCTCTTTGGTTGTGCACTGAGGCTGTCCATAAAGCTCTAGTGTGTGGCAGTGGAGAGCTCCTCAGCCCTTGCCACAAAGGCATAGACTGGGAGAGAGAGAACGAGGCTGGCAGAGAGGGAGAGAGAGAAAGATGGAGAGGGAGGACCTCTCCTTGGAGAATGAGGATTCAGTGGAGCCAACAGGAACAAGGTACTGTTGCCCAGGGCACAACCCTGTTTAGGTCTTACTCCAACCATGCTCAACCTTTCTTCCAGTCCCTCCCACCCCCCAGTAGTGTATTCATCTTGAATGAGAATTTCATGTTGACATCAGAGCACTCACCATCCAATGCTTCCCTCCAAACCCACCTATGAAGATGGCTCATGTGGGGACTGAATCTTCGGCACAGGAGCCTTTTGTGGGAGATTTCAGATGCAAACCCTAGTGGTGTGCTTTGGCAGATGCAAGAGGACCTGAGATATTCTGGAGTCCAAAGCCTTCGGTAGAAACAGACATTAGGTCTGTTGAAGTGCTCTGCCTAGTTCTTCCTCAGGGAGGACTGTGGAGGCTGTCTTTGTTGGTATTGGTGCTGAATTGGAGAGCTCTCAGGTGTGTGGCTCTGGCCTTTTCTGGCACAGGCTCTCAGATGTTGGCGTGTCCTAGGGAGCACCTCCTGAGTGCCACCTTCTTTTTGTACACCCCTCTCTCCCCAGAGCTGAGGATTCCAGCAGAGGCCACGTATTTTATGCCAAGAATCCTCACAAAAAATCCAACTTTGTGCTGAGGAAAAGGAGCCTCTCCCAAAAGAATGATGGGTGGATCGAGCCTCAACCTCCCTCTCATCCTGCAAAGAAGGCTCCTGCCCTCCTGAGGATGCTTGCAAAACCATTCTGTTGCTGTGTGCCTGGGCGGGGCTGAGGCAGCCCAGGAATATTTACATTGATTACTATTTTCTTCAAAGTTTGAATCTATAGTTTGCCATTGTCCTTGACCTTGTTTAGTAACACAGTTGTTACTCTATCCTGTATTTGTTGTTTCCATTAATATATTATTATTATTTTAAAATATATATGTTTTTGTTACCTGATCTACTGTGATGATTTGAGTATACTAAATGTAGCAGTGATTCCTAAAGGACACATCCAAACCAACAGGAAGGAATGTTTCATTCTATCAGCAAGAACTTTGGTTTTTAGGAGTTTGGCAGATGGCATTATCTGAGTCAGTTTTCCAATGGGGGCAATGAAGTATCAGCTATGATGGTACAAACACAAACAAAGACACACAAACACACACAAGAGCACACACACTCACTGAGAGATCGATAGACAGATGGAGTTGGTCTCTGCTGAAATACTTTGGAGACATGGTTCTGATTTCTCCCCTTTTGGAGTATTTTCAATTGCACAAGGTGTCTTGCAAATGAACCCATGTCTGAGGAAGACATGCATGTGTACTTCACATGCCACTTTTCACATAGCAGGAAGGTCATGTAATATTTTTCATGCAGCTGTCTTTTGACTGTGAACCATCCCATGAGGTCAGCTGTGGAATTTTCAACTTGTAGCATCACAATGGGGATCCACTCTTTGGATTTGGGGATATTTCCGATTTTCTTGATTCAGATTGGAATGATATATATATATTAGTTTTTGATGAAAATTCTGCATTTGATGGTAATGAATGTCGTGCATCTAGGAATCTGTAGAGTGCAGACAATGAATGGATGCCTACTGTTGTCTGGACTGGTCTGAAAAGTCCTGTAGCATCTGAGCATGTGTGAGGGCTGTACAGGTCTTGCCAAAAGTCCAGGTCAGATGATCCTGCACAAAGCTGAACTCCTAGTGGTCTCCACAACAGTGTAAGGGCCAAGGAGAAACACACTTCCACACAGAAGTTGGGAAGCTACCTTATGAAGGTGATCATAGATACGGGATTATTAATATATCCAGGTTGGCATCTATTATTTTTTTAGCTTTTGACTTTCGCAGCTGTGGGCATCTTGACAACCATCAACTCCCTGTAAGCACAGACAACTCTATAAGAACCTGAGGATAAATTTCCCTGTGCATGTCCCCTTGTGAAACTGCTTAAGCACCGCCTGGTTTACACACAGGTGGAATTTCTAGGTCAAAGTGTGCATGTTTACTTCTTTGACTAAGCACTGCCAGGTGGCTCTTCTGCATAGCTCTACCTGTGGCCAGGATTGTATTATCTAGCTTTCTAACTTTTGCATGTTGAGTAGATACATAGTGGGAGCACACTGTTTTTGTTGGTATTTTTCTTGGTATCTATTCTGATGCTTTTCACTGGGGGATTTTTTCCTGTGAAATTGGGCTTCCTCTACTTGACCTTATTTTCTTCTTTTTAAAATTTTTTCAATGTGACTTTTTAATTTTAGTTTTATTAAAGACATTGCCCCTTGCTTGCATAGTCTATATCTAAAGCACTAGTCCTTGCTCCAAGGCCCAGCTTGCTCTCAGCTGCCCCAGGAGGGGAACAGTCTTTGGCGGTAGACAAGAGACGCCCCTGCAGGGGGCACAAGTGCTTTGGCCCTCTGGTGTCTTGCCAGCAGTGCTTCCCATGCTCACAGAGGGTTGCAGACACTGAGTCAATGGTCCAGGTGGTCTTTTGTTCAGTCTGATCTCAAATTGAGCTCCTCTGAGAGGTCATATTGAAGTCCTTGTGTGTACCTGATCCATCATTTTAAACAATATTCCAAGTTCACTTTTTGTGTGTACGTGGGTTCTGGGGATTGAACCCAGGGCCTTGAGCCTGTGAGGCAAGTGACCTACCTGAGCTACACCCTCAGAGACCCCTGTAAAAGTATTTCCCCTTTGCCTCGGGGTCTAAGTTGCCAAGGCTGACCTCAAACGTTCCTCTTGCCTCAGCCTCCCTGGTGGCTGGCATGACAGGCATGCACCTGGGACTGTCACACTCGAGCCTGTGATGGGAACTCATGTGCATCTGTCCAGGGCTGAGCATGGTTAGGCAGAGCTGTGCTCCAGGCTCCCTGCAGGGCTGTGGAGGCTTCTGCTGCCCAGCAGCCCTGGTGCCATGGCCAGGGCTCCTCCCAGCCGAGGGCAGGCAGCTGCCCATTGCTGTAGGCTGACCTTATTTTCTTCTTATGGCACTCGTCCGTTCTCTGGAGTATGTTGTATGGTTTGTCCATTAGGAGTCTAACAGGTCCTCTAGAACCTTCAAACAATTAGTAAAATTCCTGAACAGTAAGTGAGCGCGCGCAGAAATTGGGCTAATATTTTGGGAAGAACAATGTTGGATGATATATTCATGGCTTGAATATGTCATCCAACATGAAGTTATATTTTATTACTTACAAAATAATAAAATAATGAAGCAATACCATGGGCTGAGCTAAAATAGATCCTTAGGATCTTAGGCATTCTGTAATAAATCTGTGTCACTTGAAGTATAGAGTTGATCGACTCTGAGTAATGAAACAGAAGTAAAGGTATCAAAGCCAATGATCATCTGTTTCCAATTTTCTGTGATTTGGTTCAAGTGGTAAAGTGGTGATATTTATTAATAATGGATCGAATAGGTTCATAATTGTTTTAGAGTACAATTAGATGCCTTCAAACTTTAGGCTACATGGGCACATTTGAGAACGGTTCCAGCCATTCTCTCATCCTTTGGGTCATTCCCCTCCTATGTCCTGTGAGACATTTTCTATGTGAGGCTTTAAGAAGAAGAAGAGAATATTCTGTAAAGAAAACCTTGTGATCTGTGCAGTATGAAGTTGAATGGATTCATTCAGAAATCAGAAATTCTATTGAAAGATATTTATTGGCATGAGCCAAATAAAACCTATTTTTAGGCATCCTGGTGAAGACAAGGTTTTATCTTTATGTCTCATTTTCTATGTTTTGCTGTTGTTGTTGTTGTTAGAATGAAATTCATATGTTGCCAGACCATTCTATCAGATGTGTAACTAGATGCCATTTAAATTACCCACTTTTACATGGTAGACAGTTTTTAATGAACACTGCCTGTCTGCACCTTTTTTAAAAACAGGACTGGGATCAGAAGCCCAAATACCAATGGTTAGCTGGAGCATATTTTTCATTTGGCCTATCTGTCAGTATTCCCTGAGGTCATCTGTGCAATCAGCTTCGTTACTCCTGCTCCCTCACTGGATTTCATAGAAACCATATGCTATGTATGAATCAGGGACACCAATCCCACAACATAGCATTCTTGGAATATCCAAAGTCCCACTTTTCACTTCGCCATGCCTGAGATCAGCAGTAATATTTATCAGCAAATGTGAGATTTTCAAAGATCCAATTCTATGTGCTCCTTTCTCATAGAGCCTTAGGCAGGGATATAGCATACATAAATATTAAGTAAAGTCCATAGTTTTTAAAATGTCATCCATTGAATAGTTGACACATGTCTGAGATACTTTTTATTTTGGAGGAGGTATTATTTAATAGGGAATTCCAACAGCTACCTAATAGTGAAATGAGAAGTCTTGCATCCATTTTATTTTGTTTCTGATGATTTTTATGAGTAAGGGTAAGATACTTCCTTGTTCTGATGCAGATGTTGCCCACTTTTGTGAATGGATGCGGGGTGTCACCTACTACTTGCATATCTGCATATTGGGCTTGACACTGCTATCGTACTTGGTAGTTGGCAAAAAGTCAATACTGAAGTTAAGCTCTTGTGTTCTAGCAGCAGAGCTGAAGATCCTTGATGTGCCACCTTCTGCAATCCATGCTGCTCTCTTCATGTTCCTTATTGACTTCCTGGTGATGAGCATCATGGTCTCCTGGTCTTGAGAATGGCCAAGCATTGCTCTGTGAATGTGGAAGATGGGCATGTGGAAGGCTCCAGGGAGGAGGGATCATTGAACATGTACTCGAATCCATGTGCCTGTTGAATGACCTGTTTTTTTATTTTTGGGTTTTAAGGGAGACACTGCCCTAAAACACTTCTGTGCAGCTGGGGATGCAGGCTTCTGCTTCACCTTGCAGGAAGCATTAACGAATCCTTTCCAGAAGACATGAGAAGAGAGAAGTGAGCCTCTGGTATCATGCAGGTTCCTTGCATTGCCCATGGGCTAGAAGAGAGAAGAGTTGCTTCATGAGATTTGATCCCCTTTTTCCTGAAAAGTTCCACACAGAGGTGAGTCCCCAGCATGTTTAGAAATCATTTCAGACACCTTTCTGGACGGAATTGAATCAGAGCCCCTGATGATGTGGAAGAGCTAAAGATGGGTTTGCTATGAATTTTCTATTTCATTCATCAGGGCCTGAGTCAAGTCAGTCATTGTGCTGTCAACACATGAGCTGCTGGTCAAATGTGAGGAAGTGGTCTTGCTTTATGAAAACACCACCCTGATTCAGTGAGCCAGAGGCAGCTTGCAGTCCCTGTTTTCCTGTAAAGGCAGATTGCTGTGGATGGCCTCTGGCCTCGTCATGCAGCCCTGCTCAGAGTAGGGGATTGAGGGACCAGGCAGATCCCTAGTTCCTTTTGACTTTTATTGCCATTGGGCCACCCCAGGGTCCTTGGACTCTACCTGGTCTTCTGGCCTGGGTCAGGGGATGTGAGGTTTGGAATCCCCCTCTGTGGCAGGATCCCAGCCCCCCCAGCCACTTGAGGTCAGCACATCCTTCCCTAATTGTGTTAGAGTTGGAGACTTCTCCCACCCATCCTCATCCATGCTCATCCCACATTTTGTAGCTTGGCACCTGAGGACCTTTATTCATTGACTTACTTGTTAGTGATGATGGTTACTAAGACTAAGTGACTCTTTCAAGTCACATCACTTGCATGGTAGGGCTAGAGCATGGATCTTCCTAATTGATTTCATGGGACTCTCTCATGGAAACTGTGACTGCTTCCTAAACACACACTCTACATTTGGAGTGTCAAAATTCTTGCCACTGCCTCCTTGGCAAGTGTATCTTGTCTTCTACGTGGGAATTTCACAAATATTTTCCTTTGGTTTGTGGAGGTCATGCAGAAGGGATTTCATTTGAAATAGCCCAAACAAGAAATACCAGTTGTCTTTTTCGCACATGGATGTGTGTAGTGAACACCCCTTTCTGTGTGCTTGCATGAGTTACTCCTTTGAATTTGTTGAAGAATGGTTGGCTGGGGAGCAAGTTAACGAGAGATGGATATCAATGTTTGTCAAGTATTCTGACGTGAAGAATGTATTGAGGATGTGAAGGCTTTTCTAGCCAGTTCCTATGGCTCAGTCAGGGATCAGTCAGAGGATTCTGTCTGGTAGACTCTTTGGCACAGATGTCAAAGTGGCCTGGTCTTACCCTGTCCAGGACTGAATGCTGAGCTTGAGTGGGAGCTTCTTGTCATTTCAAGCATTTCCATGAGTCTGTCCTCTGTTCTCTTGTATCCAAGTGGTTTCTAATAGGAAAGCAGAACAAAAATTGAAAGTATGGTGATTGATTATTTTTACCAATGTTATTTCAATCCACTTTGTTTAATACGAAATTACCTTTATGCTAGTAAGATTTCATATGTGAGGAAATAATGAAAATATTGGGGTTAGGGGATGAGAATATGCAAATCAAACATTTTTGAGCACCAAGACCCGTTTTTTGTTTTTGTTTTTGTTTTTTTTTTAACTTAAATAATATTAAGTGCCAGAGGACCACCGCTGCCATTCAGCCTCAACAACCTCCAGGTCCAGCCTCCAGGTGGCCCATTTCACCAGGGTGTGTGGGACCACACTGTCCTGGGATGAGAGAACAGTACCCACGGATGTTGACATCTCACAGAGTAGATATTGCCAGTGACAGTAGGGAGCTATTGGCACATGAGGAAGGGAAGAGCTCTCAGGATGGGAAGAGGGGGCCGCTTCGAGACTCATTGGGTATGGCACGAGGCTGCTGGGTGTGGTGTTGGCCTGGGCCCACTGAGTGGGGCAGATCCGTGGTCTGTGTTTCTATACGCTCCTCTGTAGCCTGTGTTGGCAGCAGATCAGGGAATTGCGATCAGAAGTGCTCCCAGTAACACAGGCACCAGCCCCCAGAGTGTGTGCCTATCCGTTTCCCCACCTGGCCTGACTTAGTGCCTGTCTTGCCTCAGGGCTGAGACCCTACAATCTCTGATGAGGGTGTCTGTGGTCCAGATCCAACCTGCATGGCCAACATGCTCAGACCTTCAGCTGGGTCCTAGGCTGCTGCAACCAAACTCTGTTAACTGGGTGGCCGACAACAGAGGAAGTGTCTTCCGTTGAGCTCCAGAGGCTCAACACAGTAGGTGTTGGGCTGTCCCAGTGCCATAACCCCTCCCAGGTTTCAAGGGGACTGTCTCCCCAACTCTCCCAGCCCTTGCCCACTCTCCAATTGCTGCCCACGATCTGTGGTTCCCATATGGGCATCCCGCCCTGGCTCCAACCTCACATATCCGGTATCCCCCAGTCTCCCTGGTATCTGGGTCCAGACTCTCCTCTTCCTACAAGAATATCAGATATTGGATTTGGTCCCAGTTGATGCTGTGTTCCATCATGTGAGCTCTTAGCTTCATCACTGTGCAAAGACTCTTTTCCCACACAAGTTCGCACGACTTTTGGCTGGCTAAGAATTTTCAGGCGACACTTTTCTAATGAGTACACTTTCCTTCCTTCCGATCTCCCACCAGTGAGCATTCCTCGCACCCTTGTCCTAGTTCCTTTATGGCAGTTTCCCTCCTTATGGCTGAGAGGACCTAGTGACCCCTGAATTCACACGTTCTCCTTAATCACCAACACACTGCAGAATTCTCCAGGGGGCCATATATGCTCCTGGAAGTTGGTGTTGGAAATAGTTCTCCATCCATTAATCACTCCCTCACTCACTAATGTCCTTGTGTCCTTGAGAAAGGCTCTCCCTTTCCTGGTTTTCCTGAATAGAAATCCTCTTGCCTCTTGGGTGAATAGGGTTATGGGTTGTGCAGAGGGTGTTGGTCCACTGAGCATCTTAGAGACTGTCCTTTATGGAGCCTAATGATCCTCACTGGGGAATGAGGCCAGGGTCCTAACTGTGGTTAGTTAGAGAGGGAAAGAAGGACGAGGGAAACTCAGATGTCCCTTCATGGCCCCTGGAGTTAGAGGACTTACCCCTTTGCACCTGGGATCAGGAGACCTCATTTCCTCGAGGACACGCACACTCAGACGTTAATCTTGAGTGTGGGTTCCTTTCTGGGGTCCAGGGCTGTTGTTAGCCACCAGGAATGACAGTGCTCTCCATGCTGAGTGGAGCCATTTTTGCCAGGAAAGAGAGCCCATGGTCACGCCTTGTGCAAAGCATCCCACGCCAGGGGCTCCCATGCCTACATTCCTGTCCTGAAAGGAAGCCACTCAGAGGCAAGGTGGGTCCAACCACCTCCCATGTGTTCACTCATCACTGTGTTCCAGCAGTCACCCCAGTGAACAGTCCTGATGGGATTGGATGTGGCTCAGAATGTCACCCTCATGAGCTCTACCCTGCCACAGCTGCAGTTCTGCAGTGGGAGAAACTCAAAACCTCAAAACACATGCACATGAAAGAAAAGAGCAAGAGCCAGAGCCCAAACAGGCCAGGTGTGGCAAAGACAGCTGGAGTGCCTAGGTTGGGACTCAGAATTATGTCAGTGGGGTGGCATTGCTGCTGGCACCAGCATGATAACCGAGAGCCAGCCCTGCTCATTTTGGGGAGCAGTGTGTTGGGGAAGGCAGCAGAAATTGAGAGGCAGGATTGAGTTTGGCCTTAGGAGGAGGTTGGGTAAGAGGCCAGTGTGGGTTGGAGAGCCTGGGCAGATAGACAGAGGCCAGGGCACACCCCAAAGCCTGGAGACTGCACTTGATGTCCAGGGTTGTGAAACACCACTTCCCCTCTTACTCACAACTGAGAGCAAGGGGCATTGATGAGTTCAGTTTGTGTGAGGCTGCATCCAAGGTGGCTTGGCTAGGAACCTCTGTTTCCTTGACTCAGGAGGCTGGGAGTCCAGGCTCCACTGAGGCTCGGCTGGGAGGATCGGAGTCTGAGTTTATGCCTGTGTTCCCTGTAGGATCCATGTTGGCTGAGCCTCAGTGTTTTTGTAATGAGAGGATGGGTGACCGTCATGTCTTTATCACAGGACACACTTGCTAAATGGATTTGTTTGCTCTGAGGAGGAAAGAGAGAGGGGGGAGTGGTGCTGGAGACAGGGATGCAGACAGGGGTCATGGACTTGGCATAACTCAGTCTTGGAGGTGATATCCCATCACCTGTACCCACTTCAATTCCCATGAATCCAGAGGCTGAGCCCCCTTGAGGTGAGGGGTGAACCGGTTCTGGGCAGCAGGATGCTGTGGTACCTCGGAGTCTCTGTGAGACCCCAACACTAGACACACTTGGCCCTTTTGAAATCTTAGGAGAAGCCTTGGGAAGTTGTATGGCAGAGGGGAGCAGCCTCTGCATCTCAGTCCCCTCCAACTTGCCATGGTGTAGAGAGGGAACTGCAGCCACGATGGGACAGACATTGGCCATGTCCCTGTGTGGGACACAGGCCTGATTGAGTTAGGGTGCATTCTTTGTCTCTCCCTTTCTTGTGATTATCCCATCTCTACATTTGTGCTTTAGCCACCTGTGAGTCCCATCTCTGGTTTCAGAGAGAACAGAGGGTGTTATGGGCCAATAGACACAATAAACCCTAGAGATTAGATGCTACCCTACTTTCCAGAAAAGACTGGGCACACCATGAGTTGCACAATGATGGGACCAGGGTCCAAAAGCTGCTGAGAGGGAAGGACTGGTTGTGAATGCATTTTTGAAGGCTCCAAGCTGGAACTCTAGTGGCACCAAGCAGGGCAGATGCTGGTGGGGATGTTTGGGTAGTTGTTGGTGAACACCTGTGCACCTGAGATGGGTAGGCATGGAGGAGAAATCGGCAGCCCATAGGGCTGTTGAAAGTGGTCTTATGTGAAAAGAGGCTCAGGTATGGGCACAGGAAATGACATCATTGCCTTGACAATGGATCAAACAGAACATGGAACCCTGGTATCCAGGCACCCACTTCACTGACCAAGCCATCCGAGCTCACTTGGTTGGAGCCACTGGAGGGAGAAGGATGTTCTCCTGTGGTTGCAGACAATGCCGAGCCTCAGGCTCCCAGGAATCTCAGGGGGGCCAACTAGCCCTTTTGTGGATACACTGGGTGAGGCTTCATCTTAGACGCCAGAGCCTCTGGCGATTGTCGCAGAGGAGCTCAAGAGTAACAGTGAGTAGCACAGGGCAGGTGAGCCCAGCAGGCCCTCTAGTCTGATCCCTGATGAATGGCCCAGGACTCCTATTCTGACTCTGTGTGTGTGTGTGTGTGTGTGTGTGTGTGTGTGTGTGTGTGTGTTTGTACTGATGGGAACTGTCCCATTGTGCTTTGACTCTAGTGTATTGGCACAAGTCATTTTTCTGTTTGTCACCATTTCCATTTTGAACCCACCATTCTTGGTCCCAACCCAGGGTGAAAATGATCAGAACACGGAGGAGCCCTTCAGGGTTCAGAGCCTTGAACCTTACAGGCAGGACCAGCTTAGGAATGAGCTCCTGCCTGTCATTTGTGGGAGGAACCTACATTTCAGCAGCAACATGGGGTTAATCTCCTGGGATTTCATCCCCACCCAGCAGGTGCTGGATCTCTTGTTCCCAAAACAGCCACCTTCTTCAGTCTTTACTCCTGGTGCCACTCCACATCCTCCAAGGGGACAAGAACCTCAGGTTCTGGATGGATGTTGTAGAATGCCCACAGAGCCAACTGCCAGGCTGGGTGGGGTGCAGTTGCTGGGCTTTGCTGATGTTGTCATCCCCCACAGACCTTGGAACCTTCTGTGGCAGTGGCATCCAGGACCCCAGCAGCTGTGAGTAGCAGCTCCTCACTGCTTCACTCCAGCGAGCAGGTGGAAGACAGCCGCGTTGTTCACGTCCTCCTAGAGGGACAGAGCCTGAGGGAGACAAAGCACATCCCGGTAAGCCCGACAGCAGGGCTGCCTCCTGGGTATCCACACAGTGGAAGGCAGGAGACACAGCCAACCCCAGGGCTATGGTGGGAAATAAAGAAGAGAGAGGTCCGTCTTAAGGGCTTGACCTGAGGAGGGAGAGCATCAGCATGCCCAGCTTCAGTGGTGAGTGGGCCTGTGTATTGTGGGTTTTGCAGGCCAGAAGTGCAGACGGAAGTGCTGTGGACAGATGAAGGCAGAGATATGTCCAGGGTGCAGGCTGCAGTGCCTAGAACTTGGTATTCTCAATGAGTGAAGTTGGAGCAGAGGAGGTGGCAGTGACTTGTCACATGTGTAGGAGGGGATGTGTTCCTGGTGGCAGGGAAGAGAACCTCCTTAGCATGACTAGGTGTAGGAATTTGGGGTCGGGATCACCTGGGGGGTCATGCCAAAGCTTCGGAATGTTAGGCTTTGCATGTATGTAAATATGGAGCTAAAGGGGTTCTTGGCAGAATTTCTATGGATGTGCAGTAGACACGCTAATGCTGCAGGTGTCCAGCTGCAGAGGAGACATGTTCAGTGACTGCCAGTGCTGAGTCAAGTACATCATGACAACCAGACCCGCACCGAGCTTCCAGAGGCCAGGGCCTCTCAAAGCTATCATGAAGCACTCAAGTGCACACTCTTGTATCTGAGTCTGTTTTGTGTCGTGGCAGTCAGGACCCAAATTTTCAGTGCATCTGCCTCTTCCACCCACAAAGGCAGCCTGCATCCCAGATCACACTTGGTGCGCAGATCCCTGGCCCATTGCTCTCATCTCAGTGAGATGAGAGTGTGTCTGTGCATAGGCAGTTTGGTCCTTTGACATGAGTGGAATGTGGCTCCCCAGGGGGAGGGGAGATGGCAGGTACAGGCAGATATTTGTACCAGGATTGTTCTAGTAGCACATTGCAAGAACCCAGGTGGTATATGGAGGACACACTCAGGTAGCAGGATAACAAGATTGTGCCCTTGTATATGTAGCTGAGATTTCTCCTGAATGTTTGACCACAGTCTTCTGGGTAGCTCTTCTAAAAGCCATTCTCTGATGACATTTGTCCCACCCTGATCCAGGTGACCTTTCAGGAGACGGTGACAAGCCTCATCCGCAGGGCCTTGGACCAAAATTTGTTGCAGCATGAGGATGTGGACAACTTTGAGCTGCTGTATATGATGTCTGAGGATGAGAGTAAGTAGGACAATCAGACAGTGGGGAGACATGATCCACAGTGGGCTCAGGATAACTGACAGCCAAGAGAAAGTGGGCCTTGGCCCCAAAATACCAAAGTGTGATGGGCCTGGCGGAGACTCTCAGGGGTTGTGGGTGTTTTGTGGTATAATCCTTGAGTGCCACCTAACAATTCTCTCCACTTCGCTCTGCAGAAATCAAGGTCTCTGACCACTCACTCGTGTGTCTGTCCATGAATCTGGGAATACAATCTTTCATCGTGAGGAAACGCCCCCAGGTCAAGGGAAAGGAGGTAAACACCTACCTTATTCAAGCTGTGCATGTGCTGCCATTCCACTCCGACCTGAGGAAATAAGAAGCCTCAGCACCTGGACATATTTGCTGGAAGCCCATAGAGCCAACTGACAGTCTGGGGTGGCTTTCTGTTTCTGGGTTTGCTGATGTTCCATCCCCCACAGTTCTCAGAATCAACCTGCAAGTCCTCCAGGCCGCTTTCCCACAAGCAGGTGGGAGACACCTGCTTAATTCGTGTCCACTTAGAAACACAAAGTCCAGAGATGGCCAAGAGTGTTCTGGTAAGCCTGGGAGCAGGGGTGTCCCGTGGTGCTTACACCTGGGTGGGGAGCAGACACTGGTCCAATACCATGGACTACTCATGCCCTCTTGAATTTGGAGCTTCTGGATGATCAGGAGGATAGATGGGAATCAAGAAGGGAGAGGTCAGTGTGAAGGGCTGGAGCTGAGATGAGCGAGTGCAGCAGCTTGTCCACTGCCATGTCTGAGGGAGTCTGTGTGTCAGGTGGCAGCATGCAGTCCAGAAGGGCAGGGACAGGTATGGGTGACAGATGAGAATAGGACAGGAACTAGGTTGCAGGTTCCCTTGTATGGGATGCTGACGTCTATGGAGGAGGACAGCAGTGTGAGGTTCTCCATGTTCCTTGAACAAGGAGCTGAGAGAGTCTCTCTGCAGAGTCGATATGGATGTGGAGCAAGCACACTAAATGTCCAGGTAACCCAATGACCACCCTTGCCGGATGAGGTGGCCTCCTACATCCCAGCCAGCACTGAGCCTCTGGAGGCCAGGAGCTCTCGTGGCTATCTTTCAGCTCTCCTGTGTGTGGTCATGTTCCTGGGTCTGTTTTTGGCCCTGGCAATCCAGACCAAAGCCTCTAGGTTTTGTGCCTAGGCCATTCCCAATGCCGCCTGCATCCTCGGGCAGACCTGGGATCTTGGAGGCTATTGTCCCATTCCTCCCAACTTGTGGGATGAGATTGCATCTGTATGCAGGTAGTGGGGTCCTTTCACTCCGAGAGGAGTGCAGCTCCACAAAGAGCAATGGCAGGCCCAGGAAGTCCTATGTACAAGGATTGGGCTAGTAGCCTGTGGGAAGAGCCCACACGATGAGCAGGAGGTCAGCCTCGGGTAGTAGGGTCATGGATGTTGCCCTTGTATTTAGAGTGGAGGTGCCTCCAGAATGCCCCTGCCCACTGTCCTTGAGTAGTCACTTCAAGGCCCATTTCCTGAAGGCCTGTCTCCCATGCTGCTCCAGGTGACCTGCCACGATAGGGCTCCTATCGTCATCTGCAGCGCCCTCGACCTACACTTCCTTACTGAGGAGAATCCAGAGGATTATGAGCTGGGCCAAATCATCTCTCGCCGTCAGAGTAAGTGAGACAATCAGATAGCAGAGAGCAAGGGTCAGGATGTGGACTCAGGTCAACTCTTAGCAACAAAGAGTAGTCTCTGACCCCCAAGAACACTCCAACAGGTGTGTTGGGTTCGTGCACAAAGCCAACTGCACTTCTGCTGGTGGAAGGTCTTGAGGTCCAATGGTATACCCCGGTGGATATTGCAGCTCCCCACCAGGTGCCCTCCCCTGGACATGAACAGGCATCCAAAGCTGACATCTTTGAGGAGTGAGGAGGAAAGCCTCTCTCCAGGAGCAGTATGTTTTCATGGTCTGGGATAGGAGTGGTTTCAAAGGAACATGGGAATGCATGGGCTAAAGAGGGAACTGGCATTTTGTGGACTGAAGCAGTACTATTGAAAGCCTTCTGTGTGACCAAAAAACCACTGCCTGGGCAGAGCATTGCCAGGATTCTAGCAAGCAGTAACAGGATGAAATTGGGAAGAAAACACAGCCTGGGAGACAGCCTGAATCATCTGTTTTTGCATAAATTCCATGGTCTTACACACCTGAGTCCACTAGGCAAGGAGTGATCACAATAGCCAGGTTGTGATCCCTAACTAAAGTCAGATGAGGGCTTCCTGAGCACGTAGCCACAGAGCTCATCTGATAATAATGCCAGCGCTTTTTCGTTGGTTGGTTGGTTGGTTTTTGTGAGCCAAACACCACAGCAGCCATTATCCCAGCCTATGTACCCTGAAGACCACCATCCCTATGAGTTCTAGGATCACTTGTCTCCTATCTTAACCTACTGTTAGGTTAGTAGAGTCTATGGAAGAGGAAGTCTGTCTGGGGCCTTGGTAGCCTAAGAAATTCATAGCAGAGATCTCCACATCCAACCCAGAAGGGATGGAGAACAGGCTCTAGGTTAGAGGAGGGCGACAGGAAACACATGTTCAGAGGAAGGAGAAGCGGCTGTTGTATTCCCCCACTCGGGGTCATGGCACCACTGGGCCATACACCATGTTGGAGGGAAGCAGTCCCTTTGCTGGTCTTTGGAACCATTGTTCTCAGTAGGGCAGTATTTGGAATGTGGCCTCCATTCTCAGAAGCCTGGTTCACATGGAGGCGGGCTCCACCAACGCAGAAGCATGGCTCTAATGTGGTATCCGCGCTGGTCAGCCTGTCCTCACTGTGGCCATACTTGAGGAAAATAACTCAGAGGAGGAATCCTAGGCCTTTTTTCTCTGGGTTTCATAGCTTTCTCTTTGGTTGTGCACTGAGGCTGTCCATAAAGCTCTAGTGTGTGGCAGTGGAGAGCTCCTCAGCCCTTGCCACAAAGGCATAGACTGGGAGAGAGAGAACGAGGCTGGCAGAGAGGGAGAGAGAGAAAGATGGAGAGGGAGGACCTCTCCTTGGAGAATGAGGATTCAGTGGAGCCAACAGGAACAAGGTACTGTTGCCCAGGGCAAAACCCTGTTTAGGTCTTACTCCAACCATGCTCAACCTTTCTTCCAGTCCCTCCCACCCCCCAGTAGTGTATTCATCTTGAATGAGAATTTCATGTTGACATCAGAGCACTCACCATCCAATGCTTCCCTCCAAACCCACCTATGAAGATGGCTCATGTGGGGACTGAATCTTCGGCACAGGAGCCTTTTGTGGGAGATTTCAGATGCAAACCCTAGTGGTGTGCTTTGGCAGATGCAAGAGGACCTGAGATATTCTGGAGTCCAAAGCCTTCTGTAGGAACAGACATTAGGTCTGTTGAAGTGCTCTGCCTAGTTCTTCCTCAGGGAGGACTGTGGAGGCTGTCTTTGTTGGTATTGGTGCTGAATTGGAGAGCTCTCAGGTGTGTGGCTCTGGCCTTTTCTGGCACAGGCTCTCAGATGTTGTCGTGTCCTAGGGAGCACCTCCTGAGTGCCACCTTCTTTTTGTACACCCCTCTCTCCCCAGAGCTGAGGATTCCAGCAGAGGCCAACGTATTTGATGCCAAGAATCCTCACAAAAAATCCAACTTTGTGCTGAGGAAAAGGAGCCTCTCCCAAAAGAATGATGGGTGGATCGAGCCTCAACCTCCCTCTCGTCCTGCAAAGAAGGCTCCTGCCCTCCTGAGGATGCTTGCAAAACCATTCTGTTGCTGTGTGCCTGGGCGGGGCTGAGGCAGCCCAGGAATATTTACATTGATTACTATTTTCTTCAAAGTTTGAATCTATAGTTTGCCATTGTCCTTGACCTTGTTTAGTAACACAGTTGTTACTCTATCCTGTATTTGTTGTTTCCATTAATATATTATTATTATTTTAAAATATATATGTTTTTGTTACCTGATCTACTGTGATGATTTGAGTATACTAAATGTAGCAGTGATTCCTAAAGGACACATCCAAACCAACAGGAAGGAATGCTTCATTCTATCAGCAAGAACCTTGGTTTTTAGGAGTTTGGCAGATGGCATTATCTGAGTCAGTTTTCCAATGGGGGCAATGGAGTATCAGCTATGATGGTACAAACACAAACAAAGACACACAAACACACACAAGAGCACACACACTCACTGAGAGATAGATAGACAGATGGAGTTGGTCTCTGCTGAAATACTTTGGAGACATGGTTCTGATTTCTCCCCTTTTGGAGTATTTTCAATTGCACAAGGTGTCTTGCAAATGAACCCATGTCTGAGGAAGACATGCATGTGTACTTCACATGCCACTTTTCACATAGCAGGAAGGTCATGTAATATTTTTCATGCAGCTGTCTTTTGACTGTGAACCATCCCATGAGGTCAGCTGTGGAATTTTCAACTTGTAGCATCACAATGGGGATCCACTCTTTGGATTTGGGGATATTTCCGATTTTCTTGATTCAGATTGGAATGATATATATATATTAGTTTTTGATGAAAATTCTGCATTTGATGGTAATGAATGCCGTGCATCTAGGAATCTGTAGAGTGCAGACAATGAATGGATGCCTACTGTTGTCTGGACTGGTCTGAAAAGTCCTGTAGCATCTGAGCATGTGTGAGGGCTGTACAGGTCTTGCCAAAAGTCCAGGTCAGATGATCCTGCACAAAGCTGAACTCCTAGTGGTCTCCACAACAGTGTAAGGGCCAAGGAGGAACTCACTTCCACACAGAAGTTGGGAAGCTACCTTATGAAGGTGATCATAGATACGGGATTATTAATATATCCAGGTTGGCATCTATTATTTTTTTAGCTTTTGACTTACGCAGCTGTGGGCATCTTGACAACCATCAACTCCCTGTAAGCACAGACAACTCTATAAGAACCTGAGGATAAATTTCCCTGTGCATGTCCCCTTGTGAAACTGCTTAAGCACCGCCTGGTTTACACACAGGTGGAATTTCTAGGTCAAAGTGTGCATGTTTACTTCTTTGACTAAGCACTGCCAGGTGGCTCTTCTGCATAGCTCTACCTGTGGCCAGGATTGTATTATCTAGCTTTCTAACTTTTGCATGTTGAGTAGATACATAGTGGGAGCACACTGTTTTTGTTGGTATTTTTCTTGGTATCTATTCTGATGCTTTTCACTGGGGGATTTTTTCCTGTGAAAATGGGCTTCCTCTACTTGACCTTATTTTCTTCTTTTTAAAATTTTTTCAATGTGACTTTTTAATTTTAGTTTTATTAAAGACATTGCCCCTTGCTTGCATAGTCTATATCTAAAGCACTAGTCCTTGCTCCAAGGCCCAGCTTGCTCTCAGCTGCCCCAGGAGGGGAACAGTCTTTGGCGGTAGACAAGAGACGCCCCTGCAGGGGGCACAAGTGCTTTGGCCCTCTGGTGTCTTGCCAGCAGTGCTTCCCATGCTCACAGAGGGTTTCAGACACTGAGTCAATGGTCCAGGTGGTCTTTTGTTCAGTCTGATCTCAAATGGAGCTCCTCTGAGAGGTCATATTGAAGTCCTTGTGTGTACCTGATCCATCATTTTAAACAATATTCCAAGTTCACTTTTTGTGTGTACGTGGGTTCTGGGGATTGAACCCAGGGCCTTGAGCCTGTGAGGCAAGTGACCTACCTGAGCTACACCCTCAGAGACCCCTGTAAAAGTATTTCCCCTTTGCCTCGGGGTCTAAGTTGCCAAGGCTGACCTCAAACGTTCCTCTTGCCTCAGCCTCCCTGGTGGCTGGCATGACAGGCATGCACCTGGGACTGTCACACTCGAGCCTGTGATGGGAACTCATGTGCATCTGTCCAGGGCTGAGCATGGTTAGGCAGAGCTGTGCTCCAGGCTCCCTGCAGGGCTGTGGAGGCTTCTGCTGCCCAGCAGCCCTGGTGCCATGGCCAGGGCTCCTCCCAGCCGAGGGCAGGCAGCTGCCCATTGCTGTAGGCTGATCTTATTTTCTTCTTATGGCACTCGTCCGTTCTCTGGAGTATGTTGTATGGTTTGTCCATTAGGAGTCTAACAGGTCCTCTAGAACCTTCAAACAATTAGTAAAATTCCTGAACAGTAAGTGAGCGCACGCAGAAATTGGGCTAATATTTTGGGAAGAACAATGTTGGATGATATATTCATGGCTTGAATATATCATCCAACATGAAGTTATATTTTATTACTTACAAAATAATAAAATAATGAAGCAATACCATGGGCTGAGCTAAAATAGATCCTTAGGATCTTAGGCATTCTGTAATAAATCTGTGTCACTTGAAGTATAGAGTTGATCGACTCTGAGTAATGAAACAGAAGTAAAGGTATCAAAGCCAATGATCATCTGTTTCCAATTTTCTGTGATTTGGTTCAAGTGGTAAAGTGGTGATATTTATTAATAATGGATCGAATAGGTTCACAATTGTTTTAGAGTACAATTAGATGCCTTCAAACTTTAGGCTACATGGGCACATTTGAGAACGGTTCCAGCCATTCTCTCATCCTTTGGGTCATTCCCCTCCTATGTCCTGTGAGACATTTTCTATGTGAGGCTTTAAGAAGAAGAAGAGAATATTCTGTAAAGAAAACCTTGTGATCTGTGCAGTATGAAGTTGAATGGATTCATTCAGAAATCAGAAATTCTATTGAAAGATATTTATTGGCATGAGCCAAATAAAACCTATTTTTAGGCATCCTGGTGAAGACAAGGTTTTATCTTTATGTCTCATTTTCTATGTTTTGTTGTTGTTGTTGTTGTTAGAATGAAATTCATATGTTGCCAGACCATTCTATCAGATGTGTAACTAGATGCCATTTAAATTACCCACTTTTACATGGTAGACAGTTTTTAATGAACACTGCCTGTCTGCACCTTTTTTAAAAACAGGACTGGGATCAGAAGCCCAAATACCAATGGTTAGCTGGAGCATATTTTTCATTTGGCCTATCTGTCAGTATTCCCTGAGGTCATCTGTGCAATCAGCTTCGTTCCTCCTGCTCCCTCACTGGATTTCATAGAAACCATATGCTATGTATGAATCAGGGACACCAATCCCACAACATAGCATTCTTGGAATATCCAAAGTCCCACTTTTCACTTCGCCATGCCTGAGATCAGCAGTAATATTTATCAGCAAATGTGAGATTTTCAAAGATCCAATTCTATGTGCTCCTTTCTCATAGAGCCTTAGGCAGGGATATAGCATACATAAATATTAAGTAAAGTCCATAGTTTTTAAAATGTCATCCATTGAATAGTTGACACATGTCTGAGATACTTTTTATTTTGGAGGAGGTATTATTTAATAGGGAATTCCAACAGCTACCTAATAGTGAAATGAGAAGTCTTGCATCCATTTTATTTTGTTTCTGATGATTTTTATGAGTAAGGGTAAGATACTTCCTTGTTCTGATGCAGATGTTGCCCACTTTTGTGAATGGATGCGGGGTGTCACCTACTACTTGCATATCTGCATATTGGGCTTGACACTGCTATCGTACTTGGTAGTTGGCAAAAAGTCAATACTGAAGTTAAGCTCTTGTGTTCTAGCAGCAGAGCTGAAGATCCTTGATGTGCCACCTTCTGCAATCCATGCTGCTCTCTTCATGTTCCTTATTGACTTCCTGGTGATGAGCATCATGGTCTCCTGGTCTTGAGAATGGCCAAGCATTGCTCTGTGAATGTGGAAGATGGGCATGTGGAAGGCTCCAGGGAGGAGGGATCATTGAACATGTACTCGAATCCATGTGCCTGTTGAATGACCTGTTTTTTTTTTATTTTTGGGTTTTAAGGGAGACACTGCCCTAAAACACTTCTGTGCAGCTGGGGATGCAGGCTTCTGCTTCACCTTGCAGGAAGCATTAACGAATCCTTTCCAGAAGACATGAGAAGAGAGAAGTGAGCCTCTGGTATCATGCAGGTTCCTTGCATTGCCCATGGGCTAGAAGAGAGAAGAGTTGCTTCATGAGATTTGATCCCCTTTTTCCTGAAAAGTTCCACACAGAGGTGAGTCCCCAGCATGTTTAGAAATCATTTCAGACACCTTTCTGGACGGAATTGAATCAGAGCCCCTGATGATGTGGAAGAGCTAAAGATGGGTTTGCTATGAATTTTCTATTTCATTCATCAGGGCCTGAGTCAAGTCAGTCATTGTGCTGTCAACACATGAGCTGCTGGTCAAATGTGAGGAAGTGGTCTTGCTTTATGAAAACACCACCCTGATTCAGTGAGCCAGAGGCAGCCTGCAGTCCCTGTTTTGCTGTAAAGGCAGATTGCTGTGGATGGCCTCTGGCCTCGTCATGCAGCCCTGCTCAGAGTAGGGGATTGAGGGACCAGGCAGATCCCTAGTTCCTTTTGACCTTTATTGCCATTGGGCCACCCCAGGGTCCTTGGACTCTACCTGGTCTTCTGGCCTGGGTCAGGGGATGTGAGGTTTGGAATCCCCCTCTGTGGCAGGATCCCAGCCCCCCCAGCCACTTGAGGTCAGCACATCCTTCCCTAATTGTGTTAGAGTTGGAGACTTCTCCCACCCATCCTCATACATGCTCATCCCACATTTTGTAGCTTGGCACCTGAGGACCTTTATTCATTGACTTACTTGTTAGTGATGATGGTTACTAAGACTAAGTGACTCTTTCAAGTCACATCACTTGCATGGTAGGGCTAGAGCATGGATCTTCCTAATTGATTTCATGGGACTCTCTCATGGAAACTGTGACTGCTTCCTAAACACACACTCTACA
Source organism: Urocitellus parryii (assembly GCF_045843805.1). NCBI lineage: Eukaryota > Metazoa > Chordata > Mammalia > Rodentia > Sciuridae > Urocitellus > Urocitellus parryii. The sequence continues at coordinate 40,667,407 of NC_135548.1, forward strand.
TTTGGAGTGTCAAAATTCTTGCCACTGCCTCCTTGGCAAGTGTATCTTGTCTTCTACGTGGGAATTTCACAAATATTTTCCTTTGGTTTGTGGAGGTCATGCAGAAGGGATTTCATTTGAAATAGCCCAAACAAGAAATACCAGTTGTCTTTTTCGCACATGGATGTGTGTAGTGAACACCCCTTTCTGTGTGCTTGCATGAGTTACTCCTTTGAATTTGTTGAAGAATGGTTGGCTGGGGAGCAAGTTAACGAGAGATGGATATCAATGGTTGTCAAGTATTCTGACGTGAAGAATGTATTGAGGATGTGAAGGCTTTTCTAGCCAGTTCCTATGGCTCAGTCAGGGATCAGTCAGAGGATTCTGTCTGGTAGACTCTTTGGCACAGATGTCAAAGTGGCCTGGTTTTACCCTGTCCAGGACTGAATGCTGAGCTTGAGTGTGAGTTTCTTGTCATTTCAAGCATTTCCATGAGTCTGTCCTCTGTTCTCTTGTATCCAAGTGGTTTCTAATAGGAAAGCAGAACAAAAATTGAAAGTATGGTGATTGATTATTTTTACCAATGTTATTTCAATCCACTTTGTTTAATACGAAATTACCTTTATGCTAGTAAGATTTCATATGTGAGGAAATAATGAAAATATTGGGGTTAGGGGATGAGAATATGCAAATCAAACATTTTTGAGCACCAAGACCCGTTTTTTGTTTTTGTTTTTGTTTTTTTTTTAACTTAAATAATATTAAGTGCCAGAGGACCACCGCTGCCATTCAGCCTCAACAACCTCCAGGTCCAGCCTCCAGGTGGCCCATTTCACCAGGGTGTGTGGGACCACACTGTCCTGGGATGAGAGAACAGTACCCACGGATGTTGACATCTCACAGAGTAGATATTGCCAGTGACAGTAGGGAGCTATTGGCACATGAGGAAGGGAAGAGCTCTCAGGATGGGAAGAGGGGGCCGCTTCGAGACTCATTGGGTATGGCACGAGGCTGCTGGGTGTGGTGTTGGCCTGGGCCCACTGAGTGGGGCAGATCCGTGGTCTGTGTTTCTGTACGCTCCTCTGTAGCCTGTGTTGGCAGCAGATCAGGGAATTGCGATCAGAAGTGCTCCCAGTAACACAGGCACCAGCCCCCAGAGTGTGTGCCTATCCGTTTCCCCACCTGGCCTGACTTAGTGCCTGTCTTGCCTCAGGGCTGAGACCCTACAATCTCTGATGAGGGTGTCTGTGGTCCAGATCCAACCTGCATGGCCAACATGCTCAGACCTTCAGCTGGGTCCTAGGCTGCTGCAACAAAACTCTCTTAACTGGGTGGCCGACAACAGAGGAAGTGTCTTCCGTTGAGCTCCAGAGGCTCAACACAGTAGGTGTTGGGCTTTCCCAGTGCCATAACCCCTCCCAGGTTTCAAGGGGACTGTCTCCCCAACTCTCCCAGCCCTTGCCCACTCTCCTATTGCTGCCCACGATCTGTGGTTCCCATATGGGCATCCCGCCCTGGCTCCAACCTCACATATCCGGTATCCCCCAGTCTCCCTGGTATCTGGGTCCAGACTCTCTTCTTCCTACAAGAATATCAGAATTTGGATTTGGTCCCAGTTGATGCTGTGTTCCATCATGTGAGCTCTTAGCTTCATCACTGTGCAAAGACTCTTTTCCCACACAAGTTCGCACGACTTTTGGCTGGCTAAGAATTTTCAGGCGACACTTTTCTAATGAGTACACTTTCCTTCCTTCCGATCTCCCACCAGTGAGCATTCCTCGCACCCTTGTCCTAGTTCCTTTATGGCAGTTTCCCTCCTTATGGCTGAGAGGACCTAGTGACCCCTGAATTCACACGTTCTCCTTAATCACCAACACACTGCAGAATTCTCCAGGGGGCCATATATGCTCCTGGAAGTTGGTGTTGGAAATAGTTCTCCATCCATTAATCACTCCCTCACTCACTAATGTCCTTGTGTCCTTGAGAAAGGCTCTCCCTTTCCTGGTTTTCCTGAATAGAAATCCTCTTGCCTCTTGGGTGAATAGGGTTATGGGTTGTGCAGAGGGTGTTGGTCCACTGAGCATCTTAGAGACTGTCCTTTATGGAGCCTAATGATCCTCACTGGGGAATGAGGCCAGGGTCCTAACTGTGGTTAGTTAGAGAGGGAAAGAAGGACGAGGGAAACTCAGATGTCCCTTCATGGCCCCTGGAGTTAGAGGACTTACCCCTTTGCACCTGGGATCAGGAGACCTCATTTCCTCGAGGACACGCACACTCAGACGTTAATCTTGAGTGTGGGTTCCTTTCTGGGGTCCAGGGCTGTTGTTAGCCACCAGGAATGACAGTGCTCTCCATGCTGAGTGGAGCCATTTTTGCCAGGAAAGAGAGCCCATGGTCACGCCTTGTGCAAAGCATCCCACGCCAGGGGCTCCCATGCCTACATTCCTGTCCTGAAAGGAAGCCACTCAGAGGCAAGGTGGGTCCAACCACCTCCCATGTGTTCACTCATCACTGTGTTCCAGCAGTCACCCCAGTGAACAGTCCTGATGGGATTGGATGTGGCTCAGAATGTCACCCTCATGAGCTCTACCCTGCCACAGCTGCAGTTCTGCAGTGGGAGAAACTCAAAACCTCAAAACACATGCACATGAAAGAAAAGAGCAAGAGCCAGAGCCCAAACAGGCCAGGTGTGGCAAAGACAGCTGGAGTGCCTAGGTTGGGACTCAGAATTATGTCAGTGGGGTGGCATTGCTGCTGGCACCAGCATGATAACCGAGAGCCAGCCCTGCTCATTTTGGGGAGCAGTGTGTTGGGGAAGGCAGCAGAAATTGAGAGGCAGGATTGAGTTTGGCCCTAGGAGGAGGTTGGGTAAGAGGCCAGTGTGGGTTGGAGAGCCTGGGCAGATAGACAGAGGCCAGGGCACACCCCAAAGCCTGGAGACTGCACTTGATGTCCAGGGTTGTGAAACACCACTTCCCCTCTTACTCACAACTGAGAGCATTGATGAGTTCAGTTTGTGTGCGGCTGCATCCAAGGTGGCTCGGCTAGGAACCTCTGTTTCCTTGACTCAGGAGGCTGGGAGTCCAGGCTCCACTGAGGCTCGGCTGGGAGGATCGGAGTCTGAGTTTATGCCTGTGTTCCCTGTAGGATCCATGTTGGCTGAGCCTCAGTGTTTTTGTAATGAGAGGATGGGTGACCGTCATGTCTTTATCACAGGACACACTTGCTAAATGGATTTGTTTGCTCTGAGGAGGAAAGAGAGAGGGGGGAGTGGTGCTGGAGACAGGGATGCAGACAGGGGTCATGGACTTGGCATAACTCAGTCTTGGAGGTGATATCCCATCACCTGTACCCACTTCAATTCCCATGAATCCAGAGGCTGAGCCCCCTTGAGGTGAGGGGTGAACCGGTTCTGGGCAGCAGGATGCTGTGGTACCTCGGAGTCTCTGTGAGACCCCAACACTAGACACACTTGGCCCTTTTGAAATCTTAGGAGAAGCCTTGGGAAGTTGTATGGCAGAGGGGAGCAGCCTCTGCATCTCAGTCCCCTCCAACTTGCCATGGTGTAGAGAGGGAACTGCAGCCACGATGGGACGGACATTGGCCATGTCCCTGTGTGGGACACAGGCCTGATTGAGTTAGGGTGCATTCTTTGTCTCTCCCTTTCTTGTGATTATCCCATCTCTACATTTGTGCTTTAGCCACCTGTGAGTCCCATCTCTGGTTTCAGAGAGAACAGAGGGTGTTATGGGCCAATAGACACAATAAGCCCTAGAGATTAGATGCTACCCTACTTTCCAGAAAAGACTGGGCACACCATGAGTTGCACAATGATGGGACCAGGGTCCAAAAGCTGCTGAGAGGGAAGGACTGGTTGTGAATGCATTTTTGAAGGCTCCAAGCTGGAACTCTAGTGGCACCAAGCAGGGCAGATGCTGGTGGGGATGTTTGGGTAGTTGTTGGTGAACACCTGCGCACCTGAGATGGGTAGGCATGGAGGAGAAATCGGCAGCCCATAGGGCTGTTGAAAGTGGTCTTATGTGAAAAGAGGCTCAGGTATGGGCACAGGAAATGACATCATTGCCTTGACAATGGATCAAACAGAACATGGAACCCTGGTATCCAGGCACCCACTTCACTGACCAAGCCATCCGAGCTCACTTGGTTGGAGCCACTGGAGGGAGAAGGATGTTCTCCTGTGGTTGCAGACAATGCCGAGCCTCAGGCTCCCAGGAATCTCAGGGGGGCCAACTAGCCCTTTTGTGGATACACTGGGTGAGGCTTCATCTTAGACGCCAGAGCCTCTGGCGATTGTCGCAGAGGAGCTCAAGAGTAACAGTGAGTAGCACAGGGCAGGTGAGCCCAGCAGGCCCTCTAGTCTGATCCCTGATGAATGGCCCAGGACTCCTATTCTGACTCTGTGTGTGTGTGTCTGTGTGTGTGTGTGTGTATGTGTGTGTGTGTTTGTACTGATGGGAACTGTCCCATTGTGCTTTGACTCGAGTGTATTGGCACAAGTCATTTTTCTGTTTGTCACCATTTCCATTTTGAACCCACCATTCTTGGTCCCAACCCAGGGTGAAAATGATCAGAACACGGAGGAGCCCTTCAGGGTTCAGAGCCTTGAACCTTACAGGCAGGACCAGCTTAGGAATGAGCTCCTGCCTGTCATTTGTGGGAGGAACCTACATTTCAGCAGCAACATGGGGTTAATCTCCTGGGATTTCATCCCCACCCAGCAGGTGCTGGATCTCTTGTTCCCAAAACAGCCACCTTCTTCAGTCTTTACTCCTGGTGCCACTCCACATCCTCCAAGGGGACAAGAACCTCAGGTTCTGGATGGATGTTGTAGAATGCCCACAGAGCCAACTGCCAGGCTGGGTGGGGTGCAGTTGCTGGGCTTTGCTGATGTTGTCATCCCCCACAGTTCTTGGAACCTTCTGTGGCAGTGGCATCCAGGACCCCAGCAGCTGTGAGTAGCAGCTCCTCACTGCTTCACTCCAGCGAGCAGGTGGAAGACAGCCGCGTTGTTCACGTCCTCCTAGAGGGACAGAGCCTGAGGGAGACAAAGCGCATCCCGGTAAGCCTGACAGCAGGGCTGCCTCCTGGGTGTCCACACAGTGGAAGGCAGGAGACACAGCCAACCCCAGGGCTATGGTGGGAAATAAAGAAGAGAGAGGTCCGTCTTAAGGGCTTGACCTGAGGAGGGAGAGCATCAGCATGCCCAGCTTCAGTGGTGAGTGGGCCTGTGTATTGTGGGTTTTGCAGGCCAGAAGTGCAGACGGAAGTGCTGTGGACAGATGAAGGCAGAGATATGTCCAGGGTGCAGGCTGCAGTGCCTAGAACTTGGTATTCTCAATGAGTGAAGTTGGAGCAGAGGAGGTGGCAGTGACTTGTCACATGTGTAGGAGGGGATGTGTTCCTGGTGGCAGGGAAGAGAACCTCCTTAGCATGACTAGGTGTAGGAATTTGGGGTCGGGATCACCTGGGGGGTCATGCCAAAGCTTCGGAATGTTAGGCTTTGCATGTATGTAAATACGGAGCTAAAGGGGTTCTTGGCAGAATTTCTATGGATGTGCAGTAGACACGCTAATGCTGCAGGTGTCCAGCTGCAGAGGAGACATGTTCAGTGACTGCCAGTGCTGAGTCAAGTACATCATTACAACCAGACCCGCACCGAGCTTCCAGAGGCCAGGGCCTCTCAAAGCTATCATGAAGCACTCAAGTGCACACTCTTGTATCTGAGTCTCTTTTGTGTCGTGGCAGTCAGGACCCAAATTTTCAGTGCATCTGCCTCTTGCACCCACAAAGGCAGCCTGCATCCCAGATCACACTTGGTGCGCAGATCCCTGGCCCATTGCTCTCATCTCAGTGAGATGAGAGTGTGTCTGTGCATAGGCAGTTTGGTCCTTTGACATGAGTGGAATGTGGCTCCCCAGGGGGAGGGGAGATGGCAGGTACAGGCAGATATTTGTACCAGGATTGTTCTAGTAGCACATTGCAAGAACCCAGGTGGTATATGGAGGACACACTCAGGTAGCAGGATAACAAGATTGTGCCCTTGTATATGTAGCTGAGATTTCTCCTGAATGTTTGACCACAGTCTTCTGGGTAGCTCTTCTAAAAGCCATTCTCTGATGACATTTGTCCCACCCTGATCCAGGTGACCTTTCAGGAGACGGTGACAAGCCTCATCCGCAGGGCCTTGGACCAAAATTTGTTGCAGCATGAGGATGTGGACAACTTTGAGCTGCTGTATATGATGTCTGAGGATGAGAGTAAGTAGGACAATCAGACAGTGGGGAGACATGATCCACAGTGGGCTCAGGATAACTGACAGCCAAGAGAAAGTGGGCCTTGGCCCCAAAATACCAAAGTGTGATGGGCCTGGCGGAGACTCTCAGGGGTTGTGGGTGTTTTGTGGTATAATCCTTGAGTGCCACCTAACAATTCTCTCCACTTCGCTCTGCAGAAATCAAGGTCTCTGACCACTCACTCGTGTGTCTGTCCATGAATCTGGGAATACAATCTTTCATGGTGAGGAAACGCCCCCAGGTCAAGGGAAAGGAGGTAAACACCTACCTTATTCAAGCTGTGCATGTGCTGCCATTCCACTCCGACCTGAGGAAATAAGAAGCCTCAGCACCTGGACATATTTGCTGGAAGCCCATAGAGCCAACTGACAGTCTGGGGTGGCTTTCTGTTTCTGGGTTTGCTGATGTTCCATCCCCCACAGTTCTCAGAATCAACCTGCAAGTCCTCCAGCCCGCTTTCCCACAAGCAGGTGGGAGACACCTGCTTAATTCGTGTCCACTTAGAAACACAAAGTCCAGAGATGGCCAAGAGTGTTCTGGTAAGCCTGGGAGCAGGGGTGTCCCGTGGTGCTTACACCTGGGTGGGGAGCAGACACTGGTCCAATACCATGGACTACTCATGCCCTCTTGAATTTGGAGCTTCTGGATGATCAGGAGGATAGATGGGAATCAAGAAGGGAGAGGTCAGTGTGAAGGGCTGGAGCTGAGATGAGCGAGTGCAGCAGCTTGTCCACTGCCATGTCTGAGGGAGTCTGTGTGTCAGGTGGCAGCATGCAGTCCAGAAGGGCAGGGACAGGTATGGGTGACAGATGAGAATAGGACAGGAACTAGGTTGCAGGTTCCCTTGTATGGGATGCTGACGTCTATGGAGGAGGACAGCAGTGTGAGGTTCTCCATGTTCCTTGAACAAGGAGCTGAGAGAGTCTCTCTGCAGAGTCGATATGGATGTGGAGCAAGCACACTAAATGTCCAGGTAACCCAATGACCACCCTTGCCGGATGAGGTGCCCTCCTACATCCCAGCCAGCACTGAGCCTCTGGAGGCCAGGAGCTCTCGTGGCTATCTTTCAGCTCTCCTGTGTGTGGTCATGTTCCTGGGTCTGTTTTTGGCCCTGGCAATCCAGACCAAAGCCTCTAGGATTTGTGCCTAGGCCATTCCCAATGCCGCCTGCATCCTCGGGCAGACCTGGGATCTTGGAGGCTATTGTCCCATTCCTCCCAACTTGTGGGATGAGATTGCATCTGTATGCAGGTAGTGGGGTCCTTTCACTCCGAGAGGAGTGCAGCTCCACAAAGAGCAATGGCAGGCCCAGGAAGTCCTATGTACAAGGATTGGGCTAGTAGCCTGTGGGAAGAGCCCACACGATGAGCAGGAGGTCAGCCTCGGGTAGTAGGGTCATGGATGTTGCCCTTGTATTTAGAGTGGAGGTGCCTCCAGAATGCCCCTGCCCACTGTCCTTGAGTAGTCACTTCAAGGCCCATTTCCTGAAGGCCTGTCTCCCATGCTGCTCCAGGTGACCTGCCACGATAGGGCTCCTGTCGTCATCCGCAGCGCCCTCGACCTACACTTCCTTACTGAGGAGAATCCAGAGGATTATGAGCTGGGCCAAATCATCTCTCGCCATCAGAGTAAGTGAGACAATCAGATAGCAGAGAGCAAGGGTCAGGATGTGGACTTAGGTCAACTCTTAGCAACAAAGAGTAGTCTCTGACCCCCAAGAACACTCCAACAGGTGTGTTGGGTTCGTGCACAAAGCCAACTGCACTTCTGCTGGTGGAAGGTCTTGAGGTCCAATGGTATACCCCGGTGGATATTGCGGCTCCCCACCAGGTGCCCTCCCCTGGACATGAACAGGCATCCAAAGCTGACATCTTTGAGGAGTGAGGAGGAAAGCCTCTCTCCAGGAGCAGTATGTTTTCATGGTCTGGGATAGGAGTGGTTTCAAAGGAACATGGGAATGCATGGGCTAAAGAGGGAACTGGCATTTTGTGGACTGAAGCAGTACTATTGAAAGCCTTCTGTGTGACCAAAAAACCACTGCCTGGGCAGAGCATTGCCAGGATTCTAGCAAGCAGTAACAGGATGAAATTGGGAAGAAAACACAGCCTGGGAGACAGCCTGAATCATCTGTTTTTGCATAAATTCCATGGTCTTACGCACCTGAGTCCACTAGGCAAGGAGTGATCACAATAGCCAGGTTGTGATCCCTAACTAAAGTCAGATGAGGGCTTCCTGAGCACGTAGCCACAGAGCTCATCTGATAATAATGCCAGCGCTTTTTCGTTGGTTGGTTGGTTGGTTTTTGTGAGCCAAACACCACAGCAGCCATTATCCCAGCCTATGTACCCTGAAGACCACCATCCCTATGAGTTCTAGGATCACTTGTCTCCTATCTTAACCTACTGTTAGGTTAGTAGAGTCTATGGAAGAGGAAGTCTGTCTGGGGCCTTGGTAGCCTAAGAAATTCATAGCAGAGATCTCCACATCCAACCCAGAAGGGATGGAGAACAGGCTCTAGGTTAGAGGAGGGCGACAGGAAACACATGTTCAGAGGAAGGAGAAGCGGCTGTTGTATTCCCCCACTCGGGGTCATGGCACCACTGGGCCATACACCATGTTGGAGGGAAGCAGTCCCTTTGCTGGTCTTTGGAACCATTGTTCTCAGTAGGGCAGTATTTGGAATGTGGCCTCCATTCTCAGAAGCCTGGTTCACATGGAGGCGGGCTCCACCAACGCAGAAGCATGGCTCTAACGTGGTATCCGTGCTGGTCAGCCTGTCCTCACTGTGGCCATACTTGAGGAAAATAACTCAGAGGAGGAATCCTAGGCCTTTTTTCTCTGGGTTTCATAGCTTTCTCTTTGGTTGTGCACTGAGGCTGTCCATAAAGCTCTAGTGTGTGGCAGTGGAGAGCTCCTCAGCCCTTGCCACAAAGGCATAGACTGGGAGAGAGAGAACGAGGCTGGCAGAGAGGGAGAGAGAGAAAGATGGAGAGGGAGGACCTCTCCTTGGAGAATGAGGATTCAGTGGAGCCAACAGGAACAAGGTACTGTTGCCCAGGGCACAACCCTGTTTAGGTCTTACTCCAACCATGCTCAACCTTTCTTCCAGTCCCTCCCACCCCCAGTAGTGTATTCATCTTGAATGAGAATTTCATGTTGACATCAGAGCACTCACCATCCAATGCTTCCCTCCAAACCCACCTATGAAGATGGCTCATGTGGGGACTGAATCTTCAGCACAGGAGCCTTTTGTAGGAGATTTCAGATGCAAACCCTAGTGGTGTGCTTTGGCAGATGCAAGAGGACCTGAGATATTCTGGAGTCCAAAGCCTTCGGTAGGAACAGACATTAGGTCTGTTGAAGTGCTCTGCCTAGTTCTTCCTCAGGGAGGACTGTGGAGGCTGTCTTTGTAGGTATTGGTGCTGAATTGGAGAGCTCTCAGGTGTGTGGCTCTGGCCTTTTCTGGCACAGGCTCTCAGATGTTGGCGTGTCCTAGGGAGCACCTCCTGAGTGCCACCTTCTTTTTGTACACCCCTCTCTCCCCAGAGCTGAGGATTCCAGCAGAGGCCAACGTATTTTATGCCAAGAATCCTCACAAAAAATCCAACTTTGTGCTGAGGAAAAGGAGCCTCTCCCAAAAGAATGATGGGTGGATCGAGCCTCAACCTCCCTCTCGTCCTGCAAAGAAGGCTCCTGCCCTCCTGAGGATGCTTGCAAAACCATTCTGTTGCTGTGTGCCTGGGCGGGGCTGAGGCAGCCCAGGAATATTTACATTGATTACTATTTTCTTCAAAGTTTGAATCTATAGTTTGCCATTGTCCTTGACCTTGTTTAGTAACACAGTTGTTACTCTATCCTGTATTTGTTGTTTCCATTAATATATTATTATTATTTTAAAATATATATGTTTTTGTTACCTGATCTACTGTGATGATTTGAGTATACTAAATGTAGCAGTGATTCCTAAAGGACACATCCAAACCAACAGGAAGGAATGTTTCATTCTATCAGCAAGAACTTTGGTTTTTAGGAGTTTGGCAGATGGCATTATCTGAGTCAGTTTTCCAATGGGGGCAATGAAGTATCAGCTATGATGGTACAAACACAAACAAAGACACACAAACACACACAAGAGCACACACACTCACTGAGAGATAGATAGACAGATGGAGTTGGTCTCTGCTGAAATTCTTTGGAGACATGGTTCTGATTTCTCCCCTTTTGGAGTATTTTCAATTGCACAAGGTGTCTTGCAAATGAACCCATGTCTGAGGAAGACATGCATGTGTACTTCACATGCCACTTTTCACATAGCAGGAAGGTCATGTAATATTTTTCATGCAGCTGTCTTTTGACTGTGAACCATCCCATGAGGTCAGCTGTGGAATTTTCAACTTGTAGCATCACAATGGGGATCCACTCTTTGGATTTGGGGATATTTCCGATTTTCTTGATTCAGATTGGAATGATATATATATTAGTTTTTGATGAAAATTCTGCATTTGATAGTAATGAATGTCGTGCATCTAGGAATCTGTAGAGTGCAGACAATGAATGGATGCCTACTGTTGTCTGGACTGGTCTGAAAAGTCCTGTAGCATCTGAGCATGTGTGAGGGCTGTACAGGTCTTGCCAAAAGTCCAGGTCAGATGATCCAGCACAAAGCTGAACTCCTAGTGGTCTCCACAACAGTGTAAGGGCCAAGGAGAAACACACTTCCACACAGAAGTTGGGAAGCTACCTTATGAAGGTGATCATAGATACGGGATTATTAATATATCCAGGTTGGCATCTATTATTTTTTTAGCTTTTGACTTTCGCAGCTGTGGGCACAGACAACTCTATAAGAACCTGAGGATAAATTTCCCTGTGCATGTCCCCTTGTGAAACTGCTTAAGCACCGCCTGGTTTACACACAGGTGGAATTTCTAGGTCAAAGTGTGCATGTTTACTTCTTTGACTAAGCACTGCCAGGTGGCTCTTCTGCATAGCTCTACCTGTGGCCAGGATTGTATTATCTAGCTTTCTAACTTTTGCAGGTTGAGTAGATACATAGTGGGAGCACACTGTTTTTGTTGGTATTTTTCTTGGTATCTATTCTGATGCTTTTCACTGGGGGATTTTTTCCTGTGAAAATGGGCTTCCTCTACTTGACCTTATTTTCTTCTTTTTAAAATTTTTTTCAATGTGACTTTTTAATTTTAGTTTTATTAAAGACATTGCCCCTTGCTTGCATAGTCTATATCTAAAGCACTAGTCCTTGCTGCAAGGCCCAGCTTGCTCTCAGCTGCCCCAGGAGGGGAACAGTCTTTGGCGGTAGACAAGAGACGCCCCTGCAGGGGGCACAAGTGCTTTGGCCCTCTGGTGTCTTGCCAGCAGTGCTTCCCATGCTCACAGAGGGTTTCAGACACTGAGTCAATGGTCCAGGTGGTCTTTTGTTCAGTCTGATCTCAAATTGAGCTCCTCTGAGAGGTCATATTGAAGTCCTTGTGTGTACCTGATCCATCATTTTAAACAATATTCCAAGTTCACTTTTTGTGTGTACGTGGGTTCTGGGGATTGAACCCAGGGCCTTGAGCCTGTGAGGCAAGTGACCTACCTGAGCTACACCCTCAGAGACCCCTGTAAAAGTATTTCCCCTTTGCCTCGGGGTCTAAGTTGCCAAGGCTGACCTCAAACATTCCTCTTTCCTCAGCCTCCCTGGTGGCTGGCATGACAGGCATGCACCTGGGACTGTCACACTCGAGCCTGTGATGGGAACTCATGTGCATCTGTCCAGGGCTGAGCATGGTTAGGCAGAGCTGTGCTCCAGGCTCCCTGCAGGGCTGTGGAGGCTTCTGCTGCCCAGCAGCCCTGGTGCCATGGCCAGGGCTCCTCCCAGCCGAGGGCAGGCAGCTGCCCATTGCTGTAGGCTGACGTTATTTTCTTCTTATGGCACTCGTCCGTTCTCTGGAGTATGTTGTATGGTTTGTCCATTAGGAGTCTAACAGGTCCTCTAGAACCTTCAAACAATTAGTAAAATTCCTGAACAGTAAGTGAGCACGCGCAGAAATTGGGCTAATATTTTGGGAAGAACAATGTTGGATGATATATTCATGGCTTGAATATATCATCCAACATGAAGTTATATTTTATTACTTACAAAATAATAAAATAATGAAGCAATACCATGGGCTGAGCTAAAATAGATCCTTAGGATCTTAGGCATTCTGTAATAAATCTGTGTCACTTGAAGTATAGAGTTGATCGACTCTGAGTAATGAAACAGAAGTAAAGGTATCAAAGCCAATGATCATCTGTTTCCAATTTTCTGTGATTTGGTTCAAGTGGTAAAGTGGTGATATTTATTAATAATGGATCGAATAGGTTCATAATTGTTTTAGAGTACAATTAGATGCCTTCAAACTTTAGGCTACATGGGCACATTTGAGAACGGTTCCAGCCATTCTCTCATCCTTTGAGTCATTCCCCTCCTATGTCCTGTGAGACATTTTCTATGTGAGGCTTTAAGAAGAAGAAGAGAATATTCTGTAAAGAAAACCTTGTGATCTGTGCAGTATGAAGTTGAATGGATTCATTCAGAAATCAGAAATTCTATTGAAAGGTATTTATTGGCATGAGCCAAATAAAACCTATTTTTAGGCATCCTGGTGAAGACAAGGTTTTATCTTTATGTCTCATTTTCTATGTTTTGTTGTTGTTGTTGTTGTTAGAATGAAATTCATATGTTGCCAGACCATTCTATCAGATGTGTAACTAGATGCCATTTAAATTACCCACTTTTACATGGTAGACAGTTTTTAATGAACACTGCCTGTCTGCACCTTTTTTAAAAACAGGACTGGGATCAGAAGCCCAAATACCAATGGTTAGCCGGAGCATATTTTTCATTTGGCCTATCTGTCAGTATTCCCTGAGGTCATCTGTGCAATCAGCTTCGTTACTCCTGCTCCCTCACTGGATTTCATAGAAACCATATGCTATGTATGAATCAGGGACACCAAGCCCACAACATAGCATTCTTGGAATATCCAAAGTCCCACTTTTCACTTCGCCATGCCTGAGATCAGCAGTAATATTTATCAGCAAATGTGAGATTTTCAAAGATCCAATTCTATGTGCTCCTTTCTCATAGAGCCTTAGGCAGGGATATAGCATACATAAATATTAAGTAAAGTCCATAGTTTTTAAAATGTCATCCATTGAATAGTTGACACATGTCTGAGATACTTTTTATTTTGGAGGAGGTATTATTTAATAGGGAATTCCAACAGCTACCTAATAGTGAAATGAGAAGTCTTGCATCCATTTTATTTTGTTTCTGATGATTTTTATGAGTAAGGGTAAGATACTTCCTTGTTCTGATGCAGATGTTGCCCACTTTTGTGAATGGATGCGGGGTGTCACCTACTACTTGCATATCTGCATATTGGGCTTGACACTGCTATCGTACTTGGTAGTTGGCAAAAAGTCAATACTGAAGTTAAGCTCTTGTGTTCTAGCAGCAGAGCTGAAGATCCTTGATGTGCCACCTTCTGCAATCCATGCTGCTCTCTTCATGTTCCTTATTGACTTCCTGGTGATGAGCATCATGGTCTCCTGGTCTTGAGAATGGCCAAGCATTGCTCTGTGAATGTGGAAGATGGGCATGTGGAAGGCTCCAGGGAGGAGGGATCATTGAACATGTACTCGAATCCATGTGCCTGTTGAATGACCTGTTTTTTTATTTTTGGGTTTTAAGGGAGACACTGCCCTAAAACACTTCTGTGCAGCTGGGGATGCAGGCTTCTGCTTCACCTTGCAGGAAGCATTAACGAATCCTTTCCAGAAGACATGAGAAGAGAGAAGTGAGCCTCTGGTATCATGCAGGTTCCTTGCATTGCCCATGGGCTAGAAGAGAGAAGAGTTGCTTCATGAGATTTGATCCCCTTTTTCCTGAAAAGTTCCACACAGAGGTGAGTCCCCAGCATGTTTAGAAATCATTTCAGACACCTTTCTGGACGGAATTGAATCAGAGCCCCTGATGATGTGGAAGAGCTAAAGATGGGTTTGCTATGAATTTTCTATTTCATTCATCAGGGCCTGAGTCAAGTCAGTCATTGTGCTGTCAACACATGAGCTGCTGGTCAAATGTGAGGAAGTGGTCTTGCTTTATGAAAACACCACCCTGATTCAGTGAGCCAGAGGCAGCCTGCAGTCCCTGTTTTCCTGTAAAGGCAGATTGCTGTGGATGGCCTCTGGCCTCGTCATGCAGCCCTGCTCAGAGTAGGGGATTGAGGGACCAGGCAGATCCCTAGTTCCTTTTGACCTTTATTGCCATTGGGCCACCCCAGGGTCCTTGGACTCTACCTGGTCTTCTGGCCTGGGTCAGGGGATGTGAGGTTTGGAATCCCCCTCTGTGGCAGGATCCCAGCCCCCCAGCCACTTGAGGTCAGCACATCCTTCCCTAATTGTGTTAGAGTTGGAGACTTCTCCCACCCATCCTCATCCATGCTCATCCCACATTTTGTAGCTTGGCACCTGAGGACCTTTATTCATTGACTTAGTTGTTAGTGATGATGGTTACTAAGACTAAGTGACTCTTTCAAGTCACATCACTTGCATGGTAGGGCTAGAGCATGGATCTTCCTAATTGATTTCATGGGACTCTCTCATGGAAACTGTGACTGCTTCCTAAACACACACTCTACATTTGGAGTGTCAAAATTCTTGCCACTGCCTCCTTGGCAAGTGTATCTTGTCTTCTACGTGGGAATTTCACAAATATTTTCCTTTGGTTTGTGGAGGTCATGCAGAAGGGATTTCATTTGAAATAGCCCAAACAAGAAATACCAGTTGTCTTTTTCGCACATGGATGTGTGTAGTGAACACCCCTTTCTGTGTGCTTGCATGAGTTACTCCTTTGAATTTGTTGAAGAATGGTTGGCTGGGGAGCAAGTTAACGAGAGATGGATATCAATGGTTGTCAAGTATTCTGACGTGAAGAATGTATTGAGGATGTGAAGGCTTTTCTAGCCAGTTCCTATGGCTCAGTCAGGGATCAGTCAGAGGATTCTGTCTGGTAGACTCTTTGGCACAGATGTCAAAGTGGCCTGGTCTTACCCTGTCCAGGACTGAATGCTGAGCTTGAGTGGGAGCTTCTTGTCATTTCAAGCATTTCCATGAGTCTGTCCTCTGTTCTCTTGTATCCAAGTGGTTTCTAATAGGAAAGCAGAACAAAAATTGAAAGTATGGTGATTGATTATTTTTACCAATGTTATTTCAATCCACTTTGTTTAATACGAAATTACCTTTATGCTAGTAAGATTTCATATGTGAGGAAATAATGAAAATATTGGGATTAGGGGATGAGAATATGCAAATCAAACATTTTTGAGCACCAAGACCCGTTTTTTGTTTTTGTTTTTGTTTTTTTTTAACTTAAATAATATTAAGTGCCAGAGGACCACCTCTGCCATTCAGCCTCAACAACCTCCAGGTCCAGCCTCCAGGTGGCCCATTTCACCAGGGTGTGTGGGACCACACTGTCCTGGGATGAGAGAACAGTACCCATGGATTTGTTGACATCTCACAGAGTAGATATTGCCAGTGACAGTAGGGAGCTATTGGCACATGAGGAAGGGAAGAGCTCTCAGGATGGGAAGAGGGGGCCGCTTCGAGACTCATTGGGTATGGCACGAGGCTGCTGGGTGTGGTGTTGGCCTGGGCCCACTGAGTGGGGGAGATCCGTGGTCTGTGTTTCTGTACCCTCCTCTGTAGCCTGTGTTGGCAGCAGATCAGGGAATTGCGATCAGAAGTGCTCCCAGTAACACAGGCACCAGCCCCCAGAGTGTGTGCCTATCCGTTTCCCCACCTGGCCTGACTTAGTGCCTGTCTTGCCTCAGGGCTGAGACCCTACAATCTCTGATGAGGGTGTCTGTGGTCCAGATCCAACCTGCATGGCCAAAATGCTCAGACCTTCAGCTGGGTCCTAGGCTGCTGCAACCCAACTCTGTTAACTGGGTGGCCGACAACAGAGGAAGTGTCTTCCGTTGAGCTCCAGAGGCTCAACACAGTAGGTGTTGGGCTGTCCCAGTGCCATAACCCCTCCCAGGTTTCAAGGGGACTGTCTCCCCAACTCTCCCAGCCCTTGCCCACTCTCCTATTGCTGCCCACGATCTGTGGTTCCCATATGGGCATCCCGCCCTGGCTCCAACCTCACATATCCGGTATCCCCCAGTCTCCCTGGTATCTGGGTCCAGACTCTCCTCTTCCTACAAGAATATCAGATATTGGATTTGGTCCCAGTTGATGCTGTGTTCCATCATGTGAGCTCTTAGCTTCATCACTGTGCAAAGACTCTTTTCCCACACAAGTTCGCACGACTTTTGGCTGGCTAAGAATTTTCAGGCGACACTTTTCTAATGAGTACACTTTCCTTCCTTCCGATCTCCCACCAGTGAGCATTCCTCGCACCCTTGTCCTAGTTCCTTTATGGCAGTTTCCCTCCTTATGGCTGAGAGGACCTAGTGACCCCTGAATTCACACGTTCTCCTTAATCACCAACACACTGCAGAATTCTCCAGGGGGCCATATATGCTCCTGGAAGTTGGTGTTGGAAATAGTTCTCCATCCATTAATCACTCCCTCACTCACTAATGTCCTTGTGTCCTTGAGAAAGGCTCTCCCTTTCCTGGTTTTCCTGAATAGAAATCCTCTTGCCTCTTGGGTGAATAGGGTTATGGGTTGTGCAGAGGGTGTTGGTCCACTGAGCATCTTAGAGACTGTCCTTTATGGAGCCTAATGATCCTCACTGGGGAATGAGGCCAGGGTCCTAACTGTGGTTAGTTAGAGAGGGAAAGAAGGACAAGGGAAACTCAGATGTCCCTTCATGGCCCCTGGAGTTAGAGGACTTACCCCTTTGCACCTGGGATCAGGAGACCTCATTTCCTCGAGGACACGCACACTCAGACGTTAATCTTGAGTGTGGGTTCCTTTCTGGGGTCCAGGGCTGTTGTTAGCCACCAGGAATGACAGTGCTCTCCATGCTGAGTGGAGCCATTTTTGCCAGGAAAGAGAGCCCATGGTCATGCCTTGTGCAAAGCATCCCACGCCAGGGGCTCCCATGCCTACATTCCTGTCCTGAAAGGAAGCCACTCAGAGGCAAGGTGGGTCCAACCACCTCCCATGTGTTCACTCATCACTGTGTTCCAGCAGTCACCCCAGTGAACAGTCCTGATGGGATTGGATGTGGCTCAGAATGTCACCCTCATGAGCTCTACCCTGCCACAGCTGCAGTTCTGCAGTGGGAGAAACTCAAAACCTCAAAACACATGCACATGAAAGAAAAGAGCAAGAGCCAGAGCCCAAACAGGCCAGGTGTGGCAAAGACAGCTGGAGTGCCTAGGTTGGGACTCAGAATTATGTCAGTGGGGTGGCATTGCTGCTGGCACCAGCATGATAACCGAGAGCCAGCCCTGCTCATTTTGGGGAGCAGTGTGTTGGGGAAGGCAGCAGAAATTGAGAGGCAGGATTGAGTTTGGCCCTAGGAGGAGGTTGGGTAAGAGGCCAGTGTGGGTTGGAGAGCCTGGGCAGATAGACAGAGGCCAGGGCACACCCCAAAGCCTGGAGACTGCACTTGATGTCCAGGGTTGTGAAACACCACTTCCCCTCTTACTCACAACTGAGAGCAAGGGGCATTGATGAGTTCAGTTTGTGTGCGGCTGCATCCAAGGTGGCTTGGCTAGGAACCTCTGTTTCCTTGACTCAGGAGGCTGGGAGTCCAGGCTCCACTGAGGCTCGGCTGGGAGGATCGGAGTCTGAGTTTATGCCTGTGTTCCCTGTAGGATCCATGTTGGCTGAGCCTCAGTGTTTTTGTAATGAGAGGATGGGTGACCGTCATGTCTTTATCACAGGACACACTTGCTAAATGGATTTGTTTGCTCTGAGGAGGAAAGAGAGAGGGGGGAGTGGTGCTGGAGACAGGGATGCAGACAGGGGTCATGGACTTGGCATAACTCAGTCTTGGAGGTGATATCCCATCACCTGTACCCACTTCAATTCCCATGAATCCAGAGGCTGAGCCCCCTTGAGGTGAGGGTGAACCGGTTCTGGGCAGCAGGATGCTGTGGTACCTCGGAGTCTCTGTGAGACCCCAACACTAGACACACTTGGCCCTTTTGAAATCTTAGGAGAAGCCTTGGGAAGTTGTATGGCAGAGGGGAGCAGCCTCTGCATCTCAGTCCCCTCCAACTTGCCATGGTGTAGAGAGGGAACTGCAGCCACGATGGGACGGACATTGGCCATGTCCCTGTGTGGGACACAGGCCTGATGGAGTTAGGGTGCATTCTTTGTCTCTCCCTTTCTTGTGATTATCCCATCTCTACATTTGTGCTTTAGCCACCTGTGAGTCCCATCTCTGGTTTCAGAGAGAACAGAGGGTGTTATGGGCCAATAGACACAATAAACCCTAGAGATTAGATGCTACCCTACTTTCCAGAAAAGACTGGGCACACCATGAGTTGCACAATGATGGGACCAGGGTCCAAAAGCTGCTGAGAGGGAAGGACTGGTTGTGAATGCATTTTTGAAGGCTCCAAGCTGGAACTCTAGTGGCACCAAGCAGGGCAGATGCTGGTGGGGATATTTGGGTAGTTGTTGGTGAACACCTGCGCACCTGAGATGGGTAGGCATGGAGGAGAAATCGGCAGCCCATAGGGCTGTTGAAAGTGGTCTTATGTGAAAAGAGGCTCAGGTATGGGCCAGGAAATGACATCATTGCCTTGACAATGGATCAAACAGAACATGGAACCCTGGTATCCAGGCACCCACTTCACTGACCAAGCCATCCGAGCTCACTTGGTTGGAGCCACTGGAGGGAGAAGGATGTTCTCCTGTGGTTGCAGACAATGCCGAGCCTCAGGCTCCCAGGGATCTCAGGGGGGCCAACTAGCCCTTTTGTGGATACACTGGGTGAGGCTTCATCTTAGACGCCAGAGCCTCTGGCGATTGTCGCAGAGGAGCTCAAGAGTAACAGTGAGTAGCACAGGGCAGGTGAGCCCAGCAGGCCCTCTAGTCTGATCCCTGATGAATGGCCCAGGACTCCTATTCTGACTCTGTGTGTGTGTGTCTGTGTGTGTGTGTGTGTGTGTTTGTACTGATGGGAACTGTCCCATTGTGCTTTGACTCGAGTGTATTGGCACAAGTCATTTTTCTGTTTGTCACCAATTCCATTTTGAACCCACCATTCTTGGTCCCAACCCAGGGTGAAAATGATCAGAACACGGAGGAGCCCTTCAGGGTTCAGAGCCTTGAACCTTACAGGCAGGACCAGCTTAGGAATGAGCTCCTGCCTGTCATTTGTGGGAGGAAGATACATTTCAGCAGCAACATGGGGTTAATCTCCTGGGATTTCATCCCCACCCAGCAGGTGCTGGATCTCTTGTTCCCAAAACAGCCACCTTCTTCAGTCTTTACTCCTGGTGCCACTCCACATCCTCCAAGGGGACAAGAACCTCAGGTTCTGGATGGATGTTGTAGAATGCCCACAGAGCCAACTGCCAGGCTGGGTGGGGTGCAGTTGCTGGGCTTTGCTGATGTTGTCATCCCCCACAGTTCTTGGAACCTTCTGTGGCAGTGGCATCCAGGACCCCAGCAGCTGTGAGTAGCAGCTCCTCACTGCTTCACTCCAGCGAGCAGGTGGAAGACAGCCGCGTTGTTCACGTCCTCCTAGAGGGACAGAGCCTGAGGGAGACAAAGCGCATCCCGGTAAGCCCGACAGCAGGGCTGCCTCCTGGGTGTCCACACAGTGGAAGGCAGGAGACACAGCCAACCCCAGGGCTATGGTGGGAAATAAAGAAGAGAGAGGTCCGTCTTAAGGGCTTGACCTGAGGAGGGAGAGCATCAGCATGCCCAGCTTCAGTGGTGAGTGGGCCTGTGTATTGTGGGTTTTGCAGGCCAGAAGTGCAGACGGAAGTGCTGTGGACAGATGAAGGCAGAGATATGTCCAGGGTGCAGGCTGCAGTGCCTAGAACTTGGTATTCTCAATGAGTGAAGTTGGAGCAGAGGAGGTGGCAGTGACTTGTCACATGTGTAGGAGGGGATGTGTTCCTGGTGGCAGGGAAGAGAACCTCCTTAGCATGACTAGGTGTAGGAATTTGGGGTCGGGATCACCTGGGGGGTCATGCCAAAGCTTCGGAATGTTAGGCTTTGCATGTAGGTAAATACGGAGCTAAAGGGGTTCTTGGCAGAATTTCTATGGATGTGCAGTAGACACGCTAATGCTGCAGGTGTCCAGCTGCAGAGGAGACATGTTCAGTGACTGCCAGTGCTGAGTCAAGTACATCATGACAACCAGACCCGCACCGAGCTTCCAGAGGCCAGGGCCTCTCAAAGCTATCATGAAGCACTCAAGTGCACACTCTCGTATCTGAGTCTGTTTTGTGTCGTGGCAGTCAGGACCCAAATTTTCAGTGCATCTGCCTCTTGCACCCACAAAGGCAGCCTGCATCCCAGATCACACTTGGTGCGCAGATCCCTGGCCCATTGCTCTCATCTCAGTGAGATGAGAGTGTGTCTGTGCATAGGCAGTTTGGTCCTTTGACATGAGTGGAATGTGGCTCCCCAGGGGGAGGGGAGATGGCAGGTACAGGCAGATATTTGTACCAGGATTGTTCTAGTAGCACATTGCAAGAACCCAGGTGGTATATGGAGGACACACTCAGGTAGCAGGATAACAAGATTGTGCCCTTGTATATGTAGCTGAGATTTCTCCTGAATGTTTGACCACAGTCTTCTGGGTAGCTCTTCTAAAAGCCATTCTCTGATGACATTTGTCCCACCCTGATCCAGGTGACCTTTCAGGAGACGGTGACAAGCCTCATCCGCAGTGCCTTGGACCAAAATTTGTTGGACAACTTTGAGCTGCTGTATATGATGTCTGAGGATGAGAGTAAGTAGGACAATCAGACAGTGGGGAGACATGATCCACAGTGGGCTCAGGATAACTGACAGCCAAGAGAAAGTGGGCCTTGGCCCCAAAATACCAAAGTGTGATGGGCCTGGCGGAGACTCTCAGGGGTTGTGGGTGTTTTGTGGTATAATCCTTGAGTGCCACCTAACAATTCTCTCCACTTCGCTCTGCAGAAATCAAGGTCTCTGACCACTCACTCGTGTGTCTGTCCATGAATCTGGGAATACAATCTTTCATCGTGAGGAAACGCCCCCAGGTCAAGGGAAAGGAGGTAAACACCTACCTTATTCAAGCTGTGCATGTGCTGCCATTCCACTCCGACCTGAGGAAATAAGAAGCCTCAGCACCTGGACATATTTGCTGGAAGCCCATAGAGCCAACTGACAGTCTGGGGTGGCTTTCTGTTTCTGGGTTTGCTGATGTTCCATCCCCCACAGTTCTCAGAATCAACCTGCAAGTCCTCCAGGCCGCTTTCCCACAAGCAGGTGGGAGACACCTGCTTAATTCGTGTCCACTTAGAAACACAAAGTCCAGAGATGGCCAAGAGTGTTCTGGTAAGCCTGGGAGCAGGGGTGTCCCGTGGTGCTTACACCTGGGTGGGGAGCAGACACTGGTCCAATACCATGGACTACTCATGCCCTCTTGAATTTGGAGCTTCTGGATGATCAGGAGGATAGATGGGAATCAAGAAGGGAGAGGTCAGTGTGAAGGGCTGGAGCTGAGATGAGCGAGTGCAGCAGCTTGTCCACTGCCATGTCTGAGGGAGTCTGTGTGTCAGGTGGCAGCATGCAGTCCAGAAGGGCAGGGACAGGTATGGGTGACAGATGAGAATAGGACAGGAACTAGGTTGCAGGTTCCCTTGTATGGGATGCTGACGTCTATGGAGGAGGACAGCAGTGTGAGGTTCTCCATGTTCCTTGAACAAGGAGCTGAGAGAGTCTCTCTGCAGAGTCGATATGGATGTGGAGCAAGCACACTAAATGTCCAGGTAACCCAATGACCACCCTTGCCGGATGAGGTGCCCTCCTACATCCCAGCCAGCACTGAGCCTCTGGAGGCCAGGAGCTCTCGTGGCTATCTTTCAGCTCTCCTGTGTGTGGTCATGTTCCTGGGTCTGTTTTTGGCCCTGGCAATCCAGACCAAAGCCTCTAGGTTTTGTGCCTAGGCCATTCCCAATGCCGCCTGCATCCTCGGGCAGACCTGGGATCTTGGAGGCTATTGTCCCATTCCTCCCAACTTGTGGGATGAGATTGCATCTGTATGCAGGTAGTGGGGTCCTTTCACTCCGAGAGGAGTGCAGCTCCACAAAGAGCAATGGCAGGCCCAGGAAGTCCTATGTACAAGGATTGGGCTAGTAGCCTGTGGGAAGAGCCCACACGATGAGCAGGAGGTCAGCCTCGGGTAGTAGGGTCATGGATGTTGCCCTTGTATTTAGAGTGGAGGTGCCTCCAGAATGCCCCTGCCCACTGTCCTTGAGTAGTCACTTCAAGGCCCATTTCCTGAAGGCCTGTCTCCCATGCTGCTCCAGGTGACCTGCCACGATAGGGCTCCTGTCGTCATCCGCAGCGCCCTCGACCTACACTTCCTTACTGAGGAGAATCCAGAGGATTATGAGCTGGGCCAAATCATCTCTCGCCGTCAGAGTAAGTGAGACAATCAGATAGCAGAGAGCAAGGGTCAGGATGTGGACTCAGGTCAACTCTTAGCAACAAAGAGTAGTCTCTGACCCCCAAGAACACTCCAACAGGTGTGTTGGGTTCGTGCACAAAGCCAACTGCACTTCTGCTGGTGGAAGGTCTTGAGGTCCAATGGTATACCCCGGTGGATATTGCGGCTCCCCACCAGGTGCCCTCCCCTGGACATGAACAGGCATCCAAAGCTGACATCTTTGAGGAGTGAGGAGGAAAGCCTCTCTCCAGGAGCAGTATGTTTTCATGGTCTGGGATAGGAGTGGTTTCAAAGGAACATGGGAATGCATGGGCTAAAGAGGGAACTGGCATTTTGTGGACTGAAGCAGTACTATTGAAAGCCTTCTGTGTGACCAAAAAACCACTGCCTGGGCAGAGCATTGCCAGGATTCTAGCAAGCAGTAACAGGATGAAATTGGGAAGAAAACACAGCCTGGGAGACAGCCTGAATCATCTGTTTTTGCATAAATTCCATGGTCTTACGCACCTGAGTCCACTAGGCAAGGAGTGATCACAATAGCCAGGTTGTGATCCCTAACTAAAGTCAGATGAGGGCTTCCTGAGCACGTAGCCACAGAGCTCATCTGATAATAATGCCAGCGCTTTTTCGTTGGTTGGTTGGTTGGTTTTTGTGAGCCAAACACCACAGCAGCCATTATCCCAGCCTATGTACCCTGAAGACCACCATCCCTATGAGTTCTAGGATCACTTGTCTCCTATCTTAACCTACTGTTAGGTTAGTAGAGTCTATGGAAGAGGAAGTCTGTCTGGGGCCTTGGTAGCCTAAGAAATTCATAGCAGAGATCTCCACATCCAACCCAGAAGGGATGGAGAACAGGCTCTAGGTTAGAGGAGGGCGACAGGAAACACATGTTCAGAGGAAGGAGTAGCGGCTGTTGTATTCCCCCACTCGGGGTCATGGCACCACTGGGCCATATGCCATGTTGGAGGGAAGCAGTCCCTTTGCTGGTCTTTGGAACCATTGTTCTCAGTAGGGCAGTATTTGGAATGTGGCCTCCATTCTCAGAAGCCTGGTTCACATGGAGGCGGGCTCCACCAACGCAGAAGCATGGCTCTAACGTGGTATCCGTGCTGGTCAGCCTGTCCTCACTGTGGCCATACTTGAGGAAAATAACTCAGAGGAGGAATCCTAGGCCTTTTTTCTCTGGGTTTCATAGCTTTCTCTTTGGTTGTGCACTGAGGCTGTCCATAAAGCTCTAGTGTGTGGCAGTGGAGAGCTCCTCAGCCCTTGCCACAAAGGCATAGACTGGGAGAGAGAGAACGAGGCTGGCAGAGAGGGAGAGAGAGAAAGATGGAGAGGGAGGACCTCTCCTTGGAGAATGAGGATTCAGTGGAGCCAACAGGAACAAGGTACTGTTGCCCAGGGCACAACCCTGTTTAGGTCTTACTCCAACCATGCTCAACCTTTCTTCCAGTCCCTCCCACCCCCCAGTAGTGTATTCATCTTGAATGAGAATTTCATGTTGACATCAGAGCACTCACCATCCAATGCTTCCCTCCAAACCCACCTATGAAGATGGCTCATGTGGGGACTGAATCTTCAGCACAGGAGCCTTTTGTAGGAGATTTCAGATGCAAACCCTAGTGGTGTGCTTTGGCAGATGCAAGAGGACCTGAGATATTCTGGAGTCCAAAGCCTTCGGTAGGAACAGACATTAGGTCTGTTGAAGTGCTCTGCCTAGTTCTTCCTCAGGGAGGACTGTGGAGGCTGTCTTTGTAGGTATTGGTGCTGAATTGGAGAGCTCTCAGGTGTGTGGCTCTGGCCTTTTCTGGCACAGGCTCTCAGATGTTGGCGTGTCCTAGGGAGCACCTCCTGAGTGCCACCTTCTTTTTGTACACCCCTCTCTCCCCAGAGCTGAGGATTCCAGCAGAGGCCAACGTATTTGATGCCAAGAATCCTCACAAAAAATCCAACTTTGTGCTGAGGAAAAGGAGCCTCTCCCAAAAGAATGATGGGTGGATCGAGCCTCAACCTCCCTCTCGTCCTGCAAAGAAGGCTCCTGCCCTCCTGAGGATGCTTGCAAAACCATTCTGTTGCTGTGTGCCTGGGCGGGGCTGAGGCAGCCCAGGAATATTTACATTGATTACTATTTTCTTCAAAGTTTGAATCTATAGTTTGCCATTGTCCTTGACCTTGTTTAGTAACACAGTTGTTACTCTATCCTGTATTTGTTGTTTCCATTAATATATTATTATTATTTTAAAATATATATGTTTTTGTTACCTGATCTACTGTGATGATTTGAGTATACTAAATGTAGCAGTGATTCCTAAAGGACACATCCAAACCAACAGGAAGGAATGTTTCATTCTATCAGCAAGAACTTTGGTTTTTAGGAGTTTGGCAGATGGCATTATCTGAGTCAGTTTTCCAATGGGGGCAATGAAGTATCAGCTATGATGGTACAAACACAAACAAAGACACACAAACACACACAAGAGCACACACACTCACTGAGAGATAGATAGACAGATGGAGTTGGTCTCTGCTGAAATACTTTGGAGACATGGTTCTGATTTCTCCCCTTTTGGAGTATTTTCAATTGCACAAGGTGTCTTGCAAATGAACCCATGTCTGAGGAAGACATGCATGTGTACTTCACATGCCACTTTTCACATAGCAGGAAGGTCATGTAATATTTTTCATGCAGCTGTCTTTTGACTGTGAACCATCCCATGAGGTCAGCTGTGGAATTTTCAACTTGTAGCATCACAATGGGGATCCACTCTTTGGATTTGGGGATATTTCCGATTTTCTTGATTCAGATTGGAATGATATATATATTAGTTTTGATGAAAATTCTGCATTTGATAGTAATGAATGTCGTGCATCTAGGAATCTGTAGAGTGCAGACAATGAATGGATGCCTACTGTTGTCTGGACTGGTCTGAAAAGTCCTGTAGCATCTGAGCATGTGTGAGGGCTGTACAGGTCTTGCCAAAAGTCCAGGTCAGATGATCCAGCACAAAGCTGAACTCCTAGTGGTCTCCACAACAGTGTAAGGGCCAAGGAGAAACACACTTCCACACAGAAGTTGGGAAGCTACCTTATGAAGGTGATCATAGATACGGGATTATTAATATATCCAGGTTGGCATCTATTATTTTTTTAGCTTTTGACTTTCGCAGCTGTGGGCATCTTGACAACCATCAACTCCCTGTAAGCACAGACAACTCTATAAGAACCTGAGGATAAATTTCCCTGTGCATGTCCCCTTGTGAAACTGCTTAAGCACCGCCTGGTTTACACACAGGTGGAATTTCTAGGTCAAAGTGTGCATGTTTACTTCTTTGACTAAGCACTGCCAGGTGGCTCTTCTGCATAGCTCTACCTGTGGCCAGGATTGTATTATCTAGCTTTCTAACTTTTGCAGGTTGAGTAGATACATAGTGGGAGCACACTGTTTTTGTTGGTATTTTTCTTGGTATCTATTCTGATGCTTTTCACTGGGGGATTTTTTCCTGTGAAAATGGGCTTCCTCTACTTGACCTTATTTTCTTCTTTTTAAAATTTTTTTCAATGTGACTTTTTAATTTTAGTTTTATTAAAGACATTGCCCCTTGCTTGCATAGTCTATATCTAAAGCACTAGTCCTTGCTCCAAGGCCCAGCTTGCTCTCAGCTGCCCCAGGAGGGGAACAGTCTTTGGCGGTAGACAAGAGACGCCCCTGCAGGGGGCACAAGTGCTTTGGCCCTCTGGTGTCTTGCCAGCAGTGCTTCCCATGCTCACAGAGGGTTTCAGACACTGAGTCAATGGTCCAGGTGGTCTTTTGTTCAGTCTGATCTCAAATTGAGCTCCTCTGAGAGGTCATATTGAAGTCCTTGTGTGTACCTGATCCATCATTTTAAACAATATTCCAAGTTCACTTTTTGTGTGTACGTGGGTTCTGGGGATTGAACCCAGGGCCTTGAGCCTGTGAGGCAAGTGACCTACCTGAGCTACACCCTCAGAGACCCCTGTAAAAGTATTTCCCCTTTGCCTCGGGGTCTAAGTTGCCAAGGCTGACCTCAAACGTTCCTCTTTCCTCAGCCTCCCTGGTGGCTGGCATGACAGGCATGCACCTGGGACTGTCACACTCGAGCCTGTGATGGGAACTCATGTGCATCTGTCCAGGGCTGAGCATGGTTAGGCAGAGCTGTGCTCCAGGCTCCCTGCAGGGCTGTGGAGGCTTCTGCTGCCCAGCAGCCCTGGTGCCATGGCCAGGGCTCCTCCCAGCCGAGGGCAGGCAGCTGCCCATTGCTGTAGGCTGACGTTATTTTCTTCTTATGGCACTCGTCCGTTCTCTGGAGTATGTTGTATGGTTTGTCCATTAGGAGTCTAACAGGTCCTCTAGAACCTTCAAACAATTAGTAAAATTCCTGAACAGTAAGTGAGCACGCGCAGAAATTGGGCTAATATTTTGGGAAGAACAATGTTGGATGATATATTCATGGCTTGAATATATCATCCAACATGAAGTTATATTTTATTACTTACAAAATAATAAAATAATGAAGCAATACCATGGGCTGAGCTAAAATAGATCCTTAGGATCTTAGGCATTCTGTAATAAATCTGTGTCACTTGAAGTATAGAGTTGATCGACTCTGAGTAATGAAACAGAAGTAAAGGTATCAAAGCCAATGATCATCTGTTTCCAATTTTCTGTGATTTGGTTCAAGTGGTAAAGTGGTGATATTTATTAATAATGGATCGAATAGGTTCATAATTGTTTTAGAGTACAATTAGATGCCTTCAAACTTTAGGCTACATGGGCACATTTGAGAACGGTTCCAGCCATTCTCTCATCCTTTGAGTCATTCCCCTCCTATGTCCTGTGAGACATTTTCTATGTGAGGCTTTAAGAAGAAGAAGAGAATATTCTGTAAAGAAAACCTTGTGATCTGTGCAGTATGAAGTTGAATGGATTCATTCAGAAATCAGAAATTCTATTGAAAGGTATTTATTGGCATGAGCCAAATAAAACCTATTTTTAGGCATCCTGGTGAAGACAAGGTTTTATCTTTATGTCTCATTTTCTATGTTTTGTTGTTGTTGTTGTTGTTAGAATGAAATTCATATGTTGCCAGACCATTCTATCAGATGTGTAACTAGATGCCATTTAAATTACCCACTTTTACATGGTAGACAGTTTTTAATGAACACTGCCTGTCTGCACCTTTTTTAAAAACAGGACTGGGATCAGAAGCCCAAATACCAATGGTTAGCCGGAGCATATTTTTCATTTGGCCTATCTGTCAGTATTCCCTGAGGTCATCTGTGCAATCAGCTTCGTTACTCCTGCTCCCTCACTGGATTTCATAGAAACCATATGCTATGTATGAATCAGGGACACCAAGCCCACAACATAGCATTCTTGGAATATCCAAAGTCCCACTTTTCACTTCGCCATGCCTGAGATCAGCAGTAATATTTATCAGCAAATGTGAGATTTTCAAAGATCCAATTCTATGTGCTCCTTTCTCATAGAGCCTTAGGCAGGGATATAGCATACATAAATATTAAGTAAAGTCCATAGTTTTTAAAATGTCATCCATTGAATAGTTGACACATGTCTGAGATACTTTTTATTTTGGAGGAGGTATTATTTAATAGGGAATTCCAACAGCTACCTAATAGTGAAATGAGAAGTCTTGCATCCATTTTATTTTGTTTCTGATGATTTTTATGAGTAAGGGTAAGATTCTTCCTTGTTCTGATGCAGATGTTGCCCACTTTTGTGAATGGATGCGGGGTGTCACCTACTACTTGCATATCTGCATATTGGGCTTGACACTGCTATCGTACTTGGTAGTTGGCAAAAAGTCAATACTGAAGTTAAGCTCTTGTGTTCTAGCAGCAGAGCTGAAGATCCTTGATGTGCCACCTTCTGCAATCCATGCTGCTCTCTTCATGTTCCTTATTGACTTCCTGGTGATGAGCATCATGGTCTCCTGGTCTTGAGAATGGCCAAGCATTGCTCTGTGAATGTGGAAGATGGGCATGTGGAAGGCTCCAGGGAGGAGGGATCATTGAACATGTACTCGAATCCATGTGCCTGTTGAATGACCTGTTTTTTTATTTTTGGGTTTTAAGGGAGACACTGCCCTAAAACACTTCTGTGCAGCTGGGGATGCAGGCTTCTGCTTCACCTTGCAGGAAGCATTAACGAATCCTTTCCAGAAGACATGAGAAGAGAGAAGTGAGCCTCTGGTATCATGCAGGTTCCTTGCATTGCCCATGGGCTAGAAGAGAGAAGAGTTGCTTCATGAGATTTGATCCCCTTTTTCCTGAAAAGTTCCACACAGAGGTGAGTCCCCAGCATGTTTAGAAATCATTTCAGACACCTTTCTGGACGGAATTGAATCAGAGCCCCTGATGATGTGGAAGAGCTAAAGATGGGTTTGCTATGAATTTTCTATTTCATTCATCAGGGCCTGAGTCAAGTCAGTCATTGTGCTGTCAACACATGAGCTGCTGGTCAAATGTGAGGAAGTGGTCTTGCTTTATGAAAACACCACCCTGATTCAGTGAGCCAGAGGCAGCCTGCAGTCCCTGTTTTCCTGTAAAGGCAGATTGCTGTGGATGGCCTCTGGCCTCGTCATGCAGCCCTGCTCAGAGTAGGGGATTGAGGGACCAGGCAGATCCCTAGTTCCTTTTGACCTTTATTGCCATTGGGCCACCCCAGGGTCCTTGGACTCTACCTGGTCTTCTGGCCTGGGTCAGGGGATGTGAGGTTTGGAATCCCCCTCTGTGGCAGGATCCCAGCCCCCCAGCCACTTGAGGTCAGCACATCCTTCCCTAATTGTGTTAGAGTTGGAGACTTCTCCCACCCATCCTCATCCATGCTCATCCCACATTTTGTAGCTTGGCACCTGAGGACCTTTATTCATTGACTTACTTGTTAGTGATGATGGTTACTAAGACTAAGTGACTCTTTCAAGTCACATCACTTGCATGGTAGGGCTAGAGCATGGATCTTCCTAATTGATTTCATGGGACTCTCTCATGGAAACTGTGACTGCTTCCTAAACACACACTCTACATTTGGAGTGTCAAAATTCTTGCCACTGCCTCCTTGGCAAGTGTATCTTGTCTTCTACGTGGGAATTTCACAAATATTTTCCTTTGGTTTGTGGAGGTCATGCAGAAGGGATTTCATTTGAAATAGCCCAAACAAGAAATACCAGTTGTCTTTTTCGCACAGGGATGTGTGTAGTGCTTGCATGAGTTACTCCTTTGAATTTGTTGAAGAATGGTTGGCTGGGGAGCAAGTTAACGAGAGATGGATATCAATGGTTGTCAAGTATTCTGACGTGAAGAATGTATTGAGGATGTGAAGGCTTTTCTAGCCAGTTCCTATGGCTCAGTCAGGGATCAGTCAGAGGATTCTGTCTGGTAGACTCTTTGGCACAGATGTCAAAGTGGCCTGGTCTTACCCTGTCCAGGACTGAATGCTGAGCTTGAGTGGGAGCTTCTTGTCATTTCAAGCATTTCCATGAGTCTGTCCTCTGTTCTCTTGTATCCAAGTGGTTTCTAATAGGAAAGCAGAACAAAAATTGAAAGTATGGTGATTGATTATTTTTACCAATGTTATTTCAATCCACTTTGTTTAATACGAAATTACCTTTATGCTAGTAAGATTTCATATGTGAGGAAATAATGAAAATATTGGGGTTAGGGGATGAGAATATGCAAATCAAACATTTTTGAGCACCAAGACCCGTTTTTTGTTTTTGTTTTTGTTTTTTTTTTTTTAACTTAAATAATATTAAGTGCCAGAGGACCACCTCTGCCATTCAGCCTCAACAACCTCCAGGTCCAGCCTCCAGGTGGCCCATTTCACCAGGGTGTGTGGGACCACACTGTCCTGGGATGAGAGAACAGTACCCACGGATGTTGACATCTCACAGAGTAGATATTGCCAGTGACAGTAGGGAGCTATTGGCACATGAGGAAGGGAAGAGCTCTCAGGATGGGAAGAGGGGGCCGCTTCGAGACTCATTGGGTATGGCACGAGGCTGCTGGGTGTGGTGTTGGCCTGGGCCCACTGAGTGGGGCAGATCCGTGGTCTGTGTTTCTGTACCCTCCTCTGTAGCCTGTGTTGGCAGCAGATCAGGGAATTGCGATCAGAAGTGCTCCCAGTAACACAGGCACCAGCCCCCAGAGTGTGTGCCTATCCGTTTCCCCACCTGGCCTGACTTAGTGCCTGTCTTGCCTCAGGGCTGAGACCCTACAATCTCTGATGAGGGTGTCTGTGGTCCAGATCCAACCTGCATGGCCAACATGCTCAGACCTTCAGCTGGGTCCTAGGCTGCTGCAACCCAACTCTCTTAACTGGGTGGCCGACAACAGAGGAAGTGTCTTCCGTTGAGCTCCAGAGGCTCAACACAGTAGGTGTTGGGCTGTCCCAGTGCCATAACCCCTCCCAGGTTTCAAGGGGACTGTCTCCCCAACTCTCCCAGCCCTTGCCCACTCTCCTATTGCTGCCCACGATCTGTGGTTCCCATATGGGCATCCCGCCCTGGCTCCAACCTCACATATCCGGTATCCCCCAGTCTCCCTGGTATCTGGGTCCAGACTCTCCTCTTCCTACAAGAATATCAGATATTGGATTTGGTCCCAGTTGATGCTGTGTTCCATCATGTGAGCTCTTAGCTTCATCACTGTGCAAAGACTCTTTTCCCACACAAGTTCGCACGACTTTTGGCTGGCTAAGAATTTTCAGGCGACACTTTTCTAATGAGTACACTTTCCTTCCTTCCGATCTCCCACCAGTGAGCATTCCTCGCACCCTTGTCCTAGTTCCTTTATGGCAGTTTCCCTCCTTATGGCTGAGAGGACCTAGTGACCCCTGAATTCACACGTTCTCCTTAATCACCAACACACTGCAGAATTCTCCAGGGGGCCATATATGCTCCTGGAAGTTGGTGTTGGAAATAGTTCTCCATCCATTAATCACTCCCTCACTCACTAATGTCCTTGTGTCCTTGAGAAAGGCTCTCCCTTTCCTGGTTTTCCTGAATAGAAATCCTCTTGCCTCTTGGGTGAATAGGGTTATGGGTTGTGCAGAGGGTGTTGGTCCACTGAGCATCTTAGAGACTGTCCTTTATGGAGCCTAATGATCCTCACTGGGGAATGAGGCCAGGGTCCTAACTGTGGTTAGTTAGAGAGGGAAAGAAGGACGAGGGAAACTCAGATGTCCCTTCATGGCCCCTGGAGTTAGAGGACTTACCCCTTTGCACCTGGGATCAGGAGACCTCATTTCCTCGAGGACACGCACACTCAGACGTTAATCTTGAGTGTGGGTTCCTTTCTGGGGTCCAGGGCTGTTGTTAGCCACCAGGAATGACAGTGCTCTCCATGCTGAGTGGAGCCATTTTTGCCAGGAAAGAGAGCCCATGGTCATGCCTTGTGCAAAGCATCCCACGCCAGGGGCTCCCATGCCTACATTCCTGTCCTGAAAGGAAGCCACTCAGAGGCAAGGTGGGTCCAACCACCTCCCATGTGTTCACTCATCACTGTGTTCCAGCAGTCACCCCAGTGAACAGTCCTGATGGGATTGGATGTGGCTCAGAATGTCACCCTCATGAGCTCTACCCTGCCACAGCTGCAGTTCTGCAGTGTGAGAAACTCAAAACCTCAAAACACATGCACATGAAAGAAAAGAGCAAGAGCCAGAGCCCAAACAGGCCAGGTGTGGCAAAGACAGCTGGAGTGCCTAGGTTGGGACTCAGAATTATGTCAGTGGGGTGGCATTGCTGCTGGCACCAGCATGATAACCGAGAGCCAGCCCTGCTCATTTTGGGGAGCAGTGTGTTGGGGAAGGCAGCAGAAATTGAGAGGCAGGATTGAGTTTGGCCCTAGGAGGAGGTTGGGTAAGAGGCCAGTGTGGGTTGGAGAGCCTGGGCAGATAGACAGAGGCCAGGGCACACCCCAAAGCCTGGAGACTGCACTTGATGTCCAGGGTTGTGAAACACCACTTCCCCTCTTACTCACAACTGAGAGCAAGGGGCATTGATGAGTTCAGTTTGTGTGCGGCTGCATCCAAGGTGGCTTGGCTAGGAACCTCTGTTTCCTTGACTCAGGAGGCTGGGAGTCCAGGCTCCACTGAGGCTCGGCTGGGAGGATCGGAGTCTGAGTTTATGCCTGTGTTCCCTGTAGGATCCATGTTGGCTGAGCCTCAGTGTTTTTGTAATGAGAGGATGGGTGACCGTCATGTCTTTATCACAGGACACACTTGCTAAATGGATTTGTTTGCTCAGAGGAGGAAAGAGAGAGGGGGGAGTGGTGCTGGAGACAGGGATGCAGACAGGGGTCATGGACTTGGCATAACTCAGTCTTGGAGGTGATATCCCATCACCTGTACCCACTTCAATTCCCATGAATCCAGAGGCTGAGCCCCCTTGAGGTGAGGGTGAACCGGTTCTGGGCAGCAGGATGCTGTGGTACCTCGGAGTCTCTGTGAGACCCCAACACTAGACACACTTGGCCCTTTTGAAATCTTAGGAGAAGCCTTGGGAAGTTGTATGGCAGAGGGGAGCAGCCTCTGCATCTCAGTCCCCTCCAACTTGCCATGGTGTAGAGAGGGAACTGCAGCCACGATGGGACGGACATTGGCCATGTCCCTGTGTGGGACACAGGCCTGATGGAGTTAGGGTGCATTCTTTGTCTCTCCCTTTCTTGTGATTATCCCATCTCTACATTTGTGCTTTAGCCACCTGTGAGTCCCATCTCTGGTTTCAGAGAGAACAGAGGGTGTTATGGGCCAATAGACACAATAAACCCTAGAGATTAGATGCTACCCTACTTTCCAGAAAAGACTGGGCACACCATGAGTTGCACAATGATGGGACCAGGGTCCAAAAGCTGCTGAGAGGGAAGGACTGGTTGTGAATGCATTTTTGAAGGCTCCAAGCTGGAACTCTAGTGGCACCAAGCAGGGCAGATGCTGGTGGGGATGTTTGGGTAGTTGTTGGTGAACACCTGCGCACCTGAGATGGGTAGGCATGGAGGAGAAATCGGCAGCCCATAGGGCTGTTGAAAGTGGTCTTATGTGAAAAGAGGCTCAGGTATGGGCACAGGAAATGACATCATTGCCTTGACAATGGATCAAACAGAACATGGAACCCTGGTATCCAGGCACCCACTTCACTGACCAAGCCATCCGAGCTCACTTGGTTGGAGCCACTGGAGGGAGAAGGATGTTCTCCTGTGGTTGCAGACAATGCCGAGCCTCAGGCTCCCAGGAATCTCAGGGGGGCCAACTAGCCCTTTTGTGGATACACTGGGTGAGGCTTCATCTTAGACGCCAGAGCCTCTGGCGATTGTCGCAGAGGAGCTCAAGAGTAACAGTGAGTAGCACAGGGCAGGTGAGCCCAGCAGGCCCTCTAGTCTGATCCCTGATGAATGGCCCAGGACTCCTATTCTGACTCTGTGTGTGTGTGTGTGTGTGTGTGTGTGTGTGTGTGTTTGTACTGATGGGAACTGTCCCATTGTGCTTTGACTCTAGTGTATTGGCACAAGTCATTTTTCTGTTTGTCACCAATTCCATTTTGAACCCACAATTCTTGGTCCCAACCCAGGGTGAAAATGATCAGAACACGGAGGAGCCCTTCAGGGTTCAGAGCCTTGAACCTTACAGGCAGGACCAGCTTAGGAATGAGCTCCTGCCTGTCATTTGTGGGAGGAACCTACATTTCAGCAGCAACATGGGGTTAATCTCCTGGGATTTCATCCCCACCCAGCAGGTGCTGGATCTCTTGTTCCCAAAACAGCCACCTTCTTCAGTCTTTACTCCTGGTGCCACTCCACATCCTCCAAGGGGACAAGAACCTCAGGTTCTGGATGGATGTTGTAGAATGCCCACAGAGCCAACTGCCAGGCTGGGTGGGGTGCAGTTGCTGGGCTTTGCTGATGTTGTCATCCCCCACAGTTCTTGGAACCTTCTGTGGCAGTGGCATCCAGGACCCCAGCAGCTGTGAGTAGCAGCTCCTCACTGCTTCACTCCAGCGAGCAGGTGGAAGACAGCCGCGTTGTTCACGTCCTCCTAGAGGGACAGAGCCTGAGGGAGACAAAGCGCATCCCGGTAAGCCCGACAGCAGGGCTGCCTCCTGGGTGTCCACACAGTGGAAGGCAGGAGACACAGCCAACCCCAGGGCTATGGTGGGAAATAAAGAAGAGAGAGGTCCGTCTTAAGGGCTTGACCTGAGGAGGGAGAGCATCAGCATGCCCAGCTTCAGTGGTGAGTGGGCCTGTGTATTGTGGGTTTTGCAGGCCAGAAGTGCAGACGGAAGTGCTGTGGACAGATGAAGGCAGAGATATGTCCAGGGTGCAGGCTGCAGTGCCTAGAACTTGGTATTCTCAATGAGTGAAGTTGGAGCAGAGGAGGTGGCAGTGACTTGTCACATGTGTAGGAGGGGATGTGTTCCTGGTGGCAGGGAAGAGAACCTCCTTAGCATGACTAGGTGTAGGAATTTGGGGTCGGGATCACCTGGGGGGTCATGCCAAAGCTTCGGAATGTTAGGCTTTGCATGTATGTAAATACGGAGCTAAAGGGGTTCTTGGCAGAATTTCTATGGATGTGCAGTAGACACGCTAATGCTGCAGGTGTCCAGCTGCAGAGGAGACATGTTCAGTGACTGCCAGTGCTGAGTCAAGTACATCATGACAACCAGACCCGCACCGAGCTTCCAGAGGCCAGGGCCTCTCAAAGCTATCATGAAGCACTCAAGTGCACACTCTTGTATCTGAGTCTGTTTTGTGTCATGGCAGTCAGGACCCAAGTTTTCAGTGCATCTGCCTCTTCCACCCACAAAGGCAGCCTGCATCCCAGATCACACTTGGTGCGCAGATCCCTGGCCCATTGCTCTCATCTAGTGAGATGAGAGTGTGTCTGTGCATAGGCAGTTTGGTCCTTTGACATGAGTGGAATGTGGCTCCCCAGGGGGAGGGGAGATGTCAGGTACAGGCAGATATTTGTACCAGGATTGTTCTAGTAGCACATTGCAAGAACCCAGGTGGTATATGGAGGACACACTCAGGTAGCAGGATAAGAAGATTGTGCCCTTGTATATGTAGCTGAGATTTCTCCTGAATGTTTGACCACAGTCTTCTGGGTAGCTCTTCTAAAAGCCATTCTCTGATGACATTTGTCCCACCCTGATCCAGGTGACCTTTCAGGAGACGGTGACAAGCCTCATCCGCAGGGCCTTGGACCAAAATTTGTTGCAGCATGAGGATGTGGACAACTTTGAGCTGCTGTATATGATGTCTGAGGATGAGAGTAAGTAGGACAATCAGACAGTGGGGAGACATGATCCAGAGTGGGCTCAGGATAACTGACAGCCAAGAGAAAGTGGGCCTTGGTCCCAAAATACCAAAGTGTGATGGGCCTGGCGGAGACTCTCAGGGGTTGTGGGTGTTTTGTGGTATAATCCTTGAGTGCCACCTAACAATTCTCTCCACTTCGCTCTGCAGAAATCAAGGTCTCTGACCACTCACTCGTGTTTCTGTCCATGAATCTGGGAATACAATCTTTCATGGTGAGGAAACGCCCCCAGGTCAAGGGAAAGGAGGTAAACACCTACCTTATTCAAGCTGTGCATGTGCTGCCATTCCACTCCGACCTGAGGAAATAAGAAGCCTCAGCACCTGGACATATTTGCTGGAAGCCCATAGAGCCAACTGACAGTCTGGGGTGGCTTTCTGTTTCTGGGTTTGCTGATGTTCCATCCCCCACAGTTCTCAGAATCAACCTGCAAGTCCTCCAGGCCGCTTTCCCACAAGCAGGTGGGAGACACCTGCTTAATTCGTGTCCACTTAGAAACACAAAGTCCAGAGATGGCCAAGAGTGTTCTGGTAAGCCTGGGAGCAGGGGTGTCCCGTGGTGCTTACACCTGGGTGGGGAGCAGACACTGGTCCAATACCATGGACTACTCATGCCCTCTTGAATTTGGAGCTTCTGGATGATCAGGAGGATAGATGGGAATCAAGAAGGGAGAGGTCAGTGTGAAGGGCTGGAGCTGAGATGAGCGAGTGCAGCAGCTTGTCCACTGCCATGTCTGAGGGAGTCTGTGTGTCAGGTGGCAGCATGCAGTCCAGAAGGGCAGGGACAGGTATGGGTGACAGATGAGAATAGGACAGGAACTAGGTTGCAGGTTCCCTTGTATGGGATGCTGACGTCTATGGAGGAGGACAGCAGTGTGAGGTTCTCCATGTTCCTTGAACAAGGAGCTGAGAGAGTCTCTCTGCAGAGTCGATATGGATGTGGAGCAAGCACACTAAATGTCCAGGTAACCCAATGACCACCCTTGCCGGATGAGGTGCCCTCCTACATCCCAGCCAGCACTGAGCCTCTGGAGGCCAGGAGCTCTCGTGGCTATCTTTCAGCTCTCCTGTGTGTGGTCATGTTGCTGGGTCTGTTTTTGGCCCTGGCAATCCAGACCAAAGCCTCTAGGTTTTGTGCCTAGGCCATTCCCAATGCCGCCTGCATCCTCGGGCAGACCTGGGATCTTGGAGGCTATTGTCCCATTCCTCCCAACTTGTGGGATGAGATTGCATCTGTATGCAGGTAGTGGGGTCCTTTCACTCCGAGAGGAGTGCAGCTCCACAAAGAGCAATGGCAGGCCCAGGAAGTCCTATGTACAAGGATTGGGCTAGTAGCCTGTGGGAAGAGCCCACACGATGAGCAGGAGGTCAGCCTCGGGTAGTAGGGTCATGGATGTTGCCCTTGTATTTAGAGTGGAGGTGCCTCCAGAATGCCCCTGCCCACTGTCCTTGAGTAGTCACTTCAAGGCCCATTTCCTGAAGGCCTGTCTCCCATGCTGCTCCAGGTGACCTGCCACGATAGGGCTCCTGTCGTCATCCGCAGCGCCCTCGACCTACACTTCCTTACTGAGGAGAATCCAGAGGATTATGAGCTGGGCCAAATCATCTCTCGCCGTCAGAGTAAGTGAGACAATCAGATAGCAGAGAGCAAGGGTCAGGATGTGGACTCAGGTCAACTCTTAGCAACAAAGACTAGTCTATGACCCCCAAGAACACTCCAACAGGTGTGTTGGGTTCGTGCACAAAGCCAACTGCACTTCTGCTGGTGGAAGGTCTTGAGGTCCAATGGTATACCCCGGTGGATATTGCGGCTCCCCACCAGGTGCCCTCCCCTGGACATGAACAGGCATCCAAAGCTGACATCTTTGAGGAGTGAGGAGGAAAGCCTCTCTCCAGGAGCAGTATGTTTTCATGGTCTGGGATAGGAGTGGTTTCAAAGGAACATGGGAATGCATGGGCTAAAGAGGGAACTGGCATTTTGTGGACTGAAGCAGTACTATTGAAAGCCTTCTGTGTGACCAAAAAACCACTGCCTGGGCAGAGCATTGCCAGGATTCTAGCAAGCAGTAACAGGATGAAATTGGGAAGAAAACACAGCCTGGGAGACAGCCTGAATCATCTGTTTTTGCATAAATTCCATGGTCTTACGCACCTGAGTCCACTAGGCAAGGAGTGATCACAATAGCCAGGTTGTGATCCCTAACTAAAGTCAGATGAGGGCTTCCTGAGCACGTAGCCACAGAGCTCATCTGATAATAATGCCAGCGCTTTTTCGTT
This sequence comes from Urocitellus parryii, assembly GCF_045843805.1. NCBI lineage: Eukaryota > Metazoa > Chordata > Mammalia > Rodentia > Sciuridae > Urocitellus > Urocitellus parryii. The sequence continues at coordinate 40,705,945 of NC_135548.1, forward strand.
GGTTGGTTGGTTGGTTTTTGTGAGCCAAACACCACAGCAGCCATTATCCCAGCCTATGTACCCTGAAGACCACCATCCCTATGAGTTCTAGGATCACTTGTCTCCTATCTTAACCTACTGTTAGGTTAGTAGAGTCTATGGAAGAGGAAGTCTGTCTGGGGCCTTGGTAGCCTAAGAAATTCATAGCAGAGATCTCCACATCCAACCCAGAAGGGATGGAGAACAGGCTCTAGGTTAGAGGAGGGCGACAGGAAACACATGTTCAGAGGAAGGAGAAGCGGCTGTTGTATTCCCCCACTCGGGGTCATGGCACCACTGGGCCATACACCATGTTGGAGGGAAGCAGTCCCTTTGCTGGTCTTTGGAACCATTGTTCTCAGTAGGGCAGTATTTGGAATGTGGCCTCCATTCTCAGAAGCCTGGTTCACATGGAGGCGGGCTCCACCAACGCAGAAGCATGGCTCTAACGTGGTATCCGCGCTGGTCAGCCTGTCCTCACTGTGGCCATACTTGAGGAAAATAACTCAGAGGAGGAATCCTAGGCCTTTTTTCTCTGGGTTTCATAGCTTTCTCTTTGGTTGTGCACTGAGGCTGTCCATAAAGCTCTAGTGTGTGGCAGTGGAGAGCTCCTCAGCCCTTGCCACAAAGGCATAGACTGGGAGAGAGAGAACGAGGCTGGCAGAGAGGGAGAGAGAGAAAGATGGAGAGGGAGGACCTCTCCTTGGAGAATGAGGATTCAGTGGAGCCAACAGGAACAAGGTACTGTTGCCCAGGGCACAACCCTGTTTAGGTCTTACTCCAACCATGCTCAACCTTTCTTCCAGTCCCTCCCACCCCCCAATAGTGTATTCATCTTGAATGAGAATTTCATGTTGACATCAGAGCACTCACCATCCAATGCTTCCCTCCAAACCCACCTATGAAGATGGCTCATGTGGGAGATTTCAGATGCAAACCCTAGTTGTGTGCTTTGGCAGATGCAAGAGGACCTGAGATATTCTGGAGTCCAAAGCCTTTGGTAGGAACAGACATTAGGTCTGTTGAAGTGCTCTGCCTAGTTCTTCCTCAGGGAGGACTGTGGAGGCTGTCTTTGTTGGTATTGGTGCTGAATTGGAGAGCTCTCAGGTGTGTGGCTCTGGCCTTTTCTGGCACAGGCTCTCAGATGTTGGCGTGTCCTAGGGAGCACCTCCTGAGTGCCACCTTCTTTTTGTACACCCCTCTCTCTCCAGAGCTGAGGATTCCAGCAGAGGCCAACGTATTTTATGCCAAGAATCCTCACAAAAAATCCAACTTTGTGCTGAGGAAAAGGAGCCTCTCCCAAAAGAATGATGGGTGGATCGAGCCTCAACCTCCCTCTCGTCCTGCAAAGAAGGCTCCTGCCCTCCTGAGGATGCTTGCAAAACCATTCTGTTGCTGTGTGCCTGGGCGGGGCTGAGGCAGCCCAGGAATATTTACATTGATTACTATTTTCTTCAAAGTTTGAATCTATAGTTTGCCATTGTCCTTGACCTTGTTTAGTAACACAGTTGTTACTCTATCCTGTATTTGTTGTTTCCATTAATATATTATTATTATTTTAAAATATATATGTTTCTGTTACCTGATCTACTGTGATGATTTGAGTATACTAAATGTAGCAGTGATTCCTAAAGGACACATCCAAACCAACAGGAAGGAATGTTTCATTCTATCAGCAAGAACTTTGGTTTTTAGGAGTTTGGCAGATGGCATTATCTGAGTCAGTTTTCCAATGGGGGCAATGAAGTATCAGCTATGATGGTACAAACACAAACAAAGACACACAAACACACACAAGAGCACACACACTCACTGAGAGATAGATAGACAGATGGAGTTGGTCTCTGCTGAAATACTTTGGAGACATGGTTCTGATTTCTCCCCTTTTGGAGTATTTTCAATTGCACAAGGTGTCTTGCAAATGAACCCATGTCTGAGGAAGACATGCATGTGTACTTCACATGCCACTTTTCACATAGCAGGAAGGTCATGTAATATTTTTCATGCAGCTGTCTTTTGACTGTGAACCATCCCATGAGGTCAGCTGTGGAATTTTCAACTTGTAGCATCACAATGGGGATCCACTCTTTGGATTTGGGGATATTTCCGATTTTCTTGATTCAGATTGGAATGATATATATATTAGTTTTTGATGAAAATTCTGCATTTGATGGTAATGAATGTCGTGCATCTAGGAATCTGTAGAGTGCAGACAATGAATGGATGCCTACTGTTGTCTGGACTGGTCTGAAAAGTCCTGTAGCATCTGAGCATGTGTGAGGGCTGTACAGGTCTTGCCAAAAGTCCAGGTCAGATGATCCTGCACAAAGCTGAACTCCTAGTGGTCTCCACAACAGTGTAAGGGCCAAGGAGAAACACACTTCCACACAGAAGTTGGGAAGCTACCTTATGAAGGTGATCATAGATACGGGATTATTAATATATCCAGGTTGGCATCTATTATTTTTTTAGCTTTTGACTTTCGCAGCTGTGGGCATCTTGACAACCATCAACTCCCTGTAAGCACAGACAACTCTATAAGAACCTGAGGATAAATTTCCCTGTGCATGTCCCCTTGTGAAACTGCTTAAGCACCGCCTGGTTTACACACAGGTGGAATTTCTAGGTCAAAGTGTGCATGTTTACTTCTTTGACTAAGCACTGCCAGGTGGCTCTTCTGCATAGCTCTACCTGTGGCCAGGATTGTATTATCTAGCTTTCTAACTTTTGCATGTTGAGTAGATACATAGTGGGAGCACACTGTTTTTGTTGGTATTTTTCTTGGTATCTATTCTGATGCTTTTCACTGGGGGATTTTTTCCTGTGAAAATGGGCTTCCTCTACTTGACCTTATTTTCTTCTTTTTAAAATTATTTCAATGTGACTTTTTAATTTTAGTTTTATTAAAGACATTGCCCCTTGCTTGCATAGTCTATATCTAAAGCACTAGTCCTTGCTCCAAGGCCCAGCTTGCTCTCAGCTGCCCCAGGAGGGGAACAGTCTTTGGCGGTAGACAAGAGACGCCCCTGCAGGGGGCACAAGTGCTTTGGCCCTCTGGTGTCTTGCCAGCAGTACTTCCCATGCTCACAGAGGGTTTCAGACACTGAGTCAATGGACCAGGTGGTCTTTTGTTCAGTCTGATCTCAAATTGAGCTCCTCTGAGAGGTCATATTGAAGTCCTTGTGTGTACCTGACCCATCATTTTAAACAATATTCCAAGTTCACTTTTTGTGTGTACGTGGGTTCTGGGGATTGAACCCAGGGCCTTGAGCCTGTGAGGCAAGTGACCTACCTGAGCTACACCCTCAGAGACCCCTGTAAAAGTATTTCCCCTTTGCCTCGGGGTCTAAGTTGCCAAGGCTGACCTCAAACGTTCCTCTTGCCTCAGCCTCCCTGGTGGCTGGCATGACAGGCATGCACCTGGGACTGTCACACTCGAGCCTGTGATGGGAACTCATGTGCATCTGTCCAGGGCTGAGCATGGTTAGGCAGAGCTGTGCTCCAGGCTCCCTGCAGGGCTGTGGAGGCTTCTGCTGCCCAGCAGCCCTGGTGCCATGGCCAGGGCTCCTCCCAGCCGAGGGCAGGCAGCTGCCCATTGCTGTAGGCTGACCTTATTTTCTTCTTATGGCACTCGTCCGTTCTCTGGAGTATGTTGTATGGTTTGTCCATTAGGAGTCTAACAGGTCTTCTAGAACCTTCAAACAATTAGTAAAATTCCTGAACAGTAAGTGAGCGCGCGCAGAAATTGGGCTAATATTTTGGGAAGAACAATGTTGGATGATATATTCATGGCTTGAATATATCATCCAACATGAAGTTATATTTTATTACTTACAAAATAATAAAATAATGAAGCAATACCATGGGCTGAGCTAAAATAGATCCTTAGGATCTTAGGCATTCTGAAATAAATCTGTGTCACTTGAAGTATAGAGTTGATCGACTCTGAGTAATGAAACAGAAGTAAAGGTATCAAAGCCAATGATCATCTGTTTCCAATTTTCTGTGATTTGGTTCAAGTGGTAAAGTGGTGATATTTATTAATAATGGATCGAATAGGTTCATAATTGTTTTAGAGTACAATTAGATGCCTTCAAACTTTAGGCTACATGGGCACATTTGAGAACGGTTCCAGCCATTCTCTCATCCTTTGGGTCATTCCCCTCCTATGTCCTGTGAGACATTTTCTATGTGAGGCTTTAAGAAGAAGAAGAGAATATTCTGTAAAGAAAACCTTGTGATCTGTGCAGTATGAAGTTGAATGGATTCATTCAGAAATCAGAAATTCTATTGAAAGATATTTATTGGCATGAGCCAAATAAAACCTATTTTTAGGCATCCTGGTGAAGACAAGGTTTTATCTTTATGTCTCATTTTCTATGTTTTGTTGTTGTTGTTGTTGTTAGAATGAAATTCATATGTTGCCAGACCATTCTATCAGATGTGTAACTAGATGCCATTTAAATTACCCACTTTTACATGGTAGACAGTTTTTAATGAACACTGCCTGTCTGCACCTTTTTTAAAAACAGGACTGGGATCAGAAGCCCAAATACCAATGGTTAGCTGGAGCATATTTTTCATTTGGCCTATCTGTCAGTATTCCCTGAGGTCATCTGTGCAATCAGCTTCGTTACTCCTGCTCCCTCACTGGATTTCATAGAAACCATATGCTATGTATGAATCAGGGACACCAAGCCCACAACATAGCATTCTTGGAATATCCAAAGTCCCACTTTTCACTTCGCCATGCCTGAGATCAGCAGTAATATTTATCAGCAAATGTGAGATTTTCAAAGATCCAATTCTATGTGCTCCTTTCTCATAGAGCCTTAGGCAGGGATATAGCATACATAAATATTAAGTAAAGTCCATAGTTTTTAAAATGTCATCCATTGAATAGTTGACACATGTCTGAGATACTTTTTATTTTGGAGGAGGTATTATTTAATAGGGAATTCCAACAGCTACCTAATAGTGAAATGAGAAGTCTTGCATCCATTTTATTTTGTTTCTGATGATTTTTATGAGTAAGGGTAAGATACTTCCTTGTTCTGATGCAGATGTTGCCCACTTTTGTGAATGGATGCGGGGTGTCACCTACTACTTGCATATCTGCATATTGGGCTTGACACTGCTATCGTACTTGGTAGTTGGCAAAAAGTCAATACTGAAGTTAAGCTCTTGTGTTCTAGCAGCAGAGCTGAAGATCCTTGATGTGCCACCTTCTGCAATCCATGCTGCTCTCTTCATGTTCCTTATTGACTTCCTGGTGATGAGCATCATGGTCTCCTGGTCTTGAGAATGGCCAAGCATTGCTCTGTGAATGTGGAAGATGGGCATGTGGAAGGCTCCAGGGAGGAGGGATCATTGAACATGTACTCGAATCCATGTGCCTGTTGAATGACCTGTTTTTTTTATTTTTGGGTTTTAAGGGAGACACTGCCCTAAAACACTTCTGTGCAGCTGGGGATGCAGGCTTCTGCTTCACCTTGCAGGAAGCATTAACGAATCCTTTCCAGAAGACATGAGAAGAGAGAAGTGAGCCTCTGGTATCATGCAGGTTCCTTGCATTGCCCATGGGCTAGAAGAGAGAAGAGTTGCTTCATGAGATTTGATCCCCTTTTTCCTGAAAAGTTCCACACAGAGGTGAGTCCCCAGCATGTTTAGAAATCATTTCAGACACCTTTCTGGACGGAATTGAATCAGAGCCCCTGATGATGTGGAAGAGCTAAAGATGGGTTTGCTATGAATTTTCTATTTCATTCATCAGGGCCTGAGTCAAGTCAGTCATTGTGCTGTCAACACATGAGCTGCTGGTCAAATGTGAGGAAGTGGTCTTGCTTTATGAAAACACCACCCTGATTCAGTGAGCCAGAGGCAGCCTGCAGTCCCTGTTTTCCTGTAAAGGCAGATTGCTGTGGATGGCCTCTGGCCTCGTCATGCAGCCCTGCTCAGAGTAGGGGATTGAGGGACCAGGCAGATCCCTAGTTCCTTTTGACCTTTATTGCCATTGGGCCACCCCAGGGTCCTTGGACTCTACCTGGTCTTCTGGCCTGGGTCAGGGGATGTGAGGTTTGGAATCCCCCTCTGTGGCAGGATCCCAGCCCCCCAGCCACTTGAGGTCAGCACATCCTTCCCTAATTGTGTTAGAGTTGGAGACTTCTCCCACCCATCCTCATCCATGCTCATCCCACATTTTGTAGCTTGGCACCTGAGGACCTTTATTCATTGACTTAGTTGTTAGTGATGATGGTTACTAAGACTAAGTGACTCTTTCAAGTCACATCACTTGCATGGTAGGGCTAGAGCATGGATCTTCCTAATTGATTTCATGGGACTCTCTCATGGAAACTGTGACTGCTTCCTAAACACACACTCTACATTTGGAGTGTCAAAATTCTTGCCACTGCCTCCTTGGCAAGTGTATCTTGTCTTCTACGTGGGAATTTCACAAATATTTTCCTTTGGTTTGTGGAGGTCATGCAGAAGGGATTTCATTTGAAATAGCCCAAACAAGAAATACCAGTTGTCTTTTTCGCACATGGATGTGTGTAGTGAACACCCCTTTCTGTGTGCTTGCATGAGTTACTCCTTTGAATTTGTTGAAGAATGGTTGGCTGGGGAGCAAGTTAACGAGAGATGGATATCAATGGTTGTCAAGTATTCTGACGTGAAGAATGTATTGAGGATGTGAAGGCTTTTCTAGCCAGTTCCTATGGCTCAGTCAGGGATCAGTCAGAGGAATCTGTCTGGTAGACTCTTTGGCACAGATGTCAAAGTGGCCTGGTCTTACCCTGTCCAGGACTGAATGCTGAGCTTGAGTGGGAGCTTCTTGTCATTTCAAGCATTTCCATGAGTCTGTCCTCTGTTCTCTTGTATCCAAGTGGTTTCTAATAGGAAAGCAGAACAAAAATTGAAAGTATGGTGATTGATTATTTTTACCAATGTTATTTCAATCCACTTTGTTTAATACGAAATTACCTTTATGCTAGTAAGATTTCATATGTGAGGAAATAATGAAAATATTGGGGTTAGGGGATGAGAATATGCAAATCAAACATTTTTGAGCACCAAGACCCGTTTTTTTGTTTTTGTTTTTGTTTTTTTTTTAACTTAAATAATATTAAGTGCCAGAGGACCACCGCTGCCATTCAGCCTCAACAACCTCCAGGTCCAGCCTCCAGGTGGCCCATTTCACCAGGGTGTGTGGGACCACACTGTCCTGGGATGAGAGAACAGTACCCACGGATGTTGACATCTCACAGAGTAGATATTGCCAGTGACAGTAGGGAGCTATTGACACATGAGGAAGGGAAGAGCTCTCAGGATGGGAAGAGGGGGCCGCTTCGAGACTCATTGGGTATGGCACGAGGCTGCTGGGTGTGGTGTTGGCCTGGGCCCACTGAGTGGGGCAGATCCGTGGTCTGTGTTTCTGTACGCTCCTCTGTAGCCTGTGTTGGCAGCAGATCAGGGAATTGCGATCAGAAGTGCTCCCAGTAACACAGGCACCAGCCCCCAGAGTGTGTGCCTATCCGTTTCCCCACCTGGCCTGACTTAGTGCCTGTCTTGCCTCAGGGCTGAGACCCTACAATCTCTGATGAGGGTGTCTGTGGTCCAGATCCAACCTGCATGGCCAACATGCTCAGACCTTCAGCTGGGTCCTAGGCTGCTGCAACCCAACTCTGTTAACTGGGTGGCCGACAACAGAGGAAGTGTCTTCCGTTGAGCTCCAGAGGCTCAACACAGTAGGTGTTGGGCTGTCCCAGTGCCATAACCCCTCCCAGGTTTCAAGGGGACTGTCTCCCCAACTCTCCCAGCCCTTGCCCACTCTCCTATTGCTGCCCACGATCTGTGGTTCCCATATGGGCATCCCGCCCTGGCTCCAACCTCACATATCCGGTATCCCCCAGTCTCCCTGGTATCTGGGTCCAGACTCTCCTCTTCCTACAAGAATATCAGATATTGGATTTGGTCCCAGTTGATGCTGTGTTCCATCATGTGAGCTCTTAGCTTCATCACTGTGCAAAGACTCTTTTCCCACACAAGTTCGCACGACTTTTGGCTGGCTAAGAATTTTCAGGCGACACTTTTCTAATGAGTACACTTTCCTTCCTTCCGATCTCCCACCAGTGAGCATTCCTCGCACCCTTGTCCTAGTTCCTTTATGGCAGTTTCCCTCCTTATGGCTGAGAGGACCTAGTGACCCCTGAATTCACACGTTCTCCTTAATCACCAACACACTGCAGAATTCTCCAGGGGGCCATATATGCTCCTGGAAGTTGGTGTTGGAAATAGTTCTCCATCCATTAATCACTCCCTCACTCACTAATGTCCTTGTGTCCTTGAGAAAGGCTCTCCCTTTCCTGGTTTTCCTGAATAGAAATCCTCTTGCCTCTTGGGTGAATAGGGTTATGGGTTGTGCAGAGGGTGTTGGTCCACTGAGCATCTTAGAGACTGTCCTTTATGGAGCCTAATGATCCTCACTGGGGAATGAGGCCAGGGTCCTAACTGTGGTTAGTTAGAGAGGGAAAGAAGGACAAGGGAAACTCAGATGTCCCTTCATGGCCCCTGGAGTTAGAGGACTTACCCCTTTGCACCTGGGATCAGGAGACCTCATTTCCTCGAGGACACGCACACTCAGACGTTAATCTTGAGTGTGGGTTCCTTTCTGGGGTCCAGGGCTGTTGTTAGCCACCAGGAATGACAGTGCTCTCCATGCAGAGTGGAGCCATTTTTGCCAGGAAAGAGAGCCCATGGTCACGCCTTGTGCAAAGCATCCCACGCCAGGGGCTCCCATGCCTACATTCCTGTCCTGAAAGGAAGCCACTCAGAGGCAAGGTGGGTCCAACCACCTCCCATGTGTTCACTCATCACTGTGTTCCAGCAGTCACCCCAGTGAACAGTCCTGATGGGATTGGATGTGGCTCAGAATGCCACCCTCATGAGCTCTACCCTGCCACAGCTGCAGTTCTGCAGTGGGAGAAACTCAAAACCTCAAAACACATGCACATGAAAGAAAAGAGCAAGAGCCAGAGCCCAAACAGGCCAGGTGTGGCAAAGACAGCTGGAGTGCCTAGGTTGGGACTCAGAATTATGTCAGTGGGGTGGCATTGCTGCTGGCACCAGCATGATAACCGAGAGCCAGCCCTGCTCATTTTGGGGAGCAGTGTGTTGGGGAAGGCAGCAGAAATTGAGAGGCAGGATTGAGTTTGGCCCTAGGAGGAGGTTGGGTAAGAGGCCAGTGTGGGTTGGAGAGCCTGGGCAGATAGACAGAGGCCAGGGCACACCCCAAAGCCTGGAGACTGCACTTGATGTCCAGGGTTGTGAAACACCACTTCCCCTCTTACTCACAACTGAGAGCAAGGGGCATTGATGAGTTCAGTTTGTGTGCGGCTGCATCCAAGGTGGCTCGGCTAGGAACCTCTGTTTCCTTGACTCAGGAGGCTGGGAGTCCAGGCTCCACTGAGGCTCGGCTGGGAGGATCGGAGTCTGAGTTTATGCCTGTGTTCCCTGTAGGATCCATGTTGGCTGAGCCTCAGTGTTTTTGTAATGAGAGGATGGGTGACCGTCATGTCTTTATCACAGGACACACTTGCTAAATGGATTTGTTTGCTCTGAGGAGGAAAGAGAGAGGGGGGAGTGGTGCTGGAGACAGGGATGCAGACAGGGGTCATGGACTTGGCATAACTCAGTCTTGGAGGTGATATCCCATCACCTGTACCCACTTCAATTCCCATGAATCCAGAGGCTGAGCCCCCTTGAGGTGAGGGGTGAACCGGTTCTGGGCAGCAGGATGCTGTGGTACCTCGGAGTCTCTGTGAGACCCCAACACTAGACACACTTGGCCCTTTTGTAATCTTAGGAGAAGCCTTGGGAAGTTGTATGGCAGAGGGGAGCAGCCTCTGCATCTCAGTCCCCTCCAACTTGCCATGGTGTAGAGAGGGAACTGCAGCCACGATGGGACGGACATTGGCCATGTCCCTGTGTGGGACACAGGCCTGATGGAGTTAGGGTGCATTCTTTGTCTCTCCCTTTCTTGTGATTATCCCATCTCTACATTTGTGCTTTAGCCACCTGTGAGTCCCATCTCTGGTTTCAGAGAGAACAGAGGGTGTTATGGGCCAATAGACACAATAAACCCTAGAGATTAGATGCTACCCTACTTTCCAGAAAAGACTGAGCACACCATGAGTTGCACAATGATGGGACCAGGGTCCAAAAGCTGCTGAGAGGGAAGGACTGGTTGTGAATGCATTTTTGAAGGCTCCAAGCTGGAACTCTAGTGGCACCAAGCAGGGCAGATGCTGGTGGGGATGTTTGGGTAGTTGTTGGTGAACACCTGCGCACCTGAGATGGGTAGGCATGGAGGAGAAATCGGCAGCCCATAGGGCTGTTGAAAGTGGTCTTATGTGAAAAGAGGCTCAGGTATGGGCACAGGAAATGACATCATTGCCTTGACAATGGATCAAACAGAACATGGAACCCTGGTATCCAGGCACCCACTTCACTGACCAAGCCATCCGAGCTCACTTGGTTGGAGCCACTGGAGGGAGAAGGATGTTCTCCTGTGGTTGCAGACAATGCCGAGCCTCAGGCTCCCAGGGATCTCAGGGGGGCCAACTAGCCCTTTTGTGGATACACTGGGTGAGGCTTCATCTTAGACGCCAGAGCCTCTGGCGATTGTCGCAGAGGAGCTCAAGAGTAACAGTGAGTAGCACAGGGCAGGTGAGCCCAGCAGGCCCTCTAGTCTGATCCCTGATGAATGGCCCAGGACTCCTATTCTGACTCTGTGTGTGTGTGTCTGTGTGTGTGTGTGTGTGTGTTTGTACTGATGGGAACTGTCCCATTGTGCTTTGACTCGAGTGTATTGGCACAAGTCATTTTTCTGTTTGTCACCAATTCCATTTTGAACCCACCATTCTTGGTCCCAACCCAGGGTGAAAATGATCAGAACACGGAGGAGCCCTTCAGGGTTCAGAGCCTTGAACCTTACAGGCAGGACCAGCTTAGGAATGAGCTCCTGCCTGTCATTTGTGGGAGGAAGATACATTTCAGCAGCAACATGGGGTTAATCTCCTGGGATTTCATCCCCACCCAGCAGGTGCTGGATCTCTTGTTCCCAAAACAGCCACCTTCTTCAGTCTTTACTCCTGGTGCCACTCCACATCCTCCAAGGGGACAAGAACCTCAGGTTCTGGATGGATGTTGTAGAATGCCCACAGAGCCAACTGCCAGGCTGGGTGGGGTGCAGTTGCTGGGCTTTGCTGATGTTGTCATCCCCCACAGTTCTTGGAACCTTCTGTGGCAGTGGCATCCAGGACCCCAGCAGCTGTGAGTAGCAGCTCCTCACTGCTTCACTCCAGCGAGCAGGTGGAAGACAGCCGCGTTGTTCACGTCCTCCTAGAGGGACAGAGCCTGAGGGAGACAAAGCGCATCCCGGTAAGCCCGACAGCAGGGCTGCCTCCTGGGTGTCCACACAGTGGAAGGCAGGAGACACAGCCAACCCCAGGGCTATGGTGGGAAATAAAGAAGAGAGAGGTCCGTCTTAAGGGCTTGACCTGAGGAGGGAGAGCATCAGCATGCCCAGCTTCAGTGGTGAGTGGGCCTGTGTATTGTGGGTTTTGCAGGCCAGAAGTGCAGACGGAAGTGCTGTGGACAGATGAAGGCAGAGATATGTCCAGGGTGCAGGCTGCAGTGCCTAGAACTTGGTATTCTCAATGAGTGAAGTTGGAGCAGAGGAGGTGGCAGTGACTTGTCACATGTGTAGGAGGGGATGTGTTCCTGGTGGCAGGGAAGAGAACCTCCTTAGCATGACTAGGTGTAGGAATTTGGGGTCGGGATCACCTGGGGGGTCATGCCAAAGCTTCGGAATGTTAGGCTTTGCATGTAGGTAAATACGGAGCTAAAGGGGTTCTTGGCAGAATTTCTATGGATGTGCAGTAGACACGCTAATGCTGCAGGTGTCCAGCTGCAGAGGAGACATGTTCAGTGACTGCCAGTGCTGAGTCAAGTACATCATGACAACCAGACCCGCACCGAGCTTCCAGAGGCCAGGGCCTCTCAAAGCTATCATGAAGCACTCAAGTGCACACTCTCGTATCTGAGTCTGTTTTGTGTCGTGGCAGTCAGGACCCAAATTTTCAGTGCATCTGCCTCTTGCACCCACAAAGGCAGCCTGCATCCCAGATCACACTTGGTGCGCAGATCCCTGGCCCATTGCTCTCATCTCAGTGAGATGAGAGTGTGTCTGTGCATAGGCAGTTTGGTCCTTTGACATGAGTGGAATGTGGCTCCCCAGGGGGAGGGGAGATGGCAGGTACAGGCAGATATTTGTACCAGGATTGTTCTAGTAGCACATTGCAAGAACCCAGGTGGTATATGGAGGACACACTCAGGTAGCAGGATAACAAGATTGTGCCCTTGTATATGTAGCTGAGATTTCTCCTGAATGTTTGACCACAGTCTTCTGGGTAGCTCTTCTAAAAGCCATTCTCTGATGACATTTGTCCCACCCTGATCCAGGTGACCTTTCAGGAGACGGTGACAAGCCTCATCCGCAGTGCCTTGGACCAAAATTTGTTGGACAACTTTGAGCTGCTGTATATGATGTCTGAGGATGAGAGTAAGTAGGACAATCAGACAGTGGGGAGACATGATCCACAGTGGGCTCAGGATAACTGACAGCCAAGAGAAAGTGGGCCTTGGCCCCAAAATACCAAAGTGTGATGGGCCTGGCGGAGACTCTCAGGGGTTGTGGGTGTTTTGTGGTATAATCCTTGAGTGCCACCTAACAATTCTCTCCACTTCGCTCTGCAGAAATCAAGGTCTCTGACCACTCACTCGTGTGTCTGTCCATGAATCTGGGAATACAATCTTTCATCGTGAGGAAACGCCCCCAGGTCAAGGGAAAGGAGGTAAACACCTACCTTATTCAAGCTGTGCATGTGCTGCCATTCCACTCCGACCTGAGGAAATAAGAAGCCTCAGCACCTGGACATATTTGCTGGAAGCCCATAGAGCCAACTGACAGTCTGGGGTGGCTTTCTGTTTCTGGGTTTGCTGATGTTCCATCCCCCACAGTTCTCAGAATCAACCTGCAAGTCCTCCAGGCCGCTTTCCCACAAGCAGGTGGGAGACACCTGCTTAATTCGTGTCCACTTAGAAACACAAAGTCCAGAGATGGCCAAGAGTGTTCTGGTAAGCCTGGGAGCAGGGGTGTCCCGTGGTGCTTACACCTGGGTGGGGAGCAGACACTGGTCCAATACCATGGACTACTCATGCCCTCTTGAATTTGGAGCTTCTGGATGATCAGGAGGATAGATGGGAATCAAGAAGGGAGAGGTCAGTGTGAAGGGCTGGAGCTGAGATGAGCGAGTGCAGCAGCTTGTCCACTGCCATGTCTGAGGGAGTCTGTGTGTCAGGTGGCAGCATGCAGTCCAGAAGGGCAGGGACAGGTATGGGTGACAGATGAGAATAGGACAGGAACTAGGTTGCAGGTTCCCTTGTATGGGATGCTGACGTCTATGGAGGAGGACAGCAGTGTGAGGTTCTCCATGTTCCTTGAACAAGGAGCTGAGAGAGTCTCTCTGCAGAGTCGACATGGATGTGGAGCAAGCACACTAAATGTCCAGGTAACCCAATGACCACCCTTGCCGGATGAGTTGCCCTCCTACATCCCAGCCAGCACTGAGCCTCTGGAGGCCGGGAGCTCTCGTGGCTATCTTTCAGCTCTCCTGTGTGTGGTCATGTTCCTGGGTCTGTTTTTGGCCCTGGCAATCCAGACCAAAGCCTCTAGGTTTTGTGCCTAGGCCATTCCCAATGCCGCCTGCATCCTCGGGCAGACCTGGGATCTTGGAGGCTATTGTCCCATTCCTCCCAACTTGTGGGATGAGATTGCATCTGTATGCAGGTAGTGGGGTCCTTTCACTCCGAGAGGAGTGCAGCTCCAGAAAGAGCAATGGCAGGCCCAGGAAGTCCTATGTACAAGGATTGGGCTAGTAGCCTGTGGGAAGAGCCCACACAATGAGCAGGAGGTCAGCCTCGGGTAGTAGGGTCATGGATGTTGCCCTTGTATTTAGAGTGCAGGTGCCTCCAGAATGCCCCTGCCCACTGTCCTTGAGTAGTCACTTCAAGGCCCATTTCCTGAAGGCCTGTCTCCCATGCTGCTCCAGGTGACCTGCCACGATAGGGCTCCTGTCGTCATCCGCAGCGCCCTGGACCTACACTTCCTTACTGAGGAGAATCCAGAGGATTATGAGCTGGGCCAAATCATCTCTCGCCGTCAGAGTAAGTGAGACAATCAGATAGCAGAGAGCAAGGGTCAGGATGTGGACTCAGGTCAACTCTTAGCAACAAAGAGTAGTCTCTGACCCCCAAGAACACTCCAACAGGTGTGTTGGGTTCGTGCACAAAGCCAACTGCACTTCTGCTGGTGGAAGGTCTTGAGGTCCAATGGTATACCCCGGTGGATATTGCGGCTCCCCACCAGGTGCCCTCCCCTGGACATGAACAGGCATCCAAAGCTGACATCTTTGAGGAGTGAGGAGGAAAGCCTCTCTCCAGGAGCAGTATGTTTTCATGGTCTGGGATAGGAGTGGTTTCAAAGGAACATGGGAATGCATGGGCTAAAGAGGGAACTGGCATTTTGTGGACTGAAGCAGTACTATTGAAAGCCTTCTGTGTGACCAAAAAACCACTGCCTGGGCAGAGCATTGCCAGGATTCTAGCAAGCAGTAACAGAAAACACAGCCTCGGAGACAGCCTGAATCATCTGTTTTTGCATAAATTCCATGGTCTTACGCACCTGAGTCCACTAGGCAAGGAGTGATCACAATAGCCAGGTTGTGATCCCTAACTAAAGTCAGATGAGGGCTTCCTGAGCACGTAGCCACAGAGCTCATCTGATAATAATGCCAGCGCTTTTTCGTTGGTTGGTTGGTTGGTTTTTGTGAGCCAAACACCACAGCAGCCATTATCCCAGCCTATGTACCCTGAAGACCACCATCCCTATGAGTTCTAGGATCACTTGTCTCCTATCTTAACCTACTGTTAGGTTAGTAGAGTCTATGGAAGAGGAAGTCTGTCTGGGGCCTTGGTAGCCTAAGAAATTCATAGCAGAGATCTCCACATCCAACCCAGAAGGGATGGAGAACAGGCTCTAGGTTAGAGGAGGGCGACAGGAAACACATGTTCAGAGGAAGGAGAAGCGGCTGTTGTATTCCCCCACTCGGGGTCATGGCACCACTGGGCCATACGCCATGTTGGAGGGAAGCAGTCCCTTTGCTGGTCTTTGGAACCATTGTTCTCAGTAGGGCAGTATTTGGAATGTGGCCTCCATTCTCAGAAGCCTGGTTCACATGGAGGCGGGCTCCACCAACGCAGAAGCATGGCTCTAACGTGGTATCCGTGCTGGTCAGCCTGTCCTCACTGTGGCCATACTTGAGGAAAATAACTCAGAGGAGGAATCCTAGGCCTTTTTTCTCTGGGTTTCATAGCTTTCTCTTTGGTTGTGCACTGAGGCTGTCCATAAAGCTCTAGTGTGTGGCAGTGGAGAGCTCCTCAGCCCTTGCCACAAAGGCATAGACTGGGAGAGAGAGAACGAGGCTGGCAGAGAGGGAGAGAGAGAAAGATGGAGAGGGAGGACCTCTCCTTGGAGAATGAGGATTCAGTGGAGCCAACAGGAACAAGGTACTGTTGCCCAGGGCACAACCCTGTTTAGGTCTTACTCCAACCATGCTCAACCTTTCTTCCAGTCCCTCCCACCCCCCAGTAGTGTATTCATCTTGAATGAGAATTTCATGTTGACATCAGAGCACTCACCATCCAATGCTTCCCTCCAAACCCACCTATGAAGATGGCTCATGTGGGGACTGAATCTTTGGCACAGGAGCCTTTTGTGGGAGATTTCAGATGCAAACCCTAGTGGTGTGCTTTGGCAGATGCAAGAGGACCTGAGATATTCTGGAGTCCAAAGCCTTCGGTAGGAACAGACATTAGGTCTGTTGAAGTGCTCTGCCTAGTTCTTCCTCAGGGAGGACTGTGGAGGCTGTCTTTGTTGGTATTGGTGCTGAATTGGAGAGCTCTCAGGTGTGTGGCTCTGGCCTTTTCTGGCACAGACTCTCGGATGTTGGCGTGTCCTAGGGAGCACCTCCTGAGTGCCACCTTCTTTTTGTACACCCCTCTCTCCCCAGAGCTGAGGATTCCAGCAGAGGCCAACGTATTTGATGCCAAGAATCCTCACAAAAAATCCAACTTTGTGCTGAGGAAAAGGAGCCTCTCCCAAAAGAATGATGGGTGGATCGAGCCTCAACCTCCCTCTCGTCCTGCAAAGAAGGCTCCTGCCCTCCTGAGGATGCTTGCAAAACCATTCTGTTTCTGTGTGCCTGGGCGGGGCTGAGGCAGCCCAGGAATATTTACATTGATTACTATTTTCTTCAAAGTTTGAATCTATAGTTTGCCATTGTCCTTGACCTTGTTTAGTAACACAGTTGTTACTCTATCCTGTATTTGTTGTTTCCATTAATATATTATTATTATTTTAAAATATATATGTTTTTGTTACCTGATCTACTGTGATGATTTGAGTATACTAAATGTAGCAGTGATTCCTAAAGGACACATCCAAACCAACAGGAAGGAATGTTTCATTCTATCAGCAAGAACTTTGGTTTTAGGAGTTTGGCAGATGGCATTATCTGAGTCAGTTTTCCAATGGGGGCAATGAAGTATCAGCTATGATGGTACAAACACAAACAAAGACACACAAACACACACAAGAGCACACACGCACACTGAGAGATAGATAGACAGATGGAGTTGGTCTCTGCTGAAATACTTTGGCGACATGGTTCGGATTTCTCCCCTTTTGGAGTATTTTCAATTGCACAAGGTGTCTTGCAAATGAACCCATGTCTGAGGAAGACATGCATGTGTACTTCACATGCCACTTTTCACATAGCAGGAAGGTCATGTAATATTTTTCATGCAGCTGTCTTTTGACTGTGAACCATCCCATGAGGTCAGCTGTGGAATTTTCAACTTGTAGCATCACAATGGGGATCCACTCTTTGGATTTGGGGATATTTCCGATTTTCTTGATTCAGATTGGAATGATATATATATTAGTTTTTGATGAAAATTCTGCATTTGATGGTAATGAATGTCGTGCATCTAGGAATCTGTAGAGTGCAGACAATGAATGGATGCCTACTGTTGTCTGGACTGGTCTGAAAAGTCCTGTAGCATCTGAGCATGTGTGAGGGCTGTACAGGTCTTGCCAAAAGTCCAGGTCAGATGATCCTGCACAAAGCTGAACTCCTAGTGGTCTCCACAACAGTGTAAGGGCCAAGGAGGAACTCACTTCCACACAGAAGTTGGGAAGCTACCTTATGAAGGTGATCATAGATACGGGTTTATTAATATATCCAGGTTGGCATCTATTATTTTTTTAGCTTTTGACTTTCGCAGCTGTGGGCATCTTGACAACCATCAACTCCCTGTAAGCACAGACAACTCTATAAGAACCTGAGGATAAATTTCCCTGTGCATGTCCCCTTGTGAAACTGCTTAAGCACCGCCTGGTTTACACACAGGTGGAATTTCTAGGTCAAAGTGTGCATGTTTACTTCTTTGACTAAGCACTGCCAGGTGGCTCTTCTGCATAGCTCTACCTGTGGCCAGGATTGTATTATCGAGCTTTCTAACTTTTGCATGTTGAGTAGATACATAGTGGGAGCACACTGTTTTTGTTGGTATTTTTCTTGGTATCTATTCTGATGCTTTTCACTGGGGGATTTTTTCCTGTGAAAATGGGCTTCCTCTACTTGACCTTATTTTCTTCTTTTTAAAATTATTTCAATGTGACTTTTTAATTTTAGTTTTATTAAAGACATTGCCCCTTGCTTGCATAGTCTATATCTAAAGCACTAGTCCTTGCTCCAAGGCCCAGCTTGCTCTCAGCTGCCCCAGGAGGGGAACAGTCTTTGGCGGTAGACAAGAGACGCCCCTGCAGGGGGCACAAGTGCTTTGGCCCTCTGGTGTCTTGCCAGCAGTGCTTCCCATGCTCACAGAGGGTTTCAGACACTGAGTCAATGGTCCAGGTGGTCTTTTGTTCAGTCTGATCTCAAATTGAGCTCCTCTGAGAGGTCATATTGAAGTCCTTGTGTGTACCTGATCCATCATTCTAAACAATATTCCAAGTTCACTTTTTGTGTGTACGTGGGTTCTGGGGATTGAACCCAGGGCCTTGAGCCTGTGAGGCAAGTGACCTACCTGAGCTACACCCTCAGAGACCCCTGTAAAAGTATTTCCCCTTTGCCTCGGGGTCTAAGTTGCCAAGGCTGACCTCAAATGTTCCTCTTGCCTCAGCCTCCCTGGTGGCTGGCATGACAGGCATGCACCTGGGACTGTCACACTCGAGCCTGTGATGGGAACTCATGTGCATCTGTCCAGGGCTGAGCATGGTTAGGCAGAGCTGTGCTCCAGGCTCCCTGCAGGGCTGTGGAGGCTTCTGCTGCCCAGCAGCCCTGGTGCCATGGCCAGGGCTCCTCCCAGCCTAGGGCAGGCAGCTGCCCATTGCTGTAGGCTGACCTTATTTTCTTCTTATGGCACTCGTCCGTTCTCTGGAGTATGTTGTATGGTTTGTCCATTAGGAGTCAAACAGGTCCTCTAGAACCTTCAAACAATTAGTAAAATTCCTGAACAGTAAGTGAGCGCGCGCAGAAATTGGGCTAATATTTTGGGAAGAACAATGTTGGATGATATATTCATGGCTTGAATATGTCATCCAACATGAAGTTATATTTTATTACTTACAAAATAATAAAATAATGAAGCAATACCATGGGCTGAGCTAAAATAGATCCTTAGGATCTTAGGCATTCTGTAATAAATCTGTGTCACTTGAAGTATAGAGTTGATCGACTCTGAGTAATGAAACAGAAGTAAAGGTATCAAAGCCAATGATCATCTGTTTCCAATTTTCTGTGATTTGGTTCAAGTGGTAAAGTGGTGATATTTATTAATAATGGATCGAATAGGTTCATAATTGTTTTAGAGTACAATTAGATGCCTTCAAACTTTAGGCTACATGGGCACATTTGAGAACGGTTCCAGCCATTCTCTCATCCTTTGGGTCATTCCCCTCCTATGTCCTGTGAGACTTTTTCTATGTGAGGCTTTAAGAAGAAGAAGAGAATATTCTGTAAAGAAAACCTTGTGATCTGTGCAGTATGAAGTTGAATGGATTCATTCAGAAATCAGAAATTCTATTGAAAGATATTTATTGGCATGAGCCAAATAAAACCTATTTTTAGGCATCCTGGTGAAGACAAGGTTTTATCTTTATGTCTCATTTTCTATGTTTTGTTGTTGTTGTTGTTGTTAGAATGAAATTCATATGTTGCCAGACCATTCTATCAGATGTGTAACTAGATGCCATTTAAATTACCCACTTTTACATGGTAGACAGTTTTTAATGAACAC
The DNA here is from genome assembly GCF_045843805.1 of Urocitellus parryii. NCBI lineage: Eukaryota > Metazoa > Chordata > Mammalia > Rodentia > Sciuridae > Urocitellus > Urocitellus parryii. The sequence continues at coordinate 40,725,448 of NC_135548.1, forward strand.
TGCCTGTCTGCACCTTTTTTAAAAACAGGACTGGGATCAGAAGCCCAAATACCAATGGTTAGCTGGAGCATATTTTTCATTTGGCCTATCTGTCAGTATTCCCTGAGGTCATCTGTGCAATCAGCTTCGTTACTCCTGCTCCCTCACTGGATTTCATAGAAACCATATGCTATGTATGAATCAGGGACACCAATCCCACAACATAGCATTCTTGGAATATCCAAAGTCCCACTTTTCACTTCGCCATGCCTGAGATCAGCAGTAATATTTATCAGCAAATGTGAGATTTTCAAAGATCCAATTCTATGTGCTCCTTTCTCATAGAGCCTTAGGCAGGGATATAGCATACATAAATATTAAGTAAAGTCCATAGTTTTTAAAATGTCATCCATTGAATAGTTGACACATGTCTGAGATACTTTTTATTTTGGAGGAGGTATTATTTAATAGGGAATTCCAACAGCTACCTAATAGTGAAATGAGAAGTCTTGCATCCATTTTATTTTGTTTCTGATGATTTTTATGAGTAAGGGTAAGATACTTCCTTGTTCTGATGCAGATGTTGCCCACTTTTGTGAATGGATGCGGGGTGTCACCTACTACTTGCATATCTGCATATTGGGCTTGACACTGCTATCGTACTTGGTAGTTGGCAAAAAGTCAATACTGAAGTTAAGCTCTTGTGTTCTAGCAGCAGAGCTGAAGATCCTTGATGTGCCACCTTCTGCAATCCATGCTGCTCTCTTCATGTTCCTTATTGACTTCCTGGTGATGAGCATCATGGTCTCCTGGTCTTGAGAATGGCCAAGCATTGCTCTGTGAATGTGGAAGATGGGCATGTGGAAGGCTCCAGGGAGGAGGGATCATTGAACATGTACTCGAATCCATGTGCCTGTTGAATGACCTGTTTTTTTATTTTTGGGTTTTAAGGGAGACACTGCCCTAAAACACTTCTGTGCAGCTGGGGATGCAGGCTTCTGCTTCACCTTGCAGGAAGCATTAACGAATCCTTTCCAGAAGACACGAGAAGAGAGAAGTGAGCCTCTGGTATCATGCAGGTTCCTTGCATTGCCCATGGGCTAGAAGAGAGAAGAGTTGCTTCATGAGATTTGATCCCCTTTTTCCTGAAAAGTTCCACACAGAGGTGAGTCCCCAGCATGTTTAGAAATCATTTCAGACACCTTTCTGGACGGAATTGAATCAGAGCCCCTGATGATGTGGAAGAGCTAAAGATGGGTTTGCTATGAATTTTCTATTTCATTCATCAGGGCCTGAGTCAAGTCAGTCATTGTGCTGTCAACACATGAGCTGCTGGTCAAATGTGAGGAAGTGGTCTTGCTTTATGAAAACACCACCCTGATTCAGTGAGCCAGAGGCAGCCTGCAGTCCCTGTTTTCCTGTAAAGGCAGATTGCTGTGGATGGCCTCTGGCCTCGTCATGCAGCCCTGCTCAGAGTAGGGGATTGAGGGACCAGGCAGATCCCTAGTTCCTTTTGACCTTTATTGCCATTGGGCCACCCCAGGGTCCTTGGACTCTACCTGGTCTTCTGGCCTGGGTCAGGGGATGTGAGGTTTGGAATCCCCCTCTGTGGCAGGATCCCAGCCCCCCAGCCACTTGAGGTCAGCACATCCTTCCCTAATTGTGTTAGAGTTGGAGACTTCTCCCACCCATCCTCATCCATGCTCATCCCACATTTTGTAGCTTGGCACCTGAGGACCTTTATTCATTGACTTAGTTGTTAGTGATGATGGTTACTAAAACTAAGTGACTCTTTCAAGTCACATCACTTGCATGGTAGGGCTAGAGCATGGATCTTCCTAATTGATTTCATGGGACTCTCTCATGGAAACTGTGACTGCTTCCTAAACACACACTCTACATTTGGAGTGTCAAAATTCTTGCCACTGCCTCCTTGGCAAGTGTATCTTGTCTTCTACGTGGGAATTTCACAAATATTTTCCTTTGGTTTGTGGAGGTCATGCAGAAGGGATTTCATTTGAAATAGCCCAAACAAGAAATACCAGTTGTCTTTTTCGCACATGGATGTGTGTAGTGAACACCCCTTTCTGTGTGCTTGCATGAGTTACTCCTTTGAATTTGTTGAAGAATGGTTGGCTGGGGAGCAAGTTAACGAGAGATGGATATCAATGGTTGTCAAGTATTCTGACGTGAAGAATGTATTGAGGATGTGAAGGCTTTTCTAGCCAGTTCCTATGGCTCAGTCAGGGATCAGTCAGAGGATTCTGTCTGGTAGACTCTTTGGCACAGATGTCAAAGTGGCCTGGTCTTACCCTGTCCAGGACTGAATGCTGAGCTTGAGTGGGAGCTTCTTGTCATTTCAAGCATTTCCATGAGTCTGTCCTCTGTTCTCTTGTATCCAAGTGGTTTCTAATAGGAAAGCAGAACAAAAATTGAAAGTATGGTGATTGATTATTTTTACCAATGTTATTTCAATCCACTTTGTTTAATACGAAATTACCTTTATGCTAGTAAGATTTCATATGTGAGGAAATAATGAAAATATTGGGGTTAGGGGATGAGAATATGCAAATCAAACATTTTTGAGCACCAAGACCCGTTTTTTGTTTTTGTTTTTGTTTTTTTTTAACTTAAATAATATTAAGTGCCAGAGGACCACCGCTGCCATTCAGCCTCAACAACCTCCAGGTCCAGCCTCCAGGTGGCCCATTTCACCAGGGTGTGTGGGACCACACTGTCCTGGGATGAGAGAACAGTACCCACGGATGTTGACATCTCACAGAGTAGATATTGCCAGTGACAGTAGGGAGCTATTGGCACATGAGGAAGGGAAGAGCTCTCAGGATGGGAAGAGGGGGCCGCTTCGAGACTCATTGGGTATGGCACGAGGCTGCTGGGTGTGGTGTTGGCCTGGGCCCACTGAGTGGGGCAGATCCGTGGTCTGTGTTTCTGTACCCTCCTCTGTAGCCTGTGTTGGCAGCAGATCAGGGAATTGCGATCAGAAGTGCTCCCAGTAACACAGGCACCAGCCCCCAGAGTGTGTGCCTATCCGTTTCCCCACCTGGCCTGACTTAGTGCCTGTCTTGCCTCAGGGCTGAGACCCTACAATCTCTGATGAGGGTGTCTGTGGTCCAGATCCAACCTGCATGGCCAACATGCTCAGACCTTCAGCTGGGTCCTAGGCTGCTGCAACCAAACTCTGTTAACTGGGTGGCCGACAACAGAGGAAGTGTCTTCCGTTGAGCTCCAGAGGCTCAACACAGTAGGTGTTGGGCTGTCCCAGTGCCATAACCCCTCCCAGGTTTCAAGGGGACTGTCTCCCCAACTCTCCCAGCCCTTGCCCACTCTCCTATTGCTGCCCACGATCTGTGGTTCCCATATGGGCATCCCGCCCTGGCTCCTACCTCACATATCCGGTATCCCCCAGTCTCCCTGGTATCTGGGTCCAGACTCTCCTCTTCCTACAAGAATATCAGATATTGGATTTGGTCCCAGTTGATGCTGTGTTCCATCATGTGAGCTCTTAGCTTCATCACTGTGCAAAGACTCTTTTCCCACACAAGTTCGCACGACTTTTGGCTGGCTAAGAATTTTCAGGCGACACTTTTCTAATGAGTACACTTTCCTTCCTTCCGATCTCCCACCAGTGAGCATTCCTCGCACCCTTGTCCTAGTTCCTTTATGGCAGTTTCCCTCCTTATGGCTGAGAGGACCTAGTGACCCCTGAATTCACACGTTCTCCTTAATCACCAACACACTGCAGAATTCTCCAGGGGGCCATATATGCTCCTGGAAGTTGGTGTTGGAAATAGTTCTCCATCCATTAATCACTCCCTCACTCACTAATGTCCTTGTGTCCTTGAGAAAGGCTCTCCCTTTCCTGGTTTTCCTGAATAGAAATCCTCTTGCCTCTTGGGTGAATAGGGTTATGGGTTGTGCAGAGGGTGTTGGTCCACTGAGCATCTTAGAGACTGTCCTTTATGGAGCCTAATGATCCTCACTGGGGAATGAGGCCAGGGTCCTAACTGTGGTTAGTTAGAGAGGGAAAGAAGGACGAGGGAAACTCAGATGTCCCTTCATGGCCCCTGGAGTTAGAGGACTTACCCCTTTGCACCTGGGATCAGGAGACCTCATTTCCTCGAGGACACGCACACTCAGACGTTAATCTTGAGTGTGGGTTCCTTTCTGGGGTCCAGGGCTGTTGTTAGCCACCAGGAATGACAGTGCTCTCCATGCTGAGTGGAGCCATTTTTGCCAGGAAAGAGAGCCCATGGTCACGCCTTGTGCAAAGCATCCCACGCCAGGGGCTCCCATGCCTACATTCCTGTCCTGAAAGGAAGCCACTCAGAGGCAAGGTGGGTCCAACCACCTCCCATGTGTTCACTCATCACTGTGTTCCAGCAGTCACCCCAGTGAACAGTCCTGATGGGATTGGATGTGGCTCAGAATGTCACCCTCATGAGCTCTACCCTGCCACAGCTGCAGTTCTGCAGTGGGAGAAACTCAAAACCTCAAAACACATGCACATGAAAGAAAAGAGCAAGAGCCAGAGCCCAAACAGGCCAGGTGTGGTAAAGACAGCTGGAGTGCCTAGGTTGGGACTCAGAATTATGTCAGTGGGGTGGCATTGCTGCTGGCACCAGCATGATAACCGAGAGCCAGCCCTGCTCATTTTGGGGAGCAGTGTGTTGGGGAAGGCAGAAGAAATTGAGAGGCAGGATTGAGTTTGGCCCTAGGAGGAGGTTGGGTAAGAGGCCAGTGTGGGTAGGAGAGCCTGGGCAGATAGACAGAGGCCAGGGCACACCCCAAAGCCTGGAGACTGCACTTGATGTCCAGGGTTGTGAAACACCACTTCCCCTCTTACTCACAACTGAGAGCAAGGGGCATTGATGAGTTCAGTTTGTGTGCGGCTGCATCCAAGGTGGCTCGGCTAGGAACCTCTGTTTCCTTGACTCAGGAGGCTGGGAGTCCAGGCTCCACTGAGGCTCGGCTGGGAGGATCGGAGTCTGAGTTTATGCCTGTGTTCCCTGTAGGATCCATGTTGGCTGAGCCTCAGTGTTTTTGTAATGAGAGGATGGGTGACCGTCATGTCTTTATCACAGGACACACTTGCTAAATGGATTTGTTTGCTCTGAGGAGGAAAGAGAGAGGGGGGAGTGGTGCTGGAGACAGGGATGCAGACAGGGGTCATGGACTTGGCATAACTCAGTCTTGGAGGTGATATCCCATCACCTGTACCCACTTCAATTCCCATGAATCCAGAGGCTGAGCCCCCTTGAGGTGAGGGGTGAACCGGTTCTGGGCAGCAGGATGCTGTGGTACCTCGGAGTCTCTGTGAGACCCCAACACTAGACACACTTGGCCCTTTTGAAATCTTAGGAGAAGCCTTGGGAAGTTGTATGGCAGAGGGGAGCAGCCTCTGCATCTCAGTCCCCTCCAACTTGCCATGGTGTAGAGAGGGAACTGCAGCCACGATGGGACGGACATTGGCCATGTCCCTGTGTGGGACATAGGCCTGATTGAGTTAGGGTGCATTCTTTGTCTCTCCCTTTCTTGTGATTATCCCATCTCTACATTTGTGCTTTAGCCACCTGTGAGTCCCATCTCTGGTTTCAGAGAGAACAGAGGGTGTTATGGGCCAATAGACACAATAAACCCTAGAGATTAGATGCTACCCTACTTTCCAGAAAAGACTGGGCACACCATGAGTTGCACAATGATGGGACCAGGGTCCAAAAGCTGCTGAGAGGGAAGGACTGGTTGTGAATGCATTTTTGAAGGCTCCAAGCTGGAACTCTAGTGGCACCAAGCAGGGCAGATGCTGGTGGGGATGTTTGGGTAGTTGTTGGTGAACACCTGCGCACCTGAGATGGGTAGGCATGGAGGAGAAATCGGCAGCCCATAGGGCTGTTGAAAGTGGTCTTATGTGAAAAGAGGCTCAGGTATGGGCACAGGAAATGACATCATTGCCTTGACAATGGATCAAACAGAACATGGAACCCTGGTATCCAGGCACCCACTTCACTGACCAAGCCATCCGAGCTCACTTGGTTGGAGCCACTGGAGGGAGAAGGATGTTCTCCTGTGGTTGCAGACAATGCCGAGCCTCAGGCTCCCAGGAATCTCAGGGGGGCCAACTAGCCCTTTTGTGGATACACTGGGTGAGGCTTCATCTTAGACGCCAGAGCCTCTGGCGATTGTCGCAGAGGAGCTCAAGAGTAACAGTGAGTAGCACAGGGCAGGTGAGCCCAGCAGGCCCTCTAGTCTGATCCCTGATGAATGGCCCAGGACTCCTATTCTGACTCTGTGTGTGTGTGTGTGTGTGTGTGTGTGTTTGTACTGATGGGAACTGTCCCATTGTGCTTTGACTCTAGTGTATTGGCACAAGTCATTTTTCTGTTTGTCACCATTTCCATTTTGAACCCACCATTCTTGGTCCCAACCCAGGGTGAAAATGATCAGAACACGGAGGAGCCCTTCAGGGTTCAGAGCCTTGAACCTTACAGGCAGGACCAGCTTAGGAATGAGCTCCTGCCTGTCATTTGTGGGAGGAACCTACATTTCAGCAGCAACATGGGGTTAATCTCCTGGGATTTCATCCCCACCCAGCAGGTGCTGGATCTCTTGTTCCCAAAACAGCCACCTTCTTCAGTCTTTACTCCTGGTGCCACTCCACATCCTCCAAGGGGACAAGAACCTCAGGTTCTGGATGGATGTTGTAGAATGCCCACAGAGCCAACTGCCAGGCTGGGTGGGGTGCAGTTGCTGGGCTTTGCTGATGTTGACATCCCCCACAGTTCTTGGAACCTTCTGTGGCAGTGGCATCCAGGACCCCAGCAGCTGTGAGTAGCAGCTCCTCACTGCTTCACTCCAGCGAGCAGGTGGAAGACAGCCGCGTTGTTCACGTCCTCCTAGAGGGACAGAGCCTGAGGGAGACAAAGCGCATCCCGGTAAGCCCGACAGCAGGGCTGCCTCCTGGGTGTCCACACAGTGGAAGGCAGGAGACACAGCCAACCCCAGGGCTATGGTGGGAAATAAAGAAGAGAGAGGTCCGTCTTAAGGGCTTGACCTGAGGAGGGAGAGCATCAGCATGCCCAGCTTCAGTGGTGAGTGGGCCTGTGTATTGTGGGTTTTGCAGGCCAGAAGTGCAGACGGAAGTGCTGTGGACAGATGAAGGCAGAGATATGTCCAGGATGCAGGCTGCAGTGCCTAGAACTTGGTATTCTCAATGAGTGAAGTTGGAGCAGAGGAGGTGGCAGTGACTTGTCACATGTGTAGGAGGGGATGTGTTCCTGGTGGCAGGGAAGAGAACCTCCTTAGCATGACTAGGTGTAGGAATTTGGGGTCGGGATCACCTGGGGGGTCATGCCAAAGCTTCGGAATGTTAGGCTTTGCATGTATGTAAATACGGAGCTAAAGGGGTTCTTGGCAGAATTTCTATGAATGTGCAGTAGACACGCTAATGCTGCAGGTGTCCAGCTGCAGAGGAGACATGTTCAGTGACTGCCAGTGCTGAGTCAAGTACATCATTACAACCAGACCCGCACTGAGCTTCCAGAGGCCAGGGCCTCTCAAAGCTATCATGAAGCACTCAAGTGCACACTCTTGTATCTGAGTCTGTTTTGTGTCGTGGCAGTCAGGACCCAAATTTTCAGTGCATCTGCCTCTTGCACCCACAAAGGCAGCCTGCATCCCAGATCACACTTGGTGTGCAGATCCCTGGCCCATTGCTCTCATCTCAGTGAGATGAGAGTGTGTCTGTGCATAGGCAGTTTGGTCCTTTGACATGAGTGGAATGTGGCTCCCCAGGGGGAGGGGAGATGGCAGGTACAGGCAGATATTTGTACCAGGATTGTTCTAGTAGCACATTGCAAGAACTCAGGTGGTATATGGAGGACACACTCAGGTAGCACGATAACAAGATTGTGCCCTTGTATATGTAGCTGAGATTTCTCCTGAATGTTTGACCACAGTCTTCTGGGTAGCTCTTCTAAAAGCCATTCTCTGATGACATTTGTCCCACCCTGATCCAGGTGACCTTTCAGGAGACGGTGACAAGCCTCATCCGCAGGGCCTTGGACCAAAATTTGTTGCAGCATGAGGATGTGGACAACTTTGAGCTGCTGTATATGATGTCTGAGGATGAGAGTAAGTAGGACAATCAGACAGTGGGGAGACATGATCCACAGTGGGCTCAGGATAACTGACAGCCAAGAGAAAGTGGGCCTTGGCCCCAAAATACCAAAGTGTGATGGGCCTGGCGGAGACTCTCAGGGGTTGTGGGTGTTTTGTGGTATAATCCTTGAGTGCCACCTAACAATTCTCTCCACTTCGCTCTGCAGAAATCAAGGTCTCTGACCACTCACTCGTGTGTCTGTCCATGAATCTGGGAATACAATATTTCATCGTGAGGAAACGCCCCCAGGTCAAGGGAAAGGAGGTAAACACCTACCTTATTCAAGCTGTGCATGTGCTGCCATTCCACTCCGCCCTGAGGAAATAAGAAGCCTCAGCACCTGGACATATTTGCTGGAAGCCCATAGAGCCAACTGACAGTCTCGGGTGGCTTTCTGTTTCTGGGTTTGCTGATGTTCCATCCCCCACAGTTCTCAGAATCAACCTGCAAGTCCTCCAGGCCGCTTTCCCACAAGCAGGTGGGAGACACCTGCTTAATTCGTGTCCACTTAGAAACACAAAGTCCAGAGATGGCCAAGAGTGTTCTGGTAAGCCTGGGAGCAGGGGTGTCCCGTGGTGCTTACACCTGGGTGGGGAGCAGACACTGGTCCAATACCATGGACTACTCATGCCCTCTTGAATTTGGAGCTTCTGGATGATCAGGAGGATAGATGGGAATCAAGAAGGGAGAGGTCAGTGTGAAGGGCTGGAGCTGAGATGAGCGAGTGCAGCAGCTTGTCCACTGCCATGTCTGAGGGAGTCTGTGTGTCAGGTGGCAGCATGCAGTCCAGAAGGGCAGGGACAGGTATGGGTGACAGATGAGAATAGGACAGGAACTAGGTTGCAGGTTCCCTTGTATGGGATGCTGACGTCTATGGAGGAGGACAGCAGTGTGAGGTTCTCCATGTTCCTTGAACAAGGAGCTGAGAGAGTCTCTCTGCAGAGTCGATATGGATGTGGAGCAAGCACACTAAATGTCCAGGTAACCCAATGACCACCCTTGCCGGATGAGGTGGCCTCCTACATCCCAGCCAGCACTGAGCCTCTGGAGGCCAGGAGCTCTCGTGGCTATCTTTCAGCTCTCCTGTGTGTGGTCATGTTCCTGGGTCTGTTTTTGGCCCTGGCAATCCAGACCAAAGCCTCTAGGTTTTGTGCCTAGGCCATTCCCAATGCCGCCTGCATCCTCGGGCAGACCTGGGATCTTGGAGGCTATTGTCCCATTCCTCCCAACTTGTGGGATGAGATTGCATCTGTATGCAGGTAGTGGGGTCCTTTCACTCCGAGAGGAGTGCAGCTCCACAAAGAGCAATGGCAGGCCCAGGAAGTCCTATGTACAAGGATTGGGCTAGTAGCCTGTGGGAAGAGCCCACACGATGAGCAGGAGGTCAGCCTCGGGTAGTAGGGTCATGGATGTTGCCCTTGTATTTAGAGTGGAGGTGCCTCCAGAATGCCCCTGCCCACTGTCCTTGAGTAGTCACTTCAAGGCCCATTTCCTGAAGGCCTGTCTCCCATGCTGCTCCAGGTGACCTGCCACGATAGGGCTCCTGTCGTCATCCGCAGCGCCCTCGACCTACACTTCCTTACTGAGGAGAATCCAGAGGATTATGAGCTGGGCCAAATCATCTCTCGCCGTCAGAGTAAGTGAGACAATCAGATAGCAGAGAGCAAGGGTCAGGATGTGGACTCAGGTCAACTCTTAGCAACAAAGAGTAGTCTCTGACCCCCAAGAACACTCCAACAGGTGTGTTGGGTTCGTGCACAAAGCCAACTGCACTTCTGCTGGTGGAAGGTCTTGAGGTCCAATGGTATACCCCGGTGGATATTGCGGCTCCCCACCAGGTGCCCTCCCCTGGACATGAACAGGCATCCAAAGCTGACATCTTTGAGGAGTGAGGAGGAAAGCCTCTCTCCAGGAGCAGTATGTTTTCATGGTCTGGGATAGGAGTGGTTTCAAAGGAACATGGGAATGCATGGGCTAAAGAGGGAACTGGCATTTTGTGGACTGAAGCAGTACTATTGAAAGCCTTCGGTGTCACCAAAAAACCACTGCCTGGGCAGAGCATTGCCAGGATTCTAGCAAGCAGTAACAGGATGAAATTGGGAAGAAAACACAGCCTGGGAGACAGCCTGAATCATCTGTTTTTGCATAAATTCCATGGTCTTACGCACCTGAGTCCACTAGGCAAGGAGTGATCACAATAGCCAGGTTGTGATCCCTAACTAAAGTCAGATGAGGGCTTCCTGAGCACGTAGCCACAGAGCTCATCTGATAATAATGCCAGCGCTTTTTCGTTGGTTGGTTGGTTGGTTTTTGTGAGCCAAACACCACAGCAGCCATTATCCCAGCCTATGTACCCTGAAGACCACCATCCCTATGAGTTCTAGGATCACTTGTCTCCTATCTTAACCTACTGTTAGGTTAGTAGAGTCTATGGAAGAGGAAGTCTGTCTGGGGCCTTGGTAGCCTAAGAAATTCATAGCAGAGATCTCCACATCCAACCCAGAAGGGATGGAGAACAGGCTCTAGGTTAGAGGAGGGCGACAGGAAACACATGTTCAGAGGAAGGAGAAGCGGCTGTTGTATTCCCCCACTCGGGGTCATGGCACCACTGGGCCATACGCCATGTTGGAGGGAAGCAGTCCCTTTGCTGGTCTTTGGAACCATTGTTCTCAGTAGGGCAGTATTTGGAATGTGGCCTCCATTCTCAGAAGCCTGGTTCACATGGAGGCGGGCTCCACCAACGCAGAAGCATGGCTCTAACGTGGTATCCGTGCTGGTCAGCCTGTCCTCACTGTGGCCATACTTGAGGAAAATAACTCAGAGGAGGAATCCTAGGCCTTTTTTCTCTGGGTTTCATAGCTTTCTCTTTGGTTGTGCACTGAGGCTGTCCATAAAGCTCTAGTGTGTGGCAGTGGAGAGCTCCTCAGCCCTTGCCACAAAGGCATAGACTGGGAGAGAGAGAACGAGGCTGGCAGAGAGGGAGAGAGAGAAAGATGGAGAGGGAGGACCTCTCCTTGGAGAATGAGGATTCAGTGGAGCCAACAGGAACAAGGTACTGTTGCCCAGGGCACAACCCTGTTTAGGTCTTACTCCAACCATGCTCAACCTTTCTTCCAGTCCCTCCCACCCCCCAGTAGTGTATTCATCTTGAATGAGAATTTCATGTTGACATCAGAGCACTCACCATCCAATGCTTCCCTCCAAACCCACCTATGAAGATGGCTCATGTGGGGACTGAATCTTTGGCACAGGAGCCTTTTGTGGGAGATTTCAGATGCAAACCCTAGTGGTGTGCTTTGGCAGATGCAAGAGGACCTGAGATATTCTGGAGTCCAAAGCCTTCGGTAGGAACAGACATTAGGTCTGTTGAAGTGCTCTGCCTAGTTCTTCCTCAGGGAGGACTGTGGAGGCTGTCTTTGTTGGTATTGGTGCTGAATTGGAGAGCTCTCAGGTGTGTGGCTCTGGCCTTTTCTGGCACAGACTCTCGGATGTTGGCGTGTCCTAGGGAGCACCTCCTGAGTGCCACCTTCTTTTTGTACACCCCTCTCTCCCCAGAGCTGAGGATTCCAGCAGAGGCCAACGTATTTGATGCCAAGAATCCTCACAAAAAATCCAACTTTGTGCTGAGGAAAAGGAGCCTCTCCCAAAAGAATGATGGATGGATCGAGCCTCAACCTCCCTCTCGTCCTGCAAAGAAGGCTCCTGCCCTCCTGAGGATGCTTGCAAAACCATTCTGTTGCTGTGTGCCTGGGCGGGGCTGAGGCAGCCCAGGAATATTTACATTGATTACTATTTTCTTCAATGTTTGAATCTATAGTTTGCCATTGTCCTTGACCTTGTTTAGTAACACAGTTGTTACTCTATCCTGTATTTGTTGTTTCCATTAATATATTATTATTATTTTAAAATATATATGTTTTTGTTACCTGATCTACTGTGATGATTTGAGTATACTAAATGTAGCAGTGATTCCTAAAGGACACATCCAAACCAACAGGAAGGAATGTTTCATTCTATCAGCAAGAACTTTGGTTTTAGGAGTTTGGCAGATGGCATTATCTGAGTCAGTTTTCCAATGGGGGCAATGAAGTATCAGCTATGATGGTACAAACACAAACAAAGACACACAAACACACACAAGAGCACACACGCTCACTGAGAGATAGATAGACAGATGGAGTTGGTCTCTGCTGAAATACTTTGGCGACATGGTTCGGATTTCTCCCCTTTTGGAGTATTTTCAATTGCACAAGGTGTCTTGCAAATGAACCCATGTCTGAGGAAGACATGCATGTGTACTTCACATGCCACTTTTCACATAGCAGGAAGGTCATGTAATATTTTTCATGCAGCTGTCTTTTGACTGTGAACCATCCCATGAGGTCAGCTGTGGAATTTTCAACTTGTAGCATCACAATGGGGATCCACTCTTTGGATTTGGGGATATTTCCGATTTTCTTGATTCAGATTGGAATGATATATATATTAGTTTTTGATGAAAATTCTGCATTTGATGGTAATGAATGTCGTGCATCTAGGAATCTGTAGAGTTCAGACAATGAATGGATGCCTACTGTTGTCTGGACTGGTCTGAAAAGTCCTGTAGCATCTGAGCATGTGTGAGGGCTGTACAGGTCTTGCCAAAAGTCCAGGTCAGATGATCCTGCACAAAGCTGAACTCCTAGTGGTCTCCACAACAGTGTAAGGGCCAAGGAGGAACTCACTTCCACACAGAAGTTGGGAAGCTACCTTATGAAGGTGATCATAGATACGGGTTTATTAATATATCCAGGTTGGCATCTATTATTTTTTTAGCTTTTGACTTTCGCAGCTGTGGGCATCTTGACAACCATCAACTCCCTGTAAGCACAGACAACTCTATAAGAACCTGAGGATAAATTTCCCTGTGCATGTCCCCTTGTGAAACTGCTTAAGCACCGCCTGGTTTACACACAGGTGGAATTTCTAGGTCAAAGTGTGCATGTTTACTTCTTTGACTAAGCACTGCCAGGTGGCTCTTCTGCATAGCTCTACCTGTGGCCAGGATTGTATTATCTAGCTTTCTAACTTTTGCATGTTGAGTAGATACATAGTGGGAGCACACTGTTTTTGTTGGTATTTTTCTTGGTATCTATTCTGATGCTTTTCACTGGGGGATTTTTTCCTGTGAAAATGGGCTTCCTCTACTTGACCTTATTTTCTTCTTTTTAAAATTATTTCAATGTGACTTTTTAATTTTAGTTTTATTAAAGACATTGCCCCTTGCTTGCATAGTCTATATCTAAAGCACTAGTCCTTGCTCCAAGGCCCAGCTTGCTCTCAGCTGCCCCAGGAGGGGAACAGTCTTTGGCGGTAGACAAGAGACGCCCCTGCAGGGGGCACAAGTGCTTTGGCCCTCTGGTGTCTTGCCAGCAGTGCTTCCCATGCTCACAGAGGGTTTCAGACACTGAGTCAATGGTCCAGGTGGTCTTTTGTTCAGTCTGATCTCAAATTGAGCTCCTCTGAGAGGTCATATTGAAGTCCTTGTGTGTACCTGATCCATCATTTTAAACAATATTCCAAGTTCACTTTTTGTGTGTACGTGGGTTCTGGGGATTGAACCCAGGGCCTTGAGCCTGTGAGGCAAGTGACCTACCTGAGCTACACCCTCAGAGACCCCTGTAAAAGTATTTCCCCTTGCCTCGGGGTCTAAGTTGCCAAGGCTGACCTCAAACGTTCCTCTTGCCTCAGCCTCCCTGGTGGCTGGCATGACAGGCATGCACCTGGGACTGTCACACTCGAGCCTGTGATGGGAACTCATGTGCATCTGTCCAGGGCTGAGCATGGTTAGGCAGAGCTGTGCTCCAGGCTCCCTGCAGGGCTGTGGAGGCTTCTGCTGCCCAGCAGCCCTGGTGCCATGGCCAGGGCTCCTCCCAGCCGAGGGCAGGCAGCTGCCCATTGCTGTAGGCTGACCTTATTTTCTTCTTATGGCACTCGTCCGTTCTCTGGAGTATGTTGTATGGTTTGTCCATTAGGAGTCTAACAGGTCCTCTAGAACCTTCAAACAATTAGTAAAATTCCTGAACAGTAAGTGAGCGCACGCAGAAATTGGGCTAATATTTTGGGAAGAACAATGTTGGATGATATATTCATGGCTTGAATATGTCATCCAACATGAAGTTATATTTTATTACTTACAAAATAATAAAATAATGAAGCAATACCATGGGCTGAGCTAAAATAGATCCTTAGGATCTTAGGCATTCTGTAATAAATCTGTGTCACTTGAAGTATAGAGTTGATCGACTCTGAGTAATGAAACAGAAGTAAAGGTATCAAAGCCAATGATCATCTGTTTCCAATTTTCTGTGATTTGGTTCAAGTGGTAAAGTGGTGATATTTATTAATAATGGATCGAATAGGTTCATAATTGTTTTAGAGTACAATTAGATGCCTTCAAACTTTAGGCTACATGGGCACATTTGAGAACGGTTCCAGCCATTCTCTCATCCTTTGGGTCATTCCCCTCCTATGTCCTGTGAGACATTTTCTATGTGAGGCTTTAAGAAGAAGAAGAGAATATTCTGTAAAGAAAACCTTGTGATCTGTGCAGTATGAAGTTGAATGGATTCATTCAGAAATCAGAAATTCTATTGAAAGATATTTATTGGCATGAGCCAAATAAAACCTATTTTTAGGCATCCTGGTGAAGACAAGGTTTTATCTTTATGTCTCATTTTCTATGTTTTGTTGTTGTTGTTGTTGTTAGAATGAAATTCATATGTTGCCAGACCATTCTATCAGATGTGTAACTAGATGCCATTTAAATTACCCACTTTTACATGGTAGACAGTTTTTAATGAACACTGCCTGTCTGCACCTTTTTTAAAAACAGGACTGGGATCAGAAGCCCAAATACCAATGGTTAGCTGGAGCATATTTTTTCATTTGGCCTATCTGTCAGTATTCCCTGAGGTCATCTGTGCAATCAGCTTCGTTACTCCTGCTCCCTCACTGGATTTCATAGAAACCATATGCTATGTATGAATCAGGGACACCAATCCCACAACATAGCATTCTTGGAATATCCAAAGTCCCACTTTTCACTTCGCCATGCCTGAGATCAGCAGTAATATTTATCAGCAAATGTGAGATTTTCAAAGATCCAATTCTATGTGCTCCTTTCTCATAGAGCCTTAGGCAGGGATATAGCATACATAAATATTAAGTAAAGTCCATAGTTTTTAAAATGTCATCCATTGAATAGTTGACACATGTCTGAGATACTTTTTATTTTGGAGGAGGTATTATTTAATAGGGAATTCCAACAGCTACCTAATAGTGAAATGAGAAGTCTTGCATCCATTTTATTTTGTTTCTGATGATTTTTATGAGTAAGGGTAAGATACTTCCTTGTTCTGATGCAGATGTTGCCCACTTTTGTGAATGGATGCGGGGTGTCACCTACTACTTGCATATCTGCATATTGGGCTTGACACTGCTATCGTACTTGGTAGTTGGCAAAAAGTCAATACTGAAGTTAAGCTCTTGTGTTCTAGCAGCAGAGCTGAAGATCCTTGATGTGCCACCTTCTGCAATCCATGCTGCTCTCTTCATGTTCCTTATTGACTTCCTGGTGATGAGCATCATGGTCTCCTGGTCTTGAGAATGGCCAAGCATTGCTCTGTGAATGTGGAAGATGGGCATGTGGAAGGCTCCAGGGAGGAGGGATCATTGAACATGTACTCGAATCCATGTGCCTGTTGAATGACCTGTTTTTTTATTTTTGGGTTTTAAGGGAGACACTGCCCTAAAACACTTCTGTGCAGCTGGGGATGCAGGCTTCTGCTTCACCTTGCAGGAAGCATTAACGAATCCTTTCCAGAAGACATGAGAAGAGAGAAGTGAGCCTCTGGTATCATGCAGGTTCCTTGCATTGCCCATGGGCTAGAAGAGAGAAGAGTTGCTTCATGAGATTTGATCCCCTTTTTTCTGAAAAGTTCCACACAGAGGTGAGTCCCCAGCATGTTTAGAAATCATTTCAGACACCTTTCTGGACGGAATTGAATCAGAGCCCCTGATGATGTGGAAGAGCTAAAGATGGGTTTGCTATGAATTTTCTATTTCATTCATCAGGGCCTGAGTCAAGTCAGTCATTGTGCTGTCAACACATGAGCTGCTGGTCAAATGTGAGGAAGTGGTCTTGCTTTATGAAAACACCACCCTGATTCAGTGAGCCAGAGGCAGCCTGCAGTCCCTGTTTTCCTGTAAAGGCAGATTGCTGTGGATGGCCTCTGGCCTCGTCATGCAGCCCTGCTCAGAGTAGGGGATTGAGGGACCAGGCAGATCCCTAGTTCCTTTTGACCTTTATTGCCATTGGGCCACCCCAGGGTCCTTGGACTCTACCTGGTCTTCTGGCCTGGGTCAGGGGATGTGAGGTTTGGAATCCCCCTCTGTGGCAGGATCCCAGCCCCCCCAGCCACTTGAGGTCAGCACATCCTTCCCTAATTGTGTTAGAGTTGGAGACTTCTCCCACCCATCCTCATCCATGCTCATCCCACATTTTGTAGCTTGGCACCTGAGGACCTTTATTCATTGACTTAGTTGTTAGTGATGATGGTTACTAAGACTAAGTGACTCTTTCAAGTCACATCACTTGCATGGTAGGGCTAGAGCATGGATCTTCCTAATTGATTTCATGGGACTCTCTCATGGAAACTGTGACTGCTTCCTAAACACACACTCTACATTTGGAGTGTCAAAATTCTTGCCACTGCCTCCTTGGCAAGTGTATCTTGTCTTCTACGTGGGAATTTCACAAATATTTTCCTTTGGTTTGTGGAGGTCATGCAGAAGGGATTTCATTTGAAATAGCCCAAACAAGAAATACCAGTTGTCTTTTTCGCACATGGATGTGTGTAGTGAACACCCCTTTCTGTGTGCTTGCATGAGTTACTCCTTTGAATTTGTTGAAAAATGGTTGGCTGGGGAGCAAGTTAACGAGAGATGGATATCAATGGTTGTCAAGTATTCTGACGTGAAGAATGTATTGAGGATGTGAAGGCTTTTCTAGCCAGTTCCTATGGCTCAGTCAGGGATCAGTCAGAGGATTCTGTCTGGTAGACTCTTTGGCACAGATGTCAAAGTGGCCTGGTCTTACCCTGTCCAGGACTGAATGCTGAGCTTGAGTGGGAGCTTCTTGTCATTTCAAGCATTTCCATGAGTCTGTCCTCTGTTCTCTTGTATCCAAGTGGTTTCTAATAGGAAAGCAGAACAAAAATTGAAAGTATGGTGATTGATTATTTTTACCAATGTTATTTCAATCCACTTTGTTTAATACGAAATTACCTTTATGCTAGTAAGATTTCATATGTGAGGAAATAATGAAAATATTGGGGTTAGGGGATGAGAATATGCAAATCAAACATTTTTGAGCACCAAGACCCGTTTTTTGTTTTTGTTTTTGTTTTTTTTTTTTAACTTAAATAATATTAAGTGCCAGAGGACCACCGCTGCCATTCAGCCTCAACAACCTCCAGGTCCAGCCTCCAGGTGGCCCATTTCACCAGGGTGTGTGGGACCACACTGTCCTGGGATGAGAGAACAGTACCCACGGATGTTGACATCTCACAGAGTAGATATTGCCAGTGACAGTAGGGAGCTATTGGCACATGAGGAAGGGAAGAGCTCTCAGGATGGGAAGAGGGGGCCGCTTCGAGACTCATTGGGTATGGCACGAGGCTGCTGGGTGTGGTGTTGGCCTGGGCCCACTGAGTGGGGCAGATCCGTGGTCTGTGTTTCTGTACCCTCCTCTGTAGCCTGTGTTGGCAGCAGATCAGGGAATTGCGATCAGAAGTGCTCCCAGTAACACAGGCACCAGCCCCCAGAGTGTGTGCCTATCCGTTTCCCCACCTGGCCTGACTTAGTGCCTGTCTTGCCTCAGGGCTGAGACCCTACAATCTCTGATGAGGGTGTCTGTGGTCCAGATCCAACCTGCATGGCCAACATGCTCAGACCTTCAGCTGGGTCCTAGGCTGCTGCAACCAAACTCTGTTAACTGGGTGGCCGACAACAGAGGAAGTGTCTTCCGTTGAGCTCCAGAGGCTCAACACAGTAGGTGTTGGGCTGTCCCAGTGCCATAACCCCTCCCAGGTTTCAAGGGGACTGTCTCCCCAACTCTCCCAGCCCTTGCCCACTCTCCTATTGCTGCCCACGATCTGTGGTTCCCATATGGGCATCCCGCCCTGGCTCCTACCTCACATATCCGGTATCCCCCAGTCTCCCTGGTATCTGGGTCCAGACTCTCCTCTTCCTACAAGAATATCAGATATTGGATTTGGTCCCAGTTGATGCTGTGTTCCATCATGTGAGCTCTTAGCTTCATCACTGTGCAAAGACTCTTTTCCCACACAAGTTCGCACGACTTTTGGCTGGCTAAGAATTTTCAGGCGACACTTTTCTAATGAGTACACTTTCCTTCCTTCCGATCTCCCACCAGTGAGCATTCCTCGCACCCTTGTCCTAGTTCCTTTATGGCAGTTTCCCTCCTTATGGCTGAGAGGACCTAGTGACCCCTGAATTCACACGTTCTCCTTAATCACCAACACACTGCAGAATTCTCCAGGGGGCCATATATGCTCCTGGAAGTTGGTGTTGGAAATAGTTCTCCATCCATTAATCACTCCCTCACTCACTAATGTCCTTGTGTCCTTGAGAAAGGCTCTCCCTTTCCTGGTTTTCCTGAATAGAAATCCTCTTGCCTCTTGGGTGAATAGGGTTATGGGTTGTGCAGAGGGTGTTGGTCCACTGAGCATCTTAGAGACTGTCCTTTATGGAGCCTAATGATCCTCACTGGGGAATGAGGCCAGGGTCCTAACTGTGGTTAGTTAGAGAGGGAAAGAAGGACGAGGGAAACTCAGATGTCCCTTCATGGCCCCTGGAGTTAGAGGACTTACCCCTTTGCACCTGGGATCAGGAGACCTCATTTCCTCGAGGACACGCACACTCAGACGTTAATCTTGAGTGTGGGTTCCTTTCTGGGGTCCAGGGCTGTTGTTAGCCACCAGGAATGACAGTGCTCTCCATGCTGAGTGGAGCCATTTTTGCCAGGAAAGAGAGCCCATGGTCACGCCTTGTGCAAAGCATCCCACGCCAGGGGCTCCCATGCCTACATTCCTGTCCTGAAAGGAAGCCACTCAGAGGCAAGGTGGGTCCAACCACCTCCCATGTGTTCACTCATCACTGTGTTCCAGCAGTCACCCCAGTGAACAGTCCTGATGGGATTGGATGTGGCTCAGAATGTCACCCTCATGAGCTCTACCCTGCCACAGCTGCAGTTCTGCAGTGGGAGAAACTCAAAACCTCAAAACACATGCACATGAAAGAAAAGAGCAAGAGCCAGAGCCCAAACAGGCCAGGTGTGGTAAAGACAGCTGGAGTGCCTAGGTTGGGACTCAGAATTATGTCAGTGGGGTGGCATTGCTGCTGGCACCAGCATGATAACCGAGAGCCAGCCCTGCTCATTTTGGGGAGCAGTGTGTTGGGGAAGGCAGAAGAAATTGAGAGGCAGGATTGAGTTTGGCCCTAGGAGGAGGTTGGGTAAGAGGCCAGTGTGGGTAGGAGAGCCTGGGCAGATAGACAGAGGCCAGGGCACACCCCAAAGCCTGGAGACTGCACTTGATGTCCAGGGTTGTGAAACACCACTTCCCCTCTTACTCACAACTGAGAGCAAGGGGCATTGATGAGTTCAGTTTGTGTGCGGCTGCATCCAAGGTGGCTTGGCTAGGAACCTCTGTTTCCTTGACTCAGGAGGCTGGGAGTCCAGGCTCCACTGAGGCTCGGCTGGGAGGATCGGAGTCTGAGTTTATGCCTGTGTTCCCTGTAGGATCCATGTTGGCTGAGCCTCAGTGTTTTTGTAATGAGAGGATGGGTGACCGTCATGTCTTTATCACAGGACACACTTGCTAAATGGATTTGTTTGCTCTGAGGAGGAAAGAGAGAGGGGGGAGTGGTGCTGGAGACAGGGATGCAGACAGGGGTCATGGACTTGGCATAACTCAGTCTTGGAGGTGATATCCCATCACCTGTACCCACTTCAATTCCCATGAATCCAGAGGCTGAGCCCCCTTGAGGTGAGGGGTGAACCGGTTCTGGGCAGCAGGATGCTGTGGTACCTCGGAGTCTCTGTGAGACCCCAACACTAGACACACTTGGCCCTTTTGAAATCTTAGGAGAAGCCTTGGGAAGTTGTATGGCAGAGGGGAGCAGCCTCTGCATCTCAGTCCCCTCCAACTTGCCATGGTGTAGAGAGGGAACTGCAGCCACGATGGGACGGACATTGGCCATGTCCCTGTGTGGGACACAGGCCTGATTGAGTTAGGGTGCATTCTTTGTCTCTCCCTTTCTTGTGATTATCCCATCTCTACATTTGTGCTTTAGCCACCTGTGAGTCCCATCTCTGGTTTCAGAGAGAACAGAGGGTGTTATGGGCCAATAGACACAATAAACCCTAGAGATTAGATGCTACCCTACTTTCCAGAAAAGACTGGGCACACCATGAGTTGCACAATGATGGGACCAGGGTCCAAAAGCTGCTGAGAGGGAAGGACTGGTTGTGAATGCATTTTTGAAGGCTCCAAGCTGGAACTCTAGTGGCACCAAGCAGGGCAGATGATGGTGGGGATGTTTGGGTAGTTGTTGGTGAACACCTGCGCACCTGAGATGGGTAGGCATGGAGGAGAAATCGGCAGCCCATAGGGCTGTTGAAAGTGGTCTTATGTGAAAAGAGGCTCAGGTATGGGCACAGGAAATGACATCATTGCCTTGACAATGGATCAAACAGAACATGGAAACCCGGGTATCCAGGCACCCACTTCACTGACCAAGCCATCCGAGCTCACTTGGTTGGAGCCACTGGAGGGAGAAGGATGTTCTCCTGTGGTTGCAGACAATGCCGAGCCTCAGGCTCCCAGGAATCTCAGGGGGGCCAACTAGCCCTTTTGTGGATACACTGGGTGAGGCTTCATCTTAGACGCCAGAGCCTCTGGCGATTGTCGCAGACGAGCTCAAGAGTAACAGTGAGTAGCACAGGGCAGGTGAGCCCAGCAGGCCCTCTAGTCTGATCCCTGATGAATGGCCCAGGACTCCTATTCTGACTCTGTGTGTGTGTGTGTGTGTGTGTGTGTTTGTACTGATGGGAACTGTCCCATTGTGCTTTGACTCTAGTGTATTGGCACAAGTCATTTTTCTGTTTGTAACCATTTCCATTTTGAACCCACCATTCTTGGTCCCAACCCAGGGTGAAAATGATCAGAACACGGAGGAGCCCTTCAGGGTTCAGAGCCTTGAACCTTACAGGCAGGACCAGCTTAGGAATGAGCTCCTGCCTGTCATTTGTGGGAGGAACCTACATTTCAGCAGCAACATGGGGTTAATCTCCTGGGATTTCATCCCCACCCAGCAGGTGCTGGATCTCTTGTTCCCAAAACAGCCACCTTCTTCAGTCTTTACTCCTGGTGCCACTCCACATCCTCCAAGGGGACAAGAACCTCAGGTTCTGGATGGATGTTGTAGAATGCCCACAGAGCCAACTGCCAGGCTGGGTGGGGTGCAGTTGCTGGGCTTTGCTGATGTTGTCATCCCCCACAGTTCTTGGAACCTTCTTTGGCAGTGGCATCCAGGACCCCAGCAGCTGTGAGTAGCAGCTCCTCACTGCTTCACTCCAGCGAGCAGGTGGAAGACAGCCGCGTTGTTCACGTCCTCCTAGAGGGACAGAGCCTGAGGGAGACAAAGCGCATCCCGGTAAGCCCGACAGCAGGGCTGCCTCCTGGGTGTCCACACAGTGGAAGGCAGGAGACACAGCCAACCCCAGGGCTATGGTGGGAAATAAAGAAGAGAGAGGTCCGTCTTAAGGGCTTGACCTGAGGAGGGAGAGCATCAGCATGCCCAGCTTCAGTGGTGAGTGGGCCTGTGTATTGTGGGTTTTGCAGGCCAGAAGTGCAGACGGAAGTGCTGTGGACAGATGAAGGCAGAGATATGTCCAGGGTGCAGGCTGCAGTGCCTAGAACTTGGTATTCTCAATGAGTGAAGTTGGAGCAGAGGAGGTGGCAGTGACTTGTCACATGTGTAGGAGGGGATGTGTTCCTGGTGGCAGGGAAGAGAACCTCCTTAGCATGACTAGGTGTAGGAATTTGGGGTCGGGATCACCTGGGGGGTCATGCCAAAGCTTCGGAATGTTAGGCTTTGCATGTATGTAAATACGGAGCTAAAGGGGTTCTTGGCAGAATTTCTATGGATGTGCAGTAGACACGCTAATGCTGCAGGTGTCCAGCTGCAGAGGAGACATGTTCAGTGACTGCCAGTGCTGAGTCAAGTACATCATGACAACCAGACCCGCACCGAGCTTCCAGAGGCCAGGGCCTCTCAAAGCTATCATGAAGCACTCAAGTGCACACTCTTGTATCTGAGTCTGTTTTGTGTCGTGGCAGTCAGGACCCAAATTTTCAGTGCATCTGCCTCTTCCACCCACAAAGGCAGCCTGCATCCCAGATCACACTTGGTGCGCAGATCCCTGGCCCATTGCTCTCATCTCAGTGAGATGAGAGTGTGTCTGTGCATAGGCAGTTTGGTCCTTTGACATGAGTGGAATGTGGCTCCCCAGGGGGAGGGGAGATGGCAGGTACAGGCAGATATTTGTACCAGGATTGTTCTAGTAGCACATTGCAAGAACCCAGGTGGTATATGGAGGACACACTCAGGTAGCAGGATAACAAGATTGTGCCCTTGTATATGTAGCTGAGATTTCTCCTGAATGTTTGACCACAGTCTTCTGGGTAGCTCTTCTAAAAGCCATTCTCTGATGACATTTGTCCCACCCTGATCCAGGTGACCTTTCAGGAGACGGTGACAAGCCTCATCCGCAGGGCCTTGGACCAAAATTTGTTGCAGCATGAGGATGTGGACAACTTTGAGCTGCTGTATATGATGTCTGAGGATGAGAGTAAGTAGGACAATCAGACAGTGGGGAGACATGATCCACAGTGGGCTCAGGATAACTGACAGCCAAGAGAAAGTGGGCCTTGGCCCCAAAATACCAAAGTGTGATGGGCCTGGCGGAGACTCTCAGGGGTTGTGGGTGTTTTGTGGTATAATCCTTGAGTGCCACCTAACAATTCTCTCCACTTCGCTCTGCAGAAATCAAGGTCTCTGACCACTCACTCGTGTGTCTGTCCATGAATCTGGGAATACAATATTTCATCGTGAGGAAACGCCCCCAGGTCAAGGGAAAGGAGGTAAACACCTACCTTATTCAAGCTGTGCATGTGTTGCCATTCCACTCCGCCCTGAGGAAATAAGAAGCCTCAGCACCTGGACATATTTGCTGGAAGCCCATAGAGCCAACTGACAGTCTGGGGTGGCTTTCTGTTTCTGGGTTTGCTGATGTTCCATCCCCCACAGTTCTCAGAATCAACCTGCAAGTCCTCCAGGCCGCTTTCCCACAAGCAGGTGGGAGACACCTGCTTAATTCGTGTCCACTTAGAAACACAAAGTCCAGAGATGGCCAAGAGTGTTCTGGTAAGCCTGGGAGCAGGGGTGTCCCGTGGTGCTTACACCTGGGTGGGGAGCAGACACTGGTCCAATACCATGGACTACTCATGCCCTCTTGAATTTGGAGCTTCTGGATGATCAGGAGGATAGATGGGAATCAAGAAGGGAGAGGTCAGTGTGAAGGGCTGGAGCTGAGATGAGCGAGTGCAGCAGCTTGTCCACTGCCATGTCTGAGGGAGTCTGTGTGTCAGGTGGCAGCATGCAGTCCAGAAGGGCAGGGACAGGTATGGGTGACAGATGAGAATAGGACAGGAACTAGGTTGCAGGTTCCCTTGTATGGGATGCTGACGTCTATGGAGGAGGACAGCAGTGTGAGGTTCTCCATGTTCCTTGAACAAGGAGCTGAGAGAGTCTCTCTGCAGAGTCGATATGGATGTGGAGCAAGCACACTAAATGTCCAGGTAACCCAATGACCACCCTTGCCGGATGAGGTGCCCTCCTACATCCCAGCCAGCACTGAGCCTCTGGAGGCCAGGAGCTCTCGTGGCTATCTTTCAGATCTCCTGTGTGTGGTCATGTTCCTGGGTCTGTTTTTGGCCCTGGCAATCCAGACCAAAGCCTCTAGGTTTTGTGCCTATGCCATTCCCAATGCCGCCTGCATCCTCGGGCAGACCTGGGATCTTGGAGGCTATTGTCCCATTCCTCCCAACTTGTGGGATGAGATTGCATCTGTATGCAGGTAGTGGGGTCCCTTCACTCCGAGAGGAGTGCAGCTCCACAAAGAGCAATGGCAGGCCCAGGAAGTCCTATGTACAAGGATTGGGCTAGTAGCCTGTGGGAAGAGCCCACACGATGAGCAGGAGGTCAGCATCGGGTAGTAGGGGCATGGATGTTGCCCTTGTATTTAGAGTGGAGGTGCCTCCAGAATGCCCCTGCCCACTGTCCTTGAGTAGTCACTTCAAGGTCCATTTCCTGAAGGCCTGTCTCCCATGCTGCTCCAGGTGACCTGCCACGATAGGGCTCCTGTCGTCATCCGCAGCGCCCTCGACCTACACTTCCTTACTGAGGAGAATCCAGAGGATTATGAGCTGGGCCAAATCATCTCTCGCCGTCAGAGTAAGTGAGACAATCAGATAGCAGAGAGCAAGGGTCAGGATGTGGACTCAGGTCAACTCTTAGCAACAAAGAGTAGTCTCTGACCCCCAAGAACACTCCAACAGGTGTGTTGGGTTCGTGCACAAAGCCAACTGCACTTCTGCTGGTGGAAGGTCTTGAGGTCCAATGGTATACCCCGGTGGATATTGCGGCTCCCCACCAGGTGCCCTCCCCTGGACATGAACAGGCATCCAAAGCTGACATCTTTGAGGAGTGAGGAGGAAAGCCTCTCTCCAGGAGCAGTATGTTTTCATGGTCTGGGATAGGAGTGGTTTCAAAGGAACATGGGAATGCATGGGCTAAAGAGGGAACTGGCATTTTGTGGACTGAAGCAGTACTATTGAAAGCCTTCTGTGTGTCCAAAAAACCACTGCCTGGGCAGAGCATTGCCAGGATTCTAGCAAGCAGTAACAGGATGAAATTGGGAAGAAAACACAGCCTGGGAGACAGCCTGAATCATCTGTTTTTGCATAAATTCCATGGTCTTACGCACCTGAGTCCACTAGGCAAGGAGTGATCACAATAGCCAGGTTGTGATCCCTAACTAAAGTCAGATGAGGGCTTCCTGAGCACGTAGCCACAGAGCTCATCTGATAATAATGCCAGCGCTTTTTCGTTGGTTGGTTGGTTGGTTTTTGTGAGCCAAACACCACAGCAGCCATTATCCCAGCCTATGTACCCTGAAGACCACCATCCCTATGAGTTCTAGGATCACTTGTCTCCTATCTTAACCTACTGTTAGGTTAGTAGAGTCTATGGAAGAGGAAGTCTGTCTGGGGCCTTGGTAGCCTAAGAAATTCATAGCAGAGATCTCCACATCCAACCCAGAAGGGATGGAGAACAGGCTCTAGGTTAGAGGAGGGCGACAGGAAACACATGTTCAGAGGAAGGAGAAGCGGCTGTTGTATTCCCCCACTCGGGGTCATGGCACCACTGGGCCATACGCCATGTTGGAGGGAAGCAGTCCCTTTGCTGGTCTTTGGAACCATTGTTCTCAGTAGGGCAGTATTTGGAATGTGGCCTCCATTCTCAGAAGCCTAGTTCACATGGAGGCGGGCTCCACCAACGCAGAAGCATGGCTCTAACGTGGTATCCGCGCTGGTCAGCCTGTCCTCACTGTGGCCATACTTGAGGAAAATAACTCAGAGGAGGAATCCTAGGCCTTTTTTCTCTGGGTTTCATAGCTTTCTCTTTGGTTGTGCACTGAGGCTGTCCATAAAGCTCTAGTGTGTGGCAGTGGAGAGCTCCTCAGCCCTTGCCACAAAGGCATAGACTGGGAGAGAGAGAACGAGGCTGGCAGAGAGGGAGAGAGAGAAAGATGGAGAGGGAGGACCTCTCCTTGGAGAATGAGGATTCAGTGGAGCCAACAGGAACAAGGTACTGTTGCCCAGGGCACAACCCTGTTTAGGTCTTACTCCAACCATGCTCAACCTTTCTTCCAGTCCCTCCCACCCCCCAGTAGTGTATTCATCTTGAATGAGAATTTCATGTTGACATCAGAGCACTCAACATCCAATGCTTCCCTCCAAACCCACCTATGAAGATGGCTCATGTGGGGACTGAATCTTCGGCACAGGAGCCTTTTGTGGGAGATTTCAGATGCAAACCCTAGTGGTGTGCTTTGGCAGATGCAAGAGGACCTGAGATATTCTGGAGTCCAAAGCCTTCGGTAGGAACAGACATTAGGTCTGTTGAAGTGCTCTGCCTAGTTCTTCCTCAGGGAGGACTGTGGAGGCTGTCTTTGTTGGTATTGGTGCTGAATTGGAGAGCTCTCAGGTGTGTGGCTCTGGCCTTTTCTGGCACAGGCTCTCAGATGTTGGCGTGTCCTAGGGAGCACCTCCTGAGTGCCACCTTCTTTTTGTACACCCCTCTCTCCCCAGAGCTGAGGATTTCAGCAGAGGCCAACGTATTTGATGCCAAGAATCCTCACAAAAAATCCAACTTTGTGCTGAGGAAAAGGAGCCTCTCCCAAAAGAATGATGGGTGGATCGAGCCTCAACCTCCCTCTCGTCCTGCAAAGAAGGCTCCTGCCCTCCTGAGGATGCTTGCAAAACCATTCTGTTGCTGTGTGCCTGGGCGGGGCTGAGGCAGCCCAGGAATATTTACATTGATTACTATTTTCTTCAAAGTTTGAATCTATAGTTTGCCATTTTCCTTGACCTTGTTTAGTAACACAGTTGTTACTCTATCCTGTATTTGTTGTTTCCATTAATATTTTATTATTATTTTAAAATATATATGTTTTTGTTACCTGATCTACTGTGATGATTTGAGTATACTAAATGTAGCAGTGATTCCTAAAGGACACATCCAAACCAACAGGAAGGAATGTTTCATTCTATCAGCAAGAACTTTGGTTTTTAGGAGTTTGGCAGATGGCATTATCTGAGTCAGTTTTCCAATGGGGGCAATGAAGTATCAGCTATGATGGTACAAACACAAACAAAGACACACAAACACACACAAGAGCACACACACTCACTGAGAGATAGATAGACAGATGGAGTTGTTCTCTGCTGAAATACTTTGGCGACATGGTTCTGATTTCTCCCCTTTTGGAGTATTTTCAATTGCACAAGGTGTCTTGCAAATGAACCCATGTCTGAGGAAGACATGCATGTGTACTTCACATGCCACTTTTCACATAGCAGGAAGGTCATGTAATATTTTTCATGCAGCTGTCTTTTGACTGTGAACCATCCCATGAGGTCAGCTGTGGAATTTTCAACTTGTAGCATCACAATGGGGATCCACTCTTTGGATTTGGGGATATTTCCGATTTTCTTGATTCAGATTGGAATGATATATATATTAGTTTTTGATGAAAATTCTGCATTTGATGGTAATGAATGTCGTGCATCTAGGAATCTGTAGAGTGCAGACAATGAATGGATGCCTACTGTTGTCTGGACTGGTCTGAAAAGTCCTGTAGCATCTGAGCATGTGTGAGGGCTGTACAGGTCTTGCCAAAAGTCCAGGTCAGATGATCCTGCACAAAGCTGAACTCCTAGTGGTCTCCACAAGAGTGTAAGGGCCAAGGAGGAACTCACTTCCACACAGAAGTTGGGAAGCTACCTTATGAAGGTGATCATAGATACGGGATTATTAATATATCCAGGTTGGCATCTATTATTTTTTTAGCTTTTGACTTTCGCAGCTGTGGGCATCTTGACAACCATCAACTCCCTGTAAGCACAGACAACTCTATAAGAACCTGAGGATAAATTTCCCTGTGCATGTCCCCTTGTGAAACTGCTTAAGCACCGCCTGGTTTACACACAGGTGGAATTTCTAGGTCAAAGTGTGCATGTTTACTTCTTTGACTAAGCACTGCCAGGTGGCTCTTCTGCATAGCTCTACCTGTGGCCAGGATTGTATTATGTAGCTTTCTAACTTTTGCATGTTGAGTAGATACATAGTGGGAGCACACTGTTTTTGTTGGTATTTTTCTTGGTATCTATTCTGATGCTTTTCACTGGGGGATTTTTTCCTGTGAAAATGGGCTTCCTCTACTTGACCTTATTTTCTTCTTTTTAAAATTTTTTCAATGTGACTTTTTAATTTTAGTTTTATTAAAGACATTGCCCCTTGCTTGCATAGTCTATATCTAAAGCACTAGTCCTTGCTCCAAGGCCCAGCTTGCTCTCAGCTGCCCCAGGAGGGGAACAGTCTTTGGTGGTAGACAAGAGACGCCCCTGCAGGGGGCACAAGTGCTTTGGCCCTCTGGTGTCTTGCCAGCAGTGCTTCCCATGCTCACAGAGGGTTTCAGACACTGAGTCAATGGTCCAGGTGGTCTTTTGTTCAGTCTGATCTCAAATTGAGCTCCTCTGAGAGGTCATATTGAAGTCCTTGTGTGTACCTGACCCATCATTTTAAACAATATTCCAAGTTCACTTTTTGTGTGTACGTGGGTTCTGGGGATTGAACCCAGGGCCTTGAGCCTGTGAGGCAAGTGACCTACCTGAGCTACACCCTCAGAGACCCCTGTAAAAGTATTTCCCCTTGCCTCGGGGTCTAAGTTGCCAAGGCTGACCTCAAACATTCCTCTTGCCTCAGCCTCCCTGGTGGCTGGCATGACAGGCATGCACCTGGGACTGTCACACTCGAGCCTGTGATGGGAACTCATGTGCATCTGTCCAGGGCTGAGCATGGTTAGGCAGAGCTGTGCTCCAGGCTCCCTGCAGGGCTGTGGAGGCTTCTGCTGCCCAGCAGCCCTGGTGCCATGGCCAGGGCTCCTCCCAGCCGAGGGCAGGCAGCTGCCCATTGCTGTAGGCTGACCTTATTTTCTTCTTATGGCACTCGTCCGTTCTCTGGAGTATGTTGTATGGTTTGTCCATTAGGAGTCTAACAGGTCCTCTAGAACCTTCAAACAATTAGTAAAATTCCTGAACAGTAAGTGAGCGCACACAGAAATTGGGCTAATATTTTGGGAAGAACAATGTTGGATGATATATTCATGGCTTGAATATGTCATCCAACATGAAGTTATATTTTATTACTTACAAAATAATAAAATAATGAAGCAATACCATGGGCTGAGCTAAAATAGATCCTTAGGATCTTAGGCATTCTGTAATAAATCTGTGTCACTTGAAGTATAGAGTTGATCGACTCTGAGTAATGAAACAGAAGTAAAGGTATCAAAGCCAATGATCATCTGTTTCCAATTTTCTGTGATTTGGTTCAAGTGGTAAAGTGGTGATATTTATTAATAATGGATCGAATAGGTTCATAATTGTTTTAGAGTACAATTAGATGCCTTCAAACTTTAGGCTACATGGGCACATTTGAGAACGGTTCCAGCCATTCTCTCATCCTTTGGGTCATTCCCCTCCTATGTCCTGTGAGACATTTTCTATGTGAGGCTTTAAGAAGAAGAAGAGAATATTCTGTAAAGAAAACCTTGTGATCTGTGCAGTATGAAGTTGAATGGATTCATTCAGAAATCAGAAATTCTATTGAAAGATATTTATTTGCATGAGCCAAATAAAACCTATTTTTAGGCATCCTGGTGAAGACAAGGTTTTATCTTTATGTCTCATTTTCTATGTTTTGTTGTTGTTGTTGTTGTTAGAATGAAATTCATATGTTGCCAGACCATTCTATCAGATGTGTAACTAGATGCCATTTAAATTACCCACTTTTACATGGTAGACAGTTTTTAATGAACACTGCCTGTCTGCACCTTTTTTAAAAACAGGACTGGGATCAGAAGCCCAAATACCAATGGTTAGCTGGAGCA
This sequence comes from Urocitellus parryii, assembly GCF_045843805.1. Lineage (NCBI taxonomy): Eukaryota > Metazoa > Chordata > Mammalia > Rodentia > Sciuridae > Urocitellus > Urocitellus parryii. The sequence continues at coordinate 40,755,525 of NC_135548.1, forward strand.
TATTTTTCATTTGGCCTATCTGTCAGTATTCCCTGAGGTCATCTGTGCAATCAGCTTCGTTACTCCTGCTCCCTCACAGGATTTCATAGAAACCATATGCTATGTATGAATCAGGGACACCAATCCCACAACATAGCATTCTTGGAATATCCAAAGTCCCACTTTTCACTTCGCCATGCCTGAGATCAGCAGTAATATTTATCAGCAAATGTGAGATTTTCAAAGATCCAATTCTATGTGCTCCTTTCTCATAGAGCCTTAGGCAGGGATATAGCATACATAAATATTAAGTAAAGTCCATAGTTTTTAAAATGTCATCCATTGAATAGTTGACACATGTCTGAGATACTTTTTATTTTGGAGGAGGTATTATTTAATAGGGAATTCCAACAGCTACCTAATAGTGAAATGAGAAGTCTTGCATCCATTTTATTTTGTTTCTGATGATTTTTATGAGTAAGGGTAAGATACTTCCTTGTTCTGATGCAGATGTTGCCCACTTTTGTGAATGGATGCGGGGTGTCACCTACTACTTGCATATCTGCATATTGGGCTTGACACTGCTATCGTACTTGGTAGTTGGCAAAAAGTCAATACTGAAGTTAAGCTCTTGTGTTCTAGCAGCAGAGCTGAAGATCCTTGATGTGCCACCTTCTGCAATCCATGCTGCTCTCTTCATGTTCCTTATTGACTTCCTGGTGATGAGCATCATGGTCTCCTGGTCTTGAGAATGGCCAAGCATTGCTCTGTGAATGTGGAAGATGGGCATGTGGAAGGCTCCAGGGAGGAGGGATCATTGAACATGTACTCGAATCCATGTGCCTGTTGAATGACCTGTTTTTTTTTATTTTTGGGTTTTAAGGGAGACACTGCCCTAAAACACTTCTGTGCAGCTGGGGATGCAGGCTTCTGCTTCACCTTGCAGGAAGCATTAACGAATCCTTTCCAGAAGACATGAGAAGAGAGAAGTGAGCCTCTGGTATCATGCAGGTTCCTTGCATTGCCCATGGGCTAGAAGAGAGAAGAGTTGCTTCATGAGATTTGATCCCCTTTTTCCTGAAAAGTTCCACACAGAGGTGAGTCCCCAGCATGTTTAGAAATCATTTCAGACACCTTTCTGGACGGAATTGAATCAGAGCCCCTGATGATGTGGAAGAGCTAAAGATGGGTTTGCTATGAATTTTCTATTTCATTCATCAGGGCCTGAGTCAAGTCAGTCATTGTGCTGTCAACACATGAGCTGCTGGTCAAATGTGAGGAAGTGGTCTTGCTTTATGAAAACACCACCCTGATTCAGTGAGCCAGAGGCAGCCTGCAGTCCCTGTTTTCCTGTAAAGGCAGATTGCTGTGGATGGCCTCTGGCCTCGTCATGCAGCCCTGCTCAGAGTAGGGGATTGAGGGACCAGGCAGATCCCTAGTTCCTTTTGACCTTTATTGCCATTCGGCCACCCCAGGGTCCTTGGACTCTACCTGGTCTTCTGGCCTGGGTCAGGGGATGTGAGGTTTGGAATCCCCCTCTGTGGCAGGATCCCAGCCCCCCCAGCCACTTGAGGTCAGCACATCCTTCCCTAATTGTGTTAGAGTTGGAGACTTCTCCCACCCATCCTCATCCATGCTCATCCCACATTTTGTAGCTTGGCACCTGAGGACCTTTATTCATTGACTTAGTTGTTAGTGATGATGGTTACTAAGACTAAGTGACTCTTTCAAGTCACATCACTTGCATGGTAGGGCTAGAGCATGGATCTTCCTAATTGATTTCATGGGACTCTCTCATGGAAACTGTGACTGCTTCCTAAACACACACTCTACATTTGGAGTGTCAAAATTCTTGCCACTGCCTCCTTGGCAAGTGTATCTTGTCTTCTACGTGGGAATTTCACAAATATTTTCCTTTGGTTTGTGGAGGTCATGCAGAAGGGATTTCATTTGAAATAGCCCAAACAAGAAATACCAGTTGTCTTTTTCGCACATGGATGTGTGTAGTGAACACCCCTTTCTGTGTGCTTGCATGAGTTACTCCTTTGAATTTGTTGAAGAATGGTTGGCTGGGGAGCAAGTTAACGAGAGATGGATATCAATGGTTGTCAAGTATTCTGACGTGAAGAATGTATTGAGGATGTGAAGGCTTTTCTAGCCAGTTCCTATGGCTCAGTCAGGGATCAGTCAGAGGATTCTGTCTGGTAGACTCTTTGGCACAGATGTCAAAGTGGCCTGGTCTTACCCTGTCCAGGACTGAATGCTGAGCTTGAGTGGGAGCTTCTTGTCATTTCAAGCATTTCCATGAGTCTGTCCTCTGTTCTCTTGTATCCAAGTGGTTTCTAATAGGAAAGCAGAACAAAAATTGAAAGTATGGTGATTGATTATTTTTACCAATGTTATTTCAATCCACTTTGTTTAATACGAAATTACCTTTATGCTAGTAAGATTTCATATGTGAGGAAATAATGAAAATATTGGGGTTAGGGGATGAGAATATGCAAATCAAACATTTTCGAGCACCAAGACCCGTTTTTTGTTTTTGTTTTTGTTTTTTTTTAACTTAAATAATATTAAGTGCCAGAGGACCACCGCTGCCATTCAGCCTAAACAACCTCCAGGTCCAGCCTCCAGGTGGCCCATTTCACCAGGGTGTGTGGGACCACACTGTCCTGGGATGAGAGAACAGTACCCACGGATGTTGACATCTCACAGAGTAGATATTGCCAGTGACAGTAGGGAGCTATTGGCAGATGAGGAAGGGAAGAGCTCTCAGGATGGGAAGAGGGGGCCGCTTCGAGACTCATTGGGTATGGCACGAGGCTGCTGGGTGTGGTGTTGGCCTGGGCCCACTGAGTGGGGCAGATCCGTGGTCTGTGTTTCTGTACGCTCCTCTGTAGCCTGTGTTGGCAGCAGATCAGGGAATTGCGATCAGAAGTGCTCCCAGTAACACAGGCACCAGCCCCCAGAGTGTGTGCCTATCCGTTTCCCCACCTGGCCTGACTTAGTGCCTGTCTTGCCTCAGGGCTGAGACCCTACAATCTCTGATGAGGGTGTCTGTGGTCCAGATCCAACCTGCATGGCCAACATGCTCAGACCTTCAGCTGGGTCCTAGGCTGCTGCAACCAAACTCTGTTAACTGGGTGGCCGACAACAGAGGAAGTGTCTTCCGTTGAGCTCCAGAGGCTCAACACAGTAGGTGTTGGGCTGTCCCAGTGCCATAACCCCTCCCAGGTTTCAAGGGGACTGTCTCCCCAACTCTCCCAGCCCATGCCCACTCTCCTATTGCTGCCCACGATCTGTGGTTCCCATATGGGCATCCCGCCCTGGCTCCAACCTCACATATCCGGTATCCCCCAGTCTCCCTGGTATCTGGGTCCAGACTCTCCTCTTCCTACAAGAATATCAGATATTGGATTTGGTCCCAGTTGATGCTGTGTTCCATCATGTGAGCTCTTAGCTTCATCACTGTGCAAAGACTCTTTTCCCACACAAGTTCGCACGACTTTTGGCTGGCTAAGAATTTTCAGGCGACACTTTTCTAATGAGTACACTTTCCTTCCTTCCGATCTCCCACCAGTGAGCATTCCTCGCACCCTTGTCCTAGTTCCTTTATGGCAGTTTCCCTCCTTATGGCTGAGAGGACCTAGTGACCCCTGAATTCACACGTTCTCCTTAATCACCAACACACTGCAGAATTCTCCAGGGGGCCATATATGCTCCTGGAAGTTGGTGTTGGAAATAGTTCTCCATCCATTAATCACTCCCTCACTCACTAATGTCCTTGTGTCCTTGAGAAAGGCTCTCCCTTTCCTGGTTTTCCTGAATAGAAATCTTCTTGCCTCTTGGGTGAATAGGGTTATGGGTTGTGCAGAGGGTGTTGGTCCACTGAGCATCTTAGAGACTGTCCTTTATGGAGCCTAATGATCCTCACTGGGGAATGAGGCCAGGGTCCTAACTGTGGTTAGTTAGAGAGGGAAAGAAGGACGAGGGAAACTCAGATGTCCCTTCATGGCCCCTGGAGTTAGAGGACTTACCCCTTTGCACCTGGGATCAGGAGACCTCATTTCCTCGAGGACACGCACACTCAGACGTTAATCTTGAGTGTGGGTTCCTTTCTGGGGTCCAGGGCTGTTGTTAGCCACCAGGAATGACAGTGCTCTCCATGCTGAGTGGAGCCATTTTTGCCAGGAAAGAGAGCCCATGGTCACGCCTTGTGCAAAGCATCCCACGCCAGGGGCTCCCATGCCTACATTCCTGTCCTGAAAGGAAGCCACTCAGAGGCAAGGTGGGTCCAACCACCTCCCATGTGTTCACTCATCACTGTGTTCCAGCAGTCACCCCAGTGAACAGTCCTGATGGGATTGGATGTGGCTCAGAATGTCACCCTCATGAGCTCTACCCTGCCACAGCTGCAGTTCTGCAGTGGGAGAAACTCAAAACCTCAAAACACATGCACATGAAAGAAAAGAGCAAGAGCCAGAGCCAAAACAGGCCAGGTGTGGCAAAGACAGCTGGAGTGCCTAGGTTGGGACTCAGAATTATGTCAGTGGGGTGGCATTGCTGCTGGCACCAGCATGATAACCGAGAGCCAGCCCTGCTCATTTTGGGGAGCAGTGTGTTGGGGAAGGCAGCAGAAATTGAGAGGCAGGATTGAGTTTGGCCCTAGGAGGAGGTTGGGTAAGAGGCCAGTGTGGGTAGGAGAGCCTGGGCAGATAGACAGAGGCCAGGGCACACCCCAAAGCCTGGAGACTGCCCTTGATGTCCAGGGTTGTGAAACACCACTTCCCCTCTTACTCACAACTGAGAGCAAGGGGCATTGATGAGTTCAGTTTGTGTGCGGCTGCATCCAAGGTGGCTCGGCTAGGAACCTCTGTTTCCTTGACTCAGGAGGCTGGGAGTCCAGGCTCCACTGAGGCTCGGCTGGGAGGATCGGAGTCTGAGTTTATGCCTGTGTTCCCTGTAGGATCCATGTTGGCTGAGCCTCAGTGTTTTTGTAATGAGAGGATGGGTGACCGTCATGTCTTTATCACAGGACACACTCGCTAAATGGATTTGTTTGCTCTGAGGAGGAAAGAGAGAGGGGGGAGTGGTGCTGGAGACAGGGATGCAGACAGGGGTCATGGACTTGGCATAACTCAGTCTTGGAGGTGATATCCCATCACCTGTACCCACTTCAATTCCCATGAATCCAGAGGCTGAGCCCCCTTGAGGTGAGGGGTGAACCGGTTCTGGGAAGCAGGATGCTGTGGTACCTCGGAGTCTCTGTGAGACCCCAACACTAGACACACTTGGCCCTTTTGAAATCTTAGGAGAAGCCTTGGGAAGTTGTATGGCAGAGGGGAGCAGCCTCTGCATCTCAGTCCCCTCCAACTTGCCATGGTGTAGAGAGGGAACTGCAGCCACGATGGGACGGACATTGGCCATGTCCCTGTGTGGGACACAGGCCTGATTGAGTTAGGGTGCATTCTTTGTCTCTCCCTTTCTTGTCATTATCCCATCTCTACATTTGTGCTTTAGCCACCTGTGAGTCCCATCTCTGGTTTCAGAGAGAACAGAGGGTGTTATGGGCCAATAGACACAATAAACCCTAGAGATTAGATGCTACCCTACTTTCCAGAAAAGACTGGGCACACCATGAGTTGCACAATGATGGGACCAGGGTCCAAAAGCTGCTGAGAGGGAAGGACTGGTTGTGAATGCATTTTTGAAGGCTCCAAGCTGGAACTCTAGTGGCACCAAGCAGGGCAGATGCTGGTGGGGATGTTTGGGTAGTTGTTGGTGAACACCTGCGCACCTGAGATGGGTAGGCATGGAGGAGAAATCGGCAGCCCATAGGGCTGTTGAAAGTGGTCTTATGTGAAAAGAGGCTCAGGTATGGGCACAGGAAATGACATCATTGCCTTGACAATGGATCAAACAGAACATGGAACCCTGGTATCCAGGCACCCACTTCACTGACCAAGCCATCCGAGCTCACTTGGTTGGAGCCACTGGAGGGAGAAGGATGTTCTCCTGTGGTTGCAGACAATGCCGAGCCTCAGGCTCCCAGGAATCTCAGGGGGGCCAACTAGCCCTTTTGTGGATACACTGGGTGAGGCTTCATCTTAGACGCCAGAGCCTCTGGCGATTGTCGCAGAGGAGCTCAAGAGTTACAGTGAGTAGCACAGGGCAGGTGAGCCCAGCAGGCCCTCTAGTCTGATCCCTGATGAATGGCCCAGGACTCCTCTTCTGACTCTGTGTGTGTGTGTGTGTGTGTGTGTGTGTGTGTGTGTGTGTGTTTGTACTGATGGGAACTGTCCCATTGTGCTTTGACTCTAGTGTATTGGCACAAGTCATTTTTCTGTTTGTCACCATTTCCATTTTGAACCCACCATTCTTGGTCCCAACCCAGGGTGAAAATGATCAGAACACGGAGGAGCCCTTCAGGGTTCAGAGCCTTGAACCTTACAGGCAGGACCAGCTTAGGAATGAGCTCCTGCCTGTCATTTGTGGGAGGAACCTACATTTCAGCAGCAACATGGGGTTAATCTCCTGGGATTTCATCCCCACCCAGCAGGTGCTGGATCTCTTGTTCCCAAAACAGCCACCTTCTTCAGTCTTTACTCCTGGTGCCACTCCACATCCTCCAAGGGGACAAGAACCTCAGGTTCTGGATGGATGTTGTAGAATGCCCACAGAGCCAACTGCCAGGCTGGGTGGGGTGCAGTTGCTGGGCTTTGCTGATGTTGTCATCCCCCACAGTTCTTGGAACCTTCTGTGGCAGTGGCATCCAGGACCCCAGCAGCTGTGAGTAGCAGCTCCTCACTGCTTCACTCCAGCGAGCAGGTGGAAGACAGCCACGTTGTTCACGTCCTCCTAGAGGTACAGAGCCTGAGGGAGACAAAGCGCATCCCGGTAAGCTCGACAGCAGGGCTGCCTCCTGGGTGTCCACACAGTGGAAGGCAGGAGACACAGCCAACCCCAGGGCTATGGTGGGAAATAAAGAAGAGAGAGGTCCGTCTTAAGGGCTTGACCTGAGGAGGGAGAGCATCAGCATGCCCAGCTTCAGTGGTGAGTGGGCCTGTGTATTGTGGGTTTTGCAGGCCAGAAGTGCAGACGGAAGTGCTGTGGACAGATGAAGGCAGACATATGTCCAGGGTGCAGGCTGCAGTGCCTAGAACTTGGTATTCTCAATGAGTGAAGTTGGAGCAGAGGAGGTGGCAGTGACTTGTCACATGTGTAGGAGGGGATGTGTTCCTTGTGGCAGGGAAGAGAACCTCCTTTGCATGACTAGGTGTAGGAATTTGGGGTCGGGATCACCTGGGGGGTCATGCCAAAGCTTCGGAATGTTAGGCTTTGCATGTATGTAAATACGGAGCTAAAGGGGTTCTTGGCAGAATTTCTATGGATGTGCAGTAGACACGCTAATGCTGCAGGTGTCCAGCTGCAGAGGAGACATGTTCAGTGACTGCCAGTGCTGAGTCAAGTACATCATGACAACCAGACCCTCACCGAGCTTCCAGAGGCCAGGGCCTCTCAAAGCTATCATGAAGCACTCAAGTGCACACTCTTGTATCTGAGTCTGTTTTGTGTCGTGGCAGTCAGGACCCAAATTTTCAGTGCATCTGCCTCTTGCACCTACAAAGGCAGCCTGCATCCCAGATCACACTTGGTGTGCAGATCCCTGGCCCATTGCTCTCATCTCAGTGAGATGAGAGTGTGTCTGTGCATAGGCAGTTTGGTCCTTTGACATGAGTGGAATGTGGCTCCCCAGGGGGAGGGGAGATGGCAGGTACAGGCAGATATTTGTACCAGGATTGTTCTAGTAGCACATTGCAAGAACCCAGGTGGTATATGGAGGACACACTCAGGTAGCAGGATAACAAGATTGTGCCCTTGTATATGTAGCTGAGATTTCTCCTGAATGTTTGACCACAGTCTTCTGGGTAGCTCTTCTAAAAGCCATTCTCTGATGACATTTGTCCCACCCTGATCCAGGTGACCTTTCAGGAGACGGTGACAAGCCTCATCCGCAGGGCCTTGGACCAAAATTTGTTGCAGCATGAGGATGTGGACAACTTTGAGCTGCTGTATATGATGTCTGAGGATGAGAGTAAGTAGGACAATCAGACAGTGGGGAGACATGATCCACAGTGGGCTCAGGATAACTGACAGCCAAGAGAAAGTGGGCCTTGGCCCCAAAATACCAAAGTGTGATGGGCCTGGCGGAGACTCTCAGGGGTTGTGGGTGTTTTGTGGTATAATCCTTGAGTGCCACCTAACAATTCTCTCCACTTCGCTCTGCAGAAATCAAGGTCTCTGACCACTCACTCGTGTGTCTGTCCATGAATCTGGGAATACAATATTTCATCGTGAGGAAACGCCCCCAGGTCAAGGGAAAGGAGGTAAACACCTACCTTATTCAAGCTGTGCATGTGCTGCCATTCCACTCTGACCTGAGGAAATAAGAAGCCTCAGCACCTGGACATATTTGCTGGAAGCCCATAGAGCCAACTGACAGTCTGGGGTGGCTTTCTGTTTCTGGGTTTGCTGATGTTCCATCCCCCACAGTTCTCAGAATCAACCTGCAAGTCCTCCAGGCCGCTTTCCCACAAGCAGGTGGGAGACACCTGCTTAATTCGTGTCCACTTAGAAACACAAAGTCCAGAGATGGCCAAGAGTGTTCTGGTAAGCCTGGGAGCAGGGGTGTCCCGTGGTGCTTACACCTGGGTGGGGAGCAGACACTGGTCCAATACCATGGACTACTCATGCCCTCTTGAATTTGGAGCTTCTGGATGATCAGGAGGATAGATGGGAATCAAGAAGGGAGAGGTCAGTGTGAAGGGCTGGAGCTGAGATGAGCGAGTGCAGCAGCTTGTCCACTGCCATGTCTGAGGGAGTCTGTGTGTCAGGTGGCAGCATGCAGTCCAGAAGGGCAGGGACAGGTATGGGTGACAGATGAGAATAGGACAGGAACTAGGTTGCAGGTTCCCTTGTATGGGATGCTGACGTCTATGGAGGAGGACAGCAGTGTGAGGTTCTCCATGTTCCTTGAACAAGGAGCTGAGAGAGTCTCTCTGCAGAGTCGATATGGATGTGGAGCAAGCACACTAAATGTCCAGGTAACCCAATGACCACCCTTGCCGGATGAGGTGCCCTCCTACATCCCAGCCAGCACTGAGCCTCTGGAGGCCAGGAGCTCTCGTGGCTATCTTTCAGCTCTCCTGTGTGTGGTCATGTTGCTGGGTCTGTTTTTGGCCCTGGCAATCCAGACCAAAGCCTCTAGGTTTTGTGCCTAGGCCATTCCCAATGCCGCCTGCATCCTCGGGCAGACCTGGGATCTTGGAGGCTATTGTCCCATTCCTCCCAACTTGTGGGATGAGATTGCATCTGTATGCAGGTAGTGGGGTCCTTTCACTCCGAGAGGAGTGCAGCTCCACAAAGAGCAATGGCAGGCCCAGGAAGTCCTATGTACAAGGATTGGGCTAGTAGCCTGTGGGAAGAGCCCACACGATGAGCAGGAGGTCAGCCTCGGGTAGTAGGGTCATGGATGTTGCCCTTGTATTTAGAGTGGAGGTGCCTCCAGAATGCCCCTGCCCACTGTCCTTGAGTAGTCACTTCAAGGCCCATTTCCTGAAGGCCTGTCTCCCATGCTGCTCCAGGTGACCTGCCACGATAGGGCTCCTGTCGTCATCCGCAGCGCCCTCGACCTACACTTCCTTACTGAGGAGAATCCAGAGGATTATGAGCTGGGCCAAATCATCTCTCGCCGTCAGAGTAAGTGAGACAATCAGATAGCAGAGAGCAAGGGTCAGGATGTGGACTCAGGTCAACTCTTAGCAACAAAGAGTAGTCTCTGACCCCCAAGAACACTCCAACAGGTGGGTTGGGTTCGTGCACAAAGCCAACTGCACTTCTGCTGGTGGAAGGTCTTGAGGTCCAATGGTATACCCCGGTGGATATTGCGGCTCCCCACCAGGTGCCCTCCCCTGGACATGAACAGGCATCCAAAGCTGACATCTTTGAGGAGTGAGGAGGAAAGCCTCTCTCCAGGAGCAGTATGTTTTCATGGTCTGGGATAGGAGTGGTTTCAAAGGAACATGGGAATGCATGGGCTAAAGAGGGAACTGGCATTTTGTGGACTGAAGCAGTACTATTGAAAGCCTTCTGTGTGTCCAAAAAACCACTGCCTGGGCAGAGCATTGCCAGGATTCTAGCAAGCAGTAACAGGATGAAATTGGGAAGAAAACACAGCCTGGGAGACAGCCTGAATCATCTGTTTTTGCATAAATTCCATGGTCTTACGCACCTGAGTCCACTAGGCAAGGAGTGATCACAATAGCCAGGTTGTGATCCCTAACTAAAGTCAGATGAGGGCTTCCTGAGCACGTAGCCACAGAGCTCATCTGATAATAATGCCAGCGCTTTTTCGTTGGTTGGTTGGTTGGTTTTTGTGAGCCAAACACCACAGCAGCCATTATCCCAGCCTATGTACCCTGAAGACCACCATCCCTATGAGTTCTAGGATCACTTGTCTCCTATCTTAACCTACTGTTAGGTTAGTAGAGTCTATGGAAGAGGAAGTCTGTCTGGGGCCTTGGTAGCCTAAGAAATTCATAGCAGAGATCTCCACATCCAACCCAGAAGGGATGGAGAACAGGCTCTAGGTTAGAGGAGGGCGACAGGAAACACATGTTCAGAGGAAGGAGAAGCGGCTGTTGTATTCCCCCACTCGGGGTCATGGCACCACTGGGCCATACACCATGTTGGAGGGAAGCAGTCCCTTTGCTGGTCTTTGGAACCATTGTTCTCAGTAGGGCAGTATTTGGAATGTGGCCTCCATTCTCAGAAGCCTGGTTCACATGGAGGCGGGCTCCACCAACACAGAAGCATGGCTCTAACGTGGTATCCGCGCTGGTCAGCCTGTCCTCACTGTGGCCATACTTGAGGAAAATAACTCAGAGGAGGAATCCTAGGCCTTTTTTCTCTGGGTTTCATAGCTTTCTCTTTGGTTGTGCACTGAGGCTGTCCATAAAGCTCTAGTGTGTGGCAGTGGAGAGCTCCTCAGCCCTTGCCACAAAGGCATAGACTGGGAGAGAGAGAACGAGGCTGGCAGAGAGGGAGAGAGAGAAAGATGGAGAGGGAGGACCTCTCCTTGGAGAATGAGGATTCAGTGGAGCCAACAGGAACAAGGTACTGTTGCCCAGGGCACAACCCTGTTTAGGTCTTACTCCAACCATGCTCAACCTTTCTTCCAGTCCCTCCCACCCCCCAGTAGTGTATTCATCTTGAATGAGAATTTCATGTTGACATCAGAGCACTCACCATCCAATGCTTCCCTCCAAGCCCACCTATGAAGATGGCTCATGTGGGGACTGAATCTTCGGCACAGGAGCCTTTTGTGGGAGATTTCAGATGCAAACCCTAGTGGTGTGCTTTGGCAGATGCAAGAGGACCTGAGATATTCTGGAGTCCAAAGCCTTCGGTAGGAACAGACATTAGGTCTGTTGAAGTGCTCTGCCTAGTTCTTCCTCAGGGAGGACTGTGGAGGCTGTCTTTGTTGGTATTGGTGCTGAATTGGAGAGCTCTCAGGTGTGTGGCTCTGGCCTTTTCTGGCACAGGCTCTCAGATGTTGGTGTGTCCTAGGGAGCACCTCCTGAGTGCCACCTTCTTTTTGTACACCCCTCTCTCCCCAGAGCTGAGGATTCCAGCAGAGGCCAACGTATTTGATGCCAAGAATCCTCACAAAAAATCCAACTTTGTGCTGAGGAAAAGGAGCCTCTCCCAAAAGAATGATGGGTGGATCGAGCCTCAACCTCCCTCTCGTCCTGCAAAGAAGGCTCCTGCCCTCCTGAGGATGCTTGCAAAACCATTCTGTTGCTGTGTGCCTGGGCGGGGCTGAGGCAGCCCAGGAATATTTACATTGATTACTATTTTCTTCAAAGTTTGAATCTATAGTTTGCCATTGTCCTTGACCTTGTTTAGTAACACAGTTGTTACTCTATCCTGTATTTGTTGTTTCCATTAATATATTATTATTATTTTAAAATATATATGTTTTTGTTACCTGATCTACTGTGATGATTTGAGTATACTAAATGTAGCAGTGATTCCTAAAGGACACATCCAAACCAACAGGAAGGAATGTTTCATTCTATCAGCAAGAACTTTGGTTTTAGGAGTTTGGCAGATGGCATTATCTGAGTCAGTTTTCCAATGGGGGCAATGAAGTATCAGCTATGATGGTACAAACACAAACAAAGACACACAAACACACACAAGAGCACACACGCTCACTGAGAGATAGATAGACAGATGGAGTTGGTCTCTGCTGAAATACTTTGGCGACATGGTTCTGATTTCTCCCCTTTTGGAGTATTTTCAATTGCACAAGGTGTCTTGCAAATGAACCCATGTCTGAGGAAGACATGCATGTGTACTTCACATGCCACTTTTCACATAGCAGGAAGGTCATGTAATATTTTTCATGCAGCTGTCTTTTGACTGTGAACCATCCCATGAGGTCAGCTGTGGAATTTTCAACTTGTAGCATCACAATGGGGATCCACTCTTTGGATTTGGGGATATTTCCGATTTTCTTGATTCAGATTGGAATGATATATATATTAGTTTTTGATGAAAATTCTGCATTTGATGGTAATGAATGTCGTGCATCTAGGAATCTGTAGAGTGCAGACAATGAATGGATGCCTACTGTTGTCTGGACTGGTCTGAAAAGTCCTGTAGCATCTGAGCATGTGTGAGGGCTGTACAGGTCTTGCCAAAAGTCCAGGTCAGATGATCCTGCACAAAGCTGAACTCCTAGTGGTCTCCACAACAGTGTAAGGGCCAAGGAGGAACTCACTTCCACACAGAAGTTGGGAAGCTACCTTATGAAGGTGATCATAGATACGGGTTTATTAATATATCCAGGCTGGCATCTATCATTTTTTTAGCTTTTGACTTTCGCAGCTGTGGGCATCTTGACAACCATCAACTCCCTGTAAGCACAGACAACTCTATAAGAACCTGAGGATAAATTTCCCTGTGCATGTCCCCTTGTGAAACTGCTTAAGCACCGCCTGGTTTACACACAGGTGGAATTTCTAGGTCAAAGTGTGCATGTTTACTTCTTTGACTAAGCACTGCCAGGTGGCTCTTCTGCATAGCTCTACCTGTGGCCAGGATTGTATTATCTAGCTTTCTAACTTTTGCATGTTGAGTACTTATATAGTGGGAGCACACTGTTTTTGTTGGTATTTTTCTTGGTATCTATTCTGATGCTTTTCACTGGGGGATTTTTTCCTGTGAAAATGGGCTTCCTCTACTTGACCTTATTTTCTTCTTTTTAAAATTTTTTCAATGTGACTTTTTAATTTTAGTTTTATTAAAGACATTGCCCCTTGCTTGCATAGTCTATATCTAAAGCACTAGTCCTTGCTCCAAGGCCCAGCTTGCTCTCAGCTGCCCCAGGAGGGGAACAGTCTTTGGCGGTAGACAAGAGACGCCCCTGCAGGGGGCACAAGTGCTTTGGCCCTCTGGTGTCTTGCCAGCAGTGCTTCCCATGCTCACAGAGGGTTTCAGACACTGAGTCAATGGTCCAGGTGGTCTTTTGTTCAGTCTGATCTCAAATTGAGCTCCTCTGAGAGGTCATATTGAAGTCCTTGTGTGTACCTGATCCATCATTTTAAACAATATTCCAAGTTCACTTTTTGTGTGTACGTGGGTTCTGGGGATTGAACCCAGGGCCTTGAGCCTGTGAGGCAAGTGACCTACCTGAGCTACACCCTCAGAGACCCCTGTAAAAGTATTTCCCCTTGCCTCGGGGTCTAAGTTGCCAAGGCTGACCTCAAACGTTCCTCTTGCCTCAGCCTCCCTGGTGGCTGGCATGACAGGCATGCACCTGGGACTGTCACACTCAAGCCTGTGATGGGAACTCATGTGCATCTGTCCAGGGCTGAGCATGGTTAGGCAGAGCTGTGCTCCAGGCTCCCTGCAGGGCTGTGGAGGCTTCTGCTGCCCAGCAGCCCTGGTGCCATGGCCAGGGCTCCTCCCAGCCGAGGGCAGGCAGCTGCCCATTGCTGTAGGCTGACCTTATTTTCTTCTTATGGCACTCGTCCGTTCTCTGGAGTATGTTGTATGGTTTGTCCATTAGGAGTCTAACAGGTCCTCTAGAACCTTCAAACAATTAGTAAAATTCCTGAACAGTAAGTGAGCGCACGCAGAAATTGGGCTAATATTTTGGGAAGAACAATGTTGGATGATATATTCATGGCTTGAATATGTCATCCAACATGAAGTTATATTTTATTACTTACAAAATAATAAAATAATGAAGCAATACCATGGGCTGAGCTAAAATAGATCCTTAGGATCTTAGGCATTCTGTAATAAATCTGTGTCACTTGAAGTATAGAGTTGATCGACTCTGAGTAATGAAACAGAAGTAAAGGTATCAAAGCCAATGATCATCTGTTTCCAATTTTCTGTGATTTGGTTCAAGTGGTAAAGTGGTGATATTTATTAATAATGGATCGAATAGGTTCATAATTGTTTTAGAGTACAATTAGATGCCTTCAAACTTTAGGCTACATGGGCACATTTGAGAACGGTTCCAGCCATTCTCTCATCCTTTGGGTCATTCCCCTCCTATGTCCTGTGAGACATTTTCTATGTGAGGCTTTAAGAAGAAGAAGAGAATATTCTGTAAAGAAAACCTTGTGATCTGTGCAGTATGAAGTTGAATGGATTCATTCAGAAATCAGAAATTCTATTGAAAGATATTTATTTGCATGAGCCAAATAAAACCTATTTTTAGGCATCCTGGTGAAGACAAGGTTTTATCTTTATGTCTCATTTTCTATGTTTTGTTGTTGTTGTTGTTGTTAGAATGAAATTCATATGTTGCCAGACCATTCTATCAGATGTGTAACTAGATGCCATTTAAATTACCCACTTTTACATGGTAGACAGTTTTTAATGAACACTGCCTGTCTGCACCTTTTTTAAAAACAGGACTGGGATCAGAAGCCCAAATACCAATGGTTAGCTGGAGCATATTTTTCATTTGGCCTATCTGTCAGTATTCCCTGAGGTCATCTGTGCAATCAGCTTCGTTATTCCTGCTCCCTCACTGGATTTCATAGAAACCATATGCTATGTATGAATCAGGGACACCAATCCCACAACATAGCATTCTTGGAATATCCAAAGTCCCACTTTTCACTTCGCCATGCCTGAGATCAGCAGTAATATTTATCAGCAAATGTGAGATTTTCAAAGATCCAATTCTATGTGCTCCTTTCTCATAGAGCCTTAGGCAGGGATATAGCATACATAAATATTAAGTAAAGTCCATAGTTTTTAAAATGTCATCCATTGAATAGTTGACACATGTCTGAGATACTTTTTATTTTGGAGGAGGTATTATTTAATAGGGAATTCCAACAGCTACCTAATAGTGAAATGAGAAGTCTTGCATCCATTTTATTTCGTTTCTGATGATTTTTATGAGTAAGGGTAAGATACTTCCTTGTTCTGATGCAGATGTTGCCCACTTTTGTGAATGGATGCGGGGTGTCACCTACTACTTGCATATCTGCATATTGGGCTTGACACTGCTATCGTACTTGGTAGTTGGCAAAAAGTCAATACTGAAGTTAAGCTCTTGTGTTCTAGCAGCAGAGCTGAAGATCCTTGATGTGCCACCTTCTGCAATCCATGCTGCTCTCTTCATGTTCCTTATTGACTTCCTGGTGATGAGCATCATGGTCTCCTGGTCTTGAGAATGGCCAAGCATTGCTCTGTGAATTTGGAAGATGGGCATGTGGAAGGCTCCAGGGAGGAGGGATCATTGAACATGTACTCGAATCCATGTGCCTGTTGAATGACCTGTTTTTTTATTTTTGGGTTTTAAGGGAGACACTGCCCTAAAACACTTCTGTGCAGCTGGGGATGCAGGCTTCTGCTTCACCTTGCAGGAAGCATTAACGAATCCTTTCCAGAAGACATGAGAAGAGAGAAGTGAGCCTCTGGTATCATGCAGGTTCCTTGCATTGCCCATGGGCTAGAAGAGAGAAGAGTTGCTTCATGAGATTTGATCCCCTTTTTCCTGAAAAGTTCCACACAGAGGTGAGTCCCCAGCATGTTTAGAAATCATTTCAGACACCTTTCTGGACGGAATTGAATCAGAGCCCCTGATGATGTGGAAGAGCTAAAGATGGGTTTGCTATGAATTTTCTATTTCATTCATCAGGGCCTGAGTCAAGTCAGTCATTGTGCTGTCAACACATGAGCTGCTGGTCAAATGTGAGGAAGTGGTCTTGCTTTATGAAAACACCACCCTGATTCAGTGAGCCAGAGGCAGCCTGCAGTCCCTGTTTTCCTGTAAAGGCAGATTGCTGTGGATGGCCTCTGGCCTCGTCATGCAGCCCTGCTCAGAGTAGGGGATTGAGGGACCAGGCAGATCCCTAGTTCCTTTTGACCTTTATTGCCATTGGGCCACCCCAGGGTCCTTGGACTCTACCTGGTCTTCTGGCCTGGGTCAGGGGATGTGAGGTTTGGAATCCCCCTCTGTGGCAGGATCCCAGCCCCCCCAGCCACTTGAGGTCAGCACATCCTTCCCTAATTGTGTTAGAGTTGGAGACTTCTCCCACCCATCCTCATCCATGCTCATCCCACATTTTGTAGCTTGGCACCTGAGGACCTTTATTCATTGACTTAGTTGTTAGTGATGATGGTTACTAAGACTAAGTGACTCTTTCAAGTCACATCACTTGCATGGTAGGGCTAGAGCATGGATCTTCCTAATTGATTTCATGGGACTCTCTCATGGAAACTGTGACTGCTTCCTAAACACACACTCTACATTTGGAGTGTCAAAATTCTTGCCACTGCCTCCTTGGCAAGTGTATCTTGTCTTCTACGTGGGAATTTCACAAATATTTTCCTTTGGTTTGTGGAGGTCATGCAGAAGGGATTTCATTTGAAATAGCCCAAACAAGAAATACCAGTTGTCTTTTTCGCACATGGATGTGTGTAGTGAACACCCCTTTCTGTGTGCTTGCATGAGTTACTCCTTTGAATTTGTTGAAGAATGGTTGGCTGGGGAGCAAGTTAACGAGAGATGGATATCAATGGTTGTCAAGTATTCTGACGTGAAGAATGTATTGAGGATGTGAAGGCTTTTCTAGCCAGTTCCTATGGCTCAGTCAGGGATCAGTCAGAGGATTCTGTCTGGTAGACTCTTTGGCACAGATGTCAAAGTGGCCTGGTCTTACCCTGTCCAGGACTGAATGCTGAGCTTGAGTGGGAGCTTCTTGTCATTTCAAGCATTTCCATGAGTCTGTCCTCTGTTCTCTTGTATCCAAGTGGTTTCTAATAGGAAAGCAGAACAAAAATTGAAAGTATGGTGATTGATTATTTTTACCAATGTTATTTCAATCCACTTTGTTTAATACGAAATTACCTTTATGCTAGTAAGATTTCATATGTGAGGAAATAATGAAAATATTGGGGTTAGGGGATGAGAATATGCAAATCAAACATTTTCGAGCACCAAGACCCGTTTTTTGTTTTTGTTTTTGTTTTTTTTTTAACTTAAATAATATTAAGTGCCAGAGGACCACCGCTGCCATTCAGCCTCAACAACCTCCAGGTCCAGCCTCCAGGTGGCCCATTTCACCAGGGTGTGTGGGACCACACTGTCCTGGGATGAGAGAACAGTACCCACGGATGTTGACATCTCACAGAGTAGATATTGCCAGTGACAGTAGGGAGCTATTGGCACATGAGGAAGGGAAGAGCTCTCAGGATGGGAAGAGGGGGCCGCTTCGAGACTCATTGGGTATGGCACGAGGCTGCTGGGTGTGGTGTTGGCCTGGGCCCACTGAGTGGGGCAGATCCGTGGTCTGTGTTTCTGTACCCTCCTCTGTAGCCTGTGTTGGCAGCAGATCAGGGAATTGCGATCAGAAGTGCTCCCAGTAACACAGGCACCAGCCCCCAGAGTGTGTGCCTATCCGTTTCCCCACCTGGCCTGACTTAGTGCCTGTCTTGCCTCAGGGCTGAGACCCTACAATCTCTGATGAGGGTGTCTGTGGTCCAGATCCAACCTGCATGGCCAACATGCTCAGACCTTCAGCTGGGTCCTAGGCTGCTGCAACCAAACTCTGTTAACTGGGTGGCCGACAACAGAGGAAGTGTCTTCCGTTGAGCTCCAGAGGCTCAACACAGTAGGTGTTGGGCTGTCCCAGTGCCATAACCCCTCCCAGGTTTCAAGGGGACTGTCTCCCCAACTCTCCCAGCCCATGCCCACTCTCCTATTGCTGCCCACGATCTGTGGTTCCCATATGGGCATCCCGCCCTGGCTCCAACCTCACATATCCGGTATCCCCCAGTCTCCCTGGTATCTGGGTCCAGACTCTCCTCTTCCTACAAGAATATCAGATATTGGATTTGGTCCCAGTTGATGCTGTGTTCCATCATGTGAGCTCTTAGCTTCATCACTGTGCAAAGACTCTTTTCCCACACAAGTTCGCACGACTTTTGGCTGGCTAAGAATTTTCAGGCGACACTTTTCTAATGAGTACACTTTCCTTCCTTCCGATCTCCCACCAGTGAGCATTCCTCGCACCCTTGTCCTAGTTCCTTTATGGCAGTTTCCCTCCTTATGGCTGAGAGGACCTAGTGACCCCTGAATTCACACGTTCTCCTTAATCACCAACACACTGCAGAATTCTCCAGGGGGCCATATATGCTCCTGGAAGTTGGTGTTGGAAATAGTTCTCCATCCATTAATCACTCCCTCACTCACTAATGTCCTTGTGTCCTTGAGAAAGGCTCTCCCTTTCCTGGTTTTCCTGAATAGAAATCCTCTTGCCTCTTGGGTGAATAGGGTTATGGGTTGTGCAGAGGGTGTTGGTCCACTGAGCATCTTAGAGACTGTCCTTTATGGAGCCTAATGATCCTCACTGGGGAATGAGGCCAGGGTCCTAACTGTGGTTAGTTAGAGAGGGAAAGAAGGACGAGGGAAACTCAGATGTCCCTTCATGGCCCCTGGAGTTAGAGGACTTACCCCTTTGCACCTGGGATCAGGAGACCTCATTTCCTCGAGGACACGCACACTCAGACGTTAATCTTGAGTGTGGGTTCCTTTCTGGGGTCCAGGGCTGTTGTTAGCCACCAGGAATGACAGTGCTCTCCATGCTGAGTGGAGCCATTTTTGCCAGGAAA
The DNA here is from genome assembly GCF_045843805.1 of Urocitellus parryii. Lineage (NCBI taxonomy): Eukaryota > Metazoa > Chordata > Mammalia > Rodentia > Sciuridae > Urocitellus > Urocitellus parryii. Next base: position 40,774,716 of record NC_135548.1, read on the forward strand.
GAGAGCCCATGGTCACGCCTTGTGCAAAGCATCCCACGCCAGGGGCTCCCATGCCTACATTCCTGTCCTGAAAGGAAGCCACTCAGAGGCAAGGTGGGTCCAACCACCTCCCATGTGTTCACTCATCACTGTGTTCCAGCAGTCACCCCAGTGAACAGTCCTGATGGGATTGGATGTGGCTCAGAATGTCACCCTCATGAGCTCTACCCTGCCACAGCTGCAGTTCTGCAGTGGGAGAAACTCAAAACCTCAAAACACATGCACATGAAAGAAAAGAGCAAGAGCCAGAGCCCAAACAGGCCAGGTGTGGCAAAGACAGCTGGAGTGCCTAGGTTGGGACTCAGAATTATGTCAGTGGGGTGGCATTGCTGCTGGCACCAGCATGATAACCGAGAGCCAGCCCTGCTCATTTTGGGGAGCAGTGTGTTGGGGAAGGCAGCAGAAATTGAGAGGCAGGATTGAGTTTGGCCCTAGGAGGAGGTTGGGTAAGAGGCCAGTGTGGGTTGGAGAGCCTGGGCAGATAGACAGAGGCCAGGGCACACCCCAAAGCCTGAAGACTGCCCTTGATGTCCAGGGTTGTGAAACACCACTTCCCCTCTTATTCATAACTGAGAGCATTGATGAGTTCAGTTTGTGTGCGGCTGCATCCAAGGTGGCTCGGCTAGGAACCTCTGTTTCCTTGACTCAGGAGGCTGGGAGTCCAGGCTCCACTGAGGCTCGGCTGGGAGGATCGGAGTCTGAGTTTATGCCTGTGTTCCCTGTAGGATCCATGTTGGCTGAGCCTCAGTGTTTTTGTAATGAGAGGATGGGTGACCGTCATGTCTTTATCACAGGACACACTCGCTAAATGGATTTGTTTGCTCTGAGGAGGAAAGAGAGAGGGGGGAGTGGTGCTGGAGACAGGGATGCAGACAGGGGTCATGGACTTGGCATAACTCAGTCTTGGAGGTGATATCCCATCACCTGTACCCACTTCAATTCCCATGAATCCAGAGGCTGAGCCCCCTTGAGGTGAGGGGTGAACCGGTTCTGGGCAGCAGGATGCTGTGGTTCCTCGGAGTCTCTGTGAGACCCCAACACTAGACACACTTGGCCCTTTTGAAATCTTAGGAGAAGCCTTGGGAAGTTGTATGGCAGAGGGGAGCAGCCTCTGCATCTCAGTCCCCTCCAACTTGCCATGGTGTAGAGAGGGAACTGCAGCCACGATGGGACGGACATTGGCCATGTCCCTGTGTGGGACACAGGCCTGATTGAGTTAGGGTGCATTCTTTGTCTCTCCCTTTCTTGTCATTATCCCATCTCTACATTTGTGCTTTAGCCACCTGTGAGTCCCATCTCTGGTTTCAGAGAGAACAGAGGGTGTTATGGGCCAATAGACACAATAAAACCTAGAGATTAGATGCTACCCTACTTTCCAGAAAAGACTGGGCACACCATGAGTTGCACAATGATGGGACCAGGGTCCAAAAGCTGCTGAGAGGGAAGGACTGGTTGTGAATGCATTTTTGAAGGCTCCAAGCTGGAACTCTAGTGGCACCAAGCAGGGCAGATGCTGGTGGGGATGTTTGGGTAGTTGTTGGTGAACACCTGCGCACCTGAGATGGGTAGGCATGGAGGAGAAATCGGCAGCCCATAGGGCTGTTGAAAGTGGTCTTATGTGAAAAGAGGCTCAGGTATGGGCACAGGAAATGACATCATTGCCTTGACAATGGATCAAACAGAACATGGAACCCTGGTATCCAGGCACCCACTTCACTGACCAAGCCATCCGAGCTCACTTGGTTGGAGCCACTGGAGGGAGAAGGATGTTCTCCTGTGGTTGCAGACAATGCCGAGCCTCAGGCTCCCAGGAATCTCAGGGGGGCCAACTAGCCCTTTTGTGGATACACTGGGTGAGGCTTCATCTTAGACGCCAGAGCCTCTGGCGATTGTCGCAGAGGAGCTCAAGAGTTACAGTGAGTAGCACAGGGCAGGTGAGCCCAGCAGGCCCTCTAGTCTGATCCCTGATGAATGGCCCAGGACTCCTCTTCTGACTCTGTGTGTGTGTGTGTGTGTGTGTGTGTGTGTGTGTGTGTGTTTGTACTGATGGGAACTGTCCCATTGTGCTTTGACTCTAGTGTATTGGCACAAGTCATTTTTCTGTTTGTCACCATTTCCATTTTGAACCCACCATTCTTGGTCCCAACCCAGGGTGAAAATGATCAGAACACGGAGGAGCCCTTCAGGGTTCAGAGCCTTGAACCTTACAGGCAGGACCAGCTTAGGAATGAGCTCCTGCCTGTCATTTGTGGGAGGAACCTACATTTCAGCAGCAACATGGGGTTAATCTCCTGGGATTTCATCCCCACCCAGCAGGTGCTGGATCTCTTGTTCCCAAAACAGCCACCTTCTTCAGTCTTTACTCCTGGTGCCACTCCACATCCTCCAAGGGGACAAGAACCTCAGGTTCTGGATGGATGTTGTAGAATGCCCACAGAGCCAACTGCCAGGCTGGGTGGGGTGCAGTTGCTGGGCTTTGCTGATGTTGTCATCCCCCACAGTTCTTGGAACCTTCTGTGGCAGTGGCATCCAGGACCCCAGCAGCTGTGAGTAGCAGCTCCTCACTGCTTCACTCCAGCGAGCAGGTGGAAGACAGCCGCGTTGTTCACGTCCTCCTAGAGGGACAGAGCCTGAGGGAGACAAAGCGCATCCCGGTAAGCCCGACAGCAGGGCTGCCTCCTGGGTGTCCACACAGTGGAAGGCAGGAGACACAGCCAACCCCAGGGCTATGGTGGGAAATAAAGAAGAGAGAGGTCCGTCTTAAGGGCTTGACCTGAGGAGGGAGAGCATCAGCATGCCCAGCTTCAGTGGTGAGTGGGCCTGTGTATTGTGGGTTTTGCAGGCCAGAAGTGCAGACGGAAGTGCTGTGGACAGATGAAGGCAGAGATATGTCCAGGGTGCAGGCTGCAGTGCCTAGAACTTGGTATTCTCAATGAGTGAAGTTGGAGCAGAGGAGGTGGCAGTGACTTGTCACATGTGTAGGAGGGGATGTGTTCCTGGTGGCAGGGAAGAGAACCTCCTTAGCATGACTAGGTGTAGGAATTTGGGGTCGGGATCACCTGGGGGGTCATGCCAAAGCTTCGGAATGTTAGGCTTTGCATGTATGTAAATACGGAGCTAAAGGGGTTCTTGGCAGAATTTCTATGGATGTGCAGTAGACACGCTAATGCTGCAGGTGTCCAGCTGCAGAGGAGACATGTTCAGTGACTGCCAGTGCTGAGTCAAGTACATCATGACAACCAGACCCGCACCGAGCTTCCAGAGGCCAGGGCCTCTCAAAGCTATCATGAAGCACTCAAGTGCACACTCTTGTATCTGAGTCTGTTTTGTGTCGTGGCAGTCAGGACCCAAATTTTCAGTGCATCTGCCTCTTGCACCCACAAAGGCAGCCTGCATCCCAGATCACACTTGGTGCGCAGATCCCTGGCCCATTGCTCTCATCTCAGTGAGATGAGAGTGTGTCTGTGCATAGGCAGTTTGGTCCTTTGACATGAGTGGAATGTGGCTCCCCAGGGGGAGGGGAGATGGCAGGTACAGGCAGATATTTGTACCAGGATTGTTCTAGTAGCACATTGCAAGAACCCAGGTGGTATATGGAGGACACACTCAGGTAGCAGGATAACAAGATTGTGCCCTTGTATATGTAGCTGAGATTTCTCCTGAATGTTTGACCACAGTCTTCTGGGTAGCTCTTCTAAAAGCCATTCTCTGATGACATTTGTCCCACCCTGATCCAGGTGACCTTTCAGGAGACGGTGACAAGCCTCATCCGCAGGGCCTTGGACCAAAATTTGTTGCAGCATGAGGATGTGGACAACTTTGAGCTGCTGTATATGATGTCTGAGGATGAGAGTAAGTAGGACAATCAGACAGTGGGGAGACATGATCCACAGTGGGCTCAGGATAACTGACAGCCAAGAGAAAGTGGGCCTTGGCCCCATAATACCAAAGTGTGATGGGCCTGGCGGAGACTCTCAGGGGTTGTGGGTGTTTTGTGGTATAATCCTTGAGTGCCACCTAACAATTCTCTCCACTTCGCTCTGCAGAAATCAAGGTCTCTGACCACTCACTCGTGTGTCTGTCCATGAATCTGGGAATACAATATTTCATGGTGAGGAAACGCCCCCAGGTCAAGGGAAAGGAGGTAAACACCTACCTTATTCAAGCTGTGCATGTGCTGCCATTCCACTCCGACCTGAGGAAATAAGAAGCCTCAGCACCTGGACATATTTGCTGGAAGCCCATAGAGCCAACTGACAGTCTGGGGTGGCTTTCTGTTTCTGGGTTTGCTGATGTTCCATCCCCCACAGTTCTCAGAATCAACCTGCAAGTCCTCCAGGCCGCTTTCCCACAAGCAGGTGGGAGACACCTGCTTAATTCGTGTCCACTTAGAAACACAGAGTCCAGAGATGGCCAAGAGTGTTCTGGTAAGCCTGGGAGCAGGGGTGTCCCGTGGTGCTTACACCTGGGTGGGGAGCAGACACTGGTCCAATACCATGGACTACTCATGCCCTCTTGAATTTGGAGCTTCTGGATGATCAGGAGGATAGATGGGAATCAAGAAGGGAGAGGTCAGTGTGAAGGGCTGGAGCTGAGATGAGCGAGTGCAGCAGCTTGTCCACTGCCATGTCTGAGGGAGTCTGTGTGTCAGGTGGCAGCATGCAGTCCAGAAGGGCAGGGACAGGTATGGGTGACAGATGAGAATAGGACAGGAACTAGGTTGCAGGTTCCCTTGTATGGGATGCTGACGTCTATGGAGGAGGACAGCAGTGTGAGGTTCTCCATGTTCCTTGAACAAGGAGCTGAGAGAGTCTCTCTGCAGAGTCGATATGGATGTGGAGCAAGCACACTAAATGTCCAGGTAACCCAATGACCACCCTTGCCGGATGAGGTGCCCTCCTACATCCCAGCCAGCACTGAGCCTCTGGAGGCCAGGAGCTCTCGTGGCTATCTTTCAGCTCTCCTGTGTGTGGTCATGTTGCTGGGTCTGTTTTTGGCCCTGGCAATCCAGACCAAAGCCTCTAGGTTTTGTGCCTAGGCCATTCCCAATGCCGCCTGCATCCTCGGGCAGACCTGGGATCTTGGAGGCTATTGTCCCATTCCTCCCAACTTGTGGGATGAGATTGCATCTGTATGCAGGTAGTGGGGTCCTTTCACTCCGAGAGGAGTGCAGCTCCACAAAGAGCAATGGCAGGCCCAGGAAGTCCTATGTACAAGGATTGGGCTAGTAGCCTGTGGGAAGAGCCCACACGATGAGCAGGAGGTCAGCTTCGGGTAGTAGGGTCATGGATGTTGCCCTTGTATTTAGAGTGGAGGTGCCTCCAGAATGCCCCTGCCCACTGTCCTTGAGTAGTCACTTCAAGGCCCATTTCCTGAAGGCCTGTCTCCCATGCTGCTCCAGGTGACCTGCCACGATAGGGCTCCTGTCGTCATCCGCAGCGCCCTCGACCTACACTTCCTTACTGAGGAGAATCCAGAGGATTATGAGCTGGGCCAAATCATCTCTCGCCATCAGAGTAAGTGAGACAATCAGATAGCAGAGAGCAAGGGTCAGGATGTGGACTCAGGTCAACTCTTAGCAACAAAGACTAGTCTATGACCCCCAAGAACACTCCAACAGGTGTGTTGGGTTCGTGCACAAAGCCAACTCCACTTCTGCTGGTGGAAGGTCTTGAGGTCCAATGGTATACCCCGGTGGATATTGCGGCTCCCCACCAGGTGCCCTCCCCTGGACATGAACAGGCATCCAAAGCTGACATCTTTGAGGAGTGAGGAGGAAAGCCTCTCTCCAGGAGCAGTATGTTTTCATGGTCTGGGATAGGAGTGGTTTCAAAGGAACATGGGAATGCATGGGCTAAAGAGGGAACTGGCATTTTGTGGACTGAAGCAGTACTATTGAAAGCCTTCTGTGTCACCAAAAAACCACTGCCTGGGCAGAGCATTGCCAGGATTCTAGCAAGCAGTAACAGGATGAAATTGGGAAGAAAACACAGCCTGGGAGACAGCCTGAATCATCTGTTTTTGCATAAATTCCATGGTCTTACGCACCTGAGTCCACTAGGCAAGGAGTGATCACAATAGCCAGGTTGTGATCCCTAACTAAAGTCAGATGAGGGCTTCCTGAGCACGTAGCCACAGAGCTCATCTGATAATAATGCCAGCGCTTTTTCGTTGGTTGGTTGGTTGGTTTTTGTGAGCCAAACACCACAGCAGCCATTATCCCAGCCTATGTACCCTGAAGACCACCATCCCTATGAGTTCTAGGATCACTTGTCTCCTATCTTAACCTACTGTTAGGTTAGTAGAGTCTATGGAAGAGGAAGTCTGTCTGGGGCCTTGGTAGCCTAAGAAATTCATAGCAGAGATCTCCACATCCAACCCAGAAGGGATGGAGAACAGGCTCTAGGTTAGAGGAGGGCGACAGGAAACACATGTTCAGAGGAAGGAGAAGCGGCTGTTGTATTCCCCCACTCGGGGTCATGGCACCACTGGGCCATACACCATGTTGGAGGGAAGCAGTCCCTTTGCTGGTCTTTGGAACCATTGTTCTCAGTAGGGCAGTATTTGGAATGTGGCCTCCATTCTCAGAAGCCTGGTTCACATGGAGGCGGGCTCCACCAACGCAGAAGCATGGCTCTAACGTGGTATCTGCACTGGTCAGCCTGTCCTCACTGTGGCCATACTTGAGGAAAATAACTCAGAGGAGGAATCCTAGGCCTTTTTTCTCTGGGTTTCATAGCTTTCTCTTTGGTTGTGCACTGAGGCTGTCTATAAAGCTCTAGTGTGTGGCAGTGGAGAGCTCCTCAGCCCTTGCCACAAAGGCATAGACTGGGAGAGAGAGAACGAGGCTGGCAGAGAGGGAGAGAGAGAAAGATGGAGAGGGAGGACCTCTCCTTGGAGAATGAGGATTCAGTGGAGCCAACAGGAACAAGGTACTGTTGCCCAGGGCACAACCCTGTTTAGGTCTTACTCCAACCATGCTCAACCTTTCTTCCAGTCCCTCCCACCCCCCAGTAGTGTATTCATCTTGAATGAGAATTTCATGTTGACATCAGAGCACTCACCATCCAATGCTTCCCTCCAAACCCACCTATGAAGATGGCTCATGTGGGGACTGAATCTTCGGCACAGGAGCCTTTTGTGGGAGATTTCAGATGCAAACCCTAGTGGTGTGCTTTGGCAGATGCAAGAGGACCTGAGATATTCTGGAGTCCAAAGCCTTCGGTAGGAACAGACATTAGGTCTGTTGAAGTGCTCTGCCTAGTTCTTCCTCAGGGAGGACTGTGGAGGCTGTCTTTGTAGGTATTGGTGCTGAATTGGAGAGCTCTCAGGTGTGTGGCTCTGGCCTTTTCTGGCACAGGCTCTCAGATGTTGGCGTGTCCTAGGGAGCACCTCCTGAGTGCCACCTTCTTTTTGTACACCCCTCTCTCCCCAGAGCTGAGGATTCCAGCAGAGGCCAACGTATTTTATGCCAAGAATCCTCACAAAAAATCCAACTTTGTGCTGAGGAAAAGGAGCCTCTCCCAAAAGAATGATGGGTGGATCGAGCCTCAACCTCCCTCTCGTCCTGCAAAGAAGGCTCCTGCCCTCCTGAGGATGCTTGCAAAACCATTCTGTTGCTGTGTGCCTGGGCGGGGCTGAGGCAGCCCAGGAATATTTACATTGATTACTATTTTCTTCAATGTTTGAATCTATAGTTTGCCATTGTCCTTGACCTTGTTTAGTAACACAGTTGTTACTCTATCCTGTATTTGTTGTTTCCATTAATATATTATTATTATTTTAAAATATATATGTTTTTGTTACCTGATCTACTGTGATGATTTGAGTATACTAAATGTAGCAGTGATTCCTAAAGGACACATCCAAACCAACAGGAAGGAATGTTTCATTCTATCAGCAAGAACTTTGGTTTTAGGAGTTTGGCAGATGGCATTATCTGAGTCAGTTTTCCAATGGGGGCAATGAAGTATCAGCTATGATGGTACAAACACAAACAAAGACACACAAACACACACAAGAGCACACACGCTCACTGAGAGATAGATAGACAGATGGAGTTGGTCTCTGCTGAAATACTTTGGCGACATGGTTCTGTTTTCTCCCCTTTTGGAGTATTTTCAATTGCACAAGGTGTCTTGCAAATGAACCCATGTCTGAGGAAGACATGCATGTGTACTTCACATGCCACTTTTCACATAGCAGGAAGGTCATGTAATATTTTTCATGCAGCTGTCTTTTGACTGTGAACCATCCCATGAGGTCAGCTGTGGAATTTTCAACTTGTAGCATCACAATGGGGATCCACTCTTTGGATTTGGGGATATTTCCGATTTTCTTGATTCAGATTGGAATGATATATATATTAGTTTTTGATGAAAATTCTGCATTTGATGGTAATGAATGTCGTGCATCTAGGAATCTGTAGAGTGCAGACAATGAATGGATGCCTACTGTTGTCTGGACTGGTCTGAAAAGTCCTGTAGCATCTGAGCATGTGTGAGGGCTGTACAGGTCTTGCCAAAAGTCCAGGTCAGATGATCCTGCACAAAGCTGAACTCCTAGTGGTCTCCACAACAGTGTAAGGGCCAAGGAGGAACTCACTTCCACACAGAAGTTGGGAAGCTACCTTATGAAGGTGATCATAGATACGGGATTATTAATATATCCAGGTTGGCATCTATTATTTTTTTAGCTTTTGACTTTCGCAGCTGTGGGCATCTTGACAACCATCAACTCCCTGTAAGCACAGACAACTCTATAAGAACCTGAGGATAAATTTCCCTGTGCATGTCCCCTTGTGAAACTGCTTAAGCACCGCCTGGTTTACACACAGGTGGAATTTCTAGGTCAAAGTGTGCATGTTTACTTCTTTGAATAAGCACTGCCAGGTGGCTCTTCTGCATAGCTCTACCTGTGGCCAGGATTGTATTATCTAGCTTTCTAACTTTTGCATGTTGAGTAGATACATAGTGGGAGCACACTGTTTTTGTTGGTATTTTTCTTGGTATCTATTCTGATGCTTTTCACTGGGGGATTATTTCCTGTGAAAATGGGCTTCCTCTACTTGACCTTATTTTCTTCTTTTTAAAATTTTTTCAATGTGACTTTTTAATTTTAGTTTTATTAAAGACATTGCCCCTTGCTTGCATAGTCTATATCTAAAGCACTAGTCCTTGCTCCAAGGCCCAGCTTGCTCTCAGCTGCCCCAGGAGGGGAACAGTCTTTGGCGGTAGACAAGAGACGCCCCTGCAGGGGGCACAAGTGCTTTGGCCCTCTGGTGTCTTGCCAGCAGTGCTTCCCATGCTCACAGAGGGTTTCAGACACTGAGTCAATGGTCCAGGTGGTCTTTTGTTCAGTCTGATCTCAAATTGAGCTCCTCTGAGAGGTCATATTGAAGTCCTTGTGTGTACCTGACCCATCATTTTAAACAATATTCCAAGTTCACTTTTTGTGTGTACGTGGGTTCTGGGGATTGAACCCAGGGCCTTGAGCCTGTGAGGCAAGTGACCTACCTGAGCTACACCCTCAGAGACCCCTGTAAAAGTATTTCCCCTTTGCCTCGGGGTCTAAGTTGCCAAGGCTGACCTCAAACGTTCCTCTTGCCTCAGCCTCCCTGGTGGCTGGCATGACAGGCATGCACCTGGGACTGTCACACTCGAGCCTGTGATGGGAACTCATGTGCATCTGTCCAGGGCTGAGCATGGTTAGGCAGAGCTGTGCTCCAGGCTCCCTGCAGGGCTGTGGAGGCTTCTGCTGCCCAGCAGCCCTGGTGCCATGGCCAGGGCTCCTCCCAGCCGAGGGCAGGCAGCTGCCCATTGCTGTAGGCTGACCTTATTTTCTTCTTATGGCACTCGTCCGTTCTCTGGAGTATGTTGTATGGTTTGTCCATTAGGAGTCTAACAGGTCCTCTAGAACCTTCAAACAATTAGTAAAATTCCTGAACAGTAAGTGAGCGCGCGCAGAAATTGGGCTAATATTTTGGGAAGAACAATGTTGGATGATATATCCATGGCTTGAATATGTCATCCAACATGAAGTTATATTTTATTACTTACAAAATAATAAAATAATGAAGCAATACCATGGGCTGAGCTAAAATAGATCCTTAGGATCTTAGGCATTCTGTAATAAATCTGTGTCACTTGAAGTATAGAGTTGATCGACTCTGAGTAATGAAACAGAAGTAAAGGTATCAAAGCCAATGATCATCTGTTTCCAATTTTCTGTGATTTGGTTCAAGTGGTAAAGTGGTGATATTTATTAATAATGGATCGAATAGGTTCATAATTGTTTTAAAGTACAATTAGATGCCTTCAAATTTTAGGCTACATGGGCACATTTGAGAACGGTTCCAGCCATTCTCTCATCCTTTGGGTCATTCCCCTCCTATGTCCTGTGAGACATTTTCTATGTGAGGCTTTAAGAAGAAGAAGAGAATATTCTGTAAAGAAAACCTTGTGATCTGTGCAGTATGAAGTTGAATGGATTCATTCAGAAATCAGAAATTCTATTGAAAGATATTTCTTTGCATGAGCCAAATAAAACCTATTTTTAGGCATCCTGGTGAAGACAAGGTTTTATCTTTATGTCTCATTTTCTATGTTTTGTTGTTGTTGTTGTTGTTAGAATGAAATTCATATGTTGCCAGACCATTCTATCAGATGTGTAACTAGATGCCATTTAAATTACCCACTTTTACATGGTAGACAGTTTTTAATGAACACTGCCTGTCTGCACCTTTTTTAAAAACAGGACTGGGATCAGAAGCCCAAATACCAATGGTTAGCTGGAGCATATTTTTCATTTGGCCTATCTGTCAGTATTCCCTGAGGTCATCTGTGCAATCAGCTTCGTTATTCCTGCTCCCTCACTGGATTTCATAGAAACCATATGCTATGTATGAATCAGGGACACCAATCCCACAACATAGCATTCTTGGAATATCCAAAGTCCCACTTTTCACTTCGCCATGCCTGAGATCAGCAGTAATATTTATCAGCAAATGTGAGATTTTCAAAGATCCAATTCTATGTGCTCCTTTCTCATAGAGCCTTAGGCAGGGATATAGCATACATAAATATTAAGTAAAGTCCATAGTTTTTAAAATGTCATCCATTGAATAGTTGACACATGTCTGAGATACTTTTTATTTTGGAGGAGGTATTATTTAATAGGGAATTCCAACAGCTACCTAATAGTGAAATGAGAAGTCTTGCATCCATTTTATTTTGTTTCTGATGATTTTTATGAGTAAGGGTAAGATACTTCCTTGTTCTGATGCAGATGTTGCCCACTTTTGTGAATGGATGCGGGGTGTCACCTACTACTTGCATATCTGCATATTGGGCTTGACACTGCTATCGTACTTGGTAGTTGGCAAAAAGTCAATACTGAAGTTAAGCTCTTGTGTTCTAGCAGCAGAGCTGAAGATCCTTGATGTGCCACCTTCTGCAATCCATGCTGCTCTCTTCATGTTCCTTATTGACTTCCTGGTGATGAGCATCATGGTCTCCTGGTCTTGAGAATGGCCAAGCATTGCTCTGTGAATGTGGAAGATGGGCATGTGGAAGGCTCCAGGGAGGAGGGATCATTGAACATGTACTCGAATCCATGTGCCTGTTGAATGACCTGTTTTTTTTTTTTTATTTTTGGGTTTTAAGGGAGACACTGCCCTAAAACACTTCTGTGCAGCTGGGGATGCAGGCTTCTGCTTCACCTTGCAGGAAGCATTAACGAATCCTTTCCAGAAGACATGAGAAGAGAGAAGTGAGCCTCTGGTATCATGCAGGTTCCTTGCATTGCCCATGGGCTAGAAGAGAGAAGAGTTGCTTCATGAGATTTGATCCCCTTTTTCCTGAAAAGTTCCACACAGAGGTGAGTCCCCAGCATGTTTAGAAATCATTTCAGACACCTTTCTGGACGGAATTGAATCAGAGCCCCTGATGATGTGGAAGAGCTAAAGATGGGTTTGCTATGAATTTTCTATTTCATTCATCAGGGCCTGAGTCAAGTCAGTCATTGTGCTGTCAACACATGAGCTGCTGGTCAAATGTGAGGAAGTGGTCTTGCTTTATGAAAACACCACCCTGATTCAGTGAGCCAGAGGCAGCCTGCAGTCCCTGTTTTCCTGTAAAGGCAGATTGCTGTGGATGGCCTCTGGCCTCGTCATGCAGCCCTGCTCAGAGTAGGGGATTGAGGGACCAGGCAGATCCCTAGTTCCTTTTGACCTTTATTGCCATTGGGCCACCCCAGGGTCCTTGGACTCTACCTGGTCTTCTGGCCTGGGTCAGGGGATGTGAGGTTTGGAATCCCCCTCTGTGGCAGGATCCCAGCCCCCCAGCCACTTGAGGTCAGCACATCCTTCCCTAATTGTGTTAGAGTTGGAGACTTCTCCCACCCATCCTCATCCATGCTCATCCCACATTTTGTAGCTTGGCACCTGAGGACCTTTATTCATTGACTTAGTTGTTAGTGATGATGGTTACTAAGACTAAGTGACTCTTTCAAGTCACATCACTTGCATGGTAGGGCTAGAGCATGGATCTTCCTAATTGATTTCATGGGACTCTCTCATGGAAACTGTGACTGCTTCCTAAACACACACTCTACATTTGGAGTGTCAAAATTCTTGCCACTGCCTCCTTGGCAAGTGTATCTTGTCTTCTACGTGGGAATTTCACAAATATTTTCCTTTGGTTTGTGGAGGTCATGCAGAAGGTATTTCATTTGAAATAGCCCAAACAAGAAATACCAGTTGTCTTTTTCGCACATGGATGTGTGTAGTGAACACCCCTTTCTGTGTGCTTGCATGAGTTACTCCTTTGAATTTGTTGAAGAATGGTTGGCTGGGGAGCAAGTTAACGAGAGATGGATATCAATGGTTGTCAAGTATTCTGACGTGAAGAATGTATTGAGGATGTGAAGGCTTTTCTAGCCAGTTCCTATGGCTCAGTCAGGGATCAGTCAGAGGATTCTGTCTGGTAGACTCTTTGGCACAGATGTCAAAGTGGCCTGGTCTTACCCTGTCCAGGACTGAATGCTGAGCTTGAGTGGGAGCTTCTTGTCATTTCAAGCATTTCCATGAGTCTGTCCTCTGTTCTCTTGTATCCAAGTGGTTTCTAATAGGAAAGCAGAACAAAAATTGAAAGTATGGTGATTGATTATTTTTACCAATGTTATTTCAATCCACTTTGTTTAATACGAAATTACCTTTATGCTAGTAAGATTTCATATGTGAGGAAATAATGAAAATATTGGGGTTAGGGGATGAGAATATGCAAATCAAACATTTTTGAGCACCAAGACCCGTTTTTTGTTTTTTTTTTTTTTTTTTTTAACTTAAATAATATTAAGTGCCAGAGGACCACCGCTGCCATTCAGCCTCAACAACCTCCAGGTCCAGCCTCCAGGTGGCCCATTTCACCAGGGTGTGTGGGACCACACTGTCCTGGGATGAGAGAACAGTACCCACGGATGTTGACATCTCACAGAGTAGATATTGCCAGTGACAGTAGGGAGCTATTGGCACATGAGGAAGGGAAGAGCTCTCAGGATGGGAAGAGGGGGCCGCTTCGAGACTCATTGGGTATGGCACGAGGCTGCTGGGTGTGGTGTTGGCCTGGGCCCACTGAGTGGGGCAGATCCGTGGTCTGTGTTTCTGTACCCTCCTCTGTAGCCTGTGTTGGCAGCAGATCAGGGAATTGCGATCAGAAGTGCTCCCAGTAACACAGGCACCAGCCCCCAGAGTGTGTGCCTATCCGTTTCCCCACCTGGCCTGACTTAGTGCCTGTCTTGCCTCAGGGCTGAGACCCTACAATCTCTGATGAGGGTGTCTGTGGTCCAGATCCAACCTGCATGGCCAACATGCTCAGACCTTCAGCTGGGTCCTAGGCTGCTGCAACCAAACTCTGTTAACTGGGTGGCCGACAACAGAGGAAGTGTCTTCCGTTGAGCTCCAGAGGCTCAACACAGTAGGTGTTGGGCTGTCCCAGTGCCATAACCCCTCCCAGGTTTCAAGGGGACTGTCTTCCCAACTCTCCCAGCCCTTGCCCACTCTCCTATTGCTGCCCACGATCTGTGGTTCCCATATGGGCATCCCGCCCTCGCTCCAACCTCACATATCCGGTATCCCCCAGTCTCCCTGATATCTGGGTCCAGACTCTCCTCTTCCTACAAGAATATCAGATATTGGATTTGGTCCCAGTTGATGCTGTGTTCCATCATGTGAGCTCTTAGCTTCATCACTGTGCAAAGACTCTTTTCCCACACAAGTTCACACGACTTTTGGCTGGCTAAGAATTTTCAGGCGACACTTTTCTAATGAGTACACTTTCCTTCCTTCCGATCTCCCACCAGTGAGCATTCCTCGCACCCTTGTCCTAGTTCCTTTATGGCAGTTTCCCTCCTTATGGCTGAGAGGACCTAGTGACCCCTGAATTCACACGTTCTCCTTAATCACCAACACACTGCAGAATTCTCCAGGGGGCCATATATGCTCCTGGAAGTTGGTGTTGGAAATAGTTCTCCATCCATTAATCACTCCCTCACTCACTAATGTCCTTGTGTCCTTGAGAAAGGCTCTCCCTTTCCTGGTTTTCCTGAATAGAAATCCTCTTGCCTCTTGGGTGAATAGGGTTATGGGTTGTGCAGAGGGTGTTGGTCCACTGAGCATCTTAGAGACTGTCCTTTATGGAGCCTAATGATCCCCACTGGGGAATGAGGCCAGGGTCCTAACTGTGGTTAGTTAGAGAGGGAAAGAAGGACAAGGGAAACTCAGATGTCCCTTCATGGCCCCTGGAGTTAGAGGACTTACCCCTTTGCACCTGGGATCAGGAGACCTCATTTCCTCGAGGACACGCACACTCAGACGTTAATCTTGAGTGTGGGTTCCTTTCTGGGGTCCAGGGCTGTTGTTAGCCACCAGGAATGACAGTGCTCTCCATGCTGAGTGGAGCCATTTTTGCCAGGAAAGAGAGCCCATGGTCACGCCTTGTGCAAAGCATCCCACGCCAGGGGCTCCCATGCCTACATTCCTGTCCTGAAAGGAAGCCACTCAGAGGCAAGGTGGGTCCAACCACCTCCCATGTGTTCACTCATCACTGTGTTCCAGCAGTCACCCCAGTGAACAGTCCTGATGGGATTGGATGTGGCTCAGAATGTCACCCTCATGAGCTCTACCCTGCCACAGCTGCAGTTCTGCAGTGGGAGAAACTCAAAACCTCAAAACACATGCACATGAAAGAAAAGAGCAAGAGCCAGAGCCCAAACAGGCCAGGTGTGGCAAAGACAGCTGGAGTGCCTAGGTTGGGACTCAGAATTATGTCAGTGGGGTGGCATTGCTGCTGGCACCAGCATGATAACCGAGAGCCAGCCCTGCTCATTTTGGGGAGCAGTGTGTTGGGGAAGGCAGCAGAAATTGAGAGGCAGGATTGAGTTTGGCCCTAGGAGGAGGTTGGGTAAGAGGCCAGTGTGGGTTGGAGAGCCTGGGCAGATAGACAGAGGCCAGGGCACACCCCAAAGCCTGGAGACTGCACTTGATGTCCAGGGTTGTGAAACACCACTTCCCCTCTTACTCACAACTGAGAGCAAGGGGCATTGATGAGTTCAGTTTGTGTGCGGCTGCATCCAAGGTGGCTCGGCTAGGAACCTCTGTTTCCTTGACTCAGGAGGCTGGGAGTCCAGGCTCCACTGAGGCTCGGCTGGGAGGATCGGAGTCTGAGTTTATGCCTGTGTTCCCTGTAGGATCCATGTTGGCTGAGCCTCAGTGTTTTTGTAATGAGAGGATGGGTGACTGTCATGTCTTTATCACAGGACACACTTGCTAAATGGATTTGTTTGCTCTGAGGAGGAAAGAGAGAGGGGGGAGTGGTGCTGGAGACAGGGATGCAGACAGGGGTCATGGACTTGGCATAACTCAGTCTTGGAGGTGATATCCCATCACCTGTACCCACTTCAATTCCCATGAATCCAGAGGCTGAGCCCCCTTGAGGTGAGGGGTGAACCGGTTCTGGGCAGCAGGATGCTGTGGTACCTCGGAGTCTCTGTGAGACCCCAACACTAGACACACTTGGCCCTTTTGAAATCTTAGGAGAAGCCTTGGGAAGTTGTATGGCAGAGGGGAGCAGCCTCTGCATCTCAGTCCCCTCCAACTTGCCATGGTGTAGAGAGGGAACTGCAGCCACGATGGGACGGACATTGGCCATGTCCCTGTGTGGGACACAGGCCTGATTGAGTTAGGGTGCATTCTTTGTCTCTCCCTTTCTTGTGATTATCCCATCTCTACATTTGTGCTTTAGCCACCTGTGAGTCCCATCTCTGGTTTCAGAGAGAACAGAGGGTGTTATGGGCCAATAGACACAATAAACCCTAGAGATTAGATGCTACCCTACTTTCCAGAAAAGACTGGGCACACCATGAGTTGCACAATGATGGGACCAGGGTCCAAAAGCTGCTGAGAGGGAAGGACTGGTTGTGAATGCATTTTTGAAGGCTCCAAGCTGGAACTCTAGTGGAACCAAGCAGGGCAGATGCTGGTGGGGATGTTTGGGTAGTTGTTGGTGAACACCTGCGCACCTGAGATGGGTAGGCATGAAGGAGAAATCGGCAGCCCATAGGGCTGTTGAAAGTGGTCTTATGTGAAAAGAGGCTCAGGTATGGGCACAGGAAATGACATCATTGCCTTGACAATGGATCAAACAGAACATGGAACCCTGGTATCCAGGCACCCACTTCACTGACCAAGCCATCCGAGCTCACTTGGTTGGAGCCACTGGAGGGAGAAGGATGTTCTCCTGTGGTTGCAGACAATGCCGAGCCTCAGGCTCCCAGGAATCTCAGGGGGGCCAACTAGCCCTTTTGTGGATACACTGGGTGAGGCTTCATCTTAGACGCCAGAGCCTCTGGCGATTGTCGCAGAGGAGCTCAAGAGTAACAGTGAGTAGCACAGGGCAGGTGAGCCCAGCAGGCCCTCTAGTCTGATCCCTGATGAATGGCCCAGGACTCCTATTCTGACTGTGTGTGTGTGTGTGTGTGTGTGTGTGTGTGTGTGTGTGTGTTTGTACTGATGGGAACTGTCCCATTGTGCTTTGACTCTAGTGTATTGGCACAAGTCATTTTTCTGTTTGTCACCATTTCCATTTTGAACCCACCATTCTTGGTCCCAACCCAGGGTGAAAATGATCAGAACACGGAGGAGCCCTTCAGGGTTCAGAGCCTTGAACCTTACAGGCAGGACCAGCTTAGGAATGAGCTCCTGCCTGTCATTTGTGGGAGGAACCTACATTTCAGCAGCAACATGGGGTTAATCTCCTGGGATTTCATCCCCACCCAGCAGGTGCTGGATCTCTTGTTCCCAAAACAGCCACCTTCTTCAGTCTTTACTCCTGGTGCCACTCCACATCCTCCAAGGGGACAAGAACCTCAGGTTCTGGATGGATGTTGTAGAATGCCCACAGAGCCAACTGCCAGGCTGGGTGGGGTGCAGTTGCTGGGCTTTGCTGATGTTGTCATCCCCCACAGTTCTTGGAACCTTCTGTGGCAGTGGCATCCAGGACCCCAGCAGCTGTGAGTAGCAGCTCCTCACTGCTTCACTCCAGCGAGCAGGTGGAAGACAGCCGCGTTGTTCACGTCCTCCTAGAGGGACAGAGCCTGAGGGAGACAAAGTGCATCCCGGTAAGCCCGACAGCAGGGCTGCCTCCTGGGTGTCCACACAGTGGAAGGCAGGAGACACAGCCAACCCCAGGGCTATGGTGGGAAATAAAGAAGAGAGAGGTCCGTCTTAAGGGCTTGACCTGAGGAGGGAGAGCATCAGCATGCCCAGCTTCAGTGGTGAGTGGGCCTGTGTATTGTGGGTTTTGCAGGCCAGAAGTGCAGACGGAAGTGCTGTGGACAGATGAAGGCAGAGATATGTCCAGGGTGCAGGCTGCAGTGCCTAGAACTTGGTATTCTCAATGAGTGAAGTTGGAGCAGAGGAGGTGGCAGTGACTTGTCACATGTGTAGGAGGGGATGTGTTCCTGGTGGCAGGGAAGAGAACCTCCTTAGCATGACTAGGTGTAGGAATTTGGGGTCGGGATCACCTGGGGGGTCATGCCAAAGCTTCGGAATGTTAGGCTTTGCATGTATGTAAATACGGAGCTAAAGGGGTTCTTGGCAGAATTTCTATGGATGTGCAGTAGACACGCTAATGCTGCAGGTGTCCAGCTGCAGAGGAGACATGTTCAGTGACTGCCAGTGCTGAGTCAAGTACATCATGACAACCAGACCCGCACCGAGCTTCCAGAGGCCAGGGCCTCTCAACGCTATCATGAAGCACTCAAGTGCACACTCTTGTATCTGAGTCTGTTTTGTGTCGTGGCAGTCAGGACCCAAATTTTCAGTTCATCTGCCTCTTCCACCCACAAAGGCAGCCTGCATCCCAGATCACACTTGGTGCGCAGATCCCTGGCCCATTGCTCTCATCTCAGTGAGATGAGAGTGTGTCTGTGCATAGGCAGTTTGGTCCTTTGACATGAGTGGAATGTGGCTCCCCAGGGGGAGGGGAGATGGCAGGTACAGGCAGATATTTGTACCAGGATTGTTCTAGTAGCACATTGCAAGAACCCAGGTGGTATATGGAGGACACACTCAGGTAGCAGGATAACAAGATTGTGCCCTTGTATATGTAGCTGAGATTTCTCCTGAATGTTTGACCACAGTCTTCTGGGTAGCTCTTCTAAAAGCCATTCTCTGATGACATTTGTCCCACCCTGATCCAGGTGACCTTTCAGGAGACGGTGACAAGCCTCATCCGCAGGGCCTTGGCCCAAAATTTGTTGCAGCATGAGGATGTGGACAACTTTGAGCTGCTGTATATGATGTCTGAGGATGAGAGTAAGTAGGACAATCAGACAGTGGGGAGACATGATCCACAGTGGGCTCAGGATAACTGACAGCCAAGAGGAAGTGGGCCTTGGCCCCAAAATACCAAAGTGTGATGGGCCTGGCGGAGACTCTCAGGGGTTGTGGGTGTTTTGTGGTATAATCCTTGAGTGCCACCTAACAATTCTCTCCACTTCGCTCTGCAGAAATCAAGGTCTCTGACCACTCACTCGTGTGTCTGTCCATGAATCTGGGAATACAATATTTCATGGTGAGGAAACGCCCCCAGGTCAAGGGAAAGGAGGTAAACACCTACCTTATTCAAGCTGTGCATGTGCTGCCATTCCACTCCGACCTGAGGAAATAAGAAGCCTCAGCACCTGGACATATTTGCTGGAAGCCCATAGAGCCAACTGACAGTCTGGGGTGGCTTTCTGTTTCTGGGTTTGCTGATGTTCCATCCCCCACAGTTCTCAGAATCAACCTGCAAGTCCTCCAGGCCGCTTTCCCACAAGCAGGTGGGAGACACCTGCTTAATTCGTGTCCACTTAGAAACACAAAGTCCAGAGATGGCCAAGAGTGTTCTGGTAAGCCTGGGAGCAGGGGTGTCCCGTGGTGCTTACACCTGGGTGGGGAGCAGACACTGGTCCAATACCATGGACTACTCATGCCCTCTTGAATTTGGAGCTTCTGGATGATCAGGAGGATAGATGGGAATCAAGAAGGGAGAGGTCAGTGTGAAGGGCTGGAGCTGAGATGAGCGAGTGCAGCAGCTTGTCCACTGCCATGTCTGAGGGAGTCTGTGTGTCAGGTGGCAGCATGCAGTCCAGAAGGGCAGGGACAGGTATGGGTGACAGATGAGAATAGGACAGGAACTAGGTTGCAGGTTCCCTTGTATGGGATGCTGACGTCTATGGAGGAGGACAGCAGTGTGAGGTTCTCCATGTTCCTTGAACAAGGAGCTGAGAGAGTCTCTCTGCAGAGTCGATATGGATGTGGAGCAAGCACACTAAATGTCCAGGTAACCCAATGACCACCCTTGCCGGATGAGGTGCCCTCCTACATCCCAGCCAGCACTGAGCCTCTGGAGGCCAGGAGCTCTCGTGGCTATCTTTCAGCTCTCCTGTGTGTGGTCATGTTCCTGGGTCTGTTTTTGGCCCTGGCAATCCAGACCAAAGCCTCTAGGTTTTGTGCCTAGGCCATTCCCAATGCCGCCTGCATCCTCGGGCAGACCTGGGATCTTGGAGGCTATTGTCCCATTCCTCCCAACTTGTGGGATGAGATTGCATCTGTATGCAGGTAGTGGGGTCCTTTCACTCCGAGAGGAGTGCAGCTCCACAAAGAGCAATGGCAGGCCCAGGAAGTCCTATGTACAAGGATTGGGCTAGTAGCCTGTGGGAAGAGCCCACACGATGAGCAGGAGGTCAGCCTCGGGTAGTAGGGTCATGGATGTTGCCCTTGTATTTAGAGTGGAGGTGCCTCCAGAATGCCCCTGCCCACTGTCCTTGAGTAGTCACTTCAAGGCCCATTTCCTGAAGGCCTGTCTCCCATGCTGCTCCAGGTGACCTGCCACGATAGGGCTCCTGTCGTCATCCGCAGCGCCCTCGACCTACACTTCCTTACTGAGGAGAATCCAGAGGATTATGAGCTGGGCCAAATCATCTCTCGCCGTCAGAGTAAGTGAGACAATCAGATAGCAGAGAGCAAGGGTCAGGATGTGGACTCAGGTCAACTCTTAGCAACAAAGAGTAGTCTCTGACCCCCAAGAACACTCCAACAGGTGTGTTGGGTTCGTGCACAAAGCCAACTGCACTTCTGCTGGTGGAAGGTCTTGAGGTCCAATGGTATACCCCGGTGGATATTGTGGCTCCCCACCAGGTGCCCTCCCCTGGACATGAACAGGCATCCAAAGCTGACATCTTTGAGGAGTGAGGAGGAAAGCCTCTCTCCAGGAGCAGTATGTTTTCATGGTCTGGGATAGGAGTGGTTTCAAAGGAACATGGGAATGCATGGGCTAAAGAGGGAACTGGCATTTTGTGGACTGAAGCAGTACTATTGAAAGCCTTCTGTGTGACCAAAAAACCACTGCCTGGGCAGAGCATTGCCAGGATTCTAGCAAGCAGTAACAGGATGAAATTGGGAAGAAAACACAGCCTGGGAGACAGCCTGAATCATCTGTTTTTGCATAAATTCCATGGTCTTACGCACCTGAGTCCACTAGGCAAGGAGTGATCACAATAGCCAGGTTGTGATCCCTAACTAAAGTCAGATGAGGGCTTCCTGAGCACGTAGCCACAGAGCTCATCTGATAATAATGCCAGCGCTTTTTCGTTGGTTGGTTGGTTGGTTTTTGTGAGCCAAACACCACAGCAGCCATTATCCCAGCCTATGTACCCTGAAGACCACCATCCCTATGAGTTCTAGGATCACTTGTCTCCTATCTTAACCTACTGTTAGGTTAGTAGAGTCTATGGAAGAGGAAGTCTGTCTGGGGCCTTGGTAGCCTAAGAAATTCATAGCAGAGATCTCCACATCCAACCCAGAAGGGATGGAGAACAGGCTCTAGGTTAGAGGAGGGCGACAGGAAACACATGTTCAGAGGAAGGAGAAGCGGCTGTTGTATTCCCCCACTCGGGGTCATGGCACCACTGGGCCATACACCATGTTGGAGGGAAGCAGTCCCTTTGCTGGTCTTTGGAACCATTGTTCTCAGTAGGGCAGTATTTGGAATGTGGCCTCCATTCTCAGAAGCCTGGTTCACATGGAGGCGGGCTCCACCAACGCAGAAGCATGGCTCTAACGTGGTATCCGTGCTGGTCAGCCTGTCCTCACTGTGGCCATACTTGAGGAAAATAACTCAGAGGAGGAATCCTAGGCCTTTTTTCTCTGGGTTTCATAGCTTTCTCTTTGGTTGTGCACTGAGGCTGTCCATAAAGCTCTAGTGTGTGGCAGTGGAGAGCTCCTCAGCCCTTGCCACAAAGGCATAGACTGGGAGAGAGAGAACGAGGCTGGCAGAGAGGGAGAGAGAGAAAGATGGAGAGGGAGGACCTCTCCTTGGAGAATGAGGATTCAGTGGAGCCAACAGGAACAAGGTACGGTTGCCCAGGGCACAACCCTATTTAGGTCTTACTCCAACCATGCTCAACCTTTCTTCCAGTCCCTCCCACCCCCCAGTAGTGTATTCATCTTGAATGAGAATTTCATATTGACATCTGAGCACTCACCATCCAGTGCTTCCCTCCAAACCCACCTATGAAGATGGCTCATGTGGGGACTGAATCTTCGGCACAGGAGCCTTTTGTGGGAGATTTCAGATGCAAACCCTAGTGGTGTGCTTTGGCAGATGCAAGAGGACCTGAGATATTCTGGAGTCCAAAGCCTTCGGTAGGAACAGACATTAGGTCTGTTGAAGTGCTCTGCCTAGTTCTTCCTCAGGGAGGACTGTGGAGGCTGTCTTTGTAGGTATTGGTGCTGAATTGGAGAGCTCTCAGGTGTGTAGCTCTGGCCTTTTCTGGCACAGGCTCTCAGATGTTGGCATGTCCTAGGGAGCACCTCCTGAGTGCCACCTTCTTTTTGTACACCCCTCTCTCCCCAGAGCTGAGGATTCCAGCAGAGGCCAACGTATTTTATGCCAAGAATCCTCACAAAAAATCCAACTTTGTGCTGAGGAAAAGGA
Source organism: Urocitellus parryii (assembly GCF_045843805.1). Classification (NCBI taxonomy): domain Eukaryota; kingdom Metazoa; phylum Chordata; class Mammalia; order Rodentia; family Sciuridae; genus Urocitellus; species Urocitellus parryii. The sequence goes on from NC_135548.1 coordinate 40,797,290, forward strand.
GCCTCTCCCAAAAGAATGATGGGTGGATCGAGCCTCAACCTCCCTCTCGTCCTGCAAAGAAGGCTCCTGCCCTCCTGAGGATGCTTGCAAAACCATTCTGTTTCTGTGTGCCTGGGCGGGGCTGAGGCATCCCAGGAATATTTACATTGATTACTATTTTCTTCAAAGTTTGAATCTATAGTTTGCCATTGTCCTTGACCTTGTTTAGTAACACAGTTGTTACTCTATCCTGTATTTGTTGTTTCCATTAATATATTATTATTATTTTAAAATATATATGTTTTTGTTACCTGATCTACTGTGATGATTTGAGTATACTAAATGTAGCAGTGATTCCTAAAGGACACATCCAAACCAACAGGAAGGAATGTTTCATTCTATCAGCAAGAACTTTGGTTTTTAGGAGTTTGGCAGATGGCATTATCTGAGTCAGTTTTCCAATGGGGGCAATGAAGTATCAGCTATGATGGTACAAACACAAACAAAGACACACAAACACACACAAGAGCACACACACTCACTGAGAGATAGATAGACAGATGGAGTTGGTCTCTGCTGAAATACTTTGGAGACATGGTTCTGATTTCTCCCCTTTTGGAGTATTTTCAATTGCACAAGGTGTCTTGCAAATGAACCCATGTCTGAGGAAGACATGCATGTGTACTTCACATGCCACTTTTCACATAGCAGGAAGGTCATGTAATATTTTTCATGCAGCTGTCTTTTGACTGTGAACCATCCCATGAGGTCAGCTGTGGAATTTTCAACTTGTAGCATCACAATGGGGATCCACTCTTTGGATTTGGGGATATTTCCGATTTTCTTGATTCAGATTGGAATGATATATATATTAGTTTTTGATGAAAATTCTGCATTTGATGGTAATGAATGTCGTGCATCTAGGAATCTGTAGAGTGCAGACAATGAATGGATGCCTACTGTTGTCTGGACTGGTCTGAAAAGTCCTGTAGCATCTGAGCATGTGTGAGGGCTGTACAGGTCTTGCCAAAAGTCCAGGTCAGATGATCCTGCACAAAGCTGAACTCCTAGTGGTCTCCACAACAGTGTAAGGGCCAAGGAGAAACACACTTCCACACAGAAGTTGGGAAGCTACCTTATGAAGGTGATCATAGATACGGGATTATTAATATATCCAGGTTGGCATCTATTATTTTTTTAGCTTTTGACTTTCGCAGCTGTGGGCATCTTGACAACCATCAACTCCCTGTAAGCACAGACAACTCTATAAGAACCTGAGGATAAATTTCCCTGTGCATGTCCCCTTGTGAAACTGCTTAAGCACCGCCTGGTTTACACACAGGTGGAATTTCTAGGTCAAAGTGTGCATGTTTACTTCTTTGACTAAGCACTGCCAGGTGGCTCTTCTGCATAGCTCTACCTGTGGCCAGGATTGTATTATCTAGCTTTCTAACTTTTGCAGGTTGAGTAGATACATAGTGGGAGCACACTGTTTTTGTTGGTATTTTTCTTGGTATCTATTCTGATGCTTTTCACTGGGGGATTTTTTCCTGTGAAAATGGGCTTCCTCTACTTGACCTTATTTTCTTCTTTTTAAAATTTTTTCAATGTGACTTTTTAATTTTAGTTTTATTAAAGACATTGCCCCTTGCTTGCATAGTCTATATCTAAAGCACTAGTCCTTGCTCCAAGGCCCAGCTTGCTCTCAGCTGCCCCAGGAGGGGAACAGTCTTTGGCGGTAGACAAGAGACACCCCTGCAGGGGGCACAAGTGCTTTGGCCCTCTGGTGTCTTGCCAGCAGTGCTTCCCATGCTCACAGAGGGTTGCAGACACTGAGTCAATGGTCCAGGTGGTCTTTTGTTCAGTCTGATCTCAAATTGAGCTCCTCTGAGAGGTCATATTGAAGTCCTTGTGTGTACCTGATCCATCATTTTAAACAATATTCCAAGTTCACTTTTTGTGTGTACGTGGGTTCTGGGGATTGAACCCAGGGCCTTGAGCCTGTGAGGCAAGTGACCTACCTGAGCTACACCCTCAGAGACCCCTGTAAAAGTATTTCCCCTTTGCCTCGGGGTCTAAGTTGCCAAGGCTGACCTCAAACGTTCCTCTTGCCTCAGCCTCCCTGGTGGCTGGCATGACAGGCATGCACCTGGGACTGTCACACTCGAGCCTGTGATGGGAACTCATGTGCATCTGTCCAGGGCTGAGCATGGTTAGGCAGAGCTGTGCTCCAGGCTCCCTGCAGGGCTGTGGAGGCTTCTGCTGCCCAGCAGCCCTGGTGCCATGGCCAGGGCTCCTCCCAGCCGAGGGCAGGCAGCTGCCCATTGCTGTAGGCTGACCTTATTTTCTTCTTATGGCACTCGTCCGTTCTCTGGAGTATGTTGTATGGTTTGTCCATTAGGAGTCTAACAGGTCCTCTAGAACCTTCAAACAATTAGTAAAATTCCTGAACAGTAAGTGAGCGCGCGCAGAAATTGGGCTAATATTTTGGGAAGAACAATGTTGGATGATACATTCATGGCTTGAATATATCATCCAACATGAAGTTATATTTTATTACTTACAAAATAATAAAATAATGAAGCAATACCATGGGCTGAGCTAAAGTAGATCCTTAGGATCTTAGGCATTCTGTAATAAATCTGTGTCACTTGAAGTATAGAGTTGATCGACTCTGAGTAATGAAACAGAAGTAAAGGTATCAAAGCCAATGATCATCTGTTTCCAATTTTCTGTGATTTGGTTCAAGTGGTAAAGTGGTGATATTTATTAATAATGGATCGAATAGGTTCATAATTGTTTTAGAGTACAATTAGATGCCTTCAAACTTTAGGCTACATGGGCACATTTGAGAACGGTTCCAGCCATTGTCTCATCTTTTGGGTCATTCCCCTCCTATGTCCTGTGAGACATTTTCTATGTGAGGCTTTAAGAAGAAGAAGAGAATATTCTGTAAAGAAAACCTTGTGATCTGTGCAGTATGAAGTTGAATGGATTCATTCAGAAATCAGAAATTCTATTGAAAGATATTTATTGGCATGAGCCAAATAAAACCTATTTTTAGGCATCCTGGTGAAGACAAGGTTTTATCTTTATGTCTCATTTTCTATGTTTTGTTGTTGTTGTTGTTGTTAGAATGAAATTCATATGTTGCCAGACCATTCTATCAGATGTGTAACTAGATGCCATTTAAATTACCCACTTTTACATGGTAGACAGTTTTTAATGAACACTGCCTGTCTGCACCTTTTTTAAAAACAGGACTGGGATCAGAAGCCCAAATACCAATGGTTAGCTGGAGCATATTTTTCATTTGGCCTATCTGTCAGTATTCCCTGAGGTCATCTGTGCAATCAGCTTCGTTACTCCTGCTCCCTCACAGGATTTCATAGAAACCATATGCTATGTATGAATCAGGGACACCAATCCCACAACATAGCATTCTTGGAATATCCAAAGTCCCACTTTTCACTTCGCCATGCCTGAGATCAGCAGTAATATTTATCAGCAAATGTGAGATTTTCAAAGATCCAATTCTATGTGCTCCTTTCTCATAGAGCCTTAGGCAGGGATATAGCATACATAAATATTAAGTAAAGTCCATAGTTTTTAAAATGTCATCCATTGAATAGTTGACACATGTCTGAGATACTTTTTATTTTGGAGGAGGTATTATTTAATAGGGAATTCCAACAGCTACCTAATAGTGAAATGAGAAGTCTTGCATCCATTTTATTTTGTTTCTGATGATTTTTATGAGTAAGGGTAAGATACTTCCTTGTTCTGATGCAGATGTTGCCCACTTTTGTGAATGGATGCGGGGTGTCACCTACTACTTGCATATCTGCATATTGGGCTTGACACTGCTATCGTACTTGGTAGTTGGCAAAAAGTCAATACTGAAGTTAAGCTCTTGTGTTCTAGCAGCAGAGCTGAAGATCCTTGATGTGCCACCTTCTGCAATCCATGCTGCTCTCTTCATGTTCCTTATTGACTTCCTGGTGAGGAGCATCATGGTCTCCTGGTCTTGAGAATGGCCAAGCATTGCTCTGTGAATGTGGAAGATGGGCATGTGGAAGGCTCCAGGGAGGAGGGATCATTGAACATGTACTCGAATCCATGTGCCTGTTGAATGACCTGTTTTTTTTATTTTTGGGTTTTAAGGGAGACACTGCCCTAAAACACTTCTGTGCAGCTGGGGATGCAGGCTTCTGCTTCACCTTGCAGGAAGCATTAACGAATCCTTTCCAGAAGACACGAGAAGAGAGAAGTGAGCCTCTGGTATCATGCAGGTTCCTTGCATTGCCCATGGGCTAGAAGAGAGAAGAGTTGCTTCATGAGATTTGATCCCCTTTTTCCTGAAAAGTTCCACACAGAGGTGAGTCCCCAGCATGTTTAGAAATCATTTCAGACACCTTTCTGGACGGAATTGAATCAGAGCCCCTGATGATGTGGAAGAGCTAAAGATGGGTTTGCTATGAATTTTCTATTTCATTCATCAGGGCCTGAGTCAAGTCAGTCATTGTGCTGTCAACACATGAGCTGCTGGTCAAATGTGAGGAAGTGGTCTTGCTTTATGAAAACACCACCCTGATTCAGTGAGCCAGAGGCAGCCTGCAGTCCCTGTTTTCCTGTAAAGGCAGATTGCTGTGGATGGCCTCTGGCCTCGTCATGCAGCCCTGCTCAGAGTAGGGGATTGAGGGACCAGGCAGATCCCTAGTTCCTTTTGACCTTTATTGCCATTGGGCCACCCCAGGGTCCTTGGACTCTACCTGGTCTTCTGGCCTGGGTCAGGGGATGTGAGGTTTGGAATCCCCCTCTGTGGCAGGATCCCAGCCCCCCAGCCACTTGAGGTCAGCACATCCTTCCCTAATTGTGTTAGAGTTGGAGACTTCTCCCACCCATCCTCATCCATGCTCATCCCACATTTTGTAGCTTGGCACCTGAGGACCTTTAGTCATTGACTTAGTTGTTAGTGATGATGGTTACTAAGACTAAGTGACTCTTTCAAGTCACATCACTTGCATGGTAGGGCTAGAGCATGGATCTTCCTAATTGATTTCATGGGACTCTCTCATGGAAACTGTGACTGCTTCCTAAACACACACTCTACATTTGGAGTGTCAAAATTCTTGCCACTGCCTCCTTGGCAAGTGTATCTTGTCTTCTACGTGGGAATTTCACAAATATTTTCCTTTGGTTTGTGGAGGTCATGCAGAAGGGATTTCATTTGAAATAGCCCAAACAAGAAATACCAGTTGTCTTTTTCGCACATGGATGTGTGTAGTGAACACCCCTTTCTGTGTGCTTGCATGAGTTACTCCTTTGAATTTGTTGAAGAATGGTTGGCTGGGGAGCAAGTTAACGAGAGATGGATATCAATGGTTGTCAAGTATTCTGACGTGAAGAATGTATTGAGGATGTGAAGGCTTTTCTAGCCAGTTCCTATGGCTCAGTCAGGGATCAGTCAGAGGATTCTGTCTGGTAGACTCTTTGGCACAGATGTCAAAGTGGCCTGGTCTTACCCTGTCCAGGACTGAATGCTGAGCTTGAGTGGGAGCTTCTTGTCATTTCAAGCATTTCCATGAGTCTGTCCTCTGTTCTCTTGTATCCAAGTGGTTTCTAATAGGAAAGCAGAACAAAAATTGAAAGTATGGTGATTGATTATTTTTACCAATGTTATTTCAATCCACTTTGTTTAATACGAAATTACCTTTATGCTAGTAAGATTTCATATGTGAGGAAATAATGAAAATATTGGGGTTAGGGGATGAGAATATGCAAATCAAACATTTTTGAGCACCAAGACCCGTTTTTTGCTTTTTTTTTTTTTTTTTTTTTTTTTTTTAACTTAAATAATATTAAGTGCCAGAGGACCACCGCTGCCATTCAGCCTCAACAACCTCCAGGTCCAGCCTCCAGGTGGCCCATTTCACCAGGGTGTGTGGGACCACACTGTCCTGGGATGAGAGAACAGTACCCACGGATGTTGACATCTCACAGAGTAGATATTGCCAGTGACAGTAGGGAGCTATTGGCACATGAGGAAGGGAAGAGCTCTCAGGATGGGAAGAGGGGGCCGCTTCGAGACTCATTGGGTATGGCACGAGGCTGCTGGGTGTGGTGTTGGCCTGGGCCCACTGAGTGGGGCAGATCCGTGGTCTGTGTTTCTGTACCCTCCTCTGTAGCCTGTGTTGGCAGCAGATCAGGGAATTGCGATCAGAAGTGCTCCCAGTAACACAGGCACCAGCCCCCAGAGTGTGTGCCTATCAGTTTCCCCACCTGGCCTGACTTAGTGCCTGTCTTGCCTCAGGGCTGAGACCCTACAATCTCTGATGAGGGTGTCTGTGGTCCAGATCCAACCTGCATGGCCAACATGCTCAGACCTTCAGCTGGGTCCTAGGCTGCTGCAACCAAACTCTGTTAACTGGGTGGCCGACAACAGAGGAAGTGTCTTCCGTTGAGCTCCAGAGGCTCAACACAGTAGGTGTTGGGCTGTCCCAGTGCCATAACCCCTCCCAGGTTTCAAGGGGACTGTCTCCCCAACTCTCCCAGCCCTTGCCCACTCTCCTATTGCTGCCCACGATCTGTGGTTCCCATATGGGCATCCCGCCCTGGCTCCAACCTCACATATCCGGTATCCCCCAGTCTCCCTGGTATCTGGGTCCAGACTCTCCTCTTCCTACAAGAATATCAGATATTGGATTTGGTCCCAGTTGATGCTGTGTTCCATCATGTGAGCTCTTAGCTTCATCACTGTGCAAAGACTCTTTTCCCACACAAGTTCGCACGACTTTTGGCTGGCTAAGAATTTTCAGGCAACACTTTTCTAATGAGTACACTTTCCTTCCTTCCGATCTCCCACCAGTGAGCATTCCTCGCACCCTTGTCCTAGTTCCTTTATGGCAGTTTCCCTCCTTATGGCTGAGAGGACCTAGTGACCCCTGAATTCACACGTTCTCCTTAATCACCAACACACTGCAGAATTCTCCAGGGGGCCATATATGCTCCTGGAAGTTGGTGTTGGAAATAGTTCTCCATCCATTAATCACTCCCTCACTCACTAATGTCCTTGTGTCCTTGAGAAAGGCTCTCCCTTTCCTGGTTTTCCTGAATAGAAATCCTCTTGCCTCTTGGGTGAATAGGGTTATGGGTTGTGCAGAGGGTGTTGGTCCACTGAGCATCTTAGAGACTGTCCTTTATGGAGCCTAATGATCCTCACTGGGGAATGAGGCCAGGGTCCTAACTGTGGTTAGATAGAGAGAGGGAAAGAAGGACGAGGGAAACTCAGATGTCCCTTCATGGCCCCTGGAGTTAGGGACTTACCCCTTTGCACCTGGGATCAGGAGACCTCATTTCCTCGAGGACACGCACACTCAGACGTTAATCTTGAGTGTGGGTTCCTTTCTGGGGTCCAGGGCTGTTGTTAGCCACCAGGAATGACAGTGCTCTCCATGCTGAGTGGAGCCATTTTTGCCAGGAAAGAGAGCCCATGGTCACGCCTTGTGCAAAGCATCCCACGCCAGGGGATCCCATGCCTACATTCCTGTCCTGAAAGGAAGCCACTCAGAGGCAAGGTGGGTCCAACCACCTCCCATGTGTTCACTCATCACTGTGTTCCAGCAGTCACCCCAGTGAACAGTCCTGATGGGATTGGATGTGGCTCAGAATGTCACCCTCATGAGCTCTACCCTGCCACAGCTGCAGTTCTGCAGTGGGAGAAACTCAAAACCTCAAAACACATGCACATGAAAGAAAAGAGCAAGAGCCAGAGCCCAAACAGGCCAGGTGTGGCAAAGACAGCTGGAGTGCCTAGGTTGGGACTCAGAATTATGTCAGTCTGGTGGCATTGCTGCTGGCACCAGCATGATAACCGAGAGCCAGCCCTGCTCATTTTGGGGAGCAGTGTGTTGGGGAAGGCAGCAGAAATTGAGAGGCAGGATTGAGTTTGGCCCTAGGAGGAGGTTGGGTAAGAGGCCAGTGTGGGTTGGAGAGCCTGGGCAGATAGACAGAGGCCAGGGCACACCCCAAAGCCTGGAGACTGCACTTGATGTCCAGGGTTGTGAAACACCACTTCCCCTCTTACTCACAACTGAGAGCAAGGGGCATTGATGAGTTCAGTTTGTGTGCGGCTGCATCCAAGGTGGCTCGGCTAGGAACCTCTGTTTCCTTGACTCAGGAGGCTGGGAGTCCAGGCTCCACTGAGGCTCGGCTGGGAGGATCGGAGTCTGAGTTTATGCCTGTGTTCCCTGTAGGATCCATGTTGGCTGAGCCTCAGTGTTTTTGTAATGAGAGGATGGGTGACCGTCATGTCTTTATCACAGGACACACTTGCTAAATGGATTTGTTTGCTCTGAGGAGGAAAGAGAGAGGGGGGAGTGGTGCTGGAGACAGGGATGCAGACAGGGGTCATGGACTTGGCATAACTCAGTCTTGGAGGTGATATCCCATCACCTGTACCCACTTCAATTCCCATGAATCCAGAGGCTGAGCCCCCTTGAGGTGAGGGGTGAACCGGTTCTGGGCAGCAGGATGCTGTGGTACCTCGGAGTCTCTGTGAGACCCCAACACTAGACACACTTGGCCCTTTTGAAATCTTAGGAGAAGCCTTGGGAAGTTGTGTGGCAGAGGGGAGCAGCCTCTGCATCTCAGTCCCCTCCAACTTGCCATGGTGTAGAGAGGGAACTGCAGCCACGATGGGACGGACATTGGCCATGTCCCTGTGTGGGACACAGGCCTGATTGAGTTAGGGTGCATTCTTTGTCTCTCCCTTTCTTGTGATTATCCCATCTCTACATTTGTGCTTTAGCCACCTGTGAGTCCCATCTCTGGTTTCAGAGAGAACAGAGGGTGTTATGGGCCAATAGACACAATAAACCCTAGAGATTAGATGCTACCCTACTTTCCAGAAAAGACTGGGCACACCATGAGTTGCACAATGATGGGACCAGGGTCCAAAAGCTGCTGAGAGGGAAGGACTGGTTGTGAATGCATTTTTGAAGGCTCCAAGCTGGAACTCTAGTGGCACCAAGCAGGGCAGATGCTGGTGGGGATGTTTGGGTAGTTGTTGGTGAACACCTGCGCACCTGAGATGGGTAGGCATGGAGGAGAAATCGGCAGCCCATAGGGCTGTTGAAAGTGGTCTTATGTGAAAAGAGGCTCAGGTATGGGCACAGGAAATGACATCATTGCCTTGACAATGGATCAAACAGAACATGGAACCCTGGTATCCAGGCACCCACTTCACTGACCAAGCCATCCGAGCTCACTTGGTTGGAGCCACTGGAGGGAGAAGGATGTTCTCCTGTGGTTGCAGACAATGCCGAGCCTCAGGCTCCCAGGAATCTCAGGGGGGCCAACTAGCCCTTTTGTGGATACACTGGGTGAGGCTTCATCTTAGACGCCAGAGCCTCTGGCGATTGTCGCAGAGGAGCTCAAGAGTAACAGTGAGTAGCACAGGGCAGGTGAGCCCAGCAGGCCCTCTAGTCTGATCCCTGATGAATGGCCCAGGACTCCTATTCTGACTCTGTGTGTGTGTGTGTGTGTGTGTGTGTGTGTGTGTGTGTGTGTGTTTGTACTGATGGGAACTGTCCCATTGTGCTTTGACTCTAGTGTATTGGCACAAGTCATTTTTCTGTTTGTCACCATTTCCATTTTGAACCCACCATTCTTGGTCCCAACCCAGGGTGAAAATGATCAGAACACGGAGGAGCCCTTCAGGGTTCAGAGCCTTGAACCTTACAGGCAGGACCAGCTTAGGAATGAGCTCCTGCCTGTCATTTGTGGGAGGAACCTACATTTCAGCAGCAACATGGGGTTAATCTCCTGGGATTTCATCCCCACCCAGCAGGTGCTGGATCTCTTGTTCCCAAAACAGCCACCTTCTTCAGTCTTTACTCCTGGTGCCACTCCACATCCTCCAAGGGGACAAGAACCTCAGGTTCTGGATGGATGTTGTAGAATGCCCACAGAGCCAACTGCCAGGCTGGGTGGGGTGCAGTTGCTGGGCTTTGCTGATGTTGTCATCCCCCACAGTTCTTGGAACCTTCTGTGGCAGTGGCATCCAGGACCCCAGCAGCTGTGAGTAGCAGCTCCTCACTGCTTCACTCCAGCGAGCAGGTGGAAGACAGCCGCGTTGTTCACGTCCTCCTAGAGGGACAGAGCCTGAGGGAGACAAAGCGCATCCCGGTAAGCCCGACAGCAGGGCTGCCTCCTGGGTGTCCACACAGTGGAAGGCAGGAGACACAGCCAACCCCAGGGCTATGGTGGGAAATAAAGAAGAGAGAGGTCCGTCTTAAGGGCTTGACCTGAGGAGGGAGAGCATCAGCATGCCCAGCTTCAGTGGTGAGTGGGCCTGTGTATTGTGGGTTTTGCAGGCCAGAAGTGCAGACGGAAGTGCTGTGGACAGATGAAGGCAGAGATATGTCCAGGGTGCAGGCTGCAGTGCCTAGAACTTGGTATTCTCAATGAGTGAAGTTGGAGCAGAGGAGGTGGCAGTGACTTGTCACATGTGTAGGAGGGGATGTGTTCCTGGTGGCAGGGAAGAGAACCTCCTTAGCATGACTAGGTGTAGGAATTTGGGGTCGGGATCACCTGGGGGGTCATGCCAAAGCTTCGGAATGTTAGGCTTTGCATGTATGTAAATACGGAGCTAAAGGGGTTCTTGGCAGAATTTCTATGGATGTGCAGTAGACACGCTAATGCTGCAGGTGTCCAGCTGCAGAGGAGACATGTTCAGTGACTGCCAGTGCTGAGTCAAGTACATCATTACAACCAGACCCGCACCGAGCTTCCAGAGGCCAGGGCCTCTCAAAGCTATCATGAAGCACTCAAGTGCACACTCTTGTATCTGAGTCTGTTTTGTGTCGTGGCAGTCAGGACCCAAGATTTCAGTGCATCTGCCTCTTGCACCCACAAAGGCAGCCTGCATCCCAGATCACACTTGGTGCGCAGATCCCTGGCCCATTGCTCTCATCTCAGTGAGATGAGAGTGTGTCTGTGCATAGGCAGTTTGGTCCTTTGACATGAGTGGAATGTGGCTCCCCAGGGGGAGGGGAGATGGCAGGTACAGGCAGATATTTGTACCAGGATTGTTCTAGTAGCACATTGCAAGAACCCAGGTGGTATATGGAGGACACACTCAGGTAGCAGGATAAGAAGATTGTGCCCTTGTATATGTAGCTGAGATTTCTCCTGAATGTTTGACCACAGTCTTCTGGGTAGCTCTTCTAAAAGCCATTCTCTGATGACATTTGTCCCACCCTGATCCAGGTGACCTTTCAGGAGACGGTGACAAGCCTCATCCGCAGGGCCTTGGACCAAAATTTGTTGCAGCATGAGGATGTGGACAACTTTGAGCTGCTGTATATGATGTCTGAGGATGAGAGTAAGTAGGACAATCAGACAGTGGGGAGACATGATCCACAGTGGGCTCAGGATAACTGACAGCCAAGAGAAAGTGGGCCTTGGCCCCAAAATACCAAAGTGTGATGGGCCTGGCGGAGACTCTCAGGGGTTGTGGGTGTTTTGTGGTATAATCCTTGAGTGCCACCTAACAATTCTCTCCACTTCGCTCTGCAGAAATCAAGGTCTCTGACCACTCACTCGTGTGTCTGTCCATGAATCTGGGAATACAATATTTCATGGTGAGGAAACGCCCCCAGGTCAAGGGAAAGGAGGTAAACACCTACCTTATTCAAGCTGTGCATGTGCTGCCATTCCACTCCGACCTGAGGAAATAAGAAGCCTCAGCACCTGGACATATTTGCTGGAAGCCCATAGAGCCAACTGACAGTCTGGGGTGGCTTTCTGTTTCTGGGTTTGCTGATGTTCCATCCCCCACAGTTCTCAGAATCAACCTGCAAGTCCTCCAGGCCGCTTTCCCACAAGCAGGTGGGAGACACCTGCTTAATTCGTGTCCACTTAGAAACACAAAGTCCAGAGATGGCCAAGAGTGTTCTGGTAAGCCTGGGAGCAGGGGTGTCCCGTGGTGCTTACACCTGGGTGGGGAGCAGACACTGGTCCAATACCATGGACTACTCATGCCCTCTTGAATTTGGAGCTTCTGGATGATCAGGAGGATAGATGGGAATCAAGAAGGGAGAGGTCAGTGTGAAGGGCTGGAGCTGAGATGAGCGAGTGCAGCAGCTTGTCCACTGCCATGTCTGAGGGAGTCTGTGTGTCAGGTGGCAGCATGCAGTCCAGAAGGGCAGGGACAGGTATGGGTGACAGATGAGAATAGGACAGGAACTAGGTTGCAGGTTCCCTTGTATGGGATGCTGACGTCTATGGAGGAGGACAGCAGTGTGAGGTTCTCCATGTTCCTTGAACAAGGAGCTGAGAGAGTCTCTCTGCAGAGTCGATATGGATGTGGAGCAAGCACACTAAATGTCCAGGTAACCCAATGACCACCCTTGCCGGATGAGGTGCCCTCCTACATCCCAGCCAGCACTGAGCCTCTGGAGGCCAGGAGCTCTCGTGGCTATCTTTCAGCTCTCCTGTGTGTGGTCATGTTCCTGGGTCTGTTTTTGGCCCTGGCAATCCAGACCAAAGCCTCTAGGTTTTGTGCCTAGGCCATTCCCAATGCCGCCTGCATCCTCGGGCAGACCTGGGATCTTGGAGGCTATTGTCCCATTCCTCCCAACTTGTGGGATGAGATTGCATCTGTATGCAGGTAGTGGGGTCCTTTCACTCCGAGAGGAGTGCAGCTCCACAAAGAGCAATGGCAGGCCCAGGAAGTCCTATGTACAAGGATTGGGCTAGTAGCCTGTGTGAAGAGCCCACACGATGAGCAGGAGGTCAGCCTCGGGTAGTAGGGTCATGGATGTTGCCCTTGTATTTAGAGTGGAGGTGCCTCCAGAATGCCCCTGCCCACTGTCCTTGAGTAGTCACTTCAAGGCCCATTTCCTGAAGGCCTGTCTCCCATGCTGCTCCAGGTGACCTGCCACGATAGGGCTCCTGTCGTCATCCGCAGCGCCCTCGACCTACACTTCCTTACTGAGGAGAATCCAGAGGATTATGAGCTGGGCCAAATCATCTCTCGCCGTCAGAGTAAGTGAGACAATCAGATAGCAGAGAGCAAGGGTCAGGATGTGGACTCAGGTCAACTCTTAGCAACAAAGAGTAGTCTCTGACCCCCAAGAACACTCCAACAGGTGTGTTGGGTTCGTGCACAAAGCCAACTGCACTTCTGCTGGTGGAAGGTCTTGAGGTCCAATGGTATACCCCGGTGGATATTGCGGCTCCCCACCAGGTGCCCTCCCCTGGACATGAACAGGCATCCAAAGCTGACATCTTTGAGGAGTGAGGAGGAAAGCCTCTCTCCAGGAGCAGTATGTTTTCATGGTCTGGGATAGGAGTGGTTTCAAAGGAACATGGGAATGCATGGGCTAAAGAGGGAACTGGCATTTTGTGGACTGAAGCAGTACTATTGAAAGCCTTCTGTGTGACCAAAAAACCACTGCCTGGGCAGAGCATTGCCAGGATTCTAGCAAGCAGTAACAGGATGAAATTGGGAAGAAAACACAGCCTGGGAGACAGCCTGAATCATCTGTTTTTGCATAAATTCCATGGTCTTACGCACCTGAGTCCACTAGGCAAGGAGTGATCACAATAGCCAGGTTGTGATCCCTAACTAAAGTCAGATGAGGGCTTCCTGAGCACGTAGCCACAGAGCTCATCTGATAATAATGCCAGCGCTTTTTCGTTGGTTGGTTGGTTGGTTTTTGTGAGCCAAACACCACAGCAGCCATTATCCCAGCCTATGTACCCTGAAGACCACCATCCCTATGAGTTCTAGGATCACTTGTCTCCTATCTTAACCTACTGTTAGGTTAGTAGAGTCTATGGAAGAGGAAGTCTGTCTGGGGCCTTGGTAGCCTAAGAAATTCATAGCAGAGATCTCCACATCCAACCCAGAAGGGATGGAGAACAGGCTCTAGGTTAGAGGAGGGCGACAGGAAACACATGTTCAGAGGAAGGAGAAGCGGCTGTTGTATTCCCCCACTCGGGGTCATGGCACCACTGGGCCATACACCATGTTGGAGGGAAGCAGTCCCTTTGCTGGTCTTTGGAACCATTGTTCTCAGTAGGGCAGTATTTGGAATGTGGCCTCCATTCTCAGAAGCCTGGTTCACATGGAGGCGGGCTCCACCAACGCAGAAGCATGGCTCTAATGTGGTATCCGTGCTGGTCAGCCTGTCCTCACTGTGGCCATACTTGAGGAAAATAACTCAGAGGAGGAATCCTAGGCCTTTTTTCTCTGGGTTTCATAGCTTTCTCTTTGGTTGTGCACTGAGGCTGTCCATAAAGCTCTAGTATGTGGCAGTGGAGAGCTCCTCAGCCCTTGCCACAAAGGCATAGACTGGGAGAGAGAGAACGAGGCTGGCAGAGAGGGAGAGAGAGAAAGATGGAGAGGGAGGACCTCTCCTTGGAGAATGAGGATTCAGTGGAGCCAACAGGAACAAGGTACTGTTGCCCAGGGCACAACCCTGTTTAGGTCTTACTCCAACCATGCTCAACCTTTCTTCCAGTCCCTCCCACCCCCCAGTAGTGTATTCATCTTGAATGAGAATTTCATGTTGACATCAGAGCACTCACCATCCAATGCTTCCCTCCAAACCCACCTATGAAGATGGCTCATGTGGGGACTGAATCTTCGGCACAGGAGCCTTTTGTGGGAGATTTCAGATGCAAACCCTAGTGGTGTGCGTTGGCAGATGCAAGAGGACCTGAGATATTCTGGAGTCCAAAGCCTTCGGTAGGAACAGACATTAGGTCTGTTGAAGTGCTCTGCCTAGTTCTTCCTCAGGGAGGACTGTGGAGGCTGTCTTTGTTGGTATTGGTGCTGAATTGGAGAGCTCTCAGGTGTGTGGCTCTGGCCTTTTCTGGCACAGGCTCTCAGATGTTGGCGTGTCCTAGGGAGCACCTCCTGAGTGCCACCTTCTTTTTGTACACCCCTCTCTCCCCAGAGCTGAGGATTCCAGCAGAGGCCAACGTATTTTATGCCAAGAATCCTCACAAAAAATCCAACTTTGTGCTGAGGAAAAGGAGCCTCTCCCAAAAGAATGATGGGTGGATCGAGCCTCAACCTCCCTCTCGTCCTGCAAAGAAGGCTCCTGCCCTCCTGAGGATGCTTGCAAAACCATTCTGTTGCTGTGTGCCTGGGCGGGGCTGAGGCAGCCCAGGAATATTTACATTGATTACTATTTTCTTCAAAGTTTGAATCTATAGTTTGCCATTGTCCTTGACCTTGTTTAGTAACACAGTTGTTACTCTATCCTGTATTTGTTGTTTCCATTAATATATTATTATTATTTTAAAATATATATGTTTTTGTTACCTGATCTACTGTGATGATTTGAGTATACTAAATGTAGCAGTGATTCCTAAAGGACACATCCAAACCAACAGGAAGGAATGTTTCATTCTATCAGCAAGAACTTTGGTTTTTAGGAGTTTGGCAGATGGCATTATCTGAGTCAGTTTTCCAATGGGGGCAATGAAGTATCAGCTGTGATGGTACAAACACAAACAAAGACACACAAACACACACAAGAGCACACACACTCACTGAGAGATAGATAGACAGATGGAGTTGGTCTCTGCTGAAATACTTTGGAGACATGGTTCTGATTTCTCCCCTTTTGGAGTATTTTCAATTGCACAAGGTGTCTTGCAAATGAACCCATGTCTGAGGAAGACATGCATGTGTACTTCACATGCCACTTTTCACATAGCAGGAAGGTCATGTAATATTTTTCATGCAGCTGTCTTTTGACTGTGAACCATCCCATGAGGTCAGCTGTGGAATTTTCAACTTGTAGCATCACAATGGGGATCCACTCTTTGGATTTGGGGATATTTCCGATTTTCTTGATTCAGATTGGAATGATATATATATTAGTTTTTGATGAAAATTCTGCATTTGATGGTAATGAATGTCGTGCATCTAGGAATCTGTAGAGTGCAGACAATGAATGGATGCCTACTGTTGTCTGGACTGGTCTGAAAAGTCCTGTAGCATCTGAGCATGTGTGAGGGCTGTACAGGTCTTGCCAAAAGTCCAGGTCAGATGATCCTGCACAAAGCTGAACTCCTAGTGGTCTCCACAACAGTGTAAGGGCCAAGGAGAAACACACTTCCACACAGAAGTTGGGAAGCTACCTTATGAAGGTGATCATAGATACGGGATTATTAATATATCCAGGTTGGCGTCTATTATTTTTTTAGCTTTTGACTTTCGCAGCTGTGGGCATCTTGACAACCATCAACTCCCTGTAAGCACAGACAACTCTATAAGAACCTGAGGATAAATTTCCCTGTGCATGTCCCCTTGTGAAACTGCTTAAGCACCGCCTGGTTTACACACAGGTGGAATTTCTAGGTCAAAGTGTGCATGTTTACTTCTTTGACTAAGCACTGCCAGGTGGCTCTTCTGCATAGCTCTACCTGTGGCCAGGATTGTATTATCTAGCTTTCTAACTTTTGCAGGTTGAGTAGATACATAGTGGGAGCACACTGTTTTTGTTGGTATTTTTCTTGGTATCTATTCTGATGCTTTTCACTGGGGGATTTTTTCCTGTGAAAATGGGCTTCCTCTACTTGACCTTATTTTCTTCTTTTTAAAATTTTTTCAATGTGACTTTTTAATTTTAGTTTTATTAAAGACATTGCCCCTTGCTTGCATAGTCTATATCTAAAGCACTAGTCCTTGCTCCAAGGCCCAGCTTGCTCTCAGCTGCCCCAGGAGGGGAACAGTCTTTGGCGGTAGACAAGAGACACCCCTGCAGGGGGCACAAGTGCTTTGGCCCTCTGGTGTCTTGCCAGCAGTGCTTCCCATGCTCACAGAGGGTTGCAGACACTGAGTCAATGGTCCAGGTGGTCTTTTGTTCAGTCTGATCTCAAATTGAGCTCCTCTGAGAGGTCATATTGAAGTCCTTGTGTGTACCTGACCCATCATTTTAAACAATATTCCAAGTTCACTTTTTGTGTGTACGTGGGTTCTGGGGATTGAACCCAGGGCCTTGAGCCTGTGAGGCAAGTGACCTACCTGAGCTACACCCTCAGAGACCCCTGTAAAAGTATTTCCCCTTTGCCTCGGGGTCTAAGTTGCCAAGGCTGACCTCAAACGTTCCTCTTGCCTCAGCCTCCCTGGTGGCTGGCATGACAGGCATGAACCTGGGACTGTCACACTCGAGCCTGTGATGGGAACTCATGTGCATCTGTCCAGGGCTGAGCATGGTTAGGCAGAGCTGTGCTCCAGGCTCCCTGCAGGGCTGTGGAGGCTTCTGCTGCCCAGCAGCCCTGGTGCCATGGCCAGGGCTCCTCCCAGCCGAGGGCAGGCAGCTGCCCATTGCTGTAGGCTGACCTTATTTTCTTCTTATGGCACTCGTCCGTTCTCTGGAGTATGTTGTATGGTTTGTCCATTAGGAGTCTAACAGGTCCTCTAGAACCTTCAAACAATTAGTAAAATTCCTGAACAGTAAGTGAGCACGCGCAGAAATTGGGCTAATATTTTGGGAAGAACAATGTTGGATGATATATTCATGGCTTGAATATATCATCCAACATGAAGTTATATTTTATTACTTACAAAATAATAAAATAATGAAGCAATACCATGGGCTGAGCTAAAATAGATCCTTAGGATCTTAGGCATTCTGTAATAAATCTGTGTCACCTGAAGTATAGAGTTGATCGACTCTGAGTAATGAAACAGAAGTAAAGGTATCAAAGCCAATGATCATCTGTTTCCAATTTTCTGTGATTTGGTTCAAGTGGTAAAGTGGTGATATTTATTAATAATGGATCGAATAGGTTCATAATTGTTTTAGAGTACAATTAGATGCCTTCAAACTTTAGGCTACATGGGCACATTTGAGAATGGTTACAACCATTCTCACATCCTTTGGGTCATTCCCCTCCTATGTCCTATGAGACATTTTCTATTAGAGGCTTTAAGAAGAAGAAGAGAATATTCTGTAAAGAAAACCTTGTGATCTGTGCAGTATGAAGTTGAATGGATTCATTCAGAAATCAGAAATTCTATTGAAAGATATTTATTTGCATGAGCCAAATAAAACCTATTTTTAGGCATCCTGGTGAAGACAAGGTTTTATCTTTATGTCTCATTTTCTATGTTTTGTTGTTGTTGTTGTTGTTAGAATGAAATTCATATGTTGCCCGACCATTCTATCAGATGTGTAACTAGATGCCATTTAAATTACCCACTTTTACATGGTAGACAGTTTTTAATGAACACTGCCTGTCTGCACCTTTTTTAAAAACAGGACTGGGATCAGAAGCCCAAATACCAATGGTTAGCTGGAGCATATTTTTCATTTGGCCTATCTGTCAGTATTCCCTGAGGTCATCTGTGCAATCAGCTTCGTTACTCCTGCTCCCTCACTGGATTTCATAGAAACCATATGCTATGTATGAATCAGGGACACCAATCCCACAACATAGCATTCTTGGAATATCCAAAGTCCCACTTTTCACTTCGCCATGCCTGAGATCAGCAGTAATATTTATCAGCAAATGTGAGATTTTCAAAGATCCAATTCTATGTGCTCCTTTCTCATAGAGCCTTAGGCAGGGATATAGCATACATAAATATTAAGTAAAGTCCATAGTTTTTAAAATGTCATCCATTGAATAGTTGACACATGTCTGAGATACTTTTTATTTTGGAGGAGGTATTATTTAATAGGGAATTCCAACAGCTACCTAATAGTGAAATGAGAAGTCTTGCATCCATTTTATTTTGTTTCTGATGATTTTTATGAGTAAGGGTAAGATACTTCCTTGTTCTGATGCAGATGTTGCCCACTTTTGTGAATGGATGCGGGGTGTCACCTACTACTTGCATATCTGCATATTGGGCTTGACACTGCTATCGTACTTGGTAGTTGGCAAAAAGTCAATACTGAAGTTAAGCTCTTGTGTTCTAGCAGCAGAGCTGAA
The DNA here is from genome assembly GCF_045843805.1 of Urocitellus parryii. Taxonomy (NCBI): domain Eukaryota; kingdom Metazoa; phylum Chordata; class Mammalia; order Rodentia; family Sciuridae; genus Urocitellus; species Urocitellus parryii. The sequence continues at coordinate 40,816,235 of NC_135548.1, forward strand.
GATCCTTGATGTGCCACCTTCTGCAATCCATGCTGCTCTCTTCATGTTCCTTATTGACTTCCTGGTGAGGAGCATCATGGTCTCCTGGTCTTGAGAATGGCCAAGCATTGCTCTGTGAATGTGGAAGATGGGCATGTGGAAGGCTCCAGGGAGGAGGGATCATTGAACATGTACTCGAATCCATGTGCCTGTTGAATGACCTGTTTTTTTTATTTTTGGGTTTTAAGGGAGACACTGCCCTAAAACACTTCTGTGCAGCTGGGGATGCAGGCTTCTGCTTCACCTTGCAGGAAGCATTAACGAATCCTTTCCAGAAGACACGAGAAGAGAGAAGTGAGCCTCTGGTATCATGCAGGTTCCTTGCATTGCCCATGGGCTAGAAGAGAGAAGAGTTGCTTCATGAGATTTGATCCCCTTTTTCCTGAAAAGTTCCACACAGAGGTGAGTCCCCAGCATGTTTAGAAATCATTTCAGACACCTTTCTGGACGGAATTGAATCAGAGCCCCTGATGATGTGGAAGAGCTAAAGATGGGTTTGCTATGAATTTTCTATTTCATTCATCAGGGCCTGAGTCAAGTCAGTCATTGTGCTGTCAACACATGAGCTGCTGGTCAAATGTGAGGAAGTGGTCTTGCTTTATGAAAACACCACCCTGATTCAGTGAGCCAGAGGCAGCCTGCAGTCCCTGTTTTCCTGTAAAGGCAGATTGCTGTGGATGGCCTCTGGCCTCGTCATGCAGCCCTGCTCAGAGTAGGGGATTGAGGGACCAGGCAGATCCCTAGTTCCTTTTGACCTTTATTGCCATTGGGCCACCCCAGGGTCCTTGGACTCTACCTGGTCTTCTGGCCTGGGTCAGGGGATGTGAGGTTTGGAATCCCCCTCTGTGGCAGGATCCCAGCCCCCCAGCCACTTGAGGTCAGCACATCCTTCCCTAATTGTGTTAGAGTTGGAGACTTCTCCCACCCATCCTCATCCATGCTCATCCCACATTTTGTAGCTTGGCACCTGAGGACCTTTATTCATTGACTTAGTTGTTAGTGATGATGGTTACTAAGACTAAGTGACTCTTTCAAGTCACATCACTTGCATGGTAGGGCTAGAGCATGGATCTTCCTAATTGATTTCATGGGACTCTCTCATGGAAACTGTGACTGCTTCCTAAACACACACTCTACATTTGGAGTGTCAAAATTCTTGCCACTGCCTCCTTGGCAAGTGTATCTTGTCTTCTACGTGGGAATTTCACAAATATTTTCCTTTGGTTTGTGGAGGTCATGCAGAAGGGATTTCATTTGAAATAGCCCAAACAAGAAATACCAGTTGTCTTTTTCGCACATGGATGTGTGTAGTGAACACCCCTTTCTGTGTGCTTGCATGAGTTACTCCTTTGAATTTGTTGAAGAATGGTTGGCTGGGGAGCAAGTTAACGAGAGATGGATATCAATGGTTGTCAAGTATTCTGACGTGAAGAATGTATTGAGGATGTGAAGGCTTTTCTAGCCAGTTCCTATGGCTCAGTCAGGGATCAGTCAGAGGATTCTGTCTGGTAGACTCTTTGGCACAGATGTCAAAGTGGCCTGGTCTTACCCTGTCCAGGACTGAATGCTGAGCTTGAGTGGGAGCTTCTTGTCATTTCAAGCATTCCCATGAGTCTGTCCTCTGTTCTCTTGTATCCAAGTGGTTTCTAATGGGAAAGCAGAACAAAAATTGAAAGTATGGTGATTGATTATTTTTACCAATGTTATTTCAATCCACTTTGTTTAATACGAAATTACCTTTATGCTAGTAAGATTTCATATGTGAGGAAATAATGAAAATATTGGGGTTAGGGGATGAGAATATGCAAATCAAACATTTTTGAGCACCAAGACCCGTTTTTTGTTTTTGTTTTTGTTTTTTTTTTTTAACTTAAATAATATTAAGTGCCAGAGGACCACCGCTGCCATTCAGCCTCAACAACCTCCAGGTCCAGCCTCCAGGTGGCCCATTTCACCAGGGTGTGTGGGACCACACTGTCCTGGGATGAGAGAACAGTACCCACGGATGTTGACATCTCACAGAGTAGATATTGCCAGTGACAGTAGGGAGCTATTGGCACATGAGGAAGGGAAGAGCTCTCAGGATGGGAAGAGGGGGCCGCTTCGAGACTCATTGGGTATGGCACGAGGCTGCTGGGTGTGGTGTTGGCCTGGGCCCACTGAGTGGGGCAGATCCGTGGTCTGTGTTTCTGTACCCTCCTCTGTAGCCTGTGTTGGCAGCAGATCAGGGAATTGCGATCAGAAGTGCTCCCAGTAACACAGGCACCAGCCCCCAGAGTGTGTGCCTATCCGTTTCCCCACCTGGCCTGACTTAGTGCCTGTCTTGCCTCAGGGCTGAGACCCTACAATCTCTGATGAGGGTGTCTGTGGTCCAGATCCAACCTGCATGGCCAACATGCTCAGACCTTCAGCTGGGTCCTAGGCTGCTGCAACCAAACTCTGTTAACTGGGGGGCCGACAACAGAGGAAGTGTCTTCCGTTGAGCTCCAGAGGCTCAACACAGTAGGTGTTGGGCTGTCCCAGTGCCATAACCCCTCCCAGGTTTCAAGGGGACTGTCTCCCCAACTCTCCCAGCCCTTGCCCACTCTCCTATTGCTGCCCACGATCTGTGGTTCCCATATGGGCATCCCGCCCTGGCTCCAACCTCACATATCCGGTATCCCCCAGTCTCCCTGGTATCTGGGTCCAGACTCTCCTCTTCCTACAAGAATATCAGATATTGGATTTGGTCCCAGTTGATGCTGTGTTCCATCATGTGAGCTCTTAGCTTCATCACTGTGCAAAGACTCTTTTCCCACACAAGTTCGCACGGCTTTTGGCTGGCTAAGAATTTTCAGGCGACACTTTTCTAATGAGTACACTTTCCTTCCTTCCGATCTCCCACCAGTGTGCATTCCTCGCACCCTTGTAATAGTTCCTTTATGGCAGTTTCCCTCCTTATGGCTGAGAGGACCTAGTGACCCCTGAATTCACACGTTCTCCTTAATCACCAACACACTGCAGAATTCTCCAGGGGGCCATATATGCTCCTGGAAGTTGGTGTTGGAAATAGTTCTCCATCCATTAATCACTCCCTCACTCACTAATGTCCTTGTGTCCTTGAGAAAGGCTCTCCCTTTCCTGGTTTTCCTGAATAGAAATCCTCTTGCCTCTTGGGTGAATAGGGTTATGGGTTGTGCAGAGGGTGTTGGTCCACTGAGCATCTTAGAGACTGTCCTTTATGGAGCCTAATGATCCTCACTGGGGAATGAGGCCAGGGTCCTAACTGTGGTTAGTTAGAGAGGGAAAGAAGGACAAGGGAAACTCAGATGTCCCTTCATGGCCCCTGGAGTTAGAGGACTTACCCCTTTGCACCTGGGATCAGGAGACCTCATTTCCTCGAGGACACGCACACTCAGACGTTAATCTTGAGTGTGGGTTCCTTTCTGGGGTCCAGGGCTGTTGTTAGCCACCAGGAATGACAGTGCTCTCCATGCTGAGTGGAGCCATTTTTGCCAGGAAAGAGCCCATGGTCACGCCTTGTGCAAAGCATCCCACGCCAGGGGCTCCCATGCCTACATTCCTGTCCTGAAAGGAAGCCACTCAGAGGCAAGGTGGGTCCAACCACCTCCCATGTGTTCACTCATCACTGTGTTCCAGCAGTCACCCCAGTGAACAGTCCTGATGGGATTGGATGTGGCTCAGAATGTCACCCTCATGAGCTCTACCCTGCCACAGCTGCAGTTCTGCAGTGGGAGAAACTCAAAACCTCAAAACACATGCACATGAAAGAAAAGAGCAAGAGCCAGAGCCCAAACAGGCCAGGTGTGGCAAAGACAGCTGGAGTGCCTAGGTTGGGACTCAGAATTATGTCAGTCTGGTGGCATTGCTGCTGGCACCAGCATGATAACCGAGAGCCAGCCCTGCTCATTTTGGGGAGCAGTGTGTTGGGGAAGGCAGCAGAAATTGAGAGGCAGGATTGAGTTTGGCCCTAGGAGGAGGTTGGGTAAGAGGCCAGTGTGGGTAGGAGAGCCTGGGCAGATAGACAGAGGCCAGGGCACACCCCAAAGCCTGGAGACTGCACTTGATGTCCAGGGTTGTGAAACACCACTTCCCCTCTTACTCACAACTGAGAGCAAGGGGCATTGATGAGTTCAGTTTGTGTGCGGCTGCATCCAAGGTGGCTCGGCTAGGAACCTCTGTTTCCTTGACTCAGGAGGCTGGGAGTCCAGGCTCCACTGAGGCTCGGCTGGGAGGATCGGAGTCTGAGTTTATGCCTGTGTTCCCTGTAGGATCCATGTTGGCTGAGCCTCAGTGTTTTTGTAATGAGAGGATGGGTGACCGTCATGTCTTTATCACAGGACACACTTGCTAAATGGATTTGTTTGCTCTGAGGAGGAAAGAGAGAGGGGGGAGTGGTGCTGGAGACAGGGATGCAGACAGGGGTCATGGACTTGGCATAACTCAGTCTTGGAGGTGATATCCCATCACCTGTACCCACTTCAATTCCCATGAATCCAGAGGCTGAGCCCCCTTGAGGTGAGGGGTGAACCGGTTCTGGGCAGCAGGATGCTGTGGTACCTCGGAGTCTCTGTGAGACCCCAACACTAGACACACTTGGCCCTTTTGAAATCTTAGGAGAAGCCTTGGGAAGTTGTATGGCAGAGGGGAGCAGCCTCTGCATCTCAGTCCCCTCCAACTTGCCATGGTGTAGAGAGGGAACTGCAGCCACGATGGGACGGACATTGGCCATGTCCCTGTGTGGGACACAGGCCTGATTGAGTTAGGGTGCATTCTTTGTCTCTCCCTTTCTTGTGATTATCCCATCTCTACATTTGTGCTTTAGCCACCTGTGAGTCCCATCTCTGGTTTCAGAGAGAACAGAGGGTGTTATGGGCCAATAGACACAATAAACCCTAGAGATTACATGCTACCCTACTTTCCAGAAAAGACTGGGCACACCATGAGTTGCACAATGATGGGACCAGGGTCCAAAAGCTGCTGAGAGGGAAGGACTGGTTGTGAATGCATTTTTGAAGGCTCCAAGCTGGAACTCTAGTGGCACCAAGCAGGGCAGATGCTGGTGGGGATGTTTGGGTAGTTGTTGGTGAACACCTGCGCACCTGAGATGGGTAGGCATGGAGGAGAAATCGGCAGCCCATAGGGCTGTTGAAAGTGGTCTTATGTGAAAAGAGGCTCAGGTATGGGCACAGGAAATGACATCATTGCCTTGACAATGGATCAAACAGAACATGGAACCCTGGTATCCAGGCACCCACTTCACTGACCAAGCCATCCGAGCTCACTTGGTTGGAGCCACTGGAGGGAGAAGGATGTTCTCCTGTGGTTGCAGACAATGCCGAGCCTCAGGCTCCCAGGAATCTCAGGGGGGCCAACTAGCCCTTTTGTGGATACACTGGGTGAGGCTTCATCTTAGACGCCAGAGCCTCTGGCGATTGTCGCAGAGGAGCTCAAGAGTAACAGTGAGTAGCACAGGGCAGGTGAGCCCAGCAGGCCCTCTAGTCTGATCCCTGATGAATGGCCCAGGACTCCTATTCTGACTCTGTCTGTGTGTGTGTGTGTGTGTGTGTGTGTGTGTGTGTGTGTTTGTACTGATGGGAACTGTCCCATTGTGCTTTGACTCTAGTGTATTGGCACAAGTCATTTTTCTGTTTGTCACCATTTCCATTTTGAACCCACCATTCTTGGTCCCAACCCAGGGTGAAAATGATCAGAACACGGAGGAGCCCTTCAGGGTTCAGAGCCTTGAACCTTACAGGCAGGACCAGCTTAGGAATGAGCTCCTGCCTGTCATTTGTGGGAGGAACCTACATTTCAGCAGCAACATGGGGTTAATCTCCTGGGATTTCATCCCCACCCAGCAGGTGCTGGATCTCTTGTTCCCAAAACAGCCACCTTCTTCAGTCTTTACTCCTGGTGCCACTCCACATCCTCCAAGGGGACAAGAACCTCAGGTTCTGGATGGATGTTGTAGAATGCCCACAGAGCCAACTGCCAGGCTGGGTGGGGTGCAGTTGCTGGGCTTTGCTGATGTTGTCATCCCCCACAGTTCTTGGAACCTTCTGTGGCAGTGGCATCCAGGACCCCAGCAGCTGTGAGTAGCAGCTCCTCACTGCTTCACTCCAGCGAGCAGGTGGAAGACAGCCGCGTTGTTCACGTCCTCCTAGAGGGACAGAGCCTGAGGGAGACAAAGCGCATCCCGGTAAGCCCGACAGCAGGGCTGCCTCCTGGGTGTCCACACAGTGGAAGGCAGGAGACACAGCCAACCCCAGGGCTATGGTGGGAAATAAAGACGAGAGAGGTCCGTATTAAGGGCTTGACCTGAGGAGGGAGAGCATCAGCATGCCCAGCTTCAGTGGTGAGTGGGCCTGTGTATTGTGGGTTTTGCAGGCCAGAAGTGCAGACGGAAGTGCTGTGGACAGATGAAGGCAGAGATATGTCCAGGGTGCAGGCTGCAGTGCCTAGAACTTGGTATTCTCAATGAGTGAAGTTGGAGCAGAGGAGGTGGCAGTGACTTGTCACATGTGTAGGAGGGGATGTGTTCCTGGTGGCAGGGAAGAGATCCTCCTTAGCATGACTAGGTGTAGGAATTTGGGGTCGGGATCACCTGGGGGGGTCATTCCAAAGCTTCGGAATGTTAGGCTTTGCATGTATGTAAATACGGAGCTAAAGGGGTTCTTGGCAGAATTTCTATGGATGTGCAGTAGACATGCTAATGCTGCAGGTGTCCAGCTGCAGAGGAGACATGTTCAGTGACTGCCAGTGCTGAGTCAAGTACATCATTACAACCAGACCCGCACCGAGCTTCCAGAGGTCAGGGCCTCTCAAAGCTATCATGAAGCACTCAAGTGCACACTCTTGTATCTGAGTCTGTTTTGTGTCGTTTCAGTCAGGACCCAAATTTTCAGTGCATCTGCCTCTTGCACCCACAAAGGCAGCCTGCATCCCAGATCACACTTGGTGCGCAGATCCCTGGCCCATTGCTCTCATCTCAGTGAGATGAGAGTGTGTCTGTGCATAGGCAGTTTGGTCCTTTGACATGAGTGGAATGTGGCTCCCCAGGGGGAGGGGAGATGGCAGGTACAGGCAGATATTTGTACCAGGATTGTTCTAGTAGCACATTGCAAGAACCCAGGTGGTATATGGAGGACACACTCAGGTAGCAGGATAACAAGATTGTGCCCTTGTATATGTAGCTGAGATTTCTCCTGAATGTTTGACCACAGTCTTCTGGGTAGCTCTTCTAAAAGCCATTCTCTGATGACATTTGTCCCACCCTGATCCAGGTGACCTTTCAGGAGACGGTGACAAGCCTCATCCGCAGGGCCTTGGACCAAAATTTGTTGCAGCATGAGGATGTGGACAACTTTGAGCTGCTGTATATGATGTCTGAGGATGAGAGTAAGTAGGACAATCAGACAGTGGGGAGACATGATCCACAGTGGGCTCAGGATAACTGACAGCCAAGAGAAAGTGGGCCTTGGCCCCAAAATACCAAAGTGTGATGGGCCTGGCGGAGACTCTCAGGGGTTGTGGGTGTTTTGTGGTATAATCCTTGAGTGCCACCTAACAATTCTCTCCACTTCGCTCTGCAGAAATCAAGGTCTCTGACCACTCACTCATGTGTCTGTCCATGAATCTGGGAATACAATATTTCATGGTGAGGAAACGCCCCCAGGTCAAGGGAAAGGAGGTAAACACCTACCTTATTCAAGCTGTGCATGTGCTGCCATTCCACTCCGACCTGAGGAAATAAGAAGCCTCAGCACCTGGACATATTTGCTGGAAGCCCATAGAGCCAACTGACAGTCTGGGGTGGCTTTCTGTTTCTGGGTTTGCTGATGTTCCATCCCCCACAGTTCTCAGAATCAACCTGCAAGTCCTCCAGGCCGCTTTCCCACAAGCAGGTGGGAGACACCTGCTTAATTCGTGTCCACTTAGAAACACAAAGTCCAGAGATGGCCAAGAGTGTTCTGGTAAGCCTGGGAGCAGGGGTGTCCCGTGGTGCTTACACCTGGGTGGGGAGCAGACACTGGTCCAATACCATGGACTACTCATGCCCTCTTGAATTTGGAGCTTCTGGATGATCAGGAGGATAGATGGGAATCAAGAAGGGAGAGGTCAGTGTGAAGGGCTGGAGCTGAGATGAGCGAGTGCAGCAGCTTGTCCACTGCCATGTCTGAGGGAGTCTGTGTGTCAGGTGGCAGCATGCAGTCCAGAAGGGCAGGGACAGGTATGGGTGACAGATGAGAATAGGACAGGAACTAGGTTGCAGGTTCCCTTGTATGGGATGCTGACGTCTATGGAGGAGGACAGCAGTGTGAGGTTCTCCATGTTCCTTGAACAAGGAGCTGAGAGAGTCTCTCTGCAGAGTCGATATGGATGTGGAGCAAGCACACTAAATGTCCAGGTAACCCAATGACCACCCTTGCCGGATGAGGTGCCCTCCTACATCCCAGCCAGCACTGAGCCTCTGGAGGCCAGGAGCTCTCGTGGCTATCTTTCAGCTCTCCTGTGTGTGGTCATGTTCCTGGGTCTGTTTTTGGCCCTGGCAATCCAGACCAAAGCCTCTAGGTTTTGTGCCTAGGCCATTCCCAATGCCGCCTGCATCCTCGGGCAGACCTGGGATCTTGGAGGCTATTGTCCCATTCCTCCCAACTTGTGGGATGAGATTGCATCTGTATGCAGGTAGTGGGGTCCTTTCACTCCGAGAGGAGTGCAGCTCCACAAAGAGCAATGGCAGGCCCAGGAAGTCCTATGTACAAGGATTGGGCTAGTAGCCTGTGTGAAGAGCCCACACGATGAGCAGGAGGTCAGCCTAGGATAGTAGGGTCATGGATGTTGCCCTTGTATTTAGAGTGGAGGTGCCTCCAGAATGCCCCTGCCCACTGTCCTTGAGTAGTCACTTCAAGGCCCATTTCCTGAAGGCCTGTCTCCCATGCTGCTCCAGGTGACCTGCCACGATAGGGCTCCTGTCGTCATCCGCAGCGCCCTCGACCTACACTTCCTTACTGAGGAGAATCCAGAGGATTATGAGCTGGGCCAAATCATCTCTCGCCGTCAGAGTAAGTGAGACAATCAGATAGCAGAGAGCAAGGGTCAGGATGTGGACTCAGGTCAACTCTTAGCAACAAAGAGTAGTCTCTGACCCCCAAGAACACTCCAACAGGTGTGTTGGGTTCGTGCACAAAGCCAACTGCACTTCTGCTGGTGGAAGGTCTTGAGGTCCAATGGTATACCCCGGTGGATATTGCGGCTCCCCACCAGGTGCCCTCCCCTGGACATGAACAGGCATCCAAAGCTGACATCTTTGAGGAGTGAGGAGGAAAGCCTCTCTCCAGGAGCAGTATGTTTTCATGGTCTGGGATAGGAGTGGTTTCAAAGGAACATGGGAATGCATGGGCTAAAGAGGGAACTGGCATTTTGTGGACTGAAGCAGTACTATTGAAAGCCTTCTGTGTGACCAAAAAACCACTGCCTGGGCAGAGCATTGCCAGGATTCTAGCAAGCAGTAACAGGATGAAATTGGGAAGAAAACACAGCCTGGGAGACAGCCTGAATCATCTGTTTTGGCATAAATTCCATGGTCTTATGCACCTGAGTCCACTAGGCAAGGAGTGATCACAATAGCCAGGTTGTGATCCCTAACTAAAGTCAGATGAGGGCTTCCTGAGCACGTAGCCACAGAGCTCATCTGATAATAATGCCAGCGCTTTTTCGTTGGTTGGTTGGTTGGTTTTTGTGAGCCAAACACCACAGCAGCCATTATCCCAGCCTATGTACCCTGAAGACCACCATCCCTATGAGTTCTAGGATCACTTGTCTCCTATCTTAACCTACTGTTAGGTTAGTAGAGTCTATGGAAGAGGAAGTCTGTCTGGGGCCTTGGTAGCCTAAGAAATTCATAGCAGAGATCTCCACATCCAACCCAGAAGGGATGGAGAACAGGCTCTAGGTTAGAGGAGGGCGACAGGAAACACATGTTCAGAGGAAGGAGAAGCGGCTGTTGTATTCCCCCACTCGGGGTCATGGCACCACTGGGCCATACACCATGTTGGAGGGAAGCAGTCCCTTTGCTGGTCTTTGGAACCATTGTTCTCAGTAGGGCAGTATTTGGAATGTGGCCTCCATTCTCAGAAGCCTGGTTCACATGGAGGCGGGCTCCACCAACGCAGAAGCATGGCTCTAACGTGGTATCCGCGCTGGTCAGCCTGTCCTCACTGTGGCCATACTTGAGGAAAATAACTCAGAGGAGGAATCCTAGGCCTTTTTTCTCTGGGTTTCATAGCTTTCTCTTTGGTTGTGCACTGAGGCTGTCCATAAAGCTTTAGTGTGTGGCAGTGGAGAGCTCCTCAGCCCTTGCCACAAAGGCATAGACTGGGAGAGAGAGAACGAGGCTGGCAGAGAGGGAGAGAGAGAAAGATGGAGAGGGAGGACCTCTCCTTGGAGAATGAGGATTCAGTGGAGCCAACAGGAACAAGGTACTGTTGCCCAGGGCACAACCCTGTTTAGGTCTTACTCCAACCATGCTCAACCTTTCTTCCAGTCCCTCCCACCCCCCAGTAGTGTATTCATCTTGAATGAGAATTTCATGTTGACATCAGAGCACTCACCATCCAATGCTTCCCTCCAAACCCACCTATGAAGATGGCTCATGTGGGGACTGAATCTTCGGCACAGGAGCCTTTTGTGGGAGATTTCAGATGCAAACCCTAGTGGTGTGCTTTGGCAGATGCAAGAGGACCTGAGATATTCTGGAGTCCAAAGCCTTCGGTAGGAACAGACATTAGGTCTGTTGAAGTGCTCTGCCTAGTTCTTCCTCAGGGAGGACTGTGGAGGCTGTCTTTGTTGGTATTGGTGCTGAATTGGAGAGCTCTCAGGTGTGTGGCTCTGGCCTTTTCTGGCACAGGCTCTCAGATGTTGGCGTGTCCTAGGGAGCACCTCCTGAGTGCCACCTTCTTTTTGTACACCCCTCTCTCCCCAGAGCTGAGGATTCCAGCAGAGGCCAACGTATTTGATGCCAAGAATCCTCACAAAAAATCCAACTTTGTGCTGAGGAAAAGGAGCCTCTCCCAAAAGAATGATGGGTGGATCGAGCCTCAACCTCCCTCTCGTCCTGCAAAGAAGGCTCCTGCCCTCCTGAGGATGCTTGCAAAACCATTCTGTTTCTGTGTGCCTGGGCGGGGCTGAGGCAGCCCAGGAATATTTACATTGATTACTATTTTCTTCAAAGTTTGAATCTATAGTTTGCCATTGTCCTTGACCTTGTTTAGTAACACAGTTGTTACTCTATCCTGTATTTGTTGTTTCCATTAATATATTATTATTATTTTAAAATATATATGTTTTTGTTACCTGATCTACTGTGATGATTTGAGTATACTAAATGTAGCAGTGATTCCTAAAGGACACATCCAAACCAACAGGAAGGAATGTTTCATTCTATCAGCAAGAACTTTGGTTTTTAGGAGTTTGGCAGATGGCATTATCTGAGTCAGTTTTCCAATGGGGGCAATGAAGTATCAGCTATGATGGTACAAACACAAACAAAGACACACAAACACACACAAGAGCACACACACTCACTGAGAGATAGATAGACAGATGGAGTTGGTCTCTGCTGAAATACTTTGGAGACATGGTTCTGATTTCTCCCCTTTTGGAGTATTTTCAATTGCACAAGGTGTCTTGCAAATGAACCCATGTCTGAGGAAGACATGCATGTGTACTTCACATGCCACTTTTCACATAGCAGGAAGGTCATGTAATATTTTTCATGCAGCTGTCTTTTGACTGTGAACCATCCCATGAGGTCAGCTGTGGAATTTTCAACTTGTAGCATCACAATGGGGATCCACTCTTTGGATTTGGGGATATTTCCGATTTTCTTGATTCAGATTGGAATGATATATATATTAGGTTTTGATGAAAATTCTGCATTTGATGGTAATGAATGTCGTGCATCTAGGAATCTGTAGAGTGCAGACAATGAATGGATGCCTACTGTTGTCTGGACTGGTCTGAAAAGTCCTGTAGCATCTGAGCATGTGTGAGGGCTGTACAGGTCTTGCCAAAAGTCCAGGTCAGATGATCCTGCACAAAGCTGAACTCCTAGTGGTCTCCACAACAGTGTAAGGGCCAAGGAGGAACTCACTTCCACACAGAAGTTGGGAAGCTACCTTATGAAGGTGATCATAGATACGGGATTATTAATATATCCAGGTTGGCATCTATTATTTTTTTAGCTTTTGACTTTCGCAGCTGTGGGCATCTTGACAACCATCAACTCCCTGTAAGCACAGACAACTCTATAAGAACCTGAGGATAAATTTCCCTGTGCATGTCCCCTTGTGAAACTGCTTAAGCACCGCCTGGTTTACACACAGGTGGAATTTCTAGGTCAAAGTGTGCATGTTTACTTCTTTGACTAAGCACTGCCAGGTGGCTCTTCTGCATAGCTCTACCTGTGGCCAGGATTGTATTATCTAGCTTTCTAACTTTTGCAGGTTGAGTAGATACATAGTGGGAGCACACTGTTTTTGTTGGTATTTTTCTTGGTATCTATTCTGATGCTTTTCACTGGGGGATTTTTTCCTGTGAAAATGGGCTTCCTCTACTTGACCTTATTTTCTTCTTTTTAAAATTTTTTCAATGTGACTTTTTAATTTTAGTTTTATTAAAGACATTGCCCCTTGCTTGCATAGTCTATATCTAAAGCACTAGTCCTTGCTCCAAGGCCCAGCTTGCTCTCAGCTGCCCCAGGAGGGGAACAGTCTTTGGCGGTAGACAAGAGACACCCCTGCAGGGGGCACAAGTGCTTTGGCCCTCTGGTGTCTTGCCAGCAGTGCTTCCCATGCTCACAGAGGGTTTCAGACACTGAGTCAATGGTCCAGGTGGTCTTTTGTTCAGTCTGATCTCAAATTGAGCTCCTCTGAGAGGTCATATTGAAGTCCTTGTGTGTACCTGACCCATCATTTTAAACAATATTCCAAGTTCACTTTTTGTGTGTACGTGGGTTCTGGGGATTGAACCCAGGGCCTTGAGCCTGTGAGGCAAGTGACCTACCTGAGCTACACCCTCAGAGACCCCTGTAAAAGTATTTCCCCTTTGCCTCGGGGTCTAAGTTGCCAAGGCTGACCTCAAACGTTCCTCTTGCCTCAGCCTCCCTGGTGGCTGGCATGACAGGCATGCACATGGGACTGTCACACTCGAGCCTGTGATGGGAACTCATGTGCATCTGTCCAGGGCTGAGCATGGTTAGGCAGAGCTGTGCTCCAGGCTCCCTGCAGGGCTGTGGAGGCTTCTGCTGCCCAGCAGCCCTGGTGCCATGGCCAGGGCTCCTCCCAGCCGAGGGCAGGCAGCTGCCCATTGCTGTAGGCTGACCTTATTTTCTTCTTATGGCACTCGTCCGTTCTCTGGAGTATGTTGTATGGTTTGTCCATTAGGAGTCTAACAGGTCCTCTAGAACCTTCAAACAATTAGTAAAATTCCTGAACAGTAAGTGAGCGCGCGCAGAAATTGGGCTAATATTTTGGGAAGAACAATGTTGGATGATATATTCATGGCTTGAATATATCATCCAACATGAAGTTATATTTTATTACTTACAAAATAATAAAATAATGAAGCAATACCATGGGCTGAGCTAAAATAGATCCTTAGGATCTTAGGCATTCTGTAATAAATCTGTGTCACTTGAAGTATAGAGTTGATGGACTCTGAGTAATGAAACAGAAGTAAAGGTATCAAAGCCAATGATCATCTGTTTCCAATTTTCTGTGATTTGGTTCAAGAGGTAAAGTGGTGATATTTATTAATAATGGATCGAATAGGTTCATAATTGTTTTAGAGTACAATTAGATGCCTTCAAACTTTAGCCCTCCTATGTCCTGTGAGACATTTTCTATGTGAGGCTTTAAGAAGAAGAAGAGAATATTCTGTAAAGAAAACCTTGTGATCTGTGCAGTATGAAGTTGAATGGATTCATTCAGAAATCAGAAATTCTATTGAAAGATATTTATTTGCATGAGCCAAATAAAACCTATTTTTAGGCATCCTGGTGAAGACAAGGTTTTATCTTTATGTCTCATTTTCTATGTTTTGTTGTTGTTGTTGTTGTTAGAATGAAATTCATATGTTGCCAGACCATTCTATCAGATGTGTAACTAGATGCCATTTAAATTACCCACTTTTACATGGTAGACAGTTTTTAATGAACACTGCCTGTCTGCACCTTTTTTAAAAACAGGACTGGGATCAGAAGCCCAAATACCAATGGTTAGCTGGAGCATATTTTTCATTTGGCCTATCTGTCAGTATTCCCTGAGGTCATCTGTGCAATCAGCTTCGTTACTCCTGCTCCCTCACTGGATTTCATAGAAACCATATGCTATGTATGAATCAGGGACACCAATCCCACAACATAGCATTCTTGCAATATCCAAAGTCCCACTTTTCACTTCGCCATGCCTGAGATCAGCAGTAATATTTATCAGCAAATGTGAGATTTTCAAAGATCCAATTCTATGTGCTCCTTTCTCATAGAGCCTTAGGCAGGGATATAGCATACATAAATATTAAGTAAAGTCCATAGTTTTTAAAATGTCATCCATTGAATAGTTGACACATGTCTGAGATACTTTTTATTTTGGAGGAGGTATTATTTAATAGGGAATTCCAACAGCTACCTAATAGTGAAATGAGAAGTCTTGCATCCATTTTATTTTGTTTCTGATGATTTTTATGAGTAAGGGTAAGATACTTCCTTGTTCTGATGCAGATGTTGCCCACTTTTGTGAATGGATGCGGGGTGTCACCTACTACTTGCATATCTGCATATTGGGCTTGACACTGCTATCGTACTTGGTAGCTGGCAAAAAGTCAATACTGAAGTTAAGCTCTTGTGTTCTAGCAGCAGAGCTGAAGATCCTTGATGTGCCACCTTCTGCAATCCATGCTGCTCTCTTCATGTTCCTTATTGACTTCCTGGTGATGAGCATCATGGTCTCCTGGTCTTGAGAATGGCCAAGCATTGCTCTGTGAATGTGGAAGATGGGCATGTGGAAGGCTCCAGGGAGGAGGGATCATTGAACATGTACTCGAATCCATGTGCCTGTTGAATGACCTGTTTTTTTTTATTTTTGGGTTTTAAGGGAGACACTGCCCTAAAACACTTCTGTGCAGCTGGGGATGCAGGCTTCTGCTTCACCTTGCAGGAAGCATTAACGAATCCTTTCCAGAAGACATGAGAAGAGAGAAGTGAGCCTCTGGTATCATGCAGGTTCCTTGCATTGCCCATGGGCTAGAAGAGAGAAGAGTTGCTTCATGAGATTTGATCCCCTTTTTCCTGAAAAGTTCCACACAGAGGTGAGTCCCCAGCATGTTTAGAAATCATTTCAGACACCTTTCTGGACGGAATTGAATCAGAGCCCCTGATGATGTGGAAGAGCTAAAGATGGGTTTGCTATGAATTTTCTATTTCATTCATCAGGGCCTGAGTCAAGTCAGTCATTGTGCTGTCAACACATGAGCTGCTGGTCAAATGTGAGGAAGTGGTCTTGCTTTATGAAAACACCACCCTGATTCAGTGAGCCAGAGGCAGCCTGCAGTCCCTGTTTTCCTGTAAAGGCAGATTGCTGTGGATGGCCTCTGGCCTCGTCATGCAGCCCTGCTCAGAGTAGGGGATTGAGGGACCAGGCAGATCCCTAGTTCCTTTTGACCTTTATTGCCACTGGGCCACCCCAGGGTCCTTGGACTCTACCTGGTCTTCTGGCCTGGGTCAGGGGATGTGAGGTTTGGAATCCCCCTCTGTGGCAGGATCCCAGCCCCCCAGCCACTTGAGGTCAGCACATCCTTCCCTAATTGTGTTAGAGTTGGAGACTTCTCCCACCCATCCTCATCCATGCTCATCCCACATTTTGTAGCTTGGCACCTGAGGACCTTTATTCATTGACTTAGTTGTTAGTGATGATGGTTACTAAGACTAAGTGACTCTTTCAAGTCACATCACTTGCATGGTAGGGCTAGAGCATGGATCTTCCTAATTGATTTCATGGGACTCTCTCATGGAAACTGTGACTGCTTCCTAAACACACACTCTACATTTGGAGTGTCAAAATTCTTGCCACTGCCTCCTTGGCAAGTGTATCTTGTCTTCTACGTGGGAATTTCACAAATATTTTCCTTTGGTTTGTGGAGGTCATGCAGAAGGGATTTCATTTGAAATAGCCCAAACAAGAAATACCAGTTGTCTTTTTCGCACATGGATGTGTGTAGTGAACACCCCTTTCTGTGTGCTTGCATGAGTTACTCCTTTGAATTTGTTGAAGAATGGTTGGCTGGGGAGCAAGTTAACGAGAGATGGATATCAATGGTTGTCAAGTATTCTGACGTGAAGAATGTATTGAGGATGTGAAGGCTTTTCTAGCCAGTTCCTATGGCTCAGTCAGGGATCAGTCAGAGGATTCTGTCTGGTAGACTCTTTGGCACAGATGTCAAAGTGGCCTGGTCTTACCCTGTCCAGGACTGAATGCTGAGCTTGAGTGGGAGCTTCTTGTCATTTCAAGCATTCCCATGAGTCTGTCCTCTGTTCTCTTGTATCCAAGTGGTTTCTAATGGGAAAGCAGAACAAAAATTGAAAGTATGGTGATTGATTATTTTTACCAATGTTATTTCAATCCACTTTGTTTAATACGAAATTACCTTTATGCTAGTAAGATTTCATATGTGAGGAAATAATGAAAATATTGGGGTTAGGGGATGAGAATATGCAAATCAAACATTTTTGAGCACCAAGACCCGTTTTTTGTTTTTGTTTTTGTTTTTTTTTTTAACTTAAATAATATTAAGTGCCAGAGTACCACCGCTGCCATTCAGCCTCAACAACCTCCAGGTCCAGCCTCCAGGTGGCCCATTTCACCAGGGTGTGTGGGACCACACTGTCCTGGGATGAGAGAACAGTACCCACGGATGTTAACATCTCACAGAGTAGATATTGCCAGTGACAGTAGGGAGCTATTGGCACATGAGGAAGGGAAGAGCTCTCAGGATGGGAAGAGGGGGCCGCTTCGAGACTCATTGGGTATGGCACGAGGCTGCTGGGTGTGGTGTTGGCCTGGGCCCACTGAGTGGGGCAGATCCGTGGTCTGTGTTTCTGTACCCTCCTCTGTAGCCTGTGTTGGCAGCAGATCAGGGAATTGCGATCAGAAGTGCTCCCAGTAACACAGGCACCAGCCCCCAGAGTGTGTGCCTATCCGTTTCCCCACCTGGCCTGACTTAGTGCCTGTCTTGCCTCAGGGCTGAGACCCTACAATCTCTGATGAGGGTGTCTGTGGTCCAGATCCAACCTGCATGGCCAACATGCTCAGACCTTCAGCTGGGTCCTAGGCTGCTGCAACCAAACTCTGTTAACTGGGTGGCCGACAACAGAGGAAGTGTCTTCCGTTGAGCTCCAGAGGCTCAACACAGTAGGTGTTGGGCTGTCCCAGTGCCATAACCCCTCCCAGGTTTCAAGGGGACTGTCTCCCCAACTCTCCCAGCCCTTGCCCACTCTCCTATTGCTGCCCACGATCTGTGGTTCCCATATGGGCATCCCGCCCTCGCTCCAACCTCACATATCCGGTATCCCCCAGTCTCCCTGGTATCTGGGTCCAGACTCTCCTCTTCCTACAAGAATATCAGATATTGGATTTGGTCCCAGTTGATGCTGTGTTCCATCATGTGAGCTCTTAGCTTCATCACTGTGCAAAGACTCTTTTCCCACACAAGTTCGCACGGCTTTTGGCTGGCTAAGAATTTTCAGGCGACACTTTTCTAATGAGTACACTTTCCTTCCTTCCGATCTCCCACCAGTGAGCATTCCTCGCACCCTTGTCCTAGTTCCTTTATGGCAGTTTCCCTCCTTATGGCTGAGAGGACCTAGTGACCCCTGAATTCACACGTTCTCCTTAATCACCAACACACTGCAGAATTCTCCAGGGGGCCATATATGCTCCTGGAAGTTGGTGTTGGAAATAGTTCTCCATCCATTAATCACTCCCTCACTCACTAATGTCCTTGTGTCCTTGAGAAAGGCTCTCCCTTTCCTGGTTTTCCTGAATAGAAATCCTCTTGCCTCTTGGGTGAATAGGGTTATGGGTTGTGCAGAGGGTGTTGGTCCACTGAGCATCTTAGAGACTGTCCTTTATGGAGCCTAATGATCCTCACTGGGGAATGAGGCCAGGGTCCTAACTGTGGTTAGTTAGAGAGGGAAAGAAGGACAAGGGAAACTCAGATGTCCCTTCATGGCCCCTGGAGTTAGAGGACTTACCCCTTTGCACCTGGGATCAGGAGACCTCATTTCCTCGAGGACACGCACACTCAGACGTTAATCTTGAGTGTGGGTTCCTTTCTGGGGTCCAGGGCTGTTGTTAGCCACCAGGAATGACAGTGCTCTCCATGCTGAGTGGAGCCATTTTTGCCAGGAAAGAGAGCCCATGGTCACGCCTTGTGCAAAGCATCCCACGCCAGGGGCTCCCATGCCTACATTCCTGTCCTGAAAGGAAGCCACTCAGAGGCAAGGTGGGTCCAACCACCTCCCATGTGTTCACTCATCACTGTGTTCCAGCAGTCACCCCAGTGAACAGTCCTGATGGGATTGGATGTGGCTCAGAATGTCACCCTCATGAGCTCTACCCTGCCACAGCTGCAGTTCTGCAGTGGGAGAAACTCAAAACCTCAAAACACATGCACATGAAAGAAAAGAGCAAGAGCCAGAGCCCAAACAGGCCAGGTGTGGCAAAGACAGCTGGAGTGCCTAGGTTGGGACTCAGAATTATGTCAGTGGGGTGGCATTGCTGCTGGCACCAGCATGATAACCGAGAGCCAGCCCTGCTCATTTTGGGGAGCAGTGTGTTGGGGAAGGCAGCAGAAATTGAGAGGCAGGATTGAGTTTGGCCCTAGGAGGAGGTTGGGTAAGAGGCCAGTGTGGGTTGGAGAGCCTGGGCAGATAGACAGAGGCCAGGGCACACCCCAAAGCCTGGAGACTGCACTTGATGTCCAGGGTTGTGAAACACCACTTCCCCTCTTACTCACAACTGAGAGCAAGGGGCATTGATGAGTTCAGTTTGTGTGCGGCTGCATCCAAGGTGGCTCGGCTAGGAACCTCTGTTTCCTTGACTCAGGAGGCTGGGAGTCCAGGCTCCACTGAGGCTCGGCTGGGAGGATCGGAGTCTGAGTTTATGCCTGTGTTCCCTGTAGGATCCATGTTGGCTGAGCCTCAGTGTTTTTGTAATGAGAGGATGGGTGACCGTCATGTCTTTATCACAGGACACACTTGCTAAATGGATTTGTTTGCTCTGAGGAGGAAAGAGAGAGGGGGGAGTGGTGCTGGAGACAGGGATGCAGACAGGGGTCATGGACTTGGCATAACTCAGTCTTGGAGGTGATATCCCATCACCTGTACCCACTTCAATTCCCATGAATCCAGAGGCTGAGCCCCCTTGAGGTGAGGGGTGAACCGGTTCTGGGCAGCAGGATGCTGTGGTACCTCGGAGTCTCTGTGAGACCCCAACACTAGACACACTTGGCCCTTTTGAAATCTTAGGAGAAGCCTTGGGAAGTTGTATGGCAGAGGGGAGCAGCCTCTGCATCTCAGTCCCCTCCAACTTGCCATGGTGTAGAGAGGGAACTGCAGCCACGATGGGACGGACATTGGCCATGTCCCTGTGTGGGACACAGGCCTGATTGAGTTAGGGTGCATTCTTTGTCTCTCCCTTTCTTGTGATTATCCCATCTCTACATTTGTGCTTTAGCCACCTGTGAGTCCCATCTCTGGTTTCAGAGAGAACAGAGGGTGTTATGGGCCAATAGACACAATAAGCCCTAGAGATTAGATGCTACCCTACTTTCCAGAAAAGACTGGGCACACCATGAGTTGCACAATGATGGGACCAGGGTCCAAAAGCTGCTGAGAGGGAAGGACTGGTTGTGAATGCATTTTTGAAGGCTCCAAGCTGGAACTCTAGTGGCACCAAGCAGGGCAGATGCTGGTGGGGATGTTTGGGTAGTTGTTGGTGAACACCTGCGCACCTGAGATGGGTAGGCATGGAGGAGAAATCGGCAGCCCATAGGGCTGTTGAAAGTGGTCTTATGTGAAAAGAGCTCAGGTATGGGCACAGGAAATGACATCATTGCCTTGACAATGGATCAAACAGAACATGGAACCCTGGTATCCAGGCACCCACTTCACTGACCAAGCCATCCGAGCTCACTTGGTTGGAGCCACTGGAGGGAGAAGGATGTTCTCCTGTGGTTGCAGACAATGCCGAGCCTCAGGCTCCCAGGAATCTCAGGGGGGCCAACTAGCCCTTTTGTGGATACACTGGGTGAGGCTTCATCTTAGACGCCAGAGCCTCTGGCGATTGTCGCAGAGGAGCTCAAGAGTAACAGTGAGTAGCACAGGGCAGGTGAGCCCAGCAGGCCCTCTAGTCTGATCCCTGATGAATGGCCCAGGACTCCTATTCTGACTCTCTCTGTGTGTGTGTGTGTGTGTGTGTGTGTGTGTGTGTGTGTTTGTACTGATGGGAACTGTCCCATTGTGCTTTGACTCTAGTGTATTGGCACAAGTCATTTTTCTGTTTGTCACCATTTCCATTTTGAACCCACCATTCTTGGTCCCAACCCAGGGTGAAAATGATCAGAACACGGAGGAGCCCTTCAGGGTTCAGAGCCTTGAACCTTACAGGCAGGACCAGCTTAGGAATGAGCTCCTGCCTGTCATTTGTGGGAGGAACCTACATTTCAGCAGCAACATGGGGTTAATCTCCTGGGATTTCATCCCCACCCAGCAGGTGCTGGATCTCTTGTTCCCAAAACAGCCACCTTCTTCAGTCTTTACTCCTGGTGCCACTCCACATCCTCCAAGGGGACAAGAACCTCAGGTTCTGGATGGATGTTGTAGAATGCCCACAGAGCCAACTGCCAGGCTGGGTGGGGTGCAGTTGCTGGGCTTTGCTGATGTTGTCATCCCCCACAGTTCTTGGAACCTTCTGTGGCAGTGGCATCCAGGACCCCAGCAGCTGTGAGTAGCAGCTCCTCACTGCTTCACTCCAGCGAGCAGGTGGAAGACAGCCGCGTTGTTCACGTCCTCCTAGAGGGACAGAGCCTGAGGGAGACAAAGCGCATCCCGGTAAGCCCGACAGCAGGGCTGCCTCCTGGGTGTCCACACAGTGGAAGGCAGGAGACACAGCCAACCCCAGGGCTATGGTGGGAAATAAAGAAGAGAGAGGTCCGTCTTAAGGGCTTGACCTGAGGAGGGAGAGCATCAGCATGCCCAGCTTCAGTGGTGAGTGGGCCTGTGTATTGTGGGTTTTGCAGGCCAGAAGTGCAGACGGAAGTGCTGTGGACAGATGAAGGCAGAGATATGTCCAGGGTGCAGGCTGCAGTGCCTAGAACTTGGTATTCTCAATGAGTGAAGTTGGAGCAGAGGAGGTGGCAGTGACTTGTCACATGTGTAGGAGGGGATGTGTTCCTGGTGGCAGGGAAGAGAACCTCCTTAGCATGACTAGGTGTAGGAATTTGGGGTCGGGATCACCTGGGGGGTCATGCCAAAGCTTCGGAATGTTAGGCTTTGCATGTATGTAAATACGGAGCTAAAGGGGTTCTTGGCAGAATTTCTATGGATGTGCAGTAGACACGCTAATGCTGCAGGTGTCCAGCTGCAGAGGAGACATGTTCAGTGACTGCCAGTGCTGAGTCAAGTACATCATGACAACCAGACCCGCACCGAGCTTCCAGAGGCCAGGGCCTCTCAACGCTATCATGAAGCACTCAAGTGCACACTCTTGTATCTGAGTCTGTTTTGTGTCGTGGCAGTCAGGACCCAAATTTTCAGTTCATCTGCCTCTTCCACCCACAAAGGCAGCCTGCATCCCAGATCACACTTGGTGCGCAGATCCCTGGCCCATTGCTCTCATCTCAGTGAGATGAGAGTGTGTCTGTGCATAGGCAGTTTGGTCCTTTGACATGAGTGGAATGTGGCTCCCCAGGGGGAGGGGAGATGGCAGGTACAGGCAGATATTTGTACCAGGATTGTTCTAGTAGCACATTGCAAGAACCCAGGTGGTATATGGAGGACACACTCAGGTAGCAGGATAACAAGATTGTGCCCTTGTATATGTAGCTGAGATTTCTCCTGAATGTTTGACCACAGTCTTCTGGGTAGCTCTTCTAAAAGCCATTCTCTGATGACATTTGTCCCACCCTGATCCAGGTGACCTTTCAGGAGACGGTGACAAGCCTCATCCGCAGGGCCTTGGCCCAAAATTTGTTGCAGCATGAGGATGTGGACAACTTTGAGCTGCTGTATATGATGTCTGAGGATGAGAGTAAGTAGGACAATCAGACAGTGGGGAGACATGATCCACAGTGGGCTCAGGATAACTGACAGCCAAGAGAAAGTGGGCCTTGGCCCCAAAATACCAAAGTGTGATGGGCCTGGCGGAGACTCTCAGGGGTTGTGGGTGTTTTGTGGTATAATCCTTGAGTGCCACCTAACAATTCTCTCCACTTCGCTCTGCAGAAATCAAGGTCTCTGACCACTCACTCGTGTGTCTGTCCATGAATCTGGGAATACAATATTTCATGGTGAGGAAACGCCCCCAGGTCAAGGGAAAGGAGGTAAACACCTACCTTATTCAAGCTGTGCATGTGCTGCCATTCCACTCCGACCTGAGGAAATAAGAAGCCTCAGCACCTGGACATATTTGCTGGAAGCCCATAGAGCCAACTGACAGTCTCGGGTGGCTTTCTGTTTCTGGGTTTGCTGATGTTCCATCCCCCACAGTTCTCAGAATCAACCTGCAAGTCCTCCAGGCCGCTTTCCCACAAGCAGGTGGGAGACACCTGCTTAATTCGTGTCCACTTAGAAACACAAAGTCCAGAGATGGCCAAGAGTGTTCTGGTAAGCCTGGGAGCAGGGGTGTCCCGTGGTGCTTACACCTGGGTGGGGAGCAGACACTGGTCCAATACCATGGACTACTCATGCCCTCTTGAATTTGGAGCTTCTGGATGATCAGGAGGATAGATGGGAATCAAGAAGGGAGAGGTCAGTGTGAAGGGCTGGAGCTGAGATGAGCGAGTGCAGCAGCTTGTCCACTGCCATGTCTGAGGGAGTCTGTGTGTCAGGTGGCAGCATGCAGTCCAGAAGGGCAGGGACAGGTATGGGTGACAGATGAGAATAGGACAGGAACTAGGTTGCAGGTTCCCTTGTATGGGATGCTGACGTCTATGGAGGAGGACAGCAGTGTGAGGTTCTCCATGTTCCTTGAACAAGGAGCTGAGAGAGTCTCTCTGCAGAGTCGATATGGATGTGGAGCAAGCACACTAAATGTCCAGGTAACCCAATGACCACCCTTGCCGGATGAGGTGCCCTCCTACATCCCAGCCAGCACTGAGCCTCTGGAGGCCAGGAGCTCTCGTGGCTATCTTTCAGCTCTCCTGTGTGTGGTCATGTTCCTGGGTCTGTTTTTGGCCCTGGCAATCCAGACCAAAGCCTCTAGGTTTTGTGCCTAGGCCATTCCCAATGCCGCCTGCATCCTCGGGCAGACCTGGGATCTTGGAGGCTATTGTCCCATTCCTCCCAACTTGTGGGATGAGATTGCATCTGTATGCAGGTAGTGGGGTCCTTTCACTCCGAGAGGAGTGCAGCTCCACAAAGAGCAATGGCAGGCCCAGGAAGTCCTATGTACAAGGATTGGGCTAGTAGCCTGTGGGAAGAGCCCACACGATGAGCAGGAGGTCAGCCTCGGGTAGTAGGGTCATGGATGTTGCCCTTGTATTTAGAGTGGAGGTGCCTCCAGAATGCCCCTGCCCACTGTCCTTGAGTAGTCACTTCAAGGCCCATTTCCTGAAGGCCTGTCTCCCATGCTGCTCCAGGTGACCTGCCACGATAGGGCTCCTGTCGTCATCCGCAGCGCCCTCGACCTACACTTCCTTACTGAGGAGAATCCAGAGGATTATGAGCTGGGCCAAATCATCTCTCGCCGTCAGAGTAAGTGAGACAATCAGATAGCAGAGAGCAAGGGTCAGGATGTGGACTCAGGTCAACTCTTAGCAACAAAGAGTAGTCTCTGACCCCCAAGAACACTCCAACAGGTGTGTTGGGTTCGTGCACAAAGCCAACTGCACTTCTGCTGGTGGAAGGTCTTGAGGTCCAATGGTATACCCCGGTGGATATTGTGGCTCCCCACCAGGTGCCCTCCCCTGGACATGAACAGGCATCCAAAGCTGACATCTTTGAGGAGTGAGGAGGAAAGCCTCTCTCCAGGAGCAGTATGTTTTCATGGTCTGGGATAGGAGTGGTTTCAAAGGAACATGGGAATGCATGGGCTAAAGAGGGAACTGGCATTTTGTGGACTGAAGCAGTACTATTGAAAGCCTTCTGTGTGACCAAAAAACCACTGCCTGGGCAGAGCATTGCCAGGATTCTAGCAAGCAGTAACAGGATGAAATTGGGAAGAAAACACAGCCTGGGAGACAGCCTGAATCATCTGTTTTTGCATAAATTCCATGGTCTTACGCACCTGAGTCCACTAGGCAAGGAGTGATCACAATAGCCAGGTTGTGATCCCTAACTAAAGTCAGATGAGGGCTTCCTGAGCACGTAGCCACAGAGCTCATCTGATAATAATGCCAGCGCTTTTTCGTTGGTTGGTTGGTTGGTTTTTGTGAGCCAAACACCACAGCAGCCATTATCCCAGCCTATGTACCCTGAAGACCACCATCCCTATGAGTTCTAGGATCACTTGTCTCCTATCTTAACCTACTGTTAGGTTAGTAGAGTCTATGGAAGAGGAAGTCTGTCTGGGGCCTTGGTAGCCTAAGAAATTCATAGCAGAGATCTCCACATCCAACCCAGAAGGGATGGAGAACAGGCTCTAGGTTAGAGGAGGGCGACAGGAAACACATGTTCAGAGGAAGGAGAAGCGGCTGTTGTATTCCCCCACTCGGGGTCATGGCACCACTGGGCCATACACCATGTTGGAGGGAAGCAGTCCCTTTGCTGGTCTTTGGAACCATTGTTCTCAGTAGGGCAGTATTTGGAATGTGGCCTCCATTCTCAGAAGCCTGGTTCACATGGAGGCGGGCTCCACCAACGCAGAAGCATGGCTCTAACGTGGTATCCGTGCTGGTCAGCCTGTCCTCACTGTGGCCATACTTGAGGAAAATAACTCAGAGGAGGAATCCTAGGCCTTTTTTCTCTGGGTTTCATAGCTTTCTCTTTGGTTGTGCACTGAGGCTGTCCATAAAGCTCTAGTGTGTGGCAGTGGAGAGCTCCTCAGCCCTTGCCACAAAGGCATAGACTGGGAGAGAGAGAACGAGGCTGGCAGAGAGGGAGAGAGAGAAAGATGGAGAGGGAGGACCTCTCCTTGGAGAATGAGGATTCAGTGGAGCCAACAGGAACAAGGTACGGTTGCCCAGGGCACAACCCTATTTAGGTCTTACTCCAACCATGCTCAACCTTTCTTCCAGTCCCTCCCACCCCCCAGTAGTGTATTCATCTTGAATGAGAATTTCATATTGACATCTGAGCACTCACCATCCAGTGCTTCCCTCCAAACCCACCTATGAAGATGGCTCATGTGGGGACTGAATCTTCGGCACAGGAGCCTTTTGTGGGAGATTTCAGATGCAAACCCTAGTGGTGTGCTTTGGCAGATGCAAGAGGACCTGAGATATTCTGGAGTCCAAAGCCTTCGGTAGGAACAGACATTAGGTCTGTTGAAGTGCTCTGCCTAGTTCTTCCTCAGGGAGGACTGTGGAGGCTGTCTTTGTAGGTATTGGTGCTGAATTGGAGAGCTCTCAGGTGTGTAGCTCTGGCCTTTTCTGGCACAGGCTCTCAGATGTTGGCATGTCCTAGGGAGCACCTCCTGAGTGCCACCTTCTTTTTGTACACCCCTCTCTCCCCAGAGCTGAGGATTCCAGCAGAGGCCAACGTATTTTATGCCAAGAATCCTCACAAAAAATCCAACTTTGTGCTGAGGAAAAGGAGCCTCTCCCAAAAGAATGATGGGTGGATCGAGCCTCAACCTCCCTCTCGTCCTGCAAAGAAGGCTCCTGCCCTCCTGAGGATGCTTGCAAAACCATTCTGTTTCTGTGTGCCTGGGCGGGGCTGAGGCAGCCCAGGAATATTTACATTGATTACTATTTTCTTCAAAGTTTGAATCTATAGTTTGCCATTGTCCTTGACCTTGTTTAGTAACACAGTTGTTACTCTATCCTGTATTTGTTGTTTCCATTAATATATTATTATTATTTTAAAATATATATGTTTTTGTTACCTGATCTACTGTGATGATTTGAGTATACTAAATGTAGCAGTGATTCCTAAAGGACACATCCAAACCAACAGGAAGGAATGTTTCATTCTATCAGCAAGAACTTTGGTTTTTAGGAGTTTGGCAGATGGCATTATCTGAGTCAGTTTTCCAATGGGGGCAATGAAGTATCAGCTATGATGGTACAAACACAAACAAAGACACACAAACACACACAAGAGCACACACACTCACTGAGAGATAGATAGACAGATGGAGTTGGTCTCTGCTGAAATACTTTGGAGACATGGTTCTGATTTCTCCCCTTTTGGAGTATTTTCAATTGCACAAGGTGTCTTGCAAATGAACCCATGTCTGAGGAAGACATGCATGTGTACTTCACATGCCACTTTTCACATAGCAGGAAGGTCATGTAATATTTTTCATGCAGCTGTCTTTTGACTGTGAACCATCCCATGAGGTCAGCTGTGGAATTTTCAACTTGTAGCATCACAATGGGGATCCACTCTTTGGATTTGGGGATATTTCCGATTTTCTTGATTCAGATTGGAATGATATATATATTAGTTTTTGATGAAAATTCTGCATTTGATGGTAATGAATGTCGTGCATCTAGGAATCTGTAGAGTGCAGACAATGAATGGATGCCTACTGTTGTCTGGACTGGTCTGAAAAGTCCTGTAGCATCTGAGCATGTGTGAGGGCTGTACAGGTCTTGCCAAAAGTCCAGGTCAGATGATCCTGCACAAAGCTGAACTCCTAGTGGTCTCCACAACAGTGTAAGGGCCAAGGAGAAACACACTTCCACACAGAAGTTGGGAAGCTACCTTATGAAGGTGATCATAGATACGGGATTATTAATATATCCAGGTTGGCATCTATTATTTTTTTAGCTTTTGACTTTCGCAGCTGTGGGCATCTTGACAACCATCAACTCCCTGTAAGCACAGACAACTCTATAAGAACCTGAGGATAAATTTCCCTGTGCATGTCCCCTTGTGAAACTGCTTAAGCACCGCCTGGTTTACACACAGGTGGAATTTCTAGGTCAAAGTGTGCATGTTTACTTCTTTGACTAAGCACTGCCAGGTGGCTCTTCTGCATAGCTCTACCTGTGGCCAGGATTGTATTATCTAGCTTTCTAACTTTTGCAGGTTGAGTAGATACATAGTGGGAGCACACTGTTTTTGTTGGTATTTTTCTTGGTATCTATTCTGATGCTTTTCACTGGGGGATTTTTTCCTGTGAAAATGGGCTTCCTCTACTTGACCTTATTTTCTTCTTTTTAAAATTTTTTCAATGTGACTTTTTAATTTTAGTTTTATTAAAGACATTGCCCCTTGCTTGCATAGTCTATATCTAAAGCACTAGTCCTTGCTCCAAGGCCCAGCTTGCTCTCAGCTGCCCCAGGAGGGGAACAGTCTTTGGCGGTAGACAAGAGACACCCCTGCAGGGGGCACAAGTGCTTTGGCCCTCTGGTGTCTTGCCAGCAGTGCTTCCCATGCTCACAGAGGGTTGCAGACACTGAGTCAATGGTCCAGGTGGTCTTTTGTTCAGTCTGATCTCAAATTGAGCTCCTCTGAGAGGTCATATTGAAGTCCTTGTGTGTACCTGATCCATCATTTTAAACAATATTCCAAGTTCACTTTTTGTGTGTACGTGGGTTCTGGGGATTGAACCCAGGGCCTTGAGCCTGTGAGGCAAGTGACCTACCTGAGCTACACCCTCAGAGACCCCTGTAAAAGTATTTCCCCTTTGCCTCGGGGTCTAAGTTGCCAAGGCTGACCTCAAACGTTCCTCTTGCCTCAGCCTCCCTGGTGGCTGGCATGACAGGCATGCACCTGGGACTGTCACACTCGAGCCTGTGATGGGAACTCATGTGCATCTGTCCAGGGCTGAGCATGGTTAGGCAGAGCTGTGCTCCAGGCTCCCTGCAGGGCTGTGGAGGCTTCTGCTGCCCAGCAGCCCTGGTGCCATGGCCAGGGCTCCTCCCAGCCGAGGGCAGGCAGCTGCCCATTGCTGTAGGCTGACCTTATTTTCTTCTTATGGCACTCGTCCGTTCTCTGGAGTATGTTGTATGGTTTGTCCATTAGGAGTCTAACAGGTCCTCTAGAACCTTCAAACAATTAGTAAAATTCCTGAACAGTAAGTGAGCGCGCGCAGAAATTGGGCTAATATTTTGGGAAGAACAATGTTGGATGATACATTCATGGCTTGAATATATCATCCAACATGAAGTTATATTTTATTACTTACAAAATAATAAAATAATGAAGCAATACCATGGGCTGAGCTAAAGTAGATCCTTAGGATCTTAGGCATTCTGTAATAAATCTGTGTCACTTGAAGTATAGAGTTGATCGACTCTGAGTAATGAAACAGAAGTAAAGGTATCAAAGCCAATGATCATCTGTTTCCAATTTTCTGTGATTTGGTTCAAGTGGTAAAGTGGTGATATTTATTAATAATGGATCGAATAGGTTCATAATTGTTTTAGAGTACAATTAGATGCCTTCAAACTTTAGGCTACATGGGCACATTTGAGAACGGTTCCAGCCATTCTCTCATCTTTTGGGTCATTCCCCTCCTATGTCCTGTGAGACATTTTCTATGTGAGGCTTTAAGAAGAAGAAGAGAATATTCTGTAAAGAAAACCTTGTGATCTGTGCAGTATGAAGTTGAATGGATTCATTCAGAAATCAGAAATTCTATTGAAAGATATTTATTTGCATGAGCCAAATAAAACCTATTTTTAGGCATCCTGGTGAAGACAAGGTTTTATCTTTATGTCTCATTTTCTATGTTTTGTTGTTGTTGTTGTTGTTAGAATGAAATTCATATGTTGCCAGACCATTCTATCAGATGTGTAACTAGATGCCATTTAAATTACCCACTTTTACATGGTAGACAGTTTTTAATGAACACTGCCTGTCTGCACCTTTTTTAAAAACAGGACTGGGATCAGAAGCCCAAATACCAATGGTTAGCTGGAGCATATTTTTCATTTGGCCTATCTGTCAGTATTCCCTGAGGTCATCTGTGCAATCAGCTTCGTTACTCCTGCTCCCTCACTGGATTTCATAGAAACCATATGCTATGTATGAATCAGGGACACCAATCCCACAACATAGCATTCTTGGAATATCCAAAGTCCCACTTTTCACTTCGCCATGCCTGAGATCAGCAGTAATATTTATCAGCAAATGTGAGATTTTCAAAGATCCAATTCTATGTGCTCCTTTCTCATAGAGCCTTAGGCAGGGATATAGCATACATAAATATTAAGTAAAGTCCATAGTTTTTAAAATGTCATCCATTGAATAGTTGACACATGTCTGAGATACTTTTTATTTTGGAGGAGGTATTATTTAATAGGGAATTCCAACAGCTACCTAATAGTGAAATGAGAAGTCTTGCATCCATTTTATTTTGTTTCTGATGATTTTTATGAGTAAGGGTAAGATACTTCCTTGTTCTGATGCAGATGTTGCCCACTTTTGTGAATGGATGCGGGGTGTCACCTACTACTTGCATATCTGCATATTGGGCTTGACACTGCTATCGTACTTGGTAGTTGGCAAAAAGTCAATACTGAAGTTAAGCTCTTGTGTTCTAGCAGCAGAGCTGAAGATCCTTGATGTGCCACCTTCTGCAATCCATGCTGCTCTCTTCATGTTCCTTATTGACTTCCTGGTGAGGAGCATCATGGTCTCCTGGTCTTGAGAATGGCCAAGCATTGCTCTGTGAATGTGGAAGATGGGCATGTGGAAGGCTCCAGGGAGGAGGGATCATTGAACATGTACTCGAATCCATGTGCCTGTTGAATGACCTGTTTTTTTTATTTTTGGGTTTTAAGGGAGACACTGCCCTAAAACACTTCTGTGCAGCTGGGGATGCAGGCTTCTGCTTCACCTTGCAGGAAGCATTAACGAATCCTTTCCAGAAGACACGAGAAGAGAGAAGTGAGCCTCTGGTATCATGCAGGTTCCTTGCATTGCCCATGGGCTAGAAGAGAGAAGAGTTGCTTCATGAGATTTGATCCCCTTTTTCCTGAAAAGTTCCACACAGAGGTGAGTCCCCAGCATGTTTAGAAATCATTTCAGACACCTTTCTGGACGGAATTGAATCAGAGCCCCTGATGATGTGGAAGAGCTAAAGATGGGTTTGCTATGAATTTTCTATTTCATTCATCAGGGCCTGAGTCAAGTCAGTCATTGTGCTGTCAACACATGAGCTGCTGGTCAAATGTGAGGAAGTGGTCTTGCTTTATGAAAACACCACCCTGATTCAGTGAGCCAGAGGCAGCCTGCAGTCCCTGTTTTCCTGTAAAGGCAGATTGCTGTGGATGGCCTCTGGCCTCGTCATGCAGCCCTGCTCAGAGTAGGGGATTGAGGGACCAGGCAGATCCCTAGTTCCTTTTGACCTTTATTGCCATTCGGCCACCCCAGGGTCCTTGGACTCTACCTGGTCTTCTGGCCTGGGTCAGGGG
Organism: Urocitellus parryii; assembly: GCF_045843805.1. NCBI lineage: Eukaryota > Metazoa > Chordata > Mammalia > Rodentia > Sciuridae > Urocitellus > Urocitellus parryii. The sequence continues at coordinate 40,847,078 of NC_135548.1, forward strand.
ATGTGAGGTTTGGAATCCCCCTCTGTGGCAGGATCCCAGCCCCCCAGCCACTTGAGGTCAGCACATCCTTCCCTAATTGTGTTAGAGTTGGAGACTTCTCCCACCCATCCTCATCCATGCTCATCCCACATTTTGTAGCTTGGCACCTGAGGACCTTTAGTCATTGACTTAGTTGTTAGTGATGATGGTTACTAAGACTAAGTGACTCTTTCAAGTCACATCACTTGCATGGTAGGGCTAGAGCATGGATCTTCCTAATTGATTTCATGGGACTCTCTCATGGAAACTGTGACTGCTTCCTAAACACACACTCTACATTTGGAGTGTCAAAATTCTTGCCACTGCCTCCTTGGCAAGTGTATCTTGTCTTCTACGTGGGAATTTCACAAATATTTTCCTTTGGTTTGTGGAGGTCATGCAGAAGGGATTTCATTTGAAATAGCCCAAACAAGAAATACCAGTTGTCTTTTTCGCACATGGATGTGTGTAGTGAACACCCCTTTCTGTGTGCTTGCATGAGTTACTCCTTTGAATTTGTTGAAGAATGGTTGGCTGGGGAGCAAGTTAACGAGAGATGGATATCAATGGTTGTCAAGTATTCTGACGTGAAGAATGTATTGAGGATGTGAAGGCTTTTCTAGCCAGTTCCTATGGCTCAGTCAGGGATCAGTCAGAGGATTCTGTCTGGTAGACTCTTTGGCACAGATGTCAAAGTGGCCTGGTCTTACCCTGTCCAGGACTGAATGCTGAGCTTGAGTGGGAGCTTCTTGTCATTTCAAGCATTTCCATGAGTCTGTCCTCTGTTCTCTTGTATCCAAGTGGTTTCTAATAGGAAAGCAGAACAAAAATTGAAAGTATGGTGATTGATTATTTTTACCAATGTTATTTCAATCCACTTTGTTTAATACGAAATTACCTTTATGCTAGTAAGATTTCATATGTGAGGAAATAATGAAAATATTGGGGTTAGGGGATGAGAATATGCAAATCAAACATTTTTGAGCACCAAGACCCGTTTTTTTTTTTTTTTTTTTTTTTTTTTTTTTTAACTTAAATAATATTAAGTGCCAGAGGACCACCGCTGCCATTCAGCCTCAACAACCTCCAGGTCCAGCCTCCAGGTGGCCCATTTCACCAGGGTGTGTGGGACCACACTGTCCTGGGATGAGAGAACAGTACCCACGGATGTTGACATCTCACAGAGTAGATATTGCCAGTGACAGTAGGGAGCTATTGGCACATGAGGAAGGGAAGAGCTCTCAGGATGGGAAGAGGGGGCCGCTTCGAGACTCATTGGGTATGGCACGAGGCTGCTGGGTGTGGTGTTGGCCTGGGCCCACTGAGTGGGGCAGATCCGTGGTCTGTGTTTCTGTACCCTCCTCTGTAGCCTGTGTTGGCAGCAGATCAGGGAATTGCGATCAGAAGTGCTCCCAGTAACACAGGCACCAGCCCCCAGAGTGTGTGCCTATCCGTTTCCCCACCTGGCCTGACTTAGTGCCTGTCTTGCCTCAGGGCTGAGACCCTACAATCTCTGATGAGGGTGTCTGTGGTCCAGATCCAACCTGCATGGCCAACATGCTCAGACCTTCAGCTGGGTCCTAGGCTGCTGCAACCAAACTCTGTTAACTGGGTGGCCGACAACAGAGGAAGTGTCTTCCGTTGAGCTCCAGAGGCTCAACACAGTAGGTGTTGGGCTGTCCCAGTGCCATAACCCCTCCCAGGTTTCAAGGGGACTGTCTCCCCAACTCTCCCAGCCCTTGCCCACTCTCCTATTGCTGCCCACGATCTGTGGTTCCCATATGGGCATCCCGCCCTGGCTCCAACCTCACATATCCGGTATCCCCCAGTCTCCCTGGTATCTGGGTCCAGACTCTCCTCTTCCTACAAGAATATCAGATATTGGATTTGGTCCCAGTTGATGCTGTGTTCCATCATGTGAGCTCTTAGCTTCATCACTGTGCAAAGACTCTTTTCCCACACAAGTTCGCACGACTTTTGGCTGGCTAAGAATTTTCAGGCGACACTTTTCTAATGAGTACACTTTCCTTCCTTCCGATCTCCCACCAGTGAGCATTCCTCGCACCCTTGTCCTAGTTCCTTTATGGCAGTTTCCCTCCTTATGGCTGAGAGGACCTAGTGACCCCTGAATTCACACGTTCTCCTTAATCACCAACACACTGCAGAATTCTCCAGGGGGCCATATATGCTCCTGGAAGTTGGTGTTGGAAATAGTTCTCCATCCATTAATCACTCCCTCACTCACTAATGTCCTTGTGTCCTTGAGAAAGGCTCTCCCTTTCCTGGTTTTCCTGAATAGAAATCCTCTTGCCTCTTGGGTGAATAGGGTTATGGGTTGTGCAGAGGGTGTTGGTCCACTGAGCATCTTAGAGACTGTCCTTTATGGAGCCTAATGATCCTCACTGGGGAATGAGGCCAGGGTCCTAACTGTGGTTAGTTAGAGAGGGAAAGAAGGACAAGGGAAACTCAGATGTCCCTTCATGGCCCCTGGAGTTAGAGGACTTACCCCTTTGCACCTGGGATCAGGAGACCTCATTTCCTCGAGGACACGCACACTCAGACGTTAATCTTGAGTGTGGGTTCCTTTCTGGGGTCCAGGGCTGTTGTTAGCCACCAGGAATGACAGTGCTCTCCATGCTGAGTGGAGCCATTTTTGCCAGGAAAGAGAGCCCATGGTCACGCCTTGTGCAAAGCATCCCACGCCAGGGGCTCCCATGCCTACATTCCTGTCCTGAAAGGAAGCCACTCAGAGGCAAGGTGGGTCCAACCACCTCCCATGTGTTCACTCATCACTGTGTTCCAGCAGTCACCCCAGTGAACAGTCCTGATGGGATTGGATGTGGCTCAGAATGTCACCCTCATGAGCTCTACCCTGCCACAGCTGCAGTTCTGCAGTGGGAGAAACTCAAAACCTCAAAACACATGCACATGAAAGAAAAGAGCAAGAGCCAGAGCCCAAACAGGCCAGGTGTGGCAAAGACAGCTGGAGTGCCTAGGTTGGGACTCAGAATTATGTCAGTGGGGTGGCATTGCTGCTGGCACCAGCATGATAACCGAGAGCCAGCCCTGCTCATTTTGGGGAGCAGTGTGTTGGGGAAGGCAGCAGAAATTGAGAGGCAGGATTGAGTTTGGCCCTAGGAGGAGGTTGGGTAAGAGGCCAGTGTGGGTTGGAGAGCCTGGGCAGATAGACAGAGGCCAGGGCACACCCCAAAGCCTGGAGACTGCACTTGATGTCCAGGGTTGTGAAACACCACTTCCCCTCTTACTCACAACTGAGAGCAAGGGGCATTGATGAGTTCAGTTTGTGTGCGGCTGCATCCAAGGTGGCTCGGCTAGGAACCTCTGTTTCCTTGACTCAGGAGGCTGGGAGTCCAGGCTCCACTGAGGCTCGGCTGGGAGGATCGGAGTCTGAGTTTATGCCTGTGTTCCCTGTAGGATCCATGTTGGCTGAGCCTCAGTGTTTTTGTAATGAGAGGATGGGTGACCGTCATGTCTTTATCACAGGACACACTTGCTAAATGGATTTGTTTGCTCTGAGGAGGAAAGAGAGAGGGGGGAGTGGTGCTGGAGACAGGGATGCAGACAGGGGTCATGGACTTGGCATAACTCAGTCTTGGAGGTGATATCCCATCACCTGTACCCACTTCAATTCCCATGAATCCAGAGGCTGAGCCCCCTTGAGGTGAGGGGTGAACCGGTTCTGGGCAGCAGGATGCTGTGGTACCTCGGAGTCTCTGTGAGACCCCAACACTAGACACACTTGGCCCTTTTGAAATCTTAGGAGAAGCCTTGGGAAGTTGTATGGCAGAGGGGAGCAGCCTCTGCATCTCAGTCCCCTCCAACTTGCCATGGTGTAGAGAGGGAACTGCAGCCACGATGGGACGGACATTGGCCATGTCCCTGTGTGGGACACAGGCCTGATTGAGTTAGGGTGCATTCTTTGTCTCTCCCTTTCTTGTGATTATCCCATCTCTACATTTGTGCTTTAGCCACCTGTGAGTCCCATCTCTGGTTTCAGAGAGAACAGAGGGTGTTATGGGCCAATAGACACAATAAACCCTAGAGATTACATGCTACCCTACTTTCCAGAAAAGACTGGGCACACCATGAGTTGCACAATGATGGGACCAGGGTCCAAAAGCTGCTGAGAGGGAAGGACTGGTTGTGAATGCATTTTTGAAGGCTCCAAGCTGGAACTCTAGTGGCACCAAGCAGGGCAGATGCTGGTGGGGATGTTTGGGTAGTTGTTGGTGAACACCTGCGCACCTGAGATGGGTAGGCATGGAGGAGAAATCGGCAGCCCATAGGGCTGTTGAAAGTGGTCTTATGTGAAAAGAGGCTCAGGTATGGGCACAGGAAATGACATCATTGCCTTGACAATGGATCAAACAGAACATGGAACCCTGGTATCCAGGCACCCACTTCACTGACCAAGCCATCCGAGCTCACTTGGTTGGAGCCACTGGAGGGAGAAGGATGTTCTCCTGTGGTTGCAGACAATGCCGAGCCTCAGGCTCCCAGGAATCTCAGGGGGGCCAACTAGCCCTTTTGTGGATACACTGGGTGAGGCTTCATCTTAGACGCCAGAGCCTCTGGCGATTGTCGCAGAGGAGCTCAAGAGTAACAGTGAGTAGCACAGGGCAGGTGAGCCCAGCAGGCCCTCTAGTCTGATCCCTGATGAATGGCCCAGGACTCCTATTCTGACTCTGTGTGTGTGTGTGTGTGTGTGTGTGTGTGTGTGTGTGTGTGTGTGTGTTTGTACTGATGGGAACTGTCCCATTGTGCTTTGACTCTAGTGTATTGGCACAAGTCATTTTTCTGTTTGTCACCATTTCCATTTTGAACCCACCATTCTTGGTCCCAACCCAGGGTGAAAATGATCAGAACACGGAGGAGCCCTTCAGGGTTCAGAGCCTTGAACCTTACAGGCAGGACCAGCTTAGGAATGAGCTCCTGCCTGTCATTTGTGGGAGGAACCTACATTTCAGCAGCAACATGGGGTTAATCTCCTGGGATTTCATCCCCACCCAGCAGGTGCTGGATCTCTTGTTCCCAAAACAGCCACCTTCTTCAGTCTTTACTCCTGGTGCCACTCCACATCCTCCAAGGGGACAAGAACCTCAGGTTCTGGATGGATGTTGTAGAATGCCCACAGAGCCAACTGCCAGGCTGGGTGGGGTGCAGTTGCTGGGCTTTGCTGATGTTGTCATCCCCCACAGTTCTTGGAACCTTCTGTGGCAGTGGCATCCAGGACCCCAGCAGCTGTGAGTAGCAGCTCCTCACTGCTTCACTCCAGCGAGCAGGTGGAAGACAGCCGCGTTGTTCACGTCCTCCTAGAGGGACAGAGCCTGAGGGAGACAAAGCGCATCCCGGTAAGCCCGACAGCAGGGCTGCCTCCTGGGTGTCCACACAGTGGAAGGCAGGAGACACAGCCAACCCCAGGGCTATGGTGGGAAATAAAGAAGAGAGAGGTCCGTCTTAAGGGCTTGACCTGAGGAGGGAGAGCATCAGCATGCCCAGCTTCAGTGGTGAGTGGGCCTGTGTATTGTGGGTTTTGCAGGCCAGAAGTGCAGACGGAAGTGCTGTGGACAGATGAAGGCAGAGATATGTCCAGGGTGCAGGCTGCAGTGCCTAGAACTTGGTATTCTCAATGAGTGAAGTTGGAGCAGAGGAGGTGGCAGTGACTTGTCACATGTGTAGGAGGGGATGTGTTCCTGGTGGCAGGGAAGAGAACCTCCTTAGCATGACTAGGTGTAGGAATTTGGGGTCGGGATCACCTGGGGGGTCATGCCAAAGCTTCGGAATGTTAGGCTTTGCATGTATGTAAATACGGAGCTAAAGGGGTTCTTGGCAGAATTTCTATGGATGTGCAGTAGACACGCTAATGCTGCAGGTGTCCAGCTGCAGAGGAGACATGTTCAGTGACTGCCAGTGCTGAGTCAAGTACATCATGACAACCAGACCCGCACCGAGCTTCCAGAGGCCAGGGCCTCTCAAAGCTATCATGAAGCACTCAAGTGCACACTCTTGTATCTGAGTCTGTTTTGTGTCGTGGCAGTCAGGACCCAAATTTTCAGTGCATCTGCCTCTTGCACCCACAAAGGCAGCCTGCATCCCAGATCACACTTGGTGCGCAGATCCCTGGCCCATTGCTCTCATCTCAGTGAGATGAGAGTGTGTCTGTGCATAGGCAGTTTGGTCCTTTGACATGAGTGGAATGTGGCTCCCCAGGGGGAGGGGAGATGGCAGGTACAGGCAGATATTTGTACCAGGATTGTTCTAGTAGCACATTGCAAGAACCCAGGTGGTATATGGAGGACACACTCAGGTAGCAGGATAACAAGATTGTGCCCTTGTACATGTAGTTGAGATTTCTCCTGAATGTTTGACCACAGTCTTCTGGGTAGCTCTTCTAAAAGCCATTCTCTGATGACATTTGTCCCACCCTGATCCAGGTGACCTTTCAGGAGACGTTGACAAGCCTCATCCGCAGGGCCTTGGACCAAAATTTGTTGCAGCATGAGGATGTGGACAACTTTGAGCTGCTGTATATGATGTCTGAGGATGAGAGTAAGTAGGACAATCAGACAGTGGGGAGACATGATCCACAGTGGGCTCAGGATAACTGACAGCCAAGAGAAAGTGGGCCTTGGCCCCAAAATACCAAAGTGTGATGGGCCTGGCGGAGACTCTCAGGGGTTGTGGGTGTTTTGTGGTATAATCCTTGAGTGCCACCTAACAATTCTCTCCACTTCGCTCTGCAGAAATCAAGGTCTCTGACCACTCACTCGTGTGTCTGTCCATGAATCTGTTAATACAATCTTTCATGGTGAGGAAACGCCCCCAGGTCAAGGGAAAGGAGGTAAACACCTACCTTATTCAAGCTGTGCATGTGCTGCCATTCCACTCCGACCTGAGGAAATAAGAAGCCTCAGCACCTGGACATATTTGCTGGAAGCCCATAGAGCCAACTGACAGTCTGGGGTGGCTTTCTGTTTCTGGGTTTGCTGATGTTCCATCCCCCACAGTTCTCAGAATCAACCTGCAAGTCCTCCAGGCCGCTTTCCCACAAGCAGGTGGGAGACACCTGCTTAATTCGTGTCCACTTAGAAACACAAAGTCCAGAGATGGCCAAGAGTGTTCTGGTAAGCCTGGGAGCAGGGGTGTCCCGTGGTGCTTACACCTGGGTGGGGAGCAGACACTGGTCCAATACCATGGACTACTCATGCCCTCTTGAATTTGGAGCTTCTGGATGATCAGGAGGATAGATGGGAATCAAGAAGGGAGAGGTCAGTGTGAAGGGCTGGAGCTGAGATGAGCGAGTGCAGCAGCTTGTCCACTGCCATGTCTGAGGGAGTCTGTGTGTCAGGTGGCAGCATGCAGTCCAGAAGGGCAGGGACAGGTATGGGTGACAGATGAGAATAGGACAGGAACTAGGTTGCAGGTTCCCTTGTATGGGATGCTGACGTCTATGGAGGAGGACAGCAGTGTGAGGTTCTCCATGTTCCTTGAACAAGGAGCTGAGAGAGTCTCTCTGCAGAGTCGATATGGATGTGGAGCAAGCACACTAAATGTCCAGGTAACCCAATGACCACCCTTGCCGGATGAGGTGCCCTCCTACATCCCAGCCAGCACTGAGCCTCTGGAGGCCAGGAGCTCTCGTGGCTATCTTTCAGCTCTCCTGTGTGTGGTCATGTTCCTGGGTCTGTTTTTGGCCCTGGCAATCCAGACCAAAGCCTCTAGGTTTTGTGCCTAGGCCATTCCCAATGCCGCCTGCATCCTCGGGCAGACCTGGGATCTTGGAGGCTATTGTCCCATTCCTCCCAACTTGTGGGATGAGATTGCATCTGTATGCAGGTAGTGGGGTCCTTTCACTCCGAGAGGAGTGCAGCTCCACAAAGAGCAATGGCAGGCCCAGGAAGTCCTATGTACAAGGATTGGGCTAGTAGCCTGTGGGAAGAGCCCACACGATGAGCAGGAGGTCAGCCTCGGGTAGTAGGGTCATGGATGTTGCCCTTATATTTAGAGTGGAGGTGCCTCCAGAATGCCCCTGCCCACTGTCCTTGAGTAGTCACTTCAAGGCCCATTTCCTGAAGGCCTGTCTCCCATGCTGCTCCAGGTGACCTGCCACGATAGGGCTCCTGTCGTCATCCGCAGCGCCCTCGACCTACACTTCCTTACTGAGGAGAATCCAGAGGATTATGAGCTGGGCCAAATCATCTCTCGCCGTCAGAGTAAGTGAGACAATCAGATAGCAGAGAGCAAGGGTCAGGATGTGGACTCAGGTCAACTCTTAGCAACAAAGAGTAGTCTCTGACCCCCAAGAACACTCCAACAGGTGTGTTGGGTTCGTACACAAAGCCAACTGCACTTCTGCTGGTGGAAGGTCTTGAGGTCCAATGGTATACCCCGGTGGATATTGCGGCTCCCCACCAGGTGCCCTCCCCTGGACATGAACAGGCATCCAAAGCTGACATCTTTGAGGAGTGAGGAGGAAAGCCTCTCTCCAGGAGCAGTATGTTTTCATGGTCTGGGATAGGAGTGGTTTCAAAGGAACATGGGAATGCATGGGCTAAAGAGGGAACTGGCATTTTGTGGACTGAAGCAGTACTATTGAAAGCCTTCTGTGTGACCAAAAAACCACTGCCTGGGCAGAGCATTGCCAGGATTCTAGCAAGCAGTAACAGGATGAAATTGGGAAGAAAACACAGCCTGGGAGACAGCCTGAATCATCTGTTTTTGCATAAATTCCATGGTCTTACGCACCTGAGTCCACTAGGCAAGGAGTGATCACAATAGCCAGGTTGTGATCCCTAACTAAAGTCAGATGAGGGCTTCCTGAGCACGTAGCCACAGAGCTCATCTGATAATAATGCCAGCGCTTTTTCGTTGGTTGGTTGGTTGGTTTTTGTGAGCCAAACACCACAGCAGCCATTATCCCAGCCTATGTACCCTGAAGACCACCATCCCTATGAGTTCTAGGATCACTTGTCTCCTATCTTAACCTACTGTTAGGTTAGTAGAGTCTATGGAAGAGGAAGTCTGTCTGGGGCCTTGGTAGCCTAAGAAATTCATAGCAGAGATCTCCACATCCAACCCAGAAGGGATGGAGAACAGGCTCTAGGTTAGAGGAGGGCGACAGGAAACACATGTTCAGAGGAAGGAGAAGCAGCTGTTGTATTCCCCCAATCGGGGTCATGGCACCACTGGGCCATACACCATGTTGGAGGGAAGCAGTCCCTTTGCTGGTCTTTGGAACCATTGTTCTCAGTAGGGCAGTATTTGGAATGTGGCCTCCATTCTCAGAAGCCTGGTTCACATGGAGGCGGGCTCCACCAACGCAGAAGCATGGCTCTAACGTGGTATCCGTGCTGGTCAGCCTGTCCTCACTGTGGCCATACTTGAGGAAAATAACTCAGAGGAGGAATCCTAGGCCTTTTTTCTCTGGGTTTCATAGCTTTCTCTTTGGTTGTGCACTGAGGCTGTCCATAAAGCTCTAGTGTGTGGCAGTGGAGAGCTCCTCAGCCCTTGCCACAAAGGCATAGACTGGGAGAGAGAGAACGAGGCTGGCAGAGAGGGAGAGAGAGAAAGATGGAGAGGGAGGACCTCTCCTTGGAGAATGAGGATTCAGTGGAGCCAACAGGAACAAGGTACTGTTGCCCAGGGCACAACCCTGTTTAGGTCTTACTCCAACCATGCTCAACCTTTCTTCCAGTCCCTCCCACCCCCCAGTAGTGTATTCATCTTGAATGAGAATTTCATGTTGACATCAGAGCACTCACCATCCAATGCTTCCCTCCAAACCCACCTATGAAGATGGCTCATGTGGGGACTGAATCTTCGGCACAGGAGCCTTTTGTGGGAGATTTCAGATGCAAACCCTAGTGGTGTGCTTTGGCAGATGCAAGAGGACCTGAGATATTCTGGAGTCCAAAGCCTTCGGTAGGAACAGACATTAGGTCTGTTGAAGTGCTCTGCCTAGTTCTTCCTCAGGGAGGACTGTGGAGGCTGTCTTTGTTGGTATTGGTGCTGAATTGGAGAGCTCTCAGGTGTGTGGCTCTGGCCTTTTCTGGCACAGGCTCTCAGATGTTGGCGTGTCCTAGGGAGCACCTCCTGAGTGCCACCTTCTTTTTGTACACCCCTCTCTCCCCAGAGCTGAGGATTCCAGCAGAGGCCAACGTATTTTATGCCAAGAATCCTCACAAAAAATCCAAATTTGTGCTGAGGAAAAGGAGCCTCTCCCAAAAGAATGATGGGTGGATCGAGCCTCAACCTCCCTCTCATCCTGCAAAGAAGGCTCCTGCCCTCCTGAGGATGCTTGCAAAACCATTCTGTTGCTGTGTGCCTGGGCGGGGCTGAGGCAGCCCAGGAATATTTACATTGATTACTATTTTCTTCAAAGTTTGAATCTATAGTTTGCCATTGTCCTTGACCTTGTTTAGTAACACAGTTGTTACTCTATCCTGTATTTGTTGTTTCCATTAATATATTATTATTATTTTAAAATATATATGTTTTTGTTACCTGATCTACTGTGATGATTTGAGTATACTAAATGTACCAGTGATTCCTAAAGGACACATCCAAACCAACAGGAAGGAATGTTTCATTCTATCAGCAAGAACTTTGGTTTTTAGGAGTTTGGCAGATGGCATTATCTGAGTCAGTTTTCCAATGGGGGCAATGAAGTATCAGCTGTGATGGTACAAACACAAACAAAGACACACAAACACACACAAGAGCACACACACTCACTGAGAGATAGATAGACAGATGGAGTTGGTCTCTGCTGAAATACTTTGGAGACATGGTTCTGATTTCTCCCCTTTTGGAGTATTTTCAATTGCACAAGGTGTCTTGCAAATGAACCCATGTCTGAGGAAGACATGCATGTGTACTTCACATGCCACTTTTCACATAGCAGGAAGGTCATGTAATATTTTTCATGCAGCTGTCTTTTGACTGTGAACCATCCCATGAGGTCAGCTGTGGAATTTTCAACTTGTAGCATCACAATTGGGATCCACTCTTTGGATTTGGGGATATTTCCGATTTTCTTGATTCAGATTGGAATGATATATATATTAGTTTTTGATGAAAATTCTGCATTTGATGGTAATGAATGTCGTGCATCTAGGAATCTGTAGAGTGCAGACAATGAATGGATGCCTACTGTTGTCTGGACTGGTCTGAAAAGTCCTGTAGCATCTGAGCATGTGTGAGGGCTGTACAGGTCTTGCCAAAAGTCCAGGTCAGATGATCCTGCACAAAGCTGAACTCCTAGTGGTCTCCACAACAGTGTAAGGGCCAAGGAGAAACACACTTCCACACAGAAGTTGGGAAGCTACCTTATGAAGGTGATCATAGATACGGGATTATTAATATATCCAGGTTGGCATCTATTATTTTTTTAGCTTTTGACTTTCGCAGCTGTGGGCATCTTGACAACCATCAACTCCCTGTAAGCACAGACAACTCTATAAGAACCTGAGGATAAATTTCCCTGTGCATGTCCCCTTGTGAAACTGCTTAAGCACCGCCTGGTTTACACACAGGTGGAATTTCTAGGTCAAAGTGTGCATGTTTACTTCTTTAACTAAGCACTGCCAGGTGGCTCTTCTGCATAGCTCTACCTGTGGCCAGGATTGTATTATCTAGCTTTCTAACTTTTGCAGGTTGAGTAGATACATAGTGGGAGCACACTGTTTTTGTTGGTATTTTTCTTGGTATTTATTCTGATGCTTTTCACTGGGGGATTTTTTCCTGTGAAAATGGGCTTCCTCTACTTGACCTTATTTTCTTCTTTTTAAAATTTTTTCAATGTGACTTTTTAATTTTAGTTTTATTAAAGACATTGCCCCTTGCTTGCATAGTCTATATCTAAATCACTAGTCCTTGCTCCAAGGCCCAGCTTGCTCTCAGCTGCCCCAGGAGGGGAACAGTCTTTGGCGGTAGACAAGAGACGCCCCTGCAGGGGGCACAAGTGCTTTGGCCCTCTGGTGTCTTGCCAGCAGTGCTTCCCATGCTCACAGAGGGTTGCAGACACTGAGTCAATGGTCCAGGTGGTCTTTTGTTCAGTCTGATCTCAAATTGAGCTCCTCTGAGAGGTCATATTGAAGTCCTTGTGTGTACCTGATCCATCATTTTAAACAATATTCCAAGTTCACTTTTTGTGTGTACGTGGGTTCTGGGGATTGAACCCAGGGCCTTGAGCCTGTGAGGCAAGTGACCTACCTGAGCTACACCCTCAGAGACCCCTGTAAAAGTATTTCCCCTTTGCCTTGGGTTCTAAGTTGCCAAGGCTGACCTCAAACGTTCCTCTTGCCTCAGCCTCCCTGGTGGCTGGCATGACAGGCATGCACCTGGGACTGTCACACTCGAGCCTGTGATGGGAACTCATGTGCATCTGTCCAGGGCTGAGCATGGTTAGGCAGAGCTGTGCTCCAGGCTCCCTGCAGGGCTGTGGAGGCTTCTGCTGCCCAGCAGCCCTGGTGCCATGGCCAGGGCTCCTCCCAGCCGAGGGCAGGCAGCTGCCCATTGCTGTAGGCTGACCTTATTTTCTTCTTATGGCACTCGTCCGTTCTCTGGAGTATGTTGTATGGTTTGTCCATTAGGAGTCTAACAGGTCCTCTAGAACCTTCAAACAATTAGTAAAATTCCTGAACAGTAAGTGAGCGCGCGCAGAAATTGGGCTAATATTTTGGGAAGAACAATTTTGGATGATATATTCATGGCTTGAATATATCATCCAACATGAAGTTACATTTTATTACTTACAAAATAATAAAATAATGAAGCAATACCATGGGCTGAGCTAAAATAGATCCTTAGGATCTTATGCATTCTGTAATAAATCTGTGTCACTTGAAGTATAGAGTTGATCGACTCTGAGTAATGAAACAGAAGTAAAGGTATCAAAGCCAATGATCATCTGTTTCCAATTTTCTGTGATTTGGTTCAAGTGGTAAAGTGGTGATATTTATTAATAATGGATCGAATAGGTTCACAATTGTTTTAGAGTACAATGAGATGCCTTCAAACTTTAGGCTACATGGGCACATTTGAGAACGGTTCCAGCCATTCTCTCATCCTTTGGGTCATTCCCCTCCTATGTCCTGTGAGACATTTTCTATGTGAGGCTTTAAGAAGAAGAAGAGAATATTCTGTAAAGAAAACCTTGTGATCTGTGCAGTATGAAGTTGAATGGATTCATTCAGAAATCAGAAATTCTATTGAAAGATATTTATTTGCATGAGCCAAATAAAACCTATTTTTAGGCATCCTGGTGAAGACAAGGTTTTATCTTTATGTCTCATTTTCTATGTTTTGTTGTTGTTGTTGTTGTTAGAATGAAATTCATATGTTGCCAGACCATTCTATCAGATGTGTAACTAGATGCCATTTAAATTACCCACTTTTACATGGTAGACAGTTTTTAATGAACACTGCCTGTCTGCACCTTTTTTAAAAACAGGACTGGGATCAGAAGCCCAAATACCAATGGTTAGCTGGAGCATATTTTTCATTTGGCCTATCTGTCAGTATTCCCTGAGGTCATCTGTGCAATCAGCTTCGTTACTCCTGCTCCCTCACTGGATTTCATAGAAACCATATGCTATGTATGAATCAGGGACACCAATCCCACAACATAGCATTCATGGAATATCCAAAGTCCCACTTTTCACTTCGCCATGCCTGAGATCAGCAGTAATATTTATCAGCAAATGTGAGATTTTCAAAGATCCAATTCTATGTGCTCCTTTCTCATAGAGCCTTAGGCAGGGATATAGCATACATAAATATTAAGTAAAGTCCATAGTTTTTAAAATGTCATCCATTGAATAGTTGACACATGTATGAGATACTTTTTATTTTGGAGGAGGTATTATTTAATAGGGAATTCCAACAGCTACCTAATAGTGAAATGAGAAGTCTTGCATCCATTTTATTTTGTTTCTGATGATTTTTATGAGTAAGGGTAAGATACTTCCTTGTTCTGATGCAGATGTTGCCCACTTTTGTGAATGGATGCGGGGTGTCACCTACTACTTGCATATCTGCATATTGGGCTTGACACTGCTATCGTACTTGGTAGTTGGCAAAAAGTCAATACTGAAGTTAAGCTCTTGTGTTCTAGCAGCAGAGCTGAAGATCCTTGATGTGCCACCTTCTGCAATCCATGCTGCTCTCTTCATGTTCCTTATTGACTTCCTGGTGAGGAGCATCATGGTCTCCTGGTCTTGAGAATGGCCAAGCATTGCTCTGTGAATGTGGAAGATGGGCATGTGGAAGGCTCCAGGGAGGAGGGATCATTGAACATGTACTCGAATCCATGTGCCTGTTGAATGACCTGTTTTTTTATTTTTGGGTTTTAAGGGAGACACTGCCCTAAAACACTTCTGTGCAGCTGGGGATGCAGGCTTCTGCTTCACCTTGCAGGAAGCATTAACGAATCCTTTCCAGAAGACATGAGAAGAGAGAAGTGAGCCTCTGGTATCATGCAGGTTCCTTGCATTGCCCATGGGCTAGAAGAGAGAAGAGTTGCTTCATGAGATTTGATCCCCTTTTTCCTGAAAAGTTCCACACAGAGGTGAGTCCCCAGCATGTTTAGAAATCATTTCAGACACCTTTCTGGACGGAATTGAATCAGAGCCCCTGATGATGTGGAAGAGCTAAAGATGGGTTTGCTATGAATTTTCTATTTCATTCATCAGGGCCTGAGTCAAGTCAGTCATTGTGCTGTCAACACATGAGCTGCTGGTCAAATGTGAGGAAGTGGTCTTGCTTTATGAAAACACCACCCTGATTCAGTGAGCCAGAGGCAGCCTGCAGTTCCTGTTTTCCTGTAAAGGCAAATTGCTGTGGATGGCCTCTGGCCTCGTCATGCAGCCCTGCTCAGAGTAGGGGATTGAGGGACCAGGCAGATCCCTAGTTCCTTTTGACCTTTATTGCCATTGGGCCACCCCAGGGTCCTTGGACTCTACCTGGTCTTCTGGCCTGGGTCAGGGGATGTGAGGTTTGGAATCCCCCTCTGTGGCAGGATCCCAGCCCCCCAGCCACTTGAGGTCAGCACATCCTTCCCTAATTGTGTTAGAGTTGGAGACTTCTCCCACCCATCCTCATCCATGCTCATCCCACATTTTGTAGCTTGGCACCTGAGGACCTTTATTCATTGACTTAGTTGTTAGTGATGATGGTTACTAAGACTAAGTGACTCTTTCGAGTCACATCACTTGCATGGTAGGGCTAGAGCATGGATCTTCCTAATTGATTTCATGGGACTCTCTCATGGAAACTGTGACTGCTTCCTAAACACACACTCTACATTTGGAGTGTCAAAATTCTTGCCACTGCCTCCTTGGCAAGTGTATCTTGTCTTCTACGTGGGAATTTCACAAATATTTTCCTTTGGTTTGTGGAGGTCATGCAGAAGGGATTTCATTTGAAATAGCCCAAACAAGAAATACCAGTTGTCTTTTTCGCACATGGATGTGTGTAGTGAACACCCCTTTCTGTGTGCTTGCATGAGTTACTCCTTTGAATTTGTTGAAGAATGGTTGGCTGGGGAGCAAGTTAACGAGAGATGGATATCAATGGTTGTCAAGTATTCTGACGTGAAGAATGTATTGAGGATGTGAAGGCTTTTCTAGCCAGTTCCTATGGCTCAGTCAGGGATCAGTCAGAGGATTCTGTCTGGTAGACTCTTTGGCACAGATGTCAAAGTGGCCTGGTCTTACCCTGTCCAGGACTGAATGCTGAGCTTGAGTGGGAGCTTCTTGTCATTTCAAGCATTTCCATGAGTCTGTCCTCTGTTCTCTTGTATCCAAGTGGTTTCTAATAGGAAAGCAGAACAAAAATTGAAAGTATGGTGATTGATTATTTTTACCAATGTTATTTCAATCCACTTTGTTTAATACGAAATTACCTTTATGCTAGTAAGATTTCATATGTGAGGAAATAATGAAAATATTGGGGTTAGGGGATGAGAATATGCAAATCAAACATTTTTGAGCACCAAGACCCGTTTTTTGTTTTTGTTTTTGTTTTTTTTTTTTTAACTTAAATAATATTAAGTGCCAGAGTACCACCGCTGCCATTCAGCCTCAACAACCTCCAGGTCCAGCCTCCAGGTGGCCCATTTCACCAGGGTGTGTGGGACCACACTGTCCTGGGATGAGAGAACAGTACCCACGGATGTTGACATCTCACAGAGTAGATATTGCCAGTGACAGTAGGGAGCTATTGGCACATGAGGAAGGGAAGAGCTCTCAGGATGGGAAGAGGGGGCCGCTTCGAGACTCATTGGGTATGGCACGAGGCTGCTGGGTGTGGTGTTGGCCTGGGCCCACTGAGTGGGGCAGATCCGTGGTCTGTGTTTCTGTACCCTCCTCTGTAGCCTGTGTTGGCAGCAGATCAGGGAATTGCGATCAGAAGTGCTCCCAGTAACACAGGCACCAGCCCCCAGAGTGTGTGCCTATCCGTTTCCCCACCTGGCCTGACTTAGTGCCTGTCTTGCCTCAGGGCTGAGACCCTACAATCTCTGATGAGGGTGTCTGTGGTCCAGATCCAACCTGCATGGCCAACATGCTCAGACCTTCAGCTGGGTCCTAGGCTGCTGCAACCAAACTCTGTTAACTGGGTGGCCGACAACAGAGGAAGTGTCTTCCGTTGAGCTCCAGAGGCTCAACACAGTAGGTGTTGGGCTGTCCCAGTGCCATAACCCCTCCCAGGTTTCAAGGGGACTGTCTCCCCAACTCTCCCAGCCCTTGCCCACTCTCCTATTGCTGCCCACGATCTGTGGTTCCCATATGGGCATCCCGCCCTGGCTCCAACCTCACATATCCGGTATCCCCCAGTCTCCCTGGTATCTGGGTCCAGACTCTCCTCTTCCTACAAGAATATCAGATATTGGATTTGGTCCCAGTTGATGCTGTGTTCCATCATGTGAGCTCTTAGCTTCATCACTGTGCAAAGACTCTTTTCCCACACAAGTTCGCACGGCTTTTGGCTGGCTAAGAATTTTCAGGCGACACTTTTCTAATGAGTACACTTTCCTTCCTTCCGATCTCCCACCAGTGAGCATTCCTCGCACCCTTGTCCTAGTTCCTTTATGGCAGTTTCCCTCCTTATGGCTGAGAGGACCTAGTGACCCCTGAATTCACACGTTCTCCTTAATCACCAACACACTGCAGAATTCTCCAGGGGGCCATATATGCTCCTGGAAGTTGGTGTTGGAAATAGTTCTCCATCCATTAATCACTCCCTCACTCACTAATGTCCTTGTGTCCTTGAGAAAGGCTCTCCCTTTCCTGGTTTTCCTGAATAGAAATCCTCTTGCCTCTTGGGTGAATAGGGTTATGGGTTGTGCAGAGGGTGTTGGTCCACTGAGCATCTTAGAGACTGTCCTTTATGGAGCCTAATGATCCTCACTGGGGAATGAGGCCAGGGTCCTAACTGTGGTTAGTTAGAGAGGGAAAGAAGGACAAGGGAAACTCAGATGTCCCTTCATGGCCCCTGGAGTTAGAGGACTTACCCCTTTGCACCTGGGATCAGGAGACCTCATTTCCTCGAGGACACGCACACTCAGACGTTAATCTTGAGTGTGGGTTCCTTTCTGGGGTCCAGGGCTGTTGTTAGCCACCAGGAATGACAGTGCTCTCCATGCTGAGTGGAGCCATTTTTGCCAGGAAAGAGAGCCCATGGTCACGCCTTGTGCAAAGCATCCCACGCCAGGGGCTCCCATGCCTACATTCCTGTCCTGAAAGGAAGCCACTCAGAGGCAAGGTGGGTCCAACCACCTCCCATGTGTTCACTCATCACTGTGTTCCAGCAGTCACCCCAGTGAACAGTCCTGATGGGATTGGATGTGGCTCAGAATGTCACCCTCATGAGCTCTACCCTGCCACAGCTGCAGTTCTGCAGTGGGAGAAACTCAAAACCTCAAAACACATGCACATGAAAGAAAAGAGCAAGAGCCAGAGCCCAAACAGGCCAGGTGTGGCAAAGACAGCTGGAGTGCCTAGGTTGGGACTCAGAATTATGTCAGTGGGGTGGCATTGCTGCTGGCACCAGCATGATAACCGAGAGCCAGCCCTGCTCATTTTGGGGAGCAGTGTGTTGGGGAAGGCAGCAGAAATTGAGAGGCAGGATTGAGTTTGGCCCTAGGAGGAGGTTGGGTAAGAGGCCAGTGTGGGTTGGAGAGCCTGGGCAGATAGACAGAGGCCAGGGCACACCCCAAAGCCTGGAGACTGCACTTGATGTCCAGGGTTGTGAAACACCACTTCCCCTCTTACTCACAACTGAGAGCATTGATGAGTTCAGTTTGTGTGCGGCTGCATCCAAGGTGGCTCGGCTAGGAACCTCTGTTTCCTTGACTCAGGAGGCTGGGAGTCCAGGCTCCACTGAGGCTCGGCTGGGAGGATCGGAGTCTGAGTTTATGCCTGTGTTCCCTGTAGGATCCATGTTGGCTGAGCCTCAGTGTTTTTGTAATGAGAGGATGGGTGACCGTCATGTCTTTATCACAGGACACACTTGCTAAATGGATTTATTTGCTCTGAGGAGGAAAGAGAGAGGGGGGAGTGGTGCTGGAGACAGGGATGCAGACAGGGGTCATGGACTTGGCATAACTCAGTCTTGGAGGTGATATCCCATCACCTGTACCCACTTCAATTCCCATGAATCCAGAGGCTGAGCCCCCTTGAGGTGAGGGGTGAACCGGTTCTGGGCAGCAGGATGCTGTGGTACCTCGGAGTCTCTGTGAGACCCCAACACTAGACACACTTGGCCCTTTTGAAATCTTAGGAGAAGCCTTGGGAAGTTGTATGGCAGAGGGGAGCAGCCTCTGCATCTCAGTCCCCTCCAACTTGCCATGGTGTAGAGAGGGAACTGCAGCCATGATGGGACGGACATTGGCCATGTCCCTGTGTGGGACACAGGCCTGATTGAGTTAGGGTGCATTCTTTGTCTCTCCCTTTCTTGTGATTATCCCATCTCTACATTTGTGCTTTAGCCACCTGTGAGTCCCATCTCTGGTTTCAGAGAGAACAGAGGGTGTTATGGGCCAATAGACACAATAAACCCTAGAGATTAGATGCTACCCTACTTTCCAGAAAAGACTGGGCACACCATGAGTTGCACAATGATGGGACCAGGGTCCAAAAGCTGCTGAGAGGGAAGGACTGGTTGTGAATGCATTTTTGAAGGCTCCAAGCTGGAACTCTAGTGGCACCAAGCAGGGCAGATGCTGGTGGGGATGTTTGGGTAGTTGTTGGTGAACACCTGCGCACCTGAGATGGGTAGGCATGGAGGAGAAATCGGCAGCCCATAGGGCTGTTGAAAGTGGTCTTATGTGAAAAGAGGCTCAGGTATGGGCACAGGAAATGACATCATTGCCTTGACAATGGATCAAACAGAACATGGAACCCTGGTATCCAGGCACCCACTTCACTGACCAAGCCATCCGAGCTCACTTGGTTGGAGCCACTGGAGGGAGAAGGATGTTCTCCTGTGGTTGCAGACAATGCCGAGCCTCAGGCTCCCAGGAATCTCAGGGGGGCCAACTAGCCCTTTTGTGGATACACTGGGTGAGGCTTCATCTTAGACGCCACAGCCTCTGGCGATTGTCGCAGAGGAGCTCAAGAGTAACAGTGAGTAGCACAGGGCAGGTGAGCCCAGCAGGCCCTCTAGTCTGATCCCTGATGAATGGCCCAGGACTCCTATTCTGACTCTGTGTGTGTGTGTGTGTGTGGTGTGTGTGTGTGTGTGTGTGTGTTTGTACTGATGGGAACTGTCCCATTGTGCTTTGACTCTAGTGTATTGGCACAAGTCATTTTTCTGTTTGTCACCATTTCCATTTTGAACCCACCATTCTTGGTCCCAACCCAGGGTGAAAATGATCAGAACACGGAGGAGCCCTTCAGGGTTCAGAGCCTTGAACCTTACAGGCAGGACCAGCTTAGGAATGAGCTCCTGCCTGTCATTTGTGGGAGGATCCTACATTTCAGCAGCAACATGGGGTTAATCTCCTGGGATTTCATCCCCACCCAGCAGGTGCTGGATCTCTTGTTCCCAAAACAGCCACCTTCTTCAGTCTTTACTCCTGGTGCCACTCCACATCCTCCAAGGGGACAAGAACCTCAGGTTCTTGATGGATGTTGTAGAATGCCCACAGAGCCAACTGCCAGGCTGGGTGGGGTGCAGTTGCTGGGCTTTGCTGATGTTGTCATCCCCCACAGTTCTTGGAACCTTCTGTGGCAGTGGCATCCAGGACCCCAGCAGCTGTGAGTAGCAGCTCCTCACTGCTTCACTCCAGCGAGCAGGTGGAAGACAGCCACGTTGTTCACGTCCTCCTAGAGGGACAGAGCCTGAGGGAGACAAAGCGCATCCCGGTAAGCCCGACAGCAGGGCTGCCTCCTGGGTGTCCACACAGTGGAAGGCAGGAGACACAGCCAACCCCAGGGCTATGGTGGGAAATAAAGAAGAGAGAGGTCCGTCTTAAGGGCTTGACCTGAGGAGGGAGAGCATCAGCATGCCCAGCTTCAGTGGTGAGTGGGCCTGTGTATTGTGGGTTTTGCAGGCCAGAAGTGCAGACGGAAGTGCTGTGGACAGATGAAGGCAGAGATATGTCCAGGGTGCAGGCTGCAGTGCCTAGAACTTGGTATTCTCAATGAGTGAAGTTGGAGCAGAGGAGGTGGCAGTGACTTGTCACATGTGTAGGAGGGGATGTGTTCCTGGTGGCAGGGAAGAGAACCTCCTTAGCATGACTAGGTGTAGGAATTTGTGGTCGGGATCACCTGGGGGGTCATGCCAAAGCTTCGGAATGTTAGGCTTTGCATGTAGGTAAATACGGAGCTAAAGGGGTTCTTGGCAGAATTTCTATGGATGTGCAGTAGACACGCTAATGCTGCAGGTGTCCAGCTGCAGAGGAGACATGTTCAGTGACTGCCAGTGCTGAGTCAAGTACATCATGACAACCAGACCCGCACCGAGCTTCCAGAGGCCAGGGCCTCTCAAAGCTATCATGAAGCACTCAAGTGCACACTCTTGTATCTGAGTCTGTTTTGTGTCGTGGCAGTCAGGACCCAAATTTTCAGTGCATCTGCCTCTTCCACCCACAAAGGCAGCCTGCATCCCAGATCACACTTGGTGCGCAGATCCCTGGCCCATTGCTCTCATCTCAGTGAGATGAGAGTGTGTCTGTGCATAGGCAGTTTGGTCCTTTGACATGAGTGGAATGTGGCTCCCCAGGGGGAGGGGAGATGGCAGGTACAGGCAGATATTTGTACCAGGATTGTTCTAGTAGCACATTGCAAGAACCCAGGTGGTATATGGAGGACACACTCAGGTAGCAGGATAAGAAGATTGTGCCCTTGTATATGTAGCTGAGATTTCTCCTGAATGTTTGACCACAGTCTTCTGGGTAGCTCTTCTAAAAGCCATTCTCTGATGACATTTGTCCCACCCTGATCCAGGTGACCTTTCAGGAGACGGTGACAAGCCTCATCCGCAGGGCCTTGGACCAAAATTTGTTGCAGCATGAGGATGTGGACAACTTTGAGCTGCTGTATATGATGTCTGAGGATGAGAGTAAGTAGGACAATCAGACAGTGGGGAGACATGATCCACAGTGGGCTCAGGATAACTGACAGCCAAGAGAAAGTGGGCCTTGGCCCCAAAATACCAAAGTGTGATGGGCCTGGCGGAGACTCTCAGGGGTTGTGGGTGTTTTGTGGTATAATCCTTGAGTGCCACCTAACAATTCTCTCCACTTCGCTCTGCAGAAATCAAGGTCTCTGACCACTCACTCGTGTGTCTGTCCATGAATCTGGGAATACAATATTTCATGGTGAGGAAACGCCCCCAGGTCAAGGGAAAGGAGGTAAACACCTACCTTATTCAAGCTGTGCATGTGCTGCCATTCCACTCCGACCTGAGGAAATAAGAAGCCTCAGCACCTGGACATATTTGCTGGAAGCCCATAGAGCCAACTGACAGTCTGGGGTGGCTTTCTGTTTCTGGGTTTGCTGATGTTCCATCCCCCACAGTTCTCAGAATCAACCTGCAAGTCCTCCAGCCCGCTTTCCCACAAGCAGGTGGGAGACACCTGCTTAATTCGTGTCCACTTAGAAACACAAAGTCCAGAGATGGCCAAGAGTGTTCTGGTAAGCCTGGGAGCAGGGGTGTCCCGTGGTGCTTACACCTGGGTGGGGAGCAGACACTGGTCCAATACCATGGACTACTCATGCCCTCTTGAATTTGGAGCTTCTGGATGATCAGGAGGATAGATGGGAATCAAGAAGGGAGAGGTCAGTGTGAAGGGCTGGAGCTGAGATGAGCGAGTGCAGCAGCTTGTCCACTGCCATGTCTGAGGGAGTCTGTGTGTCAGGTGGCAGCATGCAGTCCAGAAGGGCAGGGACAGGTATGGGTGACAGATGAGAATAGGACAGGAACTAGGTTGCAGGTTCCCTTGTATGGGATGCTGACGTCTATGGAGGAGGACAGCAGTGTGAGGTTCTCCATGTTCCTTGAACAAGGAGCTGAGAGAGTCTCTCTGCAGAGTCGATATGGATGTGGAGCAAGCACACTAAATGTCCAGGTAACCCAATGACCACCCTTGCCGGATGAGGTGCCCTCCTACATCCCAGCCAGCACTGAGCCTCTGGAGGCCAGGAGCTCTCGTGGCTATCTTTCAGCTCTCCTGTGTGTGGTCATGTTCCTGGGTCTGTTTTTGGCCCTGGCAATCCAGACCAAAGCCTCTAGGTTTTGTGCCTAGGCCATTCCCAATGCCGCCTGCATCCTCGGGCAGACCTGGGATCTTGGAGGCTATTGTCCCATTCCTCCCAACTTGTGGGATGAGATTGCATCTGTATGCAGGTAGTGGGGTCCTTTCACTCCGAGAGGAGTGCAGCTCCACAAAGAGCAATGGCAGGCCCAGGAAGTCCTATGTACAAGGATTGGGCTAGTAGCCTGTGGGAAGAGCCCACACGATGAGCAGGAGGTCAGCCTCGGGTAGTAGGGTCATGGATGTTGCCCTTGCATTTAGAGTGGAGGTGCCTCCAGAATGCCCCTGCCCACTGTCCTTGAGTAGTCACTTCAAGGCCCATTTCCTGAAGGCCTGTCTCCCATGCTGCTCCAGGTGACCTGCCACGATAGGGCTCCTGTCGTCATCCGCAGCGCCCTCGACCTACACTTCCTTACTGAGGAGAATCCAGAGGATTATGAGCTGGGCCAAATCATCTCTCGCCGTCAGAGTAAGTGAGACAATCAGATAGCAGAGAGCAAGGGTCAGGATGTGGACTCAGGTCAACTCTTAGCAACAAAGAGTAGTCTCTGACCCCCAAGAACACTCCAACAGGTGTGTTGGGTTCGTGCACAAAGCCAACTGCACTTCTGCTGGTGGAAGGTCTTGAGGTCCAATGGTATACCCCGGTGGATATTGCGGCTCCCCACCAGGTGCCCTCCCCTGGACATGAACAGGCATCCAAAGCTGACATCTTTGAGGAGTGAGGAGGAAAGCCTCTCTCCAGGAGCAGTATGTTTTCATGGTCTGGGATAGGAGTGGTTTCAAAGGAACATGGGAATGCATGGGCTAAAGAGGGAACTGGCATTTTGTGGACTGAAGCAGTACTATTGAAAGCCTTCTGTGTGACCAAAAAACCACTGCCTGGGCAGAGCATTGCCAGGATTCTAGCAAGCAGTAACAGGATGAAATTGGGAAGAAAACACAGCCTGGGAGACAGCCTGAATCATCTGTTTTTGCATAAATTCCATGGTCTTACGCACCTGAGTCCACTAGGCAAGGAGTGATCACAATAGCCAGGTTGTGATCCCTAACTAAAGTCAGATGAGGGCTTCCTGAGCACGTAGCCACAGAGCTCATCTGATAATAATGCCAGCGCTTTTTCGTTGGTTGGTTGGTTGGTTTTTGTGAGCCAAACACCACAGCAGCCATTATCCCAGCCTATGTACCCTGAAGACCACCATCCCTATGAGTTCTAGGATCACTTGTCTCCTATCTTAACCTACTGTTAGGTTAGTAGAGTCTATGGAAGAGGAAGTCTGTCTGGGGCCTTGGTAGCCTAAGAAATTCATAGCAGAGATCTCCACATCCAACCCAGAAGGGATGGAGAACAGGCTCTAGGTTAGAGGAGGGCGACAGGAAACACATGTTCAGAGGAAGGAGAAGCGGCTGTTGTATTCCCCCACTCGGGGTCATGGCACCACTAGGCCATACAGCATGTTGGAGGGAAGCAGTCCCTTTGCTGGTCTTTGGAACCATTGTTCTCAGTAGGGCAGTATTTGGAATGTGGCCTCCATTCTCAGAAGCCTGGTTCACATGGAGGCGGGCTCCACCAACGCAGAAGCATGGCTCTAACGTGGTATCCGTGCTGGTCAGCCTGTCCTCACTGTGGCCATACTTGAGGAAAATAACTCAGAGGAGGAATCCTAGGCCTTTTTTCTCTGGGTTTCATAGCTTTCTCTTTGGTTGTGCACTGAGGCTGTCCATAAAGCTCTAGTGTGTGGCAGTGGAGAGCTCCTCAGCCCTTGCCACAAAGGCATAGACTGGGAGAGAGAGAACGAGGCTGGCAGAGAGGGAGAGAGAGAAAGATGGAGAGGGAGGACCTCTCCTTGGAGAATGAGGATTCAGTGGAGCCAACAGGAACAAGGTACGGTTGCCCAGGGCACAACCCTATTTAGGTCTTACTCCAAACATGCTCAACCTTTCTTCCAGTCCCTCCCACCCCCCAGTAGTGTATTCATCTTGAATGAGAATTTCATGTTGACATCAGAGCACTCACCATCCAATGCTTCCCTCCAAACCCACCTATGAAGATGGCTCATGTGGGGACTGAATCTTCGGCACAGGAGCCTTTTGTGGGAGATTTCAGATGCAAACCCTAGTGGTGTGCTTTGGCAGATGCAAGAGGACCTGAGATATTCTGGAGTCCAAAGCCTTCGGTAGGAACAGACATTAGGTCTGTTGAAGTGCTCTGCCTAGTTCTTCCTCAGGGAGGACTGTGGAGGCTGTCTTTGTTGGTATTGGTGCTGAATTGGAGAGCTCTCAGGTGTGTGGCTCTGGCCTTTTCTGGCACAGGCTCTCAGATGTTGGCGTGTCCTAGGGAGCACCTCCTGAGTGCCACCTTCTTTTTGTACACCCCTCTCTCCCCAGAGCTGAGGATTCCAGCAGAGGCCAACGTATTTTATGCCAAGAATCCTCACAAAAAATCCAACTTTGTGCTGAGGAAAAGGAGCCTCTCCCAAAAGAATGATGGGTGGATCGAGCCTCCCTCTCGTCCTGCAAAGAAGGCTCCAGCCCTCCTGAGGATGCTTGCAAAACCATTCTGTTGCTGTGTGCCTGGGCGGGGCTGAGGCAGCCCAGGAATATTTACATTGATTACTATTTTCTTCAAAGTTTGAATCTATAGTTTGCCATTGTCCTTGACCTTGTTTAGTTACACAGTTGTTACTCTATCCTGTATTTGTTGTTTCCATTAATATATTATTATTATTTTAAAATATATATGTTTTTGTTACCTGATCTACTGTGATGATTTGAGTATACTAAATGTAGCAGTGAGTCCTAAAGGACACATCCAAACCAACAGGAAGGAATGTTTCATTCTATCAGCAAGAACTTTGGTTTTTAGGAGTTTGGCAGATGGCATTATCTGAGTCAGTTTTCCAATGGGGGCAATGAAGTATCAGCTGTGATGGTACAAACACAAACAAAGACACACAAACACACACAAGAGCACACACACTCACTGAGAGATAGATAGACAGATGGAGTTGGTCTCTGCTGAAATACTTTGGAGACATGGTTCTGATTTCTCCCCTTTTGGAGTATTTTCAATTGCACAAGGTGTCTTGCAAATGAACCCATGTCTGAGGAAGACATGCATGTGTACTTCACATGCCACTTTTCACATAGCAGGAAGGTCATGTAATATTTTTCATGCAGCTGTCTTTTGACTGTGAACCATCCCATGAGGTCAGCTGTGGAATTTTCAACTTGTAGCATCACAATGGGGATCCACTCTTTGGATTTGGGGATATTTCCGATTTTCTTGATTCAGATTGGAATGATATATATATTAGTTTTTGATGAAAATTCTGCATTTGATGGTAATGAATGTCGTGCATCTAGGAATCTGTAGAGTGCAGACAATGAATGGATGCCTACTGTTGTCTGGACTGGTCTGAAAAGTCCTGTAGCATCTGAGCATGTGTGAGGGCTGTACAGGTCTTGCCAAAAGTCCAGGTCAGATGATCCTGCACAAAGCTGAACTCCTAGTGGTCTCCACAACAGTGTAAGGGCCAAGGAGAAACTCACTTCCACATAGAAGTTGGGAAGCTACCTTATGAAGGTGATCATAGATACGGGATTATTAATATATCCAGGTTGGCATCTATTATTTTTTTAGCTTTTGACTTTCGCAGCTGTGGGCATCTTGACAACCATGAACTCCCTGTAAGCACAGACAACTCTATAAGAACCTGAGGATAAATTTCCCTGTGCATGTCCCCTTGTGAAACTGGTTAAGCACCGCCTGGTTTACACACAGGTGGAATTTCTAGGTCAAAGTGTGCATGTTTACTTCTTTGACTAAGCACTGCCAGGTGGCTCTTCTGCATAGCTCTACCTGTGGCCAGGATTGTATTATCTAGCTTTCTAACTTTTGCATGTTGAGTAGATACATAGTGGGAACACACTGTTTTTGTTGGTATTTTTCTTGGTATCTATTCTGATGCTTTTCACTGGGGGATTTTTTCCTGTGAAAATGGGCTTCCTCTACTTGACCTTATTTTCTTCTTTTTAAAATTTTTTCAATGTGACTTTTTAATTTTAGTTTTATTAAAGACATTGCCCCTTGCTTGCATAGTCTATATCTAAAGCACTAGTCCTTGCTCCAAGGCCCAGCTTGCTCTCAGCTGCCCCAGGAGGGGAACAGTCTTTGGCGGTAGACAAGAGACACCCCTGCAGGGGGCACAAGTGCTTTGGCCCTCTGGTGTCTTGCCAGCAGTGCTTCCCATGCTCACAGAGGGTTTCAGACACTGAGTCAATGGTCCAGGTGGTCTTTTGTTCAGTCTGATCTCAAATTGAGCTCCTCTGAGAGGTCATATTGAAGTCCTTGTGTGTACCTGACCCATCATTTTAAACAATATTCCAAGTTCACTTTTTGTGTGTACGTGGGTTCTGGGGATTGAACCCAGGGCCTTGAGCCTGTGAGGCAAGTGACCTACCTGAGCTACACCCTCAGAGACCCCTGTAAAAGTATTTCCCCTTTGCCTCGGGGTCTAAGTTGCCAAGGCTGACCTCAAACGTTCCTCTTGCCTCAGCCTCCCTGGTGGCTGGCATGACAGGCATGCACCTGGGACTGTCACACTCGAGCCTGTGATGGGAACTCATGTGCATCTGTCCAGGGCTGAGCATGGTTAGGCAGAGCTGTGCTCCAGGCTCCCTGCAGGGCTGTGGAGGCTTCTGCTGCCCAGCAGCCCTGGTGCCATGGCCAGGGCTCCTCCCAGCCGAGGGCAGGCAGCTGCCCATTGCTGTAGGCTGACCTTATTTTCTTCTTATGGCACTCGTCCGTTCTCTGGAGTATGTTGTATGGTTTGTCCATTAGGAGTCTAACAGGTCCTCTAGAACCTTCAAACAATTAGTAAAATTCCTGAACAGTAAGTGAGCGCGCACAGAAATTGGGCTAATATTTTGGGAAGAACAATGTTGGATGATATATTCATGGCTTGAATATATCATCCAACATGAAGTTATATTTTATTACTTACAAAATAATAAAATAATGAAGCAATACCATGGGCTGAGCTAAAATAGATCCTTAGGATCTTAGGCATTCTGTAATAAATCTGTGTCACTTGAAGTATAGAGTTGATCGACTCTGAGTAATGAAACAGAAGTAAAGGTATCAAAGCCAATGATCATCTGTTTCCAATTTTCTGTGATTTGGTTCAAGTGGTAAAGTGGTGATATTTATTAATAATGGATCAAATAGGTTCATAATTGTTTTAGAGTACAATTAGATGCCTTCAAACTTTAGCCCTCCTATGTCCTGTGAGACATTTTCTATGTGAGGCTTTAAGAAGAAGAAGAGAATATTCTGTAAAGAAAACCTTGTGATCTGTGCAGTATGAAGTTGAATGGATTCATTCAGAAATCAGAAATTCTATTGAAAGATATTTATTGGCATGAGCCAAATAAAACCTATTTTTAGGCATCCTGGTGAAGACAAGGTTTTATCTTTATGTCTCATTTTCTATGTTTTGTTGTTGTTGTTGTTGTTAGAATGAAATTCATATGTTGCCAGACCATTCTATCAGATGTGTAACTAGATGCCATTTAAATTACCCACTTTTACATGGTAGACAGTTTTTAATGAACACTGCCTGTCTGCACCTTTTTTAAAAACAGGACTGGGATCAGAAGCCCAAATACCAATGGTTAGCTGGAACATATTTTTCATTTGGCCTATCTGTCAGTATTCCCTGAGGTCATCTGTGCAATCAGCTTCGTTACTCCTGCTCCCTCACTGGATTTCATAGAAACCATATGCTATGTATGAATCAGGGACACCAATCCCACAACATAGCATTCTTGGAATATCCAAAGTCCCACTTTTCACTTCGCCATGCCTGAGATCAGCAGTAATATTTATCAGCAAATGTGAGATTTTCAAAGATCCAATTCTATGTGCTCCTTTCTCATAGAGCCTTAGGCAGGGATATAGCATACATAAATATTAAGTAAAGTCCATAGTTTTTAAAATGTCATCCATTGAATAGTTGACACATGTCTGAGATACTTTTTATTTTGGAGGAGGTATTATTTAATAGGGAATTCCAACAGCTACCTAATAGTGAAATGAGAAGTCTTGCATCCATTTTATTTTGTTTCTGATGATTTTTATGAGTAAGGGTAAGATACTTCCTTGTTCTGATGCAGATGTTGCCCACTTTTGTGAATGGATGCGGGGTGTCACCTACTACTTGCATATCTGCATATTGGGCTTGACACTGCTATCGTACTTGGTAGTTGGCAAAAAGTCAATACTGAAGTTAAGCTCTTGTGTTCTAGCAGCAGAGCTGAAGATCCTTGATGTGCCACCTTCTGCAATCCATGCTGCTCTCTTCATGTTCCTTATTGACTTCCTGGTGAGGAGCATCATGGTCTCCTGGTCTTGAGAATGGCCAAGCATTGCTCTGTGAATGTGGAAGATGGGCATGTGGAAGGCTCCAGGGAGGAGGGATCATTGAACATGTACTCGAATCCATGTGCCTGTTGAATGACCTGTTTTTTTTATTTTTGGGTTTTAAGGGAGACACTGCCCTAAAACACTTCTGTGCAGCTGGGGATGCAGGCTTCTGCTTCACCTTGCAGGAAGCATTAACGAATCCTTTCCAGAAGACATGAGAAGAGAGAAGTGAGCCTCTGGTATCATGCAGGTTCCTTGCATTGCCCATGGGCTAGAAGAGAGAAGAGTTGCTTCATGAGATTTGATCCCCTTTTTCCTGAAAAGTTCCACACAGAGGTGAGTCCCCAGCATGTTTAGAAATCATTTCAGACACCTTTCTGGACGGAATTGAATCAGAGCCCCTGATGATGTGGAAGAGCTAAAGATGGGTTTGCTATGAATTTTCTATTTCATTCATCAGGGCCTGAGTCAAGTCAGTCATTGTGCTGTCAACACATGAGCTGCTGGTCAAATGTGAGGAAGTGGTCTTGCTTTATGAAAACACCACCCTGATTCAGTGAGCCAGAGGCAGCCTGCAGTCCCTGTTTTCCTGTAAAGGCAGATTGCTGTGGATGGCCTCTGGCCTCGTCATGCAGCCCTGCTCAGAGTAGGGGATTGAGGGACCAGGCAGATCCCTAGTTCCTTTTGACCTTTATTGCCATTGGGCCACCCCAGGGTCCTTGGACTCTACCTGGTCTTCTGGCCTGGGTCAGGGGATGTGAGGTTTGGAATCCCCCTCTGTGGCAGGATCCCAGCCCCCCAGCCACTTGAGGTCAGCACATCCTTCCCTAATTGTGTTAGAGTTGGAGACTTCTCCCACCCATCCTCATCCATGCTCATCCCACATTTTGTAGCTTGGCACCTGAGGACCTTTATTCATTGACTTAGTTGTTAGTGATGATGGTTACTAAGACTAAGTGACTCTTTCGAGTCACATCACTTGCATGGTAGGGCTAGAGCATGGATCTTCCTAATTGATTTCATGGGACTCTCTCATGGAAACTGTGACTGCTTCCTAAACACACACTCTACATTTGGAGTGTCAAAATTCTTGCCACTGCCTCCTTGGCAAGTGTATCTTGTCTTCTACGTGGGAATTTCACAAATATTTTCCTTTGGTTTGTGGAGGTCATGCAGAAGGGATTTCATTTGAAATAGCCCAAACAAGAAATACCAGTTGTCTTTTTCGCACATGGATGTGTGTAGTGAACACCCCTTTCTGTGTGCTTGCATGAGTTACTCCTTTGAATTTGTTGAAGAATGGTTGGCTGGGGAGCAAGTTAACGAGAGATGGATATCAATGGTTGTCAAGTATTCTGACGTGAAGAATGTATTGAGGATGTGAAGGCTTTTCTAGCCAGTTCCTATGGCTCAGTCAGGGATCAGTCAGAGGATTCTGTCTGGTAGACTCTTTGGCACAGATGTCAAAGTGGCCTGGTCTTACCCTGTCCAGGACTGAATGCTGAGCTTGAGTGGGAGCTTCTTGTCATTTCAAGCATTTCCATGAGTCTGTCCTCTGTTCTCTTGTATCCAAGTGGTTTCTAATAGGAAAGCAGAACAAAAATTGAAAGTATGGTGATTGATTATTTTTACCAATGTTATTTCAATCCACTTTGTTTAATACGAAATTACCTTTATGCTAGTAAGATTTCATATGTGAGGAAATAATGAAAATATTGGGGTTAGGGGATGAGAATATGCAAATCAAACATTTTTGAGCACCAAGACCCGTTTTTTGTTTTTGTTTTTGTTTTTTTTTTTAACTTAAATAATATTAAGTGCCAGAGTACCACCGCTGCCATTCAGCCTCAACAACCTCCAGGTGGCCCATTTCACCAGGGCGTGTGGGACCACACTGTCCTGGGATGAGAGAACAGTACCCACGGATGTTGACATCTCACAGAGTAGATATTGCCAGTGACAGTAGGGAGCTATTGGCACATGAGGAAGGGAAGAGCTCTCAGGATGGGAAGAGGGGGCCGCTTCGAGACTCATTGGGTATGGCACGAGGCTGCTGGGTGTGGTGTTGGCCTGGGCCCACTGAGTGGGGCAGATCCGTGGTCTGTGTTTCTGTACCCTCCTCTGTAGCCTGTGTTGGCAGCAGATCAGGGAATTGCGATCAGAAGTGCTCCCAGTAACACAGGCACCAGCCCCCAGAGTGTGTGCCTATCCGTTTCCCCACCTGGCCTGACTTAGTGCCTGTCTTGCCTCAGGGCTGAGACCCTACAATCTCTGATGAGGGTGTCTGTGGTCCAGATCCAACCTGCATGGCCAACATGCTCAGACCTTCAGCTGGGTCCTAGGCTGCTGCAACCAAACTCTGTTAACTGGGTGGCCGACAACAGAGGAAGTGTCTTCCGTTGAGCTCCAGAGGCTCAACACAGTAGGTGTTGGGCTGTCCCAGTGCCATAACCCCTCCCAGGTTTCAAGGGGACTGTCTCCCCAACTCTCCCAGCCCTTGCCCACTCTCCTATTGCTGCCCACGATCTGTGGTTCCCATATGGGCATCCCGCCCTGGCTCCAACCTCACATATCCGGTATCCCCCAGTCTCCCTGGTATCTGGGTCCAGACTCTCCTCTTCCTACAAGAATATCAGATATTGGATTTGGTCCCAGTTGATGCTGTGTTCCATCATGTGAGCTCTTAGCTTCATCACTGTGCAAAGACTCTTTTCCCACACAAGTTCGCACGGCTTTTGGCTGGCTAAGAATTTTCAGGCGACACTTTTCTAATGAGTACACTTTCCTTCCTTCCGATCTCCCACCAGTGAGCATTCCTCGCACCCTTGTCCTAGTTCCTTTATGGCAGTTTCCCTCCTTATGGCTGAGAGGACCTAGTGACCCCTGAATTCACACGTTCTCCTTAATCACCAACACACTGCAGAATTCTCCAGGGGGCCATATATGCTCCTGGAAGTTGGTGTTGGAAATAGTTCTCCATCCATTAATCACTCCCTCACTCACTAATGTCCTTGTGTCCTTGAGAAAGGCTCTCCCTTTCCTGGTTTTCCTGAATAGAAATCCTCTTGCCTCTTGGGTGAATAGGGTTATGGGTTGTGCAGAGGGTGTTGGTCCACTGAGCATCTTAGAGACTGTCCTTTATGGAGCCTAATGATCCTCACTGGGGAATGAGGCCAGGGTCCTAACTGTGGTTAGTTAGAGAGGGAAAGAAGGACGAGGGAAACTCAGATGTCCCTTCATGGCCCCTGGAGTTAGAGGACTTACCCCTTTGCACCTGGGATCAGGAGACCTCATTTCCTCGAGGACACGCACACTCAGACGTTAATCTTGAGTGTGGGTTCCTTTCTGGGGTCCAGGGCTGTTGTTAGCCACCAGGAATGACAGTGCTCTCCATGCTGAGTGGAGCCATTTTTGCCAGGAAAGAGAGCCCATGGTCACGCCTTGTGCAAAGCATCCCACGCCAGGGGCTCCCATGCCTACATTCCTGTCCTGAAAGGAAGCCACTCAGAGGCAAGGTGGGTCCAACCACCTCCCATGTGTTCACTCATCACTGTGTTCCAGCAGTCACCCCAGTGAACAGTCCTGATGGGATTGGATGTGGCTCAGAATGTCACCCTCATGAGCTCTACCCTGCCACAGCTGCAGTTCTGCAGTGGGAGAAACTCAAAACCTCAAAACACATGCACATGAAAGAAAAGAGCAAGAGCCAGAGCCCAAACAGGCCAGGTGTGGCAAAGACAGCTGGAGTGCCTAGGTTGGGACTCAGAATTATGTCAGTGGGGTGGCATTGCTGCTGGCACCAGCATGATAACCGAGAGCCAGCCCTGCTCATTTTGGGGAGCAGTGTGTTGGGGAAGGCAGCAGAAATTGAGAGGCAGGATTGAGTTTGGCCCTAGGAGGAGGTTGGGTAAGAGGCCAGTGTGGGTTGGAGAGCCTGGGCAGATAGACAGAGGCCAGGGCACACCCCAAAGCCTGGAGACTGCACTTGATGTCCAGGGTTGTGAAACACCACTTCCCCTCTTACTCACAACTGAGAGCAAGGGGCATTGATGAGTTCAGTTTGTGTGCGGCTGCATCCAAGGTGGCTCGGCTAGGAACCTCTGTTTCCTTGACTCAGGAGGCTGGGAGTCCAGGCTCCACTGAGGCTCGGCTGGGAGGATCGGAGTCTGAGTTTATGCCTGTGTTCCCTGTAGGATCCATGTTGGCTGAGCCTCAGTGTTTTTGTAATGAGAGGATGGGTGACCGTCATGTCTTTATCACAGGACACACTTGCTAAATGGATTTGTTTGCTCTGAGGAGGAAAGAGAGAGGGGGGAGTGGTGCTGGAGACAGGGATGCAGACAGGGGTCATGGACTTGGCATAACTCAGTCTTGGAGGTGATATCCCATCACCTGTACCCACTTCAATTCCCATGAATCCAGAGGCTGAGCCCCCTTGAGGTGAGGGGTGAACCGGTTCTGGGCAGCAGGATGCTGTGGTACCTCGGAGTCTCTGTGAGACCCCAACACTAGACACACTTGGCCCTTTTGAAATCTTAGGAGAAGCCTTGGGAAGTTGTATGGCAGAGGGGAGCAGCCTCTGCATCTCAGTCCCCTCCAACTTGCCATGGTGTAGAGAGGGAACTGCAGCCACGATGGGACGGACATTGGCCATGTCCCTGTGTGGGACACAGGCCTGATTGAGTTAGGGTGCATTCTTTGTCTCTCCCTTTCTTGTGATTATCCCATCTCTACATTTGTGCTTTAGCCACCTGTGAGTCCCATCTCTGGTTTCAGAGAGAACAGAGGGTGTTATGGGCCAATAGACACAATAAACCCTAGAGATTAGATGCTACCCTACTTTCCAGAAAAGACTGGGCACACCATGAGTTGCACAATGATGGGACCAGGGTCCAAAAGCTGCTGAGAGGGAAGGACTGGTTGTGAATGCATTTTTGAAGACTCCAAGCTGGAACTCTAGTGGCACCAAGCAGGGCAGATGCTGGTGGGGATGTTTGGGTAGTTGTTGGTGAACACCTGCGCACCTGAGATGGGTAGGCATGGAGGAGAAATCGGCAGCCCATAGGGCTGTTGAAAGTGGTCTTATGTGAAAAGAGGCTCAGGTATGGGCACAGGAAATGACATCATTGCCTTGACAATGGATCAAACAGAACATGGAACCCTGGTATCCAGGCACCCACTTCACTGACCAAGCCATCCGAGCTCACTTGGTTGGAGCCACTGGAGGGAGAAGGATGTTCTCCTGTGGTTGCAGACAATGCCGAGCCTCAGGCTCCCAGGAATCTCAGGGGGGCCAACTAGCCCTTTTGTGGATACACTGGGTGAGGCTTCATCTTAGACGCCAGAGCCTCTGGCGATTGTCGCAGAGGAGCTCAAGAGTAACAGTGAGTAGCACACGGCAGGTGAGCCCAGCAGGCCCTCTAGTCTGATCCCTGATGAATGGCCCAGGACTCCTATTCTGACTCTGTGTGTGTGTGTGTGTGTGTGTGTGTGTGTGTGTGTGTGTGTTTGTACTGATGGGAACTGTCCCATTGTGCTTTGACTCTAGTGTATTGGCACAAGTCATTTTTCTGTTTGTCACCATTTCCATTTTGAACCCACCATTCTTGGTCCCAACCCAGGGTGAAAATGATCAGAACACGGAGGAGCCCTTCAGGGTTCAGAGCCTTGAACCTTACAGGCAGGACCAGCTTAGGAATGAGCTCCTGCCTGTCATTTGTGGGAGGAACCTACATTTCAGCAGCAACATGGGGTTAATCTCCTGGGATTTCATCCCCACCCAGCAGGTGCTGGATCTCTTGTTCCCAAAACAGCCACCTTCTTCAGTCTTTACTCCTGGTGCCACTCCACATCCTCCAAGGGGACAAGAACCTCAGGTTCTGGATGGATGTTGTAGAATGCCCACAGAGCCAACTGCCAGGCTGGGTGGGGTGCAGTTGCTGGGCTTTGCTGATGTTGTCATCCCCCACAGTTCTTGGAACCTTCTGTGGCAGTGGCATCCAGGACCCCAGCAGCTGTGAGTAGCAGCTCCTCACGGCTTCACTCCAGCGAGCAGGTGGAAGACAGCCGCGTTGTTCACGTCCTCCTAGAGGGACAGAGCCTGAGGGAGACAAAGCGCATCCCGGTAAGCCCGACAGCAGGGCTGCCTCCTGGGTGTCCACACAGTGGAAGGCAGGAGACACAGCCAACCCCAGGGCTATGGTGGGAAATAAAGAAGAGAGAGGTCCGTCTTAAGGGCTTGACCTGAGGAGGGAGAGCATCAGCATGCCCAGCTTCAGTGGTGAGTGGGCCTGTGTATTGTGGGTTTTGCAGGCCAGAAGTGCAGACGGAAGTGCTGTGGACAGATGAAGGCAGAGATATGTCCAGGGTGCAGGCTGCAGTGCCTAGAACTTGGTATTCTCAATGAGTGAAGTTGGAGCAGAGGAGGTGGCAGTGACTTGTCACATGTGTAGGAGGGGATGTGTTCCTGGTGGCAGGGAAGAGAACCTCCTTAGCATGACTAGGTGTAGGAATTTGGGGTCGGGATCACCTGGGGGGTCATGCCAAAGCTTCGGAATGTTAGGCTTTGCATGTAGGTAAATACGGAGCTAAAGGGGTTCTTGGCAGAATTTCTATGGATGTGCAGTAGACACGCTAATGCTGCAGGTGTCCAGCTGCAGAGGAGACATGTTCAGTGACTGCCAGTGCTGAGTCAAGTACATCATTACAACCAGACCCGCACCGAGCTTCCAGAGGCCAGGGCCTCTCAAAGCTATCATGAAGCACTCAAGTGCACACTCTTGTATCTGAGTCTGTTTTGTGTCGTGGCAGTCAGGACCCAAATTTTCAGTGCATCTGCCTCTTCCACCCACAAAGGCAGCCTGCATCCCAGATCACACTTGGTGCGCAGATCCCTGGCCCATTGCTCTCATCTCAGTGAGATGAGAGTGTGTCTGTGCATAGGCAGTTTGGTCCTTTGACATGAGTGGAATGTGGCTCCCCAGGGGGAGGGGAGATGGCAGGTACAGGCAGATATTTGTACCAGGATTGTTCTAGTAGCACATTGCAAGAACCCAGGTGGTATATGGAGGACACACTCAGGTAGCAGGATAACAAGATTGTGCCCTTGTATATGTAGCTGAGATTTCTCCTGAATGTTTGACCACAGTCTTCTGGGTAGCTCTTCTAAAAGCCATTCTCTGATGACATTTGTCCCACCCTGATCCAGGTGACCTTTCAGGAGACGGTGACAAGCCTCATCCGCAGGGCCTTGGACCAAAATTCGTTGCAGCATGAGGATGTGGACAACTTTGAGCTGCTGTATATGATGTCTGAGGATGAGAGTAAGTAGGACAATCAGACAGTGGGGAGACATGATCCACAGTGGGCTCAGGATAACTGACAGCCAAGAGAAAGTGGGCCTTGGCCCCAAAATACCAAAGTGTGATGGGCCTGGCGGAGACTCTCAGGGGTTGTGGGTGTTTTGTGGTATAATCCTTGAGTGCCACCTAACAATTCTCTCCACTTCGCTCTGCAGAAATCAAGGTCTCTGACCACTCACTCGTGTGTCTGTCCATGAATCTGGGAATACAATATTTCATGGTGAGGAAACGCCCCCAGGTCAAGGGAAAGGAGGTAAACACCTACCTTATTCAAGCTGTGCATGTGCTGCCATTCCACTCCGACCTGAGGAAATAAGAAGCCTCAGCACCTGGACATATTTGCTGGAAGCCCATAGAGCCAACTGACAGTCTGGGGTGGCTTTCTGTTTCTGGGTTTGCTGATGTTCCATCCCCCACAGTTCTCAGAATCAACCTGCAAGTCCTCCAGGCCGCTTTCCCACAAGCAGGTGGGAGACACCTGCTTAATTCGTGTCCACTTAGAAACACAAAGTCCAGAGATGGCCAAGAGTGTTCTGGTAAGCCTGGGAGCAGGGGTGTCCCGTGGTGCTTACACCTGGGTGGGGAGCAGACACTGGTCCAATACCATGGACTACTCATGCCCTCTTGAATTTGGAGCTTCTGGATGATCAGGAGGATAGATGGGAATCAAGAAGGGAGAGGTCAGTGTGAAGGGCTGGAGCTGAGATGAGCGAGTGCAGCAGCTTGTCCACTGCCATGTCTGAGGGAGTCTGTGTGTCAGGTGGCAGCATGCAGTCCAGAAGGGCAGGGACAGGTATGGGTGACAGATGAGAATAGGACAGGAACTAGGTTGCAGGTTCCCTTGTATGGGATGCTGACGTCTATGGAGGAGGACAGCAGTGTGAGGTTCTCCATGTTCCTTGAACAAGGAGCTGAGAGAGTCTCTCTGCAGAGTCGATATGGATGTGGAGCAAGCACACTAAATGTCCAGGTAACCCAATGACCACCCTTGCCGGATGAGGTGCCCTCCTACATCCCAGCCAGCACTGAGCCTCTGGAGGCCAGGAGCTCTCGTGGCTATCTTTCAGCTCTCCTGTGTGTGGTCATGTTCCTGGGTCTGTTTTTGGCCCTGGCAATCCAGACCAAAGCCTCTAGGTTTTGTGCCTAGGCCATTCCCAATGCCGCCTGCATCCTCGGGCAGACCTGGGATCTTGGAGGCTATTGTCCCATTCCTCCCAACTTGTGGGATGAGATTGCATCTGTATGCAGGTAGTGGGGTCCTTTCACTCCGAGAGGAGTGCAGCTCCACAAAGAGCAATGGCAGGCCCAGGAAGTCCTATGTACAAGGATTGGGCTAGTAGCCTGTGGGAAGAGCCCACACGATGAGCAGGAGGTCAGCCTCGGGTAGTAGGGTCATGGATGTTGCCCTTGTATTTAGAGTGGAGGTGCCTCCAGAATGCCCCTGCCCACTGTCCTTGAGTAGTCACTTCAAGGCCCATTTCCTGAAGGCCTGTCTCCCATGCTGCTCCAGGTGACCTGCCACGATAGGGCTCCTGTCGTCATCCGCAGCGCCCTCGACCTACACTTCCTTACTGAGGAGAATCCAGAGGATTATGAGCTGGGCCAAATCATCTCTCGCCGTCAGAGTAAGTGAGACAATCAGATAGCAGAGAGCAAGGGTCAGGATGTGGACTCAGGTCAACTCTTAGCAACAAAGAGTAGTCTCTGACCCCCAAGAACACTCCAACAGGTGTGTTGGGTTCGTGCACAAAGCCAACTGCACTTCTGCTGGTGGAAGGTCTTGAGGTCCAATGGTATACCCCGGTGGATATTGCGGCTCCCCACCAGGTGCCCTCCCCTGGACATGAACAGGCATCCAAAGCTGACATCTTTGAGGAGTGAGGAGGAAAGCCTCTCTCCAGGAGCAGTATGTTTTCATGGTCTGGGATAGGAGTGGTTTCAAAGGAACATGGGAATGCATGGGCTAAAGAGGGAACTGGCATTTTGTGGACTGAAGCAGTACTATTGAAAGCCTTCTGTGTGACCAAAAAACCACTGCCTGGGCAGAGCATTGCCAGGATTCTAGCAAGCAGTAACAGGATGAAATTGGGAAGAAAACACAGCCTGGGAGACAGCCTGAATCATCTGTTTTTGCATAAATTCCATGGTCTTACGCACCTGAGTCCACTAGGCAAGGAGTGATCACAATAGCCAGGTTGTGATCCCTAACTAAAGTCAGATGAGGGCTTCCTGAGCACGTAGCCACAGAGCTCATCTGATAATAATGCCAGCGCTTTTTCGTTGGTTGGTTGGTTGGTTTTTGTGAGCCAAACACCACAGCAGCCATTATCCCAGCCTATGTACCCTGAAGACCACCATCCCTATGAGTTCTAGGATCACTTGTCTCCTATCTTAACCTACTGTTAGGTTAGTAGAGTCTATGGAAGAGGAAGTCTGTCTGGGGCCTTGGTAGCCTAAGAAATTCATAGCAGAGATCTCCACATCCAACCCAGAAGGGATGGAGAACAGGCTCTAGGTTAGAGGAGGGCGACAGGAAACACATGTTCAGAGGAAGGAGAAGCGGCTGTTGTATTCCCCCACTCGGGGTCATGGCACCACTGGGCCATACACCATGTTGGAGGGAAGCAGTCCCTTTGCTGGTCTTTGGAACCATTGTTCTCAGTAGGGCAGTATTTGGAATGTGGCCTCCATTCTCAGAAGCCTGGTTCACATGGAGGCGGGCTCCACCAACGCAGAAGCATGGCTCTAACGTGGTATCCGCGCTGGTCAGCCTGTCCTCACTGTGGCCATACTTGAGGAAAATAACTCAGAGGAGGAATCCTAGGCCTTTTTTCTCTGGGTTTCATAGCTTTCTCTTTGGTTGTGCACTGAGGCTGTCCATAAAGCTCTAGTATGTGGCAGTGGAGAGCTCCTCAGCCCTTGCCACAAAGGCATAGACTGGGAGAGAGAGAACGAGGCTGGCAGAGAGGGAGAGAGAGAAAGATGGAGAGGGAGGACCTCTCCTTGGAGAATGAGGATTCAGTGGAGCCAACAGGAACAAGGTACTGTTGCCCAGGGCACAACCCTGTTTAGGTCTTACTCCAACCATGCTCAACCTTTCTTCCAGTCCCTCCCACCCCCCAGTAGTGTATTCATCTTGAATGAGAATTTCATGTTGACATCAGAGCACTCACCATCCAATGCTTCCCTCCAAACCCACCTATGAAGATGGCTCATGTGGGGACTGAATCTTCGGCACAGGAACCTTTTGTGGCAGATTTCAGATGCAAACCCTAGTGGTGTGCTTTGGCAGATGCAAGAGGACCTGAGATATTCTGGAGTCCAAAGCCTTCGGTAGGAACAGACATTAGGTCTGTTGAAGTGCTCTGCCTAGTTCTTCCTCAGGGAGGACTGTGGAGGCTGTCTTTGTTGGTATTGGTGCTGAATTGGAGAGCTCTCAGGTGTGTGGCTCTGGCCTTTTCTGGCACAGGCTCTCAGATGTTGGCGTGTCCTAGGGAGCACCTCCTGAGTGCCACCTTCTTTTTGTACACCCCTCTCTCCCCAGAGCTGAGGATTCCAGCAGAGGCCAACGTTTTTTATGCCAAGAATCCTCACAAAAAATCCAACTTTGTGCTGAGGAAAAGGAGCCTCTCCCAAAAGAATGATGGGTGGATCGAGCCTCAACCTCCCTCTCGTCCTGCAAAGAAGGCTCCTGCCCTCCTGAGGATGCTTGCAAAACCATTCTGGGGCTGTGTGCCTGGGCGGGGCTGAGGCAGCCCAGGAATATTTACATTGATTACTATTTTCTTCAAAGTTTGAATCTTTAGTTTGCCATTGTCCTTGACCTTGTTTAGTAACACAGTTGTTACTCTATCCTGTATTTGTTGTTTCCAATAATATATTATTATTATTTTAAAATATATATGTTTTTGTTACCTGATCTACTGTGATGATTTGAGTATACTAAATGTAGCAGTGATTCCTAAAGGACACATCCAAACCAACAGGAAGGAATGTTTCATTCTATCAGCAAGAACTTTGGTTTTTAGGAGTTTGGCAGAAGGCATTATCTGAGTCAGTTTTCCAATGGGGGCAATGAAGTATCAGCTGTGATGGTACAAACACAAACAAAGACACACAAACACACACAAGAGCACACACACTCACTGAGAGATAGATAGACAGATGGAGTTGGTCTCTGCTGAAATACTTTGGAGACATGGTTCTGATTTCTCCCCTTTTGGAGTATTTTCAATTGCACAAGGTGTCTTGCAAATGAACCCATGTCTGAGGAAGACATGCATGTGTACTTCACATGCCACTTTTCACATAGCAGGAAGGTCATGTAATATTTTTCATGCAGCTGTCTTTTGACTGTGAACCATCCCATGAGGTCAGCTGTGGAATTTTCAACTTGTAGCATCACAATGGGGATCCACTCTTTGGATTTGGGGATATTTCCGATTTTCTTGATTCAGATTGGAATGATATATATATATATATATATTAGTTTTTGATGAAAATTCTGCATTTGATGGTAATGAATGTCGTGCATCTAGGAATCTGTAGAGTGCAGACAATGAATGGATGCCTACTGTTGTCTGGACTGGTCTGAAAAGTCCTGTAGCATCTGAGCATGTGTGAGGGCTGTACAGGTCTTGCCAAAAGTCCAGGTCAGATGATCCTGCACAAAGCTGAACTCCTAGTGGTCTCCACAACAGTGTAAGGGCCATTCTATCAGATGTGTAACTAGATGCCATTTAAATTACCCACTTTTACATGGTAGACAGTTTTTAATGAACACTGCCTGTCTGCACCTTTTTTAAAAACAGGACTGGGATCAGAAGCCCAAATACCAATGGTTAGCTGGAGCATATTTTTCATTTGGCCTATCTGTCAGTATTCCCTGAGGTCATCTGTGCAATCAGCTTCGTTACTCCTGCTCCCTCACTGGATTTCATAGAAACCATATGCTATGTATGAATCAGGGACACCAATCCCACAACATAGCATTCTTGGAATATCCAAAGTCCCACTTTTCACTTCGCCATGCTTGAGATCAGCAGTAATATTTATCAGCAAATGTGAGATTTTCAAAGATCCAATTCTATGTGCTCCTTTCTCATAGAGCCTTAGGCAGGGATATAGCATACATAAATATTAAGTAAAGTCCATAGTTTTTAAAATGTCATCCATTGAATAGTTGACACATGTCTGAGATACTTTTTATTTTGGAGGAGGTATTATTTAATAGGGAATTCCAACAGCTACCTAATAGTGAAATGAGAAGTCTTGCATCCATTTTATTTTGTTTCTGATGATTTTTATGAGTAAGGGTAAGATACTTCCTTGTTCTGATGCAGATGTTGCCCACTTTTGTGAATGGATGCGGGGTGTCACCTACTACT
Organism: Urocitellus parryii; assembly: GCF_045843805.1. Classification (NCBI taxonomy): domain Eukaryota; kingdom Metazoa; phylum Chordata; class Mammalia; order Rodentia; family Sciuridae; genus Urocitellus; species Urocitellus parryii. The sequence goes on from NC_135548.1 coordinate 40,889,051, forward strand.
TGCATATCTGCATATTGGGCTTGACACTGCTATCGTACTTGGTAGTTGGCAAAAAGTCAATACTGAAGTTAAGCTCTTGTGTTCTAGCAGCAGAGCTGAAGATCCTTGATGTGCCACCTTCTGCAATCCATGCTGCTCTCTTCATGTTCCTTATTGACTTCCTGGTGATGAGCATCATGGTCTCCTGGTCTTGAGAATGGCCAAGCATTGCTCTGTGAATGTGGAAGATGGGCATGTGGAAGGCTCCAGGAAGGAGGGATCATTGAACATGTACTCGAATCCATGTGCCTGTTGAATGACCTGTTTTTTTTTATTTTGGGGTTTTAAGGGAGACACTGCCCTAAAACACTTCTGTGCAGCTGGGGATGCAGGCTTCTGCTTCACCTTGCAGGAAGCATTAACGAATCCTTTCCAGAAGACATGAGAAGAGAGAAGTGAGCCTCTGGTATCATGCAGGTTCCTTGCATTGCCCATGGGCTAGAAGAGAGAAGAGTTGCTTCATGAGATTTGATCCCCTTTTTCCTGAAAAGTTCCACACAGAGGTGAGTCCCCAGCATGTTTAGAAATCATTTCAGACACCTTTCTGGACGGAATTGAATCAGAGCCCCTGATGATGTGGAAGAGCTAAAGATGGGTTTGCTATGAATTTTCTATTTCATTCATCAGGGCCTGAGTCAAGTCAGTCATTGTGCTGTCAACACATGAGCTGCTGGTCAAATGTGAGGAAGTGGTCTTGCTTTATGAAAACACCACCCTGATTCAGTGAGCCAGAGGCAGCCTGCAGTCCCTGTTTTCCTGTAAAGGCAGATTGCTGTGGATGGCCTCTGGCCTCGTCATGCAGCCCTGCTCAGAGTAGGGGATTGAGGGACCAGGCAGATCCCTAGTTCCTTTTGACCTTTATTGCCATTGGGCCACCCCAGGGTCCTTGGACTCTACCTGGTCTTCTGGCCTGGGTCAGGGGATGTGAGGTTTGGAATCCCCCTCTGTGGCAGGATCCCAGCCCCCCAGCCACTTGAGGTCAGCACATCCTTCCCTAATTGTGTTAGAGTTGGAGACTTCTCCCACCCATCCTCATCCATGCTCATCCCACATTTTGTAGCTTGGCACCTGAGGACCTTTATTCATTGACATAGTTGTTAGTGATGATGGTTACTAAGACTAAGTGACTCTTTCGAGTCACATCACTTGCATGGTAGGGCTAGAGCATGGATCTTCCTAATTGATTTCATGGGACTCTCTCATGGAAACTGTGACTGCTTCCTAAACACACACTCTACATTTGGAGTGTCAAAATTCTTGCCACTGCCTCCTTGGCAAGTGTATCTTGTCTTCTACGTGGGAATTTCACAAATATTTTCCTTTGGTTTGTGGAGGTCATGCAGAAGGGATTTCATTTGAAATAGCCCAAACAAGAAATACCAGTTGTCTTTTTCGCACATGGATGTGTGTAGTGAACACCCCTTTCTGTGTGCTTGCATGAGTTACTCCTTTGAATTTGTTGAAGAATGGTTGGCTGGGGAGCAAGTTAACGAGAGATGGATATCAATGGTTGTCAAGTATTCTGACGTGAAGAATGTATTGAGGATGTGAAGGCTTTTCTAGCCAGTTCCTATGGCTCAGTCAGGGATCAGTCAGAGGATTCTGTCTGGTAGACTCTTTGGCACAGATGTCAAAGTGGCCTGGTCTTACCCTGTCCAGGACTGAATGCTGAGCTTGAGTGGGAGCTTCTTGTCATTTCAAGCATTTCCATGAGTCTGTCCTCTGTTCTCTTGTATCCAAGTGGTTTCTAATAGGAAAGCAGAACAAAAATTGAAAGTATGGTGATTGATTATTTTTACCAATGTTATTTCAATCCACTTTGTTTAATACGAAATTACCTTTATGCTAGTAAGATTTCATATGTGAGGAAATAATGAAAATATTGGGGTTAGGGGATGAGAATATGCAAATCAAACATTTTTGAGCACCAAGACCCGTTTTTTGTTTTTGTTTTTGTTTTTGTTTTTTAACTTAAATAATATTAAGTGCCAGAGGACCACCGCTGCCATTCAGCCTCAACAACCTCCAGGTCCAGCCTCCAGGTGGCCCATTTCACCAGGGTGTGTGGGACCACACTGTCCTGGGATGAGAGAACAGTACCCACGGATGTTGACATCTCACAGAGTAGATATTGCCAGTGACAGTAGGGAGCTATTGGCACATGAGGAAGGGAAGAGCTCTCAGGATGGGAAGAGGGGGCCGCTTCGAGACTCATTGGGTATGGCACGAGGCTGCTGGGTGTGGTGTTGGCCTGGGCCCACTGAGTGGGGCAGATCCGTGGTCTGTGTTTCTGTACCCTCCTCTGTAGCCTGTGTTGGCAGCAGATCAGGGAATTGCGATCAGAAGTGCTCCCAGTAACACAGGCACCAGCCCCCAGAGTGTGTGCCTATCCGTTTCCCCACCTGGCCTGACTTAGTGTCTGTCTTGCCTCAGGGCTGAGACCCTACAATCTCTGATGAGGGTGTCTGTGGTCCAGATCCAACCTGCATGGCCAACATGCTCAGACCTTCAGCTGGGTCCTAGGCTGCTGCAACCAAACTCTGTTAACTGGGTGGCCGACAACAGAGGAAGTGTCTTCCGTTGAGCTCCAGAGGCTCAACACAGTAGGTGTTGGGCTGTCCCAGTGCCATAACCCCTCCCAGGTTTCAAGGGGACTGTCTCCCCAACTCTCCCAGCCCTTGCCCACTCTCCTATTGCTGCCCACGATCTGTGGTTCCCATATGGGCATCCCGCCCTGGCTCCAACCTCACATATCCGGTATCCCCCAGTCTCCCTGGTATCTGGGTCCAGACTCTCCTCTTCCTACAAGAATATCAGATATTGGATTTGGTCCCAGTTGATGCTGTGTTCCATCATGTGAGCTCTTAGCTTCATCACTGTGCAAAGACTCTTTTCCCACACAAGTTCGCACGACTTTTGGCTGGCTAAGAATTTTCAGGCGACACTTTTCTAATGAGTACACTTTCCTTCCTTCCGATCTCCCACCAGTGAGCATTCCTCGCACCCTTGTCCTAGTTCCTTTATGGCAGTTTCCCTCCTTATGGCTGAGAGGACCTAGTGACCCCTGAATTCACACGTTCTCCTTAATCACCAACACACTGCAGAATTCTCCAGGGGGCCATATATGCTCCTGGAAGTTGGTGTTGGAAATAGTTCTCCATCCATTAATCACTCCCTCACTCACTAATGTCCTTGTGTCCTTGAGAAAGGCTCTCCCTTTCCTGGTTTTCCTGAATAGAAATCCTCTTGCCTCTTGGGTGAATAGGGTTATGGGTTGTGCAGAGGGTGTTGGTCCACTGAGCATCTTAGAGACTGTCCTTTATGGAGCCTAATGATCCTCACTGGGGAATGAGGCCAGGGTCCTAACTGTGGTTAGTTAGAGAGGGAAAGAAGGACAAGGGAAACTCAGATGTCCCTTCATGGCCCCTGGAGTTAGAGGACTTACCCCTTTGCACCTGGGATCAGGAGACCTCATTTCCTCGAGGACACGCACACTCAGACGTTAATCTTGAGAGTGGGTTCCTTTCTGGGGTCCAGGGCTGTTGTTAGCCACCAGGAATGACAGTGCTCTCCATGCTGAGTGGAGCCATTTTTGCCAGGAAAGAGAGCCCATGGTCACGCCTTGTGCAAAGCATCCCACGCCAGGGGCTCCCATGCCTACATTCCTGTCCTGAAAGGAAGCCACTCAGAGGCAAGGTGGGTCCAACCACCTCCCATGTGTTCACTCATCACTGTGTTCCAGCAGTCACCCCAGTGAACAGTCCTGATGGGATTGGATGTGGCTCAGAATGTCACCCTCATGAGCTCTACCCTGCCACAGCTGCAGTTCTGCAGTGGGAGAAACTCAAAACCTCAAAACACATGCACATGAAAGAAAAGAGCAAGAGCCAGAGCCCAAACAGGCCAGGTGTGGCAAAGACAGCTGGAGTGCCTAGGTTGGGACTCAGAATTATGTCAGTGGGGTGGCATTGCTGCTGGCACCAGCATGATAACCGAGAGCCAGCCCTGCTCATTTTGGGGAGCAGTGTGTTGGGGAAGGCAGCAGAAATTGAGAGGCAGGATTGAGTTTGGCCCTAGGAGGAGGTTGGGTAAGAGGCCAGTGTGGGTTGGAGAGCCTGGGCAGATAGACAGAGGCCAGGGCACACCCCAAAGCCTGGAGACTGCACTTGATGTCCAGGGTTGTGAAACACCACTTCCCCTCTTACTCACAACTGAGAGCAAGGGGCATTGATGAGTTCAGTTTGTGTGCGGCTGCATCCAAGGTGGCTCGGCTAGGAACCTCTGTTTCCTTGACTCAGGAGGCTGGGAGTCCAGGCTCCACTGAGGCTCGGCTGGGAGGATCGGAGTCTGAGTTTATGCCTGTGTTCCCTGTAGGATCCATGTTGGCTGAGCCTCAGTGTTTTTGTAATGAGAGGATGGGTGACCGTCATGTCTTTATCACAGGACACACTTGCTAAATGGATTTGTTTGCTCTGAGGAGGAAAGAGAGAGGGGGGAGTGGTGCTGGAGACAGGGATGCAGACAGGGGTCATGGACTTGGCATAACTCAGTCTTGGAGGTGATATCCCATCACCTGTACCCACTTCAATTCCCATGAATCCAGAGGCTGAGCCCCCTTGAGGTGAGGGGTGAACCGGTTCTGGGCAGCAGGATGCTGTGGTACCACGGATTCTCTGTGAGACCCCAACACTAGACACACTTGGCCCTTTTGAAATCTTAGGAGAAGCCTTGGGAAGTTGTATGGCAGAGGGGAGCAGCCTCTGCATCTCAGTCCCCTCCAACTTGCCATGGTGTAGAGAGGGAACTGCAGCCATGATGGGACGGACATTGGCCATGTCCCTGTGTGGGACACAGGCCTGATTGAGTTAGGGTGCATTCTTTGTCTCTCCCTTTCTTGTGATTATCCCATCTCTACATTTGTGCTTTAGCCACCTGTGAGTCCCATCTCTGGTTTCAGAGAGAACAGAGGGTGTTATGGGCCAATAGACACAATAAACCCTAGAGATTAGATGCTACCCTACTTTCCAGAAAAGACTGGGCACACCATGAGTTGCACAATGATGGGACCAGGGTCCAAAAGCTGCTGAGAGGGAAGGACTGGTTGTGAATGCATTTTTGAAGGCTCCAAGCTGGAACTCTAGTGGCACCAAGCAGGGCAGATGCTGGTGGGGATGTTTGGGTAGTTGTTGGTGAACACCTGCGCACCTGAGATGGGTAGGCATGGAGGAGAAATCGGCAGCCCATAGGGCTGTTGAAAGTGGTCTTATGTGAAAAGAGGCTCAGGTATGGGCACAGGAAATGACATCATTGCCTTGACAATGGATCAAACAGAACATGGAACCCTGGTATCCAGGCACCCACTTCACTGACCAAGCCATCCGAGCTCACTTGGTTGGAGCCACTGGAGGGAGAAGGATGTTCTCCTGTGGTTGCAGACAATGCCGAGCCTCAGGCTCCCAGGAATCTCAGGGGGGCCAACTAGCCCTTTTGTGGATACACTGGGTGAGGCTTCATCTTAGACGCCAGAGCCTCTGGCGATTGTCGCAGAGGAGCTCAAGAGTAACAGTGAGTAGCACAGGGCAGGTGAGCCCAGCAGGCCCTCTAGTCTGATCCCTGATGAATGGCCCAGGACTCCTATTCTGACTCTGTGTGTGTGTGTGTGTGTGTGTGTGTGTGTGTGTGTGTGTGTGTGTTTGTACTGATGGGAACTGTCCCATTGTGCTTTGACTCTAGTGTATTGGCACAAGTCATTTTTCTGTTTGTCACCATTTCCATTTTGAACCCACCATTCTTGGTCCCAACCCAGGGTGAAAATGATCAGAACACGGAGGAGCCCTTCAGGGTTCAGAGCCTTGAACCTTACAGGCAGGACCAGCTTAGGAATGAGCTCCTGCCTGTCATTTGTGGGAGGAACCTACATTTCAGCAGCAACATGGGGTTAATCTCCTGGGATTTCATCCCCACCCAGCAGGTGCTGGATCTCTTGTTCCCAAAACAGCCACCTTCTTCAGTCTTTACACCTGGTGCCACTCCACATCCTCCAAGGGGACAAGAACCTCAGGTTCTGGATGGATGTTGTAGAATGCCCACAGAGCCAACTGCCAGGCTGGGTGGGGTGCAGTTGCTGGGCTTTGCTGATGTTGTCATCCCCCACAGTTCTTGGAACCTTCTGTGGCAGTGGCATCCAGGACCCCAGCAGCTGTGAGTAGCAGCTCCTCACTGCTTCACTCCAGCGAGCAGGTGGAAGACAGCCGCGTTGTTCACGTCCTCCTAGAGGGACAGAGCCTGAGGGAGACAAAGCGCATCCCGGTAAGCCCGACAGCAGGGCTGCCTCCTGGGTGTCCACACAGTGGAAGGCAGGAGACACAGCCAACCCCAGGGCTATGGTGGGAAATAAAGAAGAGAGAGGTCCGTCTTAAGGGCTTGACCTGAGGAGGGAGAGCATCAGCATGCCCAGCTTCAGTGGTGAGTGGGCCTGTGCATTGTGGGTTTTGCAGGCCAGAAGTGCAGACGGAAGTGCTGTGGACAGATGAAGGCAGAGATATGTCCAGGGTGCAGGCTGCAGTGCCTAGAACTTGGTATTCTCAATGAGTGAAGTTGGAGCAGAGGAGGTGGCAGTGACTTGTCACATGTGTAGGAGGGGATGTGTTCCTGGTGGCAGGGAAGAGAACCTCCTTAGCATGACTAGGTGTAGGAATTTGGGGTCGGGATCACCTGGGGGGTCATGCCAAAGCTTCGGAATGTTAGGCTTTGCATGTATGTAAATACGGAGCTAAAGGGGTTCTTGGCAGAATTTCTATGGATGTGCAGTAGACACGCTAATGCTGCAGGTGTCCAGCTGCAGAGGAGACATGTTCAGTGACTGCCAGTGCTGAGTCAAGTACATCATTACAACCAGACCGGCACCGAGCTTCCAGAGGCCAGGGCCTCTCAAAGCTATCATGAAGCACTCAAGTGCACACTCTTGTATCTGAGTCTGTTTTGTGTCGTGGCAGTCAGGACCCAAATTTTCAGTGCATCTGCCTCTTCCACCCACAAAGGCAGCCTGCATCCCAGATCACACTTGGTGCGCAGATCCCTGGCCCATTGCTCTCATCTCAGTGAGATGAGAGTGTGTCTGTGCATAGGCAGTTTGGTCCTTTGACATGAGTGGAATGTGGCTCCCCAGGGGGAGGGGAGATGGCAGGTACAGGCAGATATTTGTACCAGGATTGTTCTAGTAGCACATTGCAAGAACCCAGGTGGTATATGGAGGACACACTCAGGTAGCAGGATAAGAAGATTGTGCCCTTGTATATGTAGCTGAGATTTCTCCTGAATGTTTGACCACAGTCTTCTGGGTAGCTCTTCTAAAAGCCATTCTCTGATGACATTTGTCCCACCCTGATCCAGGTGACCTTTCAGGAGACGGTGACAAGCCTCATCCGCAGGGCCTTGGACCAAAATTTGTTGCAGCATGAGGATGTGGACAACTTTGAGCTGCTGTATATGATGTCTGAGGATGAGAGTAAGTAGGACAATCAGACAGTGGGGAGACATGATCCACAGTGGGCTCAGGATAACTGACAGCCAAGAGAAAGTGGGCCTTGGCCCCAAAATACCAAAGTGTGATGGGCCTGGCGGAGACTCTCAGGGGTTGTGGGTGTTTTGTGGTATAATCCTTGAGTGCCACCTAACAATTCTCTCCACTTCGCTCTGCAGAAATCAAGGTCTCTGACCACTCACTCGTGTGTCTGTCCATGAATCTGGGAATACAATATTTCATGGTGAGGAAACGCCCCCAGGTCAAGGGAAAGGAGGTAAACACCTACCTTATTCAAGCTGTGCATGTGCTGCCATTCCACTCCGACCTGAGGAAATAAGAAGCCTCAGCACCTGGACATATTTGCTGGAAGCCCATAGAGCCAACTGACAGTCTGGGGTGGCTTTCTGTTTCTGGGTTTGCTGATGTTCCATCCCCCACAGTTCTCAGAATCAACCTGCAAGTCCTCCAGGCCGCTTTCCCACAAGCAGGTGGGAGACACCTGCTTAATTCGTGTCCACTTAGAAACACAAAGTCCAGAGATGGCCAAGAGTGTTCTGGTAAGCCTGGGAGCAGGGGTGTCCCGTGGTGCTTACACCTGGGTGGGGAGCAGACACTGGTCCAATACCATGGACTACTCATGCCCTCTTGAATTTGGAGCTTCTGGATGATCAGGAGGATAGATGGGAATCAAGAAGGGAGAGGTCAGTGTGAAGGGCTGGAGCTGAGATGAGCGAGTGCAGCAGCTTGTCCACTGCCATGTCTGAGGGAGTCTGTGTGTCAGGTGGCAGCATGCAGTCCAGAAGGGCAGGGACAGGTATGGGTGACAGATGAGAATAGGACAGGAACTAGGTTGCAGGTTCCCTTGTATGGGATGCTGACGTCTATGGAGGAGGACAGCAGTGTGAGGTTCTCCATGTTCCTTGAACAAGGAGCTGAGAGAGTCTCTCTGCAGAGTCGATATGGATGTGGAGCAAGCACACTAAATGTCCAGGTAACCCAATGACCACCCTTGCCGGATGAGGTGCCCTCCTACATCCCAGCCAGCACTGAGCCTCTGGAGGCCAGGAGCTCTCGTGGCTATCTTTCAGCTCTCCTGTGTGTGGTCATGTTCCTGGGTCTGTTTTTGGCCCTGGCAATCCAGACCAAAGCCTCTAGGTTTTGTGCCTAGGCCATTCCCAATGCCGCCTGCATCCTCGGGCAGACCTGGGATCTTGGAGGCTATTGTCCCATTCCTCCCAACTTGTGGGATGAGATTGCATCTGTATGCAGGTAGTGGGGTCCTTTCACTCCGAGAGGAGTGCAGCTCCACAAAGAGCAATGGCAGGCCCAGGAAGTCCTATGTACAAGGATTGGGCTAGTAGCCTGTGGGAAGAGCCCACACGATGAGCAGGAGGTCAGCCTCGGGTAGTAGGGTCATGGATGTTGCCCTTGTATTTAGAGTGGAGGTGCCTCCAGAATGCCCCTGCCCACTGTCCTTGAGTAGTCACTTCAAGGCCCATTTCCTGAAGGCCTGTCTCCCATGCTGCTCCAGGTGACCTGCCACGATAGGGCTCCTGTCGTCATCCGCAGCGCCCTCGACCTACACTTCCTTACTGAGGAGAATCCAGAGGATTATGAGCTGGGCCAAATCATCTCTCGCCGTCAGAGTAAGTGAGACAATCAGATAGCAGAGAGCAAGGGTCAGGATGTGGACTCAGGTCAACTCTTAGCAACAAAGAGTAGTCTCTGACCCCCAAGAACACTCCAACAGGTGTGTTGGGTTCGTGCACAAAGCCAACTGCACTTCTGCTGGTGGAAGGTCTTGATGTCCAATGGTATACCCCGGTGGATATTGCGGCTCCCCACCAGGTGCCCTCCCCTGGACATGAACAGGCATCCAAAGCTGACATCTTTGAGGAGTGAGGAGGAAAGCCTCTCTCCAGGAGCAGTATGTTTTCATGGTCTGGGATAGGAGTGGTTTCAAAGGAACATGGGAATGCATGGGCTAAAGAGGGAACTGGCATTTTGTGGACTGAAGCAGTACTATTGAAAGCCTTCTGTGTGACCAAAAAACCACTGCCTGGGCAGAGCATTGCCAGGATTCTAGCAAGCAGTAACAGGATGAAATTGGGAAGAAAACACAGCCTGGGAGACAGCCTGAATCATCTGTTTTTGCATAAATTCCATGGTCTTACGCACCTGAGTCCACTAGGCAAGGAGTGATCACAATAGCCAGGTTGTGATCCCTAACTAAAGTCAGATGAGGGCTTCCTGAGCACGTAGCCACAGAGCTCATCTGATAATAATGCCAGCGCTTTTTCGTTGGTTGGTTGGTTGGTTTTTGTGAGCCAAACACCACAGCAGCCATTATCCCAGCCTATGTACCCTGAAGACCACCATCCCTATGAGTTCTAGGATCACTTGTCTCCTATCTTAACCTACTGTTAGGTTAGTAGAGTCTATGGAAGAGGAAGTCTGTCTGGGGCCTTGGTAGCCTAAGAAATTCATAGCAGAGATCTCCACATCCAACCCAGAAGGGATGGAGAACAGGCTCTAGGTTAGAGGAGGGCGACAGGAAACACATGTTCAGAGGAAGGAGAAGCGGCTGTTGTATTCCCCCACTCGGGGTCATGGCACCACTGGGCCATACACCATGTTGGAGGGAAGCAGTCCCTTTGCTGGTCTTTGGAACCATTGTTCCCAGTAGGGCAGTATTTGGAATGTGGCCTCCATTCTCAGAAGCCTGGTTCACATGGAGGCGGGCTCCACCAACGCAGAAGCATGGCTCTAACGTGGTATCCGTGCTGGTCAGCCTGTCCTCACTGTGGCCATACTTGAGGAAAATAACTCAGAGGAGGAATCCTAGGCCTTCTTTCTCTGGGTTTCATAGCTTTCTCTTTGGTTGTGCACTGAGGCTGTCCATAAAGCTGTAGTGTGTGGCAGTGGAGAGCTCCTCAGCCCTTGCCACAAAGGCATAGACTGGGAGAGAGAGAACGAGGCTGGCAGAGAGGGAGAGAGAGAAAGATGGAGAGGGAGGACCTCTCCTTGGAGAATGAGGATTCAGTGGAGCCAACAGGAACAAGGTACTGTTGCCCAGGGCACAACCCTGTTTAGGTCTTACTCCAACCATGCTCAACCTTTCTTCCAGTCCCTCCCACCCCCCAGTAGTGTATTCATCTTGAATGAGAATTTCATGTTGACATCAGAGCACTCACCATCCAATGCTTCCCTCCAAACCCACCTATGAAGATGGCTCATGTGGGGACTGAATCTTCGGCACAGGAGCCTTTTGTGGGAGATTTCAGATGCAAACCCTAGTGGTGTGCTTTGGCAGATGCAAGAGGACCTGAGATATTCTGGAGTCCAAAGCCTTCGGTAGGAACAGACATTAGGTCTGTTGAAGTGCTCTGCCTAGTTCTTCCTCAGGGAGGACTGTGGAGGCTGTCTTTGTTGGTATTGGTGCTGAATTGGAGAGCTCTCAGGTGTGTGGCTCTGGCCTTTTCTGGCACAGGCTCTCAGATGTTGGCGTGTCCTAGGGAGCACCTCCTGAGTGCCACCTTCTTTTTGTACACCCCTCTATCCCCAGAGCTGAGGATTCCAGCAGAGGCCAACGTATTTTATGCCAAGAATCCTCACAAAAAATCCAACTTTGTGCTGAGGAAAAGGAGCCTCTCCCAAAAGAATGATGGGTGGATCAAGCCTCAACCTCCCTCTCGTCCTGCAAAGAAGGCTCCTGCCCTCCTGAGGATGCTTGCAAAACCATTCTGTTGCTGTGTGCCTGGGCGGGGCTGAGGCAGCCCAGGAATATTTACATTGATTACTATTTTCTTCAAAGTTTGAATCTATAGTTTGCCATTGTCCTTGACCTTGTTTAGTAACACAGTTGTTACTCTATCCTGTATTTGTTGTTTCCATTAATATATTATTATTATTTTAAAATATATATGTTTTTGTTACCTGATCTACTGTGATGATTTGAGTATACTAAATGTAGCAGTGATTCCTAAAGGACACATCCAAAACAACAGGAAGGAATGTTTCATTCTATCAGCAAGAACTTTGGTTTTTAGGAGTTTGGCAGATGGCATTATCTGAGTCAGTTTTCCAATGGGGGCAATGAAGTATCAGCTGTGATGGTACAAACACAAACAAAGACACACAAGCACACACAAGAGCACACACACTCACTGAGAGATAGATAGACAGATGGAGTTGGTCTCTGCTGAAATACTTTGGAGACATGGTTCTGATTTCTCCCCTTTTGGAGTATTTTCAATTGCACAAGGTGTCTTGCAAATGAACCCATGTCTGAGGAAGACATGCATGTGTACTTCACATGCCACTTTTCACATAGCAGGAAGGTCATGTAATCTTTTTCATGCAGCTGTCTTTTGACTGTGAACCATCCCATGAGGTCAGCTGTGGAATTTTCAACTTGTAGCATCACAATGGGGATCCACTCTTTGGATTTGGGGATATTTCCGATTTTCTTGATTCAGATTGGAATGATATATATATATATATATTAGTTTTTGATGAAAATTCTGCATTTGATGGTAATGAATGTCGTGCATCTAGGAATCTGTAGAGTGCAGACAATGAATGGATGCCTACTGTTGTCTGGACTGGTCTGAAAAGTCCTGTAGCATCTGAGCATGTGTGAGGGCTGTACAGGTCTTGCCAAAAGCCCAGGTCAGATGATCCTGCACAAAGCTGAACTCCTAGTGGTCTCCACAACAGTGTAAGGGCCAAGGAGAAACACACTTCCACACAGAAGTTGGGAAGCTACCTTATGAAGGTGATCATAGATACGGGATTATTAATATATCCAGGTTGGCATCTATTATTTTTTTAGCTTTTGACTTTCGCAGCTGTGGGCATCTTGACAACCATCAACTCCCTGTAAGCACAGACAACTCTATAAGAACCGGAGGATAAATTTCCCTGTGCATGTCCCCTTGTGAAACTGCTTAAGCACCGCCTGGTTTACACACAGGTGGAATTTCTAGGTCAAAGTGTGCATGTTTACTTCTTTGACTAAGCACTGCCAGGTGGCTCTTCTGCATAGCTCTACCTGTGGCCAGGATTGTATTATCTAGCTTTCTAACTTTTGCAGGTTGAGTAGATACATAGTGGGAGCACACTGTTTTTGTTGGTATTTTTCTTGGTATCTATTCTGATGCTTTTCACTGGGGGATTTTTTCCTGTGAAAATGGGCTTCCTCTACTTGACCTTATTTTCTTCTTTTTAAAATTTTTTCAATGTGACTTTTTAATTTTAGTTTTATTAAAGACATTGCCCCTTGCTTGCATAGTCTATATCTAAAGCACTAGTCCTTGCTCCAAGGCCCAGCTTGCTCTCAGCTGCCCCAGGAGGGGAACAGTCTTTGGCGGTAGACAAGAGACACCCCTGCAGGGGGCACAAGTGCTTTGGCCCTCTGGTGTCTTGCCAGCAGTGCTTCCCATGCTCACAGAGGGTTTCAGACACTGAGTCAATGGTCCAGGTGGTCTTTTGTTCAGTCTGATCTCAAATTGAGCTCCTCTGAGAGGTCATATTGAAGTCCTTGTGTGTACCTGACCCATCATTTTAAACAATATTCCAAGTTCACTTTTTGTGTGTACGTGGGTTCTGGGGATTGAACCCAGGGCCTTGAGCCTGTGAGGCAAGTGACCTACCTGAGCTACACCCTCAGAGACCCCTGTAAAAGTATTTCCCCTTTGCCTCGGGGTCTAAGTTGCCAAGGCTGACCTCAAACGTTCCTCTTGCCTCAGCCTCCCTGGTGGCTGGCATGACAGGCATGCACCTGGGACTGTCACACTCGAGCCTGTGATGGGAACTCATGTGCATCTGTCCAGGGCTGAGCATGGTTAGGCAGAGCTGTGCTCCAGGCTCCCTGCAGGGCTGTGGAGGCTTCTGCTGCCCAGCAGCCCTGGTGCCATGGCCAGGGCTCCTCCCAGCCGAGGGCAGGCAGCTGCCCATTGCTGTAGGCTGACCTTATTTTCTTCTTATGGCACTCGTCCGTTCTCTGGAGTATGTTGTATGGTTTGTCCATTAGGAGTCTAACAGGTCCTCTAGAACCTTCAAACAATTAGTAAAATTCCTGAACAGTAAGTGAGCACGCGCAGAAATTGGGCTAATATTTTGGGAAGAACAATGTTGGATGATATATTCATGGCTTGAATATATCATCCAACATGAAGTTATATTTTGTTACTTACAAAATAATAAAATAATGAAGCAATACCATGGGCTGAGCTAAAATAGATCCTTAGGATCTTAGGCATTCTGTAATAAATCTGTGTCACTTGAAGTATAGAGTTGATCGACTCTGAGTAATGAAACAGAAGTAAAGGTATCAAAGCCAATGATCATCTGTTTCCAATTTTCTGTGATTTGGTTCAAGTGGTAAAGTGGTGATATTTATTAATAATGGATCGAATAGGTTCATAATTGTTTTAGAGTACAATTAGATGCCTTCAAACTTTAGGCTACATGGGCACATTTGAGAACGGTTCCAGCCATTCTCTCATCCTTTGGGTCATTCCCCTCCTATGTCCTGTGAGACATTTTCTATGTGAGGCTTTAAGAAGAAGAAGAGAATATTCTGTAAAGAAAACCTTGTGATCTGTGCAGTATGAAGTTGAATGGATTCATTCAGAAATCAGAAATTCTATTGAAAGATATTTATTTGCATGAGCCAAATAAAACCTATTTTTAGGCATCCTGGTGAAGACAAGGTTTTATCTTTATGTCTCATTTTCTATGTTTTGTTGTTGTTGTTGTTGTTAGAATGAAATTCATATGTTGCCAGACCATTCTATCAGATGTGTAACTAGATGCCATTTAAATTACCCACTTTTAAATGGTAGACAGTTTTTAATGAACACTGCCTGTCTGCACCTTTTTTTAAAAACAGGACTGGGATCAGAAGCCCAAATACCAATGGTTAGCTGGAGCATATTTTTCATTTGGCCTATCTGTCAGTATTCCCTGAGGTCATCTGTGCAATCAGCTTCGTTACTCCTGCTCCCTCACTGGATTTCATAGAAACTATATGCTATGTATGAATCAGGGACACCAATCCCACAACATAGCATTCTTGGAATATCTAAAGTCCCACTTTTCACTTCGCCATGCCTGAGATCAGCAGTAATATTTATCAGCAAATGTGAGATTTTCAAAGATCCAATTCTATGTGCTCCTTTCTCATAGAGCCTTAGGCAGGGATATAGCATACATAAATATTAAGTAAAGTCCATAGTTTTTAAAATGTCATCCATTGAATAGTTGACACATGTCTGAGATACTTTTTATTTTGGAGGAGGTATTATTTAATAGGGAATTCCAACAGCTACCTAATAGTGAAATGAGAAGTCTTGCATCCATTTTATTTTGTTTCTGATGATTTTTATGAGTAAGGGTAAGATACTTCCTTGTTCTGATGCAGATGTTGCCCACTTTTGTGAATGGATGCGGGGTGTCACCTACTACTTGCATATCTGCATATTGGGCTTGACACTGCTATCGTACTTGGTAGTTGGCAAAAAGTCAATACTGAAGTTAAGCTCTTGTGTTCTAGCAGCAGAGCTGAAGATCCTTGATGTGCCACCTTCTGCAATCCATGCTGCTCTCTTCATGTTCCTTATTGACTTCCTGGTGAGGAGCATCATGGTCTCCTGGTCTTGAGAATGGCCAAGCATTGCTCTGTGAATGTGGAAGATGGGCATGTGGAAGGCTCCAGGGAGGAGGGATCATTGAACATGTACTCGAATCCATGTGCCTGTTGAATGACCTGTTTTTTTATTTTTGGGTTTTAAGGGAGACACTGCCCTAAAACACTTCTGTGCAGCTGGGGATGCAGGCTTCTGCTTCACCTTGCAGGAAGCATTAACGAATCCTTTCCAGAAGACATGAGAAGAGAGAAGTGAGCCTCTGGTATCATGCAGGTTCCTTGCATTGCCCATGGGCTAGAAGAGAGAAGAGTTGCTTCATGAGATTTGATCCCCTTTTTCCTGAAAAGTTCCACACAGAGGTGAGTCCCCAGCATGTTTAGAAATCATTTCAGACACCTTTCTGGACGGAATTGAATCAGAGCCCCTGATGATGTGGAAGAGCTAAAGATGGGTTTGCTATGAATTTTCTATTTCATTCATCAGGGCCTGAGTCAAGTCAGTCATTGTGCTGTCAACACATGAGCTGCTGGTCAAATGTGAGGAAGTGGTCTTGCTTTATGAAAACACCACCCTGATTCAGTGAGCCAGAGGCAGCCTGCAGTCCCTGTTTTCCTGTAAAGGCAGATTGCTGTGGATGGCCTCTGGCCTCGTCATGCAGCCCTGCTCAGAGTAGGGGATTGAGGGACCAGGCAGATCCCTAGTTCCTTTTGACCTTTATTGCCATTGGGCCACCCCAGGGTCCTTGGACTCTACCTGGTCTTCTGGCCTGGGTCAGGGGATGTGAGGTTTGGAATCCCCCTCTGTGGCAGGATCCCAGCCCCCCAGCCACTTGAGGTCAGCACATCCTTCCCTAATTGTGTTAGAGTTGGAGACTTCTCCCACCCATCCTCATCCATGCTCATCCCACATTTTGTAGCTTGGCACCTGAGGACCTTTATTCATTGACTTAGTTGTTAGTGATGATGGTTACTAAGACTAAGTGACTCTTTCAAGTCACATCACTTGCATGGTAGGGCTAGAGCATGGATCTTCCTAATTGATTTCATGGGACTCTCTCATGGAAACTGTGACTGCTTCCTAAACACACACTCTACATTTGGAGTGTCAAAATTCTTGCCACTGCCTCCTTGGCAAGTGTATCTTGTCTTCTACGTGGGAATTTCACAAATATTTTCCTTTGGTTTGTGGAGGTCATGCAGAAGGGATTTCATTTGAAATAGCCCAAACAAGAAATACCAGTTGTCTTTTTCGCACATGGATGTGTGTAGTGAACACCCCTTTCTGTGTGCTTGCATGAGTTACTCCTTTGAATTTGTTGAAGAATGGTTGGCTGGGGAGCAAGTTAACGAGAGATGGATATCAATGGTTGTCAAGTATTCTGACGTGAAGAATGTATTGAGGATGTGAAGGCTTTTCTAGCCAGTTCCTATGGCTCAGTCAGGGATCAGTCAGAGGATTCTGTCTGGTAGACTCTTTGGCACAGATGTCAAAGTGGCCTGGTCTTACCCTGTCCAGGACTGAATGCTGAGCTTGAGTGGGAGCTTCTTGTCATTTCAAGCATTTCCATGAGTCTGTCCTCTGTTCTCTTGTATCCAAGTGGTTTCTAATAGGAAAGCAGAACAAAAATTGAAAGTATGGTGATTGATTATTTTTACCAATGTTATTTCAATCCACTTTGTTTAATACGAAATTACCTTTATGCTAGTAAGATTTCATATGTGAGGAAATAATGAAAATATTGGGGTTAGGGGATGAGAATATGCAAATCAAACATTTTTGAGCACCAAGACCCGTTTTTTGTTTTTGTTTTTGTTTTTTTTTTTTTTAACTTAAATAATATTAAGTGCCAGAGGACCACTGCTGCCATTCAGCCTCAACAACCTCCAGGTCCAGCCTCCAGGTGGCCCATTTCACCAGGGTGTGTGGGACCACACTGTCCTGGGATGAGAGAACAGTACCCACGGATGTTGACATCTCACAGAGTAGATATTGCCAGTGACAGTAGGGAGCTATTGGCAGATGAGGAAGGGAAGAGCTCTCGGGATGGCAAGAGGGGGCCGCTTCGAGACTCATTGGGTATGGCACGAGGCTGCTGGGTGTGGTGTTGGCCTGGGCCCACTGAGTGGGGCAGATCCGTGGTCTGTGTTTCTGTACCCTCCTCTGTAGCCTGTGTTGGCAGCAGATCAGGGAATTGCGATCAGAAGTGCTCCCAGTAACACAGGCACCAGCCCCCAGAGTGTGTGCCTATCCGTTTCCCCACCTGGCCTGACTTAGTGCCTGTCTTGCCTCAGGGCTGAGACCCTACAATCTCTGATGAGGGTGTCTGTGGTCCAGATCCAACCTGCATGGCCAACATGCTCAGACCTTCAGCTGGGTCCTAGGCTGCTGCAACCAAACTCTGTTAACTGGGTGGCCGACAACAGAGGAAGTGTCTTCCGTTGAGCTTCAGAGGCTCAACACAGTAGGTGTTGGGCTGTCCCAGTGCCATAACCCCTCCCAGGTTTCAAGGGGACTGTCTCCCCAACTCTCCCAGCCCTTGCCCACTCTCCTATTGCTGCCCACGATCTGTGGTTCCCATATGGGCATCCCGCCCTGGCTCCAACCTCACATATCCGGTATCCCCCAGTCTCCCTGGTATCTGGGTCCAGACTCTCCTCTTCCTACAAGAATATCAGATATTGGATTTGGTCCCAGTTGATGCTGTGTTCCATCATGTGAGCTCTTAGCTTCATCACTGTGCAAAGACTCTTTTCCCACACAAGTTCGCACGACTTTTGGCTGGCTAAGAATTTTCAGGCGACACTTTTCTAATGAGTACACTTTCCTTCCTTCCGATCTCCCACCAGTGAGCATTCCTCGCACCCTTGTCCTAGTTCCTTTATGGCAGTTTCCCTCCTTATGGCTGAGAGGACCTAGTGACCCCTGAATTCACACGTTCTCCTTAATCACCAACACACTGCAGAATTCTCCAGGGGGCCATATATGCTCCTGGAAGTTGGTGTTGGAAATAGTTCTCCATCCATTAATCACTCCCTCACTCACTAATGTCCTTGTGTCCTTGAGAAAGGCTCTCCCTTTCCTGGTTTTCCTGAATAGAAATCCTCTTGCCTCTTGGGTGAATAGGGTTATGGGTTGTGCAGAGGGTGTTGGTCCACTGAGCATCTTAGAGACTGTCCTTTATGGAGCCTAATGATCCTCACTGGGGAATGAGGCCAGGGTCCTAACTGTGGTTAGTTAGAGAGGGAAAGAAGGACAAGGGAAACTCAGATGTCCCTTCATGGCCCCTGGAGTTAGAGGACTTACCCCTTTGCACCTGGGATCAGGAGACCTCATTTCCTCGAGGACACGCACACTCAGATGTTAATCTTGAGTGTGGGTTCCTTTCTGGGGTCCAGGGCTGTTGTTAGCCACCAGGAATGACAGTGCTCTCCATGCTGAGTGGAGCCATTTTTGCCAGGAAAGAGAGCCCATGGTCACGCCTTGTGCAAAGCATCCCACGCCAGGGGCTCCCATGCCTACATTCCTGTCCTGAAAGGAAGCCACTCAGAGGCAAGGTGGGTCCAACCACCTCCCATGTGTTCACTCATCACTGTGTTCCAGCAGTCACCCCAGTGAACAGTCCTGATGGGATTGGATGTGGCTCAGAATGTCACCCTCATGAGCTCTACCCTGCCACAGCTGCAGTTCTGCAGTGGGAGAAACTCAAAACCTCAAAACACATGCACATGAAAGAAAAGAGCAAGAGCCAGAGCCCAAACAGGCCAGGTGTGGCAAAGACAGCTGGAGTGCCTAGGTTGGGACTCAGAATTATGTCAGTGGGGTGGCATTGCTGCTGGCACCAGCATGATAACCGAGAGCCAGCCCTGCTCATTTTGGGGAGCAGTGTGTTGGGGAAGGCAGCAGAAATTGAGAGGCAGGATTGAGTTTGGCCCTAGGAGGAGGTTGGGTAAGAGGCCAGTGTGGGTTGGAGAGCCTGGGCAGATAGACAGAGGCCAGGGCACACCCCAAAGCCTGGAGACTGCACTTGATGTCCAGGGTTGTGAAACACCACTTCCCCTCTTACTCACAACTGAGAGCAAGGGGCATTGATGAGTTCAGTTTGTGTGCGGCTGCATCCAAGGTGGCTCGGCTAGGAACCTCTGTTTCCTTGACTCAGGAGGCTGGGAGTCCAGGCTCCACTGAGGCTCGGCTGGGAGGATCGGAGTCTGAGTTTATGCCTGTGTTCCCTGTAGGATCCATGTTGGCTGAGCCTCAGTGTTTTTGTAATGAGAGGATGGGTGACCGTCATGTCTTTATCACAGGACACACTTGCTAAATGGATTTGTTTGCTCTGAGGAGGAAAGAGAGAGGGGGGAGTGGTGCTGGAGACAGGGATGCAGACAGGGGTCATGGACTTGGCATAACTCAGTCTTGGAGGTGATATCCCATCACCTGTACCCACTTCAATTCCCATGAATCCAGAGGCTGAGCCCCCTTGAGGTGAGGGGTGAACCGGTTCTGGGCAGCAGGATGCTGTGGTACCTCGGAGTCTCTGTGAGACCCCAACACTAGACACACTTGGCCCTTTTGAAATCTTAGGAGAAGCCTTGGGAAGTTGTATGGCAGAGGGGAGCAGCCTCTGCATCTCAGTCCCCTCCAACTTGCCATGGTGTAGAGAGGGAACTGCAGCCACGATGGGACGGACATTGGCCATGTCCCTGTGTGGGACACAGGCCTGATTGAGTTAGGGTGCATTCTTTGTCTCTCCCTTTCTTGTGATTATCCCATCTCTACATTTGTGCTTTAGCCACCTGTGAGTCCCATCTCTGGTTTCAGAGAGAACAGAGGGTGTTATGGGCCAATAGACACAATAAACCCTAGAGATTAGATGCTACCCTACTTTCCAGAAAAGACTGGGCACACCATGAGTTGCACAATGATGGGACCAGGGTCCAAAAGCTGCTGAGAGGGAAGGACTGGTTGTGAATGCATTTTTGAAGGCTCCAAGCTGTAACTCTAGTGGCACCAAGCAGGGCAGATGCTGGTGGGGATGTTTGGGGAGTTGTTGGTGAACACCTGCGCACCTGAGATGGGTAGGCATGGAGGAGAAATCGGCAGCCCATAGGGCTGTTGAAAGTGGTCTTATGTGAAAAGAGGCTCAGGTATGGGCACAGGAAATGACATCATTGCCTTGACAATGGATCAAACAGAACATGGAACCCTGGTATCCAGGCACCCACTTCACTGACCAAGCCATCCGAGCTCACTTGGTTGGAGCCACTGGAGGGAGAAGGATGTTCTCCTGTGGTTGCAGACAATGCCGAGCCTCAGGCTCCCAGGAATCTCAGGGGGGCCAACTAGCCCTTTTGTGGATACACTGGGTGAGGCTTCATCTTAGACGCCAGAGCCTCTGGCGATTGTCGCAGAGGAGCTCAAGAGTAACAGTGAGTAGCACAGGGCAGGTGAGCCCAGCAGGCCCTCTAGTCTGATCCCTGATGAATGGCCCAGGACTCCTATTCTGACTCTGTGTGTGTGTGTGTGTGTGTGTGTGTGTGTGTGTTTGTACTGATGGGAACTGTCCCATTGTGCTTTGACTCTAGTGTATTGGCACAAGTCATTTTTCTGTTTGTCACCATTTCCATTTTGAACCCACCATTCTTGGTCCCAACCCAGGGTGAAAATGATCAGAACACGGAGGAGCCCTTCAGGGTTCAGAGCCTTGAACCTTACAGGCAGGACCAGCTTAGGAATGAGCTCCTGCCTGTCATTTGTGGGAGGAACCTACATTTCAGCAGCAACATGGGGTTAATCTCCTGGGATTTCATCCCCACCCAGCAGGTGCTGGATCTCTTGTTCCCAAAACAGCCACCTTCTTCAGTCTTTACTCCTGGTGCCACTCCACATCCTCCAAGGGGACAAGAACCTCAGGTTCTGGATGGATGTTGTAGAATGCCCACAGAGCCAACTGCCAGGCTGGGTGGGGTGCAGTTGCTGGGCTTTGCTGATGTTGTCATCCCCCACAGTTCTTGGAACCTTCTGTGGCAGTGGCATCCAGGACCCCAGCAGCTCCTCACTGCTTCACTCCAGCGAGCAGGTGGAAGACAGCCGCGTTGTTCACGTCCTCCTTGAGGGACAGAGCCTGAGGGAGACAAAGCGCATCCCGGTAAGCCCGACAGCAGGGCTGCCTCCTGGGTGTCCACACAGTGGAAGGCAGGAGACACAGCCAACCCCAGGGCTATGGTGGGAAATAAAGAAGAGAGAGGTCCGTCTTAAGGGCTTGACCTGAGGAGGGAGAGCATCAGCATGCCCAGCTTCAGTGGTGAGTGGGCCTGTGTATTGTGGGTTTTGCAGGCCAGAAGTGCAGACGGAAGTGCTGTGGACAGATGAAGGCAGAGATATGTCCAGGGTGCAGGCTGCAGTGCCTAGAACTTGGTATTCTCAATGAGTGAAGTTGGAGCAGAGGAGGTGGCAGTGACTTGTCACATGTGTAGGAGGGGATGTGTTCCTGGTGGCAGGGAAGAGAACCTCCTTAGCATGACTAGGTGTAGGAATTTGGGGTCGGGATCACCTGGGGGGTCATGCCAAAGCTTCGGAATGTTAGGCTTTGCATGTAGGTAAATACGGAGCTAAAGGGGTTCTTGGCAGAATTTCTATGGATGTGCAGTAGACACGCTAATGCTGCAGGTGTCCAGCTGCAGAGGAGACATGTTCAGTGACTGCCAGTGCTGAGTCAAGTACATCATTACAACCAGACCCGCACCGAGCTTCCAGAGGCCAGGGCCTCTCAAAGCTATCATGAAGCACTCAAGTGCACACTCTTGTATCTGAGTCTGTTTTGTGTCGTGGCAGTCAGGACCCAAATTTTCAGTGCATCTGCCTCTTCCACCCACAAAGGTAGCCTGCATCCCAGATCACACTTGGTGCGCAGATCCCTGGCCCATTGCTCTCATCTCAGTGAGATGAGAGTGTGTCTGTGCATAGGCAGTTTGGTCCTTTGACATGAGTGGAATGTGGCTCCCCAGGGGGAGGGGAGATGGCAGGTACAGGCAGATATTTGTACCAGGATTGTTCTAGTAGCACATTGCAAGAACCCAGGTGGTATATGGAGGACACACTCAGGTAGCAGGATAACAAGATTGTGCCCTTGTACATGTAGTTGAGATTTCTCCTGAATGTTTGACCACAGTCTTCTGGGTAGCTCTTCTAAAAGCCATTCTCTGATGACATTTGTCCCACCCTGATCCAGGTGACCTTTCAGGAGACGTTGACAAGCCTCATCCGCAGGGCCTTGGACCAAAATTTGTTGCAGCATGAGGATGTGGACAACTTTGAGCTGCTGTATATGATGTCTGAGGATGAGAGTAAGTAGGACAATCAGACAGTGGGGAGACATGATCCACAGTGGGCTCAGGATAACTGACAGCCAAGAGAAAGTGGGCCTTGGCCCCAAAATACCAAAGTGTGATGGGCCTGGCGGAGACTCTCAGGGGTTGTGGGTGTTTTGTGGTATAATCCTTGAGTGCCACCTAACAATTCTCTCCACTTCGCTCTGCAGAAATCAAGGTCTCTGACCACTCACTCGTGTGTCTGTCCATGAATCTGGGAATACAATATTTCATGGTGAGGAAACGCCCCCAGGTCAAGGGAAAGGAGGTAAACACCTACCTTATTCAAGCTGTGCATGTGCTGCCATTCCACTCCGACCTGAGGAAATAAGAAGCCTCAGCACCTGGACATATTTGCTGGAAGCCCATAGAGCCAACTGACAGTCTGGGGTGGCTTTCTGTTTCTGGGTTTGCTGATGTTCCATCCCCCACAGTTCTCAGAATCAACCTGCAAGTCCTCCAGGCCGCTTTCCCACAAGCAGGTGGGAGACACCTGCTTAATTCGTGTCCACTTAGAAACACAAAGTCCAGAGATGGCCAAGAGTGTTCTGGTAAGCCTGGGAGCAGGGGTGTCCCGTGGTGCTTACACCTGGGTGGGGAGCAGACACTGGTCCAATACCATGGACTACTCATGCCCTCTTGAATTTGGAGCTTCTGGATGATCAGGAGGATAGATGGGAATCAAGAAGGGAGAGGTCAGTGTGAAGGGCTGGAGCTGAGATGAGCGAGTGCAGCAGCTTGTCCACTGCCATGTCTGAGGGAGTCTGTGTGTCAGGTGGCAGCATGCAGTCCAGAAGGGCAGGGACAGGTATGGGTGACAGATGAGAATAGGACAGGAACTAGGTTGCAGGTTCCCTTGTATGGGATGCTGACGTCTATGGAGGAGGACAGCAGTGTGAGGTTCTCCATGTTCCTTGAACAAGGAGCTGAGAGAGTCTCTCTGCAGAGTCGATATGGATGTGGAGCAAGCACACTAAATGTCCAGGTAACCCAATGACCACCCTTGCCGGATGAGGTGCCCTCCTACATCCCAGCCAGCACTGAGCCTCTGGAGGCCAGGAGCTCTCGTGGCTATCTTTCAGCTCTCCTGTGTGTGGTCATGTTCCTGGGTCTGTTTTTGGCCCTGGCAATCCAGACCAAAGCCTCTAGGTTTTGTGCCTAGGCCATTCCCAATGCCGCCTGCATCCTCGGGCAGACCTGGGATCTTGGAGGCTATTGTCCCATTCCTCCCAACTTGTGGGATGCGATTGCATCTGTATGCAGGTAGTGGGGTCCTTTCACTCCGAGAGGAGTGCAGCTCCACAAAGAGCAATGGCAGGCCCAGGAAGTCCTATGTACAAGGATTGGGCTAGTAGCCTGTGGGAAGAGCCCACACGATGAGCAGGAGGTCAGCCTCGGGTAGTAGGGTCATGGATGTTGCCCTTGTATTTAGAGTGGAGGTGCCTCCAGAATGCCCCTGCCCACTGTCCTTGAGTAGTCACTTCAAGGCCCATTTCCTGAAGGCCTGTCTCCCATGCTGCTCCAGGTGACCTGCCACGATAGGGCTCCTGTCGTCATCCGCAGCGCCCTCGACCTACACTTCCTTACTGAGGAGAATCCAGAGGATTATGAGCTGGGCCAAATCATCTCTCGCCGTCAGAGTAAGTGAGACAATCAGATAGCAGAGAGCAAGGGTCAGGATGTGGACTCAGGTCAACTCTTAGCAACAAAGAGTAGTCTCTGACCCCCAAGAACACTCCAACAGGTGTGTTGGGTTCGTGCACAAAGCCAACTGCACTTCTGCTGGTGGAAGGTCTTGAGGTCCAATGGTATACCCCGGTGGATATTGCGGCTCCCCACCAGGTGCCCTCCCCTGGACATGAACAGGCATCCAAAGCTGACATCTTTGAGGAGTGAGGAGGAAAGCCTCTCTCCAGGAGCAGTATGTTTTCATGGTCTGGGATAGGAGTGGTTTCAAAGGAACATGGGAATGCATGGGCTAAAGAGGGAACTGGCATTTTGTGGACTGAAGCAGTACTATTGAAAGCCTTCTGTGTGACCAAAAAACCACTGCCTGGGCAGAGCATTGCCAGGATTCTAGCAAGCAGTAACAGGATGAAATTGGGAAGAAAACACAGCCTGGGAGACAGCCTGAATCATCTGTTTTTGCATAAATTCCATGGTCTTACGCACCTGAGTCCACTAGGCAAGGAGTGATCACAATAGCCAGGTTGTGATCCCTAACTAAAGTCAGATGAGGGCTTCCTGAGCACGTAGCCACAGAGCTCATCTGATAATAATGCCAGCGCTTTTTCGTTGGTTGGTTGGTTGGTTTTTGTGAGCCAAACACCACAGCAGCCATTATCCCAGCCTATGTACCCTGAAGACCACCATCCCTATGAGTTCTAGGATCACTTGTCTCCTATCTTAACCTACTGTTAGGTTAGTAGAGTCTATGGAAGAGGAAGTCTGTCTGGGGCCTTGGTAGCCTAAGAAATTCATAGCAGAGATCTCCACATCCAACCCAGAAGGGATGGAGAACAGGCTCTAGGTTAGAGGAGGGCGACAGGAAACACATGTTCAGAGGAAGGAGAAGCGGCTGTTGTATTCCCCCACTCGGGGTCATGGCACCACTGGGCCATACACCATGTTGGAGGGAAGCAGTCCCTTTGCTGGTCTTTGGAACCATTGTTCTCAGTAGGGCAGTATTTGGAATGTGGCCTCCATTCTCAGAAGCCTGGTTCACATGGAGGCGGGCTCCACCAACGCAGAAGCATGGCTCTAACGTGGTATCCGCGCTGGTCAGCCTGTCCTCACTGTGGCCATACTTGAGGAAAATAACTCAGAGGAGGAATCCTAGGCCTTTTTTCTCTGGGTTTCATAGCTTTCTCTTTGGTTGTGCACTGAGGCTGTCCATAAAGCTCTAGTGTGTGGCAGTGGAGAGCTCCTCAGCCCTTGCCACAAAGGCATAGACTGGGAGAGAGAGAACGAGGCTGGCAGAGAGGGAGAGAGAGAAAGATGGAGAGGGAGGACCTCTCCTTGGAGAATGAGGATTCAGTGGAGCCAACAGGAACAAGGTACTGTTGCCCAGGGCACAACCCTGTTTAGGTCTTACTCCAACCATGCTCAACCTTTCTTCCAGTCCCTCCCACCCCCCAGTAGTGTATTCATCTTGAATGAGAATTTCATGTTGACATCAGAGCACTCACCATCCAATGCTTCCCTCCAAACCCACCTATGAAGATGGCTCATGTGGGGACTGAATCTTCGGCACAGGAGCCTTTTGTGGGAGATTTCAGATGCAAACCCTAGTGGTGTGCTTTGGCAGATGCAAGAGGACCTGAGATATTCTGGAGTCCAAAGCCTTCGGTAGGAACAGACATTAGGTCTGTTGAAGTGCTCTGCCTAGTTCTTCCTCAGGGAGGACTGTGGAGGCTGTCTTTGTTGGTATTGGTGCTGAATTGGAGAGCTCTCAGGTGTGTGGCTCTGGCCTTTTCTGGCACAGGCTCTCAGATGTTGGCGTGTCCTAGGGAGCACCTCCTGAGTGCCACCTTCTTTTTGTACACCCCTCTATCCCCAGAGCTGAGGATTCCAGCAGAGGCCAACGTATTTTATGCCAAGAATCCTCACAAAAAATCCAACTTTGTGCTGAGGAAAAGGAGCCTCTCCCAAAAGAATGATGGGTGTATCGAGCCTCAACCTCCCTCTCGTCCTGCAAAGAAGGCTCCTGCCCTCCTGAGGATGCTTGCAAAACCATTCTGTTGCTGTGTGCCTGGGCGGGGCTGAGGCAGCCCAGGAATATTTACATTGATTACTATTTTCTTCAAAGTTTGAATCTATAGTTTGCCATTGTCCTTGACCTTGTTTAGTAACACAGTTGTTACTCTATCCTGTATTTGTTGTTTCCATTAATATATTATTATTATTTTAAAATATATATGTTTTTGTTACCTGATCTACTGTGATGATTTGAGTATACTAAATGTAGCAGTGATTCCTAAAGGACACATCCAAACCAACAGGAAGGAATGTTTCATTCTATCAGCAAGAACTTTGGTTTTTAGGAGTTTGGCAGATGGCATTATCTGAGTCAGTTTTCCAATGGGGGCAATGAAGTATCAGCTATGATGGTACAAACACAAACAAAGACACACAAACACACACAAGAGCACACACACTCACTGAGAGATAGATAGACAGATGGAGTTGGTCTCTGCTGAAATACTTTGGAGACATGGTTCTGATTTCTCCCCTTTTGGAGTATTTTCAATTGCACAAGGTGTCTTGCAAATGAACCCATGTCTGAGGAAGACATGCATGTGTACTTCACATGCCACTTTTCACATAGCAGGAAGGTCATGTAATATTTTTCATGCAGCTGTCTTTTGACTGTGAACCATCCCATGAGGTCAGCTGTGGAATTTTCAACTTGTAGCATCACAATGGGGATCCACTCTTTGGATTTGGGGATATTTCCGATTTTCTTGATTCAGATTGGAATGATATATATATTAGTTTTTGATGAAAATTCTGCATTTGATGGTAATGAATGTCGTGCATCTAGGAATCTGTAGAGTGCAGACAATGAATGGATGCCTACTGTTGTCTGGACTGGTCTGAAAAGTCCTGTAGCATCTGAGCATGTGTGAGGGCTGTACAGGTCTTGCCAAAAGTCCAGGTCAGATGATCCTGCACAAAGCTGAACTCCTAGTGGTCTCCACAACAGTGTAAGGGCCAAGGAGGAACTCACTTCCACACAGAAGTTGGGAAGCTACCTTATGAAGGTGATCATAGATACGGGATTATTAATATATCCAGGTTGGCATCTATTATTTTTTTAGCTTTTGACTTTCGCAGCTGTGGGCATCTTGACAACCATCAACTCCCTGTAAGCACAGACAACTCTATAAGAACCTGAGGATAAATTTCCCTGTGCATGTCCCCTTGTGAAACTGCTTAAGCACCGCCTGGTTTACACACAGGTGGAATTTCTAGGTCAAAGTGTGCATGTTTACTTCTTTGACTAAGCACTGCCAGGTGGCTCTTCTGCATAGCTCTACCTGTGGCCAGGATTGTATTATCTAGCTTTCTAACTTTTGCAGGTTGAGTAGATACATAGTGGGAGCACACTGTTTTTGTTGGTATTTTTCTTGGTATCTATTCTGATGCTTTTCACTGGGGGATTTTTTCCTGTGAAAATGGGCTTCCTCTACTTGACCTTATTTTCTTCTTTTTAAAATTTTTTCAATGTGACTTTTTAATTTTAGTTTTATTAAAGACATTGCCCCTTGCTTGCATAGTCTATATCTAAAGCACTAGTCCTTGCTCCAAGGCCCAGCTTGCTCTCAGCTGCCCCAGGAGGGGAACAGTCTTTGGCGGTAGACAAGAGACACCCCTGCAGGGGGCACAAGTGCTTTGGCCCTCTGGTGTCTTGCCAGCAGTGCTTCCCATGCTCACAGAGGGTTTCAGACACTGAGTCAATGGTCCAGGTGGTCTTTTGTTCAGTCTGATCTCAAATTGAGCTCCTCTGAGAGGTCATATTGAAGTCCTTGTGTGTACCTGACCCATCATTTTAAACAATATTCCAAGTTCACTTTTTGTGTGTACGTGGGTTCTGGGGATTGAACCCAGGGCCTTGAGCCTGTGAGGCAAGTGACCTACCTGAGCTACACCCTCAGAGACCCCTGTAAAAGTATTTCCCCTTTGCCTCGGGGTCTAAGTTGCCAAGGCTGACCTCAAACGTTCCTCTTGCCTCAGCCTCCCTGGTGGCTGGCATGACAGGCATGCACATGGGACTGTCACACTCGAGCCTGTGATGGGAACTCATGTGCATCTGTCCAGGGCTGAGCATGGTTAGGCAGAGCTGTGCTCCAGGCTCCCTGCAGGGCTGTGGAGGCTTCTGCTGCCCAGCAGCCCTGGTGCCATGGCCAGGGCTCCTCCCAGCCGAGGGCAGGCAGCTGCCCATTGCTGTAGGCTGACCTTATTTTCTTCTTATGGCACTCGTCCGTTCTCTGGAGTATGTTGTATGGTTTGTCCATTAGGAGTCTAACAGGTCCTCTAGAACCTTCAAACAATTAGTAAAATTCCTGAACAGTAAGTGAGCGCGCGCAGAAATTGGGCTAATATTTTGGGAAGAACAATGTTGGATGATATATTCATGGCTTGAATATATCATCCAACATGAAGTTATATTTTATTACTTACAAAATAATAAAATAATGAAGCAATACCATGGGCTGAGCTAAAATAGATCCTTAGGATCTTAGGCATTCTGTAATAAATCTGTGTCACTTGAAGTATAGAGTTGATGGACTCTGAGTAATGAAACAGAAGTAAAGGTATCAAAGCCAATGATCATCTGTTTCCAATTTTCTGTGATTTGGTTCAAGAGGTAAAGTGGTGATATTTATTAATAATGGATCGAATAGGTTCATAATTGTTTTAGAGTACAATTAGATGCCTTCAAACTTTAGCCCTCCTATGTCCTGTGAGACATTTTCTATGTGAGGCTTTAAGAAGAAGAAGAGAATATTCTGTAAAGAAAACCTTGTGATCTGTGCAGTATGAAGTTGAATGGATTCATTCAGAAATCAGAAATTCTATTGAAAGATATTTATTTGCATGAGCCAAATAAAACCTATTTTTAGGCATCCTGGTGAAGACAAGGTTTTATCTTTATGTCTCATTTTCTATGTTTTGTTGTTGTTGTTGTTGTTAGAATGAAATTCATATGTTGCCAGACCATTCTATCAGATGTGTAACTAGATGCCATTTAAATTACCCACTTTTACATGGTAGACAGTTTTTAATGAACACTGCCTGTCTGCACCTTTTTTAAAAACAGGACTGGGATCAGAAGCCCAAATACCAATGGTTAGCTGGAGCATATTTTTCATTTGGCCTATCTGTCAGTATTCCCTGAGGTCATCTGTGCAATCAGCTTCGTTACTCCTGCTCCCTCACTGGATTTCATAGAAACCATATGCTATGTATGAATCAGGGACACCAATCCCACAACATAGCATTCTTGCAATATCCAAAGTCCCACTTTTCACTTCGCCATGCCTGAGATCAGCAGTAATATTTATCAGCAAATGTGAGATTTTCAAAGATCCAATTCTATGTGCTCCTTTCTCATAGAGCCTTAGGCAGGGATATAGCATACATAAATATTAAGTAAAGTCCATAGTTTTTAAAATGTCATCCATTGAATAGTTGACACATGTCTGAGATACTTTTTATTTTGGAGGAGGTATTATTTAATAGGGAATTCCAACAGCTACCTAATAGTGAAATGAGAAGTCTTGCATCCATTTTATTTCGTTTCTGATGATTTTTATGAGTAAGGGTAAGATACTTCCTTGTTCTGATGCAGATGTTGCCCACTTTTGTGAATGGATGCGGGGTGTCACCTACTACTTGCATATCTGCATATTGGGCTTGACACTGCTATCGTACTTGGTAGTTGGCAAAAAGTCAATACTGAAGTTAAGCTCTTGTGTTCTAGCAGCAGAGCTGAAGATCCTTGATGTGCCACCTTCTGCAATCCATGCTGCTCTCTTCATGTTCCTTATTGACTTCCTGGTGAGGAGCATCATGGTCTCCTGGTCTTGAGAATGGCCAAGCATTGCTCTGTGAATGTGGAAGATGGGCATGTGGAAGGCTCCAGGGAGGAGGGATCATTGAACATGTACTCGAATCCATGTGCCTGTTGAATGACCTGTTTTTTTATTTTTGGGTTTTAAGGGAGACACTGCCCTAAAACACTTCTGTGCAGCTGGGGATGCAGGCTTCTGCTTCACCTTGCAGGAAGCATTAACGAATCCTTTCCAGAAGACATGAGAAGAGAGAAGTGAGCCTCTGGTATCATGCAGGTTCCTTGCATTGCCCATGGGCTAGAAGAGAGAAGAGTTGCTTCATGAGATTTGATCCCCTTTTTCCTGAAAAGTTCCACACAGAGGTGAGTCCCCAGCATGTTTAGAAATCATTTCAGACACCTTTCTGGACGGAATTGAATCAGAGCCCCTGATGATGTGGAAGAGCTAAAGATGGGTTTGCTATGAATTTTCTATTTCATTCATCAGGGCCTGAGTCAAGTCAGTCATTGTGCTGTCAACACATGAGCTGCTGGTCAAATGTGAGGAAGTGGTCTTGCTTTATGAAAACACCACCCTGATTCAGTGAGCCAGAGGCAGCCTGCAGTCCCTGTTTTCCTGTAAAGGCAGATTGCTGTGGATGGCCTCTGGCCTCGTCATGCAGCCCTGCTCAGAGTAGGGGATTGAGGGACCAGGCAGATCCCTAGTTCCTTTTGACCTTTATTGCCATTGGGCCACCCCAGGGTCCTTGGACTCTACCTGGTCTTCTGGCCTGGGTCAGGGGATGTGAGGTTTGGAATCCCCCTCTGTGGCAGGATCCCAGCCCCCCAGCCACTTGAGGTCAGCACATCCTTCCCTAATTGTGTTAGAGTTGGAGACTTCTCCCACCCATCCTCATCCATGCTCATCCCACATTTTGTAGCTTGGCACCTGAGGACCTTTATTCATTGACTTAGTTGTTAGTGATGATGGTTACTAAGACTAAGTGACTCTTTCAAGTCACATCCCTTGCATGGTAGGGCTAGAGCATGGATCTTCCTAATTGATTTCATGGGACTCTCTCATGGAAACTGTGACTGCTTCCTAAACACACACTCTACATTTGGAGTGTCAAAATTCTTGCCACTGCCTCCTTGGCAAGTGTATCTTGTCTTCTACGTGGGAATTTCACAAATATTTTCCTTTGGTTTGTGGAGGTCATGCAGAAGGGATTTCATTTGAAATAGCCCAAACAAGAAATACCAGTTGTCTTTTTCGCACATGGATGTGTGTAGTGAACACCCCTTTCTGTGTGCTTGCATGAGTTACTCCTTTGAATTTGTTGAAGAATGGTTGGCTGGGGAGCAAGTTAACGAGAGATGGATATCAATGGTTGTCAAGTATTCTGACGTGAAGAATGTATTGAGGATGTGAAGGCTTTTCTAGCCAGTTCCTATGGCTCAGTCAGGGATCAGTCAGAGGATTCTGTCTGGTAGACTCTTTGGCACAGATGTCAAAGTGGCCTGGTCTTACCCTGTCCAGGACTGAATGCTGAGCTTGAGTGGGAGCTTCTTGTCATTTCAAGCATTTCCATGAGTCTGTCCTCTGTTCTCTTGTATCCAAGTGGTTTCTAATAGGAAAGCAGAACAAAAATTGAAAGTATGGTGATTGATTATTTTTACCAATGTTATTTCAATCCACTTTGTTTAATACGAAATTACCTTTATGCTAGTAAGATTTCATATGTGAGGAAATAATGAAAATATTGGGGTTAGGGGATGAGAATATGCAAATCAAACATTTTTGAGCACCAAGACCCGTTTTTTTTTTTTTTTTTTTTTTTTTTTTTTTTTTTTAACTTAAATAATATTAAGTGCCAGAGGACCACCGCTGCCATTCAGCCTCAACAACCTCCAGGTCCAGCCTCCAGGTGGCCCATTTCACCAGGGTGTGTGGGACCACACTGTCCTGGGATGAGAGAACAGTACCCACGGATGTTGACATCTCACAGAGTAGATATTGCCAGTGACAGTAGGGAGCTATTGGCAGATGAGGAAGGGAAGAGCTCTCGGGATGGCAAGAGGGGGCCGCTTCGAGACTCATTGGGTATGGCACGAGGCTGCTGGGTGTGGTGTTGGCCTGGGCCCACTGAGTGGGGCAGATCCGTGGTCTGTGTTTCTGTACCCTCCTCTGTAGCCTGTGTTGGCAGCAGATCAGGGAATTGCGATCAGAAGTGCTCCCAGTAACACAGGCACCAGCCCCCAGAGTGTGTGCCTATCCGTTTCCCCACCTGGCCTGACTTAGTGCCTGTCTTGCCTCAGGGCTGAGACCCTACAATCTCTGATGAGGGTGTCTGTGGTCCAGATCCAACCTGCATGGCCAACATGCTCAGACCTTCAGCTGGGTCCTAGGCTGCTGCAACCAAACTCTGTTAACTGGGTGGCCGACAACAGAGGAAGTGTCTTCCGTTGAGCTCCAGAGGCTCAACACAGTAGGTGTTGGGCTGTCCCAGTGCCATAACCCCTCCCAGGTTTCAAGGGGACTGTCTCCCCAACTCTCCCAGCCCTTGCCCACTCTCCTATTGCTGCCCACGATCTGTGGTTCCCATATGGGCATCCCGCCCTGGCTCCAACCTCACATATCCGGTATCCCCCAGTCTCCCTGGTATCTGGGTCCAGACTCTCCTCTTCCTACAAGAATATCAGATATTGGATTTGGTCCCAGTTGATGCTGTGTTCCATCATGTGAGCTCTTAGCTTCATCACTGTGCAAAGACTCTTTTCCCACACAAGTTCGCATGGCTTTTGGCTGGCTAAGAATTTTCAGGCGACACTTTTCTAATGAGTACACTTTCCTTCCTTCCGATCTCCCACCAGTGAGCATTCCTCGCACCCTTGTCCTAGTTCCTTTATGGCAGTTTCCCTCCTTATGGCTGAGAGGACCTAGTGACCCCTGAATTCACACGTTCTCCTTAATCACCAACACACTGCAGAATTCTCCAGGGGGCCATATATGCTCCTGCAAGTTGGTGTTGGAAATAGTTCTCCATCCATTAATCACTCCCTCACTCACTAATGTCCTTGTGTCCTTGAGAAAGGCTCTCCCTTTCCTGGTTTTCCTGAATAGAAATCCTCTTGCCTCTTGGGTGAATAGGGTTATGGGTTGTGCTGAGGGTGTTGGTCCACTGAGCATCTTAGAGACTGTCCTTTATGGAGCCTAATGATCCTCACTGGGGAATGAGGCCAGGGTCCTAACTGTGGTTAGTTAGAGAGGGAAAGAAGGACAAGGGAAACTCAGATGTCCCTTCATGGCCCCTGGAGTTAGAGGACTTACCCCTTTGCACCTGGGATCAGGAGACCTCATTTCCTCGAGGACACGCACACTCAGACGTTAATCTTGAGTGTGGGTTCCTTTCTGGGGTCCAGGGCTGTTGTTAGCCACCAGGAATGACAGTGCTCTCCATGCTGAGTGGAGCCATTTTTGCCAGGAAAGAGAGCCCATGGTCATGCCTTGTGCAAAGCATCCCACGCCAGGGGCTCCCATGCCTACATTCCTGTCCTGAAAGGAAGCCACTCAGAGGCAAGGTGGGTCCAACCACCTCCCATGTGTTCACTCATCACTGTGTTCCAGCAGTCACCCCAGTGAACAGTCCTGATGGGATTGGATGTGGCTCAGAATGTCACCCTCATGAGCTCTACCCTGCCACAGCTGCAGTTCTGCAGTGGGAGAAACTCAAAACCTCAAAACACATGCACATGAAAGAAAAGAGCAAGAGCCAGAGCCCAAACAGGCCAGGTGTGGCAAAGACAGCTGGAGTGCCTAGGTTGGGACTCAGAATTATGTCAGTGGGGTGGCATTGCTGCTGGCACCAGCATGATAACCGAGAGCCAGCCCTGCTCATTTTGGGGAGCAGTGTGTTGGGGAAGGCAGCAGAAATTGAGAGGCAGGATTGAGTTTGGCCCTAGGAGGAGGTTGGGTAAGAGGCCAGTGTGGGTTGGAGAGCCTGGGCAGATAGACAGAGGCCAGGGCACACCCCAAAGCCTGGAGACTGCACTTGATGTCCAGGGTTGTGAAACACCACTTCCCCTCTTACTCACAACTGAGAGCAAGGGGCATTGATGAGTTCAGTTTGTGTGCGGCTGCATCCAAGGTGGCTCGGCTAGGAACCTCTGTTTCCTTGACTCAGGAGGCTGGGAGTCCAGGCTCCACTGAGGCTCGGCTGGGAGGATCGGAGTCTGAGTTTATGCCTGTGTTCCCTGTAGGATCCATGTTGGCTGAGCCTCAGTGTTTTTGTAATGAGAGGATGGGTGACCGTCATGTCTTTATCACAGGACACACTTGCTAAATGGATTTGTTTGCTCTGAGGAGGAAAGAGAGAGGGGGGAGTGGTGCTGGAGACAGGGATGCAGACAGGGGTCATGGACTTGGCATAACTCAGTCTTGGAGGTGATATCCCATCACCTGTACCCACTTCAATTCCCATGAATCCAGAGGCTGAGCCCCCTTGAGGTGAGGGGTGAACCGGTTCTGGGCAGCAGGATGCTGTGGTACCTCGGAGTCTCTGTGAGACCCCAACACTAGACACACTTGGCCCTTTTGAAATCTTAGGAGAAGCCTTGGGAAGTTGTATGGCAGAGGGGAGCAGCCTCTGCATCTCAGTCCCCTCCAACTTGCCATGGTGTAGAGAGGGAACTGCAGCCACGATGGGACGGACATTGGCCATGTCCCTGTGTGGGACACAGGCCTGATTGAGTTAGGGTGCATTCTTTGTCTCTCCCTTTCTTGTGATTATCCCATCTCTACATTTGTGCTTTAGCCACCTGTGAGTCCCATCTCTGGTTTCAGAGAGAACAGAGGGTGTTATGGGCCAATAGACACAATAAACCCTAGAGATTAGATGCTACCCTACTTTCCAGAAAAGACTGGGCACACCATGAGTTGCACAATGATGGGACCAGGGTCCAAAAGCTGCTGAGAGGGAAGGACTGGTTGTGAATGCATTTTTGAAGGCTCCAAGCTGGAACTCTAGTGGCACCAAGCAGGGCAGATGCTGGTGGGGATGTTTGGGTAGTTGTTGGTGAACACCTGCGCACCTGAGATGGGTAGGCATGGAGGAGAAATCGGCAGCCCATAGGGCTGTTGAAAGTGGTCTTATGTGAAAAGAGGCTCAGGTATGGGCACAGGAAATGACATCATTGCCTTGACAATGGATCAAACAGAACATGGAACCCTGGTATCCAGGCACCCACTTCACTGACCAAGCCATCCGAGCTCACTTGGTTGGAGCCACTGGAGGGAGAAGGATGTTCTCCTGTGGTTGCAGACAATGCCGAGCCTCAGGCTCCCAGGAATCTCAGGGGGGCCAACTAGCCCTTTTGTGGATACACTGGGTGAGGCTTCATCTTAGACCCCAGAGCCTCTGGCGATTGTCGCAGAGGAGCTCAAGAGTAACAGTGAGTAGCACAGGGCAGGTGAGCCCAGCAGGCCCTCGAGTCTGATCCCTGATGAATGGCCCAGGACTCCTATTCTGACTCTGTGTGTGTGTGTGTGTGTGTGTGTGTGTGTGTGTGTTTGTACTGATGGGAACTGTCCCATTGTGCTTTGACTCTAGTGTATTGGCACAAGTCATTTTTCTGTTTGTCACCATTTCCATTTTGAACCCACCATTCTTGGTCCCAACCCAGGGTGAAAATGATCAGAACACGGAGGAGCCCTTCAGGGTTCAGAGCCTTGAACCTTACAGGCAGGACCAGCTTAGGAATGAGCTCCTGCCTGTCATTTGTGGGAGGAACCTACATTTCAGCAGCAACATGGGGTTAATCTCCTGGGATTTCATCCCCACCCAGCAGGTGCTGGATCTCTTGTTCCCAAAACAGCCACCTTCTTCAGTCTTTACTCCTGGTGCCACTCCACATCCTCCAAGGGGACAAGAACCTCAGGTTCTGGATGGATGTTGTAGAATGCCCACAGAGCCAACTGCCAGGCTGGGTGGGGTGCAATTGCTGGGCTTTGCTGATGTTGTCATCCCCCACAGTTCTTGGAACCTTCTGTGGCAGTGGCATCCAGGACCCCAGCAGCTCCTCACTGCTTCACTCCAGCGAGCAGGTGGAAGACAGCCGCGTTGTTCACGTCCTCCTAGAGGGACAGAGCCTGAGGGAGACAAAGCGCATCCCGGTAAGCCCGACAGCAGGGCTGCCTCCTGGGTGTCCACACAGTGGAAGGCAGGAGACACAGCCAACCCCAGGGCTATGGTGGGAAATAAAGAAGAGAGAGGTCCGTCTTAAGGGCTTGACCTGAGGAGGGAGAGCATCAGCATGCCCAGCTTCAGTGGTGAGTGGGCCTGTGTATTGTGGGTTTTGCAGGCCAGAAGTGCAGACGGAAGTGCTGTGGACAGATGAAGGCAGAGATATGTCCAGGGTGCAGGCTGCAGTGCCTAGAACTTGGTATTCTCAATGAGTGAAGTTGGAGCAGAGGAGGTGGCAGTGACTTGTCACATGTGTAGGAGGGGATGTGTTCCTGGTGGCAGGGAAGAGAACCTCCTTAGCATGACTAGGTGTAGGAATTTGGGGTCGGGATCACCTGGGGGGTCATGCCAAAGCTTCGGAATGTTAGGCTTTGCATGTATGTAAATACGGAGCTAAAGGGGTTCTTGGCAGAATTTCTATGGATGTGCAGTAGACACGCTAATGCTGCAGGTGTCCAGCTGCAGAGGAGACATGTTCAGTGACTGCCAGTGCTGAGTCAAGTACATCATTACAACCAGACCCGCACCGAGCTTCCAGAGGCCAGGGCCTCTCAAAGCTATCATGAAGCACTCAAGTGCACACTCTTGTATCTGAGTCTGTTTTGTGTCGTGGCAGTCAGGACCCAAAATTTCAGTGCATCTGCCTCTTCCACCCACAAAGGCAGCCTGCATCCCAGATCACACTTGGTGCGCAGATCCCTGGCCCATTGCTCTCATCTCAGTGAGATGAGAGTGTGTCTGTGCATAGGCAGTTTGGTCCTTTGACATGAGTGGAATGTGGCTCCCCAGGGGGAGGGGAGATGGCAGGTACAGGCAGATATTTGTACCAGGATTGTTCTAGTAGCACATTGCAAGAACCCAGGTGGTATATGGAGGACACACTCAGGTAGCAGGATCACAAGATTGTGCCCTTGTATATGTAGCTGAGATTTCTCCTGAATGTTTGACCACAGTCTTCTGGGTAGCTCTTCTAAAAGCCATTCTCTGATGACATTTGTCCCACCCTGATCCAGGTGACCTTTCAGGAGACGGTGACAAGCCTCATCCGCAGGGCCTTGGACCAAAATTTGTTGCAGCATGAGGATGTGGACAACTTTGAGCTGCTGTATATGATGTCTGAGGATGAGAGTAAGTAGGA
Source organism: Urocitellus parryii (assembly GCF_045843805.1). Classification (NCBI taxonomy): domain Eukaryota; kingdom Metazoa; phylum Chordata; class Mammalia; order Rodentia; family Sciuridae; genus Urocitellus; species Urocitellus parryii. Next base: position 40,926,566 of record NC_135548.1, read on the forward strand.
CAATCAGACAGTGGGGAGACATGATCCACAGTGGGCTCAGGATAACTGACAGCCAAGAGAAAGTGGGCCTTGGCCCCAAAATACCAAAGTGTGATGGGCCTGGCGGAGACTCTCAGGGGTTGTGGGTGTTTTGTGGTATAATCCTTGAGTGCCACCTAACAATTCTCTCCACTTCGCTCTGCAGAAATCAAGGTCTCTGACCACTCACTCGTGTGTCTGTCCATGAATCTGGGAATACAATATTTCATGGTGAGGAAACGCCCCCAGGTCAAGGGAAAGGAGGTAAACACCTACCTTATTCAAGCTGTGCATGTGCTGCCATTCCACTCCGACCTGAGGAAATAAGAAGCCTCAGCACCTGGACATATTTGCTGGAAGCCCATAGAGCCAACTGACAGTCTGGGGTGGCTTTCTGTTTCTGGGTTTGCTGATGTTCCATCCCCCACAGTTCTCAGAATCAACCTGCAAGTCCTCCAGGCCGCTTTCCCACAAGCAGGTGGGAGACACCTGCTTAATTCGTGTCCACTTAGAAACACAAAGTCCAGAGATGGCCAAGAGTGTTCTGGTAAGCCTGGGAGCAGGGGTGTCCCGTGGTGCTTACACCTGGGTGGGGAGCAGACACTGGTCCAATACCATGGACTACTCATGCCCTCTTGAATTTGGAGCTTCTGGATGATCAGGAGGATAGATGGGAATCAAGAAGGGAGAGGTCAGTGTGAAGGGCTGGAGCTGAGATGAGCGAGTGCAGCAGCTTGTCCACTGCCATGTCTGAGGGAGTCTGTGTGTCAGGTGGCAGCATGCAGTCCAGAAGGGCAGGGACAGGTATGGGTGACAGATGAGAATAGGACAGGAACTAGGTTGCAGGTTCCCTTGTATGGGATGCTGACGTCTATGGAGGAGGACAGCAGTGTGAGGTTCTCCATGTTCCTTGAACAAGGAGCTGAGAGAGTCTCTCTGCAGAGTCGATATGGATGTGGAGCAAGCACACTAAATGTCCAGGTAACCCAATGACCACCCTTGCCGGATGAGGTGCCCTCCTACATCCCAGCCAGCACTGAGCCTCTGGAGGCCAGGAGCTCTCGTGGCTATCTTTCAGCTCTCCTGTGTGTGGTCATGTTCCTGGGTCTGTTTTTGGCCCTGGCAATCCAGACCAAAGCCTCTAGGTTTTGTGCCTAGGCCATTCCCAATGCCGCCTGCATCCTCGGGCAGACCTGGGATCTTGGAGGCTATTGTCCCATTCCTCCCAACTTGTGGGATGAGATTGCATCTGTATGCAGGTAGTGGGGTCCTTTCACTCCGAGAGGAGTGCAGCTCCACAAAGAGCAATGGCAGGCCCAGGAAGTCCTATGTACAAGGATTGGGCTAGTAGCCTGTGGGAAGAGCCCACACGATGAGCAGGAGGTCAGCCTCGGGTAGTAGGGTCATGGATGTTGCCCTTGCATTTAGAGTGGAGGTGCCTCCAGAATGCCCCTGCCCACTGTCCTTGAGTAGTCACTTCAAGGCCCATTTCCTGAAGGCCTGTCTCCCATGCTGCTCCAGGTGACCTGCCACGATAGGGCTCCTGTCGTCATCCGCAGCGCCCTCGACCTACACTTCCTTACTGAGGAGAATCCAGAGGATTATGAGCTGGGCCAAATCATCTCTCGCCGTCAGAGTAAGTGAGACAATCAGATAGCAGAGAGCAAGGGTCAGGATGTGGACTCAGGTCAACTCTTAGCAACAAAGAGTAGTCTCTGACCCCCAAGAACACTCCAACAGGTGTGTTGGGTTCGTGCACAAAGCCAACTGCACTTCTGCTGGTGGAAGGTCTTGAGGTCCAATGGTATACCCCGGTGGATATTGCGGCTCCCCACCAGGTGCCCTCCCCTGGACATGAACAGGCATCCAAAGCTGACATCTTTGAGGAGTGAGGAGGAAAGCCTCTCTCCAGGAGCAGTATGTTTTCATGGTCTGGGATAGGAGTGGTTTCAAAGGAACATGGGAATGCATGGGCTAAAGAGGGAACTGGCATTTTGTGGACTGAAGCAGTACTATTGAAAGCCTTCTGTGTGACCAAAAAACCACTGCCTGGGCAGAGCATTGCCAGGATTCTAGCAAGCAGTAACAGGATGAAATTGGGAAGAAAACACAGCCTGGGAGACAGCCTGAATCATCTGTTTTTGCATAAATTCCATGGTCTTACGCACCTGAGTCCACTAGGCAAGGAGTGATCACAATAGCCAGGTTGTGATCCCTAACTAAAGTCAGATGAGGGCTTCCTGAGCACGTAGCCACAGAGCTCATCTGATAATAATGCCAGCGCTTTTTCGTTGGTTGGTTGGTTGGTTTTTGTGAGCCAAACACCACAGCAGCCATTATCCCAGCCTATGTACCCTGAAGACCACCATCCCTATGAGTTCTAGGATCACTTGTCTCCTATCTTAACCTACTGATAGGTTAGTAGAGTATATGGAAGAGGAAGTCTGTCTGGGGCCTTGGTAGCCTAAGAAATTCATAGCAGAGATCTCCACATCCAACCCAGAAGGGATGGAGAACAGGCTCTAGGTTAGAGGAGGGCGACAGGAAACACATGTTCAGAGGAAGGAGAAGCGGCTGTTGTATTCCCCCACTCGGGGTCATGGCACCACTGGGCCATACACCATGTTGGAGGGAAGCAGTCCCTTTGCTGGTCTTTGGAACCATTGTTCTCAGTAGGGCAGTATTTGGAATGTGGCCTCCATTCTCAGAAGCCTGGTTCACATGGAGGCGGGCTCCACCAATGCAGAAGCATGGCTCTAACGTGGTATCCGTGCTGGTCAGCCTGTCCTCACTGTGGCGATACTTGAGGAAAATAACTCAGAGGAGGAATCCTAGGCCTTTTTTCTCTGGGTTTCATAGCTTTCTCTTTGGTTGTGCACTGAGGCTGTCCATAAAGCTCTAGTGTGTGGCAGTGGAGAGCTCCTCAGCCCTTGCCACAAAGGCATAGACTGGGAGAGAGAGAACGAGGCTGGCAGAGAGGGAGAGAGAGAAAGATGGAGAGGGAGGACCTCTCCTTGGAGAATGAGGATTCAGTGGAGCCAACAGGAACAAGGTACTGTTGCCCAGGGCACAACCCTGTTTAGGTCTTACTCCAACCATTCTCAACCTTTCTTCCAGTCCCTCCCACCCCCCAGTAGTGTATTCATCTTGAATGAGAATTTCATGTTGACATCAGAGCACTCACCATCCAATGCTTCCCTCCAAACCCACCTATGAAGATGGCTCATGTGGGGACTGAATCTTCGGCACAGGAGCCTTTTGTGGGAGATTTCAGATGCAAACCCTAGTGGTGTGCTTTGGCAGATGCAAGAGGACCTGAGATATTCTGGAGTCCAAAGCCTTCAGTAGGAACAGACATTAGGTCTGTTGAAGTGCTCTGCCTAGTTCTTCCTCAGGGAGGACTGTGGAGGCTGTCTTTGTTGGTATTGGTGCTGAATTGGAGAGCTCTCAGGTGTGTGGCTCTGGCCTTTTCTGGCACAGGCTCTCAGATGTTGGCATATCCTAGGGAGCACCTCCTGAGTGCCACCTTCTTTTTGTACACCCCTCTCTCCCCAGAGCTGAGGATTCCAGCAGAGGCCAACGTATTTTATGCCAAGAATCCTCACAAAAAATCCAACTTTGTGCTGAGGAAAAGGAGCCTCTCCCAAAAGAATGATGGGTGGATCGAGCCTCAACCTCCCTCTCGTCCTGCAAAGAAGGCTCCTGCCCTCCTGAGGATGCTTGCAAAACCATTCTGTTGCTGTGTGCCTGGGCGGGGCTGAGGCAGCCCAGGAATATTTACATTGATTACTATTTTCTTCAAAGTTTGAATCTATAGTTTGCCATTGTCCTTGACCTTGTTTAGTAACACAGATGTTACTCTATCCTGTATTTGTTGTTTCCATTAATATATTATTATTATTTTAAAATATATATGTTTTTGTTACCTGATCTACTGTGATGATTTGAGTATACTAAATGTAGCAGTGATTCCTAAAGGACACATCCAAACCAACAGGAAGGAATGCTTCATTCTATCAGCAAGAACTTTGGTTTTTAGGAGTTTGGCAGATGGCATTATCTGAGTCAGTTTTCCAATGGGGGCAATGAAGTATCAGCTATGATGGTACAAACACAAACAAAGACACACAAACACACACAAGAGCACACACACTCACTGAGAGATAGATAGACAGATGGAGTTGGTCTCTGCTGAAATACTTTGGAGACATGGTTCTGATTTCTCCCCTTTTGGAGTATTTTCAATTGCACAAGGTGTCTTGCAAATGAACCCATGTCTGAGGAAGACATGCATGTGTACTTCACATGCCACTTTTCACATAGCAGGAAGGTCATGTAATATTTTTCATGCAGCTGTCTTTTGACTGTGAACCATCCCATGAGGTCAGCTGTGGAATTTTCAACTTGTAGCATCACAATGGGGATCCACTCTTTGGATTTGGGGATATTTCCGATTTTCTTGATTCAGATTGGAATGATATATATATTAGTTTTTGATGAAAATTTTGCATTTGATGGTAATGAATGTCGTGCATCTAGGAATCTGTAGAGTGCAGACAATGAATGGATGCCTACTGTTGTCTGGACTGGTCTGAAAAGTCCTGTAGCATCTGAGCATGTGTGAGGGCTGTACAGGTCTTGCCAAAAGCCCAGGTCAGATGATCCTGCACAAAGCTGAACTCCTAGTGGTCTCCACAACAGTGTAAGGGCCAAGGAGAAACACACTTCCACACAGAAGTTGGGAAGCTACCTTATGAAGGTGATCATAGATACGGGATTATTAATATATCCAGGTTGGCATCTATTATTTTTTTAGCTTTTGACTTTCGCAGCTGTGGGCATCTTGACAACCATCAACTCCCTGTAAGCACAGACAACTCTATAAGAACCTGAGGATAAATTTCCCTGTGCATGTCCCCTTGTGAAACTGCTTAAGCACCGCCTGGTTTACACACAGGTGGAATTTCTAGGTCAAAGTGTGCATGTTGACTTCTTTGACTAAGCACTGCCAGGTGGCTCTTCTGCATAGCTCTACCTGTGGCCAGGATTGTATTATCTAGCTTTCTAACTTTTGCATGTTGAGTAGATACATAGTGGGAGCACACTGTTTTTGTTGGTATTTTTCTTGGTATCTATTCTGATGCTTTTCACTGGGGGATTTTTTCCTGTGAAAATGGGCTTCCTCTACTTGACCTTATTTTCTTCTTTTTAAAATTTTTTCAATGTGACTTTTTAATTTTAGTTTTATTAAAGACATTGCCCCTTGCTTGCATAGTCTATATCTAAAGCACTAGTCCTTGCTCCAAGGCCCAGCTTGCTCTCAGCTGCCCCAGGAGGGGAACAGTCTTTGGCGGTAGACAAGAGACGCCCCTGCAGGGGGCACAAGTGCTTTGGCCCTCTGGTGTCTTGCCAGCAGTGCTTCCCATGCTCACAGAGGGTTTCAGACACTGAGTCAATGGTCCAGGTGGTCTTTTGTTCAGTCTGATCTCAAATTGAGCTCCTCTGAGAGGTCATATTGAAGTCCTTGTGTGTACCTGACCCATCATTTTAAACAATATTCCAAGTTCACTTTTTGTGTGTACGTGGGTTCTGGGGATTGAACTCAGGGCCTTGAGCCTGTGAGGCAAGTGACCTACCTGAGCTACACCCTCAGAGACCCCTGTAAAAGTATTTCCCCTTTGCCTCGGGGTCTAAGTTGCCAAGGCTGACCTCAAACGTTCCTCTTGCCTCAGCCTCCCTGGTGGCTGGCATGACAGGCATGCACCTGGGACTGTCACACTCGAGCCTGTGATGGGAACTCATGTGCATCTGTCCAGGGCTGAGCATGGTTAGGCAGAGCTGTGCTCCAGGCTCCCTGCAGGGCTGTGGAGGCTTCTGCTGCCCAGCAGCCCTGGTGCCATGGCCAGGGCTCCTCCCAGCCGAGGGCAGGTGCCGGAGTCCGGCTGCAGCAAAATAGCCGGGGGGGTGACGAATAACTTGTGTTCGCTGATACAGCAGGAATGGGAGCCTTTTATTGTAGGGCAACACAGCTATTTATACATTTTGCACAGCTTATCTTAATTAGCATAAACTAGATACATCAATCAACCAATAAGGAATCTCCACACTTAATGGCTCACTTTTGTTACTTCTCAAACCACTCCCTCTGACATTTTGCCAGGCACCATCCAGACTTGTTTACGAACTCTAACATTTGTCTGGCAAAATACCAGGTGTTATTTTTGACTTATTTACAGACCTTAACAATTCCCCCTTTTGTTTAATTTAAATAAAGACCATAGTGGTTTTTACAGAAACACCATAAATAACCTGCTACAAACAGAAAGTGAGGATACAAAATGTAACAATACCAAGCCAACTTATGGCTCCATGCAAGAAGCCCTTGGAAAAATTATACCAGCAATGACACCGTTAGCAAAGATACCGAGTTACAATTTGTTGTACATTACAGTTTGTTGTCTCAGTCCAGGTAAAGCAGTGTCTTAATAGGTTAACTCACAGCCCCGGTAAATCACAGTCCAGATCTGCAGGCAGCTAGCTTAAATCACAGTCCAGGTAAGTTCTGCAGGCAGCTAGCTTAAATCACAGTCCAGGTAAGTTCTGCAGGCAGCTAGCTTAAATCACAGTCCAGGTAAGTTCTGCAGGCAGCTAGCTTGATCCGAAGTCTTGTCCGGTTCTCAGCCGAAATCTCCTCCAGTTTTCAGCAACGCTGGAAATTCTTCCACGTTCGTTTTCACTGGCACTGGGACGAAGGCAGGAACTCTGGATGGCTAAAGAAAATCTTGTAGCATTCTACTAAGAAAACAACCTTCTGAACAATTTAGTACATTATCTCAAGGTTTTGTTACATGTGAAATAAGCCTGAATAGTGCTCATTACTCATTAGCTTCCAGGTGTGGGAGAACCATTGTAGCTTAGTTATTGGCATTGAAAATGACCAAAAATCAGGGACGCTGGTAGCATCTTCTGCCGGCTGTAGTGTCCCAGGCATCCCCGGATGGCCCTGGGGAGTGTCCTGGACTCAAACTGCTACTGGGCACAGGGAGCAAGAGCCTGCAAAACTGTGCCTCCAGGTCAGGTCTAGATTTGGACTTCCGGCAGTGGAAGAGCCGGCTGCCGCTGCCGCCGCTTGCAAAGTACTTGCTGTACCATGACCCGCTTGTGCACATGGCAGCCGCTGCACAGATTCCGATTTACGCACCCTCCGGTAACGAAAAGTATTCAGTAATAGCCTTTTGCTGCAACTTTTTTCCTGATAATCCTTCTTCTTTTTAACTTTCTTTTTCTTTCTGACTAGAGTTCCCAGGCTTTTATCAACACATGCCCTAATTATTCTTGGTTCCACTGGGGTGCCTTCTTCCCTTAGTAATTTACTTTTCAACCCTTCCATATTCTCATCACAAAGACAATACAATACACTGAGACAAAACAAGACACAAACATACTGTATCAATCTTCTCCATTTTCTCGAAATGGCCATTTTTCCTCCAGCCCTATCTGCCTAGGGACAAGCAGATTGCTCCCGTCCTATCTATGGACGGGCAGCTTTTTTTCGTCACTTACCTCCGAGTGTCCCGGGGCTCCCCCTACGGGCCACCATCTGCCGCAGTCCGGCTGCAGCAAAATAGCCGGGGGGGTGACGAATAACTTGTGTTCGTTGATACAGCAGGAATGGGAGCCTTTTATTGTAGGGCAACACAGCTATTTATACATTTTGCACAGCTTATCTTAATTAGCATAAACTAGATACATCAATCAACCAATAAGGAATCTCCACACTTAATGGCTCACTTTTGTTACTTCTCAAACCACTCCCTCTGACATTTTGCCAGGCACCATCCAGACTTGTTTACGAACTCTAACATTTGTCTGGCAAAATACCAGGTGTTATTTTTGACTTATTTACAGACCTTAACAGGCAGGCAGCTGCCCATTGCTGTAGGCTGACCTTATTTTCTTCTTATGGCACTCGTCTGTTCTCTGGAGTATGTTGTATGGTTTGTCCATTAGGAGTCTAACAGGTCCTCTAGAACCTTCAAACAATTAGTAAAATCCCTGAACAGTAAGTGAGCGCGCGCAGAAATTGGGCTAATATTTTGGGAAGAACAATGTTGGATGATATATTCATGGCTTGAATATATCATCCAACATGAAGTTATTTTTTATTACTTACAAAATAATAAAATAATGAAGCAATACCATGGGCTGAGCTAAAATAGATCCTTAGGATCTTAGGCATTCTGTAATAAATCTGTGTCACTTGAAGTATAGAGTTGATCGACTCTGAGTAATGAAACAGAAGTAAAGGTATCAAAGCCAATGATCATCTGTTTCCAATTTTCTGTGATTTGGTTCAAGTGGTAAAGTGGTAATATTTATTAATAATGGATCGAATAGGTTCATAATTGTTTTAGAGTACAATTAGATGCCTTCAAACTTTAGGCTACATGGGCACATTTGAGAACGGTTCCAGCCATTCTCTCATCCTTTGGGTCATTCCCCTCCTATGTCCTGTGAGACATTTTCTATGTGAGGCTTTAAGAAGAAGAAGAGAATATTCTGTAAAGAAAACCTTGTGATCTGTGCAGTATGAAGTTGAATGGATTCATTCAGAAATCAGAAATTCTATTGAAAGATATTTATTTGCATGAGCCAAATAAAACCTATTTTTAGGCATCCTGGTGAAGACAAGGTTTTATCTTTATGTCTCATTTTCTATGTTTTGTTGTTGTTGTTGTTGTTAGAATGAAATTCATATGTTGCCAGACCATTCTATCAGATGCGTAAGTAGATGCCATTTAAATTACCCACTTTTACATGGTAGACAGTTTTTAATGAACACTGCCTGTCTGCACCTTTTTTAAAAACAGGACTGGGATCAGAAGCCCAAATACCAATGGTTAGCTGGAGCATATTTTTCATTTGGCCTATCTGTCAGTATTCCCTGAGGTCATCTGTGCAATCAGCTTCGTTACTCCTGCTCCCTCACTGGATTTCATAGAAACCATATGCTATGTATGAATCAGGGACACCAATCCCACAACATAGCATTCTTGGAATATCCAAAGTCCCACTTTTGACTTCGCCATGCCTGAGATCAGCAGTAATATTTATCAGCAAATGTGAGATTTTCAAAGATCCAATTCTATGTGCTCCTTTCTCATAGAGCCTTAGGCAGGGATATAGCATACATAAATATTAAGTAAAGTCCATAGTTTTTAAAATGTCATCCATTGAATAGTTGACACATGTCTGAGATACTTTTTATTTTGGAGGAGGTATTATTTAATAGGGAATTCCAACAGCTACCTAATAGTGAAATGAGAAGTCTTGCATCCATTTTATTTTGTTTCTGATGATTTTTATGAGTAAGGGTAAGATACTTCCTTGTTCTGATGCAGATGTTGCCCACTTTTGTGAATGGATGCGGGGTGTCACCTACTACTTGCATATCTGCATATTGGGCTTGACACTGCTATGGTACTTGGTAGTTGGCAAAAAGTCAATACTGAAGTTAAGCTCTTGTGTTCTAGCAGCAGAGCTGAAGATCCTTGATGTGCCACCTTCTGCAATCCATGCTGCTCTCTTCATGTTCCTTATTGACTTCCTGGTGATGAGCATCATGGTCTCCTGGTCTTGAGAATGGCCAAGCATTGCTCTGTGAATGTGGAAGATGGGCATGTGGAAGGCTCCAGGGAGGAGGGATCATTGAACATGTACTCGAATCCATGTGCCTGTTGAATGACCTGTTTTTTTATTTTTGGGTTTTAAGGGAGACACTGCCCTAAAACACTTCTGTGCAGCTGGGGATGCAGGCTTCTGCTTCACCTTGCAGGAAGCATTAACGAATCCTTTCCAGAAGACATGAGAAGAGAGAAGTGAGCCTCTGGTATCATGCAGGTTCCTTGCATTGCCCATGGGCTAGAAGAGAGAAGAGTTGCTTCATGAGATTTGATCCCCTTTTTCCTGAAAAGTTCCACACAGAGGTGAGTCCCCAGCATGTTTAGAAATCATTTCAGACACCTTTCTGGACGGAATTGAATCAGAGCCCCTGATGATGTGGAAGAGCTAAAGATGGGTTTGCTATGAATTTTCTATTTCATTCATCAGGGCCTGAGTCAAGTCAGTCATTGTGCTGTCAACACATGAGCTGCTGGTCAAATGTGAGGAAGTGGTCTTGCTTTATGAAAACACCACCCTGATTCAGTGAGCCAGAGGCAGCCTGCAGTCCCTGTTTTCCTGTAAAGGCAGATTGCTGTGGATGGCCTCTGGCCTCGTCATGCAGCCCTGCTCAGAGTAGGGGATTGAGGGACCAGGCAGATCCCTAGTTCCTTTTGACCTTTATTGCCATTGGGCCACCCCAGGGTCCTTGGACTCTACCTGGTCTTCTGGCCTGGGTCAGGGGATGTGAGGTTTGGAATCCCCCTCTGTGGCAGGATCCCAGCCCCCCAGCCACTTGAGGTCAGCACATCCTTCCCTAATTGTGTTAGAGTTGGAGACTTCTCCCACCCATCCTCATCCATGCTCATCCCACATTTTGTAGCTTGGCACCTGAGGACCTTTATTCATTGACTTAGTTGTTAGTGATGATGGTTACTAAGACTAAGTGACTCTTTCAAGTCACATCACTTGCATGGTAGGGCTAGAGCATGGATCTTCCTAATTGATTTCATGGGACTCTCTCATGGAAACTGTGACTGCTTCCTAAACACACACTCTACATTTGGAGTGTCAAAATTCTTGCCACTGCCTCCTTGGCAAGTGTATCTTGTCTTCTACGTGGGAATTTCACAAATATTTTCCTTTGGTTTGTGGAGGTCATGCAGAAGGGATTTCATTTGAAATAGCCCAAACAAGAAATACCAGTTGTCTTTTTCGCACATGGATGTGTGTAGTGAACACCCCTTTCTGTGTGCTTGCATGAGTTACTCCTTTGAATTTGTTGAAGAATGGTTGGCTGGGGAGCAAGTTAACGAGAGATGGATATCAATGGTTGTCAAGTATTCTGACGTGAAGAATGTATTGAGGATGTGAAGGCTTTTCTAGCCAGTTCCTATGGCTCAGTCAGGGATCAGTCAGAGGATTCTGTCTGGTAGACTCTTTGGCACAGATGTCAAAGTGGCCTGGTCTTACCCTGTCCAGGACTGAATGCTGAGCTTGAGTGGGAGCTTCTTGTCATTTCAAGCATTTCCATGAGTCTGTCCTCTGTTCTCTTGTATCCAAGTGGTTTCTAATAGGAAAGCAGAACAAAAATTGAAAGTATGGTGATTGATTATTTTTACCAATGTTATTTCAATCCACTTTGTTTAATACGAAATTACCTTTATGCTAGTAAGATTTCATATGTGAGGAAATAATGAAAATATTGGGGTAAGGGGATGAGAATATGCAAATCAAACATTTTTGAGCACCAAGACCCGTTTTTTGTTTTTGTTTTTGTTTTTTTTTAACTTAAATAATATTAAGTGCCAGAGGACCACCTCTGCCATTCAGCCTCAACAACCTCCAGGTCCAGCCTCCAGGTGGCCCATTTCACCAGGGTGTGTGGGACCACACTGTCCTGGGATGAGAGAACAGTACCCACGGATGTTGACATCTCACAGAGTAGATATTGCCAGTGACAGTAGGGAGCTATTGGCACATGAGGAAGGGAAGAGCTCTCAGGATGGGAAGAGGGGGCCGCTTCGAGACTCATTGGGTATGGCACGAGGCTGCTGGGTGTGGTGTTGGCCTGGGCCCACTGAGTGGGCAGATCCGTGGTCTGTGTTTCTGTACCCTCCTCTGTAGCTTGCTAAATGGATTTGTTTGCTCTGAGGAGGAAAGAGAGAGGGGGGAGTGGTGCTGGAGACAGGGATGCAGACAGGGCTCATGGACTTGGCATAACTCAGTCTTGGAGGTGATATCCCATCACCTGTACCCACTTCAATTCCCATGAATCCAGAGGCTGAGCCCCCTTGAGGTGAGGGGTGAACCGGTTCTGGGCAGCAGGATGCTGTGGTACCTCGGAGTCTCTGTGAGACCCCAACACTAGACACACTTGGCCCTTTTGAAATCTTAGGAGAAGCCTTGGGAAGTTGTATGGCAGAGGGGAGCAGCCTCTGCATCTCAGTCCCCTCCAACTTGCCATGGTGTAGAGAGGGAACTGCAGCCATGATGGGACGGACATTGGCCATGTCCCTGTGTGGGACACAGGCCTGATTGAGTTAGGGTGCATTCTTTGTCTCTCCCTTTCTTGTGATTATCCCATCTCTACATTTGTGCTTTAGCCACCTGTGAGTCCCATCTCTGGTTTCAGAGAGAACAGAGGGTGTTATGGGCCAATAGACACAATAAACCCTAGAGATTAGATGCTACCCTACTTTCCAGAAAAGACTGGGCACACCATGAGTTGCACAATGATGGGACCAGGGTCCAAAAGCTGCTGAGAGGGAAGGACTGGTTGTGAATGCATTTTTGAAGGCTCCAAGCTGGAACTCTAGTGGCACCAAGCAGGGCAGATGCTGGTGGGGATGTTTGGGTAGTTGTTGGTGAACACCTGCGCACCTGAGATGGGTAGGCATGGAGGAGAAATCGGCAGCCCATAGGGCTGTTGAAAGTGGTCTTATGTGAAAAGAGGCTCAGGTATGGGCACAGGAAATGACATCATTGCCTTGACAATGGATCAAACAGAACATGGAACCCTGGTATCCAGGCACCCACTTCACTGACCAAGCCATCAGAGCTCACTTGGTTGGAGCCACTGGAGGGAGAAGGATGTTCTCCTGTGGTTGCAGACAATGCCGAGCCTCAGGCTCCCAGGAATCTCAGGGGGGCCAACTAGCCCTTTTGTGGATACACTGGGTGAGGCTTCATCTTAGACGCCACAGCCTCTGGCGATTGTCGCAGAGGAGCTCAAGAGTAACAGTGAGTAGCACAGGGCAGGTGAGCCCAGCAGGCCCTCGAGTCTGATCCCTGATGAATGGCCCAGGACTCCTATTCTGACTCTGTGTGTGTGTGTGTGTGTGTGTGTGTGTGTGTGTGAGTGTGTGTTTGTACTGATGGGAACTGTCCCATTGTGCTTTGACTCTAGTGTATTGGCACAAGTCATTTTTCTGTTTGTCACCATTTCCATTTTGAACCCACCATTCTTGGTCCCAACCCAGGGTGAAAATGATCAGAACACGGAGGAGCCCTTCAGGGTTCAGAGCCTTGAACCTTACAGGCAGGACCAGCTTAGGAATGAGCTCCTGCCTGTCATTTGTGGGAGGAACCTACATTTCAGCAGCAACATGGGGTTAATCTCCTGGGATTTCATCCCCACCCAGCAGGTGCTGGATCTCTTGTTCCCAAAACAGCCACCTTCTTCAGTCTTTACTCCTGGTGCCACTCCACATCCTCCAAGGGGACAAGAACCTCAGGTTCTGGATGGATGTTGTAGAATGCCCACAGAGCCAACTGCCAGGCTGGGTGGGGTGCAGTTGCTGGGCTTTGCTGATGTTGTCATCCCCCACAGTTCTTGGAACCTTCTGTGGCAGTGGCATCCAGGACCCCAGCAGCTGTGAGTAGCAGCTCCTCACTGCTTCACTCCAGCGAGCAGGTGGAAGACAGCCGCGTTGTTCACGTCCTCCTAGAGGGACAGAGCCTGAGGGAGACAAAGCGCATCCCGGTAAGCCCGACAGCAGGGCTGCCTCCTGGGTGTCCACACAGTGGAAGGCAGGAGACACAGCCAACCCCAGGGCTATGGTGGGAAATAAAGAAGAGAGAGGTCCGTCTTAAGGGCTTGACCTGAGGAGGGAGAGCATCAGCATGCCCAGCTTCAGTGGTGAGTGGGCCTGTGTATTGTGGGTTTTGCAGGCCAGAAGTGCAGACGGAAGTGCTGTGGACAGATGAAGGCAGAGATATGTCCAGGGTGCAGGCTGCAGTGCCTAGAACTTGGTATTCTCAATGAGTGAAGTTGGAGCAGAGGAGGTGGCAGTGACTTGTCACATGTGTAGGAGGGGATGTGTTCCTGGTGGCAGGGAAGAGAACCTCCTTAGCATGACTAGGTGTAGGAATTTGGGGTCGGGATCACCTGGGGGGTCATGCCAAAGCTTCGGAATGTTAGGCTTTGCATGTATGTAAATACGGAGCTAAAGGGGTTCTTGGCAGAATTTCTATGGATGTGCAGTAGACACGCTAATGCTGCAGGTGTCCAGCTGCAGAGGAGACATGTTCAGTGACTGCCAGTGCTGAGTCAAGTACATCATGACAACCAGACCCGCACCGAGCTTCCAGAGGCCAGGGCCTCTCAAAGCTATCATGAAGCACTCAAGTGCACACTCTTGTATCTGAGTCTGTTTTGTGTCGTGGCAGTCAGGACCCAAATTTTCAGTGCATCTGCCTCTTGCACCCACAAAGGCAGCCTGCATCCCAGATCACACTTGGTGCGCAGATCCCTGGCCCATTGCTCTCATCTCAGTGAGATGAGAGTGTGTCTGTGCATAGGCAGTTTGGTCCTTTGACATGAGTGGAATGTGGCTCCCCAGGGGGAGGGGAGATGGCAGGTACAGGCAGATATTTGTACCAGGATTGTTCTAGTAGCACATTGCAAGAACCCAGGTGGTATATGGAGGACACACTCAGGTAGCAGGATCACAAGATTGTGCCCTTGTATATGTAGCTGAGATTTCTCCTGAATGTTTGACCACAGTCTTCTGGGTAGCTCTTCTAAAAGCCATTCTCTGATGACATTTGTCCCACCCTGATCCAGGTGACCTTTCAGGAGACGGTGACAAGCCTCATCCGCAGGGCCTTGGACCAAAATTTGTTGCAGCATGAGGATGTGGACAACTTTGAGCTGCTGTATATGATGTCTGAGGATGAGAGTAAGTAGGACAATCAGACAGTGGGGAGACATGATCCACAGTGGGCTCAGGATAACTGACAGCCAAGAGAAAGTGGGCCTTGGCCCCAAAATACCAAAGTGTGATGGGCCTGGCGGAGACTCTCAGGGGTTGTGGGTGTTTTGTGGTATAATCCTTGAGTGCCACCTAACAATTCTCTCCACTTCGCTCTGCAGAAATCAAGGTCTCTGACCACTCACTCGTGTGTCTGTCCATGAATCTGGGAATACAATATTTCATGGTGAGGAAACGCCCCCAGGTCAAGGGAAAGGAGGTAAACACCTACCTTATTCAAGCTGTGCATGTGCTGCCATTCCACTCCGACCTGAGGAAATAAGAAGCCTCAGCACCTGGACATATTTGCTGGAAGCCCATAGAGCCAACTGACAGTCTGGGGTGGCTTTCTGTTTCTGGGTTTGCTGATGTTCCATCCCCCACAGTTCTCAGAATCAACCTGCAAGTCCTCCAGGCCGCTTTCCCACAAGCAGGTGGGAGACACCTGCTTAATTCGTGTCCACTTAGAAACACAAAGTCCAGAGATGGCCAAGAGTGTTCTGGTAAGCCTGGGAGCAGGGGTGTCCCGTGGTGCTTACACCTGGGTGGGGAGCAGACACTGGTCCAATACCATGGACTACTCATGCCCTCTTGAATTTGGAGCTTCTGGATGATCAGGAGGATAGATGGGAATCAAGAAGGGAGAGGTCAGTGTGAAGGGCTGGAGCTGAGATGAGCGAGTGCAGCAGCTTGTCCACTGCCATGTCTGAGGGAGTCTGTGTGTCAGGTGGCAGCATGCAGTCCAGAAGGGCAGGGACAGGTATGGGTGACAGATGAGAATAGGACAGGAACTAGGTTGCAGGTTCCCTTGTATGGGATGCTGACGTCTATGGAGGAGGACAGCAGTGTGAGGTTCTCCATGTTCCTTGAACAAGGAGCTGAGAGAGTCTCTCTGCAGAGTCGATATGGATGTGGAGCAAGCACACTAAATGTCCAGGTAACCCAATGACCACCCTTGCCGGATGAGGTGCCCTCCTACATCCCAGCCAGCACTGAGCCTCTGGAGGCCAGGAGCTCTCGTGGCTATCTTTCAGCTCTCCTGTGTGTGGTCATGTTCCTGGGTCTGTTTTTGGCCCTGGCAATCCAGACCAAAGCCTCTAGGTTTTGTGCCTAGGCCATTCCCAATGCCGCCTGCATCCTCGGGCAGACCTGGGATCTTGGAGGCTATTGTCCCATTCCTCCCAACTTGTGGGATGAGATTGCATCTGTATGCAGGTAGTGGGGTCCTTTCACTCCGAGAGGAGTGCAGCTCCACAAAGAGCAATGGCAGGCCCAGGAAGTCCTATGTACAAGGATTGGGCTAGTAGCCTGTGGGAAGAGCCCACACGATGAGCAGGAGGTCAGCCTCGGGTAGTAGGGTCATGGATGTTGCCCTTGTATTTAGAGTGGAGGTGCCTCCAGAATGCCCCTGCCCACTGTCCTTGAGTAGTCACTTCAAGGCCCATTTCCTGAAGGCCTGTCTCCCATGCTGCTCCAGGTGACCTGCCACGATAGGGCTCCTGTCGTCATCCGCAGCGCCCTCGACCTACACTTCCTTACTGAGGAGAATCCAGAGGATTATGAGCTGGGCCAAATCATCTCTCGCCGTCAGAGTAAGTGAGACAATCAGATAGCAGAGAGCAAGGGTCAGGATGTGGACTCAGGTCAACTCTTAGCAACAAAGAGTAGTCTCTGACCCCCAAGAACACTCCAACAGGTGTGTTGGGTTCGTGCACAAAGCCAACTGCACTTCTGCTGGTGGAAGGTCTTGAGGTCCAATGGTATATCCCGGTGGATATTGCGGCTCCCCACCAGGTGCCCTCCCCTGGACATGAACAGGCATCCAAAGCTGACATCTTTGAGGAGTGAGGAGGAAAGCCTCTCTCCAGGAGCAGTATGTTTTCATGGTCTGGGATAGGAGTGGTTTCAAAGGAACATGGGAATGCATGGGCTAAAGAGGGAACTGGCATTTTGTGGACTGAAGCAGTACTATTGAAAGCCTTCTGTGTGACCAAAAAACCACTGCCTGGGCAGAGCATTGCCAGGATTCTAGCAAGCAGTAACAGGATGAAATTGGGAAGAAGACACAGCCTGGGAGACAGCCTGAATCATCTGTTTTTGCATAAATTCCATGGTCTTACGCACCTGAGTCCACTAGGCAAGGAGTGATCACAATAGCCAGGTTGTGATCCCTAACTAAAGTCAGATGAGGGCTTCCTGAGCACGTAGCCACAGAGCTCATCTGATAATAATGCCAGCGCTTTTTCGTTGGTTGGTTGGTTGGTTTTTGTGAGCCAAACACCACAGCAGCCATTATCCCAGCCTATGTACCCTGAAGACCACCATCCCTATGAGTTCTAGGATCACTTGTCTCCTATCTTAACCTACTGTTAGGTTAGTAGAGTCTATGGAAGAGGAAGTCTGTCTGGGGCCTTGGTAGCCTAAGAAATTCATAGCAGAGATCTCCACATCCAACCCAGAAGGGATGGAGAACAGGCTCTAGGTTAGAGGAGGGCGACAGGAAACACATGTTCAGAGGAAGGAGAAGCGGCTGTTGTATTCCCCCACTCGGGGTCATGGCACCACTGGGCCATACACCATGTTGGAGGGAAGCAGTCCCTTTGCTGGTGTTTGGAACCATTGTTCCCAGTAGGGCAGTATTTGGAATGTGGCCTCCATTCTCAGAAGCCTGGTTCACATGGAGGCGGGCTCCACCAACGCAGAAGCATGGCTCTAACGTGGTATCCGTGCTGGTCAGCCTGTCCTCACTGTGGCCATACTTGAGGAAAATAACTCAGAGGAGGAATCCTAGGCCTTTTTTCTCTGGGTTTCATAGCTTTCTCTTTGGTTGTGCACTGAGGCTGTCCATAAAGCTGTAGTGTGTGGCAGTGGAGAGCTCCTCAGCCCTTGCCACAAAGGCATAGACTGGGAGAGAGAGAACGAGGCTGGCAGAGAGGGAGAGAGAGAAAGATGGAGAGGGAGGACCTCTCCTTGGAGAATGAGGATTCAGTGGAGCCAACAGGAACAAGGTACTGTTGCCCAGGGCACAACCCTGTTTAGGTCTTACTCCAACCATGCTCAACCTTTCTTCCAGTCCCTCCCACCCCCCAGTAGTGTATTCATCTTGAATGAGAATTTCATGTTGACATCAGAGCACTCACCATCCAATGCTTCCCTCCAAACCCACCTATGAAGATGGCTCATGTGGGGACTGAATCTTCGGCACAGGAGCCTTTTGTGGGAGATTTCAGATGCAAACCCTAGTGGTGTGCTTTGGCAGATGCAAGAGGACCTGAGATATTCTGGAGTCCAAAGCCTTCGGTAGGAACAGACATTAGGTCTGTTGAAGTGCTCTGCCTAGTTCTTCCTCAGGGAGGACTGTGGAGGCTGTCTTTGTTGGTATTGGTGCTGAATTGGAGAGCTCTCAGGTGTGTGGCTCTGGCCTTTTCTGGCACAGGCTCTCAGATGTTGGCATGTCTTGGGAGCACATCCTGAGTGCCACCTTCTTTTTGTACACCCCTCTCTCCCCAGAGCTGAGGATTCCAGCAGAGGCCAACGTATTTTATGCCAAGAATCCTCACAAAAAATCCAACTTTGTGCTGAGGAAAAGGAGCCTCTCCCAAAAGAATGATGGGTGGATCGAGCCTCAACCTCCCTCTCGTCCTGCAAAGAAGGCTCCTGCCCTCCTGAGGATGCTTGCAAAACCATTCTGTTGCTGTGTGCCTGGGCGGGGCTGAGGCAGACCAGGAATATTTACATTGATTACTATTTTCTTCAAAGTTTGAATCTATAGTTTGCCATTGTCTTTGACCTTGTTTAGTAACACAGTTGTTACTCTATCCTGTATTTGTTGTTTCCATTAATATATTATTATTATTTTAAAATATATATGTTTTTGTTACCTGATCTACTGTGATTATTTGAGTATACTAAATGTAGCAGTGATTCCTAAAGGACACATCCAAAACAACAGGAAGGAATGTTTCATTCTATCAGCAAGAACTTTGGTTTTTAGGAGTTTGGCAGATGGCATTATCTGAGTCAGTTTTCCAATGGGGGCAATGAAGTATCAGCTGTGATGGTACAAACACAAACAAAGACACACAAACACACACAAGAGCACACACACTCACTGAGAGATAGATAGACAGATGGAGTTGGTCTCTGCTGAAATACTTTGGAGACATGGTTCTGATTTCTCCCCTTTTGGAGTATTTTCAATTGCACAAGGTGTCTTGCAAATGAACCCATGTCTGAGGAAGACATGCATGTGTACTTCACATGCCACTTTTCACATAGCAGGAAGGTCATGTAATATTTTCCATGCAGCTGTCTTTTGACTGTGAACCATCCCATGAGGTCAGCTGTGGAATTTTCAACTTGTAGCATCACAATGGGGATCCACTCTTTGGATTTGGGGATATTTCCGATTTTCTTGATTCAGATTGGAATGATATATATATATATATATTAGTTTTTGATGAAAATTCTGCATTTGATGGTAATGAATGTCGTGCATCTAGGAATCTGTAGAGTGCAGACAATGAATGGATGCCTACTGTTGTCTGGACTGGTCTGAAAAGTCCTGTAGCATCTGAGCATGTGTGAGGGCTGTACAGGTCTTGCCAAAAGTGCAGGTCAGATGATCCTGCACAAAGCTGAACTCCTAGTGGTCTCCACAACAGTGTAAGGGCCAAGGAGAAACACACTTCCACACAGAAGTTGGGAAGCTACCTTATGAAGGTGATCATAGATACGGGATTATTAATATATCCAGGTTGGCATCTATTATATTTTTAGCTTTTGACTTTCGCAGCTGTGGGCATCTTGACAACCATCAACTCCCTGTAAGCACAGACAACTCTATAAGAACCTGAGGATAAATTTCCCTGTGCATGTCCCCTTGTGAAACTGCTTAAGCACCGCCTGGTTTACACACAGGTGGAATTTCTAGGTCAAAGTGTGCATGTTTACTTCTTTGACTAAGCACTGCCAGGTGGCTCTTCTGCATAGCTCTACCTGTGGCCAGGATTGTATTATCTAGCTTTCTAACTTTTGCATGTTGAGTAGATACATAGTGGGAGCACACTGTTTTTGTTGGTATTTTTCTTGGTATCTATTCTGATGCTTTTCACTGGGGGATTTTTTCCTGTGAAAATGGGCTTCCTCTACTTGACCTTATTTTCTTCTTTTTAAAATTTTTTCAATGTGACTTTTTAATTTTAGTTTTATTAAAGACATTGCCCCTTGCTTGCATAGTCTATATCTAAAGCACTAGTCCTTGCTCCAAGGCCCAGCTTGCTCTCAGCTGCCCCAGGAGGGGAACAGTCTTTGGCGGTAGACAAGAGACGCCCCTGCAGGGGGCACAAGTGCTTTGGCCCTCTGGTGTCTTGCCAGCAGTGCTTCCCATGCTCACAGAGGGTTTCAGACACTGAGTCAATGGTCCAGGTGGTCTTTTGTTCAGTCTGATCTCAAATTGAGCTCCTCTGAGAGGTCATATTGAAGTCCTTGTGTGTACCTGACCCATCATTTTAAACAATATTCCAAGTTCACTTTTTGTGTGTACGTGGGTTCTGGGGATTGAACCCAGGGCCTTGAGCCTGTGAGGCAAGTGACCTACCTGAGCTACACCCTCAGAGACCCCTGTAAAAGTATTTCCCCTTTGCCTCGGGGTCTAAGTTGCCAAGGCTGACCTCAAACGTTCCTCTTGCCTCAGCCTCCCTGGTGGCTGGCATGACAGGCATGCACCTGGGACTGTCACACTCGAGCCTGTGATGGGAACTCATGTGCATCTGTCCAGGGCTGAGCATGGTTAGGCAGAGCTGTGCTCCAGGCTCCCTGCAGGGCTGTGGAGGCTTCTGCTGCCCAGCAGCCCTGGTGCCATGGCCAGGGCTCCTCCCAGCCGAGGGCAGGCAGCTGCCCATTGCTGTAGGCTGACCTTATTTTCTTCTTATGGCACTCGTCCGTTCTCTGGAGTATGTTGTATGGTTTGTCCATTAGGAGTCTAACAGGTCCTCTAGAACCTTCAAACAATTAGTAAAATTCCTGAACAGTAAGTGAGCGCGCGCAGAAATTGGGCTAATATTTTGGGAAGAACAATGTTGGATGATATATTCATGGCTTGAATATATCATCCAACATGAAGTTATATTTTATTACTTACAAAATAATAAAATAATGAAGCAATACCATGGGCTGAGCTAAAATAGATCCTTAGGATCTTAGGCATTCTGTAATAAATCTGTGTCACTTGAAGTATAGAGTTGATCGACTCTGAGTAATGAAACAGAAGTAAAGGTATCAAAGCCAATGATCATCTGTTTCCAATTTTCTGTGATTTGGTTCAAGTGGTAAAGTGGTGATATTTATTAATAATGGATCGAATAGGTTCATAATTGTTTTAGAGTACAATTAGATGCCTTCAAACTTTAGCCCTCCTATGTCCTGTGAGACATTTTCTATGTGAGGCTTTAAGAAGAAGAAGAGAATATTCTGTAAAGAAAACCTTGTGATCTGTGCAGTATGAAGTTGAATGGATTCATTCAGAAATCAGAAATTCTATTGAAAGATATTTATGGCATGAGCCAAATAAAACCTATTTTTAGGCATCCTGGTGAAGACAAGATTTTATCTTTATGTCTCATTTTCTATGTTTTGTTGTTGTTGTTGTTGTTAGAATGAAATTCATATGTTGCCAGACCATTCTATCAGATGTGTAACTAGATGCCATTTAAATTACCCACTTTTACATGGTAGACAGTTTTTAATGAACACTGCCTGTCTGCACCTTTTTTAAAAACAGGACTGGGATCAGAAGCCCAAATACCAATGGTTAGCTGGAACATATTTTTCATTTGGCCTATCTGTCAGTATTCCCTGAGGTCATCTGTGCAATCAGCTTCGTTACTCCTGCTCCCTCACTGGATTTCATAGAAACCATATGCTTTGTATGAATCAGGGACACCAATCCCACAACATAGCATTCTTGGAATATCCAAAGTCCCACTTTTCACTTCGCCATGCCTGAGATCAGCAGTAATATTTATCAGCAAATGTGAGATTTTCAAAGATCCAATTCTATGTGCTCCTTTCTCATAGAGCCTTAGGCAGGGATATAGCATACATAAATATTAAGTAAAGTCCATAGTTTTTAAAATGTCATCCATTGAATAGTTGACACATGTCTGAGATACTTTTTATTTTGGAGGAGGTATTATTTAATAGGGAATTCCAACAGCTACCTAATAGTGAAATGAGAAGTCTTGCATCCATTTTATTTTGTTTCTGATGATTTTTATGAGTAAGGGTAAGATACTTCCTTGTTCTGATGCAGATGTTGCCCACTTTTGTGAATGGATGCGGGGTGTCACCTACTACTTGCATATCTGCATATTGGGCTTGACACTGCTATCGTACTTGGTAGTTGGCAAAAAGTCAATACTGAAGTTAAGCTCTTGTGTTCTAGCAGCAGAGCTGAAGATCCTTGATGTGCCACCTTCTGCAATCCATGCTTCTCTCTTCATGTTCCTTATTGACTTCCTGGTGATGAGCATCATGGTCTCCTGGTCTTGAGAATGGCCAAGCATTGCTCTGTGAATGTGGAAGATGGGCATGTGGAAGGCTCCAGGGAGGAGGGATCATTGAACATGTACTCGAATCCATGTGCCTGTTGAATGACCTGTTTTTTTTATTTTTGGGTTTTAAGGGAGACACTGCCCTAAAACACTTCTGTGCAGCTGGGGATGCAGGCTTCTGCTTCACCTTGCAGGAAGCATTAACGAATCCTTTCCAGAAGACATGAGAAGAGAGAAGTGAGCCTCTGGTATCATGCAGGTTCCTTGCATTGCCCATGGGCTAGAAGAGAGAAGAGTTGCTTCATGAGATTTGATCCCCTTTTTCCTGAAAAGTTCCACACAGAGGTGAGTCCCCAGCATGTTTAGAAATCATTTCAGACACCTTTCTGGACGGAATTGAATCAGAGCCCCTGATGATGTGGAAGAGCTAAAGATGGGTTTGCTATGAATTTTCTATTTCATTCATCAGGGCCTGAGTCAAGTCAGTCATTGTGCTCTCAACACATGAGCTGCTGGTCAAATGTGAGGAAGTGGTCTTGCTTTATGAAAACACCACCCTGATTCAGTGAGCCAGAGGCAGCCTGCAGTCCATGTTTTCCTGTAAAGGCAGATTGCTGTGGATGGCCTCTGGCCTCGTCATGCAGCCCTGCTCAGAGTAGGGGATTGAGGGACCAGGCAGATCCCTAGTTCCTTTTGACTTTTATTGCCATTGGGCCACCCCAGGGTCCTTGGACTCTACCTGGTCTTCTGGCCTGGGTCAGGGGATGTGAGGTTTGGAATCCCCCTCTGTGGCAGGATCCCAGCCCCCCAGCCACTTGAGGTCAGCACATCCTTCCCTAATTGTGTTAGAGTTGGAGACTTCTCCCACCCATCCTCATCCATGCTCATCCCACATTTTGTAGCTTGGCACCTGAGGACCTTTATTCATTGACTTAGTTGTTAGTGATGATGGTTACTAAGACTAAGTGACTCTTTCAAGTCACATCACTTGAATGGTAGGGCTAGAGCATGGATCTTCCTAATTGATTTCATGGGACTCTCTCATGGAAACTGTGACTGCTTCCTAAACACACACTCTACATTTGGAGTGTCAAAATTCTTGCCACTGCCTCCTTGGCAAGTGTATCTTGTCTTCTACGTGGGAATTTCACAAGTATTTTCCTTTGGTTTGTGGAGGTCATGCAGAAGGGATTTCATTTGAAATAGCCCAAACAAGAAATACCAGTTGTCTTTTTCGCACATGGATGTGTGTAGTGAACATCCCTTTCTGTGTGCTTGCATGAGTTACTCCTTTGAATTTGTTGAAGAATGGTTGGCTGGGGAGCAAGTTAACGAGAGATGGATATCAATGGTTGTCAAGTATTCTGACGTGAAGAATGTATTGAGGATGTGAAGGCTTTTCTAGCCAGTTCCTATGGCTCAGTCAGGGATCAGTCAGAGGATTCTGTCTGGTAGACTCTTTGGCACAGATGTCAAAGTGGCCTGGTCTTACCCTGTCCAGGACTGAATGCTGAGCTTCAGTGGGAGCTTCTTGTCATTTCAAGCATTTCCATGAGTCTGTCCTCTGTTCTCTTGTATCCAAGTGGTTTCTAATAGGAAAGCAGAACAAAAATTGAAAGTATGGTGATTGATTATTTTTACCAATGTTATTTCAATCCACTTTGTTTAATACGAAATTACCTTTATGCTAGTAAGATTTCATATGTGAGGAAATAATGAAAATATTGGGGTTAGGGGATGAGAATATGCAAATCAAACATTTTTGAGCACCAAGACCCGTTTTTTGTTTTTTTTTGTTTTTTTTTTTTTAACTTAAATAATATTAAGTGCCAGAGGACCACCGCTGCCATTCAGCCTCAACAACCTCCAGGTCCAGCCTCCAGGTGGCCCATTTCACCAGGGTGTGTGGGACCACACTGTCCTGGGATGAGAGAACAGTACCCACGGATGTTGACATCTCACAGAGTAGATATTGCCAGTGACAGTAGGGAGCTATTGGCACATGAGGAAGGGAAGAGCTCTCGGGATGGGAAGAGGGGGCCGCTTCGAGACTCATTGGGTATGGCACGAGGCTGCTGGGTGTGGTGTTGGCCTGGGCCCACTGAGTGGGGCATATCCGTGGTCTGTGTTTCTGTACCCTCCTCTGTAGCCTGTGTTGGCAGCAGATCAGGGAATTGCGATCAGAAGTGCTCCCAGTAACACAGGCACCAGCCCCCAGAGTGTGTGCCTATCCGTTTCCCCACCTGGCCTGACTTAGTGCCTGTCTTGCCTCAGGGCTGAGACCCTACAATCTCTGATGAGGGTGTCTGTGGTCCAGATCCAACCTGCATGGCCAACATGCTCAGACCTTCAGCTGGGTCCTAGGCTGCTGCAACCAAACTCTGTTAACTGGGTGGCCGACAACAGAGGAAGTGTCTTCCGTTGAGCTCCAGAGGCTCAACACAGTAGGTGTTGGGCTGTCCCAGTGCCATAACCCCTCCCAGGTTTCAAGGGGACTGTCTCCCCAACTCTCCCAGCCCTTGCCCACTCTCCTATTGCTGCCCACGATCTGTGGTTCCCATATGGGCATCCCGCCCTGGCTCCAACCTCACATATCCGGTATCCCCCAGTCTCCCTGGTATCTGGGTCCAGACTCTCCTCTTCCTACAAGAATATCAGATATTGGATTTGGTCCCAGTTGATGCTGTGTTCCATCATGTGAGCTCTTAGCTTCATCACTGTGCAAAGACTCTTTTCCCACACAAGTTCGCACGACTTTTGGCTGGCTAAGAATTTTCAGGCGACACTTTTCTAATGAGTACACTTTCCTTCCTTCCGATCTCCCACCAGTGAGCATTCCTCGCACCCTTGTCCTAGTTCCTTTATGGCAGTTTCCCTCCTTATGGCTGAGAGGACCTAGTGACCCCTGAATTCACACGTTCTCCTTAATCACCAACACACTGCAGAATTCTCCAGGGGGCCATATATGCTCCTGGAAGTTGGTGTTGGAAATAGTTCTCCATCCATTAATCACTCCCTCACTCACTAATGTCCTTGTGTCCTTGAGAAAGGCTCTCCCTTTCCTGGTTTTCCTGAATAGAAATCCTCTTGCCTCTTGGGTGAATAGGGTTATGGGTTGTGCTGAGGGTGTTGGTCCACTGAGCATCTTAGAGACTGTCCTTTATGGAGCCTAATGATCCTCACTGGGGAATGAGGCCAGGGTCCTAACTGTGGTTAGTTAGAGAGGGAAAGAAGGACGAGGGAAACTCAGATGTCCCTTCATGGCCCCTGGAGTTAGAGGACTTACCCCTTTGCACCTGGGATCAGGAGACCTCATTTCCTCGAGGACACGCACACTCAGACGTTAATCTTGAGTGTGGGTTCCTTTCTGGGGTCCAGGGCTGTTGTTAGCCACCAGGAATGACAGTGCTCTCCATGCTGCGTGGAGCCATTTTTGCCAGGAAAGAGAGCCCATGGTCACGCCTTGTGCAAAGCATCCCACGCCAGGGGCTCCCATGCCTACATTCCTGTCCTGAAAGGAAGCCACTCAGAGGCAAGGTGGGTCCAACCACCTCCCATGTGTTCACTCATCACTGTGTTCCAGCAGTCACCCCAGTGAACAGTCCTGATGGGATTGGATGTGGCTCAGAATGTCACCCTCATGAGCTCTACCCTGCCACAGCTGCAGTTCTGCAGTGGGAGAAACTCAAAACCTCAAAACACATGCACATGAAAGAAAAGAGCAAGAGCCAGAGCCCAAACAGGCCAGGTGTGGCAAAGACAGCTGGAGTGCCTAGGTTGGGACTCAGAATTATGTCAGTGGGGTGGCATTGCTGCTGGCACCAGCATGATAACCGAGAGCCAGCCCTGCTCATTTTGGGGAGCAGTGTGTTGGGGAAGGCAGCAGAAATTGAGAGGCAGGATTGAGTTTGGCCCTAGGAGGAGGTTGGGTAAGAGGCCAGTGTGGGTAGGAGAGCCTGGGCAGATAGACAGAGGCCAGGGCACACCCCAAAGCCTGGAGACTGCACTTGATGTCCAGGGTTGTGAAACACCACTTCCCCTCTTACTCACAACTGAGAGCAAGGGGCATTGATGAGTTCAGTTTGTGTGCGGCTGCATCCAAGGTGGCTCGGCTAGGAACCTCTGTTTCCTTGACTCAGGAGGCTGGGAGTCCAGGCTCCACTGAGGCTCGGCTGGGAGGATCAGAGTCTGAGTTTATGCCTGTGTTCCCTGTAGGATCCATGTTGGCTGAGCCTCAGTGTTTTTGTAATGAGAGGATGGGTGACCGTCATGTCTTTATCACAGGACACACTTGCTAAATGGATTTGTTTGCTCTGAGGAGGAAAGAGAGAGGGGGGAGTGGTGCTGGAGACAGGGATGCAGACAGGGCTCATGGACTTGGCATAACTCAGTCTTGGAGGTGATATCCCATCACCTGTACCCACTTCAATTCCCATGAATCCAGAGGCTGAGCCCCCTTGAGGTGAGGGGTGAACCGGTTCTGGGCAGCAGGATGCTGTGGTACCTCGGAGTCTCTGTGAGACCCCAACACTAGACACACTTGGCCCTTTTGAAATCTTAGGAGAAGCCTTGGGAAGTTGTATGGCAGAGGGGAGCAGCCTCTGCATCTCAGTCCCCTCCAACTTGCCATGGTGTAGAGAGGGAACTGCAGCCATGATGGGACGGACATTGGCCATGTCCCTGTGTGGGACACAGGCCTGATTGAGTTAGGGTGCATTCTTTGTCTCTCCCTTTCTTGTGATTATCCCATCTCTACATTTGTGCTTTAGCCACCTGTGAGTCCCATCTCTGGTTTCAGAGAGAACAGAGGGTGTTATGGGCCAATAGACACAATAAACCCTAGAGATTAGATGCTACCCTACTTTCCAGAAAAGACTGGGCACACCATGAGTTGCACAATGATGGGACCAGGGTCCAAAAGCTGCTGAGAGGGAAGGACTGGTTGTGAATGCATTTTTGAAGGCTCCAAGCTGGAACTCTAGTGGCACCAAGCAGGGCAGATGCTGGTGGGGATGTTTGGGTAGTTGTTGGTGAACACCTGCGCACCTGAGATGGGTAGGCATGGAGGAGAAATCGGCAGCCCATAGGGCTGTTGAAAGTGGTCTTATGTGAAAAGAGGCTCAGGTATGGGCACAGGAAATGACATCATTGCCTTGACAATGGATCAAACAGAACATGGAACCCTGGTATCCAGGCACCCACTTCACTGACCAAGCCATCCGAGCTCACTTGGTTGGAGCCACTGGAGGGAGAAGGATGTTCTCCTGTGGTTGCAGACAATGCCGAGCCTCAGGCTCCCAGGAATCTCAGGGGGGCCAACTAGCCCTTTTGTGGATACACTGGGTGAGGCTTCATCTTAGACGCCAGAGCCTCTGGCGATTGTCGCAGAGGAGCTCAAGAGTAACAGTGAGTAGCACAGGGCAGGTGAGCCCAGCAGGCCCTCGAGTCTGATCCCTGATGAATGGCCCAGGACTCCTATTCTGACTCTCTCTGTGTGTGTGTGTGTGTGTGTGTGTGTGTGTGTGTGTGTGTGTGTTTGTACTGATGGGAACTGTCCCATTGTGCTTTGACTCTAGTGTATTGGCACAAGTCATTTTTCTGTTTGTCACCATTTCCATTTTGAACCCACCATTCTTGGTCCCAACCCAAGGTGAAAATGATCAGAACACGGAGGAGCCCTTCAGGGTTCAGAGCCTTGAACCTTACAGGCAGGACCAGCTTAGGAATGAGCTCCTGCCTGTCATTTGTGGGAGGAACCTACATTTCAGCAGCAACATGGGGTTAATCTCCTGGGATTTCATCCCCACCCAGCAGGTGCTGGATCTCTTGTTCCCAAAACAGCCACCTTCTTCAGTCTTTACTCCTGGTGCCACTCCACATCCTCCAAGGGGACAAGAACCTCAGGTTCTGGATGGATGTTGTAGAATGCCCACAGAGCCAACTGCCAGGCTGGGTGGGGTGCAGTTGCTGGGCTTTGCTGATGTTGTCATCCCCCACAGTTCTTGGAACCTTCTGTGGCAGTGGCATCCAGGACCCCAGCAGCTGTGAGTAGCAGCTCCTCACTGCTTCACTCCAGCGAGCAGGTGGAAGACAGCCGCGTTGTTCACGTCCTCCTAGAGGGACAGAGCCTGAGGGAGACAAAGCGCATCCCGGTAAGCCCGACAGCAGGGCTGCCTCCTGGGTGTCCACACAGTGGAAGGCAGGAGACACAGCCAACCCCAGGGCTATGGTGGGAAATAAAGAAGAGAGAGGTCCGTCTTAAGGGCTTGACCTGAGGAGGGAGAGCATCAGCATGCCCAGCTTCAGTGGTGAGTGGGCCTGTGTATTGTGGGTTTTGCAGGCCAGAAGTGCAGACGGAAGTGCTGTGGACAGATGAAGGCAGAGATATGTCCAGGGTGCAGGCTGCAGTGCCTAGAACTTGGTATTCTCAATGAGTGAAGTTGGAGCAGAGGAGGTGGCAGTGACTTGTCACATGTGTAGGAGGGGATGTGTTCCTGGTGGCAGGGAAGAGAACCTCCTTAGCATGACTAGGTGTAGGAATTTGGGGTCGGGATCACCTGGGGGGTCATGCCAAAGCTTCGGAATGTTAGGCTTTGCATGTATGTAAATACGGAGCTAAAGGGGTTCTTGGCAGAATTTCTATGGATGTGCAGTAGACACGCTAATGCTGCAGGTGTCCAGCTGCAGAGGAGACATGTTCAGTGACTGCCAGTGCTGAGTCAAGTACATCATGACAACCAGACCCGCACCGAGCTTCCAGAGGCCAGGGCCTCTCAAAGCTATCATGAAGCACTCAAGTGCACACTCTTGTATCTGAGTCTGTTTTGTGTCGTGGCAGTCAGGACCCAAATTTTCAGTGCATCTGCCTCTTCCACCCACAAAGGCAGCCTGCATCCCAGATCACACTTGGTGCGCAGATCCCTGGCCCATTGCTCTCATCTCAGTGAGATGAGAGTGTGTCTGTGCATAGGCAGTTTGGTCCTTTGACATGAGTGGAATGTGGCTCCCCAGGGGGAGGGGAGATGGCAGGTACAGGCAGATATTTGTACCAGGATTGTTCTAGTAGCACATTGCAAGAACCCAGGTGGTATATGGAGGACACACTCAGGTAGCAGGATAACAAGATTGTGCCCTTGTATATGTAGCTGAGATTTCTCCTGAATGTTTGACCACAGTCTTCTGGGTAGCTCTTCTAAAAGCCATTCTCTGATGACATTTGTCCCACCCTGATCCAGGTGACCTTTCAGGAGACGGTGACAAGCCTCATCCGCAGGGCCTTGGACCAAAATTTGTTGCAGCATGAGGATGTGGACAACTTTGAGCTGCTGTATATGATGTCTGAGGATGAGAGTAAGTAGGACAATCAGACAGTGGGGAGACATGATCCACAGTGGGCTCAGGATAACTGACAGCCAAGAGAAAGTGGGCCTTGGCCCCAAAATACCAAAGTGTGATGGGCCTGGCGGAGACTCTCAGGGGTTGTGGGTGTTTTGTGGTATAATCCTTGAGTGCCACCTAACAATTCTCTCCACTTCGCTCTGCAGAAATCAAGGTCTCTGACCACTCACTCGTGTGTCTGTCCATGAATCTGGGAATAGAATATTTCATCGTGAGGAAACGCCCCCAGGTCAAGGGAAAGGAGGTAAACACCTACCTTATTCAAGCTGTGCATGTGCTGCCATTCCACTCCGACCTGAGGAAATAAGAAGCCTCAGCACCTGGACATATTTGCTGGAAGCCCATAGAGCCAACTGACAGTCTGGGGTGGCTTTCTGTTTCTGGGTTTGCTGATGTTCCATCCCCCACAGTTCTCAGAATCAACCTGCAAGTCCTCCAGGCCGCTTTCCCACAAGCAGGTGGGAGACACCTGCTTAACTCGTGTCCACTTAGAAACACAAAGTCCAGAGATGGCCAAGAGTGTTCTGGTAAGCCTGGGAGCAGGGGTGTCCCGTGGTGCTTACACCTGGGTGGGGAGCAGACACTGGTCCAATACCATGGACTACTCATGCCCTCTTGAATTTGGAGCTTCTGGATGATCAGGAGGATAGATGGGAATCAAGAAGGGAGAGGTCAGTGTGAAGGGCTGGAGCTGAGATGAGCGAGTGCAGCAGCTTGTCCACTGCCATGTCTGAGGGAGTCTGTGTGTCAGGTGGCAGCATGCAGTCCAGAAGGGCAGGGACAGGTATGGGTGACAGATGAGAATAGGACAGGAACTAGGTTGCAGGTTCCCTTGTATGGGATGCTGACGTCTATGGAGGAGGACAGCAGTGTGAGGTTCTCCATGTTCCTTGAACAAGGAGCTGAGAGAGTCTCTCTGCAGAGTCGATATGGATGTGGAGCAAGCACACTAAATGTCCAGGTAACCCAATGACCACCCTTGCCGGATGAGGTGCCCTCCTACATCCCAGCCAGCACTGAGCCTCTGGAGGCCAGGAGCTCTCGTGGCTATCTTTCAGCTCTCCTGTGTGTGGTCATGTTCCTGGGTCTGTTTTTGGCCCTGGCAATCCAGACCAAAGCCTCTAGGTTTTGTGCCTAGGCCATTCCCAATGCCGCCTGCATCCTCGGGCAGACCTGGGATCTTGGAGGCTATTGTCCCATTCCTCCCAACTTGTGGGATGAGATTGCATCTGTATGCAGGTAGTGGGGTCCTTTCACTCCGAGAGGAGTGCAGCTCCACAAAGAGCAATGGCAGGCCCAGGAAGTCCTATGTACAAGGATTGGGCTAGTAGCCTGTGGGAAGAGCCCACACGATGAGCAGGAGGTCAGCCTCGGGTAGTAGGGTCATGGATGTTGCCCTTGTATTTAGAGTGGAGGTGCCTCCAGAATGCCCCTGCCCACTGTCCTTGAGTAGTCACTTCAAGGCCCATTTCCTGAAGGCCTGTCTCCCATGCTGCTCCAGGTGACCTGCCACGATAGGGCTCCTGTCGTCATCCGCAGCGCCCTCGACCTACACTTCCTTACTGAGGAGACTCCAGAGGATTATGAGCTGGGCCAAATCATCTCTCGTCGTCAGAGTAAGTGAGACAATCAGATAGCAGAGAGCAAGGGTCAGGATGTGGACTCAGGTCAACTCTTAGCAACAAAGAGTAGTCTCTGACCCCCAAGAACACTCCAACAGGTGTGTTGGGTTCGTGCACAAAGCCAACTGCACTTCTGCTGGTGGAAGGTCTTGAGGTCCAATGGTATACCCCGGTGGATATTGCGGCTCCCCACCAGGTGCCCTCCCCTGGACATGAACAGGCATCCAAAGCTGACATCTTTGAGGAGTGAGGAGGAAAGCCTCTCTCCAGGAGCAGTATGTTTTCATGGTCTGGGATAGGAGTGGTTTCAAAGGAACATGGGAATGCATGGGCTAAAGAGGGAACTGGCATTTTGTGGACTGAAGCAGTACTATTGAAAGCCTT
The DNA here is from genome assembly GCF_045843805.1 of Urocitellus parryii. NCBI lineage: Eukaryota > Metazoa > Chordata > Mammalia > Rodentia > Sciuridae > Urocitellus > Urocitellus parryii. The sequence continues at coordinate 40,958,456 of NC_135548.1, forward strand.
CTGTGTGACCAAAAAACCACTGCCTGGGCAGAGCATTGCCAGGATTCTAGCAAGCAGTAACAGGATGAAATTGGGAAGAAAACACAGCCTGGGAGACAGCCTGAATCATCTGTTTTTGCATAAATTCCATGGTCTTACGCACCTGAGTCCACTAGACAAGGAGTGATCACAATAGCCAGGTTGTGATCCCTAACTAAAGTCAGATGAGGGCTTCCTGAGCACGTAGCCACAGAGCTCATCTGATAATAATGCCAGCGCTTTTTCGTTGGTTGGTTGGTTGGTTTTTGTGAGCCAAACACCACAGCAGCCATTATCCCAGCCTATGTACCCTGAAGACCACCATCCCTATGAGTTCTAGGATCACTTGTCTCCTATCTTAACCTACTGTTAGGTTAGTAGAGTCTATGGAAGAGGAAGTCTGTCTGGGGCCTTGGTAGCCTAAGAAATTCATAGCAGAGATCTCCACATCCAACCCAGAAGGGATGGAGAACAGGCTCTAGGTTAGAGGAGGGCAACAGGAAACACATGTTCAGAGGAAGGAGAAGCGGCTGTTGTATTCCCCCACTCGGGGTCATGGCACCACTGGGCCATACACCATGTTGGAGGGAAGCAGTCCCTTTCCTGGTCTTTGGAACCATTGTTCTCAGTAGGGCAGTATTTGGAATGTGGCCTCCATTCTCAGAAGCCTGGTTCACATGGAGGCGGGCTCCACCAATGCAGAAGCATGGCTCTAACGTGGTATCCGTGCTGGTCAGCCTGTCCTCACTGTGGCCATACTTGAGGAAAATAACTCAGAGGAGGAATCCTAGGCCTTTTTTCTCTGGGTTTCATAGCTTTCTCTTTGGTTGTGCACTGAGGCTGTCCATAAAGCTCTAGTGTGTGGCAGTGGAGAGCTCCTCAGCCCTTGCCACAAAGGCATAGACTGGGAGAGAGAGAACGAGGCTGGCAGAGAGGGAGAGAGAGAAAGATGGAGAGGGAGGACCTCTCCTTGGAGAATGAGGATTCAGTGGAGCCAACAGGAACAAGGTACTGTTGCCCAGGGCACAACCCTGTTTAGGTCTTACTCCAACCATGCTCAACCTTTCTTCCAGTCCCTCCCACCCCCCAGTAGTGTATTCATCTTGAATGAGAATTTCATGTTGACATCAGAGCACTCACCATCCAATGCTTCCCTCCAAACCCACCTATGAAGATGGCTCATGTGGGGACTGAATCTTCGGCACAGGAGCCTTTTGTGGGAGATTTCAGATGCAAACCCTAGTGGTGTGCTTTGGCAGATGCAAGAGGACCTGAGATATTCTGGAGTCCAAAGCCTTCGGTAGGAACAGACATTAGGTCTGTTGAAGTGCTCTGCCTAGTTCTTCCTCAGGGAGGACTGTGGAGGCTGTCTTTGTTGGTATTGGTGCTGAATTGGAGAGCTCTCAGGTGTGTGGCTCTGGCCTTTTCTGGCACAGGCTCTCAGATGTTGGCGTGTCCTAGGGAGCACCTCCTGAGTGCCACCTTCTTTTTGTACACCCCTCTCTCCCCAGAGCTGAGGATTCCAGCAGAGGCCAACATATTTTATGCCAAGAATCCTCACAAAAAATCCAACTTTGTGCTGAGGAAAAGGAGCCTCTCCCAAAAGAATGATGGGTGGATCGAGCCTCAACCTCCCTCTCGTCCTGCAAAGAAGGCTCCTGCCCTCCTGAGGATGCTTGCAAAACCATTCTGTTGCTGTGTGCCTGGGCGGGGCTGAGGCAGACCAGGAATATTTACATTGATTACTATTTTCTTCAAAGTTTGAATCTATAGTTTGCCATTGTCCTTGACCTTGTTTAGTAACACAGTTGTTACTCTATCCTGTATTTGTTGTTTCCATTAATATATTATTATTATTTTAAAATATATATGTTTTTGTTACCTGATCTACTGTGATGATTTGAGTATACTAAATGTAGCAGTGATTCCTAAAGGACACATCCAAACCAACAGGAAGGAATGTTTCATTCTATCAGCAAGAACTTTGGTTTTTAGGAGTTTGGCAGATGGCATTATCTGAGTCAGTTTTCCAATGGGGGCAATGAAGTATCAGCTGTGATGGTACAAACACAAACAAAGACACACAAACACACACAAGAGCACACACACTCACTGAGATATAGATAGACAGATGGAGTTGGTCTCTGCTGAAATACTTTGGAGACATGGTTCTGATTTCTCCCCTTTTGGAGTATTTTCAATTGCACAAGGTGTCTTGCAAATGAACCCATGTCTGAGGAAGACATGCATGTGTACTTCACATGCCACTTTTCACATAGCAGGAAGGTCATGTAATCTTTTTCATGCAGCTGTCTTTTGACTGTGAACCATCCCATGAGGTCAGCTGTGGAATTTTCAACTTGTAGCATCACAATGGGGATCCACTCTTTGGATTTGGGGATATTTCCGATTTTCTTGATTCAGATTGGAATGATATATATATTAGTTTTTGATGAAAATTCTGCATTTGATGGTAATGAATGTCGTGCATCTAGGAATCTGTAGAGTGCAGACAATGAATGGATGCCTACTGTTGTCTGGACTGGTCTGAAAAGTCCTGTAGCATCTGAGCATGTGTGAGGGCTGTACAGGTCTTGCCAAAAGTGCAGGTCAGATGATCCTGCACAAAGCTGAACTCCTAGTGGTCTCCACAACAGTGTAAGGGCCAAGGAGAAACACACTTCCACACAGAAGTTGGGAAGCTACCTTATGAAGGTGATCATAGATACGGGATTATTAATATATCCAGGTTGGCATCTATTATTTTTTTAGCTTTTGACTTTCGCAGCTGTGGGCATCTTGACAACCATCAACTCCCTGTAAGCACAGACAACTCTATAAGAACCTGAGGATAAATTTCCCTGTGCATGTCCCCTTGTGAAACTGCTTAAGCACCGCCTGGTTTACACACAGGTGGAATTTCTAGGTCAAAGTGTGCATGTTTACTTCTTTGACTAAGCACTGCCAGGTGGCTCTTCTGCATAGCTCTACCTGTGGCCAGGATTGTATTATCTAGCTTTCTAACTTTTGCATGTTGAGTAGATACATAGTGGGAGCACACTGTTTTTGTTGGTATTTTTCTTGGTATCTATTCTGATGCTTTTCACTGGGGGATTTTTTCCTGTGAAAATGGGCTTCCTCTACTTGACCTTATTTTCTTCTTTTTAAAATTTTTTCAATGTGACTTTTTAATTTTAGTTTTATTAAAGACATTGCCCCTTGCTTGCATAGTCTATATCTAAAGCACTAGTCCTTGCTCCAAGGCCCAGCTTGCTCTCAGCTGCCCCAGGATGGGAACAGTCTTTGGCGGTAGACAAGAGACGCCCCTGCAGGGGGCACAAGTGCTTTGGCCCTCTGGTGTCTTGCCAGCAGTGCTTCCCATGCTCACAGAGGGTTTCAGACACTGAGTCAATGGTCCAGGTGGTCTTTTGTTCAGTCTGATCTCAAATTGAGCTCCTCTGAGAGGTCATATTGAAGTCCTTGTGTGTACCTGATCCATCATTTTAAACAATATTCCAAGTTCACTTTTTGCGTGTACGTGGGTTCTGGGGATTGAACCCAGGGCCTTGAGCCTGTGAGGCAAGTGACCTACCTGAGCTACACCCTCAGAGACCCCTGTAAAAGTATTTCCCCTTTGCCTCGGGGTCTAAGTTGCCAAGGCTGACCTCAAACGTTCCTCTTGCCTCAGCCTCCCTGGTGGCTGGCATGACAGGCATGCACCTGGGACTGTCACACTCGAGCCTGTGATGGGAACTCATGTGCATCTGTCCAGGGCTGAGCATGGTTAGGCAGAGCTGTGCTCCAGGCTCCCTGCAGGGCTGTGGAGGCTTCTGCTGCCCAGCAGCCCTGGTGCCATGGCCAGGGCTCCTCCCAGCCGAGGGCAGGCAGCTGCCCATTGCTGTAGGCTGACCTTATTTTCTTCTTATGGCACTCGTCCGTTCTCTGGAGTATGTTGTATGGTTTGTCCATTAGGAGTCTAACAGGTCCTCTAGAACCTTCAAACAATTAGTAAAATTCCTGAACAGTAAGTGAGCGCGCGCAGAAATTGGGCTAATATTTTGGGAAGAACAATGTTGGATGATATATTCATGGCTTGAATATATAATCCAACATGAAGTTATATTTTATTACTTACAAAATAATAAAATAATGAAGCAATACCATGGGCTGAGCTAAAATAGATCCTTAGGATCTTAGGCATTCTGTAATAAATCTGTGTCACTTGAAGTATAGAGTTGATCGACTCTGAGTAATGAAACAGAAGTAAAGGTATCAAAGCCAATGATCATCTGTTTCCAATTTTCTGTGATTTGGTTCAAGTGGTAAAGTGGTGATATTTATTAATAATGGATCGAATAGGTTCATAATTGTTTTAGAGTACAATTAGATGCCTTCAAACTTTAGACCTCCTATGTCCTGTGAGACATTTTCTATGTGAGGCTTTAAGAAGAAGAAGAGAATATTCTGTAAAGAAAACCTTGTGATCTGTGCAGTATGAAGTTGAATGGATTCATTCAGAAATCAGAAATTCTATTGAAAGATATTTATTTGCATGAGCCAAATAAAACCTATTTTTAGGCATCCTGGTGAAGACAAGGTTTTATCTTTATGTCTCATTTTCTATGTTTTGTTGTTGTTGTTGTTGTTAGAATGAAATTCATATGTTGCCAGACCATTCTATCAGATGTGTAACTAGATGCCATTTAAATTACCCACTTTTACATGGTAGACAGTTTTTAATGAACACTGCCTGTCTGCACCTTTTTTAAAAACAGGACTGGGATCAGAAGCCCAAATACCAATGGTTAGCTGGAGCATATTTTTCATTTGGCCTATCTGTCAGTATTCCCTGAGGTCATCTGTGCAATCAGCTTCGTTACTCCTGCTCCCTCACTGGATTTCATAGAAACCATATGCTATGTATGAATCAGGGACACCAATCCCACAACATAGCATTCTTGCAATATCCAAAGTCCCACTTTTCACTTCGCCATGCCTGAGATCAGCAGTAATATTTATCAGCAAATGTGAGATTTTCAAAGATCCAATTCTATGTGCTCCTTTCTCATAGAGCCTTAGGCAGGGATATAGCATACATAAATATTAAGTAAAGTCCATAGTTTTTAAAATGTCATCCATTGAATAGTTGACACATGTCTGAGATACTTTTTATTTTGGAGGAGGTATTATTTAATAGGGAATTCCAACAGCTACCTAATAGTGAAATGAGAAGTCTTGCATCCATTTTATTTTGTTTCTGATGATTTTTATGAGTAAGGGTAAGATACTTCCTTGTTCTGATGCAGATGTTGCCCACTTTTGTGAATGGATGCGGGGTGTCACCTACTACTTGCATATCTGCATATTGGGCTTGACACTGCTATCGTACTTGGTAGTTGGCAAAAAGTCAATACTGAAGTTAAGCTCTTGTGTTCTAGCAGCAGAGCTGAAGATCCTTGATGTGCCACCTTCTGCAATCCATGCTGCTCTCTTCATGTTCCTTATTGACTTCCTGGTGATGAGCATCATGGTCTCCTGGTCTTGAGAATGGCCAAGCATTGCTCTGTGAATGTGGAAGATGGGCATGTGGAAGGCTCCAGGGAGGAGGGATCATTGAACATGTACTCGAATCCATGTGCCTGTTGAATGACCTGTTTTTTTATTTTTGGGTTTTAAGGGAGACACTGCCCTAAAACACTTCTGTGCAGCTGGGGATGCAGGCTTCTGCTTCACCTTGCAGGAAGCATTAACGAATCCTTTCCAGAAGACATGAGAAGAGAGAAGTGAGCCTCTGGTATCATGCAGGTTCCTTGCATTGCCCATGGGCTAGAAGAGAGAAGAGTTGCTTCATGAGATTTGATCCCCTTTTTCCTGAAAAGTTCCACACAGAGGTGAGTCCCCAGCATGTTTAGAAATCATTTCAGACACCTTTCTGGACGGAATTGAATCAGAGCACCTGATGATGTGGAAGAGCTAAAGATGGGTTTGCTATGAATTTTCTATTTCATTCATCAGGGCCTGAGTCAAGTCAGTCATTGTGCTGTCAACACATGAGCTGCTGGTCAAATGTGAGGAAGTGGTCTTGCTTTATGACAACACCACCCTGATTCAGTGAGCCAGAGGCAGCCTGCAGTCCCTGTTTTCCTGTAAAGGCAGATTGCTGTGGATGGCCTCTGGCCTCGTCATGCAGCCCTGCTCAGAGTAGGGGATTGAGGGACCAAGCAGATCCCTAGTTCCTTTTGACCTTTATTGCCACTGGGCCACCCCAGGGTCCTTGGACTCTACCTGGTCTTCTGGCCTGGGTCAGGGGATGTGAGGTTTGGAATCCCCCTCTGTGGCAGGATCCCAGCCCCCCAGCCACTTGAGGTCAGCACATCCTTCCCTAATTGTGTTAGAGTTGGAGACTTCTCCCACCCATCCTCATCCATGCTCATCCCACATTTTGTAGCTTGGCACCTGAGGACCTTTATTCATTGACTTAGTTGTTAGTGATGATGGTTACTAAGACTAAGTGACTCTTTCAAGTCACATCACTTGCATGGTAGGGCTAGAGCATGGATCTTCCTAATTGATTTCATGGGACTCTCTCATGGAAACTGTGACTGCTTCCTAAACACACACTCTACATTTGGAGTGTCAAAATTCTTGCCACTGCCTCCTTGGCAAGTGTATCTTGTCTTCTACGTGGGAATTTCACAAATATTTTCCTTTGGTTTGTGGAGGTCATGCAGAAGGGATTTCATTTGAAATAGCCCAAACAAGAAATACCAGTTGTCTTTTTCGCACATGGATGTGTGTAGTGAACACCCCTTTCTGTGTGCTTGCATGAGTTACTCCTTTGAATTTGTTGAAGAATGGTTGGCTGGGGAGCAAGTTAACGAGAGATGGATATCAATGGTTGTCAAGTATTCTGACGTGAAGAATGTATTGAGGATGTGAAGGCTTTTCTAGCCAGTTCCTATGGCTCAGTCAGGGATCAGTCAGAGGATTCTGTCTGGTAGACTCTTTGGCACAGATGTCAAAGTGGCCTGGTCTTACCCTGTCCAGGACTGAATGCTGAGCTTGAGTGGGAGCTTCTTGTCATTTCAAGCATTTCCATGAGTCTGTCCTCTGTTCTCTTGTATCCAAGTGGTTTCTAATAGGAAAGCAGAACAAAAATTGAAAGTATGGTGATTGATTATTTTTACCAATGTTATTTCAATCCACTTTGTTTAATACGAAATTACCTTTATGCTAGTAAGATTTCATATGTGAGGAAATAATGAAAATATTGGGGTTAGGGGATGAGAATATGCAAATCAAACATTTTTGAGCACCAAGACCCGTTTTTTTTTTTTTTTTTTTTTTTTTTTAACTTAAATAATATTAAGTGCCAGAGGACCACCGCTGCCATTCAGCCTCAACAACCTCCAGGTCCAGCCTCCAGGTGGCCCATTTCACCAGGGTGTGTGGGACCACACTGTCCTGGGATGAGAGAACAGTACCCACGGATGTTGACATCTCACAGAGTAGATATTGCCAGTGACAGTAGGGAGCTATTGGCAGATGAGGAAGGGAAGAGCTCTCAGGATGGGAAGAGGGGGCCGCTTCGAGACTCATTGGGTATGGCACGAGGCTGCTGGGTGTGGTGTTGGCCTGGGCCCACTGAGTGGGGCAGATCCGTGGTCTGTGTTTCTGTACCCTCCTCTGTAGCCTGTGTTGGCAGCAGATCAGGGAATTGCGATCAGAAGTGCTCCCAGTAACACAGGCACCAGCCCCCAGAGTGTGTGCCTATCCATTTCCCCACCTGGCCTGACTTAGTGCCTGTCTTGCCTCAGGGCTGAGACCCTACAATCTCTGATGAGGGTGTCTGTGGTCCAGATCCAACCTGCATGGCCAACATGCTCAGACCTTCAGCTGGGTCCTAGGCTGCTGCAACCAAACTCTGTTAACTGGGTGGCCGACAACAGAGGAAGTGTCTTCCGTTGAGCTCCAGAGGCTCAACACAGTAGGTGTTGGGCTGTCCCAGTGCCATAACCCCTCCCAGGTTTCAAGGGGACTGTCTCCCCAACTCTCCCAGCCCTTGCCCACTCTCCTATTGCTGCCCACGATCTGTGGTTCCCATATGGGCATCCCGCCCTGGCTCCAACCTCACATATCCGGTATCCCCCAGTCTCCCTGGTATCTGGGTCCAGACTCTCCTCTTCCTACAAGAATATCAGATATTGGATTTGGTCCCAGTTGATGCTGTGTTCCATCATGTGAGCTCTTAGCTTCATCACTGTGCAAAGACTCTTTTCCCACACAAGTTCGCATGGCTTTTGGCTGGCTAAGAATTTTCAGGCGACACTTTTCTAATGAGTACACTTTCCTTCCTTCCGATCTCCCACCAGTGAGCATTCCTCGCACCCTTGTCCTAGTTCCTTTATGGCAGTTTCCCTCCTTATGGCTGAGAGGACCTAGTGACCCCTGAATTCACACGTTCTCCTTAATCACCAACACACTGCAGAATTCTCCAGGGGGCCATATATGCTCCTGCAAGTTGGTGTTGGAAATAGTTCTCCATCCATTAATCACTCCCTCACTCACTAATGTCCTTGTGTCCTTGAGAAAGGCTCTCCCTTTCCTGGTTTTCCTGAATAGAAATCCTCTTGCCTCTTGGGTGAATAGGGTTATGGGTTGTGCTGAGGGTGTTGGTCCACTGAGCATCTTAGAGACTGTCCTTTATGGAGCCTAATGATCCTCACTGGGGAATGAGGCCAGGGTCCTAACTGTGGTTAGTTAGAGAGGGAAAGAAGGACAAGGGAAACTCAGATGTCCCTTCATGGCCCCTGGAGTTAGAGGACTTACCCCTTTGCACCTGGGATCAGGAGACCTCATTTCCTCGAGGACACGCACACTCAGACGTTAATCTTGAGTGTGGGTTCCTTTCTGGGGTCCAGGGCTGTTGTTAGCCACCAGGAATGACAGTGCTCTCCATGCTGAGTGGAGCCATTTTTGCCAGGAAACAGAGCTCATGGTCACGCCTTGTGCAAAGCATCCCACGCCAGGGGCTCCCATGCCTACATTCCTGTCCTGAAAGGAAGCCACTCAGAGGCAAGGTGGGTCCAACCACCTCCCATGTGTTCACTCATCACTGTGTTCCAGCAGTCACCCCAGTGAACAGTCCTGATGGGATTGGATGTGGCTCAGAATGTCACCCTCATGAGCTCTACCCTGCCACAGCTGCAGTTCTGCAGTGGGAGAAACTCAAAACCTCAAAACACATGCACATGAAAGAAAAGAGCAAGAGCCAGAGCCCAAACAGGCCAGGTGTGGCAAAGACAGCTGGAGTGCCTAGGTTGGGACTCAGAATTATGTCAGTGGGGTGGCATTGCTGCTGGCACCAGCATGATAACCGAGAGCCAGCCCTGCTCATTTTGGGGAGCAGTGTGTTGGGGAAGGCAGCAGAAATTGAGAGGCAGGATTGAGTTTGGCCCTAGGAGGAGGTTGGGTAAGAGGCCAGTGTGGGTTGGAGAGCCTGGGCAGATAGACAGAGGCCAGGGCACACCCCAAAGCCTGGAGACTGCACTTGATGTCCAGGGTTGTGAAACACCACTTCCCCTCTTACTCACAACTGAGAGCAAGGGGCATTGATGAGTTCAGTTTGTGTGCGGCTGCATCCAAGGTGGCTCGGCTAGGAACCTCTGTTTCCTTGACTCAGGAGGCTGGGAGTCCAGGCTCCACTGAGGCTCGGCTGGGAGGATCGGAGTCTGAGTTTATGCCTGTGTTCCCTGTAGGATCAATGTTGGCTGAGCCTCAGTGTTTTTGTAATGAGTGGATGGGTGACCGTCATGTCTTTATCACAGGACACACTTGCTAAATGGATTTGTTTGCTCTGAGGAGGAAAGAGAGAGGGGGGAGTGGTGCTGGAGACAGGGATGCAGACAGGGGTCATGGACTTGGCATAACTCAGTCTTGGAGGTGATATCCCATCACCTGTACCCACTTCAATTCCCATGAATCCAGAGGCTGAGCCCCCTTGAGGTGAGGGGTGAACCGGTTCTGGGCAGCAGGATGCTGTGGTACCTCGGAGTCTCTGTGAGACCCCAACACTAGACACACTTGGCCCTTTTGAAATCTTAGGAGAAGCCTTGGGAAGTTGTATGGCAGAGGGGAGCAGCCTCTGCATCTCAGTCCCCTCCAACTTGCCATGGTGTAGAGAGGGAACTGCAGCCACGATGGGACGGACATTGGCCATGTCCCTGTGTGGGACACAGGCCTGATTGAGTTAGGGTGCATTCTTTGTCTCTCCCTTTCTTGTGATTATCCCATCTCTACATTTGTGCTTTAGCCACCTGTGAGTCCCATCTCTGGTTTCAGAGAGAACAGAGGGTGTTATGGGCCAATAGACACAATAAACCCTAGAGATTAGATGCTACCCTACTTTCCAGAAAAGACTGGGCACACCATGAGTTGCACAATGATGGGACCAGGGTCCAAAAGCTGCTGAGAGGGAAGGACTGGTTGTGAATGCATTTTTGAAGGCTCCAAGCTGGAACTCTAGTGGCACCAAGCAGGGCAGATGCTGGTGGGGATGTTTGGGTAGTTGTTGGTGAACACCTGCGCACCTGAGATGGGTAGGCATGGAGGAGAAATCGGCAGCCCATAGGGCTGTTGAAAGTGGTCTTATGTGAAAAGAGGCTCAGGTATGGGCACAGGAAATGACATCATTGCCTTGACAATGGATCAAACAGAACATGGAACCCTGGTATCCAGGCACCCACTTCACTGACCAAGCCATCCGAGCTCACTTGGTTGGAGCCACTGGAGGGAGAAGGATGTTCTCCTGTGGTTGCAGACAATGCCGAGCCTCAGGCTCCCAGGAATCTCAGGGGGGCCAACTAGCCCTTTTGTGGATACACTGGGTGAGGCTTCATCTTAGACCCCAGAGCCTCTGGCGATTGTCGCAGAGGAGCTCAAGAGTAACAGTGAGTAGCACAGGGCAGGTGAGCCCAGCAGGCCCTCTAGTCTGATCCCTGATGAATGGCCCAGGACTCCTATTCTGACTCTGTGTGTGTGTGTGTGTGTGTGTGTGTGTGTGTGTGTGTTTGTACTGATGGGAACTGTCCCATTGTGCTTTGACTCTAGTGTATTGGCACAAGTCATTTTTCTGTTTGTCACCATTTCCATTTTGAACCCACCATTCTTGGTCCCAACCCAGGGTGAAAATGATCAGAACACGGAGGAGCCCTTCAGGGTTCAGAGCCTTGAACATTACGGGCAGGACCAGCTTAGGAATGAGCTCCTGCCTGTCATTTGTGGGAGGAACCTACATTTCAGCAGCAACATGGGGTTAATCTCCTGGGATTTCATCCCCACCCAGCAGGTGCTGGATCTCTTGTTCCCAAAACAGCCACCTTCTTCAGTCTTTACTCCTGGTGCCACTCCACATCCTCCAAGGGGACAAGAACCTCAGGTTCTGGATGGATGTTGTAGAATGCCCACAGAGCCAACTGCCAGGCTGGGTGGGGTGCAGTTGCTGGGCTTTGCTGATGTTGTCATCCCCCACAGTTCTTGGAACCTTCTGTGGCAGTGGCATCCAGGACCCCAGCAGCTGTGAGTAGCAGCTCCTCACTGCTTCACTCCAGCGAGCAGGTGGAAGACAGCCGCGTTGTTCACGTCCTCCTAGAGGGACAGAGCCTGAGGGAGACAAAGCGCATCCCGGTAAGCCCGACAGCAGGGCTGCCTCCTGGGTGTCCACACAGTGGAAGGCAGGAGACACAGCCAACCCCAGGGCTATGGTGGGAAATAAAGAAGAGAGAGGTCCGTCTTAAGGGCTTGACCTGAGGAGGGAGAGCATCAGCATGCCCAGCTTCAGTGGTGAGTGGGCCTGTGTATTGTGGGTTTTGCAGGCCAGAAGTGCAGACGGAAGTGCTGTGGACAGATGAAGGCAGAGATATGTCCAGGGTGCAGGCTGCAGTGCCTAGAACTTGGTATTCTCAATGAGTGAAGTTGGAGCAGAGGAGGTGGCAGTGACTTGTCACATGTGTAGGAGGGGATGTGTTCCTGGTGGCAGGGAAGAGAACCTCCTTAGCATGACTAGGTGTAGGAATTTGGGGTCGGGATCACCTGGGGGGTCATGCCAAAGCTTCGGAATGTTAGGCTTTGCATGTATGTAAATACGGAGCTAAAGGGGTTCTTGGCAGAATTTCTATGGATGTGCAGTAGACACGCTAATGCTGCAGGTGTCCAGCTGCAGAGGAGACATGTTCAGTGACTGCCAGTGCTGAGTCAAGTACATCATGACAACCAGACCCGCACCGAGCTTCCAGAGGCCAGGGCCTCTCAAAGCTATCATGAAGCACTCAAGTGCACACTCTTGTATCTGAGTCTGTTTTGTGTCGTGGCAGTCAGGACCCCAATTTTCAGTGCATCTGCCTCTTCCACCCACAAAGGCAGCCTGCATCCCAGATCACACTTGGTGTGCAGATCCCTGGCCCATTGCTCTCATCTCAGTGAGATGAGAGTGTGTCTGTGCATAGGCAGTTTGGTCCTTTGACATGAGTGGAATGTGGCTCCCCAGGGGGAGGGGAGATGGCAGGTACAGGCAGATATTTGTACCAGGATTGTTCTAGTAGCACATTGCAAGAACCCAGGTGGTATATGGAGGACACACTCAGGTAGCAGGATAACAAGATTGTGCCCTTGTATATGTAGCTGAGATTTCTCCTGAATGTTTGACCACAGTCTTCTGGGTAGCTCTTCTAAAAGCCATTCTCTGATGACATTTGTCCCACCCTGATCCAGGTGACCTTTCAGGAGACGGTGACAAGCCTCATCCGCAGGGCCTTGGACCAAAATTTGTTGCAGCATGAGGATGTGGACAACTTTGAGCTGCTGTATATGATGTCTGAGGATGAGAGTAAGTAGGACAATCAGACAGTGGGGAGACATGATCCACAGTGGGCTCAGGATAACTGACAGCCAAGAGAAAGTGGGCCTTGGCCCCAAAATACCAAAGTGTGATGGGCCTGGCGGAGACTCTCAGGGGTTGTGGGTGTTTTGTGGTATAATCCTTGAGTGCCACCTAACAATTCTCTCCACTTCGCTCTGCAGAAATCAAGGTCTCTGACCACTCACTCGTGTGTCTGTCCATGAATCTGGGAATACAATATTTCATGGTGAGGAAACGCCCCCAGGTCAAGGGAAAGGAGGTAAACACCTACCTTATTCAAGCTGTGCATGTGCTGCCATTCCACTCTGACCTGAGGAAATAAGAAGCCTCAGCACCTGGACATATTTGCTGGAAGCCCATAGAGCCAACTGACAGTCTGGGGTGGCTTTCTGTTTCTGGGTTTGCTGATGTTCCATCCCCCACAGTTCTCAGAATCAACCTGCAAGTCCTCCAGGCCGCTTTCCCACAAGCAGGTGGGAGACACCTGCTTAATTCGTGTCCACTTAGAAACACAAAGTCCAGAGATGGCCAAGAGTGTTCTGGTAAGCCTGGGAGCAGGGGTGTCCCGTGGTGCTTACACCTGGGTGGGGAGAAGACACTGGTCCAATACCATGGACTACTCATGCCCTCTTGAATTTGGAGCTTCTGGATGATCAGGAGGATAGATGGGAATCAAGAAGGGAGAGGTCAGTGTGAAGGGCTGGAGCTGAGATGAGCGAGTGCAGCAGCTTGTCCACTGCCATGTCTGAGGGAGTCTGTGTGTCAGGTGGCAGCATGCAGTCCAGAAGGGCAGGGACAGGTATGGGTGACAGATGAGAATAGGACAGGAACTAGGTTGCAGGTTCCCTTGTATGGGATGCTGACGTCTATGGAGGAGGACAGCAGTGTGAGGTTCTCCATGTTCCTTGAACAAGGAGCTGAGAGAGTCTCTCTGCAGAGTCGATATGGATGTGGAGCAAGCACACTAAATGTCCAGGTAACCCAATGACCACCCTTGCCGGATGAGGTGCCCTCCTACATCCCAGCCAGCACTGAGCCTCTGGAGGCCAGGAGCTCTCGTGGCTATCTTTCAGCTCTCCTGTGTGTGGTCATGTTCCTGGGTCTGTTTTTGGCCCTGGCAATCCAGACCAAAGCCTCTAGGTTTTGTGCCTAGGCCATTCCCAATGCCGCCTGCATCCTCGGGCAGACCTGGGATCTTGGAGGCTATTGTCCCATTCCTCCCAACTTGTGGGATGAGATTGCATCTGTATGCAGGTAGTGGGGTCCTTTCACTCCGAGAGGAGTGCAGCTCCACAAAGAGCAATGGCAGGCCCAGGAAGTCCTATGTACAAGGATTGGGCTAGTAGCCTGTGGGAAGAGCCCACACGATGAGCAGGAGGTCAGCCTCGGGTAGTAGGGTCATGGATGTTGCCCTTGTATTTAGAGTGGAGGTGCCTCCAGAATGCCCCTGCCCACTGTCCTTGAGTAGTCACTTCAAGGCCCATTTCCTGAAGGCCTGTCTCCCATGCTGCTCCAGGTGACCTGCCACGATAGGGCTCCTGTCGTCATCCGCAGCGCCCTCGACCTACACTTCCTTACTGAGGAGAATCCAGAGGATTATGAGCTGGGCCAAATCATCTCTCGCCGTCAGAGTAAGTGAGACAATCAGATAGCAGAGAGCAAGGGTCAGGATGTGGACTCAGGTCAACTCTTAGCAACAAAGACTAGTCTCTGACCCCCAAGAACACTCCAACAGGTGTGTTGGGTTCGTGCACAAAGCCAACTGCACTTCTGCTGGTGGAAGGTCTTGAGGTCCAATGGTATACCCCGGTGGATATTGCGGCTCCCCACCAGGTGCCCTCCCCTGGACATGAACAGGCATCCAAAGCTGACATCTTTGAGGAGTGAGGAGGAAAGCCTCTCTCCAGGAGCAGTATGTTTTCATGGTCTGGGATAGGAGTGGTTTCAAAGGAACATGGGAATGCATGGGCTAAAGAGGGAACTGGCATTTTGTGGACTGAAGCAGTACTATTGAAAGCCTTCTGTGTGACCAAAAAACCACTGCCTGGGCAGAGCATTGCCAGGATTCTAGCAAGCAGTAACAGGATGAAATTGGGAAGAAAACACAGCCTGGGAGACAGCCTGAATCATCTGTTTTTGCATAAATTCCATGGTCTTACGCACCTGAGTCCACTAGGCAAGGAGTGATCACAATAGCCAGGTTGTGATCCCTAACTAAAGTCAGATGAGGGCTTCCTGAGCACGTAGCCACAGAGCTCATCTGATAATAATGCCAGCGCTTTTTCGTTGGTTGGTTGGTTGGTTTTTGTGAGCCAAACACCACAGCAGCCATTATCCCAGCCTATGTACCCTGAAGACCACCATCCCTATGAGTTCTAGGATCACTTGTCTCCTATCTTAACCTACTGTTAGGTTAGTAGAGTCTATGGAAGAGGAAGTCTGTCTGGGGCCTTGGTAGCCTAAGAAATTCATTTCAGAGATCTCCACATCCAACCCAGAAGGGATGGAGAACAGGCTCTAGGTTAGAGGAGGGCGACAGGAAACACATGTTCAGAGGAAGGAGAAGCGGCTGTTGTATTCCCCCACTCGGGGTCATGGCACCACTGGGCCATACACCATGTTGGAGGGAAGCAGTCCCTTTGCTGGTCTTTGGAACCATTGTTCTCAGTAGGGCAGTATTTGGAATGTGGCCTCCATTCTCAGAAGCCTGGTTCACATGGAGGCGGGCTCCACCAACGCAGAAGCATGGCTCTAACGTGGTATCCGGGCTGGTCAGCCTGTCCTCACTGTGGCCATACTTGAGGAAAATAACTCAGAGGAGGAATCCTAGGCCTTTTTTCTCTGGGTTTCATAGCTTTCTCTTTGGTTGTGCACTGAGGCTGTCCATAAAGCTCTAGTGTGTGGCAGTGGAGAGCTCCTCAGCCCTTGCCACAAAGGCATAGACTGGGAGAGAGAGAACGAGGCTGGCAGAGAGGGAGAGAGAGAAAGATGGAGAGGGAGGACCTCTCCTTGGAGAATGAGGATTCAGTGGAGCCAACAGGAACAAGGTACTGTTGCCCAGGGCACAACCCTGTTTAGGTCTTACTCCAACCATGCTCAACCTTTCTTCCAGTCCCTCCCACCCCCCAGTAGTGTATTCATCTTGAATGAGAATTTCATGTTGACATCAGAGCACTCACCATCCAATGCTTCCCTCCAAACCCACCTATGAAGATGGCTCATGTGGGGACTGAATCTTCGGCACAGGAGCCTTTTGTGGGAGATTTCAGATGCAAACCCTAGTGGTGTGCTTTGGCAGATGCAAGAGGACCTGAGATATTCTGGAGTCCAAAGCCTTCGGTAGGAACAGACATTAGGTCTGTTGAAGTGCTCTGCCTAGTTCTTCCTCAGGGAGGACTGTGGAGGCTGTCTTTGTTGGTATTGGTGCTGAATTGGAGAGCTCTCAGGTGTGTGGCTCTGGCCTTTTCTGGCACAGGCTCTCAGATGTTGGCGTGTCCTAGGGAGCACCTCCTGAGTGCCACCTTCTTTTTGTACACCCCTCTCTCCCCAGAGCTGAGGATTCCAGCAGAGGCCAACGTATTTGATGCCAAGAATCCTCACAAAAAATCCCACTTTGTGCTGAGGAAAAGGAGCCTCTCCCATAAGAATGATGGGTGGATCGAGCCTCAACCTCCCTCTCGTCCTGCAAAGAAGGCTCCTGCCCTCCTGAGGATGCTTGCAAAACCATTCTGTTGCTGTGTGCCTGGGCGGGGCTGAGGCAGCCCAGGAATATTTACATTGATTACTATTTTCTTCAAAGTTTGAATCTATAGTTTGCCATTGTCCTTGACCTTGTTTAGTAACACAGTTGTTACTCTATCCTGTATTTGTTGTTTCCATTATTATATTATTATTATTTTAAAATATATATGTTTTTGTTACCTGATCTACTGTGATGATTTGAGTATACTAAATGTAGCAGTGATTCCTAAAGGACACATCCAAACCAACAGGAAGGAATGTTTCATTCTATCAGCAAGAACTTTGGTTTTTAGGAGTTTGGCAGATGGCATTATCTGAGTCAGTTTTCCAATGGGGGCAATGAAGTATCAGCTGTGATGGTACAAACACAAACAAAGACACACAAACACACACAAGAGCACACACACTCACTGAGAGATAGATAGACAGATGGAGTTGGTCTCTGCTGAAATACTTTGGAGACATGGTTCTGATTTCTCCCCTTTTGGAGTATTTTCAATTGCACAAGGTGTCTTGCAAATGAACCCATGTCTGAGGAAGACATGCATGTGTACTTCACATGCCACTTTTCACATAGCAGGAAGGTCATGTAATATTTTTCATGCAGCTGTCTTTTGACTGTGAACCATCCCATGAGGTCAGCTGTGGAATTTTCAACTTGTAGCATCACAATGGGGATCCACTCTTTGGATTTGGGGATATTTCCGATTTTCTTGATTCAGATTGGAATGATATATATATTAGTTTTTGATGAAAATTCTGCATTTGATGGTAATGAATGTCGTGCATCTAGGAATCTGTAGAGTGCAGACAATGAATGGATGCCTACTGTTGTCTGGACTGGTCTGAAAAGTCCTGTAGCATCTGAGCATGTGTGAGGGCTGTACAGGTCTTGCCAAAAGTCCAGGTCAGATGATCCTGCACAAAGCTGAACTCCTAGTGGTCTCCACAACAGTGTAAGGGCCAAGGAGAAACACACTTCCACACAGAAGTTGGGAAGCTACCTTATGAAGGTGATCATAGATACGGGATTATTAATATATCCAGGTTGGCATCTATTATTTTTTTAGCTTTTGACTTTCGCAGCTGTGGGCATCTTGACAACCATCAACTCCCTGTAAGCACAGACAACTCTATAAGAACCTGAGGATAAATTTCCCTGTGCATGTCCCCTTGTGAAACTGCTTAAGCACCGCCTGGTTTACACACAGGTGGAATTTCTAGGTCAAAGTGTGCATGTTTACTTCTTTGAATAAGCACTGCCAGGTGGCTCTTCTGCATAGCTCTACCTGTGGCCAGGATTGTATTATCTAGCTTTCTAACTTTTGCATGTTGAGTAGATACATAGAGGGAGCACACTGTTTTTGTTGGTATTTTTCTTGGTATCTATTCTGATGCTTTTCACTGGGGGAATTTTTCCTGTGAAAATGGGCTTCCTCTACTTGACCTTATTTTCTTCTTTTTAAATTTTTTTCAATGTGACTTTTTAATTTTAGTTTTATTAAAGACATTGCCCCTTGCTTGCATAGTCTAAATCTAAAGCACTAGTCCTTGCTCCAAGGCCCAGCTTGCTCTCAGCTGCCCCAGGAGGGGAACAGTCTTTGGCGGTAGACAAGAGACACCCCTGCAGGGGGCACAAGTGCTTTGGCCCTCTGGTGTCTTGCCAGCAGTGCTTCCCATGCTCACAGAGGGTTTCAGACACTGTGTCAATGGTCCAGGTGGTCTTTTGTTCAGTCTGATCTCAAATTGAGCTCCTCTGAGAGGTCATATTGAAGTCCTTGTGTGTACCTGATCCATCATTTTAAACAATATTCCAAGTTCACTTTTTCTGTGTACGTGGGTTCTGGGGATTGAACCCAGGGCCTTGAGCCTGTGAGGCAAGTGACCTACCTGAGCTACACCCTCAGAGACCCCTGTAAAAGTATTTCCCCTTTGCCTCGGGGTCTAAGTTGCCAAGGCTGACCTCAAACGTTCCTCTTGCCTCAGCCTCCCTGGTGGCTGGCATGACAGGCATGCACCTGGGACTGTCACACTTGAGCCTGTGATGGGAACTCATGTGCATCTGTCCAGGGCTGAGCATGGTTAGGCAGAGCTGTGCTCCAGGCTCCCTGCAGGGCTGTGGAGGCTTCTGCTGCCCAGCAGCCCTGGTGCCATGGCCAGGGCTCCTCCCAGCCGAGGGCAGGCAGCTGCCCATTGTTGTAGGCTGACCTTATTTTCTTCTTATGGCACTCGTCCGTTCTCTGGACTATGTTGTATGGTTTGTCCATTAGGAGTCTAACAGGTCCTCTAGAACCTTCAAACAATTAGTAAAATTCCTGAACAGTAAGTGAGCGCGCGCAGAAATTGGGCTAATATTTTAGGAAGAACAATGTTGGATGATATATTCATGGCTTGAATATATCATCCAACATGAAGTTATATTTTATTACTTACAAAATAATAAAATAATGAAGCAATACCATGGGCTGAGCTAAAATAGATCCTTAGGATCTTAGGCATTCTGTAATAAATCTGTGTCACTTGAAGTATAGAGTTGATCGACTCTGAGTAATGAAACAGAAGTAAAGGTATCAAAGCCAATGATCATCTGTTTCCAATTTTCTGTGATTTGGTTCAAGTGGTAAAGTGGTGATATTTATTAATAATGGATCGAATAGGTTCATAATTGTTTTAGAGTACAATTAGATGCCTTCAAACTTTAGGCTACATGGGCACATTTGAGAACGGTTCCAGCCATTCTCTCATCCTTTGGGTCATTCCCCTCCTATGTCCTGTGAGACATTTTCTATGTGAGGCTTTAAGAAGAAGAAGAGAATATTCTGTAAAGAAAACCTTGTGATCTGTGCAGTATGAAGTTGAATGGATTCATTCAGAAATCAGAAATTCTATTGAAAGATATTTATTGGCATGAGCCAAATAAAACCTATTTTTAGGCATCCTGGTGAAGACAAGGTTTTATCTTTATGTCTCATTTTCTATGTTTTGTTGTTGTTGTTGTTGTTAGAATGAAATTCATATGTTGCCAGACCATTCTATCAGATGTGTAACTAGATGCCATTTAAATTACCCACTTTTACATGCTAGACAGTTTTTAATGAACACTGCCTGTCTGCACCTTTTTTAAAAACAGGACTGGGATCAGAAGCCCAAATACCAATGGTTAGCTGGAGCATATTTTTCATTTGGCCTATCTGTCAGTATTCCCTGAGGTCATCTGTGCAATCAGCTTCGTTACTCCTGCTCCCTCACTGGATTTCATAGAAACCATATGCTATGTATGAATCAGGGACACCAATCCCACAACATAGCATTCTTGGAATATCCAAAGTCCCACTTTTCACTTCGCCATGCCTGAGATCAGCAGTAATATTTATCAGCAAATGTGAGATTTTCAAAGATCCAATTCTATGTGCTCCTTTCTCATAGAGCCTTAGGCAGGGATATAGCATACATAAATATTAAGTAAAGTCCATAGTTTTTAAAATGTCATCCATTGAATAGTTGACACATGTCTGAGAAACTTTTTATTTTGGAGGAGGTATTATTTAATAGGGAATTCCAACAGCTACCTAATAGTGAAATGAGAAGTCTTGCATCCATTTTATTTTGTTTCTGATGATTTTTATGAGTAAGGGTAAGATACTTCCTTGTTCTGATGCAGATGTTGCCCACTTTTGTGAATGGATGCGGGGTGTCACCTACTACTTGCATATCTGCATATTGGGCTTGACACTGCTATCGTACTTGGTAGTTGGCAAAAAGTCAATACTGAAGTTAAGCTCTTGTGTTCTAGCAGCAGAGCTGAAGATCCTTGATGTGCCACCTTCTGCAATCCATGCTGCTCTCTTCATGTTCCTTATTGACTTCCTGGTGATGAGCATCATGGTCTCCTGGTCTTGAGAATGGCCAAGCATTGCTCTGTGAATGTGGAAGATGGGCATGTGGAAGGCTCCAGGGAGGAGGGATCATTGAACATGTACTCGAATCCATGTGCCTGTTGAATGACCTGTTTTTTTTATTTTTGGGTTTTAAGGGAGACACTGCCCTAAAACACTTCTGTGCAGCTGGGGATGCAGGCTTCTGCTTCACCTTGCAGGAAGCATTAACGAATCCTTTCCAGAAGACATGAGAAGAGAGAAGTGAGCCTCTGGTATCATGCAGGTTCCTTGCATTGCCCATGGGCTAGAAGAGGGAAGAGTTGCTTCATGAGATTTGATCCCCTTTTTCCTGAAAAGTTCCACACAGAGGTGAGTCCCCAGCATGTTTAGAAATCATTTCAGACACCTTTCTGGACGGAATTGAATCAGAGCCCCTGATGATGTGGAAGAGCTAAAGATGGGTTTGCTATGAATTTTCTATTTCATTCATCAGGGCCTGAGTCAAGTCAGTCATTGTGCTGTCAACACATGAGCTGCTGGTCAAATGTGAGGAAGTGGTCTTGCTTTATGAAAACACCACCCTGATTCAGTGAGCCAGAGGCAGCCTGCAGTCCCTGTTTTCCTGTAAAGGCAGATTGCTGTGGATGGCCTCTGGCCTCGTCATGCAGCCCTGCTCAGAGTAGGGGATTGAGGGACCAGGCAGATCCCTAGTTCCTTTTGACCTTTATTGCCATTGGGCCACCCCAGGGTCCTTGGACTCTACCTGGTCTTCTGGCCTGGGTCAGGGGATGTGAGGTTTGGAATCCATCTCTGTGGCAGGATCCCAGCCCCCCAGCCACTTGAGGTCAGCACATCCTTCCCTAATTGTGTTAGAGTTGGAGACTTCTCCCACCCATCCTCATCCATGCTCATCCCACATTTTGTAGCTTGGCACCTGAGGACCTTTATTCATTGACTTAGTTGTTAGTGATGATGGTTACTAAGACTAAGTGACTCTTTCAAGTCACATCCCTTGCATGGTAGGGCTAGAGCATGGATCTTCCTAATTGATTTCATGGGACTCTCTCATGGAAACTGTGACTGCTTCCTAAACACACACTCTACATTTGGAGTGTCAAAATTCTTGCCACTGCCTCCTTGGCAAGTGTATCTTGTCTTCTACGTGGGAATTTCACAAATATTTTCCTTTGGTTTGTGGAGGTCATGCAGAAGGGATTTCATTTGAAATAGCCCAAACAAGAAATACCAGTTGTCTTTTTCGCACATGGATGTGTGTAGTGAACACCCCTTTCTGTGTGCTTGCATGAGTTACTCCTTTGAATTTGTTGAAGAATGGTTGGCTGGGGAGCAAGTTAACGAGAGATGGATATCAATGGTTGTCAAGTATTCTGACGTGAAGAATGTATTTAGGATGTGAAGGCTTTTCTAGCCAGTTCCTATGGCTCAGTCAGGGATCAGTCAGAGGATTCTGTCTGGTAGACTCTTTGGCACAGATGTCAAAGTGGCCTGGTCTTACCCTGTCCAGGACTGAATGCTGAGCTTGAGTGGGGGCTTCTTGTCATTTCAAGCATTTCCATGAGTCTGTCCTCTGTTCTCTTGTATCCAAGTGGTTTCTAATAAGAAAGCAGAACAAAAATTGAAAGTATGGTGATTGATTATTTTTAAAAATGTTATTTCAATCCACTTTGTTTAATACGAAATTACCTTTATGCTAGTAAGATTTCATATGTGAGGAAATAATGAAAATATTGGGGTTAGGGGATGAGAATATGCAAATCAAACATTTTTGAGCACCAAGACCCGTTTTTTGTTTTTGTTTTTGTTTTTGTTTAACTTAAATAATATTAAGTGCCAGAGGACCACCGCTGCCATTCAGCCTCAACAACCTCCAGGTCCAGCCTCCAGGTGGCCCATTTCACCAGGGTGTGTGGGACCACACTGTGCTGGGATGAGAGAACAGTACCCACGGATGTTGACATCTCACAGAGTAGATATTGCCAGTGACAGTAGGGAGCTATTGGCACATGAGGAAGGGAAGAGCTCTCAGGATGGGAAGAGGGGGCCGCTTCGAGACTCATTGGGTATGGCACGAGGCTGCTGGGTGTGGTGTTGGCCTGGGCCCACTGAGTGGGGCAGATCCGTGGTCTGTGTTTCTGTACCCTCCTCTGTAGCCTGTGTTGGCAGCAGATCAGGGAATTGCGATCAGAAGTGCTCCCAGTAACACAGGCACCAGCCCCCAGAGTGTGTGCCTATCCGTTTCCCCACCTGGCCTGACTTAGTGCCTGTCTTGCCTCAGGGCTGAGACCCTACAATCTCTGATGAGGGTGTCTGTGGTCCAGATCCAACCTGCATGGCCAACATGCTCAGACCTTCAGCTGGGTCCGAGGCTGCTGCAACCAAACTCTGTTAACTGGGTGGCCGACAACAGAGGAAGTGTCTTCCGTTGAGCTCCAGAGGCTCAACACAGTAGGTGTTGGGCTGTCCCAGTGCCATAACCCCTCCCAGGTTTCAAGGGGACTGTCTCCCCAACTCTCCCAGCCCTTGCCCACTCTCCTATTACTGCCCACGATCTGTGGTTCCCATATGGGCATCCCGCCCTGGCTCCAACCTCACATATCCGGTATCCCCCAGTCTCCCTGGTATCTGGGTCCAGACTCTCCTCTTCCTACAAGAATATCAGATATTGGATTTGGTCCCAGTTGATGCTGTGTTCCATCATGTGAGCTCTTAGCTTCATCACTGTGCAAAGACTCTTTTCCCACACAAGTTCGCACGACTTTTGGCTGGCTAAGAATTTTCAGGCGACACTTTTCTAATGAGTACACTTTCCTTCCTTCCGATCTGCCACCAGTGAGCATTCCTCGCACCTTTGTCCTAGTTCCTTTATGGCAGTTTCCCTCCTTATGGCTGAGAGGACCTAGTGACCCCTGAATTCACACGTTCTCCTTAATCACCAACACACTGCAGAATTCTCCAGGGGGCCATATATGCTCCTGGAAGTTGGTGTTGGAAATAGTTCTCCATCCATTAATCACTCCCTCACTCACTAATGTCCTTGTGTCCTTGAGAAAGGCTCTCCCTTTCCTGGTTTTCCTGAATAGAAATCCTCTTGCCTCTTGGGTGAATAGGGTTATGGGTTGTGCAGAGGGTGTTGGTCCACTGAGCATCTTAGAGACTGTCCTTTATGGAGCCTAATGATCCTCACTGGGGAATGAGGCCAGGGTCCTAACTGTGGTTAGTTAGAGAGGGAAAGAAGGACGAGGGAAACTCAGATGTCCCTTCATGGCCCCTGGAGTTAGAGGACTTACCCCTTTGCACCTGGGATCAGGAGACCTCATTTCCTCGAGGACACGCACACTCAGACGTTAATCTTGAGTGTGGGTTCCTTTCTGGGGTCCAGGGCTGTTGTTAGCCACCAGGAATGACAGTGCTCTCCATGCTGAGTGGAGCCATTTTTGCCAGGAAAGAGAGCCCATGGTCACGCCTTGTGCAAAGCATCCCACGCCAGGGGCTCCCATGCCTACATTCCTGTCCTGAAAGGAAGCCACTCAGAGGCAAGGTGGGTCCAACCACCTCCCATGTGTTCACTCATCACTGTGTTCCAGCAGTCACCCCAGTGAACAGTCCTGATGGGATTGGATGTGGCTCAGAATGTCACCCTCATGAGCTCTACCCTGCCACAGCTGCAGTTCTGCAGTGGGAGAAACTCAAAACCTCAAAACACATGCACATGAAAGAAAAGAGCAAGAGCCAGAGCCCAAACAGGCCAGGTGTGGCAAAGACAGCTGGAGTGCCTAGGTTGGGACTCAGAATTATGTCAGTGGGGTGGCATTGCTGCTGGCACCAGCATGATAACCGAGAGCCAGCCCTGCTCATTTTGGGGAGCAGTGTGTTGGGGAAGGCAGCAGAAATTGAGAGGCAGGATTGAGTTTGGCCCTAGGAGGAGGTTGGGTAAGAGGCCAGTGTGGGTTGGAGAGCCTGGGCAGATAGACAGAGGCCAGGGCACACCCCAAAGCCTGGAGACTGCACTTGATGTCCAGGGTTGTGAAACACCACTTCCCCTCTTACTCACAACTGAGAGCAAGGGGCATTGATGAGTTCAGTTTGTGTGCGGCTGCATCCAAGGTGGCTCGGCTAGGAACCTCTGTTTCCTTGACTCAGGAGGCTGGGAGTCCAGGCTCCACTGAGGCTCGGCTGGGAGGATCGGAGTCTGAGTTTATGCCTGTGTTCCCTGTAGGATCCATGTTGGCTGAGCCTCAGTGTTTTTGTAATGAGAGGATGGGTGACCGTCATGTCTTTATCACAGGACACACTTGCTAAATGGATTTGTTTGCTCTGAGGAGGAAAGAGAGAGGGGGGAGTGGTGCTGGAGACAGGGATGCAGACAGGGGTCATGGACTTGGCATAACTCAGTCTTGGAGGTGATATCCCATCACCTGTACCCACTTCAATTCCCATGAATCCAGAGGCTGAGCCCCCTTGAGGTGAGGGGTGAACCGGTTCTGGGCAGCAGGATGCTGTGGTACCTCGGAGTCTCTGTGAGACCCCAACACTAGACACACTTGGCCCTTTTGAAATCTTAGGAGAAGCCTTGGGAAGTTGTATGGCAGAGGGGAGCAGCCTCTGCATCTCAGTCCCCTCCAACTTGCCATGGTGTAGAGAGGGAACTGCAGCCACGATGGGACGGACATTGGCCATGTCCCTGTGTGGGACACAGGCCTGATTGAGTTAGGGTGCATTCTTTGTCTCTCCCTTTCTTGTGATTATCCCATCTCTACATTTGTGCTTTAGCCACCTGTGAGTCCCATCTCTGGTTTCAGAGAGAACAGAGGGTGTTATGGGCCAATAGACACAATAAACCCTAGAGATTAGATGCTACCCTACTTTCCAGAAAAGACTGGGCACACCATGAGTTGCACAATGATGGGACCAGGGTCCAAAAGCTGCTGAGAGGGAAGGACTGGTTGTGAATGCATTTTTGAAGGCTCCAAGCTGGAACTCTAGTGGCACCAAGCAGGGCAGATGCTGGTGGGGATGTTTGGGTAGTTGTTGGTGAACACCTGCGCACCTGAGATGGGTAGGCATGGAGGAGAAATCGGCAGCCCATAGGGCTGTTGAAAGTGGTCTTATGTGAAAAGAGGCTCAGGTATGGGCACAGGAAATGACATCATTGCCTTGACAATGGATCAAACAGAACATGGAACCCTGGTATCCAGGCACCCACTTCACTGACCAAGCCATCCGAGCTCACTTGGTTGGAGCCACTGGAGGGAGAAGGATGTTCTCCTGTGGTTGCAGACAATGCCGAGCCTCAGGCTCCCAGGAATCTCAGGGGGGCCAACTAGCCCTTTTGTGGATACACTGGGTGAGGCTTCATCTTAGACGCCAGAGCCTCTGGCGATTGTCGCAGAGGAGCTCAAGAGTAACAGTGAGTAGCACAGGGCAGGTGAGCCCAGCAGGCCCTCTAGTCTGATCCCTGATGAATGGCCCAGGACTCCTATTCTGACTCTGTGTGTGTGTGTGTGTGTGTGTGTGTGTGTGTGTGTGTGTGTGTGTTTGTACTGATGGGAACTGTCCCATTGTGCTTTGACTCTAGTGTATTGGCACAAGTCATTTTTCTGTTTGTCACCATTTCCATTTTGAACCCACCATTCTTGGTCCCAACCCAGGGTGAAAATGATCAGAACACGGAGGAGCCCTTCAGGGTTCAGAGCCTTGAACCTTACAGGCAGGACCAGCTTAGGAATGAGCTCCTGCCTGTCATTTGTGGGAGGAACCTACATTTCAGCAGCAACATGGGGTTAATCTCCTGGGATTTCATCCCCACCCAGCAGGTGCTGGATCTCTTGTTCCCAAAACAGCCACCTTCTTCAGTCTTTACTCCTGGTGCCACTCCACATCCTCCAAGGGGACAAGAACCTCAGGTTCTGGATGGATGTTGTAGAATGCCCACAGAGCCAACTGCCAGGCTGGGTGGGGTGCAGTTGCTGGGCTTTGCTGATGTTGTCATCCCCCACAGTTCTTGGAACCTTCTGTGGCAGTGGCATCCAGGACCCCAGCAGCTGTGAGTAGCAGCTCCTCACTGCTTCACTCCAGCGAGCAGGTGGAAGACAGCCGCGTTGTTCACGTCCTCCTAGAGGGACAGAGCCTGAGGGAGACAAAGCGCATCCCGGTAAGCCCGACAGCAGGGCTGCCTCCTGGGTGTCCACACAGTGGAAGGCAGGAGACACAGCCAACCCCAGGGCTATGGTGGGAAATAAAGAAGAGAGAGGTCCGTCTTAAGGGCTTGACCTGAGGAGGGAGAGCATCAGCATGCCCAGCTTCAGTGGTGAGTGGGCCTGTGTATTGTGGGTTTTGAGGGCCAGAAGTGCAGACGGAAGTGCTGTGGACAGATGAAGGCAGAGATATGTCCAGGGTGCAGGCTGCAGTGCCTAGAACTTGGTATTCTCAATGAGTGAAGTTGGAGCAGAGGAGGTGGCAGTGACTTGTCACATGTGTAGGAGGGGATGTGTTCCTGGTGGCAGGGAAGAGAACCTCCTTAGCATGACTAGGTGTAGGAATTTGGGGTCGGGGTCACCTGGGGGGTCATGCCAAAGCTTCGGAATGTTAGGCTTTGCATGTATGTAAATACGGAGCTAAAGGGGTTCTTGGCAGAATTTCTATGGATGTGCAGTAGACACGCTAATGCTGCAGGTGTCCAGCTGCAGAGGAGACATGTTCAGTGACTGCCAGTGCTGAGTCAAGTACATCATGACAACCAGACCCGCACCGAGCTTCCAGAGGCCAGGGCCTCTCAAAGCTATCATGAAGCACTCAAGTGCACACTCTTGTATCTGAGTCTGTTTTGTGTCGTGGCAGTCAGGACCCAAATTTTCAGTGCATCTGCCTCTTCCACCCACAAAGGCAGCCTGCATCCCAGATCACACTTGGTGCGCAGATCCCTGGCCCATTATTCTCATCTCAGTGAGATGAGAGTGTGTCTGTGCATAGGCAGTTTGGTCCTTTGACATGAGTGGAATGTGGCTCCCCAGGGGGAGGGGAGATGGTAGGTACAGGCAGATATTTGTACCAGGATTGTTCTAGTAGCACATTGCAAGAACCCAGGTGGTATATGGAGGACACACTCAGGTAGCAGGATAACAAGATTGTGCCCTTGTATATGTAGCTGAGATTTCTCCTGAATGTTTGACCACAGTCTTCTGGGTAGCTCTTCTAAAAGCCATTCTCTGATGACATTTGTCCCACCCTGATCCAGGTGACCTTTCAGGAGACGGTGACAAGCCTCATCCCCAGGGCCTTGGACCAAAATTTGTTGCAGCATGAGGATGTGGACAACTTTGAGCTGCTGTATATGATGTCTGAGGATGAGAGTAAGTAGGACAATCAGACAGTGGGGAGACATGATCCACAGTGGGCTCAGGATAACTGACAGCCAAGAGAAAGTGGGCCTTGGCCCCAAAATACCAAAGTGTGATGGGCCTGGCGGAGACTCTCAGGGGTTGTGGGTGTTTTGTGGTATAATCCTTGAGTGCCACCTAACAATTCTCTCCACTTCGCTCTGCAGAAATCAAGGTCTCTGACCACTCACTCGTGTGTCCGTCCATGAATCTGGGAATACAATATTTCATGGTGAGGAAACGCCCCCAGGTCAAGGGAAAGGAGGTAAACACCTACCTTATTCAAGCTGTGCATGTGCTGCCATTCCACTCCGACCTGAGGAAATAAGAAGCCTCAGCACCTGGACATATTTGCTGGAAGCCCATAGAGCCAACTGACAGTCTGGGGTGGCTTTCTGTTTCTGGGTTTGCTGATGTTCCATCCCCCACTGTTCTCAGAATCAACCTGCAAGTCCTCCAGGCCACTTTCCCACAAGCAGGTGGGAGACACCTGCTTAATTCGTGTCCACTTAGAAACACAAAGTCCAGAGATGGCCAAGAGTGTTCTGGTAAGCCTGGGAGCAGGGGTGTCCCGTGGTGCTTACACCTGGGTGGGGAGCAGACACTGGTCCAATACCATGGACTACTCATGCCCTCTTGAATTTGGAGCTTCTGGATGATCAGGAGGATAGATGGGAATCAAGAAGGGAGAGGTCAGTGTGAAGGGCCGGAGCTGAGATGAGCGAGTGCAGCAGCTTGTCCACTGCCATGTCTGAGGGAGTCTGTGTGTCAGGTGGCAGCATGCAGTCCAGAAGGGCAGGGACAGGTATGGGTGACAGATGAGAATAGGACAGGAACTAGGTTGCAGGTTCCCTTGTATGGGATGCTGACGTCTATGGAGGAGGACAGCAGTGTGAGGTTCTCCATGTTCCTTGAACAAGGAGCTGAGAGAGTCTCTCTGCAGAGTCGATATGGATGTGGAGCAAGCACACTAAATGTCCAGGTAACCCAATGACCACCCTTGCCGGATGAGGTGCCCTCCTACATCCCAGCCAGCACTGAGCCTCTGGAGGCCAGGAGCTCTCGTGGCTATCTTTCAGCTCTCCTGTGTGTGGTCATGTTCCTGGGTCTGTTTTTGGCCCTGGCAATCCAGACCAAAGCCTCTAGGTTTTGTGCCTAGGCCATTCCCAATGCTGCCTGCATCCTCGGGCAGACCTGGGATCTTGGAGGCTATAGTCCCATTCCTCCCAACTTGTGGGATGAGATTGCATCTGTATGCAGGTAGTGGGGTCCTTTCACTCCGAGAGGAGTGCAGCTCCACAAAGAGCAATGGCAGGCCCAGGAAGTCCTATGTACAAGGATTGGGCTAGTAGCCTGTGGGAAGAGCCCACACGATGAGCAGGAGGTCAGCCTCGGGTAGTAGGGTCATGGATGTTGCCCTTGTATTTAGAGTGGAGGTGCCTCCAGAATGCCCCTGCCCACTGTCCTTGAGTAGTCACTTCAAGGCCCATTTCCTGAAGGCCTGTCTCCCATGCTGCTCCAGGTGACCTGCCACGATAGGGCTCCTGTCGTCATCCGCAGCGCCCTCGACCTACACTTCCTTACTGAGGAGAATCCAGAGGATTATGAGCTGGGCCAAATCATCTCTCGCCGTCAGAGTAAGTGAGACAATCAGATAGCAGAGAGCAAGGGTCAGGATGTGGACTCAGGTCAACTCTTAGCAACAAAGAGTAGTCTCTGACCCCCAAGAACACTCCAACAGGTGTGTTGGGTTCGTGCACAAAGCCAACTGCACTTCTGCTGGTGGAAGGTCTTGAGGTCCAATGGTATACCCCGGTGGATATTGCGGCTCCCCACCAGGTGCCCTCCCCTGGACATGAACAGGCATCCAAAGCTGACATCTTTGAGGAGTGAGGAGGAAAGCCTCTCTCCAGGAGCAGTATGTTTTCATGGTCTGGGATAGGAGTGGTTTCAAAGGAACATGGGAATGCATGGGCTAAAGAGGGAACTGGCATTTTGTGGACTGAAGCAGTACTATTGAAAGCCTTCTGTGTGACCAAAAAACCACTGCCTGGGCAGAGCATTGCCAGGATTCTAGCAAGCAGTAACAGGATGAAATTGGGAAGAAAACACAGCCTGGGAGACAGCCTGAATCATCTGTTTTTGCATAAATTCCATGGTCTTACGCACCTGAGTCCACTAGGCAAGGAGTGATCACAATAGCCAGGTTGTGATCCCTAACTAAAGTCAGATGAGGGCTTCCTGAGCACGTAGCCACAGAGCTCATCTGATAATAATGCCAGCGCTTTTTCGTTGGTTGGTGGGTTGGTTTTTGTGAGCCAAACACCACAGCAGCCATTATCCCAGCCTATGTACCCTGAAGACCACCATCCCTATGAGTTCTAGGATCACTTGTCTCCTATCTTAACCTACTGTTAGGTTAGTAGAGTCTATGGAAGAGGAAGTCTGTCTGGGGCCTTGGTAGCCTAAGAAATTCATAGCAGAGATCTCCACATCCAACCCAGAAGGGATGGAGAACAGGCTCTAGGTTAGAGGAGGGCGACAGGAAACACATGTTCAGAGGAAGGAGAAGTGGCTGTTGTATTCCCCCACTCGGGGTCATGGCACCACTGGGCCATACGCCATGTTGGAGGGAAGCAGTCCCTTTGCTGGTCTTTGGAACCATTGTTCTCAGTAGGGCAGTATTTGGAATGTGGCCTCCATTCTCAGAAGCCTGGTTCACATGGAGGCGGGCTCCACCAACGCAGAAGCATGGCTCTAACGTGGTATCCGTGCTGCTCAGCCTGTCCTCACTGTGGCCATACTTGAGGAAAATAACTCAGAGGAGGAATCCTAGGCCTTTTTTCTCTGGGTTTCATAGCTTTCTCTTTGGTTGTGCACTGAGGCTGTCCATAAAGCTCTAGTGTGTGGCAGTGGAGAGCGCCTCAGCCCTTGCCACAAAGGCATAGACTGGGAGAGAGAGAACGAGGCTGGCAGAGAGGGAGAGAGAGAAAGATGGAGAGGGAGGACCTCTCCTTGGAGAATGAGGATTCAGTGGAGCCAACAGGAACAAGGTACTGTTGCCCAGGGCACAACCCTGTTTAGGTCTTACTCCAACCATGCTCAACCTTTCTTCCAGTCCCTCCCAGCCCCCAGTAGTGTATTCATCTTGAATGAGAATTTCATGTTGACATCAGAGCACTCACCATCCAATGCTTCCCTCCAAACCCACCTATGAAGATGGCTCATGTGGGGACTGAATCTTCGGCACAGGAGCCTTTTGTGGGAGATTTCAGATGCAAACCCTAGTGGTGTGCTTTGGCAGATGCAAGAGGACCTGAGATATTCTGGAGTCCAAAGCCTTCGGTAGGAACAGACATTAGGTCTGTTGAAGTGCTCTGCCTAGTTCTTCCTCAGGGAGGACTGTGGAGGCTGTCTTTGTTGGTATTGGTGCTGAATTGGAGAGCTCTCAGGTGTGTGGTTCTGGCCTTTTCTGGCACAGGCTCTCAGATGTTGGCGTGTCCTAGGGAGCACCTCCTGAGTGCCACCTTCTTTTTGTACACCCCTCTCTCCCCAGAGCTGAGGATTCCAGCAGAGGCCAACGTATTTTATGCCAAGAATCCTCACAAAAAATCCAACTTTGTGCTGAGGAAAAGGAGCCTCTCCCAAAAGAATGATGGGTGGATCGAGCCTCAACCTCCCTCTCGTCCTGCAAAGAAGGCTCCTGCCCTCCTGAGGATGCTTGCAAAACCATTCTGTTGCTGTGTGCCTGGGCGGGGCTGAGGCAGCCCAGGAATATTTACATTGATTACTATTTTCTTCAAAGTTTGAATCTATAGTTTGCCATTGTCCTTGACCTTGTTTAGTAACACAGTTGTTACTCTATCCTGTATTTGTTGTTTCCATTAATATATTATTATTATTTTAAAATATATATGTTTTTGTTACCTGATCTACTGTGATGATTTGAGTATACTAAATGTAGCAGTGATTCCTAAAGGACACATCCGAACCAACAGGAAGGAATGTTTCATTCTATCAGCAAGAACTTTGGTTTTTAGGAGTTTGGCAGATGGCATTATCTGAGTCAGTTTTCCAATGGGGGCAATGAAGTATCAGCTGTGATGGTACAAACACAAAGACACACAAACACACACAAGAGCACACACACTCACTGAGAGATAGATAGACAGATGGAGTTGGTCTCTGCTGAAATACTTTGGAGACATGGTTCTGATTTCTCCCCTTTTGGAGTATTTTCAATTGCACAAGGTGTCTTGCAAATGAACCCATGTCTGAGGAAGACATGCATGTGTACTTCACATGCCACTTTTCACATAGCAGGAAGGTCATGTAATATTTTTCATGCAGCTGTCTTTTGACTGTGAACCATCCCATGAGGTCAGCTGTGGAATTTTCAACTTGTAGCATCACAATGGGGATCCACTCTTTGGATTTGGGGATATTTCCGATTTTCTTGATTCAGATTGGAATGATATATATATTAGTTTTTGATGAAAATTCTGCATTTGATGGTAATGAATGTCGTGCATCTAGGAATCTGTAGAGTGCAGACAATGAATGGATGCCTACTGTTGTCTGGACTGGTCTGAAAAGTCCTGTAGCATCTGAGCATGTGTGAGGGCTGTACAGGTCTTGCCAAAAGTCCAGGTCAGATGATCCTGCACAAAGCTGAACTCCTAGTGGTCTCCACAACAGTGTAAGGGCCAAGGAGAAACTCACTTCCACACAGAAGTTGGGAAGCTACCTTATGAAGGTGATCATAGATACGGGATTATTAATATATCCAGGTTGGCATCTATTATTTTTTTAGCTTTTGACTTTCGCAGCTGTGGGCATCTTGACAACCATCAACTCCCTGTAAGCACAGACAACTCTATAAGAACCTGAGGATAAATTTCCCTGTGCATGTCCCCTTGTGATACTGCTTAAGCACCGCATGGTTTACACACAGGTGGAATTTCTAGGTCAAAGTGTGCATGTTTACTTCTTTGACTAAGCACTGCCAGGTGGCTCTTCTGCATAGCTCTACCTGTGGCCAGGATTGTATTATCTAGCTTTCTAACTTTTGCATGTTGAGTAGATACATAGTGGGAGCACACTGTTTTTGTTGGTATTTTTCTTGGTATCTATTCTGATGCTTTTCACTGGGGGATTTTTTCCTGTGAAAATGGGCTTCCTCTACTTGACCTTATTTTCTTCTTTTTTAAATTTTTTCAATGTGACTTTTTAATTTTAGTTTTATTAAAGACATTGCCCCTTGCTTGCATAGTCTATATCTAAAGCACTAGTCCTTGCTCCAAGGCCCAGCTTGCTCTCAGCTGCCCCAGGAGGGGAACAGTCTTTGGCGGTAGACAAGAGACACCCCTGCAGGGGGCACAAGTGCTTTGGCCCTCTGGTGTCTTACCAGCAGTGCTTCCCATGCTCGCAGAGGGTTTCAGACACTGAGTCAATGGTCCAGGTGGTCTTTTGTTCAGTCTGATCTCAAATTGAGCTCCTCTGAGAGGTCATATTGAAGTCCTTGTGTGTACCTGATCCATCATTTTAAACAATATTCCAAGTTCACTTTTTGTGTGTACGTGGGTTCTGGGGATTGAACCCAGGGCCTTGAGCCTGTGAGGCAAGTGACCTACCTGAGCTACACCCTCAGAGACCCCTGTAAAAGTATTTCCCCTTTGCCTCGGGGTCTAAGTTGCCAAGGCTGACCTCAAACGTTCCTCTTGCCTCAGCCTCCCTGGTGGCTGGCATGACAGGCATGCACCTGGGACTGTCACACTCGAGCCTGTGATGGGAACTCATGTGCATCTGTCCAGGGCTGAGCATGGTTAGGCAGAGCTGTGCTCCAGGCTCCCTGCAGGGCTGTGGAGGCTTCTGCTGCCCAGCAGCCCTGGTGCCATGGCCAGGGCTCCTCCCAGCCGAGGGCAGGCAGCTGCCCATTGCTGTAGGCTGACCTTATTTTCTTCTTATGGCACTCGTCCGTTCTCTGGAGTATGTTGTATGGTTTGTCCATTAGGAGTCTAACAGGTCCTCTAGAACCTTCAAACAATTAGTAAAATTCCTGAACAGTAAGTGAGCGTGCGCAGAAATTGGGCTAATATTTTGGGAAGAACAATGTTGGATGATATATTCATGGCTTGAATATATCATCCAACATGAAGTTATATTTTATTACTTACAAAATAATAAAATAATGAAGCAATACCATGGGCTGAGCTAAAATAGATCCTTAGGATCTTAGGCATTCTGTAATAAATCTGTGTCACTTGAAGTATAGAGTTGATCGACTCTGAGTAATGAAACAGAAGTAAAGGCATCAAAGCCAATGATCATCTGTTTCCAATTTTCTGTGATTTGGTTCAAGTGGTAAAGTGGTGATATTTATTAGTAATGGATCGAATAGGTTCATAATTGTTTTAGAGTACAATTAGATGCCTTCAAACTTTAGGCTACATGGGCACATTTGCGAACGGTTCCAGCCATTCTCTCATCCTTTGGGTCATTCCCCTCCTATGTCCTGTGATACATTTTCTATGTGAGGCTTTAAGAAGAAGAAGAGAATATTCTGTAAAGAAAACCTTGTGATCTGTGCAGTATGAAGTTGAATGGATTCATTCAGAAATCAGAAATTCTATTGAAAGATATTTATTTGCATGAGCCAAATAAAACCTATTTTTAGGCATCCTGGTTAAGACAAGGTTTTATCTTTATGTCTCATTTTCTATGTTTTGTTGTTGTTGCTGTTGTTGTTAGAATGAAATTCATATGTTGCCAGACCATTCTATCAGATGTGTAACTAGATGCCATTTAAATTACCCACTTTTACATGGTAGACAGTTTTTAATGAACACTGCCTGTCTGCACCTTTTTTAAAAACAGGACTGGGATCAGAAGCCCAAATACCAATGGTTAGCTGGAGCATATTTTTCATTTGGCCTATCTGTCAGTATTCCCTGAGGTCATCTGTGCAATCAGCTTCGTTACTCCTGCTCCCTCACTGGATTTCATAGAAACCATATGCTATGTATGAATCAGGGACACCAATCCCACAACATAGCATTCTTGGAATATCCAAAGTCCCACTTTTCACTTCGCCATGCCTGAGATCAGCAGTAATATTTATCAGCAAATGTGAGATTTTCAAAGATCCAATTCTATGTGCTCCTTTCTCATAGAGCCTTAGGCAGGGATATAGCATACATAAATATTAAGTAAAGTCCATAGTTTTTAAAATGTCATCCATTGAATAGTTGACACATGTCTGAGATACTTTTTATTTTGGAGGAGGTATTATTTAATAGGGAATTCCAACAGCTACCTAATAGTGAAATGAGAAGTCTTGCATCCATTTTATTTTGTTTCTGATGATTTTTATGAGTAAGGGTAAGATACTTCCTTGTTCTGATGCAGATGTTGCCCACTTTTGTGAATGGATGCGGGGTGTCACCTACTACTTGCATATCTGCATATTGGGCTTGACACTGCTATCGTACTTGGTAGTTGGCAAAAAGTCAATACTGAAGTTAAGCTCTTGTGTTCTAGCAGCAGAGCTGAAGATCCTTGATGTGCCACCTTCTGCAATCCATGCTGCTCTCTTCATGTTCCTTATTGACTTCCTGGTGATGAGCATCATGGTCTCCTGGTCTTGAGAATGGCCAAGCATTGCTCTGTGAATGTGGAAGATGGGCATGTGGAAGGCTCCAGGGAGGAGGGATCATTGAACATGTACTCGAATCCATGTGCCTGTTGAATGACCTGTTTTTTTATTTTTGGGTTTTAAGGGAGACACTGCCCTAAAACACTTCTGTGCAGCTGGGGATGCAGGCTTCTGCTTCACCTTGCAGGAAGCATTAACGAATCCTTTCCAGAAGACATGAGAAGAGAGAAGTGAGCCTCTGGTATCATGCAGGTTCCTTGCATTGCCCATGGGCTAGAAGAGAGAAGAGTTGCTTCATGAGATTTGATCCCCTTTTTCCTGAAAAGTTCCACACAGAGGTGAGTCCCCAGCATGTTTAGAAATCATTTCAGACACCTTTCTGGACGGAATTGAATCAGAGCCCCTGATGATGTGGAAGAGCTAAAGATGGGTTTGCTATGAATTTTCTATTTCATTCATCAGGGCCTGAGTCAAGTCAGTCATTGTGCTGTGAACACATGACCTGCTGGTCAAGTGTGAGGAAGTGGTCTTGCTTTATGAAAACACCACCCTGATTCAGTGAGCCAGAGGCAGCCTGCAGTCCCTGTTTTCCTGTAAAGGCAGATTGCTGTGGATGGCCTCTGGCCTCGTCATGCAGCCCTGCTCAGAGTAGGGGATTGAGGGACCAGGCAGATCCCTAGTTCCTTTTGACCTTTATTGCCATTGGGCCACCCCAGGGTCCTTGGACTCTACCTGGTCTTCTGGCCTGGGTCAGGGGATGTGAGGTTTGGAATCCCCCTCTGTGGCAGAATCCCAGCCCCCCCAGCCACTTGAGGTCAGCACATCCTTCCCTAATTGTGTTAGAGTTGGAGACTTCTCCCACCCATCCTCATCCATGCTCATCCCACATTTTGTAGCTTGGCACCTGAGGACCTTTTTTCATTGACTTACTTGTTAGTGATGATGGTTACTAAGACTAAGTGACTCTTTCAAGTCACATCACTTGCATGGTAGGGCTAGAGCATGGATCTTCCTAATTGATTTCATGGGACTCTCTCATGGAAACTGTGACTGCTTCCTAAACACACACTCTACATTTGGAGTGTCAAAATTCTTGCCACTGCCTCCTTGGCAAGTGTATCTTGTCTTCTACGTGGGAATTTCACAAATATTTTCCTTTGGTTTGTGGAGGTCATGCAGAAGGGATTTCATTTGAAATAGCCCAAACAAGAAATACCAGTTGTCTTTTTCGCACATGGATGTGTGTAGTGAACACCCCTTTCTGTGTGCTTGCATGAGTTACTCCTTTGAATTTGTTGAAGAATGGTTGGCTGGGGAGCAAGTTAACGAGAGATGGATATCAATGGTTGTCAAGTATTCTGACGTGAAGAATGTATTGAGGATGTGAAGGCTTTTCTAGCCAGTTCCTATGGCTCAGTCAGGGATCAGTCAGAGGATTCTGTCTGGTAGACTCTTTGGCACAGATGT
Organism: Urocitellus parryii; assembly: GCF_045843805.1. Taxonomy (NCBI): domain Eukaryota; kingdom Metazoa; phylum Chordata; class Mammalia; order Rodentia; family Sciuridae; genus Urocitellus; species Urocitellus parryii. The sequence goes on from NC_135548.1 coordinate 40,995,527, forward strand.
CAAAGTGGCCTGGTCTTACCCTGTCCAGGACTGAATGCTGAGCTTGAGTGGGAGCTTCTTGTCATTTCAAGCATTTCCATGAGTCTGTCCTCTGTTCTCTTGTATCCAAGTGGTTTCTAATAGGAAAGCAGAACAAAAATTGAAAGTATGGTGATTGATTATTTTTACCAATGTTATTTCAATCCACTTTGTTTAATACGAAATTACCTTTATGCTAGTAAGATTTCATATGTGAGGAAATAATGAAAATATTGGGGTTAGGGGATGAGAATATGCAAATCAAACATTTTTGAGCACCAAGACCCGTTTTTTGTTTTTGTTTTTTTTTTTTTTTTTAACTTAAATAATATTAAGTGCCAGAGGACCACCGCTGCCATTCAGCCTCAACAACCTCCAGGTCCAGCCTCCAGGTGGCCCATTTCACCAGGGTGTGTGGGACCACACTGTCCTGGGATGAGAGAACAGTACCCACGGATGTTGACATCTCACAGAGTAGATATTGCCAGTGACAGTAGGGAGCTATTGGCACATGAGGAAGGGAAGAGCTCTCAGGATGGGAAGAGGGGGCCGCTTCGAGACTCATTGGGTATGGCACGAGGCTGCTGGGTGTGGTGTTGGCCTGGGCCCACTGAGTGGGGCAGATCCGTGGTCTGTGTTTCTGTACGCTCCTCTGTAGCCTGTGTTGGCAGCAGATCAGGGAATTGCGATCAGAAGTGCTCCCAGTAACACAGGCACCAGCCCCCAGAGTGTGTGCCTATCCGTTTCCCCACCTGGCCTGACTTAGTGCCTGTCTTGCCTCAGGGCTGAGACCCTACAATCTCTGATGAGGGTGTCTGTGGTCCAGATCCAACCTGCATGGCCAACATGCTCAGACCTTCAGCTGGGTCCTAGGCTGCTGCAACCATACTCTGTTAACTGGGTGGCCGACAACAGAGGAAGTGTCTTCCGTTGAGCTCCAGAGGCTCAACACAGTAGGTGTTGGGCTGTCCCAGTGCCATAACCCCTCCCAGGTTTCAAGGGGACTGTCTCCCCAACTCTCCCAGCCCTTGCCCACTCTCCTATTGCTGCACACGATCTGTGGTTCCCATATGGGCATCCCGCCCTGGCTCCAACCTCACATATCCGGTATCCCCCAGTCTCCCTGGTATCTGGGTCCAGACTCTCCTCTTCCTACAAGAATATCAGATATTGGATTTGGTCCCAGTTGATGCTGTGTTCCATCATGTGAGCTCTTAGCTTCATCACTGTGCAAAGACTCTTTTCCCACACAAGTTCGCACGACTTTTGGCTGGCTAAGAATTTTCAGGCGACACTTTTCTAATGAGTACACTTTCCTTCCTTCCGATCTCCCACCAGTGAGCATTCCTCGCACCCTTGTCCTAGTTCCTTTATGGCAGTTTCCCTCCTTATGGCTGAGAGGACCTAGTGACCCCTGAATTCACACGTTCTCCTTAATCACCAACACACTGCAGAATTCTCCAGGGGGCCATATATGCTCCTGGAAGTTGGGGTTGGAAATAGTTCTCCATCCATTAATCACTCCCTCACTCACTAATGTCCTTGTGTCCTTGAGAAAGGCTCTCCCTTTCCTGGTTTTCCTGAATAGAAATCCTCTTGCCTCTTGGGTGAATAGGGTTATGGGTTGTGCAGAGGGTGTTGGTCCCCTGAGCATCTTAGAGACTGTCCTTTATGGAGCCTAATGATCCTCACTGGGGAATGAGGCCAGGGTCCTAACTGTGGTTAGTTAGAGAGGGAAAGAAGGACGAGGGAAACTCAGATGTCCCTTCATGGCCCCTGGAGTTAGAGGACTTACCCCTTTGCACCTGGGATCAGGAGACCTCATTTCCTCGAGGACACGCACACTCAGACGTTAATCTTGAGTGTGGGTTCCTTTCTGGGGTCCAGGGCTGTTGTTAGCCACCAGGAATGACAGTGCTCTCCATGCTGAGTGGAGCCATTTTTGCCAGGAAAGAGAGCCCATGGTCACGCCTTGTGCAAAGCATCCCACGCCAGGGGCTCCCATGCCTACATTCCTGTCCTGAAAGGAAGCCACCCAGAGGCAAGGTGGGTCCAACCACCTCCCATGTGTTCACTCATCACTGTGTTCCAGCAGTCACCCCAGTGAACAGTCCTGATGGGATTGGATGTGGCTCAGAATGTCACCCTCATGAGCTCTACCCTGCCACAGCTGCAGTTCTGCAGTGGGAGAAACTCAAAACCTCAAAACACATGCACATGAAAGAAAAGAGCAAGAGCCAGAGCCCAAACAGGCCAGGTGTGGCAAAGACAGCTGGAGTGCCTAGGTTGGGACTCAGAATTATGTCAGTGGGGTGGCATTGCTGCTGGCACCAGCATGATAACCGAGAGCCAGCCCTGCTCATTTTGGGGAGCAGTGTGTTGGGGAAGGCAGCAGAAATTGAGAGGCAGGATTGAGTTTGGCCCTAGGAGGAGGTTGGGTAAGAGGCCAGTGTGGGTTGGAGAGCCTGGGCAGATAGACAGAGGCCAGGGCACACCCCAAAGCCTGGAGACTGCACTTGATGTCCAGGGTTGTGAAACACCACTTCCCCTCTTACTCACAACTGAGAGCAAGGGGCATTGATGAGTTCAGTTTGTGTGCGGCTGCATCCAAGGTGGCTCGGCTAGGAACCTCTGTTTCCTTGACTCAGGAGGCTGGGAGTCCAGGCTCCACTGAGGCTCGGCTGGGAGGATCGGAGTCTGAGTTTATGCCTGTGTTCCCTGTAGGATCCATGTTGGCTGAGCCTCAGTGTTTTTGTAATGAGAGGATGGGTGACCGTCATGTCTTTATCACAGGACACACTTGCTAAATGGATTTGTTTGCTCTGAGGAGGAAAGAGAGAGGGGGGAGTGGTGCTGGAGACAGGGATGCAGACAGGGGTCATGGACTTGGCATAACTCAGTCTTGGAGGTGATATCCCATCACCTGTACCCACTTCAATTCCCATGAATCCAGAGGCTGAGCCCCCTTGAGGTGAGGGGTGAACCGGTTCTGGGCAGCAGGATGCTGTGGTACCTCGGAGTCTCTGTGAGACCCCAACACTAGACACACTTGGCCCTTTTGAAATCTTAGGAGAAGCCTTGGGAAGTTGTATGGCAGAGGGGAGCAGCCACTGCATCTCAGTCCCCTCCAACTTGCCATGGTGTAGAGAGGGAACTGCAGCCATGATGGGACGGACATTGGCCATGTCCCTGTGTGGGACACAGGCCTGATTGAGTTAGGGTGCATTCTTTGTCTCTCCCTTTCTTGTGATTATCCCATCTCTACATTTGTGCTTTAGCCACCTGTGAGTCCCATCTCTGGTTTCAGAGAGAACAGAGGGTGTTATGGGCCAATAGACACAATAAACCCTAGAGATTAGATGCTACCCTACTTTCCAGAAAAGACTGGGCACACCATGAGTTGCACAATGATGGGACCAGGGTCCAAAAGCTGCTGAGAGGGAAGGACTGGTTGTGAATGCATTTTTGAAGGCTCCAAGCTGGAACTCTAGTGGCACCAAGCAGGGCAGATGCTGGTGGGGATGTTTGGGTAGTTGTTGGTGAACACCTGCGCACCTGAGATGGGTAGGCATGGAGGAGAAATCGGCAGCCCATAGGGCTGTTGAAAGTGGTCTTATGTGAAAAGAGGCTCAGGTATGGGCACAGGAAATGACATCATTGCCTTGACAATGGATCAAACAGAACATGGAACCCTGGTATCCAGGCACCCACTTCACTGACCAAGCCATCCGAGCTCACTTGGTTGGAGCCACTGGAGGGAGAAGGATGTTCTCCTGTGGTTGCAGACAATGCCGAGCCTCAGGCTCCCAGGAATCTCAGGGGGGCCAACTAGCCCTTTTGTGGATACACTGGGTGAGGCTTCATCTTAGACGCCAGAGCCTCTGGCGATTGTCGCAGAGGAGCTCAAGAGTAACAGTGAGTAGAACAGGGCAGGTGAGCCCAGCAGGCCCTCTAGTCTGATCCAAGATGAATGGCCCAGGACTCCTATTCTGACTCTGTGTGTGTGTGTGTGTGTGTGTGTGTGTGTGTGTGTGTGTGTGTGTGTGTGTTTGTACTGATGGGAACTGTCCCATTGTGCTTTGACTCTAGTGTATTGGCACAAGTCATTTTTCTGTTTGTCACCAATTCCATTTTGAACCCACCATTCTTGGTCCCAACCCAGGGTGAAAATGATCAGAACACGGAGGAGCCCTTCAGGGTTCAGAGCCTTGAACCTTACAGGCAGGACCAGCTTAGGAATGAGCTCCTGCCTGTCATTTGTGGGAGGAACCTACATTTCAGCAGCAACATGGGGTTAATCTCCTGGTATTTCATCCCCACCCAGCAGGTGCTGGATCTCTTGTTCCCAAAACAGCCACCTTCTTCAGTCTTTACTCCTGGTGCCACTCCACATCCTCCAAGGGGACAAGAACCTCAGGTTCTGGATGGATGTTGTAGAATGCCCACAGAGCCAACTGCCAGGCTGGGTGGGGTGCAGTTGCTAGGCTTTGCTGATGTTGTCATCCCCCACAGTTCTTGGAACCTTCTGTGGCAGTGGCATCCAGGACCCCAGCAGCTGTGAGTAGCAGCTCCTCACTGCTTCACTCCAGCGAGCAGGTGGAAGACAGCCGCGTTGTTCACGTCCTCCTAGAGGGACAGAGCCTGAGGGAGACAAAGCGCATCCCGGTAAGCCCGACAGCAGGGCTGCCTCCTGGGTGTCCACACAGTGGAAGGCAGGAGACACAGCCAACCCCAGGGCTATGGTGGGAAATAAAGAAGAGAGAGGTCCGTCTTAAGGGCTTGACCTGAGGAGGGAGAGCATCAGCATGCCCAGCTTCAGTGGTGAGTGGGCCTGTGTATTGTGGGTTTTGCAGGCCAGAAGTGCAGACGGAAGTGCTGTGGACAGATGAAGGCAGAGATATGTCCAGGGTGCAGGCTGCAGTGCCTAGAACTTGGTATTCTCAATGAGTGAAGTTGGAGCAGAGGAGGTGGCAGTGACTTGTCACATGTGTAGGAGGGGATGTGTTCCTGGTGGCAGGGAAGAGAACCTCCTTAGCATGACTAGGTGTAGGAATTTGGGGTCGGGATCACCTGGGGGGTCATGCCAAAGCTTCGGAATGTTAGGCTTTGCATGTATGTAAATACGGAGCTAAAGGGGTTCTTGGCAGAATTTCTATGGATGTGCAGTAGACACGCTAATGCTGCAGGTGTCCAGCTGCAGAGGAGACATGTTCAGTGACTGCCAGTGCTGAGTCAAGTACATCATGTCAACCAGACCCGCACCGAGCTTCCAGAGGCCAGGGCCTCTCAAAGCTATCATGAAGCACTCAAGTGCACACTCTTGTATCTGAGTCTGTTTTGTGTCGTGGCAGTCAGGACCCAAATTTTCAGTGCATCTGCCTCTTCCACCCACAAAGGCAGCCTACATCCCAGATCACACTTGGTGCGCAGATCCCTGGCCCATTGCTCTCATCTCAGTGAGATGAGAGTGTGTCTGTGCATAGGCAGTTTGGTCCTTTGACATGAGTGGAATGTGGCTCCCCAGGGGGAGGGGAGATGGCAGGTACAGGCAGATATTTGTACCAGGATTGTTCTAGTAGCACATTGCAAGAACCCAGGTGGTATATGGAGGACACACTCAGGTAGCAGGATAACAAGATTGTGCCCTTGTATATGTAGCTGAGATTTCTCCTGAATGTTTGACCACAGTCTTCTGGGTAGCTCTTCTAAAAACCATTCTCTGATGACATTTGTCCCACCCTGATCCAGGTGACCTTTCAGGAGACGGTGACAAGCCTCATCCGCAGGGCCTTGGACCAAAATTTGTTGCAGCATGAGGATGTGGACAACTTTGAGCTGCTGTATATGATGTCTGAGGATGAGAGTAAGTAGGACAATCAGACAGTGGGGAGACATGATCCACAGTGGGCTCAGGATAACTGACAGCCAAGAGAAAGTGGGCCTTGGCCCCAAAATACCAAAGTGTGATGGGCCTGGCGGAGACTCTCAGGGGTTGTGGGTGTTTTGTGGTATAATCCTTGAGTGCCACCTAACAATTCTCTCCACTTCGCTCTGCAGAAATCAAGGTCTCTGACCACTCACTCGTGTGTCTGTCCATGAATCTGGGAATACAATATTTCATGGTGAGGAAACGCCCCCAGGTCAAGGGAAAGGAGGTAAACACATACCTTATTCAAGCTGTGCATGTGCTGCCATTCCACTCTGACCTGAGGAAATAAGAAGCCTCAGCACCTGGACATATTTGCTGGAAGCCCATAGAGCCAACTGACAGTCTGGGGTGGCATTCTGTTTCTGGGTTTGCTGATGTTCCATCCCCCACAGTTCTCAGAATCAACCTGCAAGTCCTCCAGGCCACTTTCCCACAAGCAGGTGGGAGACACCTGCTTAATTCGTGTCCACTTAGAAACACAAAGCCCAGAGATGGCCAAGAGTGTTCTGGTAAGCCTGGGAGCAGGGGTGTCCCGTGGTGCTTACACCTGGGTGGGGAGCAGACACTGGTCCAATACCATGGACTACTCATGCCCTCTTGAATTTGGAGCTTCTGGATGATCAGGAGGATAGATGGGAATCAAGAAGGGAGAGGTCAGTGTGAAGGGCTGGAGCTGAGATGAGCGAGTGCAGCAGCTTGTCCACTGCCATGTCTGAGGGAGTCTGTGTGTCAGGTGGCAGCATGCAGTCCAGAAGGGCAGGGACAGGTATGGGTGACAGATGAGAATAGGACAGGAACTAGGTTGCAGGTTCCCTTGTATGAGATGCTGACATCTATGGAGGAGGACAGCAGTGTGAGGTTCTCCATGTTCCTTGAACAAGGAGCTGAGAGAGTCTCTCTGCAGAGTCGATATGGATGTGGAGCAAGCACACTAAATGTCCAGGTAACCCAATGACCACCCTTGCCGGATGAGGTGGCCTCCTACATCCCAGCCAGCACTGAGCCTCTGGAGGCCAGGAGCTCTCGTGGCTATCTTTCAGCTCTCCTGTGTGTGGTCATGTTCCTGGGTCTGTTTTTGGCCCTGGCAATCCAGACCAAAGCCTCTAGGTTTTGTGCCTAGGCCATTCCCAATGCCGCCTGCATCCTTGGGCAGACCTGGGATCTTGGAGGCTATTGTCCCATTCCTCCCAACTTGTGGGATGAGATTGCATCTGTATGCAGGTAGTGGGGTCCTTTCACTCCGAGAGGAGTGCAGCTCCACAAAGAGCAATGGCAGGCCCAGGAAGTCCTATGTACAAGGATTGGGCTAGTAGCCTGTGGGAAGAGCCCACACGATGAGCAGGAGGTCAGTCTCGGGTAGTAGGGTCATGGATGTTGCCCTTGTATTTAGAGTGGAGGTGCCTCCAGAATGCCCCTGCCCACTGTCCTTGAGTAGTCACTTCAAGGCCCATTTCCTGAAGGCCTGTCTCCCATGCTGCTCCAGGTGACCTGCCACGATAGGGCTCCTGTCGTCATCCGCAGCGCCCTCGACCTACACTTCCTTACTGAGGAGAATCCAGAGGATTATGAGCTGGGCCAAATCATCTCTCGCCGTCAGAGTAAGTGAGACAATCAGATAGCAGAGAGCAAGGGTCAGGATGTGGACTCAGGTCAACTCTTAGCAACAAAGACTAGTCTCTGACCCCCAAGAACACTCCAACAGGTGTGTTGGGTTCGTGCACAAAGCCAACTGCACTTCTGCTGGTGGAAGGTCTTGAGGTCCAATGGTATACCCCGGTGGATATTGCGGCTCCCCACCAGGTGCCCTCCCCTGGACATGAACAGGCATCCAAAGCTGACATCTTTGAGGAGTGAGGAGGAAAGCCTCTCTCCAGGAGCAGTATGTTTTCATGGTCTGGGATAGGAGTGGTTTCAAAGGAACATGGGAATGCATGGGCTAAAGAGGGAACTGGCATTTTGTGGACTGAAGCAGTACTATTGAAAGCCTTCTGTGTGACCAAAAAACCACTGCCTGGGCAGAGCATTGCCAGGATTCTAGCAAGCAGTAACAGGATGAAATTGGGAAGAAAACACAGCCTGGGAGACAGCCTGAATCATCTGTTTTTGCATAAATTCCATGGTCTTACGCACCTGAGTCCACTAGGCAAGGAGTGATCACAATAGCCAGGTTGTGATCCCTAACTAAAGTCAGATGAGGGCTTCCTGAGCACGTAGCCACAGAGCTCATCTGATAATAATGCCAGCGCTTTTTCGTTGGTTGGTTGGTTGGTTTTTGTGAGCCAAACACCACAGCAGCCATTATCCCAGCCTATGTACCCTGAAGACCACCATCCCTATGAGTTCTAGGATCACTTGTCTCCTATCTTAACCTACTGTTAGGTTAGTAGAGTCTATGGAAGAGGAAGTCTGTCTGGGGCCTTGGTAGCCTCAGAAATTCATAGCAGAGATCTCCACATCCAACCCAGAAGGGATGGAGAACAGGCTCTAGGTTAGAGGAGGGCGACAGGAAACACATGTTCAGAGGAAGGAGAAGTGGCTGTTGTATTCCCCCACTCGGGGTCATGGCACCACTGGGCCATACACCATGTTGGAGGGAAGCAGTCCCTTTGCTGGTCTTTGGAACCATTGTTCTCAGTAGGGCAGTATTTGGAATGTGGCCTCCATTCTCAGAAGCCTGGTTCACATGGAGGCGGGCTCCACCAACGCAGAAGCATGGCTCTAACGTGGTATCCGTGCTGGTCAGCCTGTCCTCACTGTGGCCATACTTGAGGAAAATAACTCAGAGGAGGAATCCTAGGCCTTTTTTCTCTGGGTTTCATAGCTTTCTCTTTGGTTGTGCACTGAGGCTGTCCATAAAGCTCTAGTGTGTGGCAGTGGAGAGCTCCTCAGCCCTTGCCACAAAGGCATAGACTGGGAGAGAGAGAACGAGGCTGGCAGAGAGGGAGAGAGAGAAAGATGGAGAGGGAGGACCTCTCCTTGGAGAATGAGGATTCAGTGGAGCCAACAGGAACAAGGTACTGTTGCCCAGGGCACAACCCTGTTTAGGTCTTACTCCAACCATGCTCAACCTTTCTTCCAGTCCCTCCCACCCCCCAGTAGTGTATTCATCTTGAATGAGAATTTCATGTTGACATCAGAGCACTCACCATCCAATGCTTCCCTCCAAACCCACCTATGAAGATGGCTCATGTGGGGACTGAATCTTCGGCACAGGAGCCTTTTGTGGGAGATTTCAGATGCAAACCCTAGTGGTGTGCTTTGGCAGATGCAAGAGGACCTGAGATATTCTGGAGTCCAAAGCCTTCGGTAGGAACAGACATTAGGTCTGTTGAAGTGCTCTGCCTAGTTCTTCCTCAGGGAGGACTGTGGAGGCTGTCTTTGTTGGTATTGGTGCTGAATTGGAGAGCTCTCAGGTGTGTGGCTCTGGCCTTTTCTGGCACAGGCTCTCAGATGTTGGCGTGTCCTAGGGAGCACCTCCTGAGTGCCACCTTCTTTTTGTACACCCCTCTCTCCCCAGAGCTGAGGATTCCAGCAGAGGCCAACGTATTTGATGCCAAGAATCCTCACAAAAAATCCAACTTTGTGCTGAGGAAAAGGAGCCTCTCCCAAAAGAATGATGGGTGGATCGAGCCTCAACCTCCCTCTCGTCCTGCAAAGAAGGCTCCTGCCCTCCTGAGGATGCTTGCAAAACCATTCTGTTGCTGTGTGCCTGGGCGGGGCTGAGGCAGCCCAGGAATATTTACATTGATTACTATTTTCTTCAAAGTTTGAATCTATAGTTTGCCATTGTCCTTGACCTTGTTTAGTAACACAGTTGTTACTCTATCCTGTATTTGTTGTTTCCATTAATATATTATTATTATTTTAAAATATATATGTTTTTGTTACCTGATCTACTGTGATGATTTGAGTATACTAAATGTAGCAGTGATTCCTAAAGGACACATCCAAACCAACAGGAAGGAATGTTTCATTCTATCAGCAAGAACTTTGGTTTTTAGGAGTTTGGCAGATGGCATTATCTGAGTCAGTTTTCCAATGGGGGCAATGAAGTATCAGCTATGATGGTACAAACACAAACAAAGACACACAAACACACACAAGAGCACACACACTCACTGAGAGATAGATAGACAGATGGAGTTGGTCTCTGCTGAAATACTTTGGAGACATGGTTCTGATTTCTCCCCTTTTGGAGTATTTTCAATTGCACAAGGTGTCTTGCAAATGAACCCATGTCTGAGGAAGACATGCATGTGTACTTCACATGCCACTTTTCACATAGCAGGAAGGTCATGTAATATTTTTCATGCAGCTGTCTTTTGACTGTGAACCATCCCATGAGGTCAGCTGTGGAATTTTCAACTTGTAGCATCACAATGGGGATCCACTCTTTGGATTTGGGGATATTTCCGATTTTCTTGATTCAGATTGGAATGATATATATATTAGTTTTTGATGAAAATTCTGCATTTGATGGTAATGAATGTCGTGCATCTAGGAATCTGTAGAGTGCAGACAATGAATGGATGCCTACTGTTGTCTGGACTGGTCTGAAAAGTCCTGTAGCATCTGAGCATGTGTGAGGGCTGTACAGGTCTTGCCAAAAGTCCAGGTCAGATGATCCTGCACAAAGCTGAACTCCTAGTGGTCTCCACAACAGTGTAAGGGCCAAGGAGAAACTCACTTACACACAGAAGTTGGGAAGCTACCTTATGCAGGTGATCATAGATACGGGATTATTAATATATCCAGGTTGGCATCTATTATTTTTTTAGCTTTTGACTTTCGCAGCTGTGGGCATCTTGACAACCATCAACTCCCTGTAAGCACAGACAACTCTATAAGAACCTGAGGATAAATTTCCCTGTGCATGTCCCCTTGTGAAACTGCTTAAGCACCGCCTGGTTTACACACAGGTGGAATTTCTAGGTCAAAGTGTGCATGTTGACTTCTTTGACTAAGCACTGCCAGGTGGCTCTTCTGCATAGCTCTACCTGTGGCCAGGATTGTATTATCTAGCTTTCTAACTTTTGCAGGTTGAGTAGATACATAGTGGGAGCACACTGTTTTTGTTGGTATTTTTCTTGGTATCTATTCTGATGCTTTTCACTGGGGGATTTTTTCCTGTGAAAATGGGCTTCCTCTACTTGACCTTATTTTCTTCTTTTTAAAATTTTTTCAATGTGACTTTTTAATTTTAGTTTTATTAAAGACATTGCCCCTTGCTTGCATAGTCTATATCTAAAGCACTAGTCCTTGCTCCAAGGCCCAGCTTGCTCTCAGCTGCCCCAGGAGGGGAACAGTCTTTGGCGGTAGACAAGAGACACCCCTGCAGGGGGCACAAGTGCTTTGGCCCTCTGGTGTCTTGCCAGCAGTGCTTCCCATGCTCACAGAGGGTTTCAGACACTGAGTCAATGGTCCAGGTGGTCTTTTGTTCAGTCTGATCTCAAATTGAGCTCCTCTGAGAGGTCATATTGAAGTCCTTGTGTGTACCTGATCCATCATTTTAAACAATATTCCAAGTTCACTTTTTGTGTGTACGTGGGTTCTGGGGATTGAACCCAGGGCCTTGAGCCTGTGAGGCAAGTGACCTACCTGAGCTACACCCTCAGAGACCCCTGTAAAAGTATTTCCCCTTTGCCTCGGGGTCTAAGTTGCCAAGGCTGACCTCAAACGTTCCTCTTGCCTCAGCCTCCCTGGTGGCTGGCATGACAGGCATGCACCTGGGACTGTCACACTCGAGCCTGTGATGGGAACTCATGTGCATCTGTCCAGGGCTGAGCATGGTTAGGCAGAGCTGTGCTCCAGGCTCCCTGCAGGGCTGTGGAGGCTTCTGCTGCCCAGCAGCCCTGGTGCCATGGCCAGGGCTCCTCCCAGCCGAGGGCAGGCAGCTGCCCATTGCTGTAGGCTGACCTTATTTTCTTCTTATGGCACTCGTCCGTTCTCTGGAGTATGTTGTATGGTTTGTCCATTAGGAGTCTAACAGGTCCTCTAGAACCTTCAAACAATTAGTAAAATTCCTGAACAGTAAGTGAGCGCGCGCAGAAATTGGGCTAATATTTTGGGAAGAACAATGTTGGATGATATATTCATGGCTTGAATATATCATCCAACATGAAGTTATTTTTTATTACTTACAAAATAATAAAATAATGAAGCAATACCATGGGCTGAGCTAAAATAGATCCTTAGGATCTTAGGCATTCTGTAATAAATCTGTGTCACTTGAAGTATAGAGTTGATCGACTCTGAGTAATGAAACAGAAGTAAAGGTATCAAAGCCAATGATCATCTGTTTCCAATTTTCTGTGATTTGGTTCAAGTGGTAAAGTGGTGATATTTATTAATAATGGATCGAATAGGTTCATAATTGTTTTAGAGTACAATTAGATGCCTTCAAACTTTAGGCTACATGGGCACATTTGAGAACGGTTCCAGCCATTCTCTCATCCTTTGGGTCATTCCCCTCCTATGTCCTGTGAGACATTTTCTATGTGAGGCTTTAAGAAGAAGAAGAGAATATTCTGTAAAGAAAACCTTGTGATCTGTGCAGTATGAAGTTGAATGGATTCATTCAGAAATCAGAAATTCTATTGAAAGATATTTATTTGCATGAGCCAAATAAAACCTATTTTTAGGCATCCTGGTGAAGACAAGGTTTTATCTTTATGTCTCATTTTCTATGTTTTGTTGTTGTTGTTGTTGTTAGAATGAAATTCATATGTTGCCAGACCATTCTATCAGATGTGTAACTAGATGCCATTTAAATTACCCACTTTTACATGGTAGACAGTTTTTAATGAACACTGCCTGTCTGCACCTTTTTTAAAAACAGGACTGGGATCAGAAGCCCAAATACCAATGGTTAGCTGGAGCATATTTTTCATTTGGCCTATCTGTCAGTATTCCCTGAGGTCATCTGTGCAATCAGCTTCGTTACTCCTGCTCCCTCACTGGATTTCATAGAAACCATATGCTATGTATGAATCAGGGACACCAATCCCACAACATAGCATTCTTGGAATATCCAAAGTCCCACTTTTCACTTCGCCATGCCTGAGATCAGCAGTAATATTTATCAGCAAATGTGAGATTTTCAAAGATCCAATTCTATGTGCTCCTTTCTCATAGAGCCTTAGGCAGGGATATAGCATACATAAATATTAAGTAACGTCCATAGTTTTTAAAATGTCATCCATTGAATAGTTGACACATGTCTGAGATACTTTTTATTTTGGAGGAGGTATTATTTAATAGGGAATTCCAACAGCTACCTAATAGTGAAATGAGAAGTCTTGCATCCATTTTATTTTGTTTCTGATGATTTTTATGAGTAAGGGTAAGATACTTCCTTGTTCTGATGCAGATGTTGCCCACTTTTGTGAATGGATGCGGGGTGTCACCTACTACTTGCATATCTGCATATTGGGCTTGACACTGCTATCGTACTTGGTAGTTGGCAAAAAGTCAATACTGAAGTTAAGCTCTTGTGTTCTAGCAGCAGAGCTGAAGATCCTTGATGTGCCACCTTCTGCAATCCATGCTGCTCTCTTCATGTTCCTTATTGACTTCCTGGTGATGAGCATCATGGTCTCCTGGTCTTGAGAATGGCCAAGCATTGCTCTGTGAATGTGGAAGATGGGCATGTGGAAGGCTCCAGGGAGGAGGGATCATTGAACATGTACTCGAATCCATGTGCCTGTTGAATGACCTGTTTTTTTATTTTTGGGTTTTAAGGGAGACACTGCCCTAAAACACTTCTGTGCAGCTGGGGATGCAGGCTTCTGCTTCACCTTGCAGGAAGCATTAACGAATCCTTTCCAGAAGACATGAGAAGAGAGAAGTGAGCCTCTGGTATCATGCAGGTTCCTTGCATTGCCCATGGGCTAGAAGAGAGAAGAGTTGCTTCATGAGATTTGATCCCCTTTTTCCTGAAAAGTTCCACACAGAGGTGAGTCCCCAGCATGTTTAGAAATCATTTCAGACACCTTTCTGGACGGAATTGAATCAGAGCCCCTGATGATGTGGAAGAGCTAAAGATGGGTTTGCTATGAATTTTCTATTTCATTCATCAGGGCCTGAGTCAAGTCAGTCATTGTGCTGTCAACACATGAGCTGCTGGTCAAATGTGAGGAAGTGGTCTTGCTTTATGAAAACACCACCCTGATTCAGTGAGCCAGAGGCAGCCTGCAGTCCCTGTTTTCCTGTAAAGGCAGATTGCTGTGGATGGCCTCTGGCCTCGTCATGCAGCCCTGCTCAGAGTAGGGGATTGAGGGACCAGGCAGATCCCTAGTTCCTTTTGACCTTTATTGCCATTGGGCCACCCCAGGGTCCTTGGACTCTACCTGGTCTTCTGGCCTGGGTCAGGGGATGTGAGGTTTGGAATCCCCCTCTGTGGCAGGATCCCAGCCCCCCAGCCACTTGAGGTCAGCACATCCTTCCCTAATTGTGTTAGAGTTGGAGACTTCTCCCACCCATCCTCATCCATGCTCATCCCACATTTTGTAGCTTGGCACCTGAGGACCTTTATTCATTGACTTAGTTGTTAGTGATGATGGTTACTAAGACTAAGTGACTCTTTCAAGTCACATCACTTGCATGGTAGGGCTAGAGCATGGATCTTCCTAATTGATTTCATGGGACTCTCTCATGGAAACTGTGACTGCTTCCTAAACACACACTCTACATTTGGAGTGTCAAAATTCTTGCCACTGCCTCCTTGGCAAGTGTATCTTGTCTTCTACGTGGGAATTTCACAAATATTTTCCTTTGGTTTGTGGAGGTCATGCAGAAGGGATTTCATTTGAAATAGCCCAAACAAGAAATACCAGTTGTCTTTTTCGCACATGGATGTGTGTAGTGAACACCCCTTTCTGTGTGCTTGCATGAGTTACTCCTTTGAATTTGTTGAAGAATGGTTGGCTGGGGAGCAAGTTAACGAGAGATGGATATCAATGGTTGTCAAGTATTCTGACGTGAAGAATGTATTGAGGATGTGAAGGCTTTTCTAGCCAGTTCCTATGGCTCAGTCAGGGATCAGTCAGAGGATTCTGTCTGGTAGACTCTTTGGCACAGATATCAAAGTGGCCTGGTCTTACCCTGTCCAGGACTGAATGCTGAGCTTGAGTGGGAGCTTCTTGTCATTTCAAGCATTTCCATGAGTCTGTCCTCTGTTCTCTTGTATCCAAGTGGTTTCTAATAGGAAAGCAGAACAAAAATTGAAAGTATGGTGATTGATTATTTTTACCAATGTTATTTCAACCCACTTGGTTTAATACGAAATTACCTTTATGCTAGTAAGATTTCATATGTGAGGAAATAATGAAAATATTGGGGTTAGGGGATGAGAATATGCAAATCAAACATTTTTGAGCACCAAGACCCGTTTTTTGTTTTTTTTTTTTGTTTTTTTTTTTAACTTAAATAATATTAAGTGCCAGAGGACCACCGCTGCCATTCAGCCTCAACAACCTCCAGGTCCAGCCTCCAGGTGGCCCATTTCACCAGGGTGTGTGGGACCACACTGTCCTGGGATGAGAGAACAGTACCCACGGATGTTGACATCTCACAGAGTAGATATTGCCAGTGACAGTAGGGAGCTATTGGCACATGAGGAAGGGAAGAGCTCTCAGGATGGGAAGAGGGGGCCGCTTCGAGACTCATTGGGTATGGCACGAGGCTGCTGGGTGTGGTGTTGGCCTGGGCCCACTGAGTGGGGCAGATCCGTGGTCTGTGTTTCTGTACCCTCCTCTGTAGCCTGTGTTGGCAGCAGATCAGGGAATTGCGATCAGAAGTGCTCCCAGTAACACAGGCACCAGCCCCCAGAGTGTGTGCCTATCCGTTTCCCCACCTGGCCTGACTTAGTGCCTGTCTTGCCTCAGGGCTGAGACCCTACAATCTCTGATGAGGGTGTCTGTGGTCCAGATCCAACCTGCATGGCCAACATGCTCAGACCTTCAGCTGGGTCCTAGGCTGCTGCAACCAAACTCTGTTAACTGGGTGGCCGACAACAGAGGAAGTGTCTTCCGTTGAGCTCCAGAGGCTCAACACAGTAGGTGTTGGGCTGTCCCAGTGCCATAACCCCTCCCAGGTTTCAAGGGGACTGTCTCCCCAACTCTCCCAGCCCTTGCCCACTCTCCTATTGCTGCCCACGATCTGTGGTTCCCATATGGGCATCCCGCCCTGGCTCCAACCTCACATATCCGGTATCCCCCAGTCTCCCTGGTATCTGGGTCCAGACTCTCCTCTTCCTACAAGAATATCAGATATTGGATTTGGTCCCAGTTGATGCTGTGTTCCATCATGTGAGCTCTTAGCTTCATCACTGTGCAAAGACTCTTTTCCCACACAAGTTCGCACGACTTTTGGCTGGCTAAGAATTTTCAGGCGACACTTTTCTTTTTTTTTTTTTTTTCCTTTTTTTTTTTTTATTGGTCGTTCATAACATTACATAGTTCTTGATACATCATATTACACGGTTGATTCACGTGGATTATGAACTCCCGCTTTTACCCCGTATACAAATTGCTGTATCACATCAGTTTCCCTGCCATTGATTGACATATTGCCTTTCTATTGTCTGATGTATTCTGCTGTCTGTCCTATTCTCTACTATCCCCCCTCCCCTCCCCTCCCCTCCCCTCCCCTTTTCTCTCTCTACCCCTTCTACTGTAAATCATTTCTTCCATTTGTATTATCTTGTCTTACCCCTCCTTTCCTCTTATATGACATTTTGTATAACCCTGAGGATCGCCTTCCATTTCCATGCACTTTCCCTTCTCACTCCCTTTCCCTCCCACCTCTCATCCCTGTTTAATGTAGATCTTCTTCTCAAGCTCTTCGTCCCTACCCTGTCCTTGTTTACTCCCCTTATATCAAAGGAGTCATTTGGTATTTGTTTTTTAAAGATTGACTAGCTTCACTTAGCATAATCTGCTCTAATGCCATCCATTTCCCTCCAAATTCTATGATTTTGTCATTTTTTAATGCAGAGTAATACTCCATAGTATATAAATGCCACATTTTTTTTATCCATTCATCTATTGAAGGGCATCTAGGCTGGTTCCACAGTCTTGCTATCGTGAATTGAGCTGCTATGAACATCGATGTAGCAGTGTCCCTGTAGCATGCTCTTGTTAGGGCTTTAGGGAATAGACCGAGAAGGGGAATAGCTGGATCGAATGGTGGTTCCATTCCCAGCTTTCCAAGAAATCTCCATACTGCTTTCCAAATTGGCTGCACCAATTTGCAGTCCCACCAGCAATGAACAAGAGTGCCCTTTTCCCCGCATCCTCTCCAGCACTTATTGTTGTTTGACTTCCTAATGGCTGCCAGTCTTACTGGAGTGAGATGGTATCTTAGGGTAGTTTTCATTTGCATTTCTCTGACTGCTAGCGATGGTGAGCATTTTTTCATGTACTTGTTGATTGATTGTATGTCCTCCTCTGAGAAGTGTCTGTTCAGGTCCTTGGCCCATTTATTGATTGGGTTATTTGTTATCTTATTGTCTAATTTTTTGAGTTCTTTGTATATTCTGGTTATTAGGGCTCTATCTGAAGTGTGTGGAGTAAAGATTTGTTCCCAAGAAGTAGGCTCCCTGTTTATCTCTCTTATTGTTTCTTTTGCTGAGAAAAAACTTTTTAGTTTGAGTAAGTCCCATTTGTTGATTCTATTTGTTAACTCTAGCGCTATGGGTGTCCTATTGAGGAATTTGGAGCCCGATCCCACAGCGTGTAGATCATAACCAACTTTTTCTTCTATCAGATGCCATGTCTCTGATTTAATATCAAGCTCCTTGATCCATTTTGAGTTAACTTTTGTGCACGGCGAGAGATATGGATTCAGATTCATTTTGGTGCAAATGGATTTCCAGTTTTCCCAGCACCATTTGTTGAAGATGCTATCCTTCCTCCATTGCATGCTTTTAGCCCCTTTATCAAAAATAAGATAGTTGTAGTTTTGTGGATTGGTTACTGTGTCCTCTATTCTGTACCATTGGTCCACCCTCCTGTTTTGGTACCAGTACCATGCTGTTTTTGTTACTATTGCTCTGTAGTATAGTTTGAAGTCTGGTATCGCTATACCACCTGATTCACACTTCCTGCTTAGTATTGTTTTTGCTATTCTGGGTCTTTTATTATTCCATATGAATTTCATGATTCTTTTATCAATTTCTACAAGATATGCTGTTGGGATTTTGATTGGCATTGCATTGAACTTATATAGGACTTTTGGTAATATCGCCATTTTGATGATGTTAGTTCTGCCTATCCATGAGCAGGGTATATTTTTCCATCTTCTAAGGTCTTCTTCTATGTCTTTCTTTAGGGTTCTGTAATTTTCATTGTATAAGTCTTTCACCTCTTTTGTTAGGTTGATTCCCAAGTATTTTATTTTTTTGGGGGATATTGTGAATGGAGTAGTTGTCCTCATTTCCGTTTCAGAGGATTTGTCGCTGATATACAGGAATGCCTTAGATTTATGTGTGTTGATCTTATATCCTGCCACTTTGCTGAATTCATTTATTAGCTCTAATAGCTTCTTTGTAGACCCTTTTGGGTCTGCTAGGTATAGAATCATATCATCTGCAAATAGTGATAATTTAAGTTCTTCTTTTCCTATTTTTATGCCTTTAATTTCTTTTGACTCTCTAATTGCTCTGGCCAGTGTTTCGAGGACTATGTTGAACAGAAGTGGTGAGAGAGGGCATCCCTGTCTTGTACCAGATCTTAGGGGGAATGCCTTCAATTTTTCTCCATTCAGAATGATGCTGGCCTGTGGCTTATCATAGATTGCTTTTACAATGTTGAGGTATGATCCAGTTATCCCTAATTTTTCTAGAGTTTTGAACATAAAGGGATGCTGTACTTTGTCGAATGCTTTTTCTGCATCTATCGAGATGATCATATGGTTCTTATTTTTAAGTCTATTGATGTGGTGGATAACATTTATTGATTTCCGTATATTGAACCAACCTTGCATACCAGGGATGAATCCTACTTGATCATGGTGTATAATTTTTTTGATATGTATTTGAATCCGATTCGCCAGAATTTTATTGAGAATTTTTGCATCAAGGTTCATTAGAGATATTGGTCTGTAGTTTTCTTTCTTTGAGGTGTCTTTGTCTGGTTTCGGAATCAGGGTGATGTTAGCCTCGTAGAATGAATTTGGAAGTTCTCCCTCTTTTTCTATTTCCTGAAATAGCTTGAAAAGTATTGGTGTTAGTTCCTCTTTAAAGGTTTTGTAAAACTCTGCTGTATACCCGTCCGGTCCTGGGCTTTTCTTAGTTGGCAATCTTTTGATGGTTTCTTCTATTTCCTCTATTGTTATTGGTCTGTTTAGGTTGTCTATATCCTCCTGACTCAATCTGGGCAGATCATAAGACTTAAGGAATTTATCTATGCCTTCAGTATCTTCTATTTTATTGGAGTATAAGGATTCAAAATAATTTCTGATTATCTTCTGTATTTCTGAAGTGTCTGTTGTGATATTGCCTTTTTCATCCCGTATGCTAGTAATTTGGGTACTCTCTCTTCTTCTCTTTGTTAGCATGGCCAAGGGTCTGTCAATTTTATTTATTTTTTCAAAGAACCAACTTTTAGTTTTGTCGATTTTTTCAATTGTTTCTTTTGTTTCAATTTCATTAATTTCAGCTCTGATTTTAATAATTTCTTGCCTTCTACTTCTTTTGCTGTTGTTTTGCTCTTCTTTTTCTAGGATTTTGAGATGAAGTATGAGATCATTTATTTGTTGGTTTTTTCTTTTTTTGAGGAATGAACTCCAAGCAATGAATTTTCCTCTTAGAACTGCTTTCAATGTGTCCCATAGGTTCCGATATGTTGTGTCTGTGTTTTCATTTAACTCTAGGAAGTTTTTAATTTCCTCCTTGATGTCTTCTAAAACCCATTGATCATTCAGCAACCTATTGTTCATTCTCCAAGTGATGCTTGGTTTTTCCTTCCTACTTTTATCATTGAATTTCAGTTTCATTCCATTGTGATCAGATAAGATGCATGGTGATATCTCTACCCCTTTATATTGTCTAAGAGTTGCCCTGTGACATAATATATGGTCTATTTTTGAGAAGGTTCCATGTGCTGCTGAGAAAAAAGTGTAACTACTTGATGTTGGGTGGTATAGTCTATATATGTCAATTAAGTCTAGATTGTTAATTGTGTTATTGAGTTCTATAGTTTCCTTATTTAACTTTTGTTTGGAAGATCTGTCCAGTGGTGAGAGAGGTGTGTTGAAGTCTCCCATGATTATTGTATGGTGGTCTATTAGACTCTTAAACTTGAGAAGAGTTTGCTTGATGAACACAGCTGCGCCATTATTTGGGGCATATATATTTATGATTGTTATGTCTTGTTGGTGTATGGTTCCCTTGAGCAGTATGACGTGTCCTTCTTTATCCCTTTTGATTAACTTTGGTTTGAAATCTATTTTATTAGATATGAGTATGGCCACTCCTGCTTGTTTCCGCAGTCCATATGAGTGGTATGATTTTTCCCAACCTTTCACCTTCAGTCTATGAATATCTTTTCCTATCATATGCGTCTCCTGTAGGCAGCATATTGTTGGGTCTTGTTTTGTGATCCATTCTGCTAGCCTGTGTCTCTTGATTGGTGAGTTTAAGCCATTAACATTTAGGGTTATTATTGAGATATGGTTTGTTCTTCTAACCATATTTATTTATTGATGTTACTAAACCTGATTTGTTATCCTCTTTGACTACTTTCCCCCTTTACTGTCCTACCTCCCATTGTTGGTTTTCAATGTTGTTTTCCATTTCCTCTTCCTGTAATGTTTTGCCAAGGATTTTTTGAAGAGATGGTTTTCTAGCTGCGAATTCTTTTAATTTTTGTTTATCGTGGAAGGTTTTAATTTCATCTTCTATCCTGAAGCTTAATTTCGCTGGATACACGATTCTTGGTTGGAACCCATTTTCTTTCAGTGTTTGAAATATGTTATTCCAGGATCTTCTAGCTTTCAGAGTCTGTGTCGAGAGATCAGCTGTTATCCTGATTGGTTTACCCCTAAATGTAATCTGCTTTCTTTCTCTTGCAGCTTTTAAAATTCTCTCCTTATTCTGTATGTTGGACATCTTCATTATAATGTGTCTAGGTGTGGATCTCTTATGATTTTGCATATTCGGCGTCCTGTAGGCTTCTAGGATTTGGGATTCTGCCTCATTCTTCAGGTCTGGGAAGTTTTCTCGTATTATTTCACTGAATAAACTGTTTATTCCTTTGGTTTGGAGTTCTGTGCCTTCTTGTATCCCAATGACTCTTAAATTTGGTCTTTTGATATTGTCCCATATTTCTTGGATGTTCTGCTCATGGCTTCTTAGTAGACTTGCTGAGCTGTCTATGATCTTTTCCAGTTGAAATACTTTGTCTTCATTGTCTGATGTTCTCTCTTCTAAGTGATCTACTCTGCTGGTAGTATTCTCAATTGAGTTTTTAAGTTGGTTTATTGTTTCCTGCATTTCTAGGATTTCTATTTGTTTGTTTTTTATTACCTCTATCTCCCTGTGAAATTGATCTTTTACTTCCTGGATTTGTTTGTCAATGTGATCTTTCATTGTCTGATTTTGCTGTCTCATGTCTTCCTTGAGACTCCAGATAATCTGAAGCATGTATATCTTGAACTCTTTATCTGACATTCCATCAGTTGCAGCTATTACCTCTTCTAATGTTGAGTTGACCTGCATAGCTTGTAGTCCTTTCTTTCCTTGTCTTTTCATACTGCTCGAGTTTCTTTCTGCTTGGTGCAACTGTTGTGTTTTTGAAATTTACCCCCTGGCCTTTCTTTCCAGTGGGCCGCAGGTATCTTTGCTCCCCCCGCTCCGGCAACTTGCTGCTTCCCAGTGCGCGCCACCGACTCCAGCCGCAGGGCGATTGCCTATCAGGCTATGCTCCCCTCCGTGCGGAGAAAAGGAGCTCCCGCAGTCAAACTTTGCACGATGGAAATCTGTCTGGAGCCCCTCGATTTCGCTGGAAATTGGCGGCGGCCGACTATGGGTTCTGGCGGGGCGGCCCAAGCCGCTCAGGGTGACCGCA
The DNA here is from genome assembly GCF_045843805.1 of Urocitellus parryii. Classification (NCBI taxonomy): domain Eukaryota; kingdom Metazoa; phylum Chordata; class Mammalia; order Rodentia; family Sciuridae; genus Urocitellus; species Urocitellus parryii. The sequence goes on from NC_135548.1 coordinate 41,017,541, forward strand.
GCTTGCAAAAGCGGTTGCTGGTGTCCGGGACCTGACCTCTGCACCCGCCGCGTTGCCACCTGTGGAGCCGGTTATCTGTGGCCGCGTGGTTAGGGACCCGGAGGGAGAAGCAGCTGCTCCCAGAGTGAGCGCTGTGCCTTCCGGGGGAGCCCGGGTGGCGGAAGCCCACTGCGGGTTCGGGCGGGGCGGCCCAAGCTGCTCAGGGTAGCCGCGGTTTGCAAAAGCGATTGCTGGCTCCGGGACTTGACTTCTGTACCCGCCGCGGTGCCACCTGTGGAGCTGGTTATCTGTGGCCGCGTGGTTAGGGACCGGGATGGAGAAACAGCTGCTCCCAGAGCGAGCACTATGCCCTCCGGGGGAGCCCGGATGGCAGAGGCCCACTGCGGGTTCGTGCGGGGCGGCCCAAGCCACTCAGGGTAACCGCCGCTTACAAAAGCGATTGCTGGCTCCGGGACCTGACCTCTGCACCCGCCGCTTTGCCACCTGTGGAGCCGGTTATCTGTGGCCGCGTGGTTAGGGACCCGGAGGGAGAAGCAGCTGCTCCCAGAGTGAGCACTGTGCCTTCCGGGGGAGCCCGGATGGCGGAGGCCGACTGCGGGTTCAGGCGGGGCGGCCCAAGCTGCTCAGGGTAACCGCCGCTTGCAAAAGCGATTGGTGGCTCCGGGACTTGACTTCAGCACCCGCCGTGGTGCCACCTGAGGAGCCGGTTATCTGTGGCCGCGTGTTTAGGGACCCGGAGGGAGAAGTAGCTGCTCCCAGAGTGAGCGCTATGCCTTCCGAGGGAGCCCGGATGGCGGAGGCCATTTTTGCCAGGAAATAGAGCCCATGGTCACGCCTTGTGCAAAGCATCCCACGCCAGGGGCTCCCATGCCTACATTCCTGTCCTGAAAGGAAGCCACTCAGAGGCAAGGTGGGTCCAACCACCTCCCATGTGTTCACTCATCACTGTGTTCCAGCAGTCACCCCAGTGAACAGTCCTGATGGGATTGGATGTGGCTCAGAATGTCACCCTCATGAGCTCTACCCTGCCACAGCTGCAGTTCTGCAGTGGGAGAAACTCAAAACCTCAAAACACATGCACATGAAAGAAAAGAGCAAGAGCCAGAGCCCAAACAGGCCAGGTGTGGCAAAGACAGCTGGAGTGCCTAGGTTGGGACTCAGAATTATGTCAGTGGGGTGGCATTGCTGCTGGCACCAGCATGATAACCGAGAGCCAGCCCTGCTCATTTTGGGGAGCAGTGTGTTGGGGAAGGCAGCAGAAATTGAGAGGCAGGATTGAGTTTGGCCCTAGGAGGAGGTTGGGTAAGAGGCCAGTGTGGGTTGGAGAGCCTGGGCAGATAGACAGAGGCCAGGGCACACCCCAAAGCCTGGAGACTGCACTTGATGTCCAGGGTTGTGAAACACCACTTCCCCTCTTACTCACAACTGAGAGCATTGATGAGTTCAGTTTGTGTGCGGCTGCATCCAAGGTGGCTCGGCTAGGAACCTCTGTTTCCTTGACTCAGGAGGCTGGGAGTCCAGGCTCCACTGAGGCTCGGCTGGGAGGATCGGAGTCTGAGTTTATGCCTGTGTTCCCTGTAGGATCCATGTTGGCTGAGCCTCAGTGTTTTTGTAATGAGAGGATGGGTGACCGTCATGTCTTTATCACAGGACACACTTGCTAAATGGATTTGTTTGCTCTGAGGAGGAAAGAGAGAGGGGGGAGTGGTGCTGGAGACAGGGATGCAGACAGGGGTCATGGACTTGGCATAACTCAGTCTTGGAGGTGATATCCCATCACCTGTACCCACTTCAATTCCCATGAATCCAGAGGCTGAGCCCCCTTGAGGTGAGGGGTGAACCGGTTCTGGGCAGCAGGATGCTGTGGTACCTCGGAGTCTCTGTGAGACCCCAACACTAGACACACTTGGCCCTTTTGAAATCTTAGGAGAAGCCTTGGGAAGTTGTATGGCAGAGGGGAGCAGCCTCTGCATCTCAGTCCCCTCCAACTTGCCATGGTGTAGAGAGGGAACTGCAGCCACGATGGGACGGACATTGGCCATGTCCCTGTGTGGGACACAGGCCTGATTGAGTTAGGGTGCATTCTTTGTCTCTCCCTTTCTTGTGATTATCCCATCTCTACATTTGTGCTTTAGCCACCTGTGAGTCCCATCTCTGGTTTCAGAGAGAACAGAGGGTGTTATGGGCCAATAGACACAATAAACCCTAGAGATTAGATGCTACCCTACTTTCCAGAAAAGACTGGGCACACCATGAGTTGCACAATGATGGGACCAGGGTCCAAAAGCTGCTGAGAGGGAAGGACTGGTTGTGAATGCATTTTTGAAGGCTCCAAGCTGGAACTCTAGTGGCACCAAGCAGGGCAGATGCTGGTGGGGATGTTTGGGTAGTTGTTGGTGAACACCTGCGCACCTGAGATGGGTAGGCATGGAGGAGAAATCGGCAGCCCATAGGGCTGTTGAAAGTGGTCTTATGTGAAAAGAGGCTCAGGTATGGGCACAGGAAATGACATCATTGCCTTGACAATGGATCAAACAGAACATGGAACCCTGGTATCCAGGCACCCACTTCACTGACCAAGCCATCCGAGCTCACTTGGTTGGAGCCACTGGAGGGAGAAGGATGTTCTCCTGTGGTTGCAGACAATGCCGAGCCTCAGGCTCCCAGGAATCTCAGGGGGGCCAACTAGCCCTTTTGTGGATACACTGGGTGAGGCTTCATCTTAGACGCCAGAGCCTCTGGCGATTGTCGCAGAGGAGCTCAAGAGTAACAGTGAGTAGCACAGGGCAGGTGAGCCCAGCAGGCCCTCTAGTCTGATCCCTGATGAATGGCCCAGGACTCCTATTCTGACTCTGTGTGTGTGTGTGTGTGTGTGTGTGTGTGTGTGTTTGTACTGATGGGAACTGTCCCATTGTGCTTTGACTCTAGTGTATTGGCACAAGTCATTTTTCTGTTTGTCACCATTTCCATTTTGAACCCACCATTCTTGGTCCCAACCCAGGGTGAAAATGATCAGAACACGGAGGAGCCCTTCAGGGTTCAGAGCCTTGAACCTTACAGGCAGGACCAGCTTAGGAATGAGCTCCTGCCTGTCATTTGTGGGAGGAACCTACATTTCAGCAGCAACATGGGGTTAATCTCCTGGGATTTCATCCCCACCCAGCAGGTGCTGGATCTCTTGTTCCCAAAACAGCCACCTTCTTCAGTCTTTACTCCTGGTGCCACTCCACATCCTCCAAGGGGACAAGAACCTCAGGTTCTGGATGGATGTTGTAGAATGCCCACAGAGCCAACTGCCAGGCTGGGTGGGGTGCAGTTGCTGGGCTTTGCTGATGTTGTCATCCCCCACAGTTCTTGGAACCTTGTGTGGCAGTGGCATCCAGGACCCCAGCAGCTGTGAGTAGCAGCTCCTCACTGCTTCACTCCAGCGAGCAGGTGGAAAACAGCCGCGTTGTTCACGTCCTCCTAGAGGGACAGAGCCTGAGGGAGACAAAGCGCATCCCGGTAAGCCCGACAGCAGGGCTGCCTCCTGGGTGTCCACACAGTGGAAGGCAGGAGACACAGCCAACCCCAGGGCTATGGTAGGAAATAAAGAAGAGAGAGGTCCGTCTTAAGGGCTTGACCTGAGGAGGGAGAGCATCAGCATGCCCAGCTTCAGTGGTGAGTGGGCCTGTGTATTGTGGGTTTTGCAGGCCAGAAGTGCAGACGGAAGTGCTGTGGACAGATGAAGGCAGAGATATGTCCAGGGTGCAGGCTGCAGTGCCTAGAACTTGGTATTCTCAATGAGTGAAGTTGGAGCAGAGGAGGTGGCAGTGACTTGTCACATGTGTAGGAGGGGATGTGTTCCTGGTGGCAGGGAAGAGAACCTCCTTAGCATGACTAGGTGTAGGAATTTGGGGTCGGGATCACCTGGGGGGTCATGCCAAAGCTTCGCAATGTTAGGCTTTGCATGTATGTATATAAGGAGCTAAAGAGGTTCTTGGCAGAATTTCTATGGATGTGCAGTAGACACGCTAATGCTGCAGGTGTCCAGCTGCAGAGGAGACATGTTCAGTGACTGCCAGTGCTGAGTCAAGTACATCATTACAACCAGAACCGCACCGAGCTTCCAGAGGCCAGGGCCTCTCAAAGCTATCATGAAGCATTCAAGTGCACACTCTTGTATCTGAGTCTGTTTTGTGTCGTGGCAGTCATGACCCAAATTTTCAGTGCATCTGCCTCTTCCACCCACAAAGGCAGCCTGCATCCCAGATCACACTTGGTGCGCAGATCCCTGGCCCATTGCTCTCATCTCAGTGAGATGAGAGTGTGTCTGTGCATAGGCAGTTTGGTCCTTTGACATGAGTGGAATGTGGCTCCCCAGGGGGAGGGGAGATGGCAGGTACAGGCAGATATTTGTACCAGGATTGTTCTAGTAGCACATTGCAAGAACCCAGGTGGTATATGGAGGACACACTCAGGTAGCAGGATAACAAGATTGTGCCCTTGTATATGTAGCTGAGATTTCTCCTGAATGTTTGACCACAGTCTTCTGGGTAGCTCTTCTAAAAGCCATTCTCTGATGACATTTGTCCCACCCTGATCCAGGTGACCTTTCAGGAGACGGTGACAAGCCTCATCCGCAGGGCCTTGGACCAAAATTTGTTGCAGCATGAGGATGTGGACAACTTTGAGCTGCTGTATATGATGTCTGAGGATGAGAGTAAGTAGGACAATCAGACAGTGGGGAGACATGATCCACAGTGGGCTCAGGATAACTGACAGCCAAGAGAAAGTGGGCCTTGGCCCCAAAATACCAAAGTGTGATGGGCCTGGCGGAGACTCTCAGGGGTTGTGGGTGTTTTGTGGTATAATCCTTGAGTGCCACCTAACAATTCTCTCCACTTCGCTCTGCAGAAATCAAGGTCTCTGACCACTCACTCGTGTGTCTGTCCATGAATCTGGGAATACAATATTTCATGGTGAGGAAACGCCCCCAGGTCAAGGGAAAGGAGGTAAACACCTACCTTATTCAAGCTGTGCATGTGCTGCCATTCCACTCCGACCTGAGGAAATAAGAAGCCTCAGCACCTGGACATATTTGCTGGAAGCCCATAGAGCCAACTGACAGTCTGGGGTGGCTTTCTGTTTCTGGGTTTGCTGATGTTCCATCCCCCACAGTTCTCAGAATCAACCTGCAAGTCCTCCAGGCCGCTTTCCCACAAGCAGGTGGGAGACACCTGCTTAATTCGTGTCCACTTAGAAACACAAAGTCCAGAGATGGCCAAGAGTGTTCTGGTAAGCCTGGGAGCAGGGGTGTCCCGTGGTGCTTACACCTGGGTGGGGAGCAGACACTGGTCCAATACCATGGACTACTCATGCCCTCTTGAATTTGGAGCTTCTGGATGATCAGGAGGATAGATGGGAATCAAGAAGGGAGAGGTCAGTGTGAAGGGCTGGAGCTGAGATGAGCGAGTGCAGCAGCTTGTCCACTGCCATGTCTGAGGGAGTCTGTGTGTCAGGTGGCAGCATGCAGTCCAGAAGGGCAGGGACAGGTATGGGTGACAGATGAGAATAGGACAGGAACTAGGTTGCAGGTTCCCTTGTATGGGATGCTGACGTCTATGGAGGAGGACAGCAGTGTGAGGTTCTCCATGTTCCTTGAACAAGGAGCTGAGAGAGTCTCTCTGCAGAGTCGATATGGATGTGGAGCAAGCACACTAAATGTCCAGGTAACCCAATGACCACCCTTGCCGGATGAGGTGCCCTCCTACATCCCAGCCAGCACTGAGCCTCTGGAGGCCAGGAGCTCTCGTGGCTATCTTTCAGCTCTCCTGTGTGTGGTCATGTTCCTGGGTCTGTTTTTGGCCCTGGCAATCCAGACCAAAGCCTCTAGGTTTTGTGCCTAGGCCATTCCCAATGCCGCCTGCATCCTCGGGCAGACCTGGGATCTTGGAGGCTATTGTCCCATTCCTCCCAACTTGTGGGATGAGATTGCATCTGTATGCAGGTAGTGGGGTCCTTTCACTCCGAGAGGAGTGCAGCTCCACAAAGAGCAATGGCAGGCCCAGGAAGTCCTATGTACAAGGATTGGGCTAGTAGCCTGTGGGAAGAGCCCACACGATGAGCAGGAGGTCAGCCTCGGGTAGTAGGGTCATGGATGTTGCCCTTGTATTTAGAGTGGAGGTGCCTCCAGAATGCCCCTGCCCACTGTCCTTGAGTAGTCACTTCAAGGCCCATTTCCTGAAGGCCTGTCTCCCATGCTGCTCCAGGTGACCTGCCACGATAGGGCTCCTGTCGTCATCCGCAGCGCCCTCGACCTACACTTCCTTACTGAGGAGAATCCAGAGGATTATGAGCTGGGCCAAATCATCTCTCGCCGTCAGAGTAAGTGAGACAATCAGATAGCAGAGAGCAAGGGTCAGGATGTGGACTCAGGTCAACTCTTAGCAACAAAGACTAGTCTCTGACCCCCAAGAACACTCCAACAGGTGTGTTGGGTTCGTGCACAAAGCCAACTGCACTTCTGCTGGTGGAAGGTCTTGAGGTCCAATGGTATACCCCGGTGGATATTGCGGCTCCCCACCAGGTGCCCTCCCCTGGACATGAACAGGCATCCAAAGCTGACATCTTTGAGGAGTGAGGAGGAAAGCCTCTCTCCAGGAGCAGTATGTTTTCATGGTCTGGGATAGGAGTGGTTTCAAAGGAACATGGGAATGCATGGGCTAAAGAGGGAACTGGCATTTTGTGGACTGAAGCAGTACTATTGAAAGCCTTCTGTGTGACCAAAAAACCACTGCCTGGGCAGAGCATTGCCAGGATTCTAGCAAGCAGTAACAGGATGAAATTGGGAAGAAAACACAGCCTGGGAGACAGCCTGAATCATCTGTTTTTGCATAAATTCCATGGTCTTACGCACCTGAGTCCACTAGGCAAGGAGTGATCACAATAGCCAGGTTGTGATCCCTAACTAAAGTCAGATGAGGGCTTCCTGAGCACGTAGCCACAGAGCTCATCTGATAATAATGCCAGCGCTTTTTCGTTGGTTGGTTGGTTGGTTTTTGTGAGCCAAACACCACAGCAGCCATTATCCCAGCCTATGTACCCTGAAGACCACCATCCCTATGAGTTCTAGGATCACTTGTCTCCTATCTTAACCTACTGTTAGGTTAGTAGAGTCTATGGAAGAGGAAGTCTGTCTGGGGCCTTGGTAGCCTAAGAAATTCATAGCAGAGATCTCCACATCCAACCCAGAAGGGATGGAGAACAGGCTCTAGGTTAGAGGAGGGCGACAGGATACACATGTTCAGAGGAAGGAGAAGCGGCTGTTGTATTCCCCCACTCGGGGTCATGGCACCACTGGGCCATACACCATGTTGGAGGGAAGCAGTCCCTTTGCTGGTCTTTGGAACCATTGTTCTCAGTAGGGCAGTATTTGGAATGTGGCCTCCATTCTCAGAAGCCTGGTTCACATGGAGGCGGGCTCCACCAACGCAGAAGCATGGCTCTAACGTGGTATCCGTGCTGGTCAGCCTGTCCTCACTGTGGCCATACTTGAGGAAAATAACTCAGAGGAGGAATCCTAGGCCTTTTTTCTCTGGGTTTCATAGCTTTCTCTTTGGTTGTGCACTGAGGCTGTCCATAAAGCTCTAGTGTGTGGCAGTGGAGAGCTCCTCAGCCCTTGCCACAAAGGCATAGACTGGGAGAGAGAGAACGAGGCTGGCAGAGAGGGAGAGAGAGAAAGATGGAGAGGGAGGACCTCTCCTTGGAGAATGAGGATTCAGTGGAGCCAACAGGAACAAGGTACTGTTGCCCAGGGCACAACCCTGTTTAGGTCTTACTCCAACCATGCTCAACCTTTCTTCCAGTCCCTCCCACCCCCCAGTAGTGTATTCATCTTGAATGAGAATTTCATGTTGACATCAGAGCACTCACCATCCAGTGCTTCCCTCCAAACCCACCTATGAAGATGGCTCATGTGGGGACTGAATCTTCGGCACAGGAGCCTTTTGTGGGAGATTTCAGATGCAAACCCTAGTGGTGTGCTTTGGCAGATGCAAGAGGACCTGAGATATTCTGGAGTCCAAAGCCTTCGGTAGGAACAGACATTAGGTCTGTTGAAGTGCTCTGCCTAGTTCTTCCTCAGGGAGGACTGTGGAGGCTGTCTTTGTTGGTATTGGTGCTGAATTGGAGAGCTCTCAGGTGTGTGGCTCTGGCCTTTTCTGGCACAGGCTCTCAGATGTTGGCGTGTCCTAGGGAGCACCTCCTGAGTGCCACCTTCTTTTTGTACACCCCTCTCTCCCCAGAGCTGAGGATTCCAGCAGAGGCCAACGTATTTTATGCCAAGAATCCTCACAAAAAATCCAACTTTGTGCTGAGGAAAAGGAGCCTCTCCCAAAAGAATGATGGGTGGATCCAGCCTCAACCTTCCTCTCGTCCTGGAAAGAAGGCTCCAGCCCTCCTGAGGATGCTTGCAAAACCATTATGGGCTGTGTGCCTGGGCGGGGCTGAGGCAGACCAGGAATATTTACATTGATTACTATTTTCTTCAAAGTTTGAATCTATAGTTTGCCATTGTCCTTGACCTTGTTTAGTAACACAGTTGTTACTCTATCCTGTATTTGTTGTTTCCATTAATATATTATTATTTTAAAATATATATGTTTTTGTTACCTGATCTACTGTGATGATTTGAGTATACTAAATGTAGCAGTGATTCCTAAAGGACACATCCAAACCAACAGGAAGGAATGTTTCATTCTATCAGCAAGAACTTTGGTTTTTAGGAGTTTGGCAGATGGCATTATCTGAGTCAGTTTTCCAATGGGGGCAATGAAGTATCAGCTATGATGGTACAAACACAAACAAAGACACACAAACACACACAAGAGCACACACACTCACTGAGAGATAGATAGACAGATGGAGTTGGTCTCTGCTGAAATACTTTGGAGACATGGTTCTGATTTCTCCCCTTTTGGAGTATTTTCAATTGCACAAGGTGTCTTGCAAATGAACCCATGTCTGAGGAAGACATGCATGTGTACTTCACATGCCACTTTTCACATAGCAGGAAGGTCATGTAATATTTTTCATGCAGCTGTCTTTTGACTGTGAACCATCCCATGAGGTCAGCTGTGGAATTTTCAACTTGTAGCATCACAATGGGGATCCACTCTTTGGATTTGGGGATATTTCCGATTTTCTTGATTCAGATTGGAATGATATATATATTAGTTTTTGATGAAAATTCTGCATTTGATGGTAATGAATGTCGTGCATCTAGGAATCTGTAGAGTGCAGACAATGAATGGATGCCTACTGTTGTCTGGACTGGTCTGAAAAGTCCTGTAGCATCTGAGCATGTGTGAGGGCTGTACAGGTCTTGCCAAAAGTCCAGGTCAGATGATCCTGCACAAAGCTGAACTCCTAGTGGTCTCCACAACAGTGTAAGGGCCAAGGAGAAACACACTTCCACACAGAAGTTGGGAAGCTACCTTATGAAGGTCATCATAGATACGGGATTATTAATATATCCAGGTTGGCATCTATTATTTTTTTAGCTTTTGACTTTCGCAGCTGTGGGCATCTTGACAACCATCAACTCCCTGTAAGCACAGACAACTCTATAAGAACCTGAGGATAAATTTCCCTGTGCATGTCCCCTTGTGAAACTGCTTAAGCACCACCTGGTTTACACACAGGTGGAATTTCTAGGTCAAAGTGTGCATGTTGACTTCTTTGACTAAGCACTGCCAGGTGGCTCTTCTGCATAGCTCTACCTGTGGCCAGGATTGTATTATCTAGCTTTCTAACTTTTGCATGTTGAGTAGATACATAGTGGGAGCACACTGTTTTTGTTGGTATTTTTCTTGGTATCTATTCTGATGCTTTTCACTGGGGGATTTTTTCCTGTGAAAATGGGCTTCCTCTACTTGACCTTATTTTCTTCTTTTTAAAATTTTTTCAATGTGACTTTTTAATTTTAGTTTTATTAAAGACATTGCCCCTTGCTTGCATAGTCTATATCTAAAGCACTAGTCCTTGCTCCAAGGCCCAGCTTGCTCTCAGCTGCCCCAGGAGGGGAACAGTCTTTGGCGGTAGACAAGAGACGCCCCTGCAGGGGGCACAAGTGCTTTGGCCCTCTGGTGTCTTGCCAGCAGTGCTTCCCATGCTCACAGAGGGTTTCAGACACTGAGTCAATGGTCCAGGTGGTCTTTTGTTCAGTCTGATCTCAAATTGAGCTCCTCTGAGAGGTCATATTGAAGTCCTTGTGTGTTCCTGACCCATCATTTTAAACAATATTCCAAGTTCACTTTTTGTGTGTACGTGGGTTCTGGGGATTGAACCCAGGGCCTTGAGCCTGTGAGGCAAGTGACCTACCTGAGCTAAACCCTCAGAGACCCCTGTAAAAGTATTTCCCCTTTGCCTCGGGGTCTAAGTTGCCAAGGCTGACCTCAAACGTTCCTCTTGCCTCAGCCTCCCTGGTGGCTGGCATGACAGGCATGCACCTGGGACTGTCACACTCGAGCCTGTGATGGGAACTCATGTGCATCTGTCCAGGGCTGAGCATGGTTAGGCAGAGCTGTGCTCCAGGCTCCCTGCAGGGCTGTGGAGGCTTCTGCTGCCCAGCAGCCCTGGTGCCATGGCCAGGGCTCCTCCCAGCCGAGGGCAGGCAGCTGCCCATTGCTGTAGGCTGACCTTATTTTCTTCTTATGGCACTCGTCCGTTCTCTGGAGTATGTTGTATGGTTTGTCCATTAGGAGTCTAACAGGTCCTCTAGAACCTTCAAACAATTAGTAAAATTCCTGAACAGTAAGTGAGCGCGCACAGAAATTGGGCTAATATTTTGGGAAGAACAATGTTGGATGATATATTCATGGCTTGAATATATCATCCAACATGAAGTTATATTTTGTTACTTACAAAATAATAAAATAATGAAGCAATACCATGGGCTGAGCTAAAATAGATCCTTAGGATCTTAGGCATTCTGTAATAAATCTGTGTCACTTGAAGTATAGAGTTGATCGACTCTGAGTAATGAAACAGAAGTAAAGGTATCAAAGCCAATGATCATCTGTTTCCAATTTTCTGTGATTTGGTTCAAGTGGTAAAGTGGTGATATTTATTAATAATGGATCGAATAGGTTCATAATTGTTTTAGAGTACAATTAGATGCCTTCAAACTTTAGGCTACATGGGCACATTTGAGAACGGTTCCAGCCATTCTCTCATCCTTTGGGTCATTCCCCTCCTATGTCCTGTGAGACATTTTCTATGTGAGGCTTTAAGAAGAAGAAGAGAATATTCTGTAAAGAAAACCTTGTGATCTGTGCAGTATGAAGTTGAATGGATTCATTCAGAAATCAGAAATTCTATTGAAAGATATTTATTTGCATGAGCCAAATGAAACCTATTTTTAGGCATCCTGGTGAAGACAAGGTTTTATCTTTATGTCTCATTTTCTATGTTTTGTTGTTGTTGTTGTTGTTAGAATGAAATTCATATGTTGCCAGACCATTCTATCAGATGTGTAACTAGATGCCATTTAAATTACCCACTTTTACATGGTAGACAGTTTTTAATGAACACTGCCTGTCTGCACCTTTTTTAAAACAGGTCTGGGATCAGAAGCCCAAATACCAATGGTTAGCTGGAGCATATTTTTCATTTGGCCTATCTGTCAGTATTCCCTGAGGTCATCTGTGCAATCAGCTTCGTTACTCCTGCTCCCTCACTGGATTTCATGGAAACCATATGCTATGTATGAATCAGGGACACCAATCCCACAACATAGCATTCTTGGAATATCCAAAGTCCCACTTTTCACTTCGCCATGCCTGAGATCAGCAGTAATATTTATCAGCAAATGTGAGATTTTCAAAGATCCAATTCTATGTGCTCCTTTCTCATAGAGCCTTAGGCAGGGATATAGCATACATAAATATTAAGTAAAGTCCATAGTTTTTAAAATGTCATCCATTGAATAGTTGACACATGTCTGAGATACTTTTTATTTTGGAGGAGGTATTATTTAATAGGGAATTCCAACAGCTACCTAATAGTGAAATGAGAAGTCTTGCATCCATTTTATTTTGTTTCTGATGATTTTTATGAGTAAGGGTAAGATACTTCCTTGTTCTGATGCAGATGTTGCCCACTTTTGTGAATGGATGCGGGGTGTCACCTACTACTTGCATATCTGCATATTGGGCTTGACACTGCTATCGTACTTGGTAGTTGGCAAAAAGTCAATACTGAAGTTAAGCTCTTGTGTTCTAGCAGCAGAGCTGAAGATCCTTGATGTGCCACCTTCTGCAATCCATGCTGCTCTCTTCATGTTCCTTATTGACTTCCTGGTGATGAGCATCATGGTCTCCTGGTCTTGAGAATGGCCAAGCATTGCTCTGTGAATGTGGAAGATGGGCATGTGGAAGGCTCCAGGGAGGAGGGATCATTGAACATGTACTCGAATCCATGTGCCTGTTGAATGACCTGTTTTTTTTATTTTTGGGTTTTAAGGGAGACACTGCCCTAAAACACTTCTGTGCAGCTGGGGATGCAGGCTTCTGCTTCACCTTGCAGGAAGCATTAACGAATCCTTTCCAGAAGACACGAGAAGAGAGAAGTGAGCCTCTGGTATCATGCAGGTTCCTTGCATTGCCCATGGGCTAGAAGAGAGAAGAGTTGCTTCATGAGATTTGATCCCCTTTTTCCTGAAAAGTTCCACACAGAGGTGTGTCCCCAGCATGTTTAGAAATCATTTCAGACACCTTTCTGGACGGAATTGAATCAGAGCCCCTGATGATGTGGAAGAGCTAAAGATGGGTTTGCTATGAATTTTCTATTTCATTCATCAGGGCCTGAGTCAAGTCAGTCATTGTGCTGTCAACACATGAGCTGCTGGTCAAATGTGAGGAAGTGGTCTTGCTTTATGAAAACACCACCCTGATTCAGTGAGCCAGAGGCAGCCTGCAGTCCCTGTTTTCCTGTAAAGGCAGATTGCTGTGGATGGCCTCTGGCCTCGTCATGCAGCCCTGCTCAGAGTAGGGGATTGAGGGACCAGGCAGATCCCTAGTTCCTTTTGACCTTTATTGCCATTGGGCCACCCCAGGGTCCTTGGACTCTACCTGGTCTTCTGGCCTGGGTCAGGGGATGTGAGGTTTGGAATCCCCCTCTGTGGCAGGATCCCAGCCCCCCCAGCCACTTGAGGTCAGCACATCCTTCCCTAATTGTGTTAGAGTTGGAGACTTCTCCCACCCATCCTCATCCATGCTCATCCCACATTTTGTAGCTTGGCACCTGAGGACCTTTATTCATTGACTTAGTTGTTAGTGATGATGGTTACTAAGACTAAGTGACTCTTTCAAGTCACATCACTTGCATGCTAGGGCTAGAGCATGGATCTTCCTAATTGATTTCATGGGACTCTCTCATGGAAACTGTGACTGCTTCCTAAACACACACTCTACATTTGGAGTGTCAAAATTCTTGCCACTGCCTCCTTGGCAAGTGTATCTTGTCTTCTACGTGGGAATTTCACAAATATTTTCCTTTGGTTTGTGGAGGTCATGCAGAAGGGATTTCATTTGAAATAGCCCAAACAAGAAATACCAGTTGTCTTTTTCGCACATGGATGTGTGTAGTGAACACCCCTTTCTGTGTGCTTGCATGAGTTACTCCTTTGAATTTGTTGAAGAATGGTTGGCTGGGGAGCAAGTTAACGAGAGATGGATATCAATGGTTGTCAAGTATTCTGACGTGAAGAATGTATTGAGGATGTGAAGGCTTTTCTAGCCAGTTCCTATGGCTCAGTCAGGGATCAGTCAGAGGATTCTGTCTGGTAGACTCTTTGGCACAGATGTCAAAGTGGCCTGGTCTTACCCTGTCCAGGACTGAATGCTGAGCTTGAGTGGGGGCTTCTTGTCATTTCAAGCATTTCCATGAGTCTGTCCTCTGTTCTCTTGTATCCAAGTGGTTTCTAATAGGAAAGCAGAACAAAAATTGAAAGTATGGTGATTGATTATTTTTACCAATGTTATTTCAATCCACTTTGTTTAATACGAAATTACCTTTATGCTAGTAAGATTTCATATGTGAGGAAATAATGAAAATATTGGGGTTAGGGGATGAGAATATGCAAATCAAACATTTTTGAGCACCAAGACCCGTTTTTTGTTTTTGTTTTTGTTTTTTTTTTTTAACTTAAATAATATTAAGTGCCAGAGGACCACCGCTGCCATTCAGCCTCAACAACCTCCAGGTCCAGCCTCCAGGTGGCCCATTTCACCAGGGTGTGTGGGACCACACTGTCCTGGGATGAGAGAACAGTACCCACGGATGTTGACATCTCACAGAGTAGATATTGCCAGTGACAGTAGGGAGCTATTGGCACATGAGGAAGGGAAGAGCTCTCAGGATGGGAAGAGGGGGCCGCTTCGAGACTCATTGGGTATGGCACGAGGCTGCTGGGTGTGGTGTTGGCCTGGGCCCACTGAGTGGGGCAGATCCGTGGTCTGTGTTTCTGTACGCTCCTCTGTAGCCTGTGTTGGCAGCAGATCAGGGAATTGCGATCAGAAGTGCTCCCAGTAACACAGGCACCAGCCCCCAGAGTGTGTGCCTATCCGTTTCCCCACCTGGCCTGACTTAGTGCCTGTCTTGCCTCAGGGCTGAGACCCTACAATCTCTGATGAGGGTGTCTGTGGTCCAGATCCAACCTGCATGGCCAACATGCTCAGACCTTCAGCTGGGTCCTAGGCTGCTGCAACCAAACTCTGTTAACTGGGTGGCCGACAACAGAGGAAGTGTCTTCCGTTGAGCTCCAGAGGCTCAACACAGTAGGTGTTGGGCTGTCCCAGTGCCATAACCCCTCCCAGGTTTCAAGGGGACTGTCTCCCCAACTCTCCCAGCCCTTGCCCACTCTCCTATTGCTGCCCACGATCTGTGGTTCCCATATGGGCATCCCGCCCTGGCTCCAACCTCACATATCCGGTATCCCCCAGTCTCCCTGGTATCTGGGTCCAGACTCTCCTCTTCCTACAAGAATATCAGATATTGGATTTGGTCCCAGTTGATGCTGTGTTCCATCATGTGAGCTCTTAGCTTCATCACTGTGCAAAGACTCTTTTCCCACACAAGTTCGCACGACTTTTGGCTGGCTAAGAATTTTCAGGCGACACTTTTCTAATGAGTACACTTTCCTTCCTTCCGATCTCCCACCAGTGAGCATTCCTCGCACCCTTGTCCTAGTTCCTTTATGGCAGTTTCCCTCCTTATGGCTGAGAGGAACTAGTAACCCCTGAATTCACACGTTCTCCTTAATCACCAACACACTGCAGAATTCTCCAGGGGGCCATATATGCTCCTGGAAGTTGGTGTTGGAAATAGTTCTCCATCCATTAATCACTCCCTCACTCACTAATGTCCTTGTGTCCTTGAGAAAGGCTCTCCCTTTCCTGGTTTTCCTGAATAGAAATCCTCTTGCCTCTTGGGTGAATAGGGTTATGGGTTGTGCAGAGGGTGTTGGTCCACTGAGCATCTTAGAGACTGTCCTTTATGGAGCCTAATGATCCTCACTGGGGAATGAGGCCAGGGTCCTAACTGTGGTTAGTTAGAGAGGGAAAGAAGGACAAGGGAAACTCAGATGTCCCTTCATGGCCCCTGGAGTTAGAGGACTTACCCCTTTGCACCTGGGATCAGGAGACCTCATTTCCTCGAGGACACGCACACTCAGACGTTAATCTTGAGTGTGGGTTCCTTTCTGGGGTCCAGGGCTGTTGTTAGCCACCAGGAATGACAGTGCTCTCCATGCTGAGTGGAGCCATTTTTGCCAGGAAAGAGAGCCCATGGTCACGCCTTGTGCAAAGCATCCCACGCCAGGGGCTCCCATGCCTACATTCCTGTCCTGAAAGGAAGCCACCCAGAGGCAAGGTGGGTCCAACCACCTCCCATGTGTTCACTCATCACTGTGTTCCAGCAGTCACCCCAGTGAACAGTCCTGATGGGATTGGATGTGGCTCAGAATGTCACCCTCATGAGCTCTACCCTGCCACAGCTGCAGTTCTGCAGTGGGAGAAACTCAAAACCTCAAAACACATGCACATGAAAGAAAAGAGCAAGAGCCAGAGCCCAAACAGGCCAGGTGTGGCAAAGACAGCTGGAGTGCCTAGGTTGGGACTCAGAATTATGTCAGTGGGGTGGCATTGCTGCTGGCACCAGCATGATAACCGAGAGCCAGCCCTGCTCATTTTGGGGAGCAGTGTGTTGGGGAAGGCAGCAGAAATTGAGAGGCAGGATTGAGATTGGCCCTAGGAGGAGGTTGGGTAAGAGGCCAGTGTGGGTTGGAGAGCCTGGGCAGATAGACAGAGGCCAGGGCACACCCCAAAGCCTGGAGACTGCACTTGATGTCCAGGGTTGTGAAACACCACTTCCCCTCTTACTCACAACTGAGAGCATTGATGAGTTCAGTTTGTGTGCGGCTGCATCCAAGGTGGCTCGGCTAGGAACCTCTGTTTCCTTGACTCAGGAGGCTGGGAGTCCAGGCTCCACTGAGGCTCGGCTGGGAGGATCGGAGTCTGAGTTTATGCCTGTGTTCCCTGTAGGATCCATGTTGGCTGAGCCTCAGTGTTTTTGTAATGAGAGGATGGGTGACCGTCATGTCTTTATCACAGGACACACTTGCTAAATGGATTTGTTTGCTCTGAGGAGGAAAGAGAGAGGGGGGAGTGGTGCTGGAGACAGGGATGCAGACAGGGGTCATGGACTTGGCATAACTCAGTCTTGGAGGTGATATCCCATCACCTGTACCCACTTCAATTCCCATGAATCCAGAGGCTGAGCCCCCTTGAGGTGAGGGGTGAACCGGTTCTGGGCAGCAGGATGCTGTGGTACCTCGGAGTCTCTGTGAGACCCCAACACTAGACACACTTGGCCCTTTTGAAATCTTAGGAGAAGCCTTGGGAAGTTGTATGGCAGAGGGGAGCAGCCTCTGCATCTCAGTCCCCTCCAACTTGCCATGGTGTAGAGAGGGAACTGCAGCCACGATGGGACGGACATTGGCCATGTCCCTGTGTGGGACACAGGCCTGATTGAGTTAGGGTGCATTCTTTGTCTCTCCCTTTCTTGTGATTATCCCATCTCTACATTTGTGCTTTAGCCACCTGTGAGTCCCATCTCTGGTTTCAGAGAGAACAGAGGGTGTTATGGGCCAATAGACACAATAAACCCTAGAGATTAGATGCTACCCTACTTTCCAGAAAAGACTGGGCACACCATGAGTTGCACAATGATGGGACCAGGGTCCAAAAGCTGCTGAGAGGGAAGGACTGGTTGTGAATGCATTTTTGAAGGCTCCAAGCTGGAACTCTAGTGGCACCAAGCAGGGCAGATGCTGGTGGGGATGTTTGGGTAGTTGTTGGTGAACACCTGCGCACCTGAGATGGGTAGGCATGGAGGAGAAATCGGCAGCCCATAGGGCTGTTGAAAGTGGTCTTATGTGAAAAGAGGCTCAGGTATGGGCACAGGAAATGACATCATTGCCTTGACAATGGATCAAACAGAACATGGAACCCTGGTATCCAGGCACCCACTTCACTGACCAAGCCATCCGAGCTCACTTGGTTGGAGCCACTGGAGGGAGAAGGATGTTCTCCTGTGGTTGCAGACAATGCTGAGCCTCAGGCTCCCAGGAATCTCAGGGGGGCCAACTAGCCCTTTTGTGGATACACTGGGTGAGGCTTCATCTTAGACGCCAGAGCCTCTGGCGATTGTCGCAGAGGAGCTCAAGAGTAACAGTGAGTAGCACAGGGCAGGTGAGCCCAGCAGGCCCTCTAGTCTGATCCCTGATGAATGGCCCAGGACTCCTATTCTGACTCTGTGTGTGTGTGTGTGTGTGTGTGTGTGTGTGTGTGTGTGTGTTTGTACTGATGGGAACTGTCCCATTGTGCTTTGACTCTAGTGTATTGGCACAAGTCATTTTTCTGTTTGTCACCATTTCCATTTTGAACCCACCATTCTTGGTCCCAACCCAGGGTGAAAATGATCAGAACACGGAGGAGCCCTTCAGGGTTCAGAGCCTTGAACATTACGGGCAGGACCAGCTTAGGAATGAGCTCCTGCCTGTCATTTGTGGGAGGAACCTACATTTCAGCAGCAACATGGGGTTAATCTCCTGGGATTTCATCCCCACCCAGCAGGTGCTGGATCTCTTGTTCCCAAAACAGCCACCTTCTTCAGTCTTTACTCCTGGTGCCACTCCACATCCTCCAAGGGGACAAGAACCTCAGGTTCTGGATGGATGTTGTAGAATGCCCACAGAGCCAACTGCCAGGCTGGGTGGGGTGCAGTTGCTGGGCTTTGCTGATGTTGTCATCCCCCACAGTTCTTGGAACCTTCTGTGGCAGTGGCATCCAGGACCCCAGCAGCTGTGAGTAGCAGCTCCTCACTGCTTCACTCCAGCGAGCAGGTGGAAGACAGCCGCGTTGTTCACGTCCTCCTAGAGGGACAGAGCCTGAGGGAGACAAAGCGCATCCCGGTAAGCCCGACAGCAGGGCTGCCTCCTGGGTGTCCACACAGTGGAAGGCAGGAGACACAGCCAACCCCAGGGCTATGGTGGGAAATAAAGAAGAGAGAGGTCCGTCTTAAGGGCTTGACCTGAGGAGGGAGAGCATCAGCATGCCCAGCTTCAGTGGTGAGTGGGCCTGTGTATTGTGGGTTTTGCAGGCCAGAAGTGCAGACGGAAGTGCTGTGGACAGATGAAGGCAGAGATATGTCCAGGGTGCAGGCTGCAGTGCCTAGAACTTGGTATTCTCAATGAGTGAAGTTGGAGCAGAGGAGGTGGCAGTGACTTGTCACATGTGTAGGAGGGGATGTGTTCCTGGTGGCAGGGAAGAGAACCTCCTTAGCATGACTAGGTGTAGGAATTTGGGGTCGGGATCACCTGGGGGGTCATGCCAAAGCTTCGGAATGTTAGGCTTTGCATGTATGTAAATACGGAGCTAAAGGGGTTCTTGGCAGAATTTCTATGGATGTGCAGTAGACACGCTAATGCTGCAGGTGTCCAGCTGCAGAGGAGACATGTTCAGTGACTGCCAGTGCTGAGTCAAGTACATCATGACAACCAGACCCGCACCGAGCTTCCAGAGGCCAGGGCCTCTCAAAGCTATCATGAAGCACTCAAGTGCACACTCTTGTATCTGAGTCTGTTTTGTGTCGTGGCAGTCAGGACCCAAATTTTCAGTGCATCTGCCTCTTCCACCCACAAAGGCAGCCTGCATCCCAGATCACACTTGGTGCGCAGATCCCTGGCCCATTGCTCTCATCTCAGTGAGATGAGAGTGTGTCTGTGCATAGGCAGTTTGGTCCTTTGACATGAGTGGAATGTGGCTCCCCAGGGGGAGGGGAGATGGCAGGAACAGGCAGATATTTGTACCAGGATTGTTCTAGTAGCACATTGCAAGAACCCAGGTGGTATATGGAGGACACACTCAGGTAGCAGGATAACAAGATTGTGCCCTTGTATATGTAGCTGAGATTTCTCCTGAATGTTTGACCACAGTCTTCTGGGTAGCTCTTCTAAAAGCCATTCTCTGATGACATTTGTCCCACCCTGATCCAGGTGACCTTTCAGGAGACGGTGACATGCCTCATCCGCAGGGCCTTGGACCAAAATTTGTTGCAGCATGAGGATGTGGACAACTTTGAGCTGCTGTATATGATGTCTGAGGATGAGAGTAAGTAGGACAATCAGACAGTGGGGAGACATGATCCACAGTGGGCTCAGGATAACTGACAGCCAAGAGAAAGTGGGCCTTGGCCCCAAAATACCAAAGTGTGATGGGCCTGGCGGAGACTCTCAGGGGTTGTGGGTGTTTTGTGGTATAATCCTTGAGTGCCACCTAACAATTCTCTCCACTTCGCTCTGCAGAAATCAAGGTCTCTGACCACTCACTCGTGTGTCTGTCCATGAATCTGGGAATACAATATTTCATGGTGAGGAAACGCCCCCAGGTCAAGGGAAAGGAGGTAAACACCTACCTTATTCAAGCTGTGCATGTGCTGCCATTCCACTCCGACCTGAGGAAATAAGAAGCCTCAGCACCTGGACATATTTGCTGGAAGCCCATAGAGCCAACTGACAGTCTGGGGTGGCTTTCTGTTTCTGGGTTTGCTGATGTTCCATCCCCCACAGTTCTCAGAATCAACCTGCAAGTCCTCCAGGCCGCTTTCCCACAAGCAGGTGGGAGACACCTGCTTAATTCGTGTCCACTTAGAAACACAAAGTCCAGAGATGGCCAAGAGTGTTCTGGTAAGCCTGGGAGCAGGGGTGTCCCGTGGTGCTTACACCTGGGTGGGGAGCAGACACTGGTCCAATACCATGGACTACTCATGCCCTCTTGAATTTGGAGCTTCTGGATGATCAGGAGGATAGATGGGAATCAAGAAGGGAGAGGTCAGTGTGAAGGGCTGGAGCTGAGATGAGCGAGTGCAGCAGCTTGTCCACTGCCATGTCTGAGGGAGTCTGTGTGTCAGGTGGCAGCATGCAGTCCAGAAGGGCAGGGACAGGTATGGGTGACAGATGAGAATAGGACAGGAACTAGGTTGCAGGTTCCCTTGTATGGGATGCTGACGTCTATGGAGGAGGACAGCAGTGTGAGGTTCTCCATGTTCCTTGAACAAGGAGCTGAGAGAGTCTCTCTGCAGAGTCGATATGGATGTGGAGCAAGCACACTAAATGTCCAGGTAACCCAATGACCACCCTTGCCGGATGAGGTGGCCTCCTACATCCCAGCCAGCACTGAGCCTCTGGAGGCCAGGAGCTCTCGTGGCTATCTTTCAGCTCTCCTGTGTGTGGTCATGTTCCTGGGTCTGTTTTTGGCCCTGGCAATCCAGACCAAAGCCTCTAGGTTTTGTGCCTAGGCCATTCCCAATGCCACCTGCATCCTCGGGCAGACCTGGGATCTTGGAGGCTATTGTCCCATTCCTCCCAACTTGTGGGATGAGATTGCATCTGTATGCAGGTAGTGGGGTCCTTTCACTCCGAGAGGAGTGCAGCTCCACAAAGAGCAATGGCAGGCCCAGGAAGTCCTATGTACAAGGATTGGGCTAGTAGCCTGTGGGAAGAGCCCACACGATGAGCAGGAGGTCAGCCTCGGGTAGTAGGGTCATGGATGTTGCCCTTGTATTTAGAGTGGAAGTGCCTCCAGAATGCCCCTGCCCACTGTCCTTGAGTAGTCACTTCAAGGCCCATTTCCTGAAGGCCTGTCTCCCATGCTGCTCCAGGTGACCTGCCACGATAGGGCTCCTGTCGTCATCCGCAGCGCCCTCGACCTACACTTCCTTACTGAGGAGAATCCAGAGGATTATGAGCTGGGCCAAATCATCTCTCGCCGTCAGAGTAAGTGAGACAATCAGATAGCAGAGAGCAAGGGTCAGGATGTGGACTCAGGTCAACTCTTAGCAACAAAGACTAGTCTCTGACCCCCAAGAACACTCCAACAGGTGTGTTGGGTTCGTGCACAAAGCCAACTGCACTTCTGCTGGTGGAAGGTCTTGAGGTCCAATGGTATACCCTGGTGGATATTGCGGCTCCCCACCAGGTGCCCTCCCCTGGACATGAACAGGCATCCAAAGCTGACATCTTTGAGGAGTGAGGAGGAAAGCCTCTCTCCAGGAGCAGTATGTTTTCATGGTCTGGGATAGGAGTGGTTTCAAAGGAACATGGGAATGCATGGGCTAAAGAGGGAACTGGCATTTTGTGGACTGAAGCAGTACTATTGAAAGCCTTCTGTGTGACCAAAAAACCACTGCCTGGGCAGAGCATTGCCAGGATTCTAGCAAGCAGTAACAGGATGAAATTGGGAAGAAAACACAGCCTGGGAGACAGCCTGAATCATCTGTTTTTGCATAAATTCCATGGTCTTACGCACCTGAGTCCACTAGGCAAGGAGTGATCACAATAGCCAGGTTGTGATCCCTAACTAAAGTCAGATGAGGGCTTCCTGAGCACGTAGCCACAGAGCTCATCTGATAATAATGCCAGCGCTTTTTCGTTGGTTGGTTGGTTGGTTTTTGTGAGCCAAACACCACAGCAGCCATTATCCCAGCCTATGTACCCTGAAGACCACCATCCCTATGAGTTCTAGGATCACTTGTCTCCTATCTTAACCTACTGTTAGGTTAGTAGAGTCTATGGAAGAGGAAGTCTGTCTGGGGCCTTGGTAGCCTAAGAAATTCATAGCAGAGATCTCCACATCCAACCCAGAAGGGATGGAGAACAGGCTCTAGGTTAGAGGAGGGCGACAGGAAACACATGTTCAGAGGAAGGAGAAGCGGCTGTTGTATTCCCCCACTCGGGGTCATGGCACCACTGGGCCATACGCCATGTTGGAGGGAAGCAGTCCCTTTGCTGGTCTTTGGAACCATTGTTCTCAGTAGGGCAGTATTTGGAATGTGGCCTCCATTCTCAGAAGCCTGGTTCACATGGAGGCGGGCTCCACCAACGCAGAAGCATGGCTCTAACGTGGTATCCGTGCTGGTCAGCCTGTCCTCACTGTGGCCATACTTGAGGAAAATAACTCAGAGGAAGAATCCTAGGCCTTTTTTCTCTGGGTTTCATAGCTTTCTCTTTGGTTGTGCACTGAGGCTGTCCATAAAGCTCTAGTGTGTGGCAGTGGAGAGCTCCTCAGCCCTTGCCACAAAGGCATAGACTGGGAGAGAGAGAACGAGGCTGGCAGAGAGGGAGAGAGAGAAAGATGGAGAGGGAGGACCTCTCCTTGGAGAATGAGGATTCAGTGGAGCCAACAGGAACAAGGTACTGTTGCCCAGGGCACAACCCTGTTTAGGTCTTACTCCAACCATGCTCAACCTTTCTTCCAGTCCCTCCCACCCCCCAGTAGTGTATTCATCTTGAATGAGAATTTCATGTTGACATCAGAGCACTCACCATCCAATGCTTCCCTCCAAACCCACCTATGAAGATGGCTCATGTGGGGACTGAATCTTCGGCACAGGAGCCTTTTGTGGGAGATTTCAGATGCAAACCCTAGTGGTGTGCTTTGGCAGATGCAAGAGGACCTGAGATATTCTGGAGTCCAAAGCCTTCGGTAGGAACAGACATTAGGTCTGTTGAAGTGCTCTGCCTAGTTCTTCCTCAGGGAGGACTGTGGAGGCTGTCTTTGTTGGTATTGGTGCTGAATTGGAGAGCTCTCAGGTGTGTGGCTCTGGCCTTTTCTGGCACAGGCTCTCAGATGTTGGCGTGTCCTAGGGAGCACCTCCTGAGTGCCACCTTCTTTTTGTACACCCCTCTCTCCCCAGAGCTGAGGATTCCAGCAGAGGCCAACGTATTTTATGCCAAGAATCCTCACAAAAAATCCAACTTTGTGCTGAGGAAAAGGAGCCTCTCCCAAAAGAATGATGGGTGGATCGAGCCTCAACCTCCCTCTCGTCCTGCAAAGAAGGCTCCTGCCCTCCTGAGGATGCTTGCAAAACCATTCTGTTGCTGTGTGCCTGGGCGGGGCTGAGGCAGCCCAGGAATATTTACATTGATTACTATTTTCTTCAAAGTTTGAATCTATAGTTTGCCATTGTCCTTGACCTTGTTTAGTAACACAGTTGTTACTCTATCCTGTATTTGTTGTTTCCATTAATATATTATTATTATTTTAAAATATATATGTTTTTGTTACCTGATCTACTGTGATGATTTGAGTATACTAAATGTAGCAGTGATTCCTAAAGGACACATCCAAACCAACAGGAAGGAATGTTTCATTCTATCAGCAAGAACTTTGGTTTTTAGGAGTTTGGCAGATGGCATTATCTGAGTCAGTTTTCCAATGGGGGCAATGAAGTATCAGCTATGATGGTACAAACACAAACAAAGACACACAAACACACACAAGAGCACACACACTCACTGAGAGATAGATAGACAGATGGAGTTGGTCTCTGCTGAAATACTTTGGAGACATGGTTCTGATTTCTCCCCTTTTGGAGTATTTTCAATTGCACAAGGTGTCTTGCAAATGAACCCATGTCTGAGGAAGACATGCATGTGTACTTCACATGCCACTTTTCACAGAGCAGGAAGGTCATGTAATATTTTTCATGCAGCTGTCTTTTGACTGTGAACCATCCCATGAGGTCAGCTGTGGAATTTTCAACTTGTAGCATCACAATGGGGATCCACTCTTTGGATTTGGGGATATTTCCGATTTTCTTGATTCAGATTGGAATGATATATATATATATTAGTTTTTGATGAAAATTCTGCATTTGATGGTAATGAATGTCGTGCATCTAGGAATCTGTAGAGTGCAGACAATGAATGGATGCCTACTGTTGTCTGGACTGGTCTGAAAAGTCCTGTAGCATCTGAGCATGTGTGAGGGCTGTACAGGTCTTGCCAAAAGTCCAGGTCAGATGATCCTGCACAAAGCTGAACTCCTAGTGGTCTCCACAACAGTGTAAGGGCCAAGGAGAAACTCACTTCCACACAGAAGTTGGGAAGCTACCTTATGAAGGTGATCATAGATACGGGATTATTAATATATCCAGGTTGGCATCTATTATATTTTTAGCTTTTGACTTTCGCAGCTGTGGGCATCTTGACAACCATCAACTCCCTGTAAGCACAGACAACTCTATAAGAACCTGAGGATAAATTTCCCTGTGCATGTCCCCTTGTGAAACTGCTTAAGCACCGCTGGTTTACACACAGGTGGAATTTCTAGGTCAAAGTGTGCATGTTTACTTCTTTGACTAAGCACTGCCAGGTGGCTCTTCTGCATAGCTCTACCTGTGGCCAGGATTGTATTATCTAGCTTTCTAACTTTTGCATGTTGAGTAGATACATAGTGGGAGCACACTGTTTTTTTGATATTTTTCTTGGTATCTATTCTGATGCTTTTCACTGGGGGATTTTTTCCTGTGAAAATGGGCTTCCTCTACTTGACCTTATTTTCTTCTTTTTAAAATTTTTTCAATGTGACTTTTTAATTTTAGTTTTATTAAAGACATTGCCCCTTGCTTGCATAGTCTATATCTAAAGCACTAGTCCTTGCTCCAAGGCCCAGCTTGCTCTCAGCTGCCCCAGGAGGGGAACAGTCTTTGGCGGTAGACAAGAGACGCCCCTGCAGGGGGCACAAGTGCTTTGGCCCTCTGGTGTCTTGCCAGCAGTGCTTCCCATGCTCACAGAGGGTTTCAGACACTGAGTCAATGGTCCAGGTGGTCTTTTGTTCAGTCTGATCTCAAATTGAGCTCCTCTGAGAGGTCATATTGAAGTCCTTGTGTGTACCTGACCCATCATTTTAAACAATATTCCAAGTTCACTTTTTGTGTGTACGTGGGTTCTGGGGATTGAACCCAGGGCCTTGAGCCTGTGAGGCAAGTGACCTACCTGAGCTACACCCTCAGAGACCCCTGTAAAAGTATTTCCCCTTTGCCTCGGGGTCTAAGTTGCCAAGGCTGACCTCAAACGTTCCTCTTGCCTCAGCCTCCCTGGTGGCTGGCATGACAGGCATGCACCTGGGACTGTCACACTCGAGCCTGTGATGGGAACTCATGTGCATCTGTCCAGGGCTGAGCATGGTTAGGCAGAGCTGTGCTCCAGGCTCCCTGCAGGGCTGTGGAGGCTTCTGCTGCCCAGCAGCCCTGGTGCCATGGCCAGGGCTCCTCCCAGCCGAGGGCAGGCAGCTGCCCATTGCTGTAGGCTGACCTTATTTTCTTCTTATGGCACTCGTCCGTTCTCTGGACTATGTTGTATGGTTTGTCCATTAGGAGTCTAACAGGTCCTCTAGAACCTTCAAACAATTAGTAAAATTCCTGAACAGTAAGTGAGCGCGCGCAGAAATTGGGCTAATATTTTGGGAAGAACAATGTTGGATGATATATTCATGGCTTGAATATATCATCCAACATGAAGTTATTTTTTATTACTTACAAAATAATAAAATAATGAAGCAATACCATGGGCTGAGCTAAAATAGATCCTTAGGATCTTAGGCATTCTGTAATAAATCTGTGTCACTTGAAGTATAGAGTTGATCGACTCTGAGTAATGAAACAGAAGTAAAGGTATCAAAGCCAATGATCATCTGTTTCCAATTTTCTGTGATTTGGTTCAAGTGGTAAAGTGGTGATATTTATTAATAATGGATCGAATAGGTTCATAATTGTTTTAGAGTACAATTAGATGCCTTCAAACTTTAGGCTACATGGGCACATTTGAGAACGGTTCCAGCCATTCTCTCATCCTTTGGGTCATTCCCCTCCTATGTCCTGTGAGACATTTTCTATGTGAGGCTTTAAGAAGAAGAAGAGAATATTCTGTAAAGAAAACCTTGTGATCTGTGCAGTATGAAGTTGAATGGATTCATTCAGAAATCAGAAATTCTATTGAAAGATATTTATTGGCATGAGCCAAATAAAACCTATTTTTAGGCATCCTGGTGAAGACAAGGTTTTATCTTTATGTCTCATTTTCTATGTTTTGTTGTTGTTGTTGTTAGAATGAAATTCATATGTTGCCAGACCATTCTATCAGATGTGTAACTAGATGCCATTTAAATTACCCACTTTTACATGGTAGACAGTTTTTAATGAACACTGCCTGTCTGCACCTTTTTTAAAAACAGGACTGGGATCAGAAGCCCAAATACCAATGGTTAGCTGGAGCATATTTTTCATTTGGCCTATCTGTCAGTATTCCCTGAGGTCATCTGTGCAATCAGCTTCGTTACTCCTGCTCCCTCACTGGATTTCATAGAAACCATATGCTATGTATGAATCAGGGACACCAATCCCACAACATAGCATTCTTGGAATATCCAAAGTCCCACTTTTCACTTCGCCATGCCTGAGATCAGCAGTAATATTTATCAGCAAATGTGAGATTTTCAAAGATCCAATTCTATGTGCTCCTTTCTCATAGAGCCTTAGGCAGGGATATAGCATACATAAATATTAAGTAAAGTCCATAGTTTTTAAAATGTCATCCATTGAATAGTTGACACATGTCTGAGATACTTTTTATTTTGGAGGAGGTATTATTTAATAGGGAATTCCAACAGCTACCTAATAGTGAAATGAGAAGTCTTGCATCCATTTTATTTTGTTTCTGATGATTTTTATGAGTAAGGGTAAGATACTTCCTTGTTCTGATGCAGATGTTGCCCACTTTTGTGAATGGATGCGGGGTGTCACCTACTACTTGCATATCTGCATATTGGGCTTGACACTGCTATCGTACTTGGTAGTTGGCAAAAAGTCAATACTGAAGTTAAGCTCTTGTGTTCTAGCAGCAGAGCTGAAGATCCTTGATGTGCCACCTTCTGCAAACCATGCTGCTCTCTTCATGTTCCTTATTGACTTCCTGGTGATGAGCATCATGGTCTCCTGGTCTTGAGAATGGCCAAGCATTGCTCTGTGAATGTGGAAGATGGGCATGTGGAAGGCTCCAGGGAGGAGGGATCATTGAACATGTACTCGAATCCATGTGCCTGTTGAATGACCTGTTTTTTTTATTTTTGGGTTTTAAGGGAGACACTGCCCTAAAACACTTCTGTGCAGCTGGGGATGCAGGCTTCTGCTTCACCTTGCAGGAAGCATTAACGAATCCTTTCCAGAAGACATGAGAAGAGAGAAGTGAGCCTCTGGTATCATGCAGGTTCCTTGCATTGCCCATGGGCTAGAAGAGAGAAGAGATGCTTCATGAGATTTGATCCCCTTTTTCCTGAAAAGTTCCACACAGAGGTGAGTCCCCAGCATGTTTAGAAATCATTACAGACACCTTTCTGGACGGAATTGAATCAGAGCCCCTGATGATGTGGAAGAGCTAAAGATGGGTTTGCTATGAATTTTCTATTTCATTCATCAGGGCCTGAGTCAAGTCAGTCATTGTGCTGTCAACACATGAGCTGCTGGTCAAATGTGAGGAAGTGGTCTTGCTTTATGAAAACACCACCCTGATTCAGTGAACCAGAGGCAGCCTGCAGTCCCTGTTTTCCTGTAAAGGCAGATTGCTGTGGATGGCCTCTGGCCTCGTCATGCAGCCCTGCTCAGAGTAGGGGATTGAGGGACCAAGCAGATCCCTAGTTCCTTTTGACCTTTATTGCCACTGGGCCACCCCAGGGTCCTTGGACTCTACCTGGTCTTCTGGCCTGGGTCAGGGGATGTGAGGTTTGGAATCCCCCTCTGTGGCAGGATCCCAGCCCCCCAGCCACTTGAGGTCAGCACATCCTTCCCTAATTGTGTTAGAGTTGGAGACTTCTCCCACCCATCCTCATCCATGCTCATCCCACATTTTGTAGCTTGGCACCTGAGGACCTTTATTCATTGACTTACTTGTTAGTGATGATGGTTACTAAGACTAAGTGACTCTTTCAAGTCACATCACTTGCATGGTAGGGCTAGAGCATGGATCTTCCTAATTGATTTCATGGGACTCTCTCATGGAAACTGTGACTGCTTCCTAAACACACACTCTACATTTGGAGTGTCAAAATTCTTGCCACTGCCTCCTTGGCAAGTGTATCTTGTCTTCTACGTGGGAATTTCACAAATATTTTCCTTTGGTTTGTGGAGGTCATGCAGAAGGGATTTCATTTGAAATAGCCCAAACAAGAAATACCAGTTGTCTTTTTCGCACATGGATGTGTGTAGTGAACACCCCTTTCTGTGTGCTTGCATGAGTTACTCCTTTGAATTTGTTGAAGAATGGTTGGCTGGGGAGCAAGTTAACGAGAGATGGATATCAATGGTTGTCAAGTATTCTGACGTGAAGAATGTATTGAGGATGTGAAGGCTTTTCTAGCCAGTTCCTATGGCTCAGTCAGGGATCAGTCAGAGGATTCTGTCTGGTAGACTCTTTGGCACAGATGTCAAAGTGGCCTGGTCTTACCCTGTCCAGGACTGAATGCTGAGCTTGAGTGGGAGCTTCTTGTCATTTCAAGCATTTCCATGAGTCTGTCCTCTGTTCTCTTGTATCCAAGTGGTTTCTAATAGGAAAGCAGAACAAAAATTGAAAGTATGGTGGTTGATTATTTTTACCTATGTTATTTCAATCCACTTTGTTTAATACGAAATTACCTTTATGCTAGTAAGATTTCATATGTGAGGAAATAATGAAAATATTGGGGTTAGGGGATGAGAATATGCAAATCAAACATTTTTGAGCACCAAGACCCGTTTTTTGTTTTTGTTTTTGTTTTTTTTTTAACTTAAATAATATTAAGTGCCAGAGGACCACCGCTGCCATTCAGCCTCAACAACCTCCAGGTCCAGCCTCCAGGTGGCCCATTTCACCAGGGTGTGTGGGACCACACTGTCCTGGGATGAGAGAACAGTACCCACGGATGTTGACATCTCACAGAGTAGATATTGCCAGTGACAGTAGGGAGCTATTGGCACATGAGGAAGGGAAGAGCTCTCAGGATGGGAAGAGGGGGCCGCTTCGAGACTCATTGGGTATGGCACGAGGCTGCTGGGTGTGGTGTTGGCCTGGGCCCACTGAGTGGGGCAGATCCGTGGTCTGTGTTTCTGTACCCTCCTCTGTAGCCTGTGTTGGCAGCAGATCAGGGAATTGCGATCAGAAGTGCTCCCAGTAACACAGGCACCAGCCCCCAGAGTGTGTGCCTATCCGTTTCCCCACCTGGCCTGACTTAGTGCCTGTCTTGCCTCAGGGCTGAGACCCTACAATCTCTGATGAGGGTGTCTGTGGTCCAGATCCAACCTGCATGGCCAACATGCTCAGACCTTCAGCTGGGTCCTAGGCTGCTGCAACCAAACTCTGTTAACTGGGTGGCCGACAACAGAGGAAGTGTCTTCCGTTGAGCTCCAGAGGCTCAACACAGTAGGTGTTGGGCTGTCCCAGTGCCATAACCCCTCCCAGGTTTCAAGGGGACTGTCTCCCCAACTCTCCCAGCCCTTGCCCACTCTCCTATTGCTGCCCACGATCTGTGGTTCCCATATGGGCATCCCGCCCTGGCTCCAACCTCACATATCCGGTATCCCCCAGTCTCCCTGGTATCTGGGTCCAGACTCTCCTCTTCCTACAAGAATATCAGATATTGGATTTGGTCCCAGTTGATGCTGTGTTCCATCATGTGAGCTCTTAGCTTCATCACTGTGCAAAGACTCTTTTCCCACACAAGTTCGCACGGCTTTTGGCTGGCTAAGAATTTTCAGGCGACACTTTTCTAATGAGTACACTTTCCTTCCTTCCGATCTCCCACCAGTGAGCATTCCTCGCACCCTTGTCCTAGTTCCTTTATGGCAGTTTCCCTCCTTATGGCTGAGAGGACCTAGTGACCCCTGAATTCACACGTTCTCCTTAATCACCAACACACTGCAGAATTCTCCAGGGGGCCATATATGCTCCTGGAAGTTGGTGTTGGAAATAGTTCTCCATCCATTAATCACTCCCTCACTCACTAATGTCCTTGTGTCCTTGAGAAAGGCTCTCCCTTTCCTGGTTTTCCTGAATAGAAATCCTCTTGCCTCTTGGGTGAATAGGGTTATGGGTTGTGCAGAGGGTGTTGGTCCACTGAGCATCTTAGAGACTGTCCTTTATGGAGCCTAATGATCCTCACTGGGGAATGAGGCCAGGGTCCTAACTGTGGTTAGTTAGAGAGGGAAAGAAGGACAAGGGAAACTCAGATGTCCCTTCATGGCCCCTGGAGTTAGAGGACTTACCCCTTTGCACCTGGGATCAGGAGACCTCATTTCCTCGAGGACACGCACACTCAGACGTTAATCTTGAGTGTGGGTTCCTTTCTGGGGTCCAGGGCTGTTGTTAGCCACCAGGAATGACAGTGCTCTCCATGCTGAGTGGAGCCATTTTTGCCAGGAAAGAGAGCCCATGGTCACGCCTTGTGCAAAGCATCCCACACCAGGGGCTCCCATGCCTACATTCCTGTCCTGAAAGGAAGCCACTCAGAGGCAAGGTGGGTCCAACCACCTCCCATGTGTTCACTCATCACTGTGTTCCAGCAGTCACCCCAGTGAACAGTCCTGATGGGATTGGATGTGGCTCAGAATGTCACCCTCATGAGCTCTACCCTGCCACAGCTGCAGTTCTGCAGTGGGAGAAACTCAAAACCTCAAAACACATGCACATGAAAGAAAAGAGCAAGAGCCAGAGCCCAAACAGGCCAGGTGTGGCAAAGACAGCTGGAGTGCCTAGGTTGGGGCTCAGAATTATGTCAGTGGGGTGGCATTGCTGCTGGCACCAGCATGATAACCGAGAGCCAGCCCTGCTCATTTTGGGGAGCAGTGTGTTGGGGAAGGCAGCAGAAATTGAGAGGCAGGATTGAGTTTGGCCCTAGGAGGAGGTTGGGTAAGAGGCCAGTGTGGGTTGGAGAGCCTGGGCAGATAGACAGAGGCCAGGGCACACCCCAAAGCCTGGAGACTGCCCTTGATGTCCAGGGTTGTGAAACACCACTTCCCCTCTTACTCACAACTGAGAGCAAGGGGCATTGATGAGTTCAGTTTGTGTGCGGCTGCATCCAAGGTGGCTCGGCTAGGAACCTCTGTTTCCTTGACTCAGGAGGCTGGGAGTCCAGGCTCCACTGAGGCTCGGCTGGGAGGATCGGAGTCTGAGTTTATGCCTGTGTTCCCTGTAGGATCCATGTTGGCTGAGCCTCAGTGTTTTTGTAATGAGAGGATGGGTGACCGTCATGTCTTTATCACAGGACACACTTGCTAAATGGATTTGTTTGCTCTGAGGAGGAAAGAGAGAGGGGGGAGTGGTGCTGGAGACAGGGATGCAGACAGGGGTCATGGACTTGGCATAACTCAGTCTTGGAGGTGATATCCCATCACCTGTACCCACTTCAATTCCCATGAATCCAGAGGCTGAGCCCCCTTGAGGTGAGGGGTGAACCGGTTCTGGGCAGCAGGATGCTGTGGTACCTCGGAGTCTCTGTGAGACCCCAACACTAGACACACTTGGCCCTTTTGAAATCTTAGGAGAAGCCTTGGGAAGTTGTATGGCAGAGGGGAGCAGCCTCTGCATCTCAGTCCCCTCCAACTTGCCATGGTGTAGAGAGGGAACTGCAGCCACGATGGGACGGACATTGGCCATGTCCCTGTGTGGGACACAGGCCTGATTGAGTTAGGGTGCCTCAGCACCTGGACATATTTGCTGGAAGCCCATAGAGCCAACTGACAGTCTGGGGTGGCTTTCTGTTTCTGGGTTTGCTGATGTTCCATCCCCCACAGTTCTCAGAATCAACCTGCAAGTCCTCCAGGCCGCTTTCCCACAAGCAGGTGGGAGACACCTGCTTAATTCGTGTCCACTTAGAAACACAAAGCCCAGAGATGGCCAAGAGTGTTCTGGTAAGCCTGGGAGCAGGGGTGTCCCGTGGTGCTTACACCTGGGTGGGGAGCAGACACTGGTCCAATACCATGGACTACTCATGCCCTCTTGAATTTGGAGCTTCTGGATGATCAGGAGGATAGATGGGAATCAAGAAGGGAGAGGTCAGTGTGAAGGGCTGGAGCTGAGATGAGCGAGTGCAGCAGCTTGTCCACTGCCATGTCTGAGGGAGTCTGTGTGTCAGGTGGCAGCATGCAGTCCAGAAGGGCAGGGACAGGTATGGGTGACAGATGAGAATAGGACAGGAACTAGGTTGCAGGTTCCCTTGTATGGGATGCTGACGTCTATGGAGGAGGACAGCAGTGTGAGGTTCTCCATGTTCCTTGAACAAGGAGCTGAGAGAGTCTCTCTGCAGAGTCGATATGGATGTGGAGCAAGCACACTAAATGTCCAGGTAACCCAATGACCACCCTTGCCGGATGAGGTGGCCTCCTACATCCCAGCCAGCACTGAGCCTCTGGAGGCCAGGAGCTCTCGTGGCTATCTTTCAGCTCTCCTGTGTGTGGTCATGTTCCTGGGTCTGTTTTTGGCCCTGGCAATCCAGACCAAAGCCTCTAGGTTTTGTGCCTAGGCCATTCCCAATGCCGCCTGCATCCTCGGGCAGACCTGGGATCTTGGAGGCTATTGTCCCATTCCTCCCAACTTGTGGGATGAGATTGCATCTGTATGCAGGTAGTGGGGTCCTTTCACTCCGAGAGGAGTGCAGCTCCACAAAGAGCAATGGCAGGCCCAGGAAGTCCTATGTACAAGGATTGGGCTAGTAGCCTGTGGGAAGAGCCCACACGATGAGCAGGAGGTCAGCCTCGGGTAGTAGGGTCATGGATGTTGCCCTTGTATTTAGAGTGGAGGTGCCTCCAGAATGCCCCTGCCCACTGTCCTTGAGTAGTCACTTCAAGGCCCATTTCCTGAAGGCCTGTCTCCCATGCTGCTCCAGGTGACCTGCCACGATAGGGCTCCTGTCGTCATCCGCAGCGCCCTCGACCTACACTTCCTTACTGAGGAGAATCCAGAGGATTATGAGCTGGGCCAAATCATCTCTCACCGTCAGAGTAAGTGAGACAATCAGATAGCAGAGAGCAAGGGTCAGGATGTGGACTCAGGTCAACTCTTAGCAACAAAGAGTAGTCTCTGACCCCCAAGAACACTCCAACAGGTGTGTTGGGTTCGTGCACAAAGCCAACTGCACTTCTGCTGGTGGAAGGTCTTGAGGTCCAATGGTATACCCCGGTGGATATTGCGGCTCCCCACCAGGTGCCCTCCCCTGGACATGAACAGGCATCCAAAGCTGACATCTTTGAGGAGTGAGGAGGAAAGCCTCTCTCCAGGAGCAGTATGTTTTCATGGTCTGGGATAGGAGTGGTTTCAAAGGAACATGGGAATGCATGGGCTAAAGAGGGAACTGGCATTTTGTGGACTGAAGCAGTACTATTGAAAGCCTTCTGTGTGACCAAAAAACCACTGCCTGGGCAGAGCATTGCCAGGATTCTAGCAAGCAGTAACAGGATGAAATTGGGAAGAAAACACAGCCTGGGAGACAGCCTGAATCATCTGTTTTTGCATAAATTCCATGGTCTTACACACCTGAGTCCACTAGGCAAGGAGTGATCACAATAGCCAGGTTGTGATCCCTAACTAAAGTCAGATGAGGGCTTCCTGAGCACGTAGCCACAGAGCTCATCTGATAATAATGCCAGCGCTTTTTCGTTGGTTGGTTGGTTGGTTTTTGTGAGCCAAACACCACAGCAGCCATTATCCCAGCCTATGTACCCTGAAGACCACCATCCCTATGAGTTCTAGGATCACTTGTCTCCTATCTTAACCTACTGTTAGGTTAGTAGAGTCTATGGAAGAGGAAGTCTGTCTGGGGCCTTGGTAGCCTAAGAAATTCATAGCAGAGATCTCCACATCCAACCCAGAAAGGATGGAGAACAGGCTCTAGGTTAGAGGAGGGCGACAGGAAACACATGTTCAGAGGAAGGAGAAGTGGCTGTTGTATTCCCCCACTCGGGGTCATGGCACCACTGGGCCATACGCCATGTTGGAGGGAAGCAGTCCCTTTGCTGGTCTTTGGAACCATTGTTCTCAGTAGGGCAGTATTTGGAATGTGGCCTCCATTCTCAGAAGCCTGGTTCACATGGAGGCGGGCTCCACCAACGCAGAAGCATGGCTCTAACGTGGTATCCGTGCTGGTCAGCCTGTCCTCACTGTGGCCATACTTGAGGAAAATAACTCAGAGGAGGAATCCTAGGCCTTTTTTCTCTGGGTTTCATAGCTTTCTCTTTGGTTGTGCACTGAGGCTGTCCATAAAGCTCTAGTGTGTGGCAGTGGAGAGCTCCTCAGCCCTTGCCACAAAGGCATAGACTGGGAGAGAGAGAACGAGGCTGGCAGAGAGGGAGAGAGAGAAAGATGGAGAGGGAGGACCTCTCCTTGGAGAATGAGGATTCAGTGGAGCCAACAGGAACAAGGTACTGTTGCCCAGGGCACAACCCTGTTTAGGTCTTACTCCAACCATGCTCAACCTTTCTTCCAGTCCCTCCCACCCCCCAGTAGTGTATTCATCTTGAATGAGAATTTCATGTTGACATCAGAGCACTCACCATCCAATGCTTCCCTCCAAACCCACCTATGAAGATGGCTCATGTGGGGACTGAATCTTCGGCACAGGAGCCTTTTGTGGGAGATTTCAGATGCAAACCCTAGTGGTGTGCTTTGGCAGATGCAAGAGGACCTGAGATATTCTGGAGTCCAAAGCCTTCGGTAGGAACAGACATTAGGTCTGTTGAAGTGCTCTGCCTAGTTCTTCCTCAGGGAGGACTGTGGAGGCTGTCTTTGTTGGTATTGGTGCTGAATTGGAGAGCTCTCAGGTGTGTGGCTCTGGCCTTTTCTGGCACAGGCTCTCAGATGTTGGCATGTCCTAGGGAGCACCTCCTGAGTGCCACCTTCTTTTTGTACACCCCTCTCTCCCCAGAGCTGAGGATTCCAGCAGAGGCCAACGTATTTTATGCCAAGAATCCTCACAAAAAATCCAACTTTGTGCTGAGGAAAAGGAGCCTCTCCCAAAAGAATGATGGGTGGATCGAGCCTCAACCTCTCTCTCGTCCTGCAAAGAAGGCTCCTGCCCTCCTGAGGATGCTTGCAAAACCATTCTGTTGCTGTGTGCCTGGGCGGGGCTGAGGCAGCCCAGGAATATTTACATTGATTACTATTTTCTTCAAAGTTGGAATCTATAGTTTGCCATTGTCCTTGACCTTGTTTAGTAACACAGTTGTTACTCTATCCTGTATTTGTTGTTTCCATTAATATATTATAATTATTTTAAAATATATATGTTTTTGTTACCTGATCTACTGTGATGATTTGAGTATACTAAATGTAGCAGTGATTCCTAAAGGACACATCCAAACCAACAGGAAGGAATGTTTCATTCTATCAGCAAGAACTTTGGTTTTTAGGAGTTTGGCAGATGGCATTATCTGAGTCAGTTTTCCAATGGGGGCAATGAAGTATCAGCTATGATGGTACAAACACAAACAAAGACACACAAACACACACAAGAGCACACACACTCACTGAGAGATAGATAGACAGATGGAGTTGGTCTCTGCTGAAATACTTTGGAGACATGGTTCTGATTTCTCCCCTTTTGGAGTATTTTCAATTGCACAAGGTGTCTTGCAAATGAACCCATGTCTGAGGAAGACATGCATGTGTACTTCACATGCCACTTTTCACATAGCAGGAAGGTCATGTAATATTTTTCATGCAGCTGTCTTTTGACTGTGAACCATCCCATGAGGTCAGCTGTGGAATTTTCAACTTGTAGCATCACAATGGGGATCCACTCTTTGGATTTGGGGATATTTCCGATTTTCTTGATTCAGATTGGAATGATATATATATATATTAGTTTTTGATGAAAATTCTGCATTTGATGGTAATGAATGTCGTGCATCTAGGAATCTGTAGAGTGCAGACAATGAATGGATGCCTACTGTTGTCTGGACTGGTCTGAAAAGTCCTGTAGCATCTGAGCATGTGTGAGGGCTGTACAGGTCTTGCCAAAAGTCCAGGTCAGATGATCCTGCACAAAGCTGAACTCCTAGTGGTCTCCACAACAGTGTAAGGGCCAAGGAGAAACACACTTCCACACAGAAGTTGGGAAGCTACCTTATGAAGGTGATCATAGATACGGGATTATTAATATATCCAGGTTGGCATCTATTATATTTTTAGCTTTTGACTTTCGCAGCTGTGGGCATCTTGACAACCATCAACTCCCTGTAAGCACAGACAACTCTATAAGAACCTGAGGATAAATTTCCCTGTGCATGTCCCCTTGTGAAACTGCTTAAGCACCGCCTGGTTTACACACAGGTGGAATTTCTAGGTCAAAGTGTGCATGTTTACTTCTTTGACTAAGCACTGCCAGGTGGCTCTTCTGCATAGCTCTACCTGTGGCCAGGATTGTATTATCTAGCTTTCTAACTTTTGCATGTTGAGTAGATACATAGTGGGAGCACACTGTTTTTTTGATATTTTTCTTGGTATCTATTCTGATGCTTTTCACTGGGGGATTTTTTCCTGTGAAAATGGGCTTCCTCTACTTGACCTTATTTTCTTCTTTTTAAAATTTTTTCAATGTGACTTTTTAATTTTAGTTTTATTAAAGACATTGCCCCTTGCTTGCATAGTCTATATCTAAAGCACTAGTCCTTGCTCCAAGGCCCAGCTTGCTCTCAGCTGCCCCAGGAGGGGAACAGTCTTTGGCGGTAGACAAGAGACGCCCCTGCAGGGGGCACAAGTGCTTTGGCCCTCTGGTGTCTTGCCAGCAGTGCTTCCCATGCTCACAGAGGGTTTCAGACACTGAGTCAATGGTCCAGGTGGTCTTTTGTTCAGTCTGATCTCAAATTGAGCTCCTCTGAGAGGTCATATTGAAGTCCTTGTGTGTACCTGACCCATCATTTTAAACAATATTCCAAGTTCACTTTTTGTGTGTACGTGGGTTCTGGGGATTGAACCCAGGGCCTTGAGCCTGTGAGGCAAGTGACCTACCTGAGCTACACCCTCAGAGACCCCTGTAAAAGTATTTCCCCTTTGCCTCGGGGTCTAAGTTGCCAAGGCTGACCTCAAACGTTCCTCTTGCCTCAGCCTCCCTGGTGGCTGGCATGACAGGCATGCACCTGGGACTGTCACACTCGAGCCTGTGATGGGAACTCATGTGCATCTGTCCAGGGCTGAGCATGGTTAGGCAGAGCTGTGCTCCAGGCTCCCTGCAGGGCTGTGGAGGCTTCTGCTGCCCAGCAGCCCTGGTGCCATGGCCAGGGCTCCTCCCAGCCGAGGGCAGGCAGCTGCCCATTGCTGTAGGCTGACCTTATTTTCTTCTTATGGCACTCGTCCGTTCTCTGGAGTATGTTGTATGGTTTGTCCATTAGGAGTCTAACAGGTCCTCTAGAACCTTCAAACAATTAGTAAAATTCCTGAACAGTAAGTGAGCGCGCGCAGAAATTGGGCTAATATTTTGGGAAGAACAATGTTGGATGATATATTCATGGCTTGAATATATCATCCAACATGAAGTTATATTTTATTACTTACAAAATAATAAAATAATGAAGCAATACCATGGGCTGAGCTAAAATAGATCCTTAGGATCTTAGGCATTCTGTAATAAATCTGTGTCACTTGAAGTATAGAGTTGATCGACTCTGAGTAATGAAACAGAAGTAAAGGTATCAAAGCCAATGATCATCTGTTTCCAATTTTCTGTGATTTGGTTCAAGTGGTAAAGTGGTGATATTTATTAATAATGGATCGAATAGGTTCATAATTGTTTTAGAGTACAATTAGATGCCTTCAAACTTTAGGCTACATGGGCACATTTGAGAACGGTTCCAGCCATTCTCTCATCCTTTGGGTCATTCCCCTCCTATGTCCTGTGAGACATTTTCTATGTGAGGCTTTAAGAAGAAGAAGAGAATATTCTGTAAAGAAAACCTTGTGATCTGTGCAGTATGAAGTTGAATGGATTCATTCAGAAATCAGAAATTCTATTGAAAGATATTTATTTGCATGAGCCAAATAAAACCTATTTTTAGGCATCCTGGTGAAGACAAGGTTTTATCTTTATGTCTCATTTTCTATGTTTTGTTGTTGTTGTTGTTGTTAGAATGAAATTCATATGTTGCCAGACCATTCTATCAGATGTGTAACTAGATGCCATTTAAATTACCCACTTTTACATGGTAGACAGTTTTTAATGAACACTGCCTGTCTGCACCTTTTTTAAAAACAGGACTGGGATCAGAAGCCCAAATACCAATGGTTAGCTGGAGCATATTTTTCATTTGGCCTATCTGTCAGTATTCCCTGAGGTCATCTGTGCAATCAGCTTTGTTACTCCTGCTCCCTCACTGGATTTCATAGAAACCATATGCTATGTATGAATCAGGGACACCAATCCCACAACATAGCATTCTTGGAATATCCAAAGTCCCACTTTTCACTTCGCCATGCCTGAGATCAGCAGTAATATTTATCAGCAAATGTGAGATTTTCAAAGATCCAATTCTATGTGCTCCTTTCTCATAGAGCCTTAGGCAGGAATATAGCATACATAAATATTAAGTAAAGTCCATAGTTTTTAAAATGTCATCCATTGAATAGTTGACACATGTCTGAGATACTTTTTATTTTGGAGGAGGTATTATTTAATAGGGAATTCCAACAGCTACCTAATAGTGAAATGAGAAGTCTTGCATCCATTTTATTTTGTTTCTGATGATTTTTATGAGTAAGGGTAAGATACTTCCTTGTTCTGATGCAGATGTTGCCCACTTTTGTGAATGGATGCGGGGTGTCACCTACTACTTGCATATCTGCATATTGGGCTTGACACTGCTATCGTACTTGGTAGTTGGCAAAAAGTCAATACTGAAGTTAAGCTCTTGTGTTCTAGCAGCAGAGCTGAAGATCCTTGATGTGCCACCTTCTGCAATCCATGCTGCTCTCTTCATGTTCCTTATTGACTTCCTGGTGAGGAGCATCATGGTCTCCTGGTCTTGAGAATGGCCAAGCATTGCTCTGTGAATGTGGAAGATGGGCATGTGGAAGGCTCCAGGGAGGAGGGATCATTGAACATGTACTCGAATCCATGTGCCTGTTGAATGACCTGTTTTTTTTATTTTTGGGTTTTAAGGGAGACACTGCCCTAAAACACTTCTGTGCAGCTGGGGATGCAGGCTTCTGCTTCACCTTGCAGGAAGCATTAACGAATCCTTTCCAGAAGACATGAGAAGAGAGAAGTGAGCCTCTGGTATCATGCAGGTTCCTTGCATTGCCCATGGGCTAGAAGAGAGAAGAGTTGCTTCATGAGATTTGATCCCCTTTTTCCTGAAAAGTTCCACACAGAGGTGAGTCCCCAGCATGTTTAGAAATCATTTCAGACACCTTTCTGGACGGAATTGAATCAGAGCCCCTGATGATGTGGAAGAGCTAAAGATGGGTTTGCTATGAATTTTCTATTTCATTCATCAGGGCCTGAGTCAAGTCAGTCATTGTGCTGTCAACACATGAGCTGCTGGTCAAATGTGAGGAAGTGGTCTTGCTTTATGAAAACACCACCCTGATTCAGTGAGCCAGAGGCAGCCTGCAGTCCCTGTTTTCCTGTAAAGGCAGATTGCTGTGGATGGCCTCTGGCCTCGTCATGCAGCCCTGCTCAGAGTAGGGGATTGAGGGACCAGGCAGATCCCTAGTTCCTTTTGACCTTTATTGCCATTGGGCCACCCCAGGGTCCTTGGACTCTACCTGGTCTTCTGGCCTGGGTCAGGGGATGTGAGGTTTGGAATCCCCCTCTGTGGCAGGATCCCAGCCCCCCAGCCACTTGAGGTCAGCACATCCTTCCCTAATTGTGTTAGAGTTGGAGACTTCTCCCACCCATCCTCATCCATGCTCATCCCACATTTTGTAGCTTGGCACCTGAGGACCTTTATTCATTGACTTAGTTGTTAGTGATGATGGTTACTAAGACTAAGTGACTCTTTCAAGTCACATCACTTGCATGGTAGGGCTAGAGCATGGATCTTCCTAATTGATTTCATGGGACTCTCTCATGGAAACTGTGACTGCTTCCTAAACACACACTCTACATTTGGAGTGTCAAAATTCTTGCCACTGCCTCCTTGGCAAGTGTATCTTGTCTTCTACGTGGGAATTTCACAAATATTTTCCTTTGGTTTGTGGAGGTCATGCAGAAGGGATTTCATTTGAAATAGCCCAAACAAGAAATACCAGTTGTCTTTTTCGCACATGGATGTGTGTAGTGAACACCCCTTTCTGTGTGCTTGCATGAGTTACTCCTTTGAATTTGTTGAAGAATGGTTGGCTGGGGAGCAAGTTAACGAGAGATGGATATCAATGGTTGTCAAGTATTCTGACGTGAAGAATGTATTGAGGATGTGAAGGCTTTTCTAGCCAGTTCCTATGGCTCAGTCAGGGATCAGTCAGAGGATTCTGTCTGGTAGACTCTTTGGCACAGATGTCAAAGTGGCCTGGTCTTACCCTGTCCAGGACTGAATGCTGAGCTTGAGTGGGAGCTTCTTGTCATTTCAAGCATTTCCATGAGTCTGTCCTCTGTTCTCTTGTATCCAAGTGGTTTCTAATAGGAAAGCAGAACAAAAATTGAAAGTATGGTGATTGATTATTTTTACCAATGTTATTTCAATCCACTTTGTTTAATACGAAATTACCTTTATGCTAGTAAGATTTCATATGTGAGGAAATAATGAAAATATTGGGGTTAGGGGATGAGAATATGCAAATCAAACATTTTTGAGCACCAAGACCCGTTTTTTGTTTTTGTTTTTGTTTTTTTTTTTTTTAACTTAAATAATATTAAGTGCCAGAGGACCACCGCTGCCATTCAGCCTCAACAACCTCCAGGTCCAGCCTCCAGGTGGCCCATTTCACCAGGGTGTGTGGGACCACACTGTCCTGGGATGAGAGAACAGTACCCACGGATGTTGACATCTCACAGAGTAGATATTGCCAGTGACAGTAGGGAGCTATTGGCACATGAGGAAGGGAAGAGCTCTCAGGATGGGAAGAGGGGGCCGCTTCGAGACTCATTGGGTATGGCACGAGGCTGCTGGGTGTGGTGTTGGCCTGGGCCCACTGAGTGGGGCAGATCCGTGGTCTGTGTTTCTGTACCCTCCTCTGTAGCCTGTGTTGGCAGCAGATCAGGGAATTGCGATCAGAAGTGCTCCCAGTAACACAGGCACCAGCCCCCAGAGTGTGTGCCTATCCGTTTCCCCACCTGGCCTGACTTAGTGCCTGTCTTGCCTCAGGGCTGAGACCCTACAATCTCTGATGAGGGTGTCTGTGGTCCAGATCCAACCTGCATGGCCAACATGCTCAGACCTTCAGCTGGGTCCTAGGCTGCTGCAACCAAACTCTGTTAACTGGGTGGCCGACAAC
Source organism: Urocitellus parryii (assembly GCF_045843805.1). Lineage (NCBI taxonomy): Eukaryota > Metazoa > Chordata > Mammalia > Rodentia > Sciuridae > Urocitellus > Urocitellus parryii. The sequence goes on from NC_135548.1 coordinate 41,059,368, forward strand.
AGAGGAAGTGTCTTCCGTTGAGCTCCAGAGGCTCAACACAGTAGGTGTTGGGCTGTCCCAGTGCCATAACCCCTCCCAGGTTTCAAGGGGACTGTCTCCCCAACTCTCCCAGCCCTTGCCCACTCTCCTATTGCTGCCCACGATCTGTGGTTCCCATATGGGCATCCCGCCCTGGCTCCAACCTCACATATCCGGTATCCCTCAGTCTGGGTCCAGACTCTCCTCTTCCTACAAGAATATCAGATATTGGATTTGGTCCCAGTTGATGCTGTGTTCCATCATGTGAGCTCTTAGCTTCATCACTGTGCAAAGACTCTTTTCCCACACAAGTTCGCACGACTTTTGGCTGGCTAAGAATTTTCAGGCGACACTTTTCTAATGAGTACACTTTCCTTCCTTCCGATCTCCCACCAGTGAGCATTCCTCGCACCCTTGTCCTAGTTCCTTTATGGCAGTTTCCCTCCTTATGGCTGAGAGGACCTAGTGACCCCTGAATTCACACGTTCTCCTTAATCACCAACACACTGCAGAATTCTCCAGGGGGCCATATATGCTCCTGGAAGTTGGTGTTGGAAATAGTTCTCCATCCATTAATCACTCCCTCACTCACTAATGTCCTTGTGTCCTTGAGAAAGGCTCTCCCTTTCCTGGTTTTCCTGAATAGAAATCCTCTTGCCTCTTGGGTGAATAGGGTTATGGGTTGTGCAGAGGGTGTTGGTCCACTGAGCATCTTAGAGACTGTCCTTTATGGAGCCTAATGATCCTCACTGGGGAATGAGGCCAGGGTCCTAACTGTGGTTAGTTAGAGAGGGAAAGAAGGACAAGGGAAACTCAGATGTCCCTTCATGGCCCCTGGAGTTAGAGGACTTACCCCTTTGCACCTGGGATCAGGAGACCTCATTTCCTCGAGGACACGCACACTCAGACGTTAATCTTGAGTGTGGGTTCCTTTCTGGGGTCCAGGGCTGTTGTTAGCCACCAGGAATGACAGTGCTCTCCATGCTGAGTGGAGCCATTTTTGCCAGGAAAGAGAGCCCATGGTCACGCCTTGTGCAAAGCATCCCACGCCAGGGGCTCCCATGCCTACATTCCTGTCCTGAAAGGAAGCCACTCAGAGGCAAGGTGGGTCCAACCACCTCCCATGTGTTCACTCATCACTGTGTTCCAGCAGTCACCCCAGTGAACAGTCCTGATGGGATTGGATGTGGCTCAGAATGTCACCCTCATGAGCTCTACCCTGCCACAGCTGCAGTTCTGCAGTGGGAGAAACTCAAAACCTCAAAACACATGCACATGAAAGAAAAGAGCAAGAGCCAGAGCCCAAACAGGCCAGGTGTGGCAAAGACAGCTGGAGTGCCTAGGTTGGGGCTCAGAATTATGTCAGTGGGGTGGCATTGCTGCTGGCACCAGCATGATAACCGAGAGCCAGCCCTGCTCATTTTGGGGAGCAGTGTGTTGGGGAAGGCAGCAGAAATTGAGAGGCAGGATTGAGTTTGGCCCTAGGAGGAGGTTGGGTAAGAGGCCAGTGTGGGTTGGAGAGCCTGGGCAGATAGACAGAGGCCAGGGCACACCCCAAAGCCTGGAGACTGCACTTGATGTCCAGGGTTGTGAAACACCACTTCCCCTCTTACTCACAACTGAGAGCAAGGGGCATTGATGAGTTCAGTTTGTGTGCGGCTGCATCCAAGGTGGCTCGGCTAGGAACCTCTGTTTCCTTGACTCAGGAGGCTGGGAGTCCAGGCTCCACTGAGGCTCGGCTGGGAGGATCGGAGTCTGAGTTTATGCCTGTGTTCCCTGTAGGATCCATGTTGGCTGAGCCTCAGTGTTTTTGTAATGAGAGGATGGGTGACCGTCATGTCTTTATCACAGGACACACTTGCTAAATGGATTTGTTTGCTCTGAGGAGGAAAGAGAGAGGGGGGAGTGGTGATGGAGACAGGGATGCAGACAGGGGTCATGGACTTGGCATAACTCAGTCTTGGAGGTGATATCCCATCACCTGTACCCACTTCAATTCCCATGAATCCAGAGGCTGAGCCCCCTTGAGGTGAGGGGTGAACCGGTTCTGGGCAGCAGGATGCTGTGGTACCTCGGAGTCTCTGTGAGACCCCAACACTAGACACACTTGGCCCTTTTGAAATCTTAGGAGAAGCCTTGGGAAGTTGTATGGCAGAGGGGAGCAGCCTCTGCATCTCAGTCCCCTCCAACTTGCCATGGTGTAGAGAGGGAACTGCAGCCACGATGGGACGGACATTGGCCATGTCCCTGTGTGGGACACAGGCCTGATGGAGTTAGGGTGCATTCTTTGTCTCTCCCTTTCTTGTGATTATCCCATCTCTACATTTGTGCTTTAGCCACCTGTGAGTCCCATCTCTGGTTTCAGAGAGAACAGAGGGTGTTGTGGGCCAATAGACACAATAAACCCTAGAGATTAGATGCTACCCTACTTTCCAGAAAAGACTGGGCACACCATGAGTTGCACAATGATGGGACCAGGGTCCAAAAGCTGCTGAGAGGGAAGGACTGGTTGTGAATGCATTTTTGAAGGCTCCAAGCTGGAACTCTAGTGGCACCAAGCAGGGCAGATGCTGGTGGGGATGTTTGGGTAGTTGTTGGTGAACACCTGCGCACCTGAGATGGGTAGGCATGGAGGAGAAATCGGCAGCCCATAGGGCTGTTGAAAGTGGTCTTATGTGAAAAGAGGCTCAGGTATGGGCACAGGAAATGACATCATTGCCTTGACAATGGATCAAACAGAACATGGAACCCTGGTATCCAGGCACCCACTTCACTGACCAAGCCATCCGAGCTCACTTGGTTGGAGCCACTGGAGGGAGAAGGATGTTCTCCTGTGGTTGCAGACAATGCCGAGCCTCAGGCTCCCAGGAATCTCAGGGGGGCCAACTAGCCCTTTTGTGGATACACTGGGTGAGGCTTCATCTTAGACGCCAGAGCCTCTGGCGATTGTCGCAGAGGAGCTCAAGAGTAACAGTGAGTAGCACAGGGCAGGTGAGCCCAGCAGGCCCTCTAGTCTGATCCCTGATGAATGGCCCAGGACTCCTATTCTGACTCTGTGTGTGTGTGTGTGTGTGTGTGTGTGTGTGTGTGTTTGTACTGATGGGAACTGTCCCATTGTGCTTTGACTCTAGTGTATTGGCACAAGTCATTTTTCTGTTTGTCACCATTTCCATTTTGAACCCACCATTCTTTGTCCCAACCCAGGGTGAAAATGATCAGAACACGGAGGAGCCCTTCAGGGTTCAGAGCCTTGAACCTTACAGGCAGGACCAGCTTAGGAATGAGCTCCTGCCTGTCATTTGTGGGAGGAACCTACATTTCAGCAGCAACATGGGGTTAATCTCCTGGGATTTCATCCCCACCCAGCAGGTGCTGGATCTCTTGTTCCCAAAACAGCCACCTTCTTCAGTCTTTACTCCTGGTGCCACTCCACATCCTCCAAGGGGACAAGAACCTCAGGTTCTGGATGGATGTTGTAGAATGCCCACAGAGCCAACTGCCAGGCTGGGTGGGGTGCAGTTGCTGGGCTTTGCTGATGTTGTCATCCCCCACAGTTCTTGGAACCTTCTGTGGCAGTGGCATCCAGGACCCCAGCAGCTGTGAGTAGCAGCTCCTCACTGCTTCACTCCAGCGAGCAGGTGGAAGACAGCCGCGTTGTTCACGTCCTCCTAGAGGGACAGAGCCTGAGGGAGACAAAGCGCATCCCGGTAAGCCCGACAGCAGGGCTGCCTCCTGGGTGTCCACACAGTGGAAGGCAGGAGACACAGCCAACCCCAGGGCTATGGTGGGAAATAAAGAAGAGAGAGGTCCGTCTTAAGGGCTTGACCTGAGGAGGGAGAGCATCAGCATGCCCAGCTTCAGTGGTGAGTGGGCCTGTGTATTGTGGGTTTTGCAGGCCAGAAGTGCAGACGGAAGTGCTGTGGACAGATGAAGGCAGAGATATGTCCAGGGTGCAGGCTGCAGTGCCTAGAACTTGGTATTCTCAATGAGTGAAGTTGGAGCAGAGGAGGTGGCAGTGACTTGTCACATGTGTAGGAGGGGATGTGTTCCTGGTGGCAGGGAAGAGAACCTCCTTAGCATGACTAGGTGTAGGAATTTGGGGTCGGGATCACCTGGGGGGTCATGCCAAAGCTTCGGAATGTTAGGCTTTGCATGTATGTAAATACGGAGCTAAAGGGGTTCTTGGCAGAATTTCTATGGATGTGCAGTAGACACGCTAATGCTGCAGGTGTCCAGCTGCAGAGGAGACATGTTCAGTGACTGCCAGTGCTGAGTCAAGTACATCATGACAACCAGACCCGCACCGAGCTTCCAGAGGCCAGGGCCTCTCAAAGCTATCATGAAGCACTCAAGTGCACACTCTTGTATCTGAGTCTGTTTTGTGTCGTGGCAGTCAGGACCCAAATTTTCAGTGCATCTGCCTCTTCCACCCACAAAGGCAGCCTGCATCCCAGATCACACTTGGTGCGCAGATCCCTGGCCCATTGCTCTCATCTCAGTGAGATGAGAGTGTGTCTGTGCATAGGCAGTTTGGTCCTTTGACATGAGTGGAATGTGGCTCCCCAGGGGGAGGGGAGATGGCAGGTACAGGCAGATATTTGTACCAGGATTGTTCTAGTAGCACATTGCAAGAACCCAGGTGGTATATGGAGGACACACTCAGGTAGCAGGATAAGAAGATTGTGCCCTTGTATATGTAGCTGAGATTTCTCCTGAATGTTTGACCACAGTCTTCTGGGTAGCTCTTCTAAAAGCCATTCTCTGATGACATTTGTCCCACCCTGATCCAGGTGACCTTTCAGGAGACGGTGACAAGCCTCATCCGCAGGGCCTTGGACCAAAATTTGTTGCAGCATGAGGATGTGGACAACTTTGAGCTGCTGTATATGATGTCTGAGGATGAGAGTAAGTAGGACAATCAGACAGTGGGGAGACATGATCCACAGTGGGCTCAGGATAACTGACAGCCAAGAGAAAGTGGGCCTTGGCCCCAAAATACCAAAGTGTGATGGGCCTGGCGGAGACTCTCAGGGGTTGTGGGTGTTTTGTGGTATAATCCTTGAGTGCCACCTAACAATTCTCTCCACTTCGCTCTGCAGAAATCAAGGTCTCTGACCACTCACTCGTGTGTCTGTCCATGAATCTGGGAATACAATATTTCATGGTGAGGAAACGCCCCCAGGTCAAGGGAAAGGAGGTAAACACCTACCTTATTCAAGCTGTGCATGTGCTGCCATTCCACTCCGACCTGAGGAAATAAGAAGCCTCAGCACCTGGACATATTTGCTGGAAGCCCATAGAGCCAACTGACAGTCTGGGGTGGCTTTCTGTTTCTGGGTTTGCTGATGTTCCATCCCCCACAGTTCTCAGAATCAACCTGCAAGTCCTCCAGGCCGCTTTCCCACAAGCAGGTGGGAGACACCTGCTTAATTCGTGTCCACTTAGAAACACAAAGTCCAGAGATGGCCAAGAGTGTTCTGGTAAGCCTGGGAGCAGGGGTGTCCCGTGGTGCTTACACCTGGGTGGGGAGCAGACACTGGTCCAATACCATGGACTACTCATGCCCTCTTGAATTTGGAGCTTCTGGATGATCAGGAGGATAGATGGGAATCAAGAAGGGAGAGGTCAGTGTGAAGGGCTGGAGCTGAGATGAGCGAGTGCAGCAGCTTGTCCACTGCCATGTCTGAGGGAGTCTGTGTGTCAGGTGGCAGCATGCAGTCCAGAAGGGCAGGGACAGGTATGGGTGACAGATGAGAATAGGACAGGAACTAGGTTGCAGGTTCCCTTGTATGGGATGCTGACGTCTATGGAGGAGGACAGCAGTGTGAGGTTCTCCATGTTCCTTGAACAAGGAGCTGAGAGAGTCTCTCTGCAGAGTCGATATGGATGTGGAGCAAGCACACTAAATGTCCAGGTAACCCAATGACCACCCTTGCCGGATGAGGTGCCCTCCTACATCCCAGCCAGCACTGAGCCTCTGGAGGCCAGGAGCTCTCGTGGCTATCTTTCAGCTCTCCTGTGTGTGGTCATGTTCCTGGGTCTGTTTTTGGCCCTGGCAATCCAGACCAAAGCCTCTAGGTTTTGTGCCTAGGCCATTCCCAATGCCGCCTGCATCCTCGGGCAGACCTGGGATCTTGGAGGCTATTGTCCCATTCCTCCCAACTTGTGGGATGAGATTGCATCTGTATGCAGGTAGTGGGGTCCTTTCACTCCGAGAGGAGTGCAGCTCCACAAAGAGCAATGGCAGGCCCAGGAAGTCCTATGTACAAGGATTGGGCTAGTAGCCTGTGGGAAGAGCCCACACGATGAGCAGGAGGTCAGCCTCGGGTAGTAGGGTCATGGATGTTGCCCTTGTATTTAGAGTGGAGGTGCCTCCAGAATGCCCCTGCCCACTGTCCTTGAGTAGTCACTTCAAGGCCCATTTCCTGAAGGCCTGTCTCCCATGCTGCTCCAGGTGACCTGCCACGATAGGGCTCCTGTCGTCATCCGCAGCGCCCTCGACCTACACTTCCTTACTGAGGAGAATCCAGAGGATTATGAGCTGGGCCAAATCATCTCTCGCCGTCAGAGTAAGTGAGACAATCAGATAGCAGAGAGCAAGGGTCAGGATGTGGACTCAGGTCAACTCTTAGCAACAAAGACTAGTCTCTGACCCCCAAGAACACTCCAACAGGTGTGTTGGGTTCGTGCACAAAGCCAACTGCACTTCTGCTGGTGGAAGGTCTTGAGGTCCAATGGTATACCCCGGTGGATATTGCGGCTCCCCACCAGGTGCCCTCCCCTGGACATGAACAGGCATCCAAAGCTGACATCTTTGAGGAGTGAGGAGGAAAGCCTCTCTCCAGGAGCAGTATGTTTTCATGGTCTGGGATAGGAGTGGTTTCAAAGGAACATGGGAATGCATGGGCTAAAGAGGGAACTGGCATTTTGTGGACTGAAGCAGTACTATTGAAAGCCTTCTGTGTGACCAAAAAACCACTGCCTGGGCAGAGCATTGCCAGGATTCTAGCAAGCAGTAACAGGATGAAATTGGGAAGAAAACACAGCCTGGGAGACAGCCTGAATCATCTGTTTTTGCATAAATTCCATGGTCTTACGCACCTGAGTCCACTAGGCAAGGAGTGATCACAATAGCCAGGTTGTGATCCCTAACTAAAGTCAGATGAGGGCTTCCTGAGCACGTAGCCACAGAGCTCATCTGATAATAATGCCAGCGCTTTTTCGTTGGTTGGTTGGTTGGTTTTTGTGAGCCAAACACCACAGCAGCCATTATCCCAGCCTATGTACCCTGAAGACCACCATCCCTATGAGTTCTAGGATCACTTGTCTCCTATCTTAACCTACTGTTAGGTTAGTAGAGTCTATGGAAGAGGAAGTCTGTCTGGGGCCTTGGTAGCCTAAGAAATTCATAGCAGAGATCTCCACATCCAACAAAGAAGGGATGGAGAACAGGCTCTAGGTTAGAGGAGGGCGACAGGAAACACATGTTCAGAGGAAGGAGAAGCGGCTGTTGTATTCCCCCACTCGGGGTCATGGCACCACTGGGCCATACACCATGTTGGAGGGAAGCAGTCCCTTTGCTGGTCTTTGGAACCATTGTTCTCAGTAGGGCAGTATTTGGAATGTGGCCTCCATTCTCAGAAGCCTGGTTCACATGGAGGCGGGCTCCACCAACGCAGAAGCATGGCTCTAACGTGGTATCCGTGCTGGTCAGCCTGTCCTCACTGTGGCCATACTTGAGGAAAATAACTCAGAGGAGGAATCCTAGGCCTTTTTTCTCTGGGTTTCATAGCTTTCTCTTTGGTTGTGCACTGAGGCTGTCCATAAAGCTCTAGTGTGTGGCAGTGGAGAGCTCCTCAGCCCTTGCCACAAAGGCATAGACTGGGAGAGAGAGAACGAGGCTGGCAGAGAGGGAGAGAGAGAAAGATGGAGAGGGAGGACCTCTCCTTGGAGAATGAGGATTCAGTGGAGCCAACAGGAACAAGGTACTGTTGCCCAGGGCACAACCCTGTTTAGGTCTTACTCCAACCATGCTCAACCTTTCTTCCAGTCCCTCCCACCCCCCAGTAGTGTATTCATCTTGAATGAGAATTTCATGTTGACATCAGAGCACTCACCATCCAATGCTTCCCTCCAAACCCACCTATGAAGATGGCTCATGTGGGGACTGAATCTTCGGCACAGGAGCCTTTTGTGGGAGATTTCAGATGCAAACCCTAGTGGTGTGCTTTGGCAGATGCAAGAGGACCTGAGATATTCTGGAGTCCAAAGCCTTCGGTAGGAACAGACATTAGGTCTGTTGAAGTGCTCTGCCTAGTTCTTCCTCAGGGAGGACTGTGGAGGCTGTCTTTGTTGGTATTGGTGCTGAATTGGAGAGCTCTCAGGTGTGTGGCTCTGGCCTTTTCTGGCACAGGCTCTCAGATGTTGGCGTGTCCTAGGGAGCACCTCCTGAGTGCCACCTTCTTTTTGTACACCCCTCTCTCCCCAGAGCTGAGGATTCCAGCAGAGGCCAACGTATTTTATGCCAAGAATCCTCACAAAAAATCCAACTTTGTGCTGAGGAAAAGGAGCCTCTCCCAAAAGAATGATGGGTGGATCGAGCCTCAACCTCCCTCTCGTCCTGCAAAGAAGGCTCCTGCCCTCCTGAGGATGCTTGCAATACCATTCTGTTGCTGTGTGCCTGGGCGGGGCTGAGGCAGCCCAGGAATATTTACATTGATTACTATTTTCTTCAAAGTTTGAATCTATAGTTTGCCATTGTCCTTGACCTTGTTTAGTAACACAGTTGTTACTCTATCCTGTATTTGTTGTTTCCATTAATATATTATTATTATTTTAAAATATATATGTTTTTGTTACCTGATCTACTGTGATGATTTGAGTATACTAAATGTAGCAGTGATTCCTAAAGGACACATCCAAACCAACAGGAAGGAATGTTTCATTCTATCAGCAAGAACTTTGGTTTTTAGGAGTTTGGCAGAAGGCATTATCTGAGTCAGTTTTCCAATGGGGGCAATGAAGTATCAGCTGTGATGGTACAAACACAAACAAAGACACACAAACACACACAAGAGCACACACACTCACTGAGAGATAGATAGACAGATGGAGTTGGTCTCTGCTGAAATACTTTGGAGACATGGTTCTGATTTCTCCCCTTTTGGAGTATTTTCAATTGCACAAGGTGTCTTGCAAATGAACCCATGTCTGAGGAAGACATGCATGTGTACTTCACATGCCACTTTTCACATAGCAGGAAGGTCATGTAATATTTTTCATGCAGCTGTCTTTTGACTGTGAACCATCCCATGAGGTCAGCTGTGGAATTTTCAACTTGTAGCATCACAATGGGGATCCACTCTTTGGATTTGGGGATATTTCCGATTTTCTTGATTCAGATTGGAATGATATATATATATATATATTAGTTTTTGATGAAAATTCTGCATTTGATGGTAATGAATGTCGTGCATCTAGGAATCTGTAGAGTGCAGACAATGAATGGATGCCTACTGTTGTCTGGACTGGTCTGAAAAGTCCTGTAGCATCTGAGCATGTGTGAGGGCTGTACAGGTCTTGCCAAAAGTCCAGGTCAGATGATCCTGCACAAAGCTGAACTCCTAGTGGTCTCCACAACAGTGTAAGGGCCAAGGAGAAACTCACTTCCACACAGAAGTTGGGAAGCTACCTTATGAAGGTGATCATAGATACGGGATTATTAATATATCCAGGTTGGCATCTATTATATTTTTAGCTTTTGACTTTCGCAGCTGTGGGCATCTTGACAACCATCAACTCCCTGTAAGCACAGACAACTCTATAAGAACCTGAGGATAAATTTCCCTGTGCATGTCCCCTTGTGAAACTGCTTAAGCACCACCTGGTTTACACACAGGTGGAATTTCTAGGTCAAAGTGTGCATGTTTACTTCTTTGACTAAGCACTGCCAGGTGGCTCTTCTGCATAGCTCTACCTGTGGCCAGGATTGTATTATCTAGCTTTCTAACTTTTGCATGTTGAGTAGATACATAGTGGGAGCACACTGTTTTTTTGATATTTTTCTTGGTATCTATTCTGATGCTTTTCACTGGGGGATTTTTTCCTGTGAAAATGGGCTTCCTCTACTTGACCTTATTTTCTTCTTTTTAAAATTTTTTCAATGTGACTTTTTAATTTTAGTTTTATTAAAGACATTGCCCCTTGCTTGCATAGTCTATATCTAAAGCACTAGTCCTTGCTCCAAGGCCCAGCTTGCTCTCAGCTGCCCCAGGAGGGGAACAGTCTTTGGCGGTAGACAAGAGACGCCCCTGCAGGGGGCACAAGTGCTTTGGCCCTCTGGTGTCTTGCCAGCAGTGCTTCCCATGCTCACAGAGGGTTTCAGACACTGAGTCAATGGTCCAGGTGGTCTTTTGTTCAGTCTGATCTCAAATTGAGCTCCTCTGAGAGGTCATATTGAAGTCCTTGTGTGTTCCTGACCCATCATTTTAAACAATATTCCAAGTTCACTTTTTGTGTGTACGTGGGTTCTGGGGATTGAACCCAGGGCCTTGAGCCTGTGAGGCAAGTGACCTACCTGAGCTACACCCTCAGAGACCCCTGTAAAAGTATTTCCCCTTTGCCTCGGGGTCTAAGTTGCCAAGGCTGACCTCAAACGTTCCTCTTGCCTCAGCCTCCCTGGTGGCTGGCATGACAGGCATGCACCTGGGACTGTCACACTCGAGCCTGTGATGGGAACTCATGTGCATCTGTCCAGGGCTGAGCATGGTTAGGCAGAGCTGTGCTCCAGGCTCCCTGCAGGGCTGTGGAGGCTTCTGCTGCCCAGCAGCCCTGGTGCCATGGCCAGGGCTCCTCCCAGCCGAGGGCAGGCAGCTGCCCATTGCTGTAGGCTGACCTTATTTTCTTCTTATGGCACTCGTCCGTTCTCTGGAGTATGTTGTATGGTTTGTCCATTAGGAGTCTAACAGGTCCTCTAGAACCTTCAAACAATTAGTAAAATTCCTGAACAGTAAGTGAGCGCGCGCAGAAATTGGGCTAATATTTTGGGAAGAACAATGTTGGATGATATATTCATGGCTTGAATATATCATCCAACATGAAGTTATTTTTTATTACTTACAAAATAATAAAATAATGTAGCAATACCATGGGCTGAGCTAAAATAGATCCTTAGGATCTTAGGCATTCTGTAATAAATCTGTGTCACTTGAAGTATAGAGTTGATCGACTCTGAGTAATGAAACAGAAGTAAAGGTATCAAAGCCAATGATCATCTGTTTCCAATTTTCTGTGATTTGGTTCAAGTGGTAAAGTGGTGATATTTATTAATAATGGATCGAATAGGTTCATAATTGTTTTAGAGTACAATTAGATGCCTTCAAACTTTAGGCTACATGGGCACATTTGAGAACGGTTCCAGCCATTCTCTCATCCTTTGGGTCATTCCCCTCCTATGTCCTGTGAGACATTTTCTATGTGAGGCTTTAAGAAGAAGAAGAGAATATTCTGTAAAGAAAACCTTGTGATCTGTGCAGTATGAAGTTGAATGGATTCATTCAGAAATCAGAAATTCTATTGAAAGATATTTATTGGCATGAGCCAAATAAAACCTATTTTTAGGCATCCTGGTGAAGACAAGGTTTTATCTTTATGTCTCATTTTCTATGTTTTGTTGTTGTTGTTGTTGTTAGAATGAAATTCATATGTTGCCAGACCATTCTATCAGATGTGTAACTAGATGCCATTTAAATTACCCACTTTTACATGGTAGACAGTTTTTAATGAACACTGCCTGTCTGCACCTTTTTTTAAAAACAGGACTGGGATCAGAAGCCCAAATACCAATGGTTAGCTGGAGCATATTTTTCATTTGGCCTATCTGTCAGTATTCCCTGAGGTCATCTGTGCAATCAGCTTCGTTACTCCTGCTCCCTCACTGGATTTCATAGAAACCATATGCTATGTATGGATCAGGGACACCAATCCCACAACATAGCATTCTTGGAATATCCAAAGTCCCACTTTTCACTTCGCCATGCCTGAGATCAGCAGTAATATTTATCAGCAAATGTGAGATTTTCAAAGATCCAATTCTATGTGCTCCTTTCACATAGAGCCTTAGGCAGGGATATAGCATACATAAATATTAAGTAAAGTCCATAGTTTTTAAAATGTCATCCATTGAATATTTGACACATGTCTGAGATACTTTTTATTTTGGAGGAGGTATTATTTAATAGGGAATTCCAACAGCTACCTAATAGTGAAATGAGAAGTCTTGCATCCATTTTATTTTGTTTCTGATGATTTTTATGAGTAAGGGTAAGATACTTCCTTGTTCTGATGCAGATGTTGCCCACTTTTGTGAATGGATGCGGGGTGTCACCTACTACTTGCATATCTGCATATTGGGCTTGACACTGCTATCGTACTTGGTAGTTGGCAAAAAGTCAATACTGAAGTTAAGCTCTTGTGTTCTAGCATCAGAGCTGAAGATCCTTGATGTGCCACCTTCTGCAAACCATGCTGCTCTCTTCATGTTCCTTATTGACTTTATGGTGATGAGCATCATGGTCTCCTGGTCTTGAGAATGGCCAAGCATTGCTCTGTGAATATGGAAGATGGGCATGTGGAAGGCTCCAGGGAGGAGGGATCATTGAACATGTACTCGAATCCATGTGCCTGTTGAATGACCAGTTTTTTTATTTTTGGGTTTTAAGGGAGACACTGCCCTAAAACACTTCTGTGCAGCTGGGGATGCAGGCTTCTGCTTCACCTTGCAGGAAGCATTAACGAATCCTTTCCAGAAGACATGAGAAGAGAGAAGTGAGCCTCTGGTATCATGCAGGTTCCTTGCATTGCCCATGGGCTAGAAGAGAGAAGAGATGCTTCATGAGATTTGATCCCCTTTTTCCTGAAAAGTTCCACACAGAGGTGAGTCCCCAGCATGTTTAGAAATCATTTCAGACACCTTTCTGGACGGAATTGAATCAGAGCCCCTGATGATGTGGAAGAGCTAAAGATGGGTTTGCTATGAATTTTCTATTTCATTCATCAGGGCCTGAGTCAAGTCAGTCATTGTGCTGTCAACACATGAGCTGCTGGTCAAATGTGAGGAAGTGGTCTTGCTTTATGAAAACACCACCCTGATTCAGTGAGCCAGAGGCAGCCTGCAGTCCCTGTTTTCCTGTAAAGGCAGATTGCTGTGGATGGCCTCTGGCCTCGTCATGCAGCCCTGCTCAGAGTAGGGGATTGAGGGACCAGGCAGATCCCTAGTTCCTTTTGACCTTTATTGCCACTGGGCCACCCCAGGGTCCTTGGACTCTACCTGGTCTTCTGGCCTGGGTCAGGGGATGTGAGGTTTGGAATCCCCCTCTGTGGCAGGATCCCAGCCCCCCAGCCACTTGAGGTCAGCACATCCTTCCCTAATTGTGTTAGAGTTGGAGACTTCTCCCACCCATCCTCATCCATGCTCATCCCACATTTTGTAGCTTGGCACCTGAGGACCTTTAGTCATTGACTTAGTTGTTAGTGATGATGGTTACTAAGACTAAGTGACTCTTTCAAGTCACATCACTTGCATGGTAGGGCTAGAGCATGGATCTTCCTAATTGATTTCATGGGACTCTCTCATGGAAACTGTGACTGCTTCCTAAACACACACTCTACATTTGGAGTGTCAAAATTCTTGCCACTGCCTCCTTGGCAAGTGTATCTTGTCTTCTACGTGGGAATTTCACAAATATTTTCCTTTGGTTTGTGGAGGTCATGCAGAAGGGATTTCATTTGAAATAGCCCAAACAAGAAATACCAGTTGTCTTTTTCGCACATGGATGTGTGTAGTGAACACCCCTTTCTGTGTGCTTGCATGAGTTACTCCTTTGAATTTGTTGAAGAATGGTTGGCTGGGGAGCAAGTTAACGAGAGATGGATATCAATGGTTGTCAAGTATTCTGACGTGAAGAATGTATTGAGGATGTGAAGGCTTTTCTAGCCAGTTCCTATGGCTCAGTCAGGGATCAGTCAGAGGATTCTGTCTGGTAGACTCTTTGGCACAGATGTCAAAGTGGCCTGGTCTTACCCTGTCCAGGACTGAATGCTGAGCTTGAGTGGGAGCTTCTTGTCATTTCAAGCATTTCCATGAGTCTGTCCTCTGTTCTCTTGTATCCAAGTGGTTTCTAATAGGAAAGCAGAACAAAAATTGAAAGTATGGTGATTGATTATTTTTACCAATGTTATTTCAATCCACTTTGTTTAATACGAAATTACCTTTATGCTAGTAAGATTTCATATGTGAGGAAATAATGAAAATATTGGGGTTAGGGGATGAGAATATGCAAATCAAACATTTTTGAGCACCAAGACCCGTTTTTTGTTTTTGTTTTTTTTTTTTTTTAACTTAAATAATATTAAGTGCCAGAGGACCACCGCTGCCATTCAGCCTCAACAACCTCCAGGTCCAGCCTCCAGGTGGCCCATTTCACCAGGGTGTGTGGGACCACACTGTCCTGGGATGAGAGAACAGTACCCACGGATGTTGACATCTCACAGAGTAGATATTGCCAGTGACAGTAGGGAGCTATTGGCACATGAGGAAGGGAAGAGCTCTCAGGATGGGAAGAGGGGGCCGCTTCGAGACTCATTGGGTATGGCACGAGGCTGCTGGGTGTGGTGTTGGCCTGGGCCCACTGAGTGGGGCAGATCCGTGGTCTGTGTTTCTGTACGCTCCTCTGTAGCCTGTGTTGGCAGCAGATCAGGGAATTGCGATCAGAAGTGCTCCCAGTAACACAGGCACCAGCCCCCAGAGTGTGTGCCTATCCGTTTCCCCACCTGGCCTGACTTAGTGCCTGTCTTGCCTCAGGGCTGAGACCCTACAATCTCTGATGAGGGTGTCTGTGGTCCAGATCCAACCTGCATGGCCAACATGCTCAGACCTTCAGCTGGGTCCTAGGCTGCTGCAACCAAACTCTGTTAACTGGGTGGCCGACAACAGAGGAAGTGTCTTCCGTTGAGCTCCAGAGGCTCAACACAGTAGGTGTTGGGCTGTCCCAGTGCCATAACCCCTCCCAGGTTTCAAGGGGACTGTCTCCCCAACTCTCCCAGCCCTTGCCCACTCTCCTATTGCTGCCCACGATCTGTGGTTCCCATATGGGCATCCCGCCCTGGCTCCAACCTCACATATCCGGTATCCCCCAGTCTCCCTGGTATCTGGGTCCAGACTCTCCTCTTCCTACAAGAATATCAGATATTGGATTTGGTCCCAGTTGATGCTGTGTTCCATCATGTGAGCTCTTAGCTTCATCACTGTGCAAAGACTCTTTTCCCACACAAGTTCGCACGACTTTTGGCTGGCTAAGAATTTTCAGGCGACACTTTTCTAATGAGTACACTTTCCTTCCTTCCGATCTCCCACCAGTGAGCATTCCTCGCACCCTTGTCCTAGTTCCTTTATGGCAGTTTCCCTCCTTATGGCTGAGAGGACCTAGTGACCCCTGAATTCACACGTTCTCCTTAATCACCAACACACTGCAGAATTCTCCAGGGGGCCATATATGCTCCTGGAAGTTGGGGTTGGAAATAGTTCTCCATCCATTAATCACTCCCTCACTCACTAATGTCCTTGTGTCCTTGAGAAAGGCTCTCCCTTTCCTGGTTTTCCTGAATAGAAATCCTCTTGCCTCTTGGGTGAATAGGGTTATGGGTTGTGCAGAGGGTGTTGGTCCACTGAGCATCTTAGAGACTGTCCTTTATGGAGCCTAATGATCCTCACTGGGGAATGAGGCCAGGGTCCTAACTGTGGTTAGTTAGAGAGGGAAAGAAGGACAAGGGAAACTCAGATGTCCCTTCATGGCCCCTGGAGTTAGAGGACTTACCCCTTTGCACCTGGGATCAGGAGACCTCATTTCCTCGAGGACACGCACACTCAGACGTTAATCTTGAGTGTGGGTTCCTTTCTGGGGTCCAGGGCTGTTTTTAGCCACCAGGAATGACAGTGCTCTCCATGCTGAGTGGAGCCATTTTTGCCAGGAAAGAGAGCCCATGGTCACGCCTTGTGCAAAGCATCCCACACCAGGGGCTCCCATGCCTACATTCCTGTCCTGAAAGGAAGCCACTCAGAGGCAAGGTGGGTCCAACCACCTCCCATGTGTTCACTCATCACTGTGTTCCAGCAGTCACCCCAGTGAACAGTCCTGATGGGATTGGATGTGGCTCAGAATGTCACCCTCATGAGCTCTACCCTGCCACAGCTGCAGTTCTGCAGTGGGAGAAACTCAAAACCTCAAAACACATGCACATGAAAGAAAAGAGCAAGAGCCAGAGCCCAAACAGGCCAGGTGTGGCAAAGACAGCTGGAGTGCCTAGGTTGGGACTCAGAATTATGTCAGTGGGGTGGCATTGCTGCTGGCACCAGCATGATAACCGAGAGCCAGCCCTGCTCATTTTGGGGAGCAGTGTGTTGGGGAAGGCAGCAGAAATTGAGAGGCAGGATTGAGTTTGGCCCTAGGAGGAGGTTGGGTAAGAGGCCAGTGTGGGTTGGAGAGCCTGGGCAGATAGACAGAGGCCAGGGCACACCCCAAAGCCTGGAGACTGCACTTGATGTCCAGGGTTGTGAAACACCACTTCCCCTCTTACTCACAACTGAGAGCAAGGGGCATTGATGAGTTCAGTTTGTGTGCGGCTGCATCCAAGGTGGCTCGGCTAGGAACCTCTGTTTCCTTGACTCAGGAGGCTGGGAGTCCAGGCTCCACTGAGGCTCGGCTGGGAGGATCGGAGTCTGAGTTTATGCCTGTGTTCCCTGTAGGATCCATGTTGGCTGAGCCTCAGTGTTTTTGTAATGAGAGGATGGGTGACCGTCATGTCTTTATCACAGGACACACTTGCTAAATGGATTTGTTTGCTCTGAGGAGGAAAGAGAGAGGGGGGAGTGGTGCTGGAGACAGGGATGCAGACAGGGGTCATGGACTTGGCATAACTCAGTCTTGGAGGTGATATCCCATCACCTGTACCCACTTCAATTCCCATGAATCCAGAGGCTGAGCCCCCTTGAGGTGAGGGGTGAACCGGTTCTGGGCAGCAGGATGCTGTGGTACCTCGGAGTCTCTGTGAGACCCCAACACTAGACACACTTGGCCCTTTTGAAATCTTAGGAGAAGCCTTGGGAAGTTGTATGGCAGAGGGGAGCAGCCTCTGCATCTCAGTCCCCTCCAACTTGCCATGGTGTAGAGAGGGAACTGCAGCCACGATGGGACGGACATTGGCCATGTCCCTGTGTGGGACACAGGCCTGATTGAGTTAGGGTGCATTCTTTGTCTCTCCCTTTCTTGTGATTATCCCATCTCTACATTTGTGCTTTAGCCACCTGTGAGTCCCATCTCTGGTTTCAGAGAGAACAGAGGGTGTTATGGGCCAATAGACACAATAAACCCTAGAGATTAGATGCTACCCTACTTTCCAGAAAAGACTGGGCACACCATGAGTTGCACAATGATGGGACCAGGGTCCAAAAGCTGCTGAGAGGGAAGGACTGGTTGTGAATGCATTTTTGAAGGCTCCAAGCTGGAACTCTAGTGGCACCAAGCAGGGCAGATGCTGGTGGGGATGTTTGGGTAGTTGTTGGTGAACACCTGCGCACCTGAGATGGGTAGGCATGGAGGAGAAATCGGCAGCCCATAGGGCTGTTGAAAGTGGTCTTATGTGAAAAGAGGCTCAGGTATGGGCACAGGAAATGACATCATTGCCTTGACAATGGATCAAACAGAACATGGAACCCTGGTATCCAGGCACCCACTTCACTGACCAAGCCATCCGAGCTCACTTGGTTGGAGCCACTGGAGGGAGAAGGATGTTCTCCTGTGGTTGCAGACAATGCCGAGCCTCAGGCTCCCAGGAATCTCAGGGGGGCCAACTAGCCCTTTTGTGGATACACTGGGTGAGGCTTCATCTTAGACGCCAGAGCCTCTGGCGATTGTCGCAGAGGAGCTCAAGAGTAACAGTGAGTAGCACAGGGCAGGTGAGCCCAGCAGGCCCTCTAGTCTGATCCCTGATGAATGGCCCAGGACTCCTATTCTGACTGTGTGTGTGTGTGTGTGTGTGTGTGTGTGTGTGTGTGTGTGTGTTTGTACTGATGGGAACTGTCCCATTGTGCTTTGACTCTAGTGTATTGGCACAAGTCATTTTTCTGTTTGTCACCATTTCCATTTTGAACCCACCATTCTTGGTCCCAACCCAGGGTGAAAATGATCAGAACACGGAGGAGCCCTTCAGGGTTCAGAGCCTTGAACCTTACAGGCAGGACCAGCTTAGGAATGAGCTCCTGCCTGTCATTTGTGGGAGGAACCTACATTTCAGCAGCAACATGGGGTTAATCTCCTGGGATTTCATCCCCACCCAGCAGGTGCTGGATCTCTTGTTCCCAAAACAGCCACCTTCTTCAGTCTTTACTCCTGGTGCCACTCCACATCCTCCAAGGGGACAAGAACCTCAGGTTCTGGATGGATGTTGTAGAATGCCCACAGAGCCAACTGCCAGGCTGGGTGGGGTGCAGTTGCTGGGCTTTGCTGATGTTGTCATCCCCCACAGTTCTTGGAACCTTCTGTGGCAGTGGCATCCAGGACCCCAGCAGCTGTGAGTAGCAGCTCCTCACTGCTTCACTCCAGCGAGCAGGTGGAAGACAGCCGCGTTGTTCACGTCCTCCTAGAGGGACAGAGCCTGAGGGAGACAAAGCGCATCCCGGTAAGCCCGACAGCAGGGCTGCCTCCTGGGTGTCCACACAGTGGAAGGCAGGAGACACAGCCAACCCCAGGGCTATGGTGGGAAATAAAGAAGAGAGAGGTCCGTCTTAAGGGCTTGACCTGAGGAGGGAGAGCATCAGCATGCCCAGCTTCAGTGGTGAGTGGGCCTGTGTATTGTGGGTTTTGCAGGCCAGAAGTGCAGACGGAAGTGCTGTGGACAGATGAAGGCAGAGATATGTCCAGGGTGCAGGCTGCAGTGCCTAGAACTTGGTATTCTCAATGAGTGAAGTTGGAGCAGAGGAGGTGGCAGTGACTTGTCACATGTGTAGGAGGGGATGTGTTCCTGGTGGCAGGGAAGAGAACCTCCTTAGCATGACTAGGTGTAGGAATTTGGGGTCGGGATCACCTGGGGGGTCATGCCAAAGCTTCGGAATGTTAGGCTTTGCATGTATGTAAATACGGAGCTAAAGGGGTTCTTGGCAGAATTTCTATGGATGTGCAGTAGACACGCTAATGCTGCAGGTGTCCAGCTGCAGAGGAGACATGTTCAGTGACTGCCAGTGCTGAGTCAAGTACATCATTACAACCAGACCCGCACCGAGCTTCCAGAGGCCAGGGCCTCTCAAAGCTATCATGAAGCACTCAAGTGCACACTCTTGTATCTGAGTCTGTTTTGTGTCGTGGCAGTCAGGACCCAAATTTTCAGTGCATCTGCCTCTTCCACCCACAAAGGCAGCCTGCATCCCAGATCACACTTGGTGCGCAGATCCCTGGCCCATTGCTCTCATCTCAGTGAGATGAGAGTGTGTCTGTGCATAGGCAGTTTGGTCCTTTGACATGAGTGGAATGTGGCTCCCCAGGGGGAGGGGAGATGGCAGGTACAGGCAGATATTTGTACCAGGATTGTTCTAGTAGCACATTGCAAGAACCCAGGTGGTATATGGAGGACACACTCAGGTAGCAGGATAACAAGATTGTGCCCTTGTATATGTAGCTGAGATTTCTCCTGAATGTTTGACCACAGTCTTCTGGGTAGCTCTTCTAAAAGCCATTCTCTGATGACATTTGTCCCACCCTGATCCAGGTGACCTTTCAGGAGACGGTGACAAGCCTCATCCGCAGGGCCTTGGACCAAAATTTGTTGCAGCATGAGGATGTGGACAACTTTGAGCTGCTGTATATGATGTCTGAGGATGAGAGTAAGTAGGACAATCAGACAGTGGGGAGACATGATCCACAGTGGGCTCAGGATAACTGACAGCCAAGAGAAAGTGGGCCTTGGCCCCAAAATACCAAAGTGTGATGGGCCTGGCGGAGACTCTCAGGGGTTGTGGGTGTTTTGTGGTATAATCCTTGAGTGCCACCTAACAATTCTCTCCACTTCGCTCTGCAGAAATCAAGGTCTCTGACCACTCACTCATGTGTCTGTCCATGAATCTGGGAATACAATATTTCATGGTGAGGAAACGCCCCCAGGTCAAGGGAAAGGAGGTAAACACCTACCTTATTCAAGCTGTGCATGTGCTGCCATTCCACTCCGACCTGAGGAAATAAGAAGCCTCAGCACCTGGACATATTTGCTGGAAGCCCATAGAGTCAACTGACAGTCTGGGGTGGCTTTCTGTTTCTGGGTTTGCTGATGTTCCATCCCCCACAGTTCTCAGAATCAACCTGCAAGTCCTCCAGGCCGCTTTCCCACAAGCAGGTGGGAGACACCTGCTTAATTCGTTTCCACTTAGAAACACAAAGTCCAGAGATGGCCAAGAGTGTTCTGGTAAGCCTGGGAGCAGGGGTGTCCCGTGGTGCTTTCACCTGGGTGGGGAGCAGACACTGGTCCAATACCATGGACTACTCATGCCCTCTTGAATTTGGAGCTTCTGGATGATCAGGAGGATAGATGGGAATCAAGAAGGGAGAGGTCAGTTTGAAGGGCTGGAGCTGAGATGAGCGAGTGCAGCAGCTTGTCCACTGCCATGTCTGAGGGAGTCTGTGTGTCAGGTGGCAGCATGCAGTCCAGAAGGGCAGGGACAGGTATGGGTGACAGATGAGAATAGGACAGGAACTAGGTTGCAGGTTCCCTTGTATGGGATGCTGACGTCTATGGAGGAGGACAGCAGTGTGAGGTTCTCCATGTTCCTTGAACAAGGAGCTGAGAGAGTCTCTCTGCAGAGTCGATATGGATGTGGAGCAAGCACACTAAATGTCCAGGTAACCCAATGACCACCCTTGCCGGATGAGGTGCCCTCCTACATCCCAGCCAGCACTGAGCCTCTGGAGGCCAGGAGCTCTCGTGGCTATCTTTCAGCTCTCCTGTGTGTGGTCATGTTCCTGGGTCTGTTTTTGGCCCTGGCAATCCAGACCAAAGCCTCTAGGTTTTGTGCCTAGGCCATTCCCAATGCCGCCTGCATCCTCGGGCAGACCTGGGATCTTGGAGGCTATTGTCCCATTCCTCCCAACTTGTGGGATGAGATTGCATCTGTATGCAGGTAGTGGGGTCCTTTCACTCCGAGAGGAGTGCAGCTCCACAAAGAGCAATGGCAGGCCCAGGAAGTCCTATGTACAAGGATTGGGCTAGTAGCCTGTGGGAAGAGCCCACACGATGAGCAGGAGGTCAGCCTCGGGTAGTAGGGTCATGGATGTTGCCCTTGTATTTAGAGTGGAGGTGCCTCCAGAATGCCCCTGCCCACTGTCCTTGAGTAGTCACTTCAAGGCCCATTTCCTGAAGGCCTGTCTCCCATGCTGCTCCAGGTGACCTGCCACGATAGGGCTCCTGTCGTCATCCGCAGCGCCCTCGACCTACACTTCCTTACTGAGGAGAATCCAGAGGATTATGAGCTGGGCCAAATCATCTCTCGCCGTCAGAGTAAGTGAGACAATCAGATAGCAGAGAGCAAGGGTCAGGATGTGGACTCAGGTCAACTCTTAGCAACAAAGACTAGTCTCTGACCCCCAAGAACACTCCAACAGGTGTGTTGGGTTCGT
This sequence comes from Urocitellus parryii, assembly GCF_045843805.1. NCBI lineage: Eukaryota > Metazoa > Chordata > Mammalia > Rodentia > Sciuridae > Urocitellus > Urocitellus parryii. The sequence goes on from NC_135548.1 coordinate 41,081,099, forward strand.
GCACAAAGCCAACTGCACTTCTGCTGGTGGAAGGTCTTGAGGTCCAATGGTATACCCCGGTGGATATTGCGGCTCCCCACCAGGTGCCCTCCCCTGGACATGAACAGGCATCCAAAGCTGACATCTTTGAGGAGTGAGGAGGAAAGCCTCTCTCCAGGAGCAGTATGTTTTCATGGTCTGGGATAGGAGTGGTTTCAAAGGAACATGGGAATGCATGGGCTAAAGAGGGAACTGGCATTTTGTGGACTGAAGCAGTACTATTGAAAGCCTTCTGTGTGACCAAAAAACCACTGCCTGGGCAGAGCATTGCCAGGATTCTAGCAAGCAGTAACAGGATGAAATTGGGAAGAAAACACAGCCTGGGAGACAGCCTGAATCATCTGTTTTTGCATAAATTCCATGGTCTTACGCACCTGAGTCCACTAGGCAAGGAGTGATCACAATAGCCAGGTTGTGATCCCTAACTAAAGTCAGATGAGGGCTTCCTGAGCACGTAGCCACAGAGCTCATCTGATAATAATGCCAGCGCTTTTTCGTTGGTTGGTTGGTTGGTTTTTGTGAGCCAAACACCACAGCAGCCATTATCCCAGCCTATGTACCCTGAAGACCACCATCCCTATGAGTTCTAGGATCACTTGTCTCCTATCTTAACCTACTGTTAGGTTAGTAGAGTCTATGGAAGAGGAAGTCTGTCTGGGGCCTTGGTAGCCTAAGAAATTCATAGCAGAGATCTCCACATCCAACCCAGAAGGGATGGAGAACAGGCTCTAGGTTAGAGGAGGGCGACAGGAAACACATGTTCAGAGGAAGGAGAAGCGGCTGTTGTATTCCCCCACTCGGGGTCATGGCACCACTGGGCCATACGCCATGTTGGAGGGAAGCAGTCCCTTTGCTGGTCTTTGGAACCATTGTTCTCAGTAGGGCAGTATTTGGAATGTGGCCTCCATTCTCAGAAGCCTGGTTCACATGGAGGCGGGCTCCACCAACGCAGAAGCATGGCTCTAACGTGGTATCCGTGCTGGTCAGCCTGTCCTCACTGTGGCCATACTTGAGGAAAATAACTCAGAGGAGGAATCCTAGGCCTTTTTTCTCTGGGTTTCATAGCTTTCTCTTTGGTTGTGCACTGAGGCTGTCCATAAAGCTCTAGTGTATGGCAGTGGAGAGCTCCTCAGCCCTTGCCACAAAGGCATAGACTGGGAGAGAGAGAACGAGGCTGGCAGAGAGGGAGAGAGAGAAAGATGGAGAGGGAGGACCTCTCCTTGGAGAATGAGGATTCAGTGGAGCCAACAGGAACAAGGTACTGTTGCCCAGGGCACAACCCTGTTTAGGTCTTACTCCAACCATGCTCAACCTTTCTTCCAGTCCCTCCCACCCCCCAGTAGTGTATTCATCTTGAATGAGAATTTCATGTTGACATCAGAGCACTCACCATCCAATGCTTCCCTCCAAACCCACCTATGAAGATGGCTCATGTGGGGACTGAATCTTCGGCACAGGAGCCTTTTGTGGGAGATTTCAGATGAAAACCCTAGTGGTGTGCTTTGGCAGATGCAAGAGGACCTGAGATATTCTGGAGTCCAAAGCCTTCGGTAGGAACAGACATTAGGTCTGTTGAAGTGCTCTGCCTAGTTCTTCCTCAGGGAGGACTGTGGAGGCTGTCTTTGTTGGTATTGGTGCTGAATTGGAGAGCTCTCAGGTGTGTGGCTCTGGCCTTTTCTGGCACAGGCTCTCAGATGTTGGCGTGTCCTAGGGAGCACCTCCTGAGTGCCACCTTCTTTTTGTACACCCCTCTCTCCCCAGAGCTGAGGATTCCAGCAGAGGCCAACGTATTTTATGCCAAGAATCCTCACAAAAAATCCAACTTTGTGCTGAGGAAAAGGAGCCTCTCCTAAAAGAATGATGGGTGGATCGAGCCTCAACCTCCCTCTCGTCCTGCAAAGAAGGCTCCTGCCCTCCTGAGGATGCTTGCAAAACCATTCTGTTGCTGTGTGCCTGGGCGGGGCTGAGGCAGCCCAGGAATATTTACATTGATTACTATTTTCTTCAAAGTTTGAATCTATAGTTTGCCATTGTCCTTGACCTTGTTTAGTAACACAGTTGTTACTCTATCCTGTATTTGTTGTTTCCATTAATATATTATTATTATTTTAAAATATATATGTTTTTGTTACCTGATCTACTGTGATGATTTGAGTATACTAAATGTAGCAGTCATTCCTAAAGGACACATCCAAACCAACAGGAAGGAATGTTTCATTCTATCAGCAAGAACTTTGGTTTTTAGGAGTTTGGCAGATGGCATTATCTGAGTCAGTTTTCCAATGGGGGCAATGAAGTATCAGCTGTGATGGTACAAACACAAACAAAGACACACAAACACACACAAGAGCACACACACTCACTGAGAGATAGATAGACAGATGGAGTTGGTCTCTGCTGAAATACTTTGGAGACATGGTTCTGATTTCTCCCCTTTTGGAGTATTTTCAATTGCACAAGGTGTCTTGCAAATGAACCCATGTCTGAGGAAGACATGCATGTGTACTTCACATGCCACTTTTCACATAGCAGGAAGGTCATGTAATATTTTTCATGCAGCTGTCTTTTGACTGTGAACCATCCCATGAGGTCAGCTGTGGAATTTTCAACTTGTAGCATCACAATGGGGATCCACTCTTTGGATTTGGGGATATTTCCGATTTTCTTGATTCAGATTGGAATGATATATATATTAGTTTTTGATGAAAATTCTGCATTTTATGGTAATGAATGTCGTGCATCTAGGAATCTGTAGAGTGCAGACAATGAATGGATGCCTACTGTTGTCTGGACTGGTCTGAAAAGTCCTGTAGCATCTGAGCATGTGTGAGGGCTGTACAGGTCTTGCCAAAAGTCCAGGTCAGATGATCCTGCACAAAGCTGAACTCCTAGTGGTCTCCACAACAGTGTAAGGGCCAAGGAGGAACTCACTTCCACACAGAAGTTGGGAAGCTACCTTATGAAGGTGATCATAGATACGGGATTATTAATATATCCAGGTTGGCATCTATTATTTTTTTAGCTTTTGACTTTCGCAGCTGTGGGCATCTTGACAACCATCAACTCCCTGTAAGCACAGACAACTCTATAAGAACCTGAGGATAAATTTCCCTGTGCATGTCCCCTTGTGAAACTGCTTAAGCACCACCTGGTTTACACACAGGTGGAATTTCTAGGTCAAAGTGTGCATGTTTACTTCTTTGACTAAGCAGTGCCAGGTGGCTCTTCTGCATAGCTCTACCTGTGGCCAGGATTGTATTATCTAGCTTTCTAACTTTTGCAGGTTGAGTAGATACATAGTGGGAGCACACTGTTTTTGTTGGTATTTTTCTTGGTATCTATTCTGATGCTTTTCACTGGGGGATTTTTTCCTGTGAAAATGGGCTTCCTCTACTTGACCTTATTTTCTTCTTTTTAAAATTTTTTCAATGTGACTTTTTAATTTTAGTTTTATTAAAGACATTGCCCCTTGCTTGCATAGTCTATATCTAAAGCACTAGTCCTTGCTCCAAGGCCCAGCTTGCTCTCAGCTGCCCCAGGAGGGGAACAGTCTTTGGCGGTAGACAAGAGACGCCCCTGCAGGGGGCACAAGTGCTTTGGCCCTCTGGTGTCTTGCCAGCAGTGCTTCTCATGCTCACAGAGGGTTTCAGACACTGAGTCAATGGTCCAGGTGGTCTTTTGTTCAGTCTGATCTCAAATTGAGCTCCTCTGAGAGGTCATATTGAAGTCCTTGTGTGTACCTGACCCATCATTTTAAACAATATTCCAAGTTCACTTTTTGTGTGTACGTGGGTTCTGGGGATTGAACCCAGGGCCTTGAGCCTGTGAGGCAAGTGACCTACCTGAGCTACACCCTCAGAGACCCCTGTAAAAGTATTTCCCCTTTGCCTCGGGGTCTAAGTTGCCAAGGCTGACCTCAAACGTTCCTCTTGCCTCAGCCTCCCTGGTGGCTGGCATGACAGGCATGCACCTGGGACTGTCACACTCGAGCCTGTGATGGGAACTCATGTGCATCTGTCCAGGGCTGAGCATGGTTAGGCAGAGCTGTGCTCCAGGCTCCCTGCAGGGCTGTGGAGGCTTCTGCTGCCCAGCAGCCCTGGTGCCATGGCCAGGGCTCCTCCCAGCCGAGGGCAGGCAGCTGCCCATTGCTGTAGGCTGACCTTATTTTCTTCTTATGGCACTCGTCCGTTCTCTGGAGTATGTTGTATGGTTTGTCCATTAGGAGTCTAACAGGTCCTCTAGAACCTTCAAACAATTAGTAAAATTCCTGAACAGTAAGTGAGCGCGCACAGAAATTGGGCTAATATTTTGGGAAGAACAATGTTGGATGATATATTCATGGCTTGAATATATCATCCAACATGAAGTTATATTTTATTACTTACAAAATAATAAAATAATGAAGCAATACCATGGGCTGAGCTAAAATAGATCCTTAGGATCTTAGGCATTCTGTAATAAATCTGTGTCACTTGAAGTATAGAGTTGATCGACTCTGAGTAATGAAACAGAAGTAAAGGTATCAAAACCAATGATCATCTGTTTCCAATTTTCTGTGATTTGGTTCAAGTGGTAAAGTGGTGATATTTATTAATAATGGATCGAATAGGTTCATAATTGTTTTAGAGTACAATTAGATGCCTTCAAACTTTAGGCTACATGGGCACATTTGAGAACGGTTCCAGCCATTCTCTCATCCTTTGGGTCATTCCCCTCCTATGTCCTGTGAGACATTTTCTATGTGAGGCTTTAAGAAGAAGAAGAGAATATTCTGTAAAGAAAACCTTGTGATCTGTGCAGTATGAAGTTGAATGGATTCATTCAGAAATCAGAAATTCTATTGAAAGATATTTATTGGCATGAGCCAAATAAAACCTATTTTTAGGCATCCTGGTGAAGACAAGGTTTTATCTTTATGTCTCATTTTCTATGTTTTGTTGTTGTTGTTGTTGTTAGAATGAAATTCATATGTTGCCAGACCATTCTATCAGATGTGTAACTAGATGCCATTTAAATTACCCACTTTTACATGGTAGACAGTTTTTAATGAACACTGCCTGTCTGCACCTTTTTTAAAAACAGGACTGGGATCAGAAGCCCAAATACCAATGGTTAGCTGGAGCATATTTTTCATTTGGCCTATCTGTCAGTATTCCCTGAGGTCATCTGTGCAATCAGCTTCGTTACTCCTGCTCCCTCACTGGATTTCATGGAAACCATATGCTATGTATGAATCAGGGACACCAATCCCACAACATAGCATTCTTGGAATATCCAAAGTCCCACTTTTCACTTCGCCATGCCTGAGATCAGCAGTAATATTTATCAGCAAATGTGAGATTTTCAAAGATCCAATTCTATGTGCTCCTTTCTCATAGAGCCTTAGGCAGGGATATAGCATACATAAATATTAAGTAAAGTCCATAGTTTTTAAAATGTCATCCATTGAATAGTTGACACATGTCTGAGATACTTTTTATTTTGGAGGAGGTATTATTTAATAGGGAATTCCAACAGCTACCTAATAGTGAAATGAGAAGTCTTGCATCCATTTTATTTTGTTTCTGATGATTTTTATGAGTAAGGGTAAGATACTTCCTTGTTCTGATGCAGATGTTGCCCACTTTTGTGAATGGATGCGGGGTGTCACCTACTACTTGCATATCTGCATATTGGGCTTGACACTGCTATCGTACTTGGTAGTTGGCAAAAAGTCAATACTGAAGTTAAGCTCTTGTGTTCTAGCAGCAGAGCTGAAGATCCTTGATGTGCCACCTTCTGCAATCCATGCTGCTCTCTTCATGTTCCTTATTGACTTCCTGGTGATGAGCATCATGGTCTCCTGGTCTTGAGAATGGCCAAGCATTGCTCTGTGAATGTGGAAGATGGGCATGTGGAAGGCTCCAGGGAGGAGGGATCATTGAACATGTACTCGAATCCATGTGCCTGTTGAATGACCTGTTTTTTTTATTTTTGGGTTTTAAGGGAGACACTGCCCTAAAACACTTCTGTGCAGCTGGGGATGCAGGCTTCTGCTTCACCTTGCAGGAAGCATTAACGAATCCTTTCCAGAAGACATGAGAAGAGAGAAGTGAGCCTCTGGTATCATGCAGGTTCCTTGCATTGCCCATGGGCTAGAAGAGAGAAGAGTTGCTTCATGAGATTTGATCCCCTTTTTCCTGAAAAGTTCCACACAGAGGTGAGTCCCCAGCATGTTTAGAAATCATTTCAGACACCTTTCTGGACGGAATTGAATCAGAGCCCCTGATGATGTGGAAGAGCTAAAAATGGGTTTGCTATGAATTTTCTATTTCATTCATCAGGGCCTGAGTCAAGTCAGTCATTGTGCTGTCAACACATGAGCTGCTGGTCAAATGTGAGGAAGTGGTCTTGCTTTATGAAAACACCACCCTGATTCAGTGAGCCAGAGGCAGCCTGCAGTCCCTGTTTTCCTGTAAAGGCAGATTGCTGTGGATGGCCTCTGGCCTCGTCATGCAGCCCTGCTCAGAGTAGGGGATTGAGGGACCAGGCAGATCCCTAGTTCCTTTTGACCTTTATTGCCATTGGGCCACCCCAGGGTCCTTGGACTCTACCTGGTCTTCTGGCCTGGGTCAGGGGATGTGAGGTTTGGAATCCCCCTCTGTGGCAGGATCCCAGCCCCCCAGCCACTTGAGGTCAGCACATCCTTCCCTAATTGTGTTAGAGTTGGAGACTTCTCCCACCCATCCTCATCCATGCTCATCCCACATTTTGTAGCTTGGCACCTGAGGACCTTTATTCATTGACTTAGTTGTTAGTGATGATGGTTACTAAGACTAAGTGACTCTTTCAAGTCACATCCCTTGCATGGTAGGGCTAGAGCATGGATCTTCCTAATTGATTTCATGGGACTCTCTCATGGAAACTGTGACTGCTTCCTAAACACACACTCTACATTTGGAGTGTCAAAATTCTTGCCACTGCCTCCTTGGCAAGTGTATCTTGTCTTCTACGTGGGAATTTCACAAATATTTTCCTTTGGTTTGTGGAGGTCATGCAGAAGGGATTTCATTTGAAATAGCCCAAACAAGAAATACCAGTTGTCTTTTTCGCACATGGATGTGTGTAGTGAACACCCCTTTCTGTGTGCTTGCATGAGTTACTCCTTTGAATTTGTTGAAGAATGGTTGGCTGGGGAGCAAGTTAACGAGAGATGGATATCAATGGTTGTCAAGTATTCTGACGTGAAGAATGTATTGAGGATGTGAAGGCTTTTCTAGCCAGTTCCTATGGCTCAGTCAGGGATCAGTCAGAGGATTCTGTCTGGTAGACTCTTTGGCACAGATGTCAAAGTGGCCTGGTCTTACCCTGTCCAGGACTGAATGCTGAGCTTGAGTGGGAGCTTCTTGTCATTTCAAGCATTTCCATGAGTCTGTCCTCTGTTCTCTTGTATCCAAGTGGTTTCTAATAGGAAAGCAGAACAAAAATTGAAAGTATGGTGATTGATTATTTTTACCAATGTTATTTCAATCCACTTTGTTTAATACGAAATTACCTTTATGCTAGTAAGATTTCATATGTGAGGAAATAATGAAAATATTGGGGTTAGGGGATGAGAATATGCAAATCAAACATTTTTGAGCACCAAGACCCGTTTTTTGTTTTTGTTTTTGTTTTTTTTTTTTAACTTAAATAATATTAAGTGCCAGAGGACCACCGCTGCCATTCAGCCTCAACAACCTCCAGGTCCAGCCTCCAGGTGGCCCATTTCACCAGGGTGTGTGGGACCACACTGTCCTGGGATGAGAGAACAGTACCCACGGATGTTGACATCTCACAGAGTAGATATTGCCAGTGACAGTAGGGAGCTATTGGCACATGAGGAAGGGAAGAGCTCTCAGGATGGGAAGAGGGGGCCGCTTCGAGACTCATTGGGTATGGCACGAGGCTGCTGGGTGTGGTGTTGGCCTGGGCCCACTGAGTGGGGCAGATCCGTGGTCTGTGTTTCTGTACCCTCCTCTGTAGCCTGTGTTGGCAGCAGATCAGGGAATTGCGATCAGAAGTGCTCCCAGTAACACAGGCACCAGCCCCCAGAGTGTGTGCCTATCCGTTTCCCCACCTGGCCTGACTTAGTGCCTGTCTTGCCTCAGGGCTGAGACCCTACAATCTCTGATGAGGGTGTCTGTGGTCCAGATCCAACCTGCATGGCCAACATGCTCAGACCTTCAGCTGGGTCCTAGGCTGCTGCAACCAAACTCTGTTAACTGGGTGGCCGACAACAGAGGAAGTGTCTTCCGTTGAGCTCCAGAGGCTCAACACAGTAGGTGTTGGGCTGTCCCAGTGCCATAACCCCTCCCAGGTTTCAAGGGGACTGTCTCCCCAACTCTCCCAGCCCTTGCCCACTCTCCTATTGCTGCCCACGATCTGTGGTTCCCATATGGGCATCCCGCCCTGGCTCCAACCTCACATATCCGGTATCCCCCAGTCTCCCTAGTATCTGGGTCCAGACTCTCCTCTTCCTACAAGAATATCAGATATTGGATTTGGTCCCAGTTGATGCTGTGTTCCATCATGTGAGCTCTTAGCTTCATCACTGTGCAAAGACTCTTTTCCCACACAAGTTCGCACGGCTTTTGGCTGGCTAAGAATTTTCAGGCGACACTTTTCTAATGAGTACACTTTCCTTCCTTCCGATCTCCCACCAGTGAGCATTCCTCGCACCCTTGTCCTAGTTCCTTTATGGCAGTTTCCCTCCTTATGGCTGAGAGGACCTAGTGACCCCTGAATTCACACGTTCTCCTTAATCACCAACACACTGCAGAATTCTCCAGGGGGCCATATATGCTCCTGGAAGTTGGGGTTGGAAATAGTTCTCCATCCATTAATCACTCCCTCACTCACTAATGTCCTTGTGTCCTTGAGAAAGGCTCTCCCTTTCCTGGTTTTCCTGAATAGAAATCCTCTTGCCTCTTGGGTGAATAGGGTTATGGGTTGTGCAGAGGGTGTTGGTCCACTGAGCATCTTAGAGACTCTCCTTTATGGAGCCTAATGATCCTCACTGGGGAATGAGGCCAGGGTCCTAACTGTGGTTAGTTAGAGAGGGAAAGAAGGACGAGGGAAACTCAGATGTCCCTTCATGGCCCCTGGAGTTAGAGGACTTACCGCTTTGCACCTGGGATCAGGAGACCTCATTTCCTCGAGGACACGCACACTCAGACGTTAATCTTGAGTGTGGGTTCCTTTCTGGGGTCCAGGGCTGTTGTTAGCCACCAGGAATGACAGTGCTCTCCATGCTGAGTGGAGCCATTTTTGCCAGGAAAGAGAGCCCATGGTCACGCCTTGTGCAAAGCATCCCACGCCAGGGCCTCCCATGCCTACATTCCTGTCCTGAAAGGAAGCCACTCAGAGGCAAGGTGGGTCCAACCACCTCCCATGTGTTCACTCATCACTGTGTTCCAGCAGTCACCCCAGTGAACAGTCCTGATGGGATTGGATGTGGCTCAGAATGTCACCCTCATGAGCTCTACCCTGCCACAGCTGCAGTTCTGCAGTGGGAGAAACTCAAAACCTCAAAACACATGCACATGAAAGAAAAGAGCAAGAGCCAGAGCCCAAACAGGCCAGGTGTGGCAAAGACAGCTGGAGTGCCTAGGTTGGGACTCAGAATTATGTCAGTGGGGTGGCATTGCTGCTGGCACCAGCATGATAACCGAGAGCCAGCCTGCTCATTTTGGGGAGCAGTGTGTTGGGGAAGGCAGCAGAAATTGAGAGGCAGGATTGAGTTTGGCCCTAGGAGGAGGTTGGGTAAGAGGCCAGTGTGGGTTGGAGAGCCTGGGCAGATAGACAGAGGCCAGGGCACACCCCAAAGCCTGGAGACTGCACTTGATGTCCAGGGTTGTGAAACACCACTTCCCCTCTTACTCACAACTGAGAGCAAGGGGCATTGATGAGTTCAGTTTGTGTGCGGCTGCATCCAAGGTGGCTCGGCTAGGAACCTCTGTTTCCTTGACTCAGGAGGCTGGGAGTCCAGGCTCCACTGAGGCTCGGCTGGGAGGATCGGAGTCTGAGTTTATGCCTGTGTTCCCTGTAGGATCCATGTTGGCTGAGCCTCAGTGTTTTTGTAATGAGAGGATGGGTGACCGTCATGTCTTTATCACAGGACACACTTGCTAAATGGATTTGTTTGCTCTGAGGAGGAAAGAGAGAGGGGGGAGTGGTGCTGGAGACAGGGATGCAGACAGGGGTCATGGACTTGGCATAACTCAGTCTTGGAGGTGATATCCCATCACCTGTACCCACTTCAATTCCCATGAATCCAGAGGCTGAGCCCCCTTGAGGTGAGGGGTGAACCGGTTCTGGGCAGCAGGATGCTGTGGTACCTCGGAGTCTCTGTGAGACCCCAACACTAGACACACTTGGCCCTTTTGAAATCTTAGGAGAAGCCTTGGGAAGTTGTATGGCAGAGGGGAGCAGCCTCTGCATCTCAGTCCCCTCCAACTTGCCATGGTGTAGAGAGGGAACTGCAGCCACGATGGGACGGACATTGGCCATGTCCCTGTGTGGGACACAGGCCTGATTGAGTTAGGGTGCATTCTTTGTCTCTCCCTTTCTTGTGATTATCCCATCTCTACATTTGTGCTTTAGCCACCTGTGAGTCCCATCTCTGGTTTCAGAGAGAACAGAGGGTGTTATGGGCCAATAGACACAATAAACCCTAGAGATTAGATGCTACCCTACTTTCCAGAAAAGACTGGGCACACCATGAGTTGCACAATGATGGGACCAGGGTCCAAAAGCTGCTGAGAGGGAAGGACTGGTTGTGAATGCATTTTTGAAGGCTCCAAGCTGGAACTCTAGTGGCACCAAGCAGGGCAGATGCTGGTGGGGATGTTTGGGTAGTTGTTGGTGAACACCTGCGCACCTGAGATGGGTAGGCATGGAGGAGAAATCGGCAGCCCATAGGGCTGTTGAAAGTGGTCTTATGTGAAAAGAGGCTCAGGTATGGGCACAGGAAATGACATCATTGCCTTGACAATGGATCAAACAGAACATGGAACCCTGGTATCCAGGCACCCACTTCACTGACCAAGCCATCCGAGCTCACTTGGTTGGAGCCACTGGAGGGAGAAGGATGTTCTCCTGTGGTTGCAGACAATGCCGAGCCTCAGGCTCCCAGGAATCTCAGGGGGGCCAACTAGCCCTTTTGTGGATACACTGGGTGAGGCTTCATCTTAGACGCCAGAGCCTCTGGCGATTGTCGCAGAGGAGCTCAAGAGTAACAGTGAGTAGCACAGGGCAGGTGAGCCCAGCAGGCCCTCTAGTCTGATCCCTGATGAATGGCCCAGGACTCCTATTCTGACTCTGTGTGTGTGTGTGTGTGTGTGTGTGTGTGTGTGTGTGTGTGTTTGTACTGATGGGAACTGTCCCATTGTGCTTTGACTCTAGTGTATTGGCACAAGTCATTTTTCTGTTTGTCACCATTTCCATTTTGAACCCACCATTCTTGGTCCCAACCCAGGGTGAAAATGATCAGAACACGGAGGAGCCCTTCAGGGTTCAGAGCCTTGAACCTTACGGGCAGGACCAGCTTAGGAATGAGCTCCTGCCTGTCATTTGTGGGAGGAACCTACATTTCAGCAGCAACATGGGGTTAATCTCCTGGGATTTCATCCCCACCCAGCAGGTGCTGGATCTCTTGTTCCCAAAACAGCCACCTTCTTCAGTCTTTACTCCTGGTGCCACTCCACATCCTCCAAGGGGACAAGAACCTCAGGTTCTGGATGGATGTTGTAGAATGCCCACAGAGCCAACTGCCAGGCTGGGTGGGGTGCAGTTGCTGGGCTTTGCTGATGTTGTCATCCCCCACAGTTCTTGGAACCTTCTGTGGCAGTGGCATCCAGGACCCCAGCAGCTGTGAGTAGCAGCTCCTCACTGCTTCACTCCAGCGAGCAGGTGGAAGACAGCCGCGTTGTTCACGTCCTCCTAGAGGGACAGAGCCTGAGGGAGACAAAGCGCATCCCGGTAAGCCCGACAGCAGGGCTGCCTCCTGGGTGTCCACACAGTGGAAGGCAGGAGACACAGCCAACCCCAGGGCTATGGTGGGAAATAAAGAAGAGAGAGGTCCGTCTTAAGGGCTTGACCTGAGGAGGGAGAGCATCAGCATGCACAGCTTCAGTGGTGAGTGGGCCTGTGTATTGTGGGTTTTGCAGGCCAGAAGTGCAGACGGAAGTGCTGTGGACAGATGAAGGCAGAGATATGTCCAGGGTGCAGGCTGCAGTGCCTAGAACTTGGTATTCTCAATGAGTGAAGTTGGAGCAGAGGAGGTGGCAGTGACTTGTCACATGTGTAGGAGGGGATGTGTTCCTGGTGGCAGGGAAGAGATCCTCCTTAGCATGACTAGGTGTAGGAATTTGGGGTCGGGATCACCTGGGGGGTCATGCCAAAGCTTCGGAATGTTAGGCTTTGCATGTATGTAAATACGGAGCTAAAGGGGTTCTTGGCAGAATTTCTATGGATGTGCAGTAGACACGCTCATGCTGCAGGTGTCCAGCTGCAGAGGAGACATGTTCAGTGACTGCCAGTGCTGAGTCAAGTACATCATGACAACCAGACCCGCACCGAGCTTCCAGAGGCCAGGGCCTCTCAAAGCTATCATGAAGCACTCAAGTGCACACTCTTGTATCTGAGTCTGTTTTGTGTCGTGGCAGTCAGGACCCAAATTTTCAGTGCATCTGCCTCTTCCACCCACAAAGGCAGCCTGCATCCCAGATCACACTTGGTGCGCAGATCCCTGGCCCATTGCTCTCATCTCAGTGAGATGAGAGTGTGTCTGTGCATAGGCAGTTTGGTCCTTTGACATGAGTGGAATGTGGCTCCCCAGGGGGAGGGGAGATGGCAGGTACAGGCAGATATTTGTACCAGGATTGTTCTAGTAGCACATTGCAAGAACCCAGGTGGTATATGGAGGACACACTCAGGTAGCAGGATAACAAGATTGTGCCCTTATATATGTAGCTGAGATTTCTCCTGAATGTTTGACCACAGTCTTCTGGGTAGCTCTTCTAAAAGCCATTCTCTGATGACATTTGTCCCACCCTGATCCAGGTGACCTTTCAGGAGACGGTGACAAGCCTCATCCGCGGGGCCTTGGACCAAAATTTGTTGCAGCATGAGGATGTGGACAACTTTGAGCTGCTGTATATGATGTCTGAGGATGAGAGTAAGTAGGACAATCAGACAGTGGGGAGACATGATCCACAGTGGGCTCAGGATAACTGACAGCCAAGAGAAAGTGGGCCTTGGCCCCAAAATACCAAAGTGTGATGGGCCTGGCGGAGACTCTCAGGGGTTGTGGGTGTTTTGTGGTATAATCCTTGAGTGCCACCTAACAATTCTCTCCACTTCGCTCTGCAGAAATCAAGGTCTCTGACCACTCACTCGTGTGTCTGTCCATGAATCTGGGAATACAATATTTCATGGTGAGGAAACGCCCCCAGGTCAAGGGAAAGGAGGTAAACACCTACCTTATTCAAGCTGTGCATGTGCTGCCATTCCACTCCGACCTGAGGAAATAAGAAGCCTCAGCACCTGGACATATTTGCTGGAAGCCCATAGAGCCAACTGACAGTCTGGGGTGGCTTTCTGTTTCTGGGTTTGCTGATGTTCCATCCCCCACAGTTCTCAGAATCAACCTGCAAGTCCTCCAGGCCGCTTTCCCACAAGCAGGTGGGAGACACCTGCTTAATTCGTGTCCACTTAGAAACACAAAGTCCAGAGATGGCCAAGAGTGTTCTGGTAAGCCTGGGAGCAGGGGTGTCCCGTGGTGCTTACACCTGGGTGGGGAGCAGACACTGGTCCAATACCATGGACTACTCATGCCCTCTTGAATTTGGAGCTTCTGGATGATCAGGAGGATAGATGGGAATCAAGAAGGGAGAGGTCAGTGTGAAGGGCTGGAGCTGAGATGAGCGAGTGCAGCAGCTTGTCCACTGCCATGTCTGAGGGAGTCTGTGTGTCAGGTGGCAGCATGCAGTCCAGAAGGGCAGGGACAGGTATGGGTGACAGATGAGAATAGGACAGGAACTAGGTTGCAGGTTCCCTTGTATGGGATGCTGACGTCTATGGAGGAGGACAGCAGTGTGAGGTTCTCCATGTTCCTTGAACAAGGAGCTGAGAGAGTCTCTCTGCAGAGTCGATATGGATGTGGAGCAAGCACACTAAATGTCCAGGTAACCCAATGACCACCCTTTCCGGATGAGGTGCCCTCCTATATCCCAGCCAGCACTGAGCCTCTGGAGGCCAGGAGCTCTCGTGGCTATCTTTCAGCTCTCCTGTGTGTGGTCATGTTCCTGGGTCTGTTTTTGGCCCTGGCAATCCAGACCAAAGCCTCTAGGTTTTGTGCCTAGGCCATTCCCAATGCCGCCTGCATCCTCGGGCAGACCTGGGATCTTGGAGGCTATTGTCCCATTCCTCCCAACTTGTGGGATGAGATTGCATCTGTATGCAGGTAGTGGGGTCCTTTCACTCCGAGAGGAGTGCAGCTCCACAAAGAGCAATGGCAGGCCCAGGAAGTCCTATGTACAAGGATTGGGCTAGTAGCCTGTGGGAAGAGCCCACACGATGAGCAGGAGGTCAGCCTCGGGTAGTAGGGTCATGGATGTTGCCATTGTATTTAGAGTGGATGTGCCTCCAGAATGCCCCTGCCCACTGTCCTTGAGTAGTCACTTCAAGGCCCATTTCCTGAAGGCCTGTCTCCCATGCTGCTCCAGGTGACCTGCCACGATAGGGCTCCTGTCGTCATCCGCAGCGCCCTCGACCTACACTTCCTTACTGAGGAGAATCCAGAGGATTATGAGCTGGGCCAAATCATCTCTCGCCGTCAGAGTAAGTGAGACAATCAGATAGCAGAGAGCAAGGGTCAGGATGTGGACTCAGGTCAACTCTTAGCAACAAAGACTAGTCTCTGACCCCCAAGAACACTCCAACAGGTGTGTTGGGTTCGTGCACAAAGCCAACTGCACTTCTGCTGGTGGAAGGTCTTGAGGTCCAATGGTATACCCCGGTGGATATTGCTGCTCCCCACCAGGTGCCCTCCCCTGGACATGAACAGGCATCCAAAGCTGACATCTTTGAGGAGTGAGGAGGAAAGCCTCTCTCCAGGAGCAGTATGTTTTCATGGTCTGGGATAGGAGTGGTTTCAAAGGAACATGGGAATGCATGGGCTAAAGAGGGAACTGGCATTTTGTGGACTGAAGCAGTACTATTGAAAGCCTTCTGTGTGACCAAAAAACCACTGCCTGGGCAGAGCATTGCCAGGATTCTAGCAAGCAGTAACAGGATGAAATTGGGAAGAAAACACAGCCTGGGAGACAGCCTGAATCATCTGTTTTTGCATAAATTCCATGGTCTTACGCACCTGAGTCCACTAGGCAAGGAGTGATCACAATAGCCAGGTTGTGATCCCTAACTAAAGTCAGATGAGTGCTTCCTGAGCACGTAGCCACAGAGCTCATCTGATAATAATGCCAGCGCTTTTTCGTTGGTTGGTTGGTTGGTTTTTGTGAGCCAAACACCACAGCAGCCATTATCCCAGCCTATGTACCCTGAAGACCACCATCCCTATGAGTTCTAGGATCACTTGTCTCCTATCTTAACCTACTGTTAGGTTAGTAGAGTCTATGGAAGAGGAAGTCTCTCTGGGGCCTTGGTAGCCTAAGAAATTCATAGCAGAGATCTCCACATCCAACCCAGAAGGGATGGAGAACAGGCTCTAGGTTAGAGGAGGGCGACAGGAAACACATGTTCAGAGGAAGGAGAAGCGGCTGTTGTATTCCCCCACTCGGGGTCATGGCACCACTGGGCCATACACCATGTTGGAGGGAAGCAGTCCCTTTGCTGGTCTTTGGAACCATTGTTCTCAGTAGGGCAGTATTTGGAATGTGGCCTCCATTCTCAGAAGCCTGGTTCACTTGGAGGCGGGCTCCACCAACGCAGAAGCATGGCTCTAACGTGGTATCCGTGCTGGTCAGCCTGTCCTCACTGTGGCCATACTTGAGGAAAATAACTCAGAGGAGGAATCCTAGGCCTTTTTTCTCTGGGTTTCATAGCTTTCTCTTTGGTTGTGCACTGAGGCTGTCCATAAAGCTCTAGTGTGTGGCAGTGGAGAGCTCCTCAGCCCTTGCCACAAAGGCATAGACTGGGAGAGAGAGAACGAGGCTGGCAGAGAGGGAGAGAGAGAAAGATGGAGAGGGAGGACCTCTCCTTGGAGAATGAGGATTCAGTGGAGCCAACAGGAACAAGGTACTGTTGCCCAGGGCACAACCCTGTTTAGGTCTTACTCCAACCATGCTCAACCTTTCTTCCAGTCCCTCCCACCCCCCAGTAGTGTATTCATCTTGAATGAGAATTTCATGTTGACATCAGAGCACTCACCATCCAATGCTTCCCTCCAAACCCACCTATGAAGATGGCTCATGTGGGGACTGAATCTTCGGCACAGGAGCCTTTTGTGGGAGATTTCAGATGCAAACCCTAGTGGTGTGCTTTGGCAGATGCAAGAGGACCTGAGATATTCTGGAGTCCAAAGCCTTCGGTAGGAACAGACATTAGGTCTGTTGAAGTGCTCTGCCTAGTTCTTCCTCAGGGAGGACTGTGGAGGCTGTCTTTGTTGGTATTGGTGCTGAATTGGAGAGCTCTCAGGTGTGTGGCTCTGGCCTTTTCTGGCACAGGCTCTCAGATGTTGGCGTGTCCTAGGGAGCACCTCCTGAGTGCCACCTTCTTTTTGTACACCCCTCTCTCCCCAGAGCTGAGGATTCCAGCAGAGGCCAACGTATTTTATGCCAAGAATCCTCACAAAAAATCCAACTTTGTGCTGAGGAAAAGGAGCCTCTCCCAAAAGAATGATGGGTGGATCGAGCCTCAACCTCCCTCTCGTCCTGCAAAGAAGGCTCCTGCCCTCCTGAGGATGCTTGCAAAACCATTCTGTTTCTGTGTGCCTGGGCGGGGCTGAGGCAGCCCAGGAATATTTACATTGATTACTATTTTCTTCAAAGTTTGAATCTATAGTTTGCCATTGTCCTTGACCTTGTTTAGTAACACAGTTGTTACTCTATCCTGTATTTGTTGTTTCCATTAATATATTATTATTATTTTAAAATATATATGTTTTTGTTACCTGAACTACTGTGATGATTTGAGTATACTAAATGTAGCAGTGATTCCTAAAGGACACATCCAAACCAACAGGAAGGAATGTTTCATTCTATCAGCAAGAACTTTGGTTTTTAGGAGTTTGGCAGATGGCATTATCTGAGTCAGTTTTCCAATGGGGGCAATGAAGTATCAGCTATGATGGTACAAACACAAACAAAGACACACAAACACACACAAGAGCACACACACTCACTGAGAGATAGATAGACAGATGGAGTTTGTCTCTGCTGAAATACTTTGGAGACATGGTTCTGATTTCTCCCCTTTTGGAGTATTTTCAATTGCACAAGGTGTCTTGCAAATGAACCCATGTCTGAGGAAGACATGCATGTGTACTTCACATGCCACTTTTCACATAGCAGGAAGGTCATGTAATATTTTTCATGCAGCTGTCTTTTGACTGTGAACCATCCCATGAGGTCAGCTGTGGAAATTTCAACTTGTAGCATCACAATGGGGATCCACTCTTTGGATTTGGGGATATTTCCGATTTTCTTGATTCAGATTGGAATGATATATATATTAGTTTTTGATGAAAATTCTGCATTTGATGGTAATGAATGTCGTGCATCTAGGAATCTGTAGAGTGCAGACAATGAATGGATGCCTACTGTTGTCTGGACTGGTCTGAAAAGTCCTGTAGCATCTGAGCATGTGTGAGGGCTGTACAGGTCTTGCCAAAAGCCCAGGTCAGATGATCCTGCACAAAGCTGAACTCCTAGTGGTCTCCACAACAGTGTAAGGGCCAAGGAGAAACACACTTCCACACAGAAGTTGGGAAGCTACCTTATGAAGGTGATCATAGATACGGGATTATTAATATATCCAGGTTGGCATCTATTATTTTTTTAGCTTTTGACTTTCGCAGCTGTGGGCATCTTGACAACCATCAACTCCCTGTAAGCACAGACAACTCTATAAGAACCTGAGGATAAATTTCCCTGTGCATGTCCCCTTGTGAAACTGCTTAAGCACCGCCTGGTTTACACACAGGTGGAATTTCTAGGTCAAAGTGTGCATGTTTACTTCTTTGACTAAGCACTGCCAGGTGGCTCTTCTGCATAGCTCTACCTGTGGCCAGGATTGCATTATCTAGCTTTCTAACTTTTGCATGTTGAGTAGATACATAGTGGGAGCACACTGTTTTTGTTGGTATTTTTCTTGGTATCTATTCTGATGCTTTTCACTGGGGGATTTTTTCCTGTGAAAATGGGCTTCCTCTACTTGACCTTATTTTCTTCTTTTTAAAATTTTTTCAATGTGACTTTTTAATTTTAGTTTTATTAAAGACATTGCCCCTTGCTTGCATAGTCTATATCTAAAGCACTAGTCCTTGCTCCAAGGCCCAGCTTGCTCTCAGCTGCCCCAGGAGGGGAACAGTCTTTGGCGGTAGACAAGAGACACCCCTGCAGGGGGGCACAAGTGCTTTGGCCCTCTGGTGTCTTGCCAGCAGTGCTTCCCATGCTCACAGAGGGTTTCAGACACTGAGTCAATGGTCCAGGTGGTCTTTTGTTCAGTCTGATCTCAAATTGAGCTCCTCTGAGAGGTCATATTGAAGTCCTTCTGTGTACCTGACCCATCATTTTAAACAATATTCCAAGTTCACTTTTTGTGTGTACGTGGGTTCTGGGGATTGAACCCAGGGCCTTGAGCCTGTGTGGCAAGTGACCTACCTGAGCTACACCCTCAGAGACCCCTGTAAAAGTATTTCCCCTTTGCCTCGGGGTCTAAGTTGCCAAGGCTGACCTCAAACGTTCCTCTTGCCTCAGCCTCCCTGGTGGCTGGCATGACAGGCATGCACCTGGGACTGTCACACTCGAGCCTGTGATGGGAACTCATGTGCATCTGTCCAGGGCTGAGCATGGTTAGGCAGAGCTGTGCTCCAGGCTCCCTGCAGGGCTGTGGAGGCTTCTGCTGCCCAGCAGCCCTGGTGCCATGGCCAGGGCTCCTCCCAGCCGAGGGCAGGCAGCTGCCCATTGCTGTAGGCTGACCTTATTTTCTTCTTATGGCACTCGTCCGTTCTCTGGAGTATGTTGTATGGTTTGTCCATTAGGAGTCTAACAGGTCCTCTAGAACCTTCAAACAATTAGTAAAATTCCTGAACAGTAAGTGAGCACGCGCAGAAATTGGGCTAATATTTTGGGAAGAACAATGTTGGATGATATATTCATGGCTTGAATATATCATCCAACATGAAGTTATATTTTATTACTTACAAAATAATAAAATAATGAAGCAATACCATGGGCTGAGCTAAAATAGATCCTTAGGATCTTAGGCATTCTGTAATAAATCTGTGTCACTTGAAGTATAGAGTTGATCGACTCTGAGTAATGAAACAGAAGTAAATGTATCAAAGCCAATGATCATCTGTTTCCAATTTTCTGTGATTTGGTTCAAGTGGTAAAGTGGTGATATTTATTAATAATGGATCGAATAGGTTCATAATTGTTTTAGAGTACAATTAGATGCCTTCAAACTTTAGGCTACATGGGCACATTTGAGAACGGTTCCAGCCATTCTCTCATCCTTTGGGTCATTCCCCTCCTATGTCCTGTGAGACATTTTCTATGTGAGGCTTTAAGAAGAAGAAGAGAATATTCTGTAAAGAAAACCTTGTGATCTGTGCAGTATGAAGTTGAATGGATTCATTCAGAAATCAGAAATTCTATTGAAAGATATTTATTGGCATGAGCCAAATAAAACCTATTTTTAGGCATCCTGGTGAAGACAAGGTTTTATCTTTATGTCTCATTTTCTATGTTTTGTTGTTGTTGTTGTTGTTAGAATGAAATTCATATGTTGCCAGACCATTCTATCAGATGTGTAACTAGATGCCATTTAAATTACCCACTTTTACATGGTAGACAGTTTTTAATGAACACTGCCTGTCTGCACCTTTTTTAAAAACAGGACTGGGATCAGAAGCCCAAATACCAATGGTTAGCTGGAGCATATTTTTCATTTGGCCTATCTGTCAGTATTCCCTGAGGTCATCTGTGCAATCAGCTTCGTTACTCCTGCTCCCTCACTGGATTTCATAGAAACCATATGCTATGTATGAATCAGGGACACCAATCCCACAACATAGCATTCTTGGAATATCCAAAGTCCCACTTTTCACTTCGCCATGCCTGAGATCAGCAGTAATATTTATCAGCAAATGTGAGATTTTCAAAGATCCAATTCTATGTGCTCCTTTCTCATAGAGCCTTAGGCAGGGATATAGCATACATAAATATTAAGTAAAGTCCATAGTTTTTAAAATGTCATCCATTGAATAGTTGACACATGTCTGAGATACTTTTTATTTTGGAGGAGGTATTATTTAATAGGGAATTCCAACAGCTACCTAATAGTGAAATGAGAAGTCTTGCATCCATTTTATTTTGTTTCTGATGATTTTTATGAGTAAGGGTAAGATACTTCCTTGTTCTGATGCAGATGTTGCCCACTTTTGTGAATGGATGCGGGGTGTCACCTACTACTTGCATATCTGCATATTGGGCTTGACACTGCTATCGTACTTGGTAGTTGGCAAAAAGTCAATACTGAAGTTAAGCTCTTGTGTTCTAGCAGCAGAGCTGAAGATCCTTGATGTGCCACCTTCTGCAATCCATGCTGCTCTCTTCATGTTCCTTATTGACTTCCTGGTGATGAGCATCATGGTCTCCTGGTCTTGAGAATGGCCAAGCATTGCTCTGTGAATGTGGAAGATGGGCATGTGGAAGGCTCCAGGGAGGAGGGATCATTGAACATGTACTCGAATCCATGTGCCTGTTGAATGACCTGTTTTTTTATTTTTGGGTTTTAAGGGAGACACTGCCCTAAAACACTTCTGTGCAGCTGGGGATGCAGGCTTCTGCTTCACCTTGCAGGAAGCATTAACGAATCCTTTCCAGAAGACATGAGAAGAGAGAAGTGAGCCTCTGGTATCATGCAGGTTCCTTGCATTGCCCATGGGCTAGAAGAGAGAAGAGTTGCTTCATGAGATTTGATCCCCTTTTTCCTGAAAAGTTCCACACAGAGGTGAGTCCCCAGCATGTTTAGAAATCATTTCAGACACCTTTCTGGACGGAATTGAATCAGAGCCCCTGATGATGTGGAAGAGCTAAAGATGGGTTTGCTATGAATTTTCTATTTCATTCATCAGGGCCTGAGTCAAGTCAGTCATTGTGCTGTGAACACATGAGCTGCTGGTCAAGTGTGAGGAAGTGGTCTTGCTTTATGAAAACACCACCCTGATTCAGTGAGCCAGAGGCAGCCTGCAGTCCCTGTTTTCCTGTAAAGGCAGATTGCTGTGGATGGCCTCTGGCCTCGTCATGCAGCCCTGCTCAGAGTAGGGGATTGAGGGACCAGGCAGATCCCTAGTTAATTTTGACCTTTATTGCCACTGGGCCACCCCAGGGTCCTTGGACTCTACCTGGTCTTCTGGCCTGGGTCAGGGGATGTGAGGTTTGGAATCCCCCTCTGTGGCAGGATCCCAGCCCCCCAGCCACTTGAGGTCAGCACATCCTTCCCTAATTGTGTTAGAGTTGGAGACTTCTCCCAACCATCCTCATCCATGCTCATCCCACATTTTGTAGCTTGGCACCTGAGGACCTTTATTCATTGACTTAGTTGTTAGTGATGATGGTTACTAAGACTAAGTGACTCTTTCGAGTCACATCACTTGCATGGTAGGGCTAGAGCATGGATCTTCCTAATTGATTTCATGGGACTCTCTCATGGAAACTGTGACTGCTTCCTAAACACACACTCTACATTTGGAGTGTCAAAATTCTTGCCACTGCCTCCTTGGCAAGTGTATCTTGTCTTCTACGTGGGAATTTCACAAATATTTTCCTTTGGTTTGTGGAGGTCATGCAGAAGGGATTTCATTTGAAATAGCCCAAACAAGAAATACCAGTTGTCTTTTTCGCACATGGATGTGTGTAGTGAACACCCCTTTCTGTGTGCTTGCATGAGTTACTCCTTTGAATTTGTTGAAGAATGGTTGGCTGGGGAGCAAGTTAACGAGAGATGGATATCAATGGTTGTCAAGTATTCTGACGTGAAGAATGTATTGAGGATGTGAAGGCTTTTCTAGCCAGTTCCTATGGCTCAGTCAGGGATCAGTCAGAGGATTCTGTCTGGTAGACTCTTTGGCACAGATGTCAAAGTGGCCTGGTCTTACCCTGTCCAGGACTGAATGCTGAGCTTGAGTGGGAGCTTCTTGTCATTTCAAGCATTTCCATGAGTCTGTCCTCTGTTCTCTTGTATCCAAGTGGTTTCTAATAGGAAAGCAGAACAAAAATTGAAAGTATGGTGATTGATTATTTTTACCAATGTTATTTCAATCCACTTTGTTTAATACGAAATTACCTTTATGCTAGTAAGATTTCATATGTGAGGAAATAATGAAAATATTGGGGTTAGGGGATGAGAATATGCAAATCAAACATTTTTGAGCACCAAGACCCGTTTTTTGTTTTTGTTTTTGTTTTTTTTTAACTTAAATAATATTAAGTGCCAGAGGACCACCGCTGCCATTCAGCCTCAACAACCTCCAGGTCCAGCCTCCAGGTGGCCCATTTCACCAGGGTGTGTGGGACCACACTGTCCTGGGATGAGAGAACAGTACCCACGGATGTTGACATCTCACAGAGTAGATATTGCCAGTGACAGTAGGGAGCTATTGGCACATGAGGAAGGGAAGAGCTCTCAGGATGGGAAGAGGGGGCCGCTTCGAGACTCATTGGGTATGGCACGAGGCTGCTGGGTGTGGTGTTGGCCTGGGCCCACTGAGTGGGGCAGATCCGTGGTCTGTGTTTCTGTACGCTCCTCTGTAGCCTGTGTTGGCAGCAGATCAGGGAATTGCGATCAGAAGTGCTCCCAGTAACACAGGCACCAGCCCCCAGAGTGTGTGCCTATCCGTTTCCCCACCTGGCCTGACTTAGTGCCTGTCTTGCCTCAGGGCTGAGACCCTACAATCTCTGATGAGGGTGTCTGTGGTCCAGATCCAACCTGCATGGCCAACATGCTCAGACCTTCAGCTGGGTCCTAGGCTGCTGCAACCAAACTCTGTTAACTGGGTGGCCGACAACAGAGGAAGTGTCTTCCGTTGAGCTCCAGAGGCTCAACACAGTAGGTGTTGGGCTGTCCCAGTGCCATAACCCCTCCCAGGTTTCAAGGGGACTGTCTCCCCAACTCTCCCAGCCCTTGCCCACTCTCCTATTGCTGCCCACGATCTGTGGTTCCCATATGGGCATCCCGCCCTGGCTCCAACCTCACATATCCGGTATCCCCCAGTCTCCCTGGTATCTGGGTCCAGACTCTCCTCTTCCTACAAGAATATCAGATATTGGATTTGGTCCCAGTTGATGCTGTGTTCCATCATGTGAGCTCTTAGCTTCATCACTGTGCAAAGACTCTTTTCCCACACAAGTTCGCACGGCTTTTGGCTGGCTAAGAATTTTCAGGCGACACTTTTCTAATGAGTACACTTTCCTTCCTTCCGATCTCCCACCAGTGAGCATTCCTCGCACCCTTGTCCTAGTTCCTTTATGGCAGTTTCTCTCCTTATGGCTGAGAGGACCTAGTGACCCCTGAATTCACACGTTCTCCTTAATCACCAACACACTGCAGAATTCTCCAGGGGGCCATATATGCTCCTGGAAGTTGGTGTTGGAAATAGTTCTCCATCCATTAATCACTCCCTCACTCACTAATGTCCTTGTGTCCTTGAGAAAGGCTCTCCCTTTCCTGGTTTTCCTGAATAGAAATCCTCTTGCCTCTTGGGTGAATAGGGTTATGGGTTGTGCAGAGGGTGTTGGTCCACTGAGCATCTTAGAGACTGTCCTTTATGGAGCCTAATGATCCTCACTGGGGAATGAGGCCAGGGTCCTAACTGTGGTTAGTTAGAGAGGGAAAGAAGGACAAGGGAAACTCAGATGTCCCTTCATGGCCCCTGGAGTTAGAGGACTTACCCCTTTGCACCTGGGATCAGGAGACCTCATTTCCTCGAGGACACGCACACTCAGACGTTAATCTTGAGTGTGGGTTCCTTTCTGGGGTCCAGGGCTGTTGTTAGCCACCAGGAATGACAGTGCTCTCCATGCTGAGTGGAGCCATTTTTGCCAGGAAAGAGAGCCCATGGTCACGCCTTGTGCAAAGCATCCCACGCCAGGGGCTCCCATGCCTACATTCCTGTCCTGAAAGGAAGCCACTCAGAGGCAAGGTGGGTCCAACCACCTCCCATGTGTTCACTCATCACTGTGTTCCAGCAGTCACCCCAGTGAACAGTCCTGATGGGATTGGATGTGGCTCAGAATGTCACCCTCATGAGCTCTACCCTGCCACAGCTGCCGTTCTGCAGTGGGAGAAACTCAAAACCTCAAAACACATGCACATGAAAGAAAAGAGCAAGAGCCAGAGCCCAAACAGGCCAGGTGTGGCAAAGACAGCTGGAGTGCCTAGGTTGGGACTCAGAATTATGTCAGTGGGGTGGCATTGCTGCTGGCACCAGCATGATAACCGAGAGCCAGCCCTGCTCATTTTGGGGAGCAGTGTGTTGGGGAAGGCAGCAGAAATTGAGAGGCAGGATTGAGTTTGGCCCTAGGAGGAGGTTGGGTAAGAGGCCAGTGTGGGTTGGAGAGCCTGGGCAGATAGACAGAGGCCAGGGCACACCCCAAAGCCTGGAGACTGCCCTTGATGTCCAGGGTTGTGAAACACCACTTCCCCTCTTACTCACAACTGAGAGCATTGATGAGTTCAGTTTGTGTGCGGCTGCATCCAAGGTGGCTCGGCTAGGAACCTCTGTTTCCTTGACTCAGGAGGCTGGGAGTCCAGGCTCCACTGAGGCTCGGCTGGGAGGATCGGAGTCTGAGTTTATGCCTGTGTTCCCTGTAGGATCCATGTTGGCTGAGCCTCAGTGTTTTTGTAATGAGAGGATGGGTGACCGTCATGTCTTTATCACAGGACACACTTGCTAAATGGATTTGTTTGCTCTGAGGAGGAAAGAGAGAGGGGGGAGTGGTGCTGGAGACAGGGATGCAGACAGGGGTCATGGACTTGGCATAACTCAGTCTTGGAGGTGATATCCCATCACCTGTACCCACTTCAATTCCCATGAATCCAGAGGCTGAGCCCCCTTGAGGTGAGGGGTGAACCGGTTCTGGGCAGCAGGATGCTGTGGTACCTCGGAGTCTCTGTGAGACCCCAACACTAGACACACTTGGCCCTTTTGAAATCTTAGGAGAAGCCTTGGGAAGTTGTATGGCAGAGGGGAGCAGCCTCTGCATCTCAGTCCCCTCCAACTTGCCATGGTGTAGAGAGGGAACTGCAGCCACGATGGGACGGACATTGGCCATGTCCCTGTGTGGGACACAGGCCTGATTGAGTTAGGGTGCATTCTTTGTCTCTCCCTTTCTTGTGATTATCCCATCTCTACATTTGTGCTTTAGCCACCTGTGAGTCCCATCTCTGGTTTCAGAGAGAACAGAGGGTGTTATGGGCCAATAGACACAATAAACCCTAGAGATTAGATGCTACCCTACTTTCCAGAAAAGACTGGGCACACCATGAGTTGCACAATGATGGGACCAGGGTCCAAAAGCTGCTGAGAGGGAAGGACTGGTTGTGAATGCATTTTTGAAGGCTCCAAGCTGGAACTCTAGTGGCACCAAGCAGGGCAGATGCTGGTGGGGATGTTTGGGTAGTTGTTGGTGAACACCTGCGCACCTGAGATGGGTAGGCATGGAGGAGAAATCAGCAGCCCATAGGGCTGTTGAAAGTGGTCTTATGTGAAAAGAGGCTCAGGTATGGGCACAGGAAATGACATCATTGCCTTGACAATGGATCAAACAGAACATGGAACCCTGGTATCCAGGCACCCACTTCACTGACCAAGCCATCCGAGCTCACTTGGTTGGAGCCACTGGAGGGAGAAGGATGTTCTCCTGTGGTTGCAGACAATGCCGAGCCTCAGGCTCCCAGGAATCTCAGGGGGGCCAACTAGCCCTTTTGTGGATACACTGGGTGAGGCTTCATCTTAGACGCCAGAGCCTCTGGCGATTGTCGCAGAGGAGCTCAAGAGTAACAGTGAGTAGCACAGGGCAGGTGAGCCCAGCAGGCCCTCTAGTCTGATCCCTGATGAATGGCCCAGGACTCCTATTCTGACTCTGTGTGTGTGTGTGTGTGTGTGTGTGTGTGTGTGTGTGTTTGTACTGATGGGAACTGTCCCATTGTGCTTTGACTCTAGTGTATTGGCACAAGTCATTTTTCTGTTTGTCACCATTTCCATTTTGAACCCACCATTCTTGGTCCCAACCCAGGGTGAAAATGATCAGAACACGGAGGAGCCCTTCAGGGTTCAGAGCCTTGAACCTTACAGGCAGGACCAGCTTAGGAATGAGCTCCTGCCTGTCATTTGTGGGAGGAACCTACATTTCAGCAGCAACATGGGGTTAATCTCCTGGGATTTCATCCCCACCCAGCAGGTGCTGGATCTCTTGTTCCCAAAACAGCCACCTTCTTCAGTCTTTACTCCTGGTGCCATTCCACATCCTCCAAGGGGACAAGAACCTCAGGTTCTGGATGGATGTTGTAGAATGCCCACAGAGCCAACTGCCAGGCTGGGTGGGGTGCAGTTGCTGGGCTTTGCTGATGTTGTCATCCCCCACAGTTCTTGGAACCTTCTGTGGCAGTGGCATCCAGGACCCCAGCAGCTGTGAGTAGCAGCTCCTCACTGCTTCACTCCAGCGAGCAGGTGGAAGACAGCCGCGTTGTTCACGTCCTCCTAGAGGGACAGAGCCTGAGGGAGACAAAGCGCATCCCGGTAAGCCCGACAGCAGGGCTGCCTCCTGGGTGTCCACACAGTGGAAGGCAGGAGACACAGCCAACCCCAGGGCTATGGTGGGAAATAAAGAAGAGAGAGGTCCGTCTTAAGGGCTTGACCTGAGGAGGGAGAGCATCAGCATGCCCAGCTTCAGTGGTGAGTGGGCCTGTGTATTGTGGGTTTTGCAGGCCAGAAGTGCAGACGGAAGTGCTGTGGACAGATGAAGGCAGAGATATGTCCAGGGTGCAGGCTGCAGTGCCTAGAACTTGGTATTCTCAATGAGTGAAGTTGGAGCAGAGGAGGTGGCAGTGACTTGTCACATGTGTAGGAGGGGATGTGTTCCTGGTGGCAGGGAAGAGATCCTCCTTAGCATGACTAGGTGTAGGAATTTGGGGTCGGGATCACCTGGGGGGTCATGCCAAAGCTTCGGAATGTTAGGCTTTGCATGTAGGTAAATACGGAGCTAAATGGGTTCTTGGCAGAATTTCTATGGATGTGCAGTAGACACGCTAATGCTGCAGGTGTCCAGCTGCAGAGGAGACATGTTCAGTGACTGCCAGTGCTGAGTCAAGTACATCATTACAACCAGACCCGCACCGAGCTTCCAGAGGCCAGGGCCTCTCAAAGCTATCATGAAGCATTCAAGTGCACACTCTTGTATCTGAGTCTGTTTTGTGTCGTGGCAGTCAGGACCCAAATTTTCAGTGCATCTGCCTCTTGCACCCACAAAGGCAGCCTGCATCCCAGATCACACTTGGTGCGCAGATCCCTGGCCCATTGCTCTCATCTCAGTGAGATGAGAGTGTGTCTGTGCATAGGCAGTTTGGTCCTTTGACATGAGTGGAATGTGGCTCCCCAGGGGGAGGGGAGATGGCAGGTACAGGCAGATATTTGTACCAGGATTGTTCTAGTAGCACATTGCAAGAACCCAGGTGGTATATGGAGGACACACTCAGGTAGCAGGATAACAAGATTGTGCCCTTGTATATGTAGCTGAGATTTCTCCTGAATGTTTGACCACAGTCTTCTGGGTAGCTCTTCTAAAAGCCATTCTCTGATGACATTTGTCCCACCCTGATCCAGGTGACCTTTCAGGAGACGGTGACAAGCCTCATCCGCAGGGCCTTGAACCAAAATTTGTTGCAGCATGAGGATGTGGACAACTTTGAGCTGCTGTATATGATGTCTGAGGATGAGAGTAAGTAGGACAATCAGACAGTGGGGAGACATGATCCACAGTGGGCTCAGGATAACTGACAGCCAAGAGAAAGTGGGCCTTGGCCCCAAAATACCAAAGTGTGATGGGCCTGGCGGAGACTCTCAGGGGTTGTGGGTGTTTTGTGGTATAATCCTTGAGTGCCACCTAACAATTCTCTCCACTTCGCTCTGCAGAAATCAAGGTCTCTGACCACTCACTCGTGTGTCTGTCCATGAATCTGGGAATACAATATTTCATGGTGAGGAAACGCCCCCAGGTCAAGGGAAAGGAGGTAAACACCTACCTTATTCAAGCTGTGCATGTGCTGCCATTCCACTCCGACCTGAGGAAATAAGAAGCCTCAGCACCTGGACATATTTGCTGGAAGCCCATAGAGCCAACTGACAGTCTGGGGTGGCTTTCTGTTTCTGGGTTTGCTGATGTTCCATCCCCCACAGTTCTCAGAATCAACCTGCAAGTCCTCCAGGCCGCTTTCCCACAAGCAGGTGGGAGACACCTGCTTAATTCGTGTCCACTTAGAAACACAAAGTCCAGAGATGGCCAAGAGTGTTCTGGTAAGCCTGGGAGCAGGGGTGTCCCGTGGTGCTTACACCTGGGTGGGGAGCAGACACTGGTCCAATACCATGGACTACTCATGCCCTCTTGAATTTGGAGCTTCTGGATGATCAGGAGGATAGATGGGAATCAAGAAGGGAGAGGTCAGTGTGAAGGGCTGGAGCTGAGATGAGCGAGTGCAGCAGCTTGTCCACTGCCATGTCTGAGGGAGTCTGTGTGTCAGGTGGCAGCATGCAGTCCAGAAGGGCAGGGACAGGTATGGGTGACAGATGAGAATAGGACAGGAACTAGGTTGCAGGTTCCCTTGTATGGGATGCTGACGTCTATGGAGGAGGACAGCAGTGTGAGGTTCTCCATGTTCCTTGAACAAGGAGCTGAGAGAGTCTCTCTGCAGAGTCGAT
Source organism: Urocitellus parryii (assembly GCF_045843805.1). NCBI lineage: Eukaryota > Metazoa > Chordata > Mammalia > Rodentia > Sciuridae > Urocitellus > Urocitellus parryii. The sequence continues at coordinate 41,110,320 of NC_135548.1, forward strand.
ATGGATGTGGAGCAAGCACACTAAATGTCCAGGTAACCCAATGACCACCCTTGCCGGATGAGGTGCCCTCCTACATCCCAGCCAGCACTGAGCCTCTGGAGGCCAGGAGCTCTCGTGGCTATCTTTCAGCTCTCCTGTGTGTGGTCATGTTCCTGGGTCTGTTTTTGGCCCTGGCAATCCAGACCAAAGCCTCTAGGTTTTGTGCCTAGGCCATTCCCAATGCCGCCTGCATCCTCGTGCAGACCTGGGATCTTGGAGGCTATTGTCCCATTCCTCCCAACTTGTGGGATGAGATTGCATCTGTATGCAGGTAGTGGGGTCCTTTCACTCCGAGAGGAGTGCAGCTCCACAAAGAGCAATGGCAGGCCCAGGAAGTCCTATGTACAAGGATTGGGCTAGTAGCCTGTGGGAAGAGCCCACACGATGAGCAGGAGGTCAGCCTCGGGTAGTAGGGTCATGGATGTTGCCCTTGTATTTAGAGTGGAGGTGCCTCCAGAATGCCCCTGCCCACTGTCCTTGAGTAGTCACTTCAAGGCCCATTTCCTGAAGGCCTGTCTCCCATGCTGCTCCAGGTGACCTGCCACGATAGGGCTCCTGTCGTCATCCGCAGCGCCCTCGACCTACACTTCCTTACTGAGGAGAATCCAGAGGATTATGAGCTGGGCCAAATCATCTCTCGCCGTCAGAGTAAGTGAGACAATCAGATAGCAGAGAGCAAGGGTCAGGATGTGGACTCAGGTCAACTCTTAGCAACAAAGAGTAGTCTCTGACCCCCAAGAACACTCCAACAGGTGTGTTGGGTTCGTGCACAAAGCCAACTGCACTTCTGCTGGTGGAAGGTCTTGAGGTCCAATGGTATACCCCGGTGGATATTGCGGCTCCCCACCAGGTGCCCTCCCCTGGACATGAACAGGCATCCAAAGCTGACATCTTTGAGGAGTGAGGAGGAAAGCCTCTCTCCAGGAGCAGTATGTTTTCATGGTCTGGGATAGGAGTGGTTTCAAAGGAACATGGGAATGCATGGGCTAAAGAGGGAACTGGCATTTTGTGGACTGAAGCAGTACTATTGAAAGCCTTCTGTGTGACCAAAAAACCACTGCCTGGGCAGAGCATTGCCAGGATTCTAGCAAGCAGTAACAGGATGAAATTGGGAAGAAAACACAGCCTGGGAGACAGCCTGAATCATCTGTTTTTGCATAAATTCCATGGTCTTACGCACCTGAGTCCACTAGGCAAGGAGTGATCACAATAGCCAGGTTGTGATCCCTAACTAAAGTCAGATGAGGGCTTCCTGAGCACGTAGCCACAGAGCTCATCTGATAATAATGCCAGCGCTTTTTCGTTGGTTGGTTGGTTGGTTTTTGTGAGCCAAACACCACAGCAGCCATTATCCCAGCCTATGTACCCTGAAGACCACCATCCCTATGAGTTCTAGGATCACTTGTCTCCTATCTTAACCTACTGTTAGGTTAGTAGAGTCTATGGAAGAGGAAGTCTGTCTGGGGCCTTGGTAGCCTAAGAAATTCATAGCAGAGATCTCCACATCCAACCCAGAAGGGATGGAGAACAGGCTCTAGGTTAGAGGAGGGCGACAGGAAACACATGTTCAGAGGAAGGAGAAGCGGCTGTTGTATTCCCCCACTCGGGGTCATGGCACCACTGGGCCATACACCATGTTGGAGGGAAGCAGTCCCTTTGCTGGTCTTTGGAACCATTGTTCTCAGTAGGGCAGTATTTGGAATGTGGCCTCCATTCTCAGAAGCCTGGTTCACATGGAGGCGGGCTCCACCAATGCAGAAGCATGGCTCTAACGTGGTATCCGTGCTGGTCAGCCTGTCCTCACTGTGGCCATACTTGTGGAAAATAACTCAGAGGAGGAATCCTAGGCCTTTTTTCTCTGGGTTTCATAGCTTTCTCTTTGGTTGTGCACTGAGGCTGTCCATAAAGCTCTAGTGTGTGGCAGTGGAGAGCTCCTCAGCCCTTGCCACAAAGGCATAGACTGGGAGAGAGAGAACGAGGCTGGCAGAGAGGGAGAGAGAGAAAGATGGAGAGGGAGGACCTCTCCTTGGAGAATGAGGATTCAGTGGAGCCAACAGGAACAAGGTACTGTTGCCCAGGGCACAACCCTGTTTAGGTCTTACTCCAACCATGCTCAACCTTTCTTCCAGTCCCTCCCACCCCCCAGTAGTGTATTCATCTTGAATGAGAATTTCATGTTGACATCAGAGCACTCACCATCCAATGCTTCCCTCCAAACCCACCTATGAAGATGGCTCATGTGGGGACTGAATCTTCGGCACAGGAGCCTTTTGTGGGAGATTTCAGATGCAAACCCTAGTGGTGTGCTTTGGCAGATGCAAGAGGACCTGAGATATTCTGGAGTCCAAAGCCTTCGGTAGGAACAGACATTAGGTCTGTTGAAGTGCTCTGCCTAGTTCTTCCTCAGGGAGGACTGTGGAGGCTGTCTTTGTTGGTATTGGTGCTGAATTGGAGAGCTCTCAGGTGTGTGGCTCTGGCCTTTTCTGGCACAGGCTCTCAGATGTTGGCGTGTCCTAGGGAGCACCTCCTGAGTGCCACCTTCTTTTTGTACACCCCTCTCTCCCCAGAGCTGAGGATTCCAGCAGAGGCCAACGTATTTTATGCCAAGAATCCTCACAAAAAATCCAACTTTGTGCTGAGGAAAAGGAGCCTCTCCCAAAAGAATGATGGGTGGATCGAGCCTCAACCTCCCTCTCGTCCTGCAAAGAAGGCTCCTGCCCTCCTGAGGATGCTTGCAAAACCATTCTGTTGCTGTGTGCCTGGGCGGGGCTGAGGCAGCCCAGGAATATTTACATTGATTACTATTTTCTTCAAAGTTTGAATCTATAGTTTGCCATTGTCCTTGACCTTGTTTAGTAACACAGTTGTTACTCTATCCTGTATTTGTTGTTTCCATTAATATATTATTATTATTTTAAAATATATATGTTTTTGTTACCTGATCTACTGTGATGATTTGAGTATACTAAATGTAGCAGTGATTCCTAAAGGACACATCCAAACCAACAGGAAGGAATGTTTCATTCTATCAGCAAGAACTTTGGTTTTTAGGAGTTTGGCAGATGGCATTATCTGAGTCAGTTTTCCAATGGGGGCAATGAAGTATCAGCTATGATGGTACAAACACAAACAAAGACACACAAACACACACAAGAGCACACACACTCACTGAGAGATAGATAGACAGATGGAGTTGGTCTCTGCTGAAATACTTTGGAGACATGGTTCTGATTTCTCCCCTTTTGGAGTATTTTCAATTGCACAAGGTGTCTTGCAAATGAACCCATGTCTGAGGAAGACATGCATGTGTACTTCACATGCCACTTTTCACATAGCAGGAAGGTCATGTAATATTTTTCATGCAGCTGTCTTTTGACTGTGAACCATCCCATGAGGTCAGCTGTGGAATTTTCAACTTGTAGCATCACAATGGGGATCCACTCTTTGGATTTGGGGATATTTCCGATTTTCTTGATTCAGATTGGAATGATATATATATTAGTTTTTGATGAAAATTCTGCATTTGATGGTAATGAATGTCGTGCATCTAGGAATCTGTAGAGTGCAGACAATGAATGGATGCCTACTGTTGTCTGGACTGGTCTGAAAAGTCCTGTAGCATCTGAGCATGTGTGAGGGCTGTACAGGTCTTGCCAAAAGTCCAGGTCAGATGATCCTGCACAAAGCTGAACCCCTAGTGGTCTCCACAACAGTGTGAGGGCCAAGGAGGAACTCACTTCCACACAGAAGTTGGGAAGCTACCTTATGAAGGTGATCATAGATACGGGATTATTAATATATCCAGGTTGGCATCTATTATTTTTTTAGCTTTTGACTTTCGCAGCTGTGGGCATCTTGACAACCATCAACTCCCTGTAAGCACAGACAACTCTATAAGAACCTGAGGATAAATTTCCCTGTGCATGTCCCCTTGTGAAACTGCTTAAGCACCGCCTGGTTTACACACAGGTGGAATTTCTAGGTCAAAGTGTGCATGTTTACTTCTTTGACTAAGCACTGCCAGGTGGCTCTTCTGCATAGCTCTACCTGTGGCCAGGATTGTATTATCTAGCTTTCTAACTTTTGCATGTTGAGTAGATACATAGTGGGAGCACACTGTTTTTGTTGGTATTTTTCTTGGTATCTATTCTGATGCTTTTCACTGGGGGATTTTTTCCTGTGAAAATGGGCTTCCTCTACTTGACCTTATTTTCTTCTTTTTAAAATTTTTTCAATGTGACTTTTTAATTTTAGTTTTATTAAAGACATTGCCCCTTGCTTGCATAGTCTATATCTAAAGCACTAGTCCTTGCTCCAAGGCCCAGCTTGCTCTCAGCTGCCCCAGGAGGGGAACAGTCTTTGGCGGTAGACAAGAGACGCCCCTGCAGGGGGCACAAGTGCTTTGGCCCTCTGGTGTCTTGCCAGCAGTGCTTCTCATGCTCACAGAGGGTTTCAGACACTGAGTCAATGGTCCAGGTGGTCTTTTGTTCAGTCTGATCTCAAATTGAGCTCCTCTGAGAGGTCATATTGAAGTCCTTGTGTGTACCTGACCCATCATTTTAAACAATATTCCAAGTTCACTTTTTGTGTGTACGTGGGTTCTGGGGATTGAACCCAGGGCCTTGAGCCTGTGAGGCAAGTGACCTACCTGAGCTACACCCTCAGAGACCCCTGTAAAAGTATTTCCCCTTTGCCTCGGGGTCTAAGTTGCCAAGGCTGACCTCAAACGTTCCTCTTGCCTCAGCCTCCCTGGTGGCTGGCATGACAGGCATGCACCTGGGACTGTCACACTCGAGCCTGTGATGGGAACTCATGTGCATCTGTCCAGGGCTGAGCATGGTTAGGCAGAGCTGTGCTCCAGGCTCCCTGCAGGGCTGTGGAGGCTTCTGCTGCCCAGCAGCCCTGGTGCCATGGCCAGGGCTCCTCCCAGCCGAGGGCAGGCAGCTGCCCATTGCTGTAGGCTGACCTTATTTTCTTCTTATGGCACTCGTCCGTTCTCTGGAGTATGTTGTATGGTTTGTCCATTAGGAGTCTAACAGGTCCTCTAGAACCTTCAAACAATTAGTAAAATTCCTGAACAGTAAGTGAGCGCGCACAGAAATTGGGCTAATATTTTGGGAAGAACAATGTTGGATGATATATTCATGGCTTGAATATATCATCCAACATGAAGTTATATTTTATTACTTACAAAATAATAAAATAATGAAGCAATACCATGGGCTGAGCTAAAATAGATCCTTAGGATCTTAGGCATTCTGTAATAAATCTGTGTCACTTGAAGTATAGAGTTGATCGACTCTGAGTAATGAAACAGAAGTAAAGGTATCAAAGCCAATGATCATCTGTTTCCAATTTTCTGTGATTTGGTTCAAGTGGTAAAGTGGTGATATTTATTAATAATGGATCGAATAGGTTCATAATTGTTTTAGAGTACAATTAGATGCCTTCAAACTTTAGGCTACATGGGCACATTTGAGAACGGTTCCAGCCATTCTCTCATCCTTTGGGTCATTCCCCTCCTATGTCCTGTGAGACATTTTCTATGTGAGGCTTTAAGAAGAAGAAGAGAATATTCTGTAAAGAAAACCTTGTGATCTGTGCAGTATGAAGTTGAATGGATTCATTCAGAAATCAGAAATTCTATTGAAAGATATTTATTGGCATGAGCCAAATAAAACCTATTTTTAGGCATCCTGGTGAAGACAAGGTTTTATCTTTATGTCTCATTTTCTATGTTTTGTTGTTGTTGTTGTTGTTAGAATGAAATTCATATGTTGCCAGACCATTCTATCAGATGTGTAACTAGATGCCATTTAAATTACCCACTTTTACATGGTAGACAGTTTTTAATGAACACTGCCTGTCTGCACCTTTTTTAAAAACAGGACTGGGATCAGAAGCCCAAATACCAATGGTTAGCTGGAGCATATTTTTCATTTGGCCTATCTGTCAGTATTCCCTGAGGTCATCTGTGCAATCAGCTTCGTTACTCCTGCTCCCTCACTGGATTTCATGGAAACCATATGCTATGTATGAATCAGGGACACCAATCCCACAACATAGCATTCTTGGAATATCCAAAGTCCCACTTTTCACTTCGCCATGCCTGAGATCAGCAGTAATATTTATCAGCAAATGTGAGATTTTCAAAGATCCAATTCTATGTGCTCCTTTCTCATAGAGCCTTAGGCAGGGATATAGCATACATAAATATTAAGTAACGTCCATAGTTTTTAAAATGTCATCCATTGAATAGTTGACACATGTCTGAGATACTTTTTATTTTGGAGGAGGTATTATTTAATAGGGAATTCCAACAGCTACCTAATAGTGAAATGAGAAGTCTTGCATCCATTTTATTTTGTTTCTGATGATTTTTATGAGTAAGGGTAAGATACTTCCTTGTTCTGATGCAGATGTTGCCCACTTTTGTGAATGGATGCGGGGTGTCACCTACTACTTGCATATCTGCATATTGGGCTTGACACTGCTATCGTACTTGGTAGTTGGCAAAAAGTCAATACTGAAGTTAAGCTCTTGTGTTCTAGCAGCAGAGCTGAAGATCCTTGATGTGCCACCTTCTGCAATCCATGCTGCTCTCTTCATGTTCCTTATTGACTTCCTGGTGATGAGCATCATGGTCTCCTGGTCTTGAGAATGGCCAAGCATTGCTCTGTGAATGTGGAAGATGGGCATGTGGAAGGCTCCAGGGAGGAGGGATCATTGAACATGTACTCGAATCCATGTGCCTGTTGAATGACCTGTTTTTTTTATTTTTGGGTTTTAAGGGAGACACTGCCCTAAAACACTTCTGTGCAGCTGGGGATGCAGGCTTCTGCTTCACCTTGCAGGAAGCATTAACGAATCCTTTCCAGAAGACATGAGAAGAGAGAAGTGAGCCTCTGGTATCATGCAGGTTCCTTGCATTGCCCATGGGCTAGAAGAGAGAAGAGTTGCTTCATGAGATTTGATCCCCTTTTTCCTGAAAAGTTCCACACAGAGGTGAGTCCCCAGCATGTTTAGAAATCATTTCAGACACCTTTCTGGACGGAATTGAATCAGAGCCCCTGATGATGTGGAAGAGCTAAAGATGGGTTTGCTATGAATTTTCTATTTCATTCATCAGGGCCTGAGTCAAGTCAGTCATTGTGCTGTCAACACATGAGCTGCTGGTCAAGTGTGAGGAAGTGGTCTTGCTTTATGAAAACACCACCCTGATTCAGTGAGCCAGAGGCAGCCTGCAGTCCCTGTTTTCCTGTAAAGGCAGATTGCTGTGGATGGCCTCTGGCCTCGTCATGCAGCCCTGCTCAGAGTAGGGGATTGAGGGACCAGGCAGATCCCTAGTTCCTTTTGACCTTTATTGCCATTGGGCCACCCCAGGGTCCTTGGACTCTACCTGGTCTTCTGGCCTGGGTCAGGGGATGTGAGGTTTGGAATCCCCCTCTGTGGCAGGATCCCAGCCCCCCAGCCACTTGAGGTCAGCACATCCTTCCCTAATTGTGTTAGAGTTGGAGACTTCTCCCACCCATCCTCATCCATGCTCATCCCACATTTTGTAGCTTGGCACCTGAGGACCTTTATTCATTGACTTAGTTGTTAGTGATGATGGTTACTAAGACTAAGTGACTCTTTCAAGTCACATCCCTTGCATGGTAGGGCTAGAGCATGGATCTTCCTAATTGATTTCATGGGACTCTCTCATGGAAACTGTGACTGCTTCCTAAACACACACTCTACATTTGGAGTGTCAAAATTCTTGCCACTGCCTCCTTGGCAAGTGTATCTTGTCTTCTACGTGGGAATTTCACAAATATTTTCCTTTGGTTTGTGGAGGTCATGCAGAAGGGATTTCATTTGAAATAGCCCAAACAAGAAATACCAGTTGTCTTTTTCGCACATGGATGTGTGTAGTGAACACCCCTTTCTGTGTGCTTGCATGAGTTACTCCTTTGAATTTGTTGAAGAATGGTTGGCTGGGGAGCAAGTTAACGAGAGATGGATATCAATGGTTGTCAAGTATTCTGACGTGAAGAATGTATTGAGGATGTGAAGGCTTTTCTAGCCAGTTCCTATGGCTCAGTCAGGGATCAGTCAGAGGATTCTGTCTGGTAGACTCTTTGGCACAGATGTCAAAGTGGCCTGGTCTTACCCTGTCCAGGACTGAATGCTGAGCTTGAGTGGGAGCTTCTTGTCATTTCAAGCATTTCCATGAGTCTGTCCTCTGTTCTCTTGTATCCAAGTGGTTTCTAATAGGAAAGCAGAACAAAAATTGAAAGTATGGTGATTGATTATTTTTACCAATGTTATTTCAATCCACTTTGTTTAATACGAAATTACCTTTATGCTAGTAAGATTTCATATGTGAGGAAATAATGAAAATATTGGGGTTAGGGGATGAGAATATGCAAATCAAACATTTTTGAGCACCAAGACCCGTTTTTTGTTTTTGTTTTTTTTTTTTTTAACTTAAATAATATTAAGTGCCAGAGGACCACCGCTGCCATTCAGCCTCAACAACCTCCAGGTCCAGCCTCCAGGTGGCCCATTTCACCAGGGTGTGTGGGACCACACTGTCCTGGGATGAGAGAACAGTACCCACGGATGTTGACATCTCACAGAGTAGATATTGCCAGTGACAGTAGGGAGCTATTGGCACATGAGGAAGGGAAGAGCTCTCAGGATGGGAAGAGGGGGCCGCTTCGAGACTCATTGGGTATGGCACGAGGCTGCTGGGTGTGGTGTTGGCCTGGGCCCACTGAGTGGGGCAGATCCGTGGTCTGTGTTTCTGTACCCTCCTCTGTAGCCTGTGTTGGCAGCAGATCAGGGAATTGCGATCAGAAGTGCTCCCAGTAACACAGGCACCAGCCCCCAGAGTGTGTGCCTATCCGTTTCCCCACCTGGCCTGACTTAGTGCCTGTCTTGCCTCAGGGCTGAGACCCTACAATCTCTGATGAGGGTGTCTGTGGTCCAGATCCAACCTGCATGGCCAACATGCTCAGACCTTCAGCTGGGTCCTAGGCTGCTGCAACCAAACTCTGTTAACTGGGTGGCCGACAACAGAGGAAGTGTCTTCCGTTGAGCTCCAGAGGCTCAACACAGTAGGTGTTGGGCTGTCCCAGTGCCATAACCCCTCCCAGGTTTCAAGGGGACTGTCTCCCCAACTCTCCCAGCCCTTGCCCACTCTCCTATTGCTGCCCACGATCTGTGGTTCCCATATGGGCATCCCGCCCTGGCTCCAACCTCACATATCCGGTATCCCCCAGTCTCCCTGGTATCTGGGTCCAGACTCTCCTCTTCCTACAAGAATATCAGATATTGGATTTGGTCCCAGTTGATGCTGTGTTCCATCATGTGAGCTCTTAGCTTCATCACTGTGCAAAGACTCTTTTCCCACACAAGTTCGCACGACTTTTGGCTGGCTAAGAATTTTCAGGCGACACTTTTCTAATGAGTACACTTTCCTTCCTTCCGATCTCCCACCAGTGAGCATTCCTCGCACCCTTGTCCTAGTTCCTTTATGGCAGTTTCCCTCCTTATGGCTGAGAGGACCTAGTGACCCCTGAATTCACACGTTCTCCTTAATCACCAACACACTGCAGAATTCTCCAGGGGGCCATATATGCTCCTGCAAGTTGGTGTTGGAAATAGTTCTCCATCCATTAATCACTCCCTCACTCACTAATGTCCTTGTGTCCTTGAGAAAGGCTCTCCCTTTCCTGGTTTTCCTGAATAGAAATCCTCTTGCCTCTTGGGTGAATAGGGTTATGGGTTGTGCAGAGGGTGTTGGTCCACTGAGCATCTTAGAGACTGTCCTTTATGGAGCCTAATGATCCTCACTGGGGAATGAGGCCAGGGTCCTAACTGTGGTTAGTTAGAGAGGGAAAGAAGGACAAGGGAAACTCAGATGTCCCTTCATGGCCCCTGGAGTTAGAGGACTTACCCCTTTGCACCTGGGATCAGGAGACCTCATTTCCTCGAGGACACGCACACTCAGACGTTAATCTTGAGTGTGGGTTCCTTTCTGGGGTCCAGGGCTGTTGTTAGCCACCAGGAATGACAGTGCTCTCCATGCTGAGTGGAGCCATTTTTGCCAGGAAAGAGAGCCCATGGTCACGCCTTGTGCAAAGCATCCCACGCCAGGGGCTCCCATGCCTACATTCCTGTCCTGAAAGGAAGCCACTCAGAGGCAAGGTGGGTCCAACCACCTCCCATGTGTTCACTCATCACTGTGTTCCAGCAGTCACCCCAGTGAACAGTCCTGATGGGATTGGATGTGGCTCAGAATGTCACCCTCATGAGCTCTACCCTGCCACAGCTGCAGTTCTGCAGTGGGAGAAACTCAAAACCTCAAAACACATGCACATGAAAGAAAAGAGCAAGAGCCAGAGCCCAAACAGGCCAGGTGTGGCAAAGACAGCTGGAGTGCCTAGGTTGGGGCTCAGAATTATGTCAGTGGGGTGGCATTGCTGCTGGCACCAGCATGATAACCGAGAGCCAGCCCTGCTCATTTTGGGGAGCAGTGTGTTGGGGAAGGCAGCAGAAATTGAGAGGCAGGATTGAGTTTGGCCCTAGGAGGAGGTTGGGTAAGAGGCCAGTGTGGGTTGGAGAGCCTGGGCAGATAGACAGAGGCCAGGGCACACCCCAAAGCCTGGAGACTGCCCTTGATGTCCAGGGTTGTGAAACACCACTTCCCCTCTTACTCACAACTGAGAGCAAGGGGCATTGATGAGTTCAGTTTGTGTGCGGCTGCATCCAAGGTGGCTCGGCTAGGAACCTCTGTTTCCTTGACTCAGGAGGCTGGGAGTCCAGGCTCCACTGAGGCTCGGCTGGGAGGATCGGAGTCTGAGTTTATGCCTGTGTTCCCTGTAGGATCCATGTTGGCTGAGCCTCAGTGTTTTTGTAATGAGAGGATGGGTGACCGTCATGTCTTTATCACAGGACACACTTGCTAAATGGATTTGTTTGCTCTGAGGAGGAAAGAGAGAGGGGGGAGTGGTGCTGGAGACAGGGATGCAGACAGGGGTCATGGACTTGGCATAACTCAGTCTTGGAGGTGATATCCCATCACCTGTACCCACTTCAATTCCCATGAATCCAGAGGCTGAGCCCCCTTGAGGTGAGGGGTGAACCGGTTCTGGGCAGCAGGATGCTGTGGTACCTCGGAGTCTCTGTGAGACCCCAACACTAGACACACTTGGCCCTTTTGAAATCTTAGGAGAAGCCTTGGGAAGTTGTATGGCAGAGGGGAGCAGCCTCTGCATCTCAGTCCCCTCCAACTTGCCATGGTGTAGAGAGGGAACTGCAGCCACGATGGGACGGACATTGGCCATGTCCCTGTGTGGGACACAGGCCTGATGGAGTTAGGGTGCATTCTTTGTCTCTCCCTTTCTTGTGAGTATCCCATCTCTACATTTGTGCTTTAGCCACCTGTGAGTCCCATCTCTGGTTTCAGAGAGAACAGAGGGTGTTGTGGGCCAATAGACACAATAAACCCTAGAGATTAGATGCTACCCTACTTTCCAGAAAAGACTGGGCACACCATGAGTTGCACAATGATGGGACCAGGGTCCAAAAGCTGCTGAGAGGGAAGGACTGGTTGTGAATGCATTTTTGAAGGCTCCAAGCTGGAACTCTAGTGGCACCAAGCAGGGCAGATGCTGGTGGGGATGTTTGGGTAGTTGTTGGTGAACACCTGCGCACCTGAGATGGGTAGGCATGGAGGAGAAATCGGCAGCCCATAGGGCTGTTGAAAGTGGTCTTATGTGAAAAGAGGCTCAGGTATGGGCACAGGAAATGACATCATTGCCTTGACAATGGATCAAACAGAACATGGAACCCTGGTATCCAGGCACCCACTTCACTGACCAAGCCATCCGAGCTCACTTGGTTGGAGCCACTGGAGGGAGAAGGATGTTCTCCTGTGGTTGCAGACAATGCCTAGCCTCAGGCTCCCAGGAATCTCAGGGGGGCCAACTAGCTCTTTTGTGGATACACTGGGTGAGGCTTCATCTTAGACGCCAGAGCCTCTGGCGATTGTTGCAGAGGAGCTCAAGAGTAACAGTGAGTAGCACAGGGCAGGTGAGCCCAGCAGGCCCTCTAGTCTGATCCCTGATGAATGGCCCAGGACTCCTATTCTGACTCTGTGTGTGTGTGTGTGTGTGTGTGTGTGTGTGTGTGTGTGTTTGTACTGATGGGAACTGTCCCATTGTGCTTTGACTCTAGTGTATTGGCACAAGTCATTTTTCTGTTTGTCACCATTTCCATTTTGAACCCACCATTCTTGGTCCCAACCCAGGGTGAAAATGATCAGAACACGGAGGAGCCCTTCAGGGTTCAGAGCCTTGAACCTTACAGGCAGGACCAGCTTAGGAATGAGCTCCTGCCTGTCATTTGTGGGAGGAACCTACATTTCAGCAGCAACATGGGGTTAATCTCCTGGGATTTCATCCCCACCCAGCAGGTGCTGGATCTCTTGTTCCCAAAACAGCCACCTTCTTCAGTCTTTACTCCTGGTGCCACTCCACATCCTCCAAGGGGACAAGAACCTCAGGTTCTGGATGGATGTTGTAGAATGCCCACAGAGCCAACTGCCAGGCTGGGTGGGGTGCAGTTGCTGGGCTTTGCTGATGTTGTCATCCCCCACAGTTCTTGGAACCTTGTGTGGCAGTGGCATCCAGGACCCCAGCAGCTGTGAGTAGCAGCTCCTCACTGCTTCACTCCAGCGAGCAGGTGGAAGACAGCCGCGTTGTTCACGTCCTCCTAGAGGGACAGAGCCTGAGGGAGACAAAGCGCATCCCGGTAAGCCCGACAGCAGGGCTGCCTCCTGGGTGTCCACACAGTGGAAGGCAGGAGACACAGCCAACCCCAGGGCTATGGTGGGAAATAAAGAAGAGAGAGGTCCGTCTTAAGGGCTTGACCTGAGGAGGGAGAGCATCAGCATGCCCAGCTTCAGTGGTGAGTGGGCCTGTGTATTGTGGGTTTTGCAGGCCAGAAGTGCAGACGGAAGTGCTGTGGACAGATGAAGGCAGAGATATGTCCAGGGTGCAGGCTGCAGTGCCTAGAACTTGGTATTCTCAATGAGTGAAGTTGGAGCAGAGGAGGTGGCAGTGACTTGTCACATGTGTAGGAGGGGATGTGTTCCTGGTGGCAGGGAAGAGAACCTCCTTGGCATGACTAGGTGTAGGAATTTGGGGTCGGGATCACCAGGGGGGTCATGCCAAAGCTTCGGAATGTTAGGCTTTGCATGTATGTAAATACGGAGCTAAAGGGGTTCTTGGCAGAATTTCTATGGATGTGCAGTAGACACGCTAATGCTGCAGGTGTCCAGCTGCAGAGGAGACATGTTCAGTGACTGCCAGTGCTGAGTCAAGTACATCATTACAACCAGACCCGCACCGAGCTTCCAGAGGCCAGGGCCTCTCAAAGCTATCATGAAGCACTCAAGTGCACACTCTTGTATCTGAGTCTGTTTTGTGTCGTGGCAGTCAGGACCCAAATTTTCAGTGCATCTGCCTCTTCCACCCACAAAGGCAGCCTGCATCCCAGATCACACTTGGTGCGCAGATCCCTGGTCCATTGCTCTCATCTCAGTGAGATGAGAGTGTGTCTGTGCATAGGCAGTTTGGTCCTTTGACATGAGTGGAATGTGGCTCCCCAGGGGGAGGGGAGATGACAGGTACAGGCAGATATTTGTACCAGGATTGTTCTAGTAGCACATTGCAAGAACCCAGGTGGTATATGGAGGACACACTCAGGTAGCAGGATAACAAGATTGTGCCCTTGTATATGTAGCTGAGATTTCTCCTGAATGTTTGACCACAGTCTTCTGGGTAGCTCTTCTAAAAGCCATTCTCTGATGACATTTGTCCCACCCTGATCCAGGTGACCTTTCAGGAGACGGTGACAAGCCTCATCTGCAGGGCCTTGGACCAAAATTTGTTGCAGCATGAGGATGTGGACAACTTTGAGCTGCTGTATATGATGTCTGAGGATGAGAGTAAGTAGGACAATCAGACAGTGGGGAGACATGATCCACAGTGGGCTCAGGATAACTGACAGCCAAGAGAAAGTGGGCCTTGGCCCCAAAATACCAAAGTGTGATGGGCCTGGCGGAGACTCTCAGGGGTTGTGGGTGTTTTGTGGTATAATCCTTGAGTGCCACCTAACAATTCTCTCCACTTCGCTCTGCAGAAATCAAGGTCTCTGACCACTCACTCGTGTGTCTGTCCATGAATCTGGGAATACAATATTTCATCGTGAGGAAACGCCCCCAGGTCAAGGGAAAGGAGGTAAACACCTACCTTATTCAAGCTGTGCATGTGCTGCCATTCCACTCCGACCTGAGGAAATAAGAAGCCTCAGCACCTGGACATATTTGCTGGAAGCCCATAGAGCCAACTGACAGTCTGGGGTGGCTTTCTGTTTCTGGGTTTGCTGATGTTCCATCCCCCACAGTTCTCAGAATCAACCTGCAAGTCCTCCAGGCCGCTTTCCCACAAGCAGGTGGGAGACACCTGCTTAATTTGTGTCCACTTAGAAACACAAAGTCCAGAGATGGCCAAGAGTGTTCTGGTAAGCCTGGGAGCAGGGGTGTCCCGTGGTGCTTACACCTGGGTGGGGAGCAGACACTGGTCCAATACCATGGACTACTCATGCCCTCTTGAATTTGGAGCTTCTGGATGATCAGGAGGATAGATGGGAATCAAGAAGGGAGAGGTCAGTGTGAAGGGCTGGAGCTGAGATGAGCGAGTGCAGCAGCTTGTCCACTGCCATGTCTGAGGGAGTCTGTGTGTCAGGTGGCAGCATGCAGTCCAGAAGGGCAGGGACAGGTATGGGTGACAGATGAGAATAGGACAGGAACTAGGTTGCAGGTTCCCTTGTATGGGATGCTGACGTCTATGGAGGAGGACAGCAGTGTGAGGTTCTCCATGTTCCTTGAACAAGGAGCTGAGAGAGTCTCTCTGCAGAGTCGATATGAATGTGGAGCAAGCACACTAAATGTCCAGGTAACCCAATGACCACCCTTGCCGGATGAGGTGCCCTCCTACATCCCAGCCAGCACTGAGCCTCTGGAGGCCAGGAGCTCTCGTGGCTATCTTTCAGCTCTCCTGTGTGTGGTCATGTTCCTGGGTCTGTTTTTGGCCCTGGCAATCCAGACCAAAGCCTCTAGGTTTTGTGCCTAGGCCATTCCCAATGCCGCCTGCATCCTCGGGCAGACCTGGGATCTTGGAGGCTATTGTCCCATTCCTCCCAACTTGTGGGATGAGATTGCATCTGTATGCAGGTAGTGGGGTCCTTTCACTCCGAGAGGAGTGCAGCTCCACAAAGAGCAATGGCAGGCCCAGGAAGTCCTATGTACAAGGATTGGGCTAGTAGCCTGTGGGAAGAGCCCACACGATGAGCAGGAGGTCAGCCTCGGGTAGTAGGGTCATGGATGTTGCCCTTGTATTTAGAGTGGAGGTGCCTCCAGAATGCCCCTGCCCACTGTCCTTGAGTAGTCACTTCAAGGCCCATTTCCTGAAGGCCTGTCTCCCATGCTGCTCCAGGTGACCTGCCACGATAGGGCTCCTGTCGTCATCCGCAGCGCCCTCGACCTACACTTCCTTACTGAGGAGAATCCAGAGGATTATGAGCTGGGCCAAATCATCTCTCGCCGTCAGAGTAAGTGAGACAATCAGATAGCAGAGAGCAAGGGTCAGGATGTGGACTCAGGTCAACTCTTAGCAACAAAGAGTAGTCTCTGACCCCCAAGAACACTCCAACAGGTGTGTTGGGTTCGTGCACAAAGCCAACTGCACTTCTGCTGGTGGAAGGTCTTGAGGTCCAATGGTATACCCCGGTGGATATTGCGGCTCCCCACCAGGTGCCCTCCCCTGGACATGAACAGGCATCCAAAGCTGACATCTTTGAGGAGTGAGGAGGAAAGCCTCTCTCCAGGAGCAGTATGTTTTCATGGTCTGGGATAGGAGTGGTTTCAAAGGAACATGGGAATGCATGGGCTAAAGAGGGAACTGGCATTTTGTGGACTGAAGCAGTACTATTGAAAGCCTTCTGTGTGACCAAAAAACCACTGCCTGGGCAGAGCATTGCCAGGATTCTAGCAAGCAGTAACAGGATGAAATTGGGAAGAAAACACAGCCTGGGAGACAGCCTGAATCATCTGTTTTTGCATAAATTCCATGGTCTTACACACCTGAGTCCACTAGGCAAGGAGTGATCACAATAGCCAGGTTGTGATCCCTAACTAAAGTCAGATGAGGGCTTCCTGAGCACGTAGCCACAGAGCTCATCTGATAATAATGCCAGCGCTTTTTCGTTGGTTGGTTGGTTGGTTTTTGTGAGCCAAACACCACAGCAGCCATTATCCCAGCCTATGTACCCTGAAGACCACCATCCCTATGAGTTCTAGGATCACTTGTCTCCTATCTTAACCTACTGTTAGGTTAGTAGAGTCTATGGAAGAGGAAGTCTGTCTGGGGCCTTGGTAGCCTAAGAAATTCATAGCAGAGATCTCCACATCCAACCCAGAAGGGATGGAGAACAGGCTCTAGGTTAGAGGAGGGCGACAGGAAACACATGTTCAGAGGAAGGAGAAGCGGCTGTTGTATTCCCCCACTCGGGGTCATGGCACAACTGGGCCATACACCATGTTGGAGGGAAGCAGTCCCTTTGCTGGTCTTTGGAACCATTGTTCTCAGTAGGGCAGTATTTGGAATGTGGCCTCCATTCTCAGAAGCCTGGTTCACATGGAGGCGGGCTCCACCAATGCAGAAGCATGGCTCTAACGTGGTATCCGTGCTGGTCAGCCTGTCCTCACTGTGGCCATACTTGTGGAAAATAACTCAGAGGAGGAATCCTAGGCCTTTTTTCTCTGGGTTTCATAGCTTTCTCTTTGGTTGTGCACTGAGGCTGTCCATAAAGCTCTAGTGTGTGGCAGTGGAGAGCTCCTCAGCCCTTGCCACAAAGGCATAGACTGGGAGAGAGAGAACGAGGCTGGCAGAGAGGGAGAGAGAGAAAGATGGAGAGGGAGGACCTCTCCTTGGAGAATGAGGATTCAGTGGAGCCAACAGGAACAAGGTACTGTTGCCCAGGGCACAACCCTGTTTAGGTCTTACTCCAACCATGCTCAACCTTTCTTCCAGTCCCTCCCACCCCCCAGTAGTGTATTCATCTTGAATGAGAATTTCATGTTGACATCAGAGCACTCACCATCCAATGCTTCCCTCCAAATCCACCTATGAAGATGGCTCATGTGGGGACTGAATCTTCGGCACAGGAGCCTTTTGTGGGAGATTTCAGATGCAAACCCTAGTGGTGTGCTTTGGCAGATGCAAGAGGACCTGAGATATTCTGGAGTCCAAAGCCTTCGGTAGGAACAGACATTAGGTCTGTTGAAGTGCTCTGCCTAGTTCTTCCTCAGGGAGGACTGTGGAGGCTGTCTTTGTTGGTATTGGTGCTGAATTGGAGAGCTCTCAGGTGTGTGGCTCTGGCCTTTTCTGGCACAGGCTCTCAGATGTTGGCGTGTCCTAGGGAGCACCTCCTGAGTGCCACCTTCTTTTTGTACACCCCTCTCTCCCCAGAGCTGAGGATTCCAGCAGAGGCCAACGTATTTTATGCCAAGAATCCTCACAAAAAATCCAACTTTGTGCTGAGGAAAAGGAGCCTCTCCCAAAAGAATGATGGGTGGATCGAGCCTCAACCTCCCTCTCGTCCTGCAAAGAAGGCTCCAGCCCTCCTGAGGATGCTTGCAAAACCATTCTGGGGCTGTGTGCCTGGGCGGGGCTGAGGCAGCCCAGGAATATTTACATTGATTACTATTTTCTTCAAAGTTTGAATCTATAGTTTGCCATTGTCCTTGACCTTGTTTAGTAACACAGTTGTTACTCTATCCTGTATTTGTTGTTTCCATTAATATATTATTATTATTTTAAAATATATATGTTTTTGTTACCTGATCTACTGTGATGATTTGAGTATACTAAATGTAGCAGTGATTCCTAAAGGACACATCCAAACCAACAGGAAGGAATGCTTCATTCTATCAGCAAGAACTTTGGTTTTTAGGAGTTTGGCAGATGGCATTATCTGAGTCAGTTTTCCAATGGGGGCAATGAAGTATCAGCTATGATGGTACAAACACAAACAAAGACACACAAACACACACAAGAGCACACACACTCACTGAGAGATAGATAGACAGATGGAGTTGGTCTCTGCTGAAATACTTTGGAGACATGGTTCTGATTTCTCCCCTTTTGGAGTATTTTCAATTGCACAAGGTGTCTTGCAAATGAACCCATGTCTGAGGAAGACATGCATGTGTACTTCACATGCCACTTTTCACATAGCAGGAAGGTCATGTAATATTTTTCATGCAGCTGTCTTTTGACTGTGAACCATCCCATGAGGTCAGCTGTGGAATTTTCAACTTGTAGCATCACAATGGGGATCCACTCTTTGGATTTGGGGATATTTCCGATTTTCTTGATTCAGATTGGAATGATATATATATATTAGTTTTTGATGAAAATTCTGCATTTGATGGTAATGAATGTCGTGCATCTAGGAATCTGTAGAGTGCAGACAATGAATGGATGCCTACTGTTGTCTGGACTGGTCTGAAAAGTCCTGTAGCATCTGAGCATGTGTGAGGGCTGTACAGGTCTTGCCAAAAGTCCAGGTCAGATGATCCTGCACAAAGCTGAACTCCTAGTGGTCTCCACAACAGTGTAAGGGCCAAGGAGAAACTCACTTCCACACAGAAGTTGGGAAGCTACCTTATGAAGGTGATCATAGATACGGGATTATTAATATATCCAGGTTGGCATCTATTATTTTTTTAGCTTTTGACTTTCGCAGCTGTGGGCATCTTGACAACCATCAACTCCCTGTAAGCACAGACAACTCTATAAGAACCTGAGGATAAATTTCCCTGTGCATGTCCCCTTGTGAAACTGCTTAAGCACCACCTGGTTTACACACAGGTGGAATTTCTAGATCAAAGTGTGCATGTTTACTTCTTTGACTAAGCACTGCCAGGTGGCTCTTCTGCATAGCTCTACCTGTGGCCAGGATTGTATTATCTAGCTTTCTAACTTTTGCAGGTTGAGTAGATACATAGTGGGAGCACACTGTTTTTGTTGGTATTTTTCTTGGTATCTATTCTGATGCTTTTCACTGGGGGATTTTTTCCTGTGAAAATGGGCTTCCTCTACTTCACCTTATTTTCTTCTTTTTAAAATTTTTTCAATGTGACTTTTTAATTTTAGTTTTATTAAAGACATTGCCCCTTGCTTGCATAGTCTATATCTAAAGCACTAGTCCTTGCTCCAAGGCCCAGCTTGCTCTCAGCTGCCCCAGGAGGGGAACAGTCTTTGGCGGTAGACAAGAGACGCCCCTGCAGGGGGCACAAGTGCTTTGGCCCTCTGGTGTCTTGCCAGCAGTGCTTCTCATGCTCACAGAGGGTTTCAGACACTGAGTCAATGGTCCAGGTGGTCTTTTGTTCAGTCTGATCTCAAATTGAGCTCCTCTGAGAGGTCATATTGAAGTCCTTGTGTGTACCTGACCCATCATTTTAAACAATATTCCAAGTTCACTTTTTGTGTGTACGTGGGTTCTGGGGATTGAACCCAGGGCCTTGAGCCTGTGAGGCAAGTGACCTACCTGAGCTACACCCTCAGAGACCCCTGTAAAAGTATTTCCCCTTTGCCTCGGGGTCTAAGTTGCCAAGGCTGACCTCAAACGTTCCTCTTGCCTCAGCCTCCCTGGTGGCTGGCATGACAGGCATGCACCTGGGACTGTCACACTCGAGCCTGTGATGGGAACTCATGTGCATCTGTCCAGGGCTGAGCATGGTTAGGCAGAGCTGTGCTCCAGGCTCCCTGCAGGGCTGTGGAGGCTTCTGCTGCCCAGCAGCCCTGGTGCCATGGCCAGGGCTCCTCCCAGCCGAGGGCAGGCAGCTGCCCATTGCTGTAGGCTGACCTTATTTTCTTCTTATGGCACTCGTCCGTTCTCTGGAGTATGTTGTATGGTTTGTCCATTAGGAGTCTAACAGGTCCTCTAGAACCTTCAAACAATTAGTAAAATTCCTGAACAGTAAGTGAGCGCGCGCAGAAATTGGGCTAATATTTTGGGAAGAACAATGTTGGATGATATATTCATGGCTTGAATATATCATCCAACATGAAGTTATATTTTATTACTTACAAAATAATAAAATAATGAAGCAATACCATGGGCTGAGCTAAAATAGATCCTTAGGATCTTAGGCATTCTGTAATAAATCTGTGTCACTTGAAGTATAGAGTTGATCGACTCTGAGTAATGAAACAGAAGTAAAGGTATCAAAGCCAATGATCATCTGTTTCCAATTTTCTGTGATTTGGTTCAAGTGGTAAAGTGGTGATATTTATTAATAATGGATCGAATAGGTTCATAATTGTTTTAGAGTACAATTAGATGCCTTCAAACTTTAGGCTACATGGGCACATTTGAGAACGGTTCCAGCCATTCTCTCATCCTTTGGGTCATTCCCCTCCTATGTCCTATGAGACATTTTCTATTAGAGGCTTTAAGAAGAAGAAGAGAATATTCTGTAAAGAAAACCTTGTGATCTGTGCAGTATGAAGTTGAATGGATTCATTCAGAAATCAGAAATTCTATTGAAATATATTTATTTGCATGAGCCAAATAAAACCTATTTTTAGGCATCCTGGTGAAGACAAGGTTTTATCTTTATGTCTCATTTTCTATGTTTTGTTGTTGTTGTTGTTGTTAGAATGAAATTCATATGTTGCCAGACCATTCTATCAGATGTGTAACTAGATGCCATTTAAATTACCCACTTTTACATGGTAGACAGTTTTTAATGAACACTGCCTGTCTGCACCTTTTTTAAAAACAGGACTGGGATCAGAAGCCCAAATACCAATGGTTAGCTGGAGCATATTTTTCATTTGGCCTATCTGTCAGTATTCCCTGAGGTCATCTGTGCAATCAGCTTCGTTACTCCTGCTCCCTCACTGGATTTCATAGAAACCATATGCTATGTATGAATCAGGGACACCAATCCCACAACATAGCATTCTTGGAATATCCAAAGTCCCACTTTTCACTTCGCCATGCCTGAGATCAGCAGTAATATTTATCAGCAAATGTGAGATTTTCAAAGATCCAATTCTATGTGCTCCTTTCTCATAGAGCCTTAGGCAGGGATATAGCATACATAAATATTAAGTAAAGTCCATAGTTTTTAAAATGTCATCCATTGAATAGTTGACACATGTCTGAGATACTTTTTATTTTGGAGGAGGTATTATTTAATAGGGAATTCCAACAGCTACCTAATAGTGAAATGAGAAGTCTTGCATCCATTTTATTTTGTTTCTGATGATTTTTATGAGTAAGGGTAAGATACTTCCTTGTTCTGATGCAGATGTTGCCCACTTTTGTGAATGGATGCGGGGTGTCACCTACTACTTGCATATCTGCATATTGGGCTTGACACTGTTATCGTACTTGGTAGTTGGCAAAAAGTCAATACTGAAGTTAAGCTCTTGTGTTCTAGCAGCAGAGCTGAAGATCCTTGATGTGCCACCTTCTGCAATCCATGCTGCTCTCTTCATGTTCCTTATTGACTTCCTGGTGAGGAGCATCATGGTCTCCTGGTCTTGAGAATGGCCAAGCATTGCTCTGTGAATGTGGAAGATGGGCATGTGGAAGGCTCCAGGGAGGAGGGATCATTGAACATGTACTCGAATCCATGTGCCTGTTGAATGACCTGTTTTTTTTATTTTTGGGTTTTAAGGGAGACACTGCCCTAAAACACTTCTGTGCAGCTGGGGATGCAGGCTTCTGCTTCACCTTGCAGGAAGCATTAACGAATCCTTTCCAGAAGACATGAGAAGAGAGAAGTGAGCCTCTGGTATCATGCAGGTTCCTTGCATTGCCCATGGGCTAGAAGAGAGAAGAGTTGCTTCATGAGATTTGATCCCCTTTTTCCTGAAAAGTTCCACACAGAGGTGAGTCCCCAGCATGTTTAGAAATCATTTCAGACACCTTTCTGGACGGAATTGAATCAGAGCCCCTGATGATGTGGAAGAGCTAAAGATGGGTTTGCTATGAATTTTCTATTTCATTCATCAGGGCCTGAGTCAAGTCAGTCATTGTGCTGTCAACACATGAGCTGCTGGTCAAATGTGAGGAAGTGGTCTTGCTTTATGAAAACACCACCCTGATTCAGTGAGCCAGAGGCAGCCTGCAGTCCCTGTTTTCCTGTAAAGGCAGATTGCTGTGGATGGCCTCTGGCCTCGTCATGCATCCCTGCTCAGAGTAGGGGATTGAGGGACCAGGCAGATCCCTAGTTCCTTTTGACCTTTATTGCCATTGGGCCACCCCAGGGTCCTTGGACTCTACCTGGTCTTCTGGCCTGGGTCAGGGGATGTGAGGTTTGGAATCCCCCTCTGTGGCAGGATCCCAGCCCCCCAGCCACTTGAGGTCAGCACATCCTTCCCTAATTGTGTTAGAGTTGGAGACTTCTCCCACCCATCCTCATCCATGCTCATCCCACATTTTGTAGCTTGGCACCTGAGGACCTTTATTCATTGACTTAGTTGTTAGTGATGATGGTTACTAAGACTAAGTGACTCTTTCAAGTCACATCACTTGCATGGTAGGGCTAGAGCATGGATCTTCCTAATTGATTTCATGGGACTCTCTCATGGAAACTGTGACTGCTTCCTAAACACACACTCTACATTTGGAGTGTCAAAATTCTTGCCACTGCCTCCTTGGCAAGTGTATCTTGTCTTCTACGTGGGAATTTCACAAATATTTTCCTTTGGTTTGTGGAGGTCATGCAGAAGGGATTTCATTTGAAATAGCCCAAACAAGAAATACCAGTTGTCTTTTTCGCACATGGATGTGTGTAGTGAACACCCCTTTCTCTGTGCTTGCATGAGTTACTCCTTTGAATTTGTTGAAGAATGGTTGGCTGGGGAGCAAGTTAACGAGAGATGGATATCAATGGTTGTCAAGTATTCTGACGTGAAGAATGTATTGAGGATGTGAAGGCTTTTCTAGCCAGTTCCTATGGCTCAGTCAGGGATCAGTCAGAGGATTCTGTCTGGTAGACTCTTTGGCACAGATGTCAAAGTGGCCTGGTCTTACCCTGTCCAGGACTGAATGCTGAGCTTGAGTGGGAGCTTCTTGTCATTTCAAGCATTTCCATGAGTCTGTCCTCTGTTCTCTTGTATCCAAGTGGTTTCTAATAGGAAAGCAGAACAAAAATTGAAAGTATGGTGATTGATTATTTTTACCAATGTTATTTCAATCCACTTTGTTTAATACGAAATTACCTTTATGCTAGTAAGATTTCATATGTGAGGAAATAATGAAAATATTGGGGTTAGGGGATGAGAATATGCAAATCAAACATTTTTGAGCACCAAGACCCGTTTTTTGTTTTTGTTTTTGTTTTTTGTTTTTTTAACTTAAATAATATTAAGTGCCAGAGGACCACCGCTGCCATTCAGCCTCAACAACCTCCAGGTCCAGCCTCCAGGTGGCCCATTTCACCAGGGTGTGTGGGACCACACTGTCCTGGGATGAGAGAACAGTACCCACGGATGTTGACATCTCACAGAGTAGATATTGCCAGTGACAGTAGGGAGCTATTGGCACATGAGGAAGGGAAGAGCTCTCAGGATGGGAAGAGGGGGCCGCTTCGAGACTCATTGGGTATGGCACGAGGCTGCTGGGTGTGGTGTTGGCCTGGGCCCACTGAGTGGGGCAGATCCGTGGTCTGTGTTTCTGTACCCTCCTCTGTAGCCTGTGTTGGCAGCAGATCAGGGAATTGCGATCAGAAGTGCTCCCAGTAACACAGGCACCAGCCCCCAGAGTGTGTGCCTATCCGTTTCCCCACCTGGCCTGACTTAGTGCCTGTCTTGCCTCAGGGCTGAGACCCTACAATCTCTGATGAGGGTGTCTGTGGTCCAGATCCAACCTGCATGGCCAACATGCTCAGACCTTCAGCTGGGTCCTAGGCTGCTGCAACCAAACTCTGTTAACTGGGTGGCCGACAACAGAGGAAGTGTCTTCCGTTGAGCTCCAGAGGCTCAACACAGTAGGTGTTGGGCTGTCCCAGTGCCATAACCCCTCCCAGGTTTCAAGGGGACTGTCTCCCCAACTCTCCCAGCCCTTGCCCACTCTCCTATTGCTGCCCACGATCTGTGGTTCCCATATGGGCATCCCGCCCTGGCTCCAACCTCACATATCCGGTATCCCTCAGTCTGGGTCCAGACTCTCCTCTTCCTACAAGAATATCAGATATTGGATTTGGTCCCAGTTGATGCTGTGTTCCATCATGTGAGCTCTTAGCTTCATCACTGTGCAAAGACTCTTTTCCCACACAAGTTCGCACGACTTTTGGCTGGCTAAGAATTTTCAGGCGACACTTTTCTAATGAGTACACTTTCCTTCCTTCCGATCTCCCACCAGTGAGCATTCCTCGCACCCTTGTCCTAGTTCCTTTATGGCAGTTTCCCTCCTTATGGCTGAGAGGACCTAGTGACCCCTGAATTCACACGTTCTCCTTAATCACCAACACACTGCAGAATTCTCCAGGGGGCCATATATGCTCCTGGAAGTTGGTGTTGGAAATAGTTCTCCATCCATTAATCACTCCCTCACTCACTAATGTCCTTGTGTCCTTGAGAAAGGCTCTCCCTTTCCTGGTTTTCCTGAATAGAAATCCTCTTGCCTCTTGGGTGAATAGGGTTATGGGTTGTGCAGAGGGTGTTGGTCCACTGAGCATCTTAGAGACTGTCCTTTATGGAGCCTAATGATCCTCACTGGGGAATGAGGCCAGGGTCCTAACTGTGGTTAGTTAGAGAGGGAAAGAAGGACAAGGGAAACTCAGATGTCCCTTCATGGCCCCTGGAGTTAGAGGACTTACCCCTTTGCACCTGGGATCAGGAGACCTCATTTCCTCGAGGACACGCACACTCAGACGTTAATCTTGAGTGTGGGTTCCTTTCTGGGGTCCAGGGCTGTTGTTAGCCACCAGGAATGACAGTGCTCTCCATGCTGAGTGGAGCCATTTTTGCCAGGAAAGAGAGCCCATGGTCACGCCTTGTGCAAAGCATCCCACGCCAGGGGCTCCCATGCCTACATTCCTGTCCTGAAAGGAAGCCACTCAGAGGCAAGGTGGGTCCAACCACCTCCCATGTGTTCACTCATCACTGTGTTCCAGCAGTCACCCCAGTGAACAGTCCTGATGGGATTGGATGTGGCTCAGAATGTCACCCTCATGAGCTCTACCCTGCCACAGCTGCAGTTCTGCAGTGGGAGAAACTCAAAACCTCAAAACACATGCACATGAAAGAAAAGAGCAAGAGCCAGAGCCCAAACAGGCCAGGTGTGGCAAAGACAGCTGGAGTGCCTAGGTTGGGACTCAGAATTATGTCAGTGGGGTGGCATTGCTGCTGGCACCAGCATGATAACCGAGAGCCAGCCCTGCTCATTTTGGGGAGCAGTGTGTTGGGGAAGGCAGCAGAAATTGAGAGGCAGGATTGAGTTTGGCCCTAGGAGGAGGTTGGGTAAGAGGCCAGTGTGGGTTGGAGAGCCTGGGCAGATAGACAGAGGCCAGGGCACACCCCAAAGCCTGGAGACTGCACTTGATGTCCAGGGTTGTGAAACACCACTTCCCCTCTTACTCACAACTGAGAGCAAGGGGCATTGATGAGTTCAGTTTGTGTGCGGCTGCATCCAAGGTGGCTCGGCTAGGAACCTCTGTTTCCTTGACTCAGGAGGCTGGGAGTCCAGGCTCCACTGAGGCTCGGCTGGGAGGATCGGAGTCTGAGTTTATGCCTGTGTTCCCTGTAGGATCCATGTTGGCTGAGCCTCAGTGTTTTTGTAATGAGAGGATGGGTGACCGTCATGTCTTTATCACAGGACACACTTGCTAAATGGATTTGTTTGCTCTGAGGAGGAAAGAGAGAGGGGGGAATGGTGCTGGAGACAGGGATGCAGACAGGGGTCATGGACTTGGCATAACTCAGTCTTGGAGGTGATATCCCATCACCTGTACCCACTTCAATTCCCATGAATCCAGAGGCTGAGCCCCCTTGAGGTGAGGGGTGAACCGGTTCTGGGCAGCAGGATGCTGTGGTACCTCGGAGTCTCTGTGAGACCCCAACACTAGACACACTTGGCCCTTTTGAAATCTTAGGAGAAGCCTTGGGAAGTTGTATGGCAGAGGGGAGCAGCCTCTGCATCTCAGTCCCCTCCAACTTGCCATGGTGTAGAGAGGGAACTGCAGCCACGATGGGACGGATATTGGCCATGTCCCTGTGTGGGACACAGGCCTGATTGAGTTAGGGTGCATTCTTTGTCTCTCCCTTTCTTGTGATTATCCCATCTCTACATTTGTGCTTTAGCCACCTGTGAGTCCCATCTCTGGTTTCAGAGAGAACAGAGGGTGTTATGGGCCAATAGACACAATAAACCCTAGAGATTAGATGCTACCCTACTTTCCAGAAAAGACTGGGCACACCATGAGTTGCACAATGATGGGACCAGGGTCCAAAAGCTGCTGAGAGGGAAGGACTGGTTGTGAATGCATTTTTGAAGGCTCCAAGCTGGAACTCTAGTGGCACCAAGCAGGGCAGATGCTGGTGGGGATGTTTGGGTAGTTGTTGGTGAACACCTGCGCACCTGAGATGGGTAGGCATGGAGGAGAAATCGGCAGCCCATAGGGCTGTTGAAAGTGGTCTTATGTGAAAAGAGGCTCAGGTATGGGCACAGGAAATGACATCATTGCCTTGACAATGGATCAAACAGAACATGGAACCCTGGTATCCAGGCACCCACTTCACTGACCAAGCCATCCGAGCTCACTTGGTTGGAGCCACTGGAGGGAGAAGGATGTTCTCCTGTGGTTGCAGACAATGCCGAGCCTCAGGCTCCCAGGAATCTCAGGGGGGCCAACTAGCCCTTTTGTGGATACACTGGGTGAGGCTTCATCTTAGACGCCAGAGCCTCTGGCGATTGTCGCAGAGGAGCTCAAGAGTAACAGTGAGTAGCACAGGGCAGGTGAGCCCAGCAGGCCCTCTAGTCTGATCCCTGATGAATGGCCCAGGACTCCTATTCTGACTCTGTGTGTGTGTGTGTGTGTGTGTGTGTGTGTGTGTGTGTGTGTTTGTACTGATGGGAACTGTCCCATTGTGCTTTGACTCTAGTGTATTGGCACAAGTCATTTTTCTGTTTGTCACCATTTCCATTTTGAACCCACCATTCTTGGTCCCAACCCAGGGTGAAAATGATCAGAACACGGAGGAGCCCTTCAGGGTTCAGAGCCTTGAACCTTACAGGCAGGACCAGCTTAGGAATGAGCTCCTGCCTGTCATTTGTGGGAGGAACCTACATTTCAGCAGCAACATGGGGTTAATCTCCTGGGATTTCATCCCCACCCAGCAGGTGCTGGATCTCTTGTTCCCAAAACAGCCACCTTCTTCAGTCTTTACTCCTGGTGCCATTCCACATCCTCCAAGGGGACAAGAACCTCAGGTTCTGGATGGATGTTGTAGAATGCCCACAGAGCCAACTGCCAGGCTGGGTGGGGTGCAGTTGCTGGGCTTTGCTGATGTTGTCATCCCCCACAGTTCTTGGAACCTTCTGTGGCAGTGGCATCCAGGACCCCAGCAGCTGTGAGTAGCAGCTCCTCACTGCTTCACTCCAGCGAGCAGGTGGAAGACAGCCGCGTTGTTCACGTCCTCCTAGAGGGACAGAGCCTGAGGGAGACAAAGCGCATCCCGGTAAGCCCGACAGCAGGGCTGCCTCCTGGGTGTCCACACAGTGGAAGGCAGGAGACACAGCCAACCCCAGGGCTATGGTGGGAAATAAAGAAGAGAGAGGTCCGTCTTAAGGGCTTGACCTGAGGAGGGAGAGCATCAGCATGCCCAGCTTCAGTGGTGAGTGGGCCTGTGTATTGTGGGTTTTGCAGGCCAGAAGTGCAGACGGAAGTGCTGTGGACAGATGAAGGCAGAGATATGTCCAGGGTGCAGGCTGCAGTGCCTAGAACTTGGTATTCTCAATGAGTGAAGTTGGAGCAGAGGAGGTGGCAGTGACTTGTCACATGTGTAGGAGGGGATGTGTTCCTGGTGGCAGGGAAGAGATCCTCCTTAGCATGACTAGGTGTAGGAATTTGGGGTCGGGATCACCTGGGGGGTCATGCCAAAGCTTCGGAATGTTAGGCTTTGCATGTAGGTAAATACGGAGCTAAATGGGTTCTTGGCAGAATTTCTATGGATGTGCAGTAGACACGCTAATGCTGCAGGTGTCCAGCTGCAGAGGAGACATGTTCAGTGACTGCCAGTGCTGAGTCAAGTACATCATTACAACCAGACCCGCACCGAGCTTCCAGAGGCCAGGGCCTCTCAAAGCTATCATGAAGCACTCAAGTGCACACTCTTGTATCTGAGTCTGTTTTGTGTCGTGGCAGTCAGGACCCAAATTTTCAGTGCATCTGCCTCTTGCACCCACAAAGGCAGCCTGCATCCCAGATCACACTTGGTGCGCAGATCCCTGGCCCATTGCTCTCATCTCAGTGAGATGAGAGTGTGTCTGTGCATAGGCAGTTTGGTCCTTTGACATGAGTGGAATGTGGCTCCCCAGGGGGAGGGGAGATGGCAGGTACAGGCAGATATTTGTACCAGGATTGTTCTAGTAGCACATTGCAAGAACCCAGGTGGTATATGGAGGACACACTCAGGTAGCAGGATAACAAGATTGTGCCCTTGTATATGTAGCTGAGATTTCTCCTGAATGTTTGACCACAGTCTTCTGGGTAGCTCTTCTAAAAGCCATTCTCTGATGACATTTGTCCCACCCTGATCCAGGTGACCTTTCAGGAGACGGTGACAAGCCTCATCCGCAGGGCCTTGAACCAAAATTTGTTGCAGCATGAGGATGTGGACAACTTTGAGCTGCTGTATATGATGTCTGAGGATGAGAGTAAGTAGGACAATCAGACAGTGGGGAGACATGATCCACAGTGGGCTCAGGATAACTGACAGCCAAGAGAAAGTGGGCCTTGGCCCCAAAATACCAAAGTGTGATGGGCCTGGCGGAGACTCTCAGGGGTTGTGGGTGTTTTGTGGTATAATCCTTGAGTGCCACCTAACAATTCTCTCCACTTCGCTCTGCAGAAATCAAGGTCTCTGACCACTCACTCGTGTGTCTGTCCATGAATCTGGGAATACAATATTTCATCGTGAGGAAACGCCCCCAGGTCAAGGGAAAGGAGGTAAACACCTACCTTATTCAAGCTGTGCATGTGCTGCCATTCCACTCCGACCTGAGGAAATAAGAAGCCTCAGCACCTGGACATATTTGCTGGAAGCCCATAGAGCCAACTGACAGTCTGGGGTGGCTTTCTGTTTCTGGGTTTGCTGATGTTCCATCCCCCACAGTTCTCAGAATCAACCTGCAAGTCCTCCAGGCCGCTTTCCCACAAGCAGGTGGGAGACACCTGCTTAATTCGTGTCCACTTAGAAACACAAAGTCCAGAGATGGCCAAGAGTGTTCTGGTAAGCCTGGGAGCAGGGGTGTCCCGTGGTGCTTACACCTGGGTGGGGAGCAGACACTGGTCCAATACCATGGACTACTCATGCCCTCTTGAATTTGGAGCTTCTGGATGATCAGGAGGATAGATGGGAATCAAGAAGGGAGAGGTCAGTGTGAAGGGCTGGAGCTGAGATGAGCGAGTGCAGCAGCTTGTCCACTGCCATGTCTGAGGGAGTCTGTGTGTCAGGTGGCAGCATGCAGTCCAGAAGGGCAGGGACAGGTATGGGTGACAGATGAGAATAGGACAGGAACTAGGTTGCAGGTTCCCTTGTATGGGATGCTGACGTCTATGGAGGAGGACAGCAGTGTGAGGTTCTCCATGTTCCTTGAACAAGGAGCTGAGAGAGTCTCTCTGCAGAGTCGATATGAATGTGGAGCAAGCACACTAAATGTCCAGGTAACCCAATGACCACCCTTGCCGGATGAGGTGCCCTCCTACATCCCAGCCAGCACTGAGCCTCTGGAGGCCAGGAGCTCTCGTGGCTATCTTTCAGCTCTCCTGTGTGTGGTCATGTTCCTGGGTCTGTTTTTGGCCCTGGCAATCCAGACCAAAGCCTCTAGGTTTTGTGCCTAGGCCATTCCCAATGCTGCCTGCATCCTCGTGCAGACCTGGGATCTTGGAGGCTATTGTCCCATTCCTCCCAACTTGTGGGATGAGATTGCATCTGTATGCAGGTAGTGGGGTCCTTTCACTCCGAGAGGAGTGCAGCTCCACAAAGAGCAATGGCAGGCCCAGGAAGTCCTATGTACAAGGATTGGGCTAGTAGCCTGTGGGAAGAGCCCACACGATGAGCAGGAGGTCAGCCTCGGGTAGTAGGGTCATGGATGTTGCCCTTGTATTTAGAGTGGAGGTGCCTCCAGAATGCCCCTGCCCACTGTCCTTGAGTAGTCACTTCAAGGCCCATTTCCTGAAGGCCTGTCTCCCATGCTGCTCCAGGTGACCTGCCACGATAGGGCTCCTGTCGTCATCCGCAGCGCCCTCGACCTACACTTCCTTACTGAGGAGAATCCAGAGGATTATGAGCTGGGCCAAATCATCTCTCGCCGTCAGAGTAAGTGAGACAATCAGATAGCAGAGAGCAAGGGTCAGGATGTGGACTCAGGTCAACTCTTAGCAACAAAGAGTAGTCTCTGACCCCCAAGAACACTCCAACAGGTGTGTTGGGTTCGTGCACAAAGCCAACTGCACTTCTGCTGGTGGAAGGTCTTGAGGTCCAATGGTATACCCCGGTGGATATTGCGGCTCCCCACCAGGTGCCCTCCCCTGGACATGAACAGGCATCCAAAGCTGACATCTTTGAGGAGTGAGGAGGAAAGCCTCTCTCCAGGAGCAGTATGTTTTCATGGTCTGGGATAGGAGTGGTTTCAAAGGAACATGGGAATGCATGGGCTAAAGAGGGAACTGGCATTTTGTGGACTGAAGCAGTACTATTGAAAGCCTTCTGTGTGACCAAAAAACCACTGCCTGGGCAGAGCATTGCCAGGATTCTAGCAAGCAGTAA
The DNA here is from genome assembly GCF_045843805.1 of Urocitellus parryii. Taxonomy (NCBI): domain Eukaryota; kingdom Metazoa; phylum Chordata; class Mammalia; order Rodentia; family Sciuridae; genus Urocitellus; species Urocitellus parryii. The sequence goes on from NC_135548.1 coordinate 41,141,486, forward strand.
CAGGATGAAATTGGGAAGAAAACACAGCCTGGGAGACAGCCTGAATCATCTGTTTTTGCATAAATTCCATGGTCTTACGCACCTGAGTCCACTAGGCAAGGAGTGATCACAATAGCCAGGTTGTGATCCCTAACTAAAGTCAGATGAGGGCTTCCTGAGCACGTAGCCACAGAGCTCATCTGATAATAATGCCAGCGCTTTTTCGTTGGTTGGTTGGTTGGTTTTTGTGAGCCAAACACCACAGCAGCCATTATCCCAGCCTATGTACCCTGAAGACCACCATCCCTATGAGTTCTAGGATCACTTGTCTCCTATCTTAACCTACTGTTAGGTTAGTAGAGTCTATGGAAGAGGAAGTCTGTCTGGGGCCTTGGTAGCCTAAGAAATTCATAGCAGAGATCTCCACATCCAACCCAGAAGGGATGGAGAACAGGCTCTAGGTTAGAGGAGGGCGACAGGAAACACATGTTCAGAGGAAGGAGAAGCGGCTGTTGTATTCCCCCACTCGGGGTCATGGCACCACTGGGCCATACACCATGTTGGAGGGAAGCAGTCCCTTTGCTGGTCTTTGGAACCATTGTTCTCAGTAGGGCAGTATTTGGAATGTGGCCTCCATTCTCAGAAGCCTGGTTCACATGGAGGCGGGCTCCACCAATGCAGAAGCATGGCTCTAACGTGGTATCCGTGCTGGTCAGCCTGTCCTCACTGTGGCCATACTTGTGGAAAATAACTCAGAGGAGGAATCCTAGGCCTTTTTTCTCTGGGTTTCATAGCTTTCTCTTTGGTTGTGCACTGAGGCTGTCCATAAAGCTCTAGTGTGTGGCAGTGGAGAGCTCCTCAGCCCTTGCCACAAAGGCATAGACTGGGAGAGAGAGAACGAGGCTGGCAGAGAGGGAGAGAGAGAAAGATGGAGAGGGAGGACCTCTCCTTGGAGAATGAGGATTCAGTGGAGCCAACAGGAATAAGGTACTGTTGCCCAGGGCATAACCCTGTTTAGGTCTTACTCCAACCATGCTCAACCTTTCTTCCAGTCCCTCCCACCCCCCAGTAGTGTATTCATCTTGAATGAGAATTTCATGTTGACATCAGAGCACTCACCATCCAATGCTTCCCTCCAAACCCACCTATGAAGATGGCTCATGTGGGGACTGAATCTTCGGCACAGGAGCCTTTTGTGGGAGATTTCAGATGCAAACCCTAGTGGTGTGCTTTGGCAGATGCAAGAGGACCTGAGATATTCTGGAGTCCAAAGCCTTCGGTAGGAACAGACATTAGGTCTGTTGAAGTGCTCTGCCTAGTTCTTCCTCAGGGAGGACTGTGGAGGCTGTCTTTGTTGGTATTGGTGCTGAATTGGAGAGCTCTCAGGTGTGTGGCTCTGGCCTTTTCTGGCACAGGCTCTCAGATGTTGGCGTGTCGTAGGGAGCACCTCCTGAGTGCCACCTTCTTTTTGTACACCCCTCTCTCCCCAGAGCTGAGGATTCCAGCAGAGGCCAACGTATTTTATGCCAAGAATCCTCACAAAAAATCCAACTTTGTGCTGAGGAAAAGGAGCCTCTCCCAAAAGAATGATGGGTGGATCGAGCCTCAACCTCCCTCTCGTCCTGCAAAGAAGGCTCCTGCCCTCCTGAGGATGCTTGCAAAACCATTCTGTTGCTGTGTGCCTGGGCGGGGCTGAGGCAGACCAGGAATATTTACATTGATTACTATTTTCTTCAAAGTTTGAATCTATAGTTTGCCATTGTCCTTGACCTTGTTTAGTAACACAGTTGTTACTCTATCCTGTATTTGTTGTTTCCATTAATATATTATTATTATTTTAAAATATATATGTTTTTGTTACCTGATCTACTGTGATGATTTGAGTATACTAAATGTAGCAGTGATTCCTAAAGGACACATCCAAACCAACAGGAAGGAATGTTTCATTCTATCAGCAAGAACTTTGGTTTTTAGGAGTTTGGCAGATGGCATTATCTGAGTCAGTTTTCCAATGGGGGCAATGAAGTATCAGCTATGATGGTACAAACACAAACAAAGACACACAAACACACACAAGAGCACACACACTCACTGAGAGATAGATAGACAGATGGAGTTGGTCTCTGCTGAAATACTTTGGAGACATGGTTCTGATTTCTCCCCTTTTGGAGTATTTTCAATTGCACAAGGTGTCTTGCAAATGAACCCATGTCTGAGGAAGACATGCATGTGTACTTCACATGCCACTTTTCACATAGCAGGAAGGTCATGTAATATTTTTCATGCAGCTGTCTTTTGACTGTGAACCATCCCATGAGGTCAGCTGTGGAATTTTCAACTTGTAGCATCACAATGGGGATCCACTCTTTGGATTTGGGGATATTTCCGATTTTCTTGATTCAGATTGGAATGATATATATATTAGTTTTTGATGAAAATTCTGCATTTGATGGTAATGAATGTCGTGCATCTAGGAATCTGTAGAGTGCAGACAATGAATGGATGCCTACTGTTGTCTGGACTGGTCTGAAAAGTCCTGTAGCATCTGAGCATGTGTGAGGGCTGTACAGGTCTTGCAAAAGTCCAGGTCAGATGATCCTGCACAAAGCTGAACTCCTAGTGGACTCCACAACTGTGTGAGGGCCAAGGAGGAACTCACTTCCACACAGAAGTTGGGAAGCTACCTTATGAAGGTGATCATAGATACGGGATTATTAATATATCCAGGTTGGCATCTATTATTTTTTTAGCTTTTGACTTTCGCAGCTGTGGGCATCTTGACAACCATCAACTCCCTGTAAGCACAGACAACTCTATAAGAACCTGAGGATAAATTTCCCTGTGCATGTCCCCTTGTGAAACTGCTTAAGCACCGCCTGGTTTACACACAGGTGGAATTTCTAGGTCAAAGTGTGCATGTTTACTTCTTTGACTAAGCACTGCCAGGTGGCTCTTCTGCATAGCTCTACCTGTGGCCAGGATTGTATTATCTAGCTTTCTAACTTTTGCAGGTTGAGTAGATACATAGTGGGAGCACACTGTTTTTGTTGGTATTTTTCTTGGTATCTATTCTGATGCTTTTCACTGGGGGATTTTTTCCTGTGAAAATGGGCTTCCTCTACTTGACCTTATTTTCTTCTTTTTTAAATTTTTTCAATGTGACTTTTTAATTTTAGTTTTATTAAAGACATTGCCCCTTGCTTGCATAGTCTATATCTAAAGCACTAGTCCTTGCTCCAAGGTCCAGCTTGCTCTCAGCTGCCCCAGGAGGGGAACAGTCTTTGGCGGTAGACAAGAGACGCCCCTGCAGGGGGCACAAGTGCTTTGGCCCTCTGGTGTCTTGCCAGCAGTGCTTCCCATGCTCACAGAGGGTTTCAGACACTGAGTCAATGGTCCAGGTGGTCTTTTGTTCAGTCTGATCTCAAATTGAGCTCCTCTGAGAGGTCATATTGAAGTCCTTGTGTGTACCTGACCCATCATTTTAAACAATATTCCAAGTTCACTTTTTGTGTGTACGTGGGTTCTGGGGATTGAACCCAGGGCCTTGAGCCTGTGAGGCAAGTGACCTACCTGAGCTACACCCTCAGAGACCCCTGTAAAAGTATTTCCCCTTTGCCTCGGGGTCTAAGTTGCCAAGGCTGACCTCAAACGTTCCTCTTGCCTCAGCCTCCCTGGTGGCTGGCATGACAGGCATGCACCTGGGACTGTCACACTCGAGCCTGTGATGGGAACTCATGTGCATCTGTCCAGGGCTGAGCATGGTTAGGCAGAGCTGTGCTCCAGGCTCCCTGCAGGGCTGTGGAGGCTTCTGCTGCCCAGCATCCCTGGTGCCATGGCCAGGGCTCCTCCCAGCCGAGGGCAGGCAGCTGCCCATTGCTGTAGGCTGACCTTATTTTCTTCTTATGGCACTCGTCCGTTCTCTGGAGTATGTTGTATGGTTTGTCCATTAGGAGTCTAACAGGTCCTCTAGAACCTTCAAACAATTAGTAAAATTCCTGAACAGTAAGTGAGCGCGCACAGAAATTGGGCTAATATTTTGGGAAGAACAATGTTGGATGATATATTCATGGCTTGAATATATCATCCAACATGAAGTTATATTTTATTACTTACAAAATAATAAAATAATGAAGCAATACCATGGGCTGAGCTAAAATAGATCCTTGGGATCTTAGGCATTCTGTAATAAATCTGTGTCACTTGAAGTATAGAGTTGATCGACTCTGAGTAATGAAACAGAAGTAAAGGTATCAAAGCCAATGATCATCTGTTTCCAATTTTCTGTGATTTGGTTCAAGTGGTAAAGTGGTGATATTTATTAATAATGGATCGAATAGGTTCATAATTGTTTTAGAGTACAATTAGATGCCTTCAAACTTTAGCCCTCCTATGTCCTGTGAGACATTTTCTATGTGAGGCTTTAAGAAGAAGAAGAGAATATTCTGTAAAGAAAACCTTGTGATCTGTGCAGTATGAAGTTGAATGGATTCATTCAGAAATCAGAAATTCTATTGAAAGATATTTATTTGCATGAGCCAAATAAAACCTATTTTTAGGCATCCTGGTGAAGACAAGGTTTTATCTTTATGTCTCATTTTCTATGTTTTGTTGTTGTTGTTGTTGTTAGAATGAAATTCATATGTTGCCAGACCATTCTATCAGATGTGTAACTAGATGCCATTTAAATTACCCACTTTTACATGGTAGACAGTTTTTAATGAACACTGCCTGTCTGCACCTTTTTTAAAAACAGGACTGGGATCAGAAGCCCAAATACCAATGGTTAGCTGGAGCATATTTTTCATTTGGCCTATCTGTCAGTATTCCCTGAGGTCATCTGTGCAATCAGCTTCGTTACTCCTGCTCCCTCACTGGATTTCATAGAAACCATATGCTATGTATGAATCAGGGACACCAATCCCACAACATAGCATTCTTGGAATATCCAAAGTCCCACTTTTCACTTCGCCATGCCTGAGATCAGCAGTAATATTTATCAGCAAATGTGAGATTTTCAAAGATCCAATTCTATGTGCTCCTTTCTCATAGAGCCTTAGGCAGGGATATAGCATACATAAATATTAAGTAACGTCCATAGTTTTTAAAATGTCATCCATTGAATAGTTGACACATGTCTGAGATACTTTTTATTTTGGAGGAGGTATTATTTAATAGGGAATTCCAACAGCTACCTAATAGTGAAATGAGAAGTCTTGCATCCATTTTATTTTGTTTCTGATGATTTTTATGAGTAAGGGTAAGATACTTCCTTGTTCTGATGCAGATGTTGCCCACTTTTGTGAATGGATGCGGGGTGTCACCTACTACTTGCATATCTGCATATTGGGCTTGACACTGCTATCGTACTTGGTAGTTGGCAAAAAGTCAATACTGAAGTTAAGCTCTTGTGTTCTAGCAGCAGAGCTGAAGATCCTTGATGTGCCACCTTCTGCAATCCATGCTGCTCTCTTCATGTTCCTTATTGACTTCCTGGTGATGAGCATCATGGTCTCCTGGTCTTGAGAATGGCCAAGCATTGCTCTGTGAATGTGGAAGATGGGCATGTGGAAGGCTCCAGGGAGGAGGGATCATTGAACATGTACTCGAATCCATGTGCCTGTTGAATGACCTGTTTTTTTTATTTTTGGGTTTTAAGGGAGACACTGCCCTAAAACACTTCTGTGCAGCTGGGGATGCAGGCTTCTGCTTCACCTTGCAGGAAGCATTAACGAATCCTTTCCAGAAGACATGAGAAGAGAGAAGTGAGCCTCTGGTATCATGCAGGTTCCTTGCATTGCCCATGGGCTAGAAGAGAGAAGAGTTGCTTCATGAGATTTGATCCCCTTTTTCCTGAAAAGTTCCACACAGAGGTGAGTCCCCAGCATGTTTAGAAATCATTTCAGACACCTTTCTGGACGGAATTGAATCAGAGCCCCTGATGATGTGGAAGAGCTAAAGATGGGTTTGCTATGAATTTTCTATTTCATTCATCAGGGCCTGAGTCAAGTCAGTCATTGTGCTGTCAACACATGAGCTGCTGGTCAAATGTGAGGAAGTGGTCTTGCTTTATGAAAACACCACCCTGATTCAGTGAGCCAGAGGCAGCCTGCAGTCCCTGTTTTCCTGTAAAGGCAGATTGCTGTGGATGGCCTCTGGCCTCGTCATGCAGCCCTGCTCAGAGTAGGGGATTGAGGGACCAGGCAGATCCCTAGTTCCTTTTGACCTTTATTGCCATTGGGCCACCCCAGGGTCCTTGGACTCTACCTGGTCTTCTGGCCTGGGTCAGGGGATGTGAGGTTTGGAATCCCCCTCTGTGGCAGGATCCCAGCCCCCCAGCCACTTGAGGTCAGCACATCCTTCCCTAATTGTGTTAGAGTTGGAGACTTCTCCCACCCATCCTCATCCATGCTCATCCCACATTTTGTAGCTTGGCACCTGAGGACCTTTATTCATTGACTTAGTTGTTAGTGATGATGGTTACTAAGACTAAGTGACTCTTTCAAGTCACATCACTTGCATGGTAGGGCTAGAGCATGGATCTTCCTAATTGATTTCATGGGACTCTCTCATGGAAACTGTGACTGCTTCCTAAACACACACTCTACATTTGGAGTGTCAAAATTCTTGCCACTGCCTCCTTGGCAAGTGTATCTTGTCTTCTACGTGGGAATTTCACAAATATTTTCCTTTGGTTTGTGGAGGTCATGCAGAAGGGATTTCATTTGAAATAGCCCAAACAAGAAATACCAGTTGTCTTTTTAGCACATGGATGTGTGTAGTGAACACCCCTTTCTCTGTGCTTGCATGAGTTACTCCTTTGAATTTGTTGAAGAATGGTTGGCTGGGGAGCAAGTTAACGAGAGATGGATATCAATGGTTGTCAAGTATTCTGACGTGAAGAATGTATTGAGGATGTGAAGGCTTTTCTAGCCAGTTCCTATGGCTCAGTCAGGGATCAGTCAGAGGATTCTGTCTGGTAGACTCTTTGGCACAGATGTCAAAGTGGCCTGGTCTTACCCTGTCCAGGACTGAATGCTGAGCTTGAGTGGGAGCTTCTTGTCATTTCAAGCATTTCCATGAGTCTGTCCTCTGTTCTCTTGTATCCAAGTGGTTTCTAATAGGAAAGCAGAACAAAAATTGAAAGTATGGTGATTGATTATTTTTACCAATGTTATTTCAATCCACTTTGTTTAATACGAAATTACCTTTATGCTAGTAAGATTTCATATGTGAGGAAATAATGAAAATATTGGGGTTAGGGGATGAGAATATGCAAATCAAACATTTTTGAGCACCAAGACCCGTTTTTTGTTTTTGTTTTTGTTTTTTTTTTAACTTAAATAATATTAAGTGCCAGAGGACCACCGCTGCCATTCAGCCTCAACAACCTCCAGGTCCAGCCTCCAGGTGGCCCATTTCACCAGGGTGTGTGGGACCACACTGTCCTGGGATGAGAGAACAGTACCCACGGATGTTGACATCTCACAGAGTAGATATTGCCAGTGACAGTAGGGAGCTATTGGCACATGAGGAAGGGAAGAGCTCTCAGGATGGGAAGAGGGGGCCGCTTCGAGACTCATTGGGTATGGCACGAGGCTGCTGGGTGTGGTGTTGGCCTGGGCCCACTGAGTGGGGCAGATCCGTGGTCTGTGTTTCTGTACGCTCCTCTGTAGCCTGTGTTGGCAGCAGATCAGGGAATTGCGATCAGAAGTGCTCCCAGTAACACAGGCACCAGCCCCCAGAGTGTGTGCCTATCCGTTTCCCCACCTGGCCTGACTTAGTGCCTGTCTTGCCTCAGGGCTGAGACCCTACAATCTCTGATGAGGGTGTCTGTGGTCCAGATCCAACCTGCATGGCCAACATGCTCAGACCTTCAGCTGGGTCCTAGGCTGCTGCAACCAAACTCTGTTAACTGGGTGGCCGACAACAGAGGAAGTGTCTTCCGTTGAGCTCCAGAGGCTCAACACAGTAGGTGTTGGGCTGTCCCAGTGCCATAACCCCTCCCAGGTTTCAAGGGGACTGTCTCCCCAACTCTCCCAGCCCTTGCCCACTCTCCTATTGCTGCCCACGATCTGTGGTTCCCATATGGGCATCCCGCCCTGGCTCCAACCTCACATATCCGGTATCCCCCAGTCTCCCTGGTATCTGGGTCCAGACTCTCCTCTTCCTACAAGAATATCAGATATTGGATTTGGTCCCAGTTGATGCTGTGTTCCATCATGTGAGCTCTTAGCTTCATCACTGTGCAAAGACTCTTTTCCCACACAAGTTCGCACGACTTTTGGCTGGCTAAGAATTTTCAGGCGACACTTTTCTAATGAGTACACTTTCCTTCCTTCCGATCTGCCACCAGTGAGCATTCCTCGCACCCTTGTCCTAGTTCCTTTATGGCAGTTTCCCTCCTTATGGCTGAGAGGACCTAGTGACCCCTGAATTCACACGTTCTCCTTAATCACCAACACACTGCAGAATTCTCCAGGGGGCCATATATGCTCCTGGAAGTTGGTGTTGGAAATAGTTCTCCATCCATTAATCACTCCCTCACTCACTAATGTCCTTGTGTCCTTGAGAAAGGCTCTCCCTTTCCTGGTTTTCCTGAATAGAAATCCTCTTGCCTCTTGGGTGAATAGGGTGATGGGTTGTGCAGAGGGTGTTGGTCCACTGAGCATCTTAGAGACTGTCCTTTATGGAGCCTAATGATCCTCACTGGGGAATGAGGCCAGGGTCCTAACTGTGGTTAGTTAGAGAGGGAAAGAAGGACGAGGGAAACTCAGATGTCCCTTCATGGCCCCTGGAGTTAGAGTACTTACCCCTTTGCACCTGGGATCAGGAGACCTCATTTCCTCGAGGACACGCACACTCAGACGTTAATCTTGAGTGTGGGTTCCTTTCTGGGGTCCAGGGCTGTTGTTAGCCACCAGGAATGACAGTGCTCTCCATGCTGAGTGGAGCCATTTTTGCCAGGAAAGAGAGCCCATGGTCACGCCTTGTGCAAAGCATCCCACGCCAGGGGCTCCCATGCCTACATTCCTGTCCTGAAAGGAAGCCACTCAGAGGCAAGGTGGGTCCAACCACCTCCCATGTGTTCACTCATCACTGTGTTCCAGCAGTCACCCCAGTGAACAGTCCTGATGGGATTGGATGTGGCTCAGAATGTCACCCTCATGAGCTCTACCCTGCCACAGCTGCAGTTCTGCAGTGGGAGAAACTCAAAACCTCAAAACACATGCACATGAAAGAAAAGAGCAAGAGCCAGAGCCCAAACAGGCCAGGTGTGGCAAAGACAGCTGGAGTGCCTAGGTTGGGACTCAGAATTATGTCAGTGGGGTGGCATTGCTGCTGGCACCAGCATGATAACCGAGAGCCAGCCCTGCTCATTTTGGGGAGCAGTGTGTTGGGGAAGGCAGCAGAAATTGAGAGGCAGGATTGAGTTTGGCCCTAGGAGGAGGTTGGGTAAGAGGCCAGTGTGGGTTGGAGAGCCTGGGCAGATAGACAGAGGCCAGGGCACACCCCAAAGCCTGGAGACTGCCCTTGATGTCCAGGGTTGTGAAACACCACTTCCCCTCTTACTCACAACTGAGAGCATTGATGAGTTCAGTTTGTGTGCGGCTGCATCCAAGGTGGCTCGGCTAGGAACCTCTGTTTCCTTGACTCAGGAGGCTGGGAGTCCAGGCTCCACTGAGGCTCGGCTGGGAGGATCGGAGTCTGAGTTTATGCCTGTGTTCCCTGTAGGATCCATGTTGGCTGAGCCTCAGTGTTTTTGTAATGAGAGGATGGGTGACTGTCATGTCTTTATCACAGGACACACTTGCTAAATGGATTTGTTTGCTCTGAGGAGGAAAGAGAGAGGGGGGAGTGGTGCTGGAGACAGGGATGCAGACAGGGGTCATGGACTTGGCATAACTCAGTCTTGGAGGTGATATCCCATCACCTGTACCCACTTCAATTCCCATGAATCCAGAGGCTGAGCCCCCTTGAGGTGAGGGGTGAACCGGTTCTGGGCAGCAGGATGCTGTGGTACCTCGGAGTCTCTGTGAGACCCCAACACTAGACACACTTGGCCCTTTTGAAATCTTAGGAGAAGCCTTGGGGAGTTGTATGGCAGAGGGGAGCAGCCTCTGCATCTCAGTCCCCTCCAACTTGCCATGGTGTAGAGAGGGAACTGCAGCCACGATGGGACGGACATTGGCCATGTCCCTGTGTGGGACACAGGCCTGATTGAGTTAGGGTGCATTCTTTGTCTCTCCCTTTCTTGTGATTATCCCATCTCTACATTTGTGCTTTAGCCACCTGTGAGTCCCATCTCTGGTTTCAGAGAGAACAGAGGGTGTTATGGGCCAATAGACACAATAAACCCTAGAGATTAGATGCTACCCTACTTTCCAGAAAAGACTGGGCACACCATGAGTTGCACAATGATGGGACCAGGGTCCAAAAGCTGCTGAGAGGGAAGGACTGGTTGTGAATGCATTTTTGAAGGCTCCAAGCTGGAACTCTAGTGGCACCAAGCGGGGCAGACGCTGGTGGGGATGTTTGGGTAGTTGTTGGTGAACACCTGCGCACCTGAGATGGGTAGGCATGGAGGAGAAATCGGCAGCCCATAGGGCTGTTGAAAGTGGTCTTATGTGAAAAGAGGCTCAGGTATGGGCACAGGAAATGACATCATTGCCTTGACAATGGATCAAACAGAACATGGAACCCTGGTATCCAGGCACCCACTTCACTGACCAAGCCATCCGAGCTCACTTGGTTGGAGCCACTGGAGGGAGAAGGATGTTCTCCTGTGGTTGCAGACAATGCTGAGCCTCAGGCTCCCAGGAATCTCAGGGGGGCCAACTAGCCCTTTTGTGGATACACTGGGTGAGGCTTCATCTTAGACGCCAGAGCCTCTGGCGATTGTTGCAGAGGAGCTCAAGAGTAACAGTGAGTAGCACAGGGCAGGTGAGCCCAGCAGGCCCTCTAGTCTGATCCCTGATGAATGGCCCAGGACTCCTATTCTGACTCTGTGTGTGTGTGTGTGTGTGTGTGTGTGTGTGTGTGTGTGTGTGTGTGTGTGTTTGTACTGATGGGAACTGTCCCATTGTGCTTTGACTCTAGTGTATTGGCACAAGTCATTTTTCTGTTTGTCACCATTTCCATTTTGAACCCACCATTCTTGGTCCCAACCCAGGGTGAAAATGATCAGAACACGGAGGAGCCCTTCAGGGTTCAGAGCCTTGAACCTTACAGGCAGGACCAGCTTAGGAATGAGCTCCTGCCTGTCATTTGTGGGAGGAACCTACATTTCAGCAGCAACATGGGGTTAATCTCCTGGGATTTCATCCCCACCCAGCAGGTGCTGGATCTCTTGTTCCCAAAACAGCCACCTTCTTCAGTCTTTACTCCTGGTGCCACTCCACATCCTCCAAGGGGACAAGAACCTCAGGTTCTGGATGGATGTTGTAGAATGCCCACAGAGCCAACTGCCAGGCTGGGTGGGGTGCAGTTGCTGGGCTTTGCTGATGTTGTCATCCCCCACAGTTCTTGGAACCTTCTGTGGCAGTGGCATCCAGGACCCCAGCAGCTGTGAGTAGCAGCTCCTCACTGCTTCACTCCAGCGAGCAGGTGGAAGACAGCCGCGTTGTTCACGTCCTCCTAGAGGGACAGAGCCTGAGGGAGACAAAGCGCATCCCGGTAAGCCCGACAGCAGGGCTGCCTCCTGGGTGTCCACACAGTGGAAGGCAGGAGACACAGCCAACCCCAGGGCTATGGTGGGAAATAAAGAAGAGAGAGGTCCGTCTTAAGGGCTTGACCTGAGGAGGGAGAGCATCAGCATGCCCAGCTTCAGTGGTGAGTGGGCCTGTGTATTGTGGGTTTTGCAGGCCAGAAGTGCAGACGGAAGTGCTGTGGACAGATGAAGGCAGAGATATGTCCAGGGTGCAGGCTGCAGTGCCTAGAACTTGGTATTCTCAATGAGTGAAGTTGGAGCAGAGGAGGTGGCAGTGACTTGTCACATGTGTAGGAGGGGATGTGTTCCTGGTGGCAGGGAAGAGAACCTCCTTAGCATGACTAGGTGTAGGAATTTGGGGTCGGGATCACCTGGGGGGTCATGCCAAAGCTTCGGAATGTTAGGCTTTGCATGTATGTAAATACGGAGCTAAAGGGGTTCTTGGCAGAATTTCTATGGATGTGCAGTAGACACGCTAATGCTGCAGGTGTCCAGCTGCAGAGGAGACATGTTCAGTGACTGCCAGTGCTGAGTCAAGTACATCATGACAACCAGACCCGCACTGAGCTTCCAGAGGCCAGGGCCTCTCAAAGCTATCATGAAGCACTCAAGTGCACACTCTTGTATCTGAGTCTGTTTTGTGTCGTGGCAGTCAGGACCCAAATTTTCAGTGCATCTGCCTCTTCCACCCACAAAGGCAGCCTGCATCCCAGATCACACTTGGTGCGCAGATCCCTGGCCCATTGCTCTCATCTCAGTGAGATGAGAGTGTGTCTGTGCATAGGCAGTTTGGTCCTTTGACATGAGTGGAATGTGGCTCCCCAGGGGGAGGGGAGATGGCAGGTACAGGCAGATATTTGTACCAGGATTGTTCTAGTAGCACATTGCAAGAACCCAGGTGGTATATGGAGGACACACTCAGGTAGCAGGATAACAAGATTGTGCCCTTGTATATGTAGCTGAGATTTCTCCTGAATGTTTGACCACAGTCTTCTGGGTAGCTCTTCTAAAAGCCATTCTCTGATGACATTTGTCCCACCCTGATCCAGGTGACCTTTCAGGAGACGGTGACAAGCCTCATCCCCAGGGCCTTGGACCAAAATTTGTTGCAGCATGAGGATGTGGACAACTTTGAGCTGCTGTATATGATGTCTGAGGATGAGAGTAAGTAGGACAATCAGACAGTGGGGAGACATGATCCACAGTGGGCTCAGGATAACTGACAGCCAAGAGAAAGTGGGCCTTGGCCCCAAAATACCAAAGTGTGATGGGCCTGGCGGAGACTCTCAGGGGTTGTGGGTGTTTTGTGGTATAATCCTTGAGTGCCACCTAACAATTCTCTCCACTTCGCTCTGCAGAAATCAAGGTCTCTGACCACTCACTCGTGTGTCTGTCCATGAATCTGGGAATACAATATTTCATGGTGAGGAAACGCCCCCAGGTCAAGGGAAAGGAGGTAAACACCTACCTTATTCAAGCTGTGCATGTGCTGCCATTCCACTCCGACCTGAGGAAATAAGAAGCCTCAGCACCTGGACATATTTGCTGGAAGCCCATAGAGCCAACTGACAGTCTGGGGTGGCTTTCTGTTTCTGGGTTTGCTGATGTTCCATCCCCCACAGTTCTCAGAATCAACCTGCAAGTCCTCCAGGCCGCTTTCCCACAAGCAGGTGGGAGACACCTGCTTAATTCGTGTCCACTTAGAAACACAAAGTCCAGAGATGGCCAAGAGTGTTCTGGTAAGCCTGGGAGCAGGGGTGTCCCGTGGTGCTTACACCTGGGTGGGGAGCAGACACTGGTCCAATACCATGGACTACTCATGCCCTCTTGAATTTGGAGCTTCTGGATGATCAGGAGGATAGATGGGAATCAAGAAGGGAGAGGTCAGTGTGAAGGGCTGGAGCTGAGATGAGCGAGTGCAGCAGCTTGTCCACTGCCATGTCTGAGGGAGTCTGTGTGTCAGGTGGCAGCATGCAGTCCAGAAGGGCAGGGACAGGTATGGGTGACAGATGAGAATAGGACAGGAACTAGGTTGCAGGTTCCCTTGTATGGGATGCTGACGTCTATGGAGGAGGACAGCAGTGTGAGGTTCTCCATGTTCCTTGAACAAGGAGCTGAGAGAGTCTCTCTGCGGAGTCGATATGGATGTGGAGCAAGCACACTAAATGTCCAGGTAACCCAATGACCACCCTTGCCGGATGAGGTGCCCTCCTACATCCCAGCCAGCACTGAGCCTCTGGAGGCCAGGAGCTCTCGTGGCTATCTTTCAGCTCTCCTGTGTGTGGTCATGTTCCTGGGTCTGTTTTTGGCCCTGGCAATCCAGACCAAAGCCTCTAGGTTTTGTGCCTAGGCCATTCCCAATGCCGCCTGCATCCTCGGGCAGACCTGGGATCTTGGAGGCTATTGTCCCATTCCTCCCAACTTGTGGGATGAGATTGCATCTGTATGCAGGTAGTGGGGTCCTTTCACTCCGAGAGGAGTGCAGCTCCACAAAGAGCAATGGCAGGCCCAGGAAGTCCTATGTACAAGGATTGGGCTAGTAGCCTGTGGGAAGAGCCCACACGATGAGCAGGAGGTCAGCCTCGGGTAGTAGGGTCATGGATGTTGCCCTTGTATTTAGAGTGGAGGTGCCTCCAGAATGCCCCTGCCCACTGTCCTTGAGTAGTCACTTCAAGGCGCATTTCCTGAAGGCCTGTCTCCCATGCTGCTCCAGGTGACCTGCCACGATAGGGCTCCTGTCGTCATCCGCAGCGCCCTCGACCTACACTTCCTTACTGAGGAGAATCCAGAGGATTATGAGCTGGGCCAAATCATCTCTCGCCGTCAGAGTAAGTGAGACAATCAGATAGCAGAGAGCAAGGGTCAGGATGTGGACTCAGGTCAACTCTTAGCAACAAAGAGTAGTCTCTGACCCCCAAGAACACTCCAACAGGTGTGTTGGGTTCGTGCACAAAGCCAACTGCACTTCTGCTGGTGGAAGGTCTTGAGGTCCAATGGTATACCCCGGTGGATATTGTGGCTCCCCACCAGGTGCCCTCCCCTGGACATGAACAGGCATCCAAAGCTGACATCTTTGAGGAGTGAGGAGGAAAGCCTCTCTCCAGGAGCAGTATGTTTTCATGGTCTGGGATAGGAGTGGTTTCAAAGGAACATGGGAATGCATGGGCTAAAGAGGGAACTGGCATTTTGTGGACTGAAGCAGTACTATTGAAAGCCTTCTGTGTGACCAAAAAACCACTGCCTGGGCAGAGCATTGCCAGGATTCTAGCAAGCAGTAACAGGATGAAATTGGGAAGAAAACACAGCCTGGGAGACAGCCTGAATCATCTGTTTTTGCATAAATTCCATGGTCTTACGCACCTGAGTCCACTAGGCAAGGAGTGATCACAATAGCCAGGTTGTGATCCCTAACTAAAGTCAGATGAGGGCTTCCTGAGCACGTAGCCACAGAGCTCATCTGATAATAATGCCAGCGCTTTTTCGTTGGTTGGTTGGTTGGTTTTTGTGAGCCAAACACCACAGCAGCCATTATCCCAGCCTATGTACCCTGAAGACCACCATCCCTATGAGTTCTAGGATCACTTGTCTCCTATCTTAACCTACTGTTAGGTTAGTAGAGTCTATGGAAGAGGAAGTCTGTCTGGGGCCTTGGTAGCCTAAGAAATTCATAGCAGAGATCTCCACATCCAACCCAGAAGGGATGGAGAACAGGCTCTAGGTTAGAGGAGGGCGACAGGAAACACATGTTCAGAGGAAGGAGAAGCGGCTGTTGTATTCCCCCACTCGGGGTCATGGCACCACTGGGCCATACACCATGTTGGAGGGAAGCAGTCCCTTTGCTGGTCTTTGGAACCATTGTTCTCAGTAGGGCAGTATTTGGAATGTGGCCTCCATTCTCAGAAGCCTGGTTCACATGGAGGCGGGCTCCACCAATGCAGAAGCATGGCTCTAACGTGGTATCCACGCTGGTCAGCCTGTCCTCACTGTGGCCATACTTGAGGAAAATAACTCAGAGGAGGAATCCTAGGCCTTTTTTCTCTGGGTTTCATAGCTTTCTCTTTGGTTGTGCACTGAGGCTGTCCATAAAGCTCTAGTGTGTGGCAGTGGAGAGCTCCTCAGCCCTTGCCACAAAGGCATAGACTGGGAGAGAGAGAACGAGGCTGGCAGAGAGGGAGAGAGAGAAAGATGGAGAGGGAGGACCTCTCCTTGGAGAATGAGGATTCAGTGGAGCCAACAGGAACAAGGTACTGTTGCCCAGGGCACAACCCTGTTTAGGTCTTACTCCAACCATGCTCAACCTTTCTTCCAGTCCCTCCCACCCCCCAGTAGTGTATTCATCTTGAATGAGAATTTCATGTTGACATCAGAGCACTCACCATCCAATGCTTCCCTCCAAACCCACCTATGAAGATGGCTCATGTGGGGACTGAATCTTCGGCACAGGAGCCTTTTGTGGGAGATTTCAGATGCAAACCCTAGTGGTGTGCTTTGGCAGATGCAAGAGGACCTGAGATATTCTGGAGTCCAAAGCCTTCGGTAGGAACAGACATTAGGTCTGTTGAAGTGCTCTGCCTAGTTCTTCCTCAGGGAGGACTGTGGAGGCTGTCTTTGTTGGTATTGGTGCTGAATTGGAGAGCTCTCAGGTGTGTGGCTCTGGCCTTTTCTGGCACAGGCTCTCAGATGTTGGCGTGTCCTAGGGAGCACCTCCTGAGTGCCACCTTCTTTTTGTACACCCCTCTCTCCCCAGAGCTGAGGATTCCAGCAGAGGCCAACGTATTTTATGCCAAGAATCCTCACAAAAAATCCAACTTTGTGCTGAGGAAAAGGAGCCTCTCCCAAAAGAATGATGGGTGGATCGAGCCTCAACCTCCCTCTCGTCCTGCAAAGAAGGCTCCTGCCCTCCTGAGGATGCTTGCAAAACCATTCTGTTGCTGTGTGCCTGGGCGGGGCTGAGGCAGCCCAGGAATATTTACATTGATTACTATTTTCTTCAAAGTTTGAATCTATAGTTTGCCATTGTCCTTGACCTTGTTTAGTAACACAGTTGTTACTCTATCCTGTATTTGTTGTTTCCATTAATATATTATTATTATTTTAAAATATATATGTTTTTGTTACCTGATCTACTGTGATGATTTGAGTATACTAAATGTAGCAGTGATTCCTAAAGGACACATCCAAACCAACAGGAAGGAATGTTTCATTCTATCAGCAAGAACTTTGGTTTTTAGGAGTTTGGCAGATGGCATTATCTGAGTCAGTTTTCCAATGGGGGCAATGAAGTATCAGCTGTGATGGTACAAACACAAACAAAGACACACAAACACACACAAGAGCACACACACTCACTGAGAGATAGATAGACAGATGGAGTTGGTCTCTGCTGAAATACTTTGGAGACATGGTTCTGATTTCTCCCCTTTTGGAGTATTTTCAATTGCACAAGGTGTCTTGCAAATGAACCCATGTCTGAGGAAGACATGCATGTGTAGTTCACATGCCACTTTTCACATAGCAGGAAGGTCATGTAATATTTTTCATGCAGCTGTCTTTTGACTGTGAACCATCCCATGAGGTCAGCTGTGGAATTTTCAACTTGTAGCATCACAATGGGGATCCACTCTTTGGATTTGGGGATATTTCCGATTTTCTTGATTCAGATTGGAATGATATATATATTAGTTTTTGATGAAAATTCTGCATTTGATGGTAATGAATGTCGTGCATCTAGGAATCTGTAGAGTGCAGACAATGAATGGATGCCTACTGTTGTCTGGACTGGTCTGAAAAGTCCTGTAGCATCTGAGCATGTGTGAGGGCTGTACAGGTCTGGCCAAAAGTCCAGGTCAGATGATCCTGCACAAAGCTGAACTCCTAGTGGTCTCCACAACAGTGTAAGGGCCAAGGAGAAACTCACTTCCACATAGAAGTTGGGAAGCTACCTTATGAAGGTGATCATAGATACGGGATTCTTAATATATCCAGGTTGGCATCTATTATTTTTTTAGCTTTTGACTTTCGCAGCTGTGGGCATCTTGACAACCATCAACTCCCTGTAAGCACAGACAACTCTATAAGAACCTGAGGATAAATTTCCCTGTGCATGTCCCCTTGTGAAACTGCTTAAGCACCGCCTGGTTTACACACAGGTGGAATTTCTAGGTCAAAGTGTGCATGTTTACTTCTTTGACTAAGCACTGCCAGGTGGCTCTTCTGCATAGCTCTACCTGTGGCTAGGATTGTATTATCTAGCTTTCTAACTTTTGCAGGTTGAGTAGATACATAGTGGGAGCACACTGTTTTTGTTGGTATTTTTCTTGGTATCTATTCTGATGCTTTTCACTGGGGGATTTTTTCCTGTGAAAATGGGCTTCCTCTACTTGACCTTATTTTCTTCTTTTTTAAATTTTTTCAATGTGACTTTTTAATTTTAGTTTTATTAAAGACATTGCCCCTTGCTTGCATAGTCTATATCTAAAGCACTAGTCCTTGCTCCAAGGCCCAGCTTGCTCTCAGCTGCCCCAGGAGGGGAACAGTCTTTGGCGGTAGACAAGAGACGCCCCTGCAGGGGGCACAAGTGCTTTGGCCCTCTGGTGTCTTGCCAGCAGTGCTTCCCATGCTCACAGAGGGTTTCAGACACTGAGTCAATGGTCCAGGTGGTCTTTTGTTCAGTCTGATCTCAAATTGAGCTCCTCTGAGAGGTCATATTGAAGTCCTTGTGTGTACCTGACCCATCATTTTAAACAATATTCCAAGTTCACTTTTTGTGTGTACGTGGGTTCTGGGGATTGAACCCAGGGCCTTGAGCCTGTGAGGCAAGTGACCTACCTGAGCTACACCCTCAGAGACCCCTGTAAAAGTATTTCCCCTTTGCCTCGGGGTCTAAGTTGCCAAGGCTGACCTCAAACGTTCCTCTTGCCTCAGCCTCCCTGGTGGCTGGCATGACAGGCATGCACCTGGGACTGTCACACTCGAGCCTGTGATGGGAACTCATGTGCATCTGTCCAGGGCTGAGCATGGTTAGGCAGAGCTGTGCTCCAGGCTCCCTGCAGGGCTGTGGAGGCTTCTGCTGCCCAGCAGCCCTGGTGCCATGGCCAGGGCTCCTCCCAGCCGAGGGCAGGCAGCTGCCCATTGCTGTAGGCTGACCTTATTTTCTTCTTATGGCACTCGTCCGTTCTCTGGAGTATGTTGTATGGTTTGTCCATTAGGAGTCTAACAGGTCCTCTAGAACCTTCAAACAATTAGTAAAATTCCTGAACAGTAAGTGAGCGCGCGCAGAAATTGGGCTAATATTTTGGGAAGAACAATGTTGGATGATATATTCATGGCTTGAATATATCATCCAACATGAAGTTATATTTTATTACTTACAAAATAATAAAATAATGAAGCAATACCATGGGCTGAGCTAAAATAGATCCTTAGGATCTTAGGCATTCTGTAATAAATCTGTGTCACTTGAAGTATAGAGTTGATCGACTCTGAGTAATGAAACAGAAGTAAAGGTATCAAAGCCAATGATCATCTGTTTCCAATTTTCTGTGATTTGGTTCAAGTGGTAAAGTGGTGATATTTATTAATAATGGATCGAATAGGTTCATAATTGTTTTAGAGTACAATTAGATGCCTTCAAACTTTAGCCCTCCTATGTCCTGTGAGACATTTTCTTTGTGAGGCTTTAAGAAGAAGAAGAGAATATTCTGTAAAGAAAACCTTGTGATCTGTGCAGTATGAAGTTGAATGGATTCATTCAGAAATCAGAAATTCTATTGAAAGATATTTATTGGCATGAGCCAAATAAAACCTATTTTTAGGCATCCTGGTGAAGACAAGGTTTTATCTTTATGTCTCATTTTCTATGTTTTGTTGTTGTTGTTGTTGTTAGAATGAAATTCATATGTTGCCAGACCATTCTATCAGATGTGTAACTAGATGCCATTTAAATTACCCACTTTTACATGGTAGACAGTTTTTAATGAACACTGCCTGTCTGCACCTTTTTTAAAAACAGGACTGGGATCAGAAGCCCAAATACCAATGGTTAGCTGGAGCATATTTTTCATTTGGCCTATCTGTCAGTATTCCCTGAGGTCATCTGTGCAATCAGCTTCATTACTCCTGCTCCCTCACTGGATTTCATAGAAACCATATGCTATGTATGAATCAGGGACACCAATCCCACAACATAGCATTCTTGGAATATCCAAAGTCCCACTTTTCACTTCGCCATGCCTGAGATCAGCAGTAATATTTATCAGCAAATGTGAGATTTTCAAAGATCCAATTCTATGTGCTCCTTTCTCATAGAGCCTTAGGCAGGGATATAGCATACATAAATATTAAGTAACGTCCATAGTTTTTAAAATGTCATCCATTGAATAGTTGACACATGTCTGAGATACTTTTTATTTTGGAGGAGGTATTATTTAATAGGGAATTCCAACAGCTACCTAATAGTGAAATGAGAAGTCTTGCATCCATTTTATTTTGTTTCTGATGATTTTTATGAGTAAGGGTAAGATACTTCCTTGTTCTGATGCAGATGTTGCCCACTTTTGTGAATGGATGCGGGGTGTCACCTACTACTTGCATATCTGCATATTGGGCTTGACACTGCTATCGTACTTGGTAGTTGGCAAAAAGTCAATACAGAAGTTAAGCTCTTGTGTTCTAGCAGCAGAGCTGAAGATCCTTGATGTGCCACCTTCTGCAATCAATGCTGCTCTCTTCATGTTCCTTATTGACTTCCTGGTGATGAGCATCATGGTCTCCTGGTCTTGAGAATGGCCAAGCATTGCTCTGTGAATGTGGAAGATGGGCATGTGGAAGGCTCCAGGGAGGAGGGATCATTGAACATGTACTCGAATCCATGTGCCTGTTGAATGACCTGTTTTTTTATTTTTGGGTTTTAAGGGAGACACTGCCCTAAAACACTTCTGTGCAGCTGGGGATGCAGGCTTCTGCTTCACCTTGCAGGAAGCATTAACGAATCCTTTCCAGAAGACATGAGAAGAGAGAAGTGAGCCTCTGGTATCATGCAGGTTCCTTGCATTGCCCATGGGCTAGAAGAGAGAAGAGTTGCTTCATGAGATTTGATCCCCTTTTTCCTGAAAAGTTCCACACAGAGGTGAGTCCCCAGCATGTTTAGAAATCATTTCAGACACCTTTCTGGACGGAATTGAATCAGAGCCCCTGATGATGTGGAAGAGCTAAAGATGGGTTTGCTATGAATTTTCTATTTCATTCATCAGGGCCTGAGTCAAGTCAGTCATTGTGCTGTCAACACATGAGCTGCTGGTCAAATGTGAGGAAGTGGTCTTGCTTTATGAAAACACCACCCTGATTCAGTGAGCCAGAGGCAGCCTGCAGTCCCTGTTTTCCTGTAAAGGCAGATTGCTGTGGATGGCCTCTGGCCTCGTCATGCAGCCCTGCTCAGAGTAGGGGATTGAGGGACCAGGCAGATCCCTAGTTCCTTTTGACCTTTATTGCCATTGGGCCACCCCAGGGTCCTTGGACTCTACCTGGTCTTCTGGCCTGGGTCAGGGGATGTGAGGTTTGGAATCCCCCTCTGTGGCAGGATCCCAGCCCCCCAGCCACTTGAGGTCAGCACATCCTTCCCTAATTGTGTTAGAGTTGGAGACTTCTCCCACCCATCCTCATCCATGCTCATCCCACATTTTGTAGCTTGGCACCTGAGGACCTTTATTCATTGACTTAGTTGTTAGTGATGATGGTTACTAAGACTAAGTGACTCTTTCAAGTCACATCACTTGCATGGTAGGGCTAGAGCATGGATCTTCCTAATTGATTTCATGGGACTCTCTCATGGAAACTGTGACTGCTTCCTAAACACACACTCTACATTTGGAGTGTCAAAATTCTTGCCACTGCCTCCTTGGCAAGTGTATCTTGTCTTCTACGTGGGAATTTCACAAATATTTTCCTTTGGTTTGTGGAGGTCATGCAGAAGGGATTTCATTTGAAATAGCCCAAACAAGAAATACCAGTTGTCTTTTTAGCACATGGATGTGTGTAGTGAACACCCCTTTCTCTGTGCTTGCATGAGTTACTCCTTTGAATTTGTTGAAGAATGGTTGGCTGGGGAGCAAGTTAACGAGAGATGGATATCAATGGTTGTCAAGTATTCTGACGTGAAGAATGTATTGAGGATGTGAAGGCTTTTCTAGCCAGTTCCTATGGCTCAGTCAGGGATCAGTCAGAGGATTCTGTCTGGTAGACTCTTTGGCACAGATGTCAAAGTGGCCTGGTCTTACCCTGTCCAGGACTGAATGCTGAGCTTGAGTGGGAGCTTCTTGTCATTTCAAGCATTTCCATGAGTCTGTCCTCTGTTCTCTTGTATCCAAGTGGTTTCTAATAGGAAAGCAGAACAAAAATTGAAAGTATGGTGATTGATTATTTTTACCAATGTTATTTCAATCCACTTTGTTTAATACGAAATTACCTTTATGCTAGTAAGATTTCATATGTGAGGAAATAATGAAAATATTGGGGTTAGGGGATGAGAATATGCAAATCAAACATTTTTGAGCACCAAGACCCGTTTTTTGTTTTTGTTTTTGTTTTTTTTTTAACTTAAATAATATTAAGTGCCAGAGGACCACCGCTGCCATTCAGCCTCAACAACCTCCAGGTCCAGCCTCCAGGTGGCCCATTTCACCAGGGTGTGTGGGACCACACTGTCCTGGGATGAGAGAACAGTACCCACGGATGTTGACATCTCACAGAGTAGATATTGCCAGTGACAGTAGGGAGCTATTGGCACATGAGGAAGGGAAGAGCTCTCAGGATGGGAAGAGGGGGCCGCTTCGAGACTCATTGGGTATGGCACGAGGCTGCTGGGTGTGGTGTTGGCCTGGGCCCACTGAGTGGGGCAGATCCGTGGTCTGTGTTTCTGTACGCTCCTCTGTAGCCTGTGTTGGCAGCAGATCAGGGAATTGCGATCAGAAGTGCTCCCAGTAACACAGGCACCAGCCCCCAGAGTGTGTGCCTATCCGTTTCCCCACCTGGCCTGACTTAGTGCCTGTCTTGCCTCAGGGCTGAGACCCTACAATCTCTGATGAGGGTGTCTGTGGTCCAGATCCAACCTGCATGGCCAACATGCTCAGACCTTCAGCTGGGTCCTAGGCTGCTGCAACCAAACTCTGTTAACTGGGTGGCCGACAACAGAGGAAGTGTCTTCCGTTGAGCTCCAGAGGCTCAACACAGTAGGTGTTGGGCTGTCCCAGTGCCATAACCCCTCCCAGGTTTCAAGGGGACTGTCTCCCCAACTCTCCCAGCCCTTGCCCACTCTCCTATTGCTGCCCACGATCTGTGGTTCCCATATGGGCATCCCGCCCTGGCTCCAACCTCACATATCCGGTATCCCCCAGTCTCCCTGGTATCTGGGTCCAGACTCTCCTCTTCCTACAAGAATATCAGATATTGGATTTGGTCCCAGTTGATGCTGTGTTCCATCATGTGAGCTCTTAGCTTCATCACTGTGCAAAGACTCTTTTCCCACACAAGTTCGCACGACTTTTGGCTGGCTAAGAATTTTCAGGCGACACTTTTCTAATGAGTACACTTTCCTTCCTTCCGATCTGCCACCAGTGAGCATTCCTCGCACCCTTGTCCTAGTTCCTTTATGGCAGTTTCCCTCCTTATGGCTGAGAGGACCTAGTGACCCCTGAATTCACACGTTCTCCTTAATCACCAACACACTGCAGAATTCTCCAGGGGGCCATATATGCTCCTGGAAGTTGGTGTTGGAAATAGTTCTCCATCCATTAATCACTCCCTCACTCACTAATGTCCTTGTGTCCTTGAGAAAGGCTCTCCCTTTCCTGGTTTTCCTGAATAGAAATCCTCTTGCCTCTTGGGTGAATAGGGTTATGGGTTGTGCAGAGGGTGTTGGTCCCCTGAGCATCTTAGAGACTGTCCTTTATGGAGCCTAATGATCCTCACTGGGGAATGAGGCCAGGGTCCTAACTGTGGTTAGTTAGAGAGGGAAAGAAGGACGAGGGAAACTCAGATGTCCCTTCATGGCCCCTGGAGTTAGAGGACTTACCCCTTTGCACCTGGGATCAGGAGACCTCATTTCCTCGAGGACACGCACACTCAGACGTTAATCTTGAGTGTGGGTTCCTTTCTGGGGTCCAGGGCTGTTGTTAGCCACCAGGAATGACAGTGCTCTCCATGCTGAGTGGAGCCATTTTTGCCAGGAAAGAGAGCCCATGGTCACGCCTTGTGCAAAGCATCCCACGCCAGGGGCTCCCATGCCTACATTCCTGTCCTGAAAGGAAGCCACTCAGAGGCAAGGTGGGTCCAACCACCTCCCATGTGTTCACTCATCACTGTGTTCCAGCAGTCACCCCAGTGAACAGTCCTGATGGGATTGGATGTGGCTCAGAATGTCACCCTCATGAGCTCTACCCTGCCACAGCTGCAGTTCTGCAGTGGGAGAAACTCAAAACCTCAAAACACATGCACATGAAAGAAAAGAGCAAGAGCCAGAGCCCAAACAGGCCAGGTGTGGCAAAGACAGCTGGAGTGCCTAGGTTGGGACTCAGAATTATGTCAGTGGGGTGGCATTGCTGCTGGCACCAGCATGATAACCGAGAGCCAGCCCTGCTCATTTTGGGGAGCAGTGTGTTGGGGAAGGCAGCAGAAATTGAGAGGCAGGATTGAGTTTGGCCCTAGGAGGAGGTTGGGTAAGAGGCCAGTGTGGGTTGGAGAGCCTGGGCAGATAGACAGAGGCCAGGGCACACCCCAAAGCCTGGAGACTGCCCTTGATGTCCAGGGTTGTGAAACACCACTTCCCCTCTTACTCACAACTGAGAGCATTGATGAGTTCAGTTTGTGTGCGGCTGCATCCAAGGTGGCTCGGCTAGGAACCTCTGTTTCCTTGACTCAGGAGGCTGGGAGTCCAGGCTCCACTGAGGCTCGGCTGGGAGGATCGGAGTCTGAGTTTATGCCTGTGTTCCCTGTAGGATCCATGTTGGCTGAGCCTCAGTGTTTTTGTAATGAGAGGATGGGTGACCGTCATGTCTTTATCACAGGACACACTTGCTAAATGGATTTGTTTGCTCTGAGGAGGAAAGAGAGAGGGGGGAGTGGTGCTGGAGACAGGGATGCAGACAGGGGTCATGGACTTGGCATAACTCAGTCTTGGAGGTGATATCCCATCACCTGTACCCACTTCAATTCCCATGAATCCAGAGGCTGAGCCCCCTTGAGGTGAGGGGTGAACCGGTTCTGGGCAGCAGGATGCTGTGGTACCTCGGAGTCTCTGTGAGACCCCAACACTAGACACACTTGGCCCTTTTGAAATCTTAGGAGAAGCCTTGGGAAGTTGTATGGCAGAGGGGAGCAGCCTCTGCATCTCAGTCCCCTCCAACTTGCCATGGTGTAGAGAGGGAACTGCAGCCACGATGGGACGGACATTGGCCATGTCCCTGTGTGGGACACAGGCCTGATTGAGTTAGGGTGCATTCTTTGTCTCTCCCTTTCTTGTGATTATCCCATCTCTACATTTGTGCTTTAGCCACCTGTGAGTCCCATCTCTGGTTTCAGAGAGAACAGAGGGTGTTATGGGCCAATAGACACAATAAACCCTAGAGATTAGATGCTACCCTACTTTCCAGAAAAGACTGGGCACACCATGAGTTGCACAATGATGGGACCAGGGTCCAAAAGCTGCTGAGAGGGAAGGACTGGTTGTGAATGCATTTTTGAAGGCTCCAAGCTGGAACTCTAGTGGCACCAAGCAGGGCAGATGCTGGTGGGGATGTTTGGGTAGTTGTTGGTGAACACCTGCGCACCTGAGATGGGTAGGCATGGAGGAGAAATCGGCAGCCCATAGGGCTGTTGAAAGTGGTCTTATGTGAAAAGAGGCTCAGGTATGGGCACAGGAAATGACATCATTGCCTTGACAATGGATCAAACAGAACATGGAACCCTGGTATCCAGGCACCCACTTCACTGACCAAGCCATCCGAGCTCACTTGGTTGGAGCCACTGGAGGGAGAAGGATGTTCTCCTGTGGTTGCAGACAATGCCGAGCCTCAGGCTCCCAGGAATCTCAGGGGGGCCAACTAGCCCTTTTGTGGATACACTGGGTGAGGCTTCATCTTAGACGCCAGAGCCTCTGGCGATTGTCGCAGAGGAGCTCAAGAGTAACAGTGAGTAGCACAGGGCAGGTGAGCCCAGCAGGCCCTCTAGTCTGATCCCTGATGAATGGCCCAGGACTCCTATTCTGACTCTGTGTGTGTGTGTGTGTGTGTGTGTGTGTGTGTGTTTGTACTGATGGGAACTGTCCCATTGTGCTTTGACTCTAGTGTATTGGCACAAGTCATTTTTCTGTTTGTCACCATTTCCATTTTGAACCCACCATTCTTGGTCCCAACCCAGGGTGAAAATGATCAGAACACGGAGGAGCCCTTCAGGGTTCAGAGCCTTGAACCTTACAGGCAGGACCAGCTTAGGAATGAGCTCCTGCCTGTCATTTGTGGGAGGAACCTACATTTCAGCAGCAACATGGGGTTAATCTCCTGGGATTTCATCCCCACCCAGCAGGTGCTGGATCTCTTGTTCCCAAAACAGCCACCTTCTTCAGTCTTTACTCCTGGTGCCACTCCACATCCTCCAAGGGGACAAGAACCTCAGGTTCTGGATGGATGTTGTAGAATGCCCACAGAGCCAACTGCCAGGCTGGGTGGGGTGCAGTTGCTGGGCTTTGCTGATGTTGTCATCCCCCACAGTTCTTGGAACCTTCTGTGGCAGTGGCATCCAGGACCCCAGCAGCTCCTCACTGCTTCACTCCAGCGAGCAGGTGGAAGACAGCCGCGTTGTTCACGTCCTCCTAGAGGGACAGAGCCTGAGGGAGACAAAGCGCATCCCGGTAAGCCCGACAGCAGGGCTGCCTCCTGGGTGTCCACACAGTGGAAGGCAGGAGACACAGCCAACCCCAGGGCTATGGTGGGAAATAAAGAAGAGAGAGGTCCGTCTTAAGGGCTTGACCTGAGGAGGGAGAGCATCAGCATGCCCAGCTTCAGTGGTGAGTGGGCCTGTGTATTGTGGGTTTTGCAGGCCAGAAGTGCAGACGGAAGTGCTGTGGACAGATGAAGGCAGAGATATGTCCAGGGTGCAGGCTGCAGTGCCTAGAACTTGGTATTCTCAATGAGTGAAGTTGGAGCAGAGGAGGTGGCAGTGACTTGTCACATGTGTAGGAGGGGATGTGTTCCTGGTGGCAGGGAAGAGATCCTCCTTAGCATGACTAGGTGTAGGAATTTGGGGTCGGGATCACCTGGGGGGTCATGCCAAAGCTTCGGAATGTTAGGCTTTGCATGTATGTAAATACGGAGCTAAAGGGGTTCTTGGCAGAATTTCTATGGATGTGCAGTAGACACGCTAATGCTGCAGGTGTCCAGCTGCAGAGGAGACATGTTCAGTGACTGCCAGTGCTGAGTCAAGTACATCATTACAACCAGACCCGCACCGAGCTTCCAGAGGCCAGGGCCTCTCAAAGCTATCATGAAGCACTCAAGTGCACACTCTTGTATCTGAGTCTGTTTTGTGTCGTGGCAGTCAGGACCCAAATTTTCAGTGCATCTGCCTCTTCCACCCACAAAGGCAGCCTGCATCCCAGATCACACTTGGTGCGCAGATCCCTGGCCCATTGCTCTCATCTCAGTGAGATGAGAGTGTGTCTGTGCATAGGCAGTTTGGTCCTTTGACATGAGTGGAATGTGGCTCCCCAGGGGGAGGGGAGATGGCAGGTACAGGCAGATATTTGTACCAGGATTGTTCTAGTAGCACATTGCAAGAACCCAGGTGGTATATGGAGGACACACTCAGGTAGCAGGATAACAAGATTGTGCCCTTGTATATGTAGCTGAGATTTCTCCTGAATGTTTGACCACAGTCTTCTGGGTAGCTCTTCTAAAAGCCATTCTCTGATGACATTTGTCCCACCCTGATCCAGGTGACCTTTCAGGAGACGGTGACAAGCCTCATCCGCAGGGCCTTGGACCAAAATTTGTTGCAGCATGAGGATGTGGACAACTTTGAGCTGCTGTATATGATGTCTGAGGATGAGAGTAAGTAGGACAATCAGACAGTGGGGAGACATGATCCACAGTGGGCTCAGGATAACTGACAGCCAAGAGAAAGTGGGCCTTGGCCCCAAAATACCAAAGTGTGATGGGCCTGGCGGAGACTCTCAGGGGTTGTGGGTGTTTTGTGGTATAATCCTTGAGTGCCACCTAACAATTCTCTCCACTTCGCTCTGCAGAAATCAAGGTCTCTGACCACTCACTCGTGTGTCTGTCCATGAATCTGGGAATACAATATTTCATGGTGAGGAAACGCCCCCAGGTCAAGGGAAAGGAGGTAAACACCTACCTTATTCAAGCTGTGCATGTGCTGCCATTCCACTCCGACCTGAGGAAATAAGAAGCCTCAGCACCTGGACATATTTGCTGGAAGCCCATAGAGCCAACTGACAGTCTGGGGTGGCTTTCTGTTTCTGGGTTTGCTGATGTTCCATCCCCCACAGTTCTCAGAATCAACCTGCAAGTCCTCCAGGCCGCTTTCCCACAAGCAGGTGGGAGACACCTGCTTAATTCGTGTCCACTTAGAAACACAAAGTCCAGAGATGGCCAAGAGTGTTCTGGTAAGCCTGGGAGCAGGGGTGTCCCGTGGTGCTTACACCTGGGTGGGGAGCAGACACTGGTCCAATACCATGGACTACTCATGCCCTCTTGAATTTGGAGCTTCTGGATGATCAGGAGGATAGATGGGAATCAAGAAGGGAGAGGTCAGTTTGAAGGGCTGGAGCTGAGATGAGCGAGTGCAGCAGCTTGTCCACTGCCATGTCTGAGGGAGTCTGTGTGTCAGGTGGCAGCATGCAGTCCA
Organism: Urocitellus parryii; assembly: GCF_045843805.1. Taxonomy (NCBI): domain Eukaryota; kingdom Metazoa; phylum Chordata; class Mammalia; order Rodentia; family Sciuridae; genus Urocitellus; species Urocitellus parryii. The sequence goes on from NC_135548.1 coordinate 41,170,086, forward strand.
GAAGGGCAGGGACAGGTATGGGTGACAGATGAGAATAGGACAGGAACTAGGTTGCAGGTTCCCTTGTATGGGATGCTGACGTCTATGGAGGAGGACAGCAGTGTGAGGTTCTCCATGTTCCTTGAACAAGGAGCTGAGAGAGTCTCTCTGCAGAGTCGATATGGATGTGGAGCAAGCACACTAAATGTCCAGGTAACCCAATGACCACCCTTGCCGGATGAGGTGCCCTCCTACATCCCAGCCAGCACTGAGCCTCTGGAGGCCAGGAGCTCTCGTGGCTATCTTTCAGCTCTCCTGTGTGTGGTCATGTTCCTGGGTCTGTTTTTGGCCCTGGCAATCCAGACCAAAGCCTCTAGGTTTTGTGCCTAGGCCATTCCCAATGCCGCCTGCATCCTCGGGCAGACCTGGGATCTTGGAGGCTATTGTCCCATTCCTCCCAACTTGTGGGATGAGATTGCATCTGTATGCAGGTAGTGGGGTCCTTTCACTCCGAGAGGAGTGCAGCTCCACAAAGAGCAATGGCAGGCCCAGGAAGTCCTATGTACAAGGATTGGGCTAGTAGCCTGTGGGAAGAGCCCACACGATGAGCAGGAGGTCAGCCTCGGGTAGTAGGGTCATGGATGTTGCCCTTGCATTTAGAGTGGAGGTGCCTCCAGAATGCCCCTGCCCACTGTCCTTGAGTAGTCACTTCAAGGCCCATTTCCTGAAGGCCTGTCTCCCATGCTGCTCCAGGTGACCTGCCACGATAGGGCTCCTGTCGTCATCCGCAGCGCCCTCGACCTACACTTCCTTACTGAGGAGAATCCAGAGGATTATGAGCTGGGCCAAATCATCTCTCGCCGTCAGAGTAAGTGAGACAATCAGATAGCAGAGAGCAAGGGTCAGGATGTGGACTCAGGTCAACTCTTAGCAACAAAGAGTAGTCTCTGACCCCCAAGAACACTCCAACAGGTGTGTTGGGTTCGTGCACAAAGCCAACTGCACTTCTGCTGGTGGAAGGTCTTGAGGTCCAATGGTATACCCCGGTGGATATTGCGGCTCCCCACCAGGTGCCCTCCCCTGGACATGAACAGGCATCCAAAGCTGACATCTTTGAGGAGTGAGGAGGAAAGCCTCTCTCCAGGAGCAGTATGTTTTCATGGTCTGGGATAGGAGTGGTTTCAAAGGAACATGGGAATGCATGGGCTAAAGAGGGAACTGGCATTTTGTGGACTGAAGCAGTACTATTGAAAGCCTTCTGTGTGACCAAAAAACCACTGCCTGGGCAGAGCATTGCCAGGATTCTAGCAAGCAGTAACAGGATGAAATTGGGAAGAAAACACAGCCTGGGAGACAGCCTGAATCATCTGTTTTTGCATAAATTCCATGGTCTTACGCACCTGAGTCCACTAGGCAAGGAGTGATCACAATAGCCAGGTTGTGATCCCTAACTAAAGTCAGATGAGGGCTTCCTGAGCACGTAGCCACAGAGCTCATCTGATAATAATGCCAGCGCTTTTTCGTTGGTTGGTTGGTTGGTTTTTGTGAGCCAAACACCACAGCAGCCATTATCCCAGCCTATGTACCCTGAAGACCACCATCCCTATGAGTTCTAGGATCACTTGTCTCCTATCTTAACCTACTGATAGGTTAGTAGAGTATATGGAAGAGGAAGTCTGTCTGGGGCCTTGGTAGCCTAAGAAATTCATAGCAGAGATCTCCACATCCAACCCAGAAGGGATGGAGAACAGGCTCTAGGTTAGAGGAGGGCGACAGGAAACACATGTTCAGAGGAAGGAGAAGCGGCTGTTGTATTCCCCCACTCGGGGTCATGGCACCACTGGGCCATACACCATGTTGGAGGGAAGCAGTCCCTTTGCTGGTCTTTGGAACCATTGTTCTCAGTAGGGCAGTATTTGGAATGTGGCCTCCATTCTCAGAAGCCTGGTTCACATGGAGGCGGGCTCCACCAATGCAGAAGCATGGCTCTAACGTGGTATCCGTGCTGGTCAGCCTGTCCTCACTGTGGCGATACTTGAGGAAAATAACTCAGAGGAGGAATCCTAGGCCTTTTTTCTCTGGGTTTCATAGCTTTCTCTTTGGTTGTGCACTGAGGCTGTCCATAAAGCTCTAGTGTGTGGCAGTGGAGAGCTCCTCAGCCCTTGCCACAAAGGCATAGACTGGGAGAGAGAGAACGAGGCTGGCAGAGAGGGAGAGAGAGAAAGATGGAGAGGGAGGACCTCTCCTTGGAGAATGAGGATTCAGTGGAGCCAACAGGAACAAGGTACTGTTGCCCAGGGCACAACCCTGTTTAGGTCTTACTCCAACCATTCTCAACCTTTCTTCCAGTCCCTCCCACCCCCCAGTAGTGTATTCATCTTGAATGAGAATTTCATGTTGACATCAGAGCACTCACCATCCAATGCTTCCCTCCAAACCCACCTATGAAGATGGCTCATGTGGGGACTGAATCTTCGGCACAGGAGCCTTTTGTGGGAGATTTCAGATGCAAACCCTAGTGGTGTGCTTTGGCAGATGCAAGAGGACCTGAGATATTCTGGAGTCCAAAGCCTTCGGTAGGAACAGACATTAGGTCTGTTGAAGTGCTCTGCCTAGTTCTTCCTCAGGGAGGACTGTGGAGGCTGTCTTTGTTGGTATTGGTGCTGAATTGGAGAGCTCTCAGGTGTGTGGCTCTGGCCTTTTCTGGCACAGGCTCTCAGATGTTGGCATGTCCTAGGGAGCACCTCCTGAGTGCCACCTTCTTTTTGTACACCCCTCTCTCCCCAGAGCTGAGGATTCCAGCAGAGGCCAACGTATTTTATGCCAAGAATCCTCACAAAAAATCCAACTTTGTGCTGAGGAAAAGGAGCCTCTCCCAAAAGAATGATGGGTGGATCGAGCCTCAACCTCCCTCTCGTCCTGCAAAGAAGGCTCCTGCCCTCCTGAGGATGCTTGCAAAACCATTCTGTTGCTGTGTGCCTGGGCGGGGCTGAGGCAGCCCAGGAATATTTACATTGATTACAATTTTCTTCAAAGTTTGAATCTATAGTTTGCCATTGTCCTTGACCTTGTTTAGTAACACAGATGTTACTCTATCCTGTATTTGTTGTTTCCATTAATATATTATTATTATTTTAAAATATATATGTTTTTGTTCCCTGATCTACTGTGATGATTTGAGTATACTAAATGTAGCAGTGATTCCTAAAGGACACATCCAAACCAACAGGAAGGAATGCTTCATTCTATCAGCAAGAACTTTGGTTTTTAGGAGTTTGGCAGATGGCATTATCTGAGTCAGTTTTCCAATGGGGGCAATGAAGTATCAGCTATGATGGTACAAACACAAACAAAGACACACAAACACACACAAGAGCACACACACTCACTGAGAGATAGATAGACAGATGGAGTTGGTCTCTGCTGAAATACTTTGGAGACATGGTTCTGATTTCTCCCCTTTTGGAGTATTTTCAATTGCACAAGGTGTCTTGCAAATGAACCCATGTCTGAGGAAGACATGCATGTGTACTTCACATGCCACTTTTCACATAGCAGGAAGGTCATGTAATATTTTTCATGCAGCTGTCTTTTGACTGTGAACCATCCCATGAGGTCAGCTGTGGAATTTTCAACTTGTAGCATCACAATGGGGATCCACTCTTTGGATTTGGGGATATTTCCGATTTTCTTGATTCAGATTGGAATGATATATATATTAGTTTTTGATGAAAATTTTGCATTTGATGGTAATGAATGTCGTGCATCTAGGAATCTGTAGAGTGCAGACAATGAATGGATGCCTACTGTTGTCTGGACTGGTCTGAAAAGTCCTGTAGCATCTGAGCATGTGTGAGGGCTGTACAGGTCTTGCCAAAAGCCCAGGTCAGATGATCCTGCACAAAGCTGAACTCCTAGTGGTCTCCACAACAGTGTAAGGGCCAAGGAGAAACACACTTCCACACAGAAGTTGGGAAGCTACCTTATGAAGGTGATCATAGATACGGGATTATTAATATATCCAGGTTGGCATCTATTATTTTTTTAGCTTTTGACTTTCGCAGCTGTGGGCATCTTGACAACCATCAACTCCCTGTAAGCACAGACAACTCTATAAGAACCTGAGGATAAATTTCCCTGTGCATGTCCCCTTGTGAAACTGCTTAAGCACCGCCTGGTTTACACACAGGTGGAATTTCTAGGTCAAAGTGTGCATGTTGACTTCTTTGACTAAGCACTGCCAGGTGGCTCTTCTGCATAGCTCTACCTGTGGCCAGGATTGTATTATCTAGCTTTCTAACTTTTGCATGTTGAGTAGATACATAGTGGGAGCACACTGTTTTTGTTGGTATTTTTCTTGGTATCTATTCTGATGCTTTTCACTGGGGGATTTTTTCCTGTGAAAATGGGCTTCCTCTACTTGACCTTATTTTCTTCTTTTTAAAATTTTTTCAATGTGACTTTTTAATTTTAGTTTTATTAAAGACATTGCCCCTTGCTTGCATAGTCTATATCTAAAGCACTAGTCCTTGCTCCAAGGCCCAGCTTGCTCTCAGCTGCCCCAGGAGGGGAACAGTCTTTGGCGGTAGACAAGAGACGCCCCTGCAGGGGGCACAAGTGCTTTGGCCCTCTGGTGTCTTGCCAGCAGTGCTTCCCATGCTCACAGAGGGTTTCAGACACTGAGTCAATGGTCCAGGTGGTCTTTTGTTCAGTCTGATCTCAAATTGAGCTCCTCTGAGAGGTCATATTGAAGTCCTTGTGTGTACCTGACCCATCATTTTAAACAATATTCCAAGTTCACTTTTTGTGTGTACGTGGGTTCTGGGGATTGAACTCAGGGCCTTGAGCCTGTGAGGCAAGTGACCTACCTGAGCTACACCCTCAGAGACCCCTGTAAAGTATTTCCCCTTTGCCTCGGGGTCTAAGTTGCCAAGGCTGACCTCAAACGTTCCTCTTGCCTCAGCCTCCCTGGTGGCTGGCATGACAGGCATGCACCTGGGACTGTCACACTCGAGCCTGTGATGGGAACTCATGTGCATCTGTCCAGGGCTGAGCATGGTTAGGCAGAGCTGTGCTCCAGGCTCCCTGCAGGGCTGTGGAGGCTTCTGCTGCCCAGCAGCCCTGGTGCCATGGCCAGGGCTCCTCCCAGCCGAGGGCAGGTGCCGGAGTCCGGCTGCAGCAAAATAGCCGGGGGGGTGACGAATAACTTGTGTTCGCTGATACAGCAGGAATGGGAGCCTTTTATTGTAGGGCAACACAGCTATTTATACATTTTGCACAGCTTATCTTAATTAGCATAAACTAGATACATCAATCAACCAATAAGGAATCTCCACACTTAATGGCTCACTTTTGTTACTTCTCAAACCACTCCCTCTGACATTTTGCCAGGCACCATCCAGACTTGTTTACGAACTCTAACATTTGTCTGGCAAAATACCAGGTGTTATTTTTGACTTATTTACAGACCTTAACAATTCCCCCTTTTGTTTAATTTAAATAAAGACCATAGTGGTTTTTACAGAAACACCATAAATAACCTGCTACAAACAGAAAGTGAGGATACAAAATGTAACAATACCAAGCCAACTTATGGCTCCATGCAAGAAGCCCTTGGAAAAATTATACCAGCAATGACACCGTTAGCAAAGATACCGAGTTACAATTTGTTGTACATTACAGTTTGTTGTCTCAGTCCAGGTAAAGCAGTGTCTTAATAGGTTAACTCACAGCCCCGGTAAATCACAGTCCAGATCTGCAGGCAGCTAGCTTAAATCACAGTCCAGGTAAGTTCTGCAGGCAGCTAGCTTAAATCACAGTCCAGGTAAGTTCTGCAGGCAGCTAGCTTAAATCACAGTCCAGGTAAGTTCTGCAGGCAGCTAGCTTGATCCGAAGTCTTGTCCGGTTCTCAGCCGAAATCTCCTCCAGTTTTCAGCAACGCTGGAAATTCTTCCACGTTCGTTTTCACTGGCACTGGGACGAAGGCAGGAACTCTGGATGGCTAAAGAAAATCTTGTAGCATTCTACTAAGAAAACAACCTTCTGAACAATTTAGTACATTATCTCAAGGTTTTGTTACATGTGAAATAAGCCTGAATAGTGCTCATTACTCATTAGCTTCCAGGTGTGGGAGAACCATTGTAGCTTAGTTATTGGCATTGAAAATGACCAAAAATCAGGGACGCTGGTAGCATCTTCTGCCGGCTGTAGTGTCCCAGGCATCCCCGGATGGCCCTGGGGAGTGTCCTGGACTCAAACTGCTACTGGGCACAGGGAGCAAGAGCCTGCAAAACTGTGCCTCCAGGTCAGGTCTAGATTTGGACTTCCGGCAGTGGAAGAGCCGGCTGCCGCTGCCGCCGCTTGCAAAGTACTTGCTGTACCATGACCCGCTTGTGCACATGGCAGCCGCTGCACAGATTCCGATTTACGCACCCTCCGGTAACGAAAAGTATTCAGTAATAGCCTTTTGCTGCAACTTTTTTCCTGATAATCCTTCTTCTTTTTAACTTTCTTTTTCTTTCTGACTAGAGTTCCCAGGCTTTTATCAACACATGCCCTAATTATTCTTGGTTCCACTGGGGTGCCTTCTTCCCTTAGTAATTTACTTTTCAACCCTTCCATATTCTCATCACAAAGACAATACAATACACTGAGACAAAACAAGACACAAACATACTGTATCAATCTTCTCCATTTTCTCGAAATGGCCATTTTTCCTCCAGCCCTATCTGCCTAGGGACAAGCAGATTGCTCCCGTCCTATCTATGGACGGGCAGCTTTTTTTCGTCACTTACCTCCGAGTGTCCCGGGGCTCCCCCTACGGGCCACCATCTGCCGCAGTCCGGCTGCAGCAAAATAGCCGGGGGGGTGACGAATAACTTGTGTTCGTTGATACAGCAGGAATGGGAGCCTTTTATTGTAGGGCAACACAGCTATTTATACATTTTGCACAGCTTATCTTAATTAGCATAAACTAGATACATCAATCAACCAATAAGGAATCTCCACACTTAATGGCTCACTTTTGTTACTTCTCAAACCACTCCCTCTGACATTTTGCCAGGCACCATCCAGACTTGTTTACGAACTCTAACATTTGTCTGGCAAAATACCAGGTGTTATTTTTGACTTATTTACAGACCTTAACAGGCAGGCAGCTGCCCATTGCTGTAGGCTGACCTTATTTTCTTCTTATGGCACTCGTCCGTTCTCTGGAGTATGTTGTATGGTTTGTCCATTAGGAGTCTAACAGGTCCTCTAGAACCTTCAAACAATTAGTAAAATCCCTGAACAGTAAGTGAGCGCGCGCAGAAATTGGGCTAATATTTTGGGAAGAACAATGTTGGATGATATATTCATGGCTTGAATATATCATCCAACATGAAGTTATTTTTTATTACTTACAAAATAATAAAATAATGAAGCAATACCATGGGCTGAGCTAAAATAGATCCTTAGGATCTTAGGCATTCTGTAATAAATCTGTGTCACTTGAAGTATAGAGTTGATCGACTCTGAGTAATGAAACAGAAGTAAAGGTATCAAAGCCAATGATCATCTGTTTCCAATTTTCTGTGATTTGGTTCAAGTGGTAAAGTGGTAATATTTATTAATAATGGATCGAATAGGTTCATAATTGTTTTAGAGTACAATTAGATGCCTTCAAACTTTAGGCTACATGGGCACATTTGAGAACGGTTCCAGCCATTCTCTCATCCTTTGGGTCATTCCCCTCCTATGTCCTGTGAGACATTTTCTATGTGAGGCTTTAAGAAGAAGAAGAGAATATTCTGTAAAGAAAACCTTGTGATCTGTGCAGTATGAAGTTGAATGGATTCATTCAGAAATCAGAAATTCTATTGAAAGATATTTATTTGCATGAGCCAAATAAAACCTATTTTTAGGCATCCTGGTGAAGACAAGGTTTTATCTTTATGTCTCATTTTCTATGTTTTGTTGTTGTTGTTGTTGTTAGAATGAAATTCATATGTTGCCAGACCATTCTATCAGATGCGTAACTAGATGCCATTTAAATTACCCACTTTTACATGGTAGACAGTTTTTAATGAACACTGCCTGTCTGCACCTTTTTTAAAAACAGGACTGGGATCAGAAGCCCAAATACCAATGGTTAGCTGGAGCATATTTTTCATTTGGCCTATCTGTCAGTATTCCCTGAGGTCATCTGTGCAATCAGCTTCGTTACTCCTGCTCCCTCACTGGATTTCATAGAAACCATATGCTATGTATGAATCAGGGACACCAATCCCACAACATAGCATTCTTGGAATATCCAAAGTCCCACTTTTGACTTCGCCATGCCTGAGATCAGCAGTAATATTTATCAGCAAATGTGAGATTTTCAAAGATCCAATTCTATGTGCTCCTTTCTCATAGAGCCTTAGGCAGGGATATAGCATACATAAATATTAAGTAAAGTCCATAGTTTTTAAAATGTCATCCATTGAATAGTTGACACATGTCTGAGATACTTTTTATTTTGGAGGAGGTATTATTTAATAGGGAATTCCAACAGCTACCTAATAGTGAAATGAGAAGTCTTGCATCCATTTTATTTTGTTTCTGATGATTTTTATGAGTAAGGGTAAGATACTTCCTTGTTCTGATGCAGATGTTGCCCACTTTTGTGAATGGATGCGGGGTGTCACCTACTACTTGCATATCTGCATATTGGGCTTGACACTGCTATGGTACTTGGTAGTTGGCAAAAAGTCAATACTGAAGTTAAGCTCTTGTGTTCTAGCAGCAGAGCTGAAGATCCTTGATGTGCCACCTTCTGCAATCCATGCTGCTCTCTTCATGTTCCTTATTGACTTCCTGGTGATGAGCATCATGGTCTCCTGGTCTTGAGAATGGCCAAGCATTGCTCTGTGAATGTGGAAGATGGGCATGTGGAAGGCTCCAGGGAGGAGGGATCATTGAACATGTACTCGAATCCATGTGCCTGTTGAATGACCTGTTTTTTTATTTTTGGGTTTTAAGGGAGACACTGCCCTAAAACACTTCTGTGCAGCTGGGGATGCAGGCTTCTGCTTCACCTTGCAGGAAGCATTAACGAATCCTTTCCAGAAGACATGAGAAGAGAGAAGTGAGCCTCTGGTATCATGCAGGTTCCTTGCATTGCCCATGGGCTAGAAGAGAGAAGAGTTGCTTCATGAGATTTGATCCCCTTTTTCCTGAAAAGTTCCACACAGAGGTGAGTCCCCAGCATGTTTAGAAATCATTTCAGACACCTTTCTGGACGGAATTGAATCAGAGCCCCTGATGATGTGGAAGAGCTAAAGATGGGTTTGCTATGAATTTTCTATTTCATTCATCAGGGCCTGAGTCAAGTCAGTCATTGTGCTGTCAACACATGAGCTGCTGGTCAAATGTGAGGAAGTGGTCTTGCTTTATGAAAACACCACCCTGATTCAGTGAGCCAGAGGCAGCCTGCAGTCCCTGTTTTCCTGTAAAGGCAGATTGCTGTGGATGGCCTCTGGCCTCGTCATGCAGCCCTGCTCAGAGTAGGGGATTGAGGGACCAGGCAGATCCCTAGTTCCTTTTGACCTTTATTGCCATTGGGCCACCCCAGGGTCCTTGGACTCTACCTGGTCTTCTGGCCTGGGTCAGGGGATGTGAGGTTTGGAATCCCCCTCTGTGGCAGGATCCCAGCCCCCCAGCCACTTGAGGTCAGCACATCCTTCCCTAATTGTGTTAGAGTTGGAGACTTCTCCCACCCATCCTCATCCATGCTCATCCCACATTTTGTAGCTTGGCACCTGAGGACCTTTATTCATTGACTTAGTTGTTAGTGATGATGGTTACTAAGACTAAGTGACTCTTTCAAGTCACATCACTTGCATGGTAGGGCTAGAGCATGGATCTTCCTAATTGATTTCATGGGACTCTCTCATGGAAACTGTGACTGCTTCCTAAACACACACTCTACATTTGGAGTGTCAAAATTCTTGCCACTGCCTCCTTGGCAAGTGTATCTTGTCTTCTACGTGGGAATTTCACAAATATTTTCCTTTGGTTTGTGGAGGTCATGCAGAAGGGATTTCATTTCATTTGAAATAGCCCAAACAAGAAATACCAGTTGTCTTTTTCGCACATGGATGTGTGTAGTGAACACCCCTTTCTGTGTGCTTGCATGAGTTACTCCTTTGAATTTGTTGAAGAATGGTTGGCTGGGGAGCAAGTTAACGAGAGATGGATATCAATGGTTGTCAAGTATTCTGACGTGAAGAATGTATTGAGGATGTGAAGGCTTTTCTAGCCAGTTCCTATGGCTCAGTCAGGGATCAGTCAGAGGATTCTGTCTGGTAGACTCTTTGGCACAGATGTCAAAGTGGCCTGGTCTTACCCTGTCCAGGACTGAATGCTGAGCTTGAGTGGGAGCTTCTTGTCATTTCAAGCATTTCCATGAGTCTGTCCTCTGTTCTCTTGTATCCAAGTGGTTTCTAATAGGAAAGCAGAACAAAAATTGAAAGTATGGTGATTGATTATTTTTACCAATGTTATTTCAATCCACTTTGTTTAATACGAAATTACCTTTATGCTAGTAAGATTTCATATGTGAGGAAATAATGAAAATATTGGGGTAAGGGGATGAGAATATGCAAATCAAACATTTTTGAGCACCAAGACCCGTTTTTTGTTTTTGTTTTTGTTTTTTTTTAACTTAAATAATATTAAGTGCCAGAGGACCACCTCTGCCATTCAGCCTCAACAACCTCCAGGTCCAGCCTCCAGGTGGCCCATTTCACCAGGGTGTGTGGGACCACACTGTCCTGGGATGAGAGAACAGTACCCACGGATGTTGACATCTCACAGAGTAGATATTGCCAGTGACAGTAGGGAGCTATTGGCACATGAGGAAGGGAAGAGCTCTCAGGATGGGAAGAGGGGGCCGCTTCGAGACTCATTGGGTATGGCACGAGGCTGCTGGGTGTGGTGTTGGCCTGGGCCCACTGAGTGGGCAGATCCGTGGTCTGTGTTTCTGTACCCTCCTCTGTAGCTTGCTAAATGGATTTGTTTGCTCTGAGGAGGAAAGAGAGAGGGGGGAGTGGTGCTGGAGACAGGGATGCAGACAGGGCTCATGGACTTGGCATAACTCAGTCTTGGAGGTGATATCCCATCACCTGTACCCACTTCAATTCCCATGAATCCAGAGGCTGAGCCCCCTTGAGGTGAGGGGTGAACCGGTTCTGGGCAGCAGGATGCTGTGGTACCTCGGAGTCTCTGTGAGACCCCAACACTAGACACACTTGGCCCTTTTGAAATCTTAGGAGAAGCCTTGGGAAGTTGTATGGCAGAGGGGAGCAGCCTCTGCATCTCAGTCCCCTCCAACTTGCCATGGTGTAGAGAGGGAACTGCAGCCATGATGGGACGGACATTGGCCATGTCCCTGTGTGGGACACAGGCCTGATTGAGTTAGGGTGCATTCTTTGTCTCTCCCTTTCTTGTGATTATCCCATCTCTACATTTGTGCTTTAGCCACCTGTGAGTCCCATCTCTGGTTTCAGAGAGAACAGAGGGTGTTATGGGCCAATAGACACAATAAACCCTAGAGATTAGATGCTACCCTACTTTCCAGAAAAGACTGGGCACACCATGAGTTGCACAATGATGGGACCAGGGTCCAAAAGCTGCTGAGAGGGAAGGACTGGTTGTGAATGCATTTTTGAAGGCTCCAAGCTGGAACTCTAGTGGCACCAAGCAGGGCAGATGCTGGTGGGGATGTTTGGGTAGTTGTTGGTGAACACCTGCGCACCTGAGATGGGTAGGCATGGAGGAGAAATCGGCAGCCCATAGGGCTGTTGAAAGTGGTCTTATGTGAAAAGAGGCTCAGGTATGGGCACAGGAAATGACATCATTGCCTTGACAATGGATCAAACAGAACATGGAACCCTGGTATCCAGGCACCCACTTCACTGACCAAGCCATCAGAGCTCACTTGGTTGGAGCCACTGGAGGGAGAAGGATGTTCTCCTGTGGTTGCAGACAATGCCGAGCCTCAGGCTCCCAGGAATCTCAGGGGGGCCAACTAGCCCTTTTGTGGATACACTGGGTGAGGCTTCATCTTAGACGCCACAGCCTCTGGCGATTGTCGCAGAGGAGCTCAAGAGTAACAGTGAGTAGCACAGGGCAGGTGAGCCCAGCAGGCCCTCGAGTCTGATCCCTGATGAATGGCCCAGGACTCCTATTCTGACTCTGTGTGTGTGTGTGTGTGTGTGTGTGTGTGTGTGTGTGAGTGTGTGTTTGTACTGATGGGAACTGTCCCATTGTGCTTTGACTCTAGTGTATTGGCACAAGTCATTTTTCTGTTTGTCACCATTTCCATTTTGAACCCACCATTCTTGGTCCCAACCCAGGGTGAAAATGATCAGAACACGGAGGAGCCCTTCAGGGTTCAGAGCCTTGAACCTTACAGGCAGGACCAGCTTAGGAATGAGCTCCTGCCTGTCATTTGTGGGAGGAACCTACATTTCAGCAGCAACATGGGGTTAATCTCCTGGGATTTCATCCCCACCCAGCAGGTGCTGGATCTCTTGTTCCCAAAACAGCCACCTTCTTCAGTCTTTACTCCTGGTGCCACTCCACATCCTCCAAGGGGACAAGAACCTCAGGTTCTGGATGGATGTTGTAGAATGCCCACAGAGCCAACTGCCAGGCTGGGTGGGGTGCAGTTGCTGGGCTTTGCTGATGTTGTCATCCCCCACAATTCTTGGAACCTTCTGTGGCAGTGGCATCCAGGACCCCAGCAGCTGTGAGTAGCAGCTCCTCACTGCTTCACTCCAGCGAGCAGGTGGAAGACAGCCGCGTTGTTCACGTCCTCCTAGAGGGACAGAGCCTGAGGAAGACAAAGCGCATCCCGGTAAGCCCGACAGCAGGGCTGCCTCCTGGGTGTCCACACAGTGGAAGGCAGGAGACACAGCCAACCCCAGGGCTATGGTGGGAAATAAAGAAGAGAGAGGTCCGTCTTAAGGGCTTGACCTGAGGAGGGAGAGCATCAGCATGCCCAGCTTCAGTGGTGAGTGGGCCTGTGTATTGTGGGTTTTGCAGGCCAGAAGTGCAGACGGAAGTGCTGTGGACAGATGAAGGCAGAGATATGTCCAGGGTGCAGGCTGCAGTGCCTAGAACTTGGTATTCTCAATGAGTGAAGTTGGAGCAGAGGAGGTGGCAGTGACTTGTCACATGTGTAGGAGGGGATGTGTTCCTGGTGGCAGGGAAGAGAACCTCCTTAGCATGACTAGGTGTAGGAATTTGGGGTCGGGATCACCTGGGGGGTCATGCCAAAGCTTCGGAATGTTAGGCTTTGCATGTATGTAAATACGGAGCTAAAGGGGTTCTTGGCAGAATTTCTATGGATGTGCAGTAGACACGCTAATGCTGCAGGTGTCCAGCTGCAGAGGAGACATGTTCAGTGACTGCCAGTGCTGAGTCAAGTACATCATTACAACCAGACCCGCACCGAGCTTCCAGAGGCCAGGGCCTCTCAAAGCTATCATGAAGCACTCAAGTGCACACTCTTGTATCTGAGTCTGTTTTGTGTCGTGGCAGTCAGGACCCAAATTTTCAGTGCATCTGCCTCTTCCACCCACAAAGGCAGCCTGCATCCCAGATCACACTTGGTGCGCAGATCCCTGGCCCATTGCTCTCATCTCAGTGAGATGAGAGTGTGTCTGTGCATAGGCAGTTTGGTCCTTTGACATGAGTGGAATGTGGCTCCCCAGGGGGAGGGGAGATGGCAGGTACAGGCAGATATTTGTACCAGGATTGTTCTAGTAGCACATTGCAAGAACCCAGGTGGTATATGGAGGACACACTCAGGTAGCAGGATAACAAGATTGTGCCCTTGTATATGTAGCTGAGATTTCTCCTGAATGTTTGACCACAGTCTTCTGGGTAGCTCTTCTAAAAGCCATTCTCTGATGACATTTGTCCCACCCTGATCCAGGTGACCTTTCAGGAGACGGTGACAAGCCTCATCCGCAGGGCCTTGGACCAAAATTTGTTGCAGCATGAGGATGTGGACAACTTTGAGCTGCTGTATATGATGTCTGAGGATGAGAGTAAGTAGGACAATCAGACAGTGGGGAGACATGATCCACAGTGGGCTCAGGATAACTGACAGCCAAGAGAAAGTGGGCCTTGGCCCCAAAATACCAAAGTGTGATGGGCCTGGCGGAGACTCTCAGGGGTTGTGGGTGTTTTGTGGTATAATCCTTGAGTGCCACCTAACAATTCTCTCCACTTCGCTCTGCAGAAATCAAGGTCTCTGACCACTCACTCGTGTGTCTGTCCATGAATCTGGGAATACAATATTTCATGGTGAGGAAACGCCCCCAGGTCAAGGGAAAGGAGGTAAACACCTACCTTATTCAAGCTGTGCATGTGCTGCCATTCCACTCCGACCTGAGGAAATAAGAAGCCTCAGCACCTGGACATATTTGCTGGAAGCCCATAGAGCCAACTGACAGTCTGGGGTGGCTTTCTGTTTCTGGGTTTGCTGATGTTCCATCCCCCACAGTTCTCAGAATCAACCTGCAAGTCCTCCAGGCCGCTTTCCCACAAGCAGGTGGGAGACACCTGCTTAATTCGTGTCCACTTAGAAACACAAAGTCCAGAGATGGCCAAGAGTGTTCTGGTAAGCCTGGGAGCAGGGGTGTCCCGTGGTGCTTACACCTGGGTGGGGAGCAGACACTGGTCCAATACCATGGACTACTCATGCCCTCTTGAATTTGGAGCTTCTGGATGATCAGGAGGATAGATGGGAATCAAGAAGGGAGAGGTCAGTGTGAAGGGCTGGAGCTGAGATGAGCGAGTGCAGCAGCTTGTCCACTGCCATGTCTGAGGGAGTCTGTGTGTCAGGTGGCAGCATGCAGTCCAGAAGGGCAGGGACAGGTATGGGTGACAGATGAGAATAGGACAGGAACTAGGTTGCAGGTTCCCTTGTATGGGATGCTGACGTCTATGGAGGAGGACAGCAGTGTGAGGTTCTCCATGTTCCTTGAACAAGGAGCTGAGAGAGTCTCTCTGCAGAGTCGATATGGATGTGGAGCAAGCACACTAAATGTCCAGGTAACCCAATGACCACCCTTGCCGGATGAGGTGCCCTCCTACATCCCAGCCAGCACTGAGCCTCTGGAGGCCAGGAGCTCTCGTGGCTATCTTTCAGCTCTCCTGTGTGTGGTCATGTTCCTGGGTCTGTTTTTGGCCCTGGCAATCCAGACCAAAGCCTCTAGGTTTTGTGCCTAGGCCATTCCCAATGCCGCCTGCATCCTCGGGCAGACCTGGGATCTTGGAGGCTATTGTCCCATTCCTCCCAACTTGTGGGATGAGATTGCATCTGTATGCAGGTAGTGGGGTCCTTTCACTCCGAGAGGAGTGCAGCTCCACAAAGAGCAATGGCAGGCCCAGGAAGTCCTATGTACAAGGATTGGGCTAGTAGCCTGTGGGAAGAGCCCACACGATGAGCAGGAGGTCAGCCTCGGGTAGTAGGGTCATGGATGTTGCCCTTGTATTTAGAGTGGAGGTGCCTCCAGAATGCCCCTGCCCACTGTCCTTGAGTAGTCACTTCAAGGCCCATTTCCTGAAGGCCTGTCTCCCATGCTGCTCCAGGTGACCTGCCACGATAGGGCTCCTGTCGTCATCCGCAGCGCCCTCGACCTACACTTCCTTACTGAGGAGAATCCAGAGGATTATGAGCTGGGCCAAATCATCTCTCGCCGTCAGAGTAAGTGAGACAATCAGATAGCAGAGAGCAAGGGTCAGGATGTGGACTCAGGTCAACTCTTAGCAACAAAGAGTAGTCTCTGACCCCCAAGAACACTCCAACAGGTGTGTTGGGTTCGTGCACAAAGCCAACTGCACTTCTGCTGGTGGAAGGTCTTGAGGTCCAATGGTATATCCCGGTGGATATTGCGGCTCCCCACCAGGTGCCCTCCCCTGGACATGAACAGGCATCCAAAGCTGACATCTTTGAGGAGTGAGGAGGAAAGCCTCTCTCCAGGAGCAGTATGTTTTCATGGTCTGGGATAGGAGTGGTTTCAAAGGAACATGGGAATGCATGGGCTAAAGAGGGAACTGGCATTTTGTGGACTGAAGCAGTACTATTGAAAGCCTTCTGTGTGACCAAAAAACCACTGCCTGGGCAGAGCATTGCCAGGATTCTAGCAAGCAGTAACAGGATGAAATTGGGAAGAAAACACAGCCTGGGAGACAGCCTGAATCATCTGTTTTTGCATAAATTCCATGGTCTTACGCACCTGAGTCCACTAGACAAGGAGTGATCACAATAGCCAGGTTGTGATCCCTAACTAAAGTCAGATGAGGGCTTCCTGAGCACGTAGCCACAGAGCTCATCTGATAATAATGCCAGCGCTTTTTCGTTGGTTGGTTGGTTGGTTTTTGTGAGCCAAACACCACAGCAGCCATTATCCCAGCCTATGTACCCTGAAGACCACCATCCCTATGAGTTCTAGGATCACTTGTCTCCTATCTTAACCTACTGTTAGGTTAGTAGAGTCTATGGAAGAGGAAGTCTGTCTGGGGCCTTGGTAGCCTAAGAAATTCATAGCAGAGATCTCCACATCCAACCCAGAAGGGATGGAGAACAGGCTCTAGGTTAGAGGAGGGCGACAGGAAACACATGTTCAGAGGAAGGAGAAGCGGCTGTTGTATTCCCCCACTCGGGGTCATGGCACCACTGGGCCATACACCATGTTGGAGGGAAGCAGTCCCTTTGCTGGTGTTTGGAACCATTGTTCCCAGTAGGGCAGTATTTGGAATGTGGCCTCCATTCTCAGAAGCCTGGTTCACATGGAGGCGGGCTCCACCAATGCAGAAGCATGGCTCTAACGTGGTATCCGTGCTGGTCAGCCTGTCCTCACTGTGGCCATACTTGAGGAAAATAACTCAGAGGAGGAATCCTAGGCCTTTTTTCTCTGGGTTTCATAGCTTTCTCTTTGGTTGTGCACTGAGGCTGTCCATAAAGCTGTAGTGTGTGGCAGTGGAGAGCTCCTCAGCCCTTGCCACAAAGGCATAGACTGGGAGAGAGAGAACGAGGCTGGCAGAGAGGGAGAGAGAGAAAGATGGAGAGGGAGGACCTCTCCTTGGAGAATGAGGATTCAGTGGAGCCAACAGGAACAAGGTACTGTTGCCCAGGGCACAACCCTGTTTAGGTCTTACTCCAACCATGCTCAACCTTTCTTCCAGTCCCTCCCACCCCCCAGTAGTGTATTCATCTTGAATGAGAATTTCATGTTGACATCAGAGCACTCACCATCCAATGCTTCCCTCCAAACCCACCTATGAAGATGGCTCATGTGGGGACTGAATCTTCGGCACAGGAGCCTTTTGTGGGAGATTTCAGATGCAAACCCTAGTGGTGTGCTTTGGCAGATGCAAGAGGACCTGAGATATTCTGGAGTCCAAAGCCTTCGGTAGGAACAGACATTAGGTCTGTTGAAGTGCTCTGCCTAGTTCTTCCTCAGGGAGGACTGTGGAGGCTGTCTTTGTTGGTATTGGTGCTGAATTGGAGAGCTCTCAGGTGTGTGGCTCTGGCCTTTTCTGGCACAGGCTCTCAGATGTTGGCGTGTCCTAGGGAGCACCTCCTGAGTGCCACCTTCTTTTTGTACACCCCTCTCTCCCCAGAGCTGAGGATTCCAGCAGAGGCCAACGTATTTTATGCCAAGAATCCTCACAAAAAATCCAACTTTGTGCTGAGGAAAAGGAGCCTCTCCCAAAAGAATGATGGGTGGATCGAGCCTCAACCTCCCTCTCGTCCTGCAAAGAAGGCTCCTGCCCTCCTGAGGATGCTTGCAAAACCATTCTGTTGCTGTGTGCCTGGGCGGGGCTGAGGCAGACCAGGAATATTTACATTGATTACTATTTTCTTCAAAGTTTGAATCTATAGTTTGCCATTGTCTTTGACCTTGTTTAGTAACACAGTTGTTACTCTATCCTGTATTTGTTGTTTCCATTAATATATTATTATTATTTTAAAATATATATGTTTTTGTTACCTGATCTACTGTGATGATTTGAGTATACTAAATGTAGCAGTGATTCCTAAAGGACACATCCAAAACAACAGGAAGGAATGTTTCATTCTATCAGCAAGAACTTTGGTTTTTAGGAGTTTGGCAGATGGCATTATCTGAGTCAGTTTTCCAATGGGGGCAATGAAGTATCAGCTGTGATGGTACAAACACAAACAAAGACACACAAACACACACAAGAGCACACACACTCACTGAGAGATAGATAGACAGATGGAGTTGGTCTCTGCTGAAATACTTTGGAGACATGGTTCTGATTTCTCCCCTTTTGGAGTATTTTCAATTGCACAAGGTGTCTTGCAAATGAACCCATGTCTGAGGAAGACATGCATGTGTACTTCACATGCCACTTTTCACATAGCAGGAAGGTCATGTAATCTTTTTCATGCAGCTGTCTTTTGACTGTGAACCATCCCATGAGGTCAGCTGTGGAATTTTCAACTTGTAGCATCACAATGGGGATCCACTCTTTGGATTTGGGGATATTTCCGATTTTCTTGATTCAGATTGGAATGATATATATATATATATATTAGTTTTTGATGAAAATTCTGCATTTGATGGTAATGAATGTCGTGCATCTAGGAATCTGTAGAGTGCAGACAATGAATGGATGCCTACTGTTGTCTGGACTGGTCTGAAAAGTCCTGTAGCATCTGAGCATGTGTGAGGGCTGTACAGGTCTTGCCAAAAGTGCAGGTCAGATGATCCTGCACAAAGCTGAACTCCTAGTGGTCTCCACAACAGTGTAAGGGCCAAGGAGAAACACACTTCCACACAGAAGTTGGGAAGCTACCTTATGAAGGTGATCATAGATACGGGATTATTAATATATCCAGGTTGGCATCTATTATTTTTTTAGCTTTTGACTTTCGCAGCTGTGGGCATCTTGACAACCATCAACTCCCTGTAAGCACAGACAACTCTATAAGAACCTGAGGATAAATTTCCCTGTGCATGTCCCCTTGTGAAACTGCTTAAGCACCGCCTGGTTTACACACAGGTGGAATTTCTAGGTCAAAGTGTGCATGTTTACTTCTTTGACTAAGCACTGCCAGGTGGCTCTTCTGCATAGCTCTACCTGTGGCCAGGATTGTATTATCTAGCTTTCTAACTTTTGCATGTTGAGTAGATACATAGTGGGAGCACACTGTTTTTTTGATATTTTTCTTGGTATCTATTCTGATGCTTTTCACTGGGGGATTTTTTCCTGTGAAAATGGGCTTCCTCTACTTGACCTTATTTTCTTCTTTTTAAAATTTTTTCAATGTGACTTTTTAATTTTAGTTTTATTAAAGACATTGCCCCTTGCTTGCATAGTCTATATCTAAAGCACTAGTCCTTGCTCCAAGGCCCAGCTTGCTCTCAGCTGCCCCAGGAGGGGAACAGTCTTTGGCGGTAGACAAGAGACGCCCCTGCAGGGGGCACAAGTGCTTTGGCCCTCTGGTGTCTTGCCAGCAGTGCTTCCCATGCTCACAGAGGGTTTCAGACACTGAGTCAATGGTCCAGGTGGTCTTTTGTTCAGTCTGATCTCAAATTGAGCTCCTCTGAGAGGTCATATTGAAGTCCTTGTGTGTACCTGACCCATCATTTTAAACAATATTCCAAGTTCACTTTTTGTGTGTACGTGGGTTCTGGGGATTGAACCCAGGGCCTTGAGCCTGTGAGGCAAGTGACCTACCTGAGCTACACCCTCAGAGACCCCTGTAAAAGTATTTCCCCTTTGCCTCGGGGTCTAAGTTGCCAAGGCTGACCTCAAACGTTCCTCTTGCCTCAGCCTCCCTGGTGGCTGGCATGACAGGCATGCACCTGGGACTGTCACACTCGAGCCTGTGATGGGAACTCATGTGCATCTGTCCAGGGCTGAGCATGGTTAGGCAGAGCTGTGCTCCAGGCTCCCTGCAGGGCTGTGGAGGCTTCTGCTGCCCAGCAGCCCTGGTGCCATGGCCAGGGCTCCTCCCAGCCGAGGGCAGGCAGCTGCCCATTGCTGTAGGCTGACCTTATTTTCTTCTTATGGCACTCGTCCGTTCTCTGGAGTATGTTGTATGGTTTGTCCATTAGGAGTCTAACAGGTCCTCTAGAACCTTCAAACAATTAGTAAAATTCCTGAACAGTAAGTGAGCGCGCGCAGAAATTGGGCTAATATTTTGGGAAGAACAATGTTGGATGATATATTCATGGCTTGAATATATCATCCAACATGAAGTTATATTTTATTACTTACAAAATAATAAAATAATGAAGCAATACCATGGGCTGAGCTAAAATAGATCCTTAGGATCTTAGGCATTCTGTAATAAATCTGTGTCACTTGAAGTATAGAGTTGATCGACTCTGAGTAATGAAACAGAAGTAAAGGTATCAAAGCCAATGATCATCTGTTTCCAATTTTCTGTGATTTGGTTCAAGTGGTAAAGTGGTGATATTTATTAATAATGGATCGAATAGGTTCATAATTGTTTTAGAGTACAATTAGATGCCTTCAAACTTTAGCCCTCCTATGTCCTGTGAGACATTTTCTATGTGAGGCTTTAAGAAGAAGAAGAGAATATTCTGTAAAGAAAACCTTGTGATCTGTGCAGTATGAAGTTGAATGGATTCATTCAGAAATCAGAAATTCTATTGAAAGATATTTATGGCATTAGCCAAATAAAACCTATTTTTAGGCATCCTGGTGAAGACAAGATTTTATCTTTATGTCTCATTTTCTATGTTTTGTTGTTGTTGTTGTTGTTAGAATGAAATTCATATGTTGCCAGACCATTCTATCAGATGTGTAACTAGATGCCATTTAAATTACCCACTTTTACATGGTAGACAGTTTTTAATGAACACTGCCTGTCTGCACCTTTTTTAAAAACAGGACTGGGATCAGAAGCCCAAATACCAATGGTTAGCTGGAGCATATTTTTCATTTGGCCTATCTGTCAGTATTCCCTGAGGTCATCTGTGCAATCAGCTTCGTTACTCCTGCTCCCTCACTGGATTTCATAGAAACCATATGCTTTGTATGAATCAGGGACACCAATCCCACAACATAGCATTCTTGGAATATCCAAAGTCCCACTTTTCACTTCGCCATGCCTGAGATCAGCAGTAATATTTATCAGCAAATGTGAGATTTTCAAAGATCCAATTCTATGTGCTCCTTTCTCATAGAGCCTTAGGCAGGGATATAGCATACATAAATATTAAGTAAAGTCCATAGTTTTTAAAATGTCATCCATTGAATAGTTGACACATGTCTGAGATACTTTTTATTTTGGAGGAGGTATTATTTAATAGGGAATTCCAACAGCTACCTAATAGTGAAATGAGAAGTCTTGCATCCATTTTATTTTGTTTCTGATGATTTTTATGAGTAAGGGTAAGATACTTCCTTGTTCTGATGCAGATGTTGCCCACTTTTGTGAATGGATGCGGGGTGTCACCTACTACTTGCATATCTGCATATTGGGCTTGACACTGCTATCGTACTTGGTAGTTGGCAAAAAGTCAATACTGAAGTTAAGCTCTTGTGTTCTAGCAGCAGAGCTGAAGATCCTTGATGTGCCACCTTCTGCAATCCATGCTGCTCTCTTCATGTTCCTTATTGACTTCCTGGTGAGGAGCATCATGGTCTCCTGGTCTTGAGAATGGCCAAGCATTGCTCTGTGAATGTGGAAGATGGGCATGTGGAAGGCTCCAGGGAGGAGGGATCATTGAACATGTACTCGAATCCATGTGCCTGTTGAATGACCTGTTTTTTTATTTTTGGGTTTTAAGGGAGACACTGCCCTAAAACACTTCTGTGCAGCTGGGGATGCAGGCTTCTGCTTCACCTTGCAGGAAGCATTAACGAATCCTTTCCAGAAGACATGAGAAGAGAGAAGTGAGCCTCTGGTATCATGCAGGTTCCTTGCATTGCCCATGGGCTAGAAGAGAGAAGAGTTGCTTCATGAGATTTGATCCCCTTTTTCCTGAAAAGTTCCACACAGAGGTGAGTCCCCAGCATGTTTAGAAATCATTTCAGACACCTTTCTGGACGGAATTGAATCAGAGCCCCTGATGATGTGGAAGAGCTAAAGATGGGTTTGCTATGAATTTTCTATTTCATTCATCAGGGCCTGAGTCAAGTCAGTCATTGTGCTGTCAACACATGAGCTGCTGGTCAAATGTGAGGAAGTGGTCTTGCTTTATGAAAACACCACCCTGATTCAGTGAGCCAGAGGCAGCCTGCAGTCCCTGTTTTCCTGTAAAGGCAGATTGCTGTGGATGGCCTCTGGCCTCGTCATGCAGCCCTGCTCAGAGTAGGGGATTGAGGGACCAGGCAGATCCCTAGTTCCTTTTGACCTTTATTGCCATTGGGCCACCCCAGGGTCCTTGGACTCTACCTGGTCTTCTGGCCTGGGTCAGGGGATGTGAGGTTTGGAATCCCCCTCTGTGGCAGGATCCCAGCCCCCCAGCCACTTGAGGTCAGCACATCCTTCCCTAATTGTGTTAGAGTTGGAGACTTCTCCCACCCATCCTCATCCATGCTCATCCCACATTTTGTAGCTTGGCACCTGAGGACCTTTATTCATTGACTTAGTTGTTAGTGATGATGGTTACTAAGACTAAGTGACTCTTTCAAGTCACATCCCTTGCATGGTAGGGCTAGAGCATGGATCTTCCTAATTGATTTCATGGGACTCTCTCATGGAAACTGTGACTGCTTCCTAAACACACACTCTACATTTGGAGTGTCAAAATTCTTGCCACTGCCTCCTTGGCAAGTGTATCTTGTCTTCTACGTGGGAATTTCACAAATATTTTCCTTTGGTTTGTGGAGGTCATGCAGAAGGGATTTCATTTGAAATAGCCCAAACAAGAAATACCAGTTGTCTTTTTCGCACATGGATGTGTGTAGTGAACACCCCTTTCTGTGTGCTTGCATGAGTTACTCCTTTGAATTTGTTGAAGAATGGTTGGCTGGGGAGCAAGTTAACGAGAGATGGATATCAATGGTTGTCAAGTATTCTGACGTGAAGAATGTATTGAGGATGTGAAGGCTTTTCTAGCCAGTTCCTATGGCTCAGTCAGGGATCAGTCAGAGGATTCTGTCTGGTAGACTGTTTGGCACAGATGTCAAAGTGGCCTGGTCTTACCCTGTCCAGGACTGAATGCTGAGCTTCAGTGGGAGCTTCTTGTCATTTCAAGCATTTCCATGAGTCTGTCCTCTGTTCTCTTGTATCCAAGTGGTTTCTAATAGGAAAGCAGAACAAAAATTGAAAGTATGGTGATTGATTATTTTTACCAATGTTATTTCAATCCACTTTGTTTAATACGAAATTACCTTTATGCTAGTAAGATTTCATATGTGAGGAAATAATGAAAATATTGGGGTTAGGGGATGAGAATATGCAAATCAAACATTTTTGAGCACCAAGACCCGTTTTTTGTTTTTGTTTTTGTTTTTTTTTTAACTTAAATAATATTAAGTGCCAGAGGACCACTGCTGCCATTCAGCCTCAACAACCTCCAGGTCCAGCCTCCAGGTGGCCCATTTCACCAGGGTGTGTGGGACCACACTGTCCTGGGATGAGAGAACAGTACCCACGGATGTTGACATCTCACAGAGTAGATATTGCCAGTGACAGTAGGGAGCTATTGGCAGATGAGGAAGGGAAGAGCTCTCAGGATGGGAAGAGGGGGCCGCTTCGAGACTCATTGGGTATGGCACGAGGCTGCTGGGTGTGGTGTTGGCCTGGGCCCACTGAGTGGGGCAGATCCGTGGTCTGTGTTTCTGTACCCTCCTCTGTAGCCTGTGTTGGCAGCAGATCAGGGAATTGCGATCAGAAGTGCTCCCAGTAACACAGGCACCAGCCCCCAGAGTGTGTGCCTATCCGTTTCCCCACCTGGCCTGACTTAGTGCCTGTCTTGCCTCAGGGCTGAGACCCTACAATCTCTGATGAGGGTGTCTGTGGTCCAGATCCAACCTGCATGGCCAACATGCTCAGACCTTCAGCTGGGTCCTAGGCTGCTGCAACCAAACTCTGTTAACTGGGTGGCCGACAACAGAGGAAGTGTCTTCCGTTGAGCTCCAGAGGCTCAACACAGTAGGTGTTGGGCTGTCCCAGTGCCATAACCCCTCCCAGGTTTCAAGGGGACTGTCTCCCCAACTCTCCCAGCCCTTGCCCACTCTCCTATTGCTGCCCACGATCTGTGGTTCCCATATGGGCATCCCGCCCTGGCTCCAACCTCACATATCCGGTATCCCCCAGTCTCCCTGGTATCTGGGTCCAGACTCTCCTCTTCCTACAAGAATATCAGATATTGGATTTGGTCCCAGTTGATGCTGTGTTCCATCATGTGAGCTCTTAGCTTCATCACTGTGCAAAGACTCTTTTCCCACACAAGTTCGCACGACTTTTGGCTGGCTAAGAATTTTCAGGCGACACTTTTCTAATGAGTACACTTTCCTTCCTTCCGATCTCCCACCAGTGAGCATTCCTCGCACCCTTGTCCTAGTTCCTTTATGGCAGTTTCCCTCCTTATGGCTGAGAGGACCTAGTGACCCCTGAATTCACACGTTCTCCTTAATCACCAACACACTGCAGAATTCTCCAGGGGGCCATATATGCTCCTGGAAGTTGGTGTTGGAAATAGTTCTCCATCCATTAATCACTCCCTCACTCACTAATGTCCTTGTGTCCTTGAGAAAGGCTCTCCCTTTCCTGGTTTTCCTGAATAGAAATCCTCTTGCCTCTTGGGTGAATAGGGTTATGGGTTGTGCTGAGGGTGTTGGTCCACTGAGCATCTTAGAGACTGTCCTTTATGGAGCCTAATGATCCTCACTGGGGAATGAGGCCAGGGTCCTAACTGTGGTTAGTTAGAGAGGGAAAGAAGGACGAGGGAAACTCAGATGTCCCTTCATGGCCCCTGGAGTTAGAGGACTTAGCCCTTTGCACCTGGGATCAGGAGACCTCATTTCCTCGAGGACACGCACACTCAGACGTTAGTCTTGAGTGTGGGTTCCTTTCTGGGGTCCAGGGCTGTTGTTAGCCACCAGGAATGACAGTGCTCTCCATGCTGCGTGGAGCCATTTTTGCCAGGAAAGAGAGCCCATGGTCACGCCTTGTGCAAAGCATCCCACGCCAGGGGCTCCCATGCCTACATTCCTGTCCTGAAAGGAAGCCACTCAGAGGCAAGGTGGGTCCAACCACCTCCCATGTGTTCACTCATCACTGTGTTCCAGCAGTCACCCCAGTGAACAGTCCTGATGGGATTGGATGTGGCTCAGAATGTCACCCTCATGAGCTCTACCCTGCCACAGCTGCAGTTCTGCAGTGGGAGAAACTCAAAACCTCAAAACACATGCACATGAAAGAAAAGAGCAAGAGCCAGAGCCCAAACAGGCCAGGTGTGGCAAAGACAGCTGGAGTGCCTAGGTTGGGACTCAGAATTATGTCAGTGGGGTGGCATTGCTGCTGGCACCAGCATGATAACCGAGAGCCAGCCCTGCTCATTTTGGGGAGCAGTGTGTTGGGGAAGGCAGCAGAAATTGAGAGGCAGGATTGAGTTTGGCCCTAGGAGAAGGTTGGGTAAGAGGCCAGTGTGGGTAGGAGAGCCTGGGCAGATAGACAGAGGCCAGGGCACACCCCAAAGCCTGGAGACTGCACTTGATGTCCAGGGTTGTGAAACACCACTTCCCCTCTTACTCACAACTGAGAGCAAGGGGCATTGATGAGTTCAGTTTGTGTGCGGCTGCATCCAAGGTGGCTCGGCTAGGAACCTCTGTTTCCTTGACTCAGGAGGCTGGGAGTCCAGGCTCCACTGAGGCTCGGCTGGGAGGATCAGAGTCTGAGTTTATGCCTGTGTTCCCTGTAGGATCCATGTTGGCTGAGCCTCAGTGTTTTTGTAATGAGAGGATGGGTGACCGTCATGTCTTTATCACAGGACACACTTGCTAAATGGATTTGTTTGCTCTGAGGAGGAAAGAGAGAGGGGGGAGTGGTGCTGGAGACAGGGATGCAGACAGGGGTCATGGACTTGGCATAACTCAGTCTTGGAGGTGATATCCCATCACCTGTACCCACTTCAATTCCCATGAATCCAGAGGCTGAGCCCCCTTGAGGTGAGGGGTGAACCGGTTCTGGGCAGCAGGATGCTGTGGTACCTCGGAGTCTCTGTGAGACCCCAACACTAGACACACTTGGCCCTTTTGAAATCTTAGGAGAAGCCTTGGGAAGTTGTATGGCAGAGGGGAGCAGCCTCTGCATCTCAGTCCCCTCCAACTTGCCATGGTGTAGAGAGGGAACTGCAGCCATGATGGGACGGACATTGGCCATGTCCCTGTGTGGGACACAGGCCTGATTGAGTTAGGGTGCATTCTTTGTCTCTCCCTTTCTTGTGATTATCCCATCTCTACATTTGTGCTTTAGCCACCTGTGAGTCCCATCTCTGGTTTCAGAGAGAACAGAGGGTGTTATGGGCCAATAGACACAATAAACCCTAGAGATTAGATGCTACCCTACTTTCCAGAAAAGACTGGGCACACCATGAGTTGCACAATGATGGGACCAGGGTCCAAAAGCTGCTGAGAGGGAAGGACTGGTTGTGAATGCATTTTTGAAGGCTCCAAGCTGGAACTCTAGTGGCACCAAGCAGGGCAGATGCTGGTGGGGATGTTTGGGTAGTTGTTGGTGAACACCTGCGCACCTGAGATGGGTAGGCATGGAGGAGAAATCGGCAGCCCATAGGGCTGTTGAAAGTGGTCTTATGTGAAAAGAGGCTCAGGTATGGGCACAGGAAATGACATCATTGCCTTGACAATGGATCAAACAGAACATGGAACCCTGGTATCCAGGCACCCACTTCACTGACCAAGCCATCCGAGCTCACTTGGTTGGAGCCACTGGAGGGAGAAGGATGTTCTCCTGTGGTTGCAGACAATGCCGAGCCTCAGGCTCCCAGGAATCTCAGGGGGGCCAACTAGCCCTTTTGTGGATACACTGGGTGAGGCTTCATCTTAGACGCCAGAGCCTCTGGCGATTGTCGCAGAGGAGCTCAAGAGTAACAGTGAGTAGCACAGGGCAGGTGAGCCCAGCAGGCCCTCGAGTCTGATCCCTGATGAATGGCCCAGGACTCCTATTCTGACTCTCTCTCTGTGTGTGTGTGTGTGTGTGTGTGTGTGTGTTTGTACTGATGGGAACTGTCCCATTGTGCTTTGACTCTAGTGTATTGGCACAAGTCATTTTTCTGTTTGTCACCATTTCCATTTTGAACCCACCATTCTTGGTCCCAACACAAGGTGAAAATGATCAGAACACGGAGGAGCCCTTCAGGGTTCAGAGCCTTGAACCTTACAGGCAGGACCAGCTTAGGAATGAGCTCCTGCCTGTCATTTGTGGGAGGAACCTACATTTCAGCAGCAACATGGGGTTAATCTCCTGGGATTTCATCCCCACCCAGCAGGTGCTGGATCTCTTGTTCCCAAAACAGCCACCTTCTTCAGTCTTTACTCCTGGTGCCACTCCACATCCTCCAAGGGGACAAGAACCTCAGGTTCTGGATGGATGTTGTAGAATGCCCACAGAGCCAACTGCCAGGCTGGGTGGGGTGCAGTTGCTGGGCTTTGCTGATGTTGTCATCCCCCACAGTTCTTGGAACCTTCTGTGGCAGTGGCATCCAGGACCCCAGCAGCTGTGAGTAGCAGCTCCTCACTGCTTCACTCCAGCGAGCAGGTGGAAGACAGCCGCGTTGTTCACGTCCTCCTAGAGGGACAGAGCCTGAGGGAGACAAAGCGCATCCCGGTAAGCCCGACAGCAGGGCTGCCTCCTGGGTGTCCACACAGTGGAAGGCAGGAGACACAGCCAACCCCAGGGCTATGGTGGGAAATAAAGAAGAGAGAGGTCCGTCTTAAGGGCTTGACCTGAGGAGGGAGAGCATCAGCATGCCCAGCTTCAGTGGTGAGTGGGCCTGTGCATTGTGGGTTTTGCAGGCCAGAAGTGCAGACAGAAGTGCTGTGGACAGATGAAGGCAGAGATATGTCCAGGGTGCAGGCTGCAGTGCCTAGAAATTGGTATTCTCAATGAGTGAAATTGGAGCAGAGGAGGTGGCAGTGACTTGTCACATGTGTAGGAGGGGATGTGTTCCTGGTGGCAGGGAAGAGATCCTCCTTAGCATGACTAGGTGTAGGAATTTGTGGTCGGGATCACCTGAGGGGTCATGCCAAAGCTTCGGAATGTTAGGCTTTGCATGTATGTAAATACGGAGCTAAAGGGGTTCTTGGCAGAATTTCTATGGATGTGCAGTAGACACGCTAATGCTGCAGGTGTCCAGCTGCAGAGGAGACATGTTCAGTGACTGCCAGTGCTGAGTCAAGTACATCATGACAACCAGACCCGCACCGAGCTTCCAGAGGCCAGGGCCTCTCAAAGCTATCATGAAGCACTCAAGTGCACACTCTTGTATCTGAGTCTGTTTTGTGTCGTGGCAGTCAGGACCCAAATTTTCAGTGCATCTGCCTCTTGCACCCACAAAGGCAGCCTGCATCCCAGATCACACTTGGTGCGCAGATCCCTGGCCCATTGCTCTCATCTCAGTGAGATGAGAGTGTGTCTGTGCATAGGCAGTTTGGTCCTTTGACATGAGTGGAATGTGGCTCCCCAGGGGGAGGGGAGATGGCAGGTACAGGCAGATATTTGTACCAGGATTGTTCTAGTAGCACATTGCAAGAACCCAGGTGGTATATGGAACACACTCAGGTAGCAGGATAACAAGATTGTGCCCTTGTATATGTAGCTGAGATTTCTCCTGAATGTTTGACCACAGTCTTCTGGGTAGCTCTTCTAAAAGCCATTCTCTGATGACATTTGTCCCACCCTGATCCAGGTGACCTTTCAGGAGACGGTGACAAGCCTCATCCGCAGGGTCTTGGACCAAAATTTGTTGCAGCATGAGGATGTGGACAACTTTGAGCTGCTGTATATGATGTCTGAGGATGAGAGTAAGTAGGACAATCAGACAGTGGGGAGACATGATCCACAGTGGGCTCAGGATAACTGACAGCCAAGAGAAAGTGGGCCTTGGCCCCAAAATACCAAAGTGTGATGGGCCTGGCGGAGACTCTCAGGGGTTGTGGGTGTTTTGTGGTATAATCCTTGAGTGCCACCTAACAATTCTCTCCACTTCGCTCTGCAGAAATCAAGGTCTCTGACCACTCACTCGTGTGTCTGTCCATGAATCTGGGAATACAATATTTCATGGTGAGGAAACGCCCCCAGGTCAAGGGAAAGGAGGTAAACACCTACCTTATTCAAGCTGTGCATGTGCTGCCATTCCACTCCGACCTGAGGAAATAAGAAGCCTCAGCACCTGGACATATTTGCTGGAAGCCCATAGAGCCAACTGACAGTCTGGGGTGGCTTTCTGTTTCTGGGTTTGCTGATGTTCCATCCCCCACAGTTCTCAGAATCAACCTGCAAGTCCTCCAGGCCGCTTTCCCACAAGCAGGTGGGAGACACCTGCTTAATTCGTGTCCACTTAGAAACACAAAGTCCAGAGATGGCCAAGAGTGTTCTGGTAAGCCTGGGAGCAGGGGTGTCCCGTGGTGCTTACACCTGGGTGGGGAGCAGACACTGGTCCAATACCATGGACTACTCATGCCCTCTTGAATTTGGAGCTTCTGGATGATCAGGAGGATAGATGGGAATCAAGAAGGGAGAGGTCAGTGTGAAGGGCTGGAGCTGAGATGAGCGAGTGCAGCAGCTTGTCCACTGCCATGTCTGAGGGAGTCTGTGTGTCAGGTGGCAGCATGCAGTCCAGAAGGGCAGGGACAGGTATGGGTGACAGATGAGAATAGGACAGGAACTAGGTTGCAGGTTCCCTTGTATGGGATGCTGACGTCTATGGAGGAGGACAGCAGTGTGAGGTTCTCCATGTTCCTTGAACAAGGAGCTGAGAGAGTCTCTCTGCAGAGTCGATATGGATGTGGAGCAAGCACACTAAATGTCCAGGTAACCCAATGACCACCCTTGCCGGATGAGGTGCCCTCCTACATCCCAGCCAGCACTGAGCCTCTGGAGGCCAGGAGCTCTCGTGGCTATCTTTCAGCTCTCCTGTGTGTGGTCATGTTCCTGGGTCTGTTTTTGGCCCTGGCAATCCAGACCAAAGCCTCTAGGTTTTGTGCCTAGGCCATTCCCAATGCCGCCTGCATCCTCGGGCAGACCTGGGATCTTGGAGGCTATTGTCCCATTCCTCCCAACTTGTGGGATGAGATTGCATCTGTATGCAGGTAGTGGGGTCCTTTCACTCCGAGAGGAGTGCAGCTCCACAAAGAGCAATGGCAGGCCCAGGAAGTCCTATGTACAAGGATTGGGCTAGTAGCCTGTGGGAAGAGCCCACACGATGAGCAGGAGGTCAGCCTCGGGTAGTAGGGTCATGGATGTTGCCCTTGTATTTAGAGTGGAGGTGCCTCCAGAATGCCCCTGCCCACTGTCCTTGAGTAGTCACTTCAAGGCCCATTTCCTGAAGGCCTGTCTCCCATGCTGCTCCAGGTGACCTGCCACGATAGGGCTCCTGTCGTCATCCGCAGCGCCCTCGACCTACACTTCCTTACTGAGGAGACTCCAGAGGATTATGAGCTGGGCCAAATCATCTCTCGTCGTCAGAGTAAGTGAGACAATCAGATAGCAGAGAGCAAGGGTCAGGATGTGGACTCAGGTCAACTCTTAGCAACAAAGAGTAGTCTCTGACCCCCAAGAACACTCCAACAGGTGTGTTGGGTTCGTGCACAAAGCCAACTGCACTTCTGCTGGTGGAAGGTCTTGAGGTCCAATGGTATACCCCGGTGGATATTGCGGCTCCCCACCAGGTGCCCTCCCCTGGACATGAACAGGCATCCAAAGCTGACATCTTTGAGGAGTGAGGAGGAAAGCCTCTCTCCAGGAGCAGTATGTTTTCATGGTCTGGGATAGGAGTGGTTTCAAAGGAACATGGGAATGCATGGGCTAAAGAGGGAACTGGCATTTTGTGGACTGAAGCAGTACTATTGAAAGCCTTCTGTGTGACCAAAAAACCACTGCCTGGGCAGAGCATTGCCAGGATTCTAGCAAGCAGTAACAGGATGAAATTGGGAAGAAAACACAGCCTGGGAGACAGCCTGAATCATCTGTTTTTGCATAAATTCCATGGTCTTACGCACCTGAGTCCACTAGACAAGGAGTGATCACAATAGCCAGGTTGTGATCCCTAACTAAAGTCAGATGAGGGCTTCCTGAGCACGTAGCCACAGAGCTCATCTGATAATAATGCCAGCGCTTTTTCGTTGGTTGGTTGGTTGGTTTTTGTGAGCCAAACACCACAGCAGCCATTATCCCAGCCTATGTACCCTGAAGACCACCATCCCTATGAGTTCTAGGATCACTTGTCTCCTATCTTAACCTACTGTTAGGTTAGTAGAGTCTATGGAAGAGGAAGTCTGTCTGGGGCCTTGGTAGCCTAAGAAATTCATAGCAGAGATCTCCACATCCAACCCAGAAGGGATGGAGAACAGGCTCTAGGTTAGAGGAGGGCAACAGGAAACACATGTTCAGAGGAAGGAGAAGCGGCTGTTGTATTCCCCCACTCGGGGTCATGGCACCACTGGGCCATACACCATGTTGGAGGGAAGCAGTCCCTTTCCTGGTCTTTGGAACCATTGTTCTCAGTAGGGCAGTATTTGGAATGTGGCCTCCATTCTCAGAAGCCTGGTTCACATGGAGGCGGGCTCCACCAATGCAGAAGCATGGCTCTAACGTGGTATCCGTGCTGGTCAGCCTGTCCTCACTGTGGCCATACTTGAGGAAAATAACTCAGAGGAGGAATCCTAGGCCTTTTTTCTCTGGGTTTCATAGCTTTCTCTTTGGTTGTGCACTGAGGCTGTCCATAAAGCTCTAGTGTGTGGCAGTGGAGAGCTCCTCAGCCCTTGCCACAAAGGCATAGACTGGGAGAGAGAGAACGAGGCTGGCAGAGAGGGAGAGAGAGAAAGATGGAGAGGGAGGACCTCTCCTTGGAGAATGAGGATTCAGTGGAGCCAACAGGAACAAGGTACTGTTGCCCAGGGCACAACCCTGTTTAGGTCTTACTCCAACCATGCTCAACTTTTCTTCCAGTCCCTCCCACCCCCCAGTAGTGTATTCATCTTGAATGAGAATTTCATGTTGACATCAGAGCACTCACCATCCAATGCTTCCCTCCAAACCCACCTATGAAGATGGCTCATGTGGGGACTGAATCTTCGGCACAGGAGCCTTTTGTGGGAGATTTCAGATGCAAACCCTAGTGGTGTGCTTTGGCAGATGCAAGAGGACCTGAGATATTCTGGAGTCCAAAGCCTTCGGTAGGAACAGACATTAGGTCTGTTGAAGTGCTCTGCCTAGTTCTTCCTCAGGGAGGACTGTGGAGGCTGTCTTTGTTGGTATTGGTGCTGAATTGGAGAGCTCTCAGGTGTGTGGCTCTGGCCTTTTCTGGCACAGGCTCTCAGATGTTGGCGTGTCCTAGGGAGCACCTCCTGAGTGCCACCTTCTTTTTGTACACCCCTCTCTCCCCAGAGCTGAGGATTCCAGCAGAGGCCAACGTATTTTATGCCAAGAATCCTCACAAAAAATCCAACTTTGTGCTGAGGAAAAGGAGCCTCTCCCAAAAGAATGATGGGTGGATCGAGCCTCAACCTCCCTCTCGTCCTGCAAAGAAGGCTCCTGCCCTCCTGAGGATGCTTGCAAAACCATTCTGTTGCTGTGTGCCTGGGCGGGGCTGAGGCAGCCCAGGAATATTTACATTGATTACTATTTTCTTCAAAGTTTGAATCTATAGTTTGCCATTGTCCTTGACCTTGTTTACTAACACAGTTGTTACTCTATCCTGTATTTGTTGTTTCCATTAATATATTATTATTATTTTAAAATATATATGTTTTTGTTACCTGATCTACTGTGATGATTTGAGTATACTAAATGTAGCAGTGATTCCTAAAGGACACATCCAAACCAACAGGAAGGAATGCTTCATTCTATCAGCAAGAACTTTGGTTTTTAGGAGTTTGGCAGATGGCATTATCTGAGTCAGTTTTCCAATGGGGGCAATGAAGTATCAGCTATGATGGTACAAACACAAACAAAGACACACAAACACACACAAGAGCACACACACTCACTGAGAGATAGATAGACAGATGGAGTTGGTCTCTGCTGGCATACTTTGGAGACAAGATTCTGATTTCTCCCCTTTTGGAGTATTTTCAATTGCACAAGGTGTCTTGCAAATGAACCCATGTCTGAGGAAGACATGCATGTGTACTTCACATGCCACTTTTCACATAGCAGGAAGGTCATGTAATCTTTTTCATGCAGCTGTCTTTTGACTGTGAACCATCCCATGAGGTCAGCTGTGGAATTTTCAACTTGTAGCATCACAATGGGGATCCACTCTTTGGATTTGGGGATATTTCCGATTTTCTTGATTCAGATTGGAATGATATATATATTAGTTTTTGATGAAAATTCTGCATTTGATGGTAATGAATGTCGTGCATCTAGGAATCTGTAGAGTGCAGACAATGAATGGATGCCTACTGTTGTCTGGACTGGTCTGAAAAGTCCTGTAGCATCTGAGCATGTGTGAGGGCTGTACAGGTCTTGCCAAAAGCCCAGGTCAGATGATCCTGCACAAAGCTGAACTCCTAGTGGTCTCCACAACAGTGTAAGGACCAAGGAGAAACACACTTCCACACAGAAGTTGGGAAGCTACCTTATGAAGGTGATCATAGATACGGGATTATTAATATATCCAGGTTGGCATCTATTATTTTTTTAGCTTTTGACTTTCGCAGCTGTGGGCATCTTGACAACCATCAACTCCCTGTAAGCACAGACAACTCTATAAGAACCTGAGGATAAATTTCCCTGTGCATGTCCCCTTGTGAAACTGCTTAAGCACCGCCTGGTTTACACACAGGTGGAATTTCTAGGTCAAAGTGTGCATGTTTACTTCTTTGACTAAGCACTGCCAGGTGGCTCTTCTGCATAGCTCTACCTGTGGCCAGGATTGTATTATCTAGCTTTCTAACTTTTGCATGTTGAGTAGATACATAGTGGGAGCACACTGTTTTTGTTGGTATTTTTCTTGGTATCTATTCTGATGCTTTTCACTGGGGGATTTTTTCCTGTGAAAATGGGCTTCCTCTACTTGACCTTATTTTCTTCTTTTTTAAATTTTTTCAATGTGACTTTTTAATTTTAGTTTTATTAAAGACATTGCCCCTTGCTTGCATAGTCTATATCTAAAGCACTAGTCCTTGCTCCAAGGCCCAGCTTGCTCTCAGCTGCCCCAGGAGGGGAACAGTCTTTGGCGGTAGACAAGAGACGCCCCTGCAGGGGGCACAAGTGCTTTGGCCCTCTGGTGTCTTGCCAGCAGTGCTTCCCATGCTCACAGAGGGTTTCAGACACTGAGTCAATGGTCCAGGTGGTCTTTTGTTCAGTCTGATCTCAAATTGAGCTCCTCTGAGAGGTCATATTGAAGTCCTTGTGTGTACCTTACCCATCATTTTAAACAATATTCCAAGTTCACTTTTTGTGTGTACGTGGGTTCTGGGGATTGAACCCAGGGCCTTGAGCCTGTGAGGCAAGTGACCTACCTGAGCTACACCCTCAGAGACCCCTGTAAAAGTATTTCCCCTTTGCCTCGGGGTCTAAGTTGCCAAGGCTGACCTCAAACGTTCCTCTTGCCTCAGCCTCCCTGGTGGCTGGCATGACAGGCATGCACCTGGGACTGTCACACTCGAGCCTGTGATGGGAACTCATGTGCATCTGTCCAGGGCTGAGCATGGTTAGGCAGAGCTGTGCTCCAGGCTCCCTGCAGGGCTGTGGAGGCTTCTGCTGCCCAGCAGCCCTGGTGCCATGGCCAGGGCTCCTCCCAGCCGAGGGCAGGCAGCTGCCCATTGCTGTAGGCTGACCTTATTTTCTTCTTATGGCACTCGTCCGTTCTCTGGAGTATGTTGTATGGTTTGTCCATTAGGAGTCTAACAGGTCCTCTAGAACCTTCAAACAATTAGTAAAATTCCTGAACAGTAAGTGAGCACGCACAGAAATTGGGCTAATATTTTGGGAAGAACAATGTTGGATGATATATTCATGCCTTGAATATATCATCCAACATGAAGTTATATTTTATTACTTACAAAATAATAAAATAATGAAGCAATACCATGGGCTGAGCTAAAATAGATCCTTAGGATCTTAGGCATTCTGTAATAAATCTGTGTCACTTGAAGTATAGAGTTGATCGACTCTGAGTAATGAAACAGAAGTAAAGGTATCAAAGCCAATGATCATCTGTTTCCAATTTTCTGTGATTTGGTTCAAGTGGTAAAATGGTGATATTTATTAATAATGGATCGAATAGGTTCATAATTGTTTTAGAGTACAATTAGATGCCTTCAAACTTTAGGCTACATGGGCACATTTGAGAACGGTTCCAGCCATTCTCTCATCCTTTGGGTCATTCCCCTCCTATGTCCTGTGAGACATTTTCTATGTGAGGCTTTAAGAAGAAGAAGAGAATATTCTGTAAAGAAAACCTTGTGATCTGTGCAGTATGAAGTTGAATGGATTCATTCAGAAATCAGAAATTCTATTGAAAGATATTTATTTGCATGAGCCAAATAAAACCTATTTTTAGGCATCCTGGTGAAGACAAGGTTTTATCTTTATGTCTCATTTTCTATGTTTTGTTGTTGTTGTTGTTGTTAGAATGAAATTCATATGTTGCCAGACCATTCTATCAGATGTGTAACTAGATGCCATTTAAATTACCCACTTTTACATGGTAGACAGTTTTTAATGAACACTGCCTGTCTGCACCTTTTTTAAAAACAGGACTGGGATCAGAAGCCCAAATACCAATGGTTAGCTGGAGCATATTTTTCATTTGGCCTATCTGTCAGTATTCCCTGAGGTCATCTGTGCAATCAGCTTCGTTACTCCTGCTCCCTCACTGGATTTCATAGAAACCATATGCTATGTATGAATCAGGGACACCAATCCCACAACATAGCATTCTTGGAATATCCAAAGTCCCACTTTTCACTTCGCCATGCCTGAGATCAGCAGTAATATTTATCAGCAAATGTGAGATTTTCAAAGATCCAATTCTATGTGCTCCTTTCTCATAGAGCCTTAGGCAGGGATATAGCATACATAAATATTAAGTAAAGTCCATAGTTTTTAAAATGTCATCCATTGAATAGTTGACACATGTCTGAGATACTTTTTATTTTGGAGGAGGTATTATTTAATAGGGAATTCCAACAGCTACCTAATAGTGAAATGAGAAGTCTTGCATCCATTTTATTTTGTTTCTGATGATTTTTATGAGTAAGGGTAAGATACTTCCTTGTTCTGATGCAGATGTTGCCCACTTTTGTGAATGGATGCGGGGTGTCACCTACTACTTGCATATCTGCATATTGGGCTTGACACTGCTATCGTACTTGGTAGTTGGCAAAAAGTCAATACTGAAGTTAAGCTCTTGTGTTCTAGCAGCAGAGCTGAAGATCCTTGATGTGCCACCTTCTGCAATCCATGCTTCTCTCTTCATGTTCCTTATTGACTTCCTGGTGATGAGCATCATGGTCTCCTGGTCTTGAGAATGGCCAAGCATTGCTCTGTGAATGTGGAAGATGGGCATGTGGAAGGCTCCAGGGAGGAGGGATCATTGAACATGTACTCGAATCCATGTGCCTGTTGAATGACCTGTTTTTTTTATTTTTGGGTTTTAAGGGAGACACTGCCCTAAAACACTTCTGTGCAGCTGGGGATGCAGGCTTCTGCTTCACCTTGCAGGAAGCATTAACGAATCCTTTCCAGAAGACATGAGAAGAGAGAAGTGAGCCTCTGGTATCATGCAGGTTCCTTGCATTGCCCATGGGCTAGAAGAGAGAAGAGTTGCTTCATGAGATTTGATCCCCTTTTTCCTGAAAAGTTCCACACAGAGGTGAGTCCCCAGCATGTTTAGAAATCATTTCAGACACCTTTCTGGACGGAATTGAATCAGAGCCCCTGATGATGTGGAAGAGCTAAAGATGGGTTTGCTATGAATTTTCTATTTCATTCATCAGGGCCTGAGTCAAGTCAGTCATTGTGCTGTCAACACATGAGCTGCTGGTCAAATGTGAGGAAGTGGTCTTGCTTTATGAAAACACCACCCTGATTCAGTGAGCCAGAGGCAGCCTGCAGTCCCTGTTTTCCTGTAAAGGCAGATTGCTGTGGATGGCCTCTGGCCTCGTCATGCAGCCCTGCTCAGAGTAGGGGATTGAGGGACCAGGCAGATCCCTAGTTCCTTTTGACTTTTATTGCCATTGGGCCACCCCAGGGTCCTTGGACTCTACCTGGTCTTCTGGCCTGGGTCAGGGGATGTGAGGTTTGGAATCCCCCTCTGTGGCAGGATCCCAGCCCCCCAGCCACTTGAGGTCAGCACATCCTTCCCTAATTGTGTTAGAGTTGGAGACTTCTCCCACCCATCCTCATCCATGCTCATCCCACATTTTGTAGCTTGGCACCTGAGGACCTTTATTCATTGACTTAGTTGTTAGTGATGATGGTTACTAAGACTAAGTGACTCTTTCAAGTCACATCACTTGAATGGTAGGGCTAGAGCATGGATCTTCCTAATTGATTTCATGGGACTCTCTCATGGAAACTGTGACTGCTTCCTAAACACACACTCTACATTTGGAGTGTCAAAATTCTTGCCACTGCCTCCTTGGCAAGTGTATCTTGTCTTCTACGTGGGAATTTCACAAGTATTTTCCTTTGGTTTGTGGAGGTCATGCAGAAGGGATTTCATTTGAAATAGCCCAAACAAGAAATACCAGTTGTCTTTTTCGCACATGGATGTGTGTAGTGAACATCCCTTTCTGTGTGCTTGCATGAGTTACTCCTTTGAATTTGTTGAAGAATGGTTGGCTGGGGAGTAAGTTAACGAGAGATGGATATCAATGGTTGTCAAGTATTCTGACATGAAGAATGTATTGAGGATGTGAAGGCTTTTCTAGCCAGTTCCTATGGCTCAGTCAGGGATCAGTCAGAGGATTCTGTCTGGTAGACTCTTTGGCACAGATGTCAAAGTGGCCTGGTCTTACCCTGTCCAGGACTGAATGCTGAGCTTGAGTGGGAGCTTCTTGTCATTTCAAGCATTTCCATGAGTCTGTCCTCTGTTCTCTTGTATCCAAGTGGTTTCTAATAGGAAAGCAGAACAAAAATTGAAAGTATGGTGATTGATTATTTTTACCAATGTTATTTCAATCCACTTTGTTTAATACGAAATTACCTTTATGCTAGTAAGATTTCATATGTGAGGAAATAATGAAAATATTGGGGTTAGGGGATGAGAATATGCAAATCAAACATTTTTGAGCACCAAGACCCGTTTTTTGTTTTTTTTTGTTTTTTTTTTTTTTTTTTAACTTAAATAATATTAAGTGCCAGAGGACCACCGCTGCCATTCAGCCTCAACAACCTCCAGGTCCAGCCTCCAGGTGGCCCATTTCACCAGGGTGTGTGGGACCACACTGTCCTGGGATGAGAGAACAGTACCCACGGATGTTGACATCTCACAGAGTAGATATTGCCAGTGACAGTAGGGAGCTATTGGCACATGAGGAAGGGAAGAGCTCTCGGGATGGGAAGAGGGGGCCGCTTCGAGACTCATTGGGTATGGCACGAGGCTGCTGGGTGTGGTGTTGGCCTGGGC
This sequence comes from Urocitellus parryii, assembly GCF_045843805.1. Taxonomy (NCBI): domain Eukaryota; kingdom Metazoa; phylum Chordata; class Mammalia; order Rodentia; family Sciuridae; genus Urocitellus; species Urocitellus parryii. The sequence continues at coordinate 41,208,884 of NC_135548.1, forward strand.
CCACTGAGTGGGGCAGATCCGTGGTCTGTGTTTCTGTACCCTCCTCTGTAGCCTGTGTTGGCAGCAGATCAGGGAATTGCGATCAGAAGTGCTCCCAGTAACACAGGCACCAGCCCCCAGAGTGTGTGCCTATCCGTTTCCCCACCTGGCCTGACTTAGTGCCTGTCTTGCCTCAGGGCTGAGACCCTACAATCTCTGATGAGGGTGTCTGTGGTCCAGATCCAACCTGCATGGCCAACATGCTCAGACCTTCAGCTGGGTCCTAGGCTGCTGCAACCAAACTCTGTTAACTGGGTGGCCGACAACAGAGGAAGTGTCTTCCGTTGAGCTCCAGAGGCTCAACACAGTAGGTGTTGGGCTGTCCCAGTGCCATAACCCCTCCCAGGTTTCAAGGGGACTGTCTCCCCAACTCTCCCAGCCCTTGCCCACTCTCCTATTGCTGCCCACGATCTGTGGTTCCCATATGGGCATCCCGCCCTGGCTCCAACCTCACATATCCGGTATCCCCCAGTCTCGCTGGTATCTGGGTCCAGACTCTCCTCTTCCTAAAAGAATATCAGATATTGGATTTGGTCCCAGTTGATGCTGTGTTCCATCATGTGAGCTCTTAGCTTCATCACTGTGCAAAGACTCTTTTCCCACACAAGTTCGCACGACTTTTGGCTGGCTAAGAATTTTCAGGCGACACTTTTCTAATGAGTACACTTTCCTTCCTTCCGATCTCCCACCAGTGAGCATTCCTCGCACCCTTGTCCTAGTTCCTTTATGGCAGTTTCCCTCCTTATGGCTGAGAGGACCTAGTGACCCCTGAATTCACACGTTCTCCTTAATCACCAACACACTGCAGAATTCTCCAGGGGGCCATATATGCTCCTGGAAGTTGGTGTTGGAAATAATTCTCCATCCATTAATCACTCCCTCACTCACTAATGTCCTTGTGTCCTTGAGAAAGGCTCTCCCTTTCCTGGTTTTCCTGAATAGAAATCCTCTTGCCTCTTGGGTGAATAGGGTTATGGGTTGTGCAGAGGGTGTTGGTCCACTGAGCATCTTAGAGACTGTCCTTTATGGAGCCTAATGATCCTCACTGGGGAATGAGGCCAGGGTCCTAACTGTGGTTAGTTAGAGAGAGAAAGAAGGACAAGGGAAACTCAGATGTCCCTTCATGGCCCCTGGAGTTAGAGGACTTACCCCTTTGCACCTGGGATCAGGAGACTTCATTTCCTCGAGGACACGCACACTCAGACGTTAATCTTGAGTGTGGGTTCCTTTCTGGGGTCCAGGGCTGTTGTTAGCCACCAGGAATGACAGTGCTCTCCATGCTGAGTGGAGCCATTTTTGCCAGGAAAGAGAGCCCATGGTCACGCCTTGTGCAAAGCATCCCACGCCAGGGGCTCCCATGCCTACATTCCTGTCCTGAAAGGAAGCCACTCAGAGGCAAGGTGGGTCCAACCACCTCCCATGTGTTCACTCATCACTGTGTTCCAGCAGTCACCCCAGTGAACAGTCCTGATGGGATTGGATGTGGCTCAGAATGTCACCCTCATGAGCTCTACCCTGCCACAGCTGCAGTTCTGCAGTGGGAGAAACTCAAAACCTCAAAACACATGCACATGAAAGAAAAGAGCAAGAGCCAGAGCCCAAACAGGCCAGGTGTGGCAAAGACAGCTGGAGTGCCTAGGTTGGGACTCAGAATTATGTCAGTGGGGTGGCATTGCTGCTGGCACCAGCATGATAACCGAGAGCCAGCCCTGCTCATTTTGGGGAGCAGTGTGTTGGGGAAGGCAGCAGAAATTGAGAGGCAGGATTGAGTTTGGCCCTAGGAGGAGGTTGGGTAAGAGGCCAGTGTGGGTTGGAGAGCCTGGGCAGATAGACAGAGGCCAGGGCACACCCCAAAGCCTGGAGACTGCACTTGATGTCCAGGGTTGTGAAACACCACTTCCCCTCTTACTCACAACTGAGAGCAAGGGGCATTGATGAGTTCAGTTTGTGTGCGGCTGCATCCAAGGTGGCTCGGCTAGGAACCTCTGTTTCCTTGACTCAGGAGGCTGGGAGTCCAGGCTCCACTGAGGCTCGGCTGGGAGGATCGGAGTCTGAGTTTATGCCTGTGTTCCCTGTAGGATCCATGTTGGCTGAGCCTCAGTGTTTTTGTAATGAGAGGATGGGTGACCGTCATGTCTTTATCACAGGACACACTTGCTAAATGGATTTGTTTGCTCTGAGGAGGAAAGAGAGAGGGGGGAGTGGTGCTGGAGACAGGGATGCAGACAGGGGTCATGGACTTGGCATAACTCAGTCTTGGAGGTGATATCCCATCACCTGTACCCACTTCAATTCCCATGAATCCAGAGGCTGAGCCCCCTTGAGGTGAGGGGTGAACCGGTTCTGGGCAGCAGGATGCTGTGGTACCTCGGAGTCTCTGTGAGACCACAACACTAGACACACTTGGCCCTTTTGAAATCTTAGGAGAAGCCTTGGGAAGTTGTATGGCAGAGGGGAGCAGCCTCTGCATCTCAGTCCCCTCCAACTTGCCATGGTGTAGAGAGGGAACTGCAGCCACGATGGGACGGACATTGGCCATGTCCCTGTGTGGGACACAGGCCTGATTGAGTTAGGGTGCATTCTTTGTCTCTCCCTTTCTTGTGATTATCCCATCTCTACATTTGTGCTTTAGCCACCTGTGAGTCCCATCTCTGGTTTCAGAGAGAACAGAGGGTGTTATGGGCCAATAGACACAATAAACCCTAGAGATTAGATGCTACCCTACTTTCCAGAAAAGACTGGGCACACCATGAGTTGCACAATGATGGGACCAGGGTCCAAAAGCTGCTGAGAGGGAAGGACTGGTTGTGAATGCATTTTTGAAGGCTCCAAGCTGGAACTCTAGTGGCACCAAGCAGGGCAGATGCTGGTGGGGATGTTTGGGTAGTTGTTGGTGAACACCTGCGCACCTGAGATGGGTAGGCATGGAGGAGAAATCGGCAGCCCATAGGGCTGTTGAAAGTGGTCTTATGTGAAAAGAGGCTCAGGTATGGGCACAGGAAATGACATCATTGCCTTGACAATGGATCAAACAGAACGTGGAACCCTGGTATCCAGGCACCCACTTCACTGACCAAGCCATCCGAGCTCACTTGGTTGGAGCCACTGGAGGGAGAAGGATGTTCTCCTGTGGTTGCAGACAATGCCGAGCCTCAGGCTCCCAGGAATCTCAGGGGGGCCAACTAGCCCTTTTGTGGATACACTGGGTGAGGCTTCATCTTAGACGCCAGAGCCTCTGGCGATTGTCGCAGAGGAGCTCAAGAGTAACAGTGAGTAGCACAGGGCAGGTGAGCCCAGCAGGCCCTCTAGTCTGATCCCTGATGAATGGCCCAGGACTCCTATTCTGACTCTGTGTGTGTGTGTGTGTGTGTGTGTGTGTGTGTGTGTGTGTGTGTGTTTGTACTGATGGGAACTGTCCCATTGTGCTTTGACTCTAGTGTATTGGCACAAGTCATTTTTCTGTTTGTCACCATTTCCATTTTGAACCCACCATTCTTGGTCCCAACCCAGGGTGAAAATGATCAGAACACGGAGGAGCCCTTCAGGGTTCAGAGCCTTGAACCTTACAGGCAGGACCAGCTTAGGAATGAGCTCCTGCCTGTCATTTGTGGGAGGAACCTACATTTCAGCAGCAACATGGGGTTAATCTCCTGGGATTTCATCCCCACCCAGCAGGTGCTGGATCTCTTGTTCCCAAAACAGCCACCTTCTTCAGTCTTTACTCCTGGTGCCACTCCACATCCTCCAAGGGGACAAGAACCTCAGGTTCTGGATGGATGTTGTAGAATGCCCACAGAGCCAACTGCCAGGCTGGGTGGGGTGCAGTTGCTGGGCTTTGCTGATGTTGTCATCCCCCACAGTTCTTGGAACCTTCTGTGGCAGTGGCATCCAGGACCCCAGCAGCTGTGAGTAGCAGCTCCTCACTGCTTCACTCCAGCGAGCAGGTGGAAGACAGCCGCGTTGTTCACGTCCTCCTAGAGGGACAGAGCCTGAGGGAGACAAAGCGCATCCCGGTAAGCCCGACAGCAGGGCTGCCTCCTGGGTGTCCACACAGTGGAAGGCAGGAGACACAGCCAACCCCAGGGCTATGGTGGGAAATAAAGAAGAGAGAGGTCCGTCTTAAGGGCTTGACCTGAGGAGGGAGAGCATCAGCATGCCCAGCTTCAGTGGTGAGTGGGCCTGTGTATTGTGGGTTTTGCAGGCCAGAAGTGCAGACGGAAGTGCTGTGGACAGATGAAGGCAGAGATATGTCCAGGGTGCAGGCTGCAGTGCCTAGAACTTGGTATTCTCAATGAGTGAAGTTGGAGCAGAGGAGGTGGCAGTGACTTGTCACATGTGTAGGAGGGGATGTGTTCCTGGTGGCAGGGAAGAGAACCTCCTTAGCATGACTAGGTGTAGGAATTTGGGGTCGGGATCACCTGGGGGGTCATGCCAAAGCTTCGGAATGTTAGGCTTTGCATGTATGTAAATACGGAGCTAAAGGGGTTCTTGGCAGAATTTCTATGGATGTGCAGTAGACACGCTAATGCTGCAGGTGTCCAGCTGCAGAGGAGACATGTTCAGTGACTGCCAGTGCTGAGTCAAGTACATCATGACAACCAGACCCGCACCGAGCTTCCAGAGGCCAGGGCCTCTCAAAGCTATCATGAAGCACTCAAGTGCACACTCTTGTATCTGAGTCTGTTTTGTGTCGTGGCAGTCAGGACCCAAATTTTCAGTGCATCTGCCTCTTCCACCCACAAAGGCAGCCTGCATCCCAGATCACACTTGGTGCGCAGATCCCTGGCCCATTGCTCTCATCTCAGTGAGATGAGAGTGTGTCTGTGCATAGGCAGTTTGGTCCTTTGACATGAGTGGAATGTGGCTCCCCAGGGGGAGGGGAGATGGCAGGTACAGGCAGATATTTGTACCAGGATTGTTCTAGTAGCACATTGCAAGAACCCAGGTGGTATATGGAGGACACACTCAGGTAGCAGGATAACAAGATTGTGCCCTTGTATATGTAGCTGAGATTTCTCCTGAATGTTTGACCACAGTCTTCTGGGTAGCTCTTCTAAAAGCCATTCTCTGATGACATTTGTCCCACCCTGATCCAGGTGACCTTTCAGGAGACGGTGACAAGCCTCATCCGCAGGGCCTTGGACCAAAATTTGTTGCAGCATGAGGATGTGGACAACTTTGAGCTGCTGTATATGATGTCTGAGGATGAGAGTAAGTAGGACAATCAGACAGTGGGGAGACATGATCCACAGTGTGCTCAGGATAACTGACAGCCAAGAGAAAGTGGGCCTTGGCCCCAAAATACCAAAGTGTGATGGGCCTGGCGGAGACTCTCAGGGGTTGTGGGTGTTTTGTGGTATAATCCTTGAGTGCCACCTAACAATTCTCTCCACTTCGCTCTGCAGAAATCAAGGTCTCTGACCACTCACTCGTGTGTCTGTCCATGAATCTGGGAATAGAATATTTCATCGTGAGGAAACGCCCCCAGGTCAAGGGAAAGGAGGTAAACACCTACCTTATTCAAGCTGTGCATGTGCTGCCATTCCACTCCGACCTGAGGAAATAAGAAGCCTCAGCACCTGGACATATTTGCTGGAAGCCCATAGAGCCAACTGACAGTCTGGGGTGGCTTTCTGTTTCTGGGTTTGCTGATGTTCCATCCCCCACAGTTCTCAGAATCAACCTGCAAGTCCTCCAGGCCGCTTTCCCACAAGCAGGTGGGAGACACCTGCTTAACTCGTGTCCACTTAGAAACACAAAGTCCAGAGATGGCCAAGAGTGTTCTGGTAAGCCTGGGAGCAGGGGTGTCCCGTGGTGCTTACACCTGGGTGGGGAGCAGACACTGGTCCAATACCATGGACTACTCATGCCCTCTTGAATTTGGAGCTTCTGGATGATCAGGAGGATAGATGGGAATCAAGAAGGGAGAGGTCAGTGTGAAGGGCTGGAGCTGAGATGAGCGAGTGCAGCAGCTTGTCCACTGCCATGTCTGAGGGAGTCTGTGTGTCAGGTGGCAGCATGCAGTCCAGAAGGGCAGGGACAGGTATGGGTGACAGATGAGAATAGGACAGGAACTAGGTTGCAGGTTCCCTTGTATGGGATGCTGACGTCTATGGAGGAGGACAGCAGTGTGAGGTTCTCCATGTTCCTTGAACAAGGAGCTGAGAGAGTCTCTCTGCAGAGTCGATATGGATGTGGAGCAAGCACACTAAATGTCCAGGTAACCCAATGACCACCCTTGCCGGATGAGGTGCCCTCCTACATCCCAGCCAGCACTGAGCCTCTGGAGGCCAGGAGCTCTCGTGGCTATCTTTCAGCTCTCCTGTGTGTGGTCATGTTCCTGGGTCTGTTTTTGGCCCTGGCAATCCAGACCAAAGCCTCTAGGTTTTGTGCCTAGGCCATTCCCAATGCCGCCTGCATCCTCGGGCAGACCTGGGATCTTGGAGGCTATTGTCCCATTCCTCCCAACTTGTGGGATGAGATTGCATCTGTATGCAGGTAGTGGGGTCCTTTCACTCCGAGAGGAGTGCAGCTCCACAAAGAGCAATGGCAGGCCCAGGAAGTCCTATGTACAAGGATTGGGCTAGTAGCCTGTGGGAAGAGCCCACACGATGAGCAGGAGGTCAGCCTCGGGTAGTAGGGTCATGGATGTTGCCCTTGTATTTAGAGTGGAGGTGCCTCCAGAATGCCCCTGCCCACTGTCCTTGAGTAGTCACTTCAAGGCCCATTTCCTGAAGGCCTGTCTCCCATGCTGCTCCAGGTGACCTGCCACGATAGGGCTCCTGTCGTCATCCGCAGTGCCCTCGACCTACACTTCCTTACTGAGGAGAATCCAGAGGATTATGAGCTGGGCCAAATCATCTCTCGCCATCAGAGTAAGTGAGACAATCAGATAGCAGAGAGCAAGGGTCAGGATGTGGACTCAGGTCAACTCTTAGCAACAAAGAGTAGTCTCTGACCCCCAAGAACACTCCAACAGGTGTGTTGGGTTCGTGCACAAAGCCAACTGCACTTCTGCTGGTGGAAGGTCTTGAGGTCCAATGGTATACCCCGGTGGATATTGCGGCTCCCCACCAGGTGCCCTCCCCTGGACATGAACAGGCATCCAAAGCTGACATCTTTGAGGAGTGAGGAGGAAAGCCTCTCTCCAGGAGCAGTATGTTTTCATGGTCTGGGATAGGAGTGGTTTCAAAGGAACATGGGAATGCATGGGCTAAAGAGGGAACTGGCATTTTGTGGACTGAAGCAGTACTATTGAAAGCCTTCTGTGTGACCAAAAAACCACTGCCTGTGCAGAGCATTGCCAGGATTCTAGCAAGAAGTAACAGGATGAAATTGGGAAGAAAACACAGCCTGGGAGACAGCCTGAATCATCTGTTTTTGCATAAATTCCATGGTCTTACGCACCTGAGTCCACTAGGCAAGGAGTGATCACAATAGCCAGGTTGTGATCCCTAACTAAAGTCAGATGAGGGCTTCCTGAGCACGTAGCCACAGAGCTCATCTGATAATAATGCCAGCGCTTTTTCGTTGGTTGGTTGGTTGGTTTTTGTGAGCCAAACACCACAGCAGCCATTATCCCAGCCTATGTACCCTGAAGACCACCATCCCTATGAGTTCTAGGATCACTTGTCTCCTATCTTAACCTACTGTTAGGTTAGTAGAGTCTATGGAAGAGGAAGTCTGTCTGGGGCCTTGGTAGCCTAAGAAATTCATAGCAGAGATCTCCACATCCAACCCAGAAGGGATGGAGAACAGGCTCTAGGTTAGAGGAGGGCGACAGGAAACACATGTTCAGAGGAAGGAGAAGCGGCTGTTGTATTCCCCCACTCGGGGTCATGGCACCACTGGGCCATACACCATGTTGGAGGGAAGCAGTCCCTTTGCTGGTCTTTGGAACCATTGTTCTCAGTAGGGCAGTATTTGGAATGTGGCCTCCATTCTCAGAAGCCTGGTTCACATGGAGGCGGGCTCCACCAATGCAGAAGTATGGCTCTAAAGTGGTATCCGTGCTGGTCAGCCTGTCCTCACTGTGGCCATACTTGAGGAAAATAACTCAGAGGAGGAATCCTAGGCCTTTTTTCTCTGGGTTTCATAGCTTTCTCTTTGGTTGTGCACTGAGGCTGTCCATAAAGCTCTAGTGTGTGGCAGTGGAGAGCTCCTCAGCCCTTGCCACAAAGGCATAGACTGGGAGAGAGAGAACGAGGCTGGCAGAGAGGGAGAGAGAGAAAGATGGAGAGGGAGGACCTCTCCTTGGAGAATGAGGATTCAGTGGAGCCAACAGGAACAAGGTACTGTTGCCCAGGGCACAACCCTGTTTAGGTCTTACTCCAACCATGCTCAACCTTTCTTCCAGTCCCTCCCACCCCCCAGTAGTGTATTCATCTTGAATGAGAATTTCATGTTGACATCAGAGCACTCACCATCCAATGCTTCCCTCCAAACCCACCTATGAAGATGGCTCATGTGGGGACTGAATCTTCGGCACAGGAGCCTTTTGTGGGAGATTTCAGATGCAAACCCTAGTGGTGTGCTTTGGCAGATGCAAGAGGACCTGAGATATTCTGGAGTCCAAAGCCTTCGGTAGGAACAGACATTAGGTCTGTTGAAGTGCTCTGCCTAGTTCTTCCTCAGGGAGGACTGTGGAGGCTGTCTTTGTTGGTATTGGTGCTGAATTGGAGAGCTCTCAGGTGTGTGGCTCTGGCCTTTTCTGGCACAGGCTCTCAGATGTTGGCGTGTCCTAGGGAGCACCTCCTGAGTGCCACCTTCTTTTTGTACACCCCTCTCTCCCCAGAGCTGAGGATTCCAGCAGAGGCCAACATATTTTATGCCAAGAATCCTCACAAAAAATCCAACTTTGTGCTGAGGAAAAGGAGCCTCTCCCAAAAGAATGATGGGTGGATCGAGCCTCAACCTCCCTCTCGTCCTGCAAAGAAGGCTCCTGCCCTCCTGAGGATGTTTGCAAAACCATTCTGTTGCTGTGTGCCTGGGCGGGGCTGAGGCAGACCAGGAATATTTACATTGATTACTATTTTCTTCAAAGTTTGAATCTATAGTTTGCCATTGTCCTTGACCTTGTTTAGTAACACAGTTGTTACTCTATCCTGTATTTGTTGTTTCCATTAATATATTATTATTATTTTAAAATATATATGTTTTTGTTACCTGATCTACTGTGATGATTTGAGTATACTAAATGTAGCAGTGATTCCTAAAGGACACATCCAAACCAACAGGAAGGAATGTTTCATTCTATCAGCAAGAACTTTGGTTTTTAGGAGTTTGGCAGATGGCATTATCTGAGTCAGTTTTCCAATGGGGGCAATGAAGTATCAGCTGTGATGGTACAAACACAAACAAAGACACACAAACACACACAAGAGCACACACACTCACTGAGATATAGATAGACAGATGGAGTTGGTCTCTGCTGAAATACTTTGGAGACATGGTTCTGATTTCTCCCCTTTTGGAGTATTTTCAATTGCACAAGGTGTCTTGCAAATGAACCCATGTCTGAGGAAGACATGCATGTGTACTTCACATGCCACTTTTCACATAGCAGGAAGGTCATGTAATCTTTTTCATGCAGCTGTCTTTTGACTGTGAACCATCCCATGAGGTCAGCTGTGGAATTTTCAACTTGTAGCATCACAATGGGGATCCACTCTTTGGATTTGGGGATATTTCCGATTTTCTTGATTCAGATTGGAATGATATATATATTAGTTTTTGATGAAAATTCTGCATTTGATGGTAATGAATGTCGTGCATCTAGGAATCTGTAGAGTGCAGACAATGAATGGATGCCTACTGTTGTCTGGACTGGTCTGAAAAGTCCTGTAGCATCTGAGCATGTGTGAGGGCTGTACAGGTCTTGCCAAAAGTGCAGGTCAGATGATCCTGCACAAAGCTGAACTCCTAGTGGTCTCCACAACAGTGTAAGGGCCAAGGAGAAACACACTTCCACACAGAAGTTGGGAAGCTACCTTATGAAGGTGATCATAGATACGGGATTATTAATATATCCAGGTTGGCATCTATTATTTTTTTAGCTTTTGACTTTCGCAGCTGTGGGCATCTTGACAACCATCAACTCCCTGTAAGCACAGACAACTCTATAAGAACCTGAGGATAAATTTCCCTGTGCATGTCCCCTTGTGAAACTGCTTAAGCACCGCCTGGTTTACACACAGGTGGAATTTCTAGGTCAAAGTGTGCATGTTTACTTCTTTGACTAAGCACTGCCAGGTGGCTCTTCTGCATAGCTCTACCTGTGGCCAGGATTGTATTATCTAGCTTTCTAACTTTTGCATGTTGAGTAGATACATAGTGGGAGCACACTGTTTTTGTTGGTATTTTTCTTGGTATCTATTCTGATGCTTTTCACTGGGGGATTTTTTCCTGTGAAAATGGGCTTCCTCTACTTGACCTTATTTTCTTCTTTTTAAAATTTTTTCAATGTGACTTTTTAATTTTAGTTTTATTAAAGACATTGCCCCTTGCTTGCATAGTCTATATCTAAAGCACTAGTCCTTGCTCCAAGGCCCAGCTTGCTCTCAGCTGCCCCAGGATGGGAACAGTCTTTGGCGGTAGACAAGAGACGCCCCTGCAGGGGGCACAAGTGCTTTGGCCCTCTGGTGTCTTGCCAGCAGTGCTTCCCATGCTCACAGAGGGTTTCAGACACTGAGTCAATGGTCCAGGTGGTCTTTTGTTCAGTCTGATCTCAAATTGAGCTCCTCTGAGAGGTCATATTGAAGTCCTTGTGTGTACCTGATCCATCATTTTAAACAATATTCCAAGTTCACTTTTTGCGTGTACGTGGGTTCTGGGGATTGAACCCAGGGCCTTGAGCCTGTGAGGCAAGTGACCTACCTGAGCTACACCCTCAGAGACCCCTGTAAAAGTATTTCCCCTTTGCCTCGGGGTCTAAGTTGCCAAGGCTGACCTCAAACGTTCCTCTTGCCTCAGCCTCCCTGGTGGCTGGCATGACAGGCATGCACCTGGGACTGTCACACTCGAGCCTGTGATGGGAACTCATGTGCATCTGTCCAGGGCTGAGCATGGTTAGGCAGAGCTGTGCTCCAGGCTCCCTGCAGGGCTGTGGAGGCTTCTGCTGCCCAGCAGCCCTGGTGCCATGGCCAGGGCTCCTCCCAGCCGAGGGCAGGCAGCTGCCCATTGCTGTAGGCTGACCTTATTTTCTTCTTATGGCACTAGTCCGTTCTCTGGAGTATGTTGTATGGTTTGTCCATTAGGAGTCTAACAGGTCCTCTAGAACCTTCAAACAATTAGTAAAATTCCTGAACAGTAAGTGAGCGCGCGCAGAAATTGGGCTAATATTTTGGGAAGAACAATGTTGGATGATATATTCATGGCTTGAATATATCATCCAACATGAAGTTATATTTTATTACTTACAAAATAATAAAATAATGAAGCAATACCATGGGCTGAGCTAAAATAGATCCTTAGGATCTTAGGCATTCTGTAATAAATCTGTGTCACTTGAAGTATAGAGTTGATCGACTCTGAGTAATGAAACAGAAGTAAAGGTATCAAAGCCAATGATCATCTGTTTCCAATTTTCTGTGATTTGGTTCAAGTGGTAAAGTGGTGATATTTATTAATAATGGATCGAATAGGTTCATAATTGTTTTAGAGTACAATTAGATGCCTTCAAACTTTAGACCTCCTATGTCCTGTGAGACATTTTCTATGTGAGGCTTTAAGAAGAAGAAGAGAATATTCTGTAAAGAAAACCTTGTGATCTGTGCAGTATGAAGTTGAATGGATTCATTCAGAAATCAGAAATTCTATTGAAAGATATTTATTTGCATGAGCCAAATAAAACCTATTTTTAGGCATCCTGGTGAAGACAAGGTTTTATCTTTATGTCTCATTTTCTATGTTTTGTTGTTGTTGTTGTTGTTAGAATGAAATTCATATGTTGCCAGACCATTCTATCAGATGTGTAACTAGATGCCATTTAAATTACCCACTTTTACATGGTAGACAGTTTTTAATGAACACTGCCTGTCTGCACCTTTTTTAAAAACAGGACTGGGATCAGAAGCCCAAATACCAATGGTTAGCTGGAGCATATTTTTCATTTGGCCTATCTGTCAGTATTCCCTGAGGTCATCTGTGCAATCAGCTTCGTTACTCCTGCTCCCTCACTGGATTTCATAGAAACCATATGCTATGTATGAATCAGGGACACCAATCCCACAACATAGCATTCTTGGAATATCCAAAGTCCCACTTTTCACTTCGCCATGCCTGAGATCAGCAGTAATATTTATCAGCAAATGTGAGATTTTCAAAGATCCAATTCTATGTGCTCCTTTCTCATAGAGCCTTAGGCAGGGATATAGCATACATAAATATTAAGTAAAGTCCATAGTTTTTAAAATGTCATCCATTGAATAGTTGACACATGTCTGAGATACTTTTTATTTTGGAGGAGGTATTATTTAATAGGGAATTCCAACAGCTACCTAATAGTGAAATGAGAAGTCTTGCATCCATTTTATTTTGTTTCTGATGATTTTTATGAGTAAGGGTAAGATACTTCCTTGTTCTGATGCAGATGTTGCCCACTTTTGTGAATGGATGCGGGGTGTCACCTACTACTTGCATATCTGCATATTGGGCTTGACACTGCTATCGTACTTGGTAGTTGGCAAAAAGTCAATACTGAAGTTAAGCTCTTGTGTTCTAGCAGCAGAGCTGAAGATCCTTGATGTGCCACCTTCTGCAATCCATGCTGCTCTCTTCATGTTCCTTATTGACTTCCTGGTGATGAGCATCATGGTCTCCTGGTCTTGAGAATGGCCAAGCATTGCTCTGTGAATGTGGAAGATGGGCATGTGGAAGGCTCCAGGGAGGAGGGATCATTGAACATGTACTCGAATCCATGTGCCTGTTGAATGACCTGTTTTTTTATTTTTGGGTTTTAAGGGAGACACTGCCCTAAAACACTTCTGTGCAGCTGGGGATGCAGGCTTCTGCTTCACCTTGCAGGAAGCATTAACGAATCCTTTCCAGAAGACATGAGAAGAGAGAAGTGAGCCTCTGGTATCATGCAGGTTCCTTGCATTGCCCATGGGCTAGAAGAGAGAAGAGTTGCTTCATGAGATTTGATCCCCTTTTTCCTGAAAAGTTCCACACAGAGGTGAGTCCCCAGCATGTTTAGAAATCATTTCAGACACCTTTCTGGACGGAATTGAATCAGAGCACCTGATGATGTGGAAGAGCTAAAGATGGGTTTGCTATGAATTTTCTATTTCATTCATCAGGGCCTGAGTCAAGTCAGTCATTGTGCTGTCAACACATGAGCTGCTGGTCAAATGTGAGGAAGTGGTCTTGCTTTATGAAAACACCACCCTGATTCAGTGAGCCAGAGGCAGCCTGCAGTCCCTGTTTTCCTGTAAAGGCAGATTGCTGTGGATGGCCTCTGGCCTCGTCATGCAGCCCTGCTCAGAGTAGGGGATTGAGGGACCAAGCAGATCCCTAGTTCCTTTTGACCTTTATTGCCACTGGGCCACCCCAGGGTCCTTGGACTCTACCTGGTCTTCTGGCCTGGGTCAGGGGATGTGAGGTTTGGAATCCCCCTCTGTGGCAGGATCCCAGCCCCCCAGCCACTTGAGGTCAGCACATCCTTCCCTAATTGTGTTAGAGTTGGAGACTTCTCCCACCCATCCTCATCCATGCTCATCCCACATTTTGTAACTTGGCACCTGAGGACCTTTATTCATTGACTTAGTTGTTAGTGATGATGGTTACTAAGACTAAGTGACTCTTTCAAGTCACATCACTTGCATGGTAGGGCTAGAGCATGGATCTTCCTAATTGATTTCATGGGACTCTCTCATGGAAACTGTGACTGCTTCCTAAACACACACTCTACATTTGGAGTGTCAAAATTCTTGCCACTGCCTCCTTGGCAAGTGTATCTTGTCTTCTACGTGGGAATTTCACAAATATTTTCCTTTGTTTTGTGGAGGTCATGCAGAAGGGATTTCATTTGAAATAGCCCAAACAAGAAATACCAGTTGTCTTTTTCGCACATGGATGTGTGTAGTGAACACCCCTTTCTGTGTGCTTGCATGAGTTACTCCTTTGAATTTGTTGAAGAATGGTTGGCTGGGGAGCAAGTTAACGAGAGATGGATATCAATGGTTGTCAAGTATTCTGACGTGAAGAATGTATTGAGGATGTGAAGGCTTTTCTAGCCAGTTCCTATGGCTCAGTCAGGGATCAGTCAGAGGATTCTGTCTGGTAGACTCTTTGGCACAGATGTCAAAGTGGCCTGGTCTTACCCTGTCCAGGACTGAATGCTGAGCTTGAGTGGGAGCTTCTTGTCATTTCAAGCATTTCCATGAGTCTGTCCTCTGTTCTCTTGTATCCAAGTGGTTTCTAATAGGAAAGCAGAACAAAAATTGAAAGTATGGTGATTGATTATTTTTACCAATGTTATTTCAATCCACTTTGTTTAATACGAAATTACCTTTATGCTAGTAAGATTTCATATGTGAGGAAATAATGAAAATATTGGGGTTAGGGGATGAGAATATGCAAATCAAACATTTTTGAGCACCAAGACCCGTTTTTTTTTTTTTTTTTTTTTTTTTTTTTTTTTTTTTTTTTTTTTAACTTAAATAATATTAAGTGCCAGAGGACCACCGCTGCCATTCAGCCTCAACAACCTCCAGGTCCAGCCTCCAGGTGGCCCATTTCACCAGGGTGTGTGGGACCACACTGTCCTGGGATGAGAGAACAGTACCCACGGATGTTGACATCTCACAGAGTAGATATTGCCAGTGACAGTAGGGAGCTATTGGCAGATGAGGAAGGGAAGAGCTCTCAGGATGGGAAGAGGGGGCCGCTTCGAGACTCATTGGGTATGGCACGAGGCTGCTGGGTGTGGTGTTGGCCTGGGCCCACTGAGTGGGGCAGATCCGTGGTCTGTGTTTCTGTACCCTCCTCTGTAGCCTGTGTTGGCAGCAGATCAGGGAATTGCGATCAGAAGTGCTCCCAGTAACACAGGCACCAGCCCCCAGAGTGTGTGCCTATCCATTTCCCCACCTGGCCTGACTTAGTGCCTGTCTTGCCTCAGGGCTGAGACCCTACAATCTCTGATGAGGGTGTCTGTGGTCCAGATCCAACCTGCATGGCCAACATGCTCAGACCTTCAGCTGGGTCCTAGGCTGCTGCAACCAAACTCTGTTAACTGGGTGGCCGACAACAGAGGAAGTGTCTTCCGTTGAGCTCCAGAGGCTCAACACAGTAGGTGTTGGGCTGTCCCAGTGCCATAACCCCTCCCAGGTTTCAAGGGGACTGTCTCCCCAACTCTCCCAGCCCTTGCCCACTCTCCTATTGCTGCCCACGATCTGTGGTTCCCATATGGGCATCCCGCCCTGGCTCCAACCTCACATATCCGGTATCCCCCAGTCTCCCTGGTATCTGGGTCCAGACTCTCCTCTTCCTACAAGAATATCAGATATTGGATTTGGTCCCAGTTGATGCTGTGTTCCATCATGTGAGCTCTTAGCTTCATCACTGTGCAAAGACTCTTTTCCCACACAAGTTCGCATGGCTTTTGGCTGGCTAAGAATTTTCAGGCGACACTTTTCTAATGAGTACACTTTCCTTCCTTCCGATCTCCCACCAGTGAGCATTCCTCGCACCCTTGTCCTAGTTCCTTTATGGCAGTTTCCCTCCTTATGGCTGAGAGGACCTAGTGACCCCTGAATTCACACGTTCTCCTTAATCACCAACACACTGCAGAATTCTCCAGGGGGCCATATATGCTCCTGCAAGTTGGTGTTGGAAATAGTTCTCCATCCATTAATCACTCCCTCACTCACTAATGTCCTTGTGTCCTTGAGAAAGGCTCTCCCTTTCCTGGTTTTCCTGAATAGAAATCCTCTTGCCTCTTGGGTGAATAGGGTTATGGGTTGTGCTGAGGGTGTTGGTCCACTGAGCATCTTAGAGACTGTCCTTTATGGAGCCTAATGATCCTCACTGGGGAATGAGGCCAGGGTCCTAACTGTGGTTAGTTAGAGAGGGAAAGAAGGACAAGGGAAACTCAGATGTCCCTTCATGGCCCCTGGAGTTAGAGGACTTACCCCTTTGCACCTGGGATCAGGAGACCTCATTTCCTCGAGGACACGCACACTCAGACGTTAATCTTGAGTGTGGGTTCCTTTCTGGGGTCCAGGGCTGTTGTTAGCCACCAGGAATGACAGTGCTCTCCATGCTGAGTGGAGCCATTTTTGCCAGGAAAGAGAGCCCATGGTCACGCCTTGTGCAAAGCATCCCACGCCAGGGGCTCCCATGCCTACATTCCTGTCCTGAAAGGAAGCCACTCAGAGGCAAGGTGGGTCCAACCACCTCCCATGTGTTCACTCATCACTGTGTTCCAGCAGTCACCCCAGTGAACAGTCCTGATGGGATTGGATGTGGCTCAGAATGTCACCCTCATGAGCTCTACCCTGCCACAGCTGCAGTTCTGCAGTGGGAGAAACTCAAAACCTCAAAACACATGCACATGAAAGAAAAGAGCAAGAGCCAGAGCCCAAACAGGCCAGGTGTGGCAAAGACAGCTGGAGTGCCTAGGTTGGGACTCAGAATTATGTCAGTGGGGTGGCATTGCTGCTGGCACCAGCATGATAACCGAGAGCCAGCCCTGCTCATTTTGGGGAGCAGTGTGTTGGGGAAGGCAGCAGAAATTGAGAGGCAGGATTGAGTTTGGCCCTAGGAGGAGGTTGGGTAAGAGGCCAGTGTGGGTTGGAGAGCCTGGGCAGATAGACAGAGGCCAGGGCACACCCCAAAGCCTGGAGACTGCACTTGATGTCCAGGGTTGTGAAACACCACTTCCCCTCTTACTCACAACTGAGAGCAAGGGGCATTGATGAGTTCAGTTTGTGTGCGGCTGCATCCAAGGTGGCTCGGCTAGGAACCTCTGTTTCCTTGACTCAGGAGGCTGGGAGTCCAGGCTCCACTGAGGCTCGGCTGGGAGGATCGGAGTCTGAGTTTATGCCTGTGTTCCCTGTAGGATCAATGTTGGCTGAGCCTCAGTGTTTTTGTAATGAGTGGATGGGTGACCGTCATGTCTTTATCACAGGACACACTTGCTAAATGGATTTGTTTGCTCTGAGGAGGAAAGAGAGAGGGGGGAGTGGTGCTGGAGACAGGGATGCAGACAGGGGTCATGGACTTGGCATAACTCAGTCTTGGAGGTGATATCCCATCACCTGTACCCACTTCAATTCCCATGAATCCAGAGGCTGAGCCCCCTTGAGGTGAGGGGTGAACCGGTTCTGGGCAGCAGGATGCTGTGGTACCTCGGAGTCTCTGTGAGACCCCAACACTAGACACACTTGGCCCTTTTGAAATCTTAGGAGAAGCCTTGGGAAGTTGTATGGCAGAGGGGAGCAGCCTCTGCATCTCAGTCCCCTCCAACTTGCCATGGTGTAGAGAGGGAACTGCAGCCACGATGGGACGGACATTGGCCATGTCCCTGTGTGGGACACAGGCCTGATTGAGTTAGGGTGCATTCTTTGTCTCTCCCTTTCTTGTGATTATCCCATCTCTACATTTGTGCTTTAGCCACCTGTGAGTCCCATCTCTGGTTTCAGAGAGAACAGAGGGTGTTATGGGCCAATAGACACAATAAACCCTAGAGATTAGATGCTACCCTACTTTCCAGAAAAGACTGGGCACACCATGAGTTGCACAATGATGGGACCAGGGTCCAAAAGCTGCTGAGAGGGAAGGACTGGTTGTGAATGCATTTTTGAAGGCTCCAAGCTGGAACTCTAGTGGCACCAAGCAGGGCAGATGCTGGTGGGGATGTTTGGGTAGTTGTTGGTGAACACCTGCGCACCTGAGATGGGTAGGCATGGAGGAGAAATCGGCAGCCCATAGGGCTGTTGAAAGTGGTCTTATGTGAAAAGAGGCTCAGGTATGGGCACAGGAAATGACATCATTGCCTTGACAATGGATCAAACAGAACATGGAACCCTGGTATCCAGGCACCCACTTCACTGACCAAGCCATCCGAGCTCACTTGGTTGGAGCCACTGGAGGGAGAAGGATGTTCTCCTGTGGTTGCAGACAATGCCGAGCCTCAGGCTCCCAGGAATCTCAGGGGGGCCAACTAGCCCTTTTGTGGATACACTGGGTGAGGCTTCATCTTAGACGCCAGAGCCTCTGGCGATTGTCGCAGAGGAGCTCAAGAGTAACAGTGAGTAGCACAGGGCAGGTGAGCCCAGCAGGCCCTCTAGTCTGATCCCTGATGAATGGCCCAGGACTCCTATTCTGACTCTGTGTGTGTGTGTGTGTGTGTGTGTGTGTGTGTGTGTGTGTGTGTTTGTACTGATGGGAACTGTCCCATTGTGCTTTGACTCTAGTGTATTGGCACAAGTCATTTTTCTGTTTGTCACCATTTCCATTTTGAACCCACCATTCTTGGTCCCAACCCAGGGTGAAAATGATCAGAACACGGAGGAGCCCTTCAGGGTTCAGAGCCTTGAACCTTACAGGCAGGACCAGCTTAGGAATGAGCTCCTGCCTGTCATTTGTGGGAGGAACCTACATTTCAGCAGCAACATGGGGTTAATCTCCTGGGATTTCATCCCCACCCAGCAGGTGCTGGATCTCTTGTTCCCAAAACAGCCACCTTCTTCAGTCTTTACTCCTGGTGCCACTCCACATCCTCCAAGGGGACAAGAACCTCAGGTTCTGGATGGATGTTGTAGAATGCCCACAGAGCCAACTGCCAGGCTGGGTGGGGTGCAGTTGCTGGGCTTTGCTGATGTTGTCATCCCCCACAGTTCTTGGAACCTTCTGTGGCAGTGGCATCCAGGACCCCAGCAGCTGTGAGTAGCAGCTCCTCACTGCTTCACTCCAGCGAGCAGGTGGAAGACAGCCGCGTTGTTCACGTCCTCCTAGAGGGACAGAGCCTGAGGGAGACAAAGCGCATCCCGGTAAGCCCGACAGCAGGGCTGCCTCCTGGGTGTCCACACAGTGGAAGGCAGGAGACACAGCCAACCCCAGGGCTATGGTGGGAAATAAAGAAGAGAGAGGTCCGTCTTAAGGGCTTGACCTGAGGAGGGAGAGCATCAGCATGCCCAGCTTCAGTGGTGAGTGGGCCTGTGTATTGTGGGTTTTGCAGGCCAGAAGTGCAGACGGAAGTGCTGTGGACAGATGAAGGCAGAGATATGTCCAGGGTGCAGGCTGCAGTGCCTAGAACTTGGTATTCTCAATGAGTGAAGTTGGAGCAGAGGAGGTGGCAGTGACTTGTCACATGTGTAGGAGGGGATGTGTTCCTGGTGGCAGGGAAGAGAACCTCCTTAGCATGACTAGGTGTAGGAATTTGGGGTCGGGATCACCTGGGGGGTCATGCCAAAGCTTCGGAATGTTAGGCTTTGCATGTATGTAAATACGGAGCTAAAGGGGTTCTTGGCAGAATTTCTATGGATGTGCAGTAGACACGCTAATGCTGCAGGTGTCCAGCTGCAGAGGAGACATGTTCAGTGACTGCCAGTGCTGAGTCAAGTACATCATGACAACCAGACCCGCACCGAGCTTCCAGAGGCCAGGGCCTCTCAAAGCTATCATGAAGCACTCAAGTGCACACTCTTGTATCTGAGTCTGTTTTGTGTCGTGGCAGTCAGGACCCCAATTTTCAGTGCATCTGCCTCTTCCACCCACAAAGGCAGCCTGCATCCCAGATCACACTTGGTGTGCAGATCCCTGGCCCATTGCTCTCATCTCAGTGAGATGAGAGTGTGTCTGTGCATAGGCAGTTTGGTCCTTTGACATGAGTGGAATGTGGCTCCCCAGGGGGAGGGGAGATGGCAGGTACAGGCAGATATTTGTACCAGGATTGTTCTAGTAGCACATTGCAAGAACCCAGGTGGTATATGGAGGACACACTCAGGTAGCAGGATAACAAGATTGTGCCCTTGTATATGTAGCTGAGATTTCTCCTGAATGTTTGACCACAGTCTTCTGGGTAGCTCTTCTAAAAGCCATTCTCTGATGACATTTGTCCCACCCTGATCCAGGTGACCTTTCAGGAGACGGTGACAAGCCTCATCCGCAGGGCCTTGGACCAAAATTTGTTGCAGCATGAGGATGTGGACAACTTTGAGCTGCTGTATATGATGTCTGAGGATGAGAGTAAGTAGGACAATCAGACAGTGGGGAGACATGATCCACAGTGGGCTCAGGATAACTGACAGCCAAGAGAAAGTGGGCCTTGGCCCCAAAATACCAAAGTGTGATGGGCCTGGCGGAGACTCTCAGGGGTTGTGGGTGTTTTGTGGTATAATCCTTGAGTGCCACCTAACAATTCTCTCCACTTCGCTCTGCAGAAATCAAGGTCTCTGACCACTCACTCGTGTGTCTGTCCATGAATCTGGGAATACAATATTTCATGGTGAGGAAACGCCCCCAGGTCAAGGGAAAGGAGGTAAACACCTACCTTATTCAAGCTGTGCATGTGCTGCCATTCCACTCCGACCTGAGGAAATAAGAAGCCTCAGCACCTGGACATATTTGCTGGAAGCCCATAGAGCCAACTGACAGTCTGGGGTGGCTTTCTGTTTCTGGGTTTGCTGATGTTCCATCCCCCACAGTTCTCAGAATCAACCTGCAAGTCCTCCAGGCCGCTTTCCCACAAGCAGGTGGGAGACACCTGCTTAATTCGTGTCCACTTAGAAACACAAAGTCCAGAGATGGCCAAGAGTGTTCTGGTAAGCCTGGGAGCAGGGGTGTCCCGTGGTGCTTACACCTGGGTGGGGAGAAGACACTGGTCCAATACCATGGACTACTCATGCCCTCTTGAATTTGGAGCTTCTGGATGATCAGGAGGATAGATGGGAATCAAGAAGGGAGAGGTCAGTGTGAAGGGCTGGAGCTGAGATGAGCGAGTGCAGCAGCTTGTCCACTGCCATGTCTGAGGGAGTCTGTGTGTCAGGTGGCAGCATGCAGTCCAGAAGGGCAGGGACAGGTATGGGTGACAGATGAGAATAGGACAGGAACTAGGTTGCAGGTTCCCTTGTATGGGATGCTGACGTCTATGGAGGAGGACAGCAGTGTGAGGTTCTCCATGTTCCTTGAACAAGGAGCTGAGAGAGTCTCTCTGCAGAGTCGATATGGATGTGGAGCAAGCACAC
This sequence comes from Urocitellus parryii, assembly GCF_045843805.1. Classification (NCBI taxonomy): domain Eukaryota; kingdom Metazoa; phylum Chordata; class Mammalia; order Rodentia; family Sciuridae; genus Urocitellus; species Urocitellus parryii. Next base: position 41,230,111 of record NC_135548.1, read on the forward strand.
TAAATGTCCAGGTAACCCAATGACCACCCTTGCCGGATGAGGTGCCCTCCTACATCCCAGCCAGCACTGAGCCTCTGGAGGCCAGGAGCTCTCGTGGCTATCTTTCAGCTCTCCTGTGTGTGGTCATGTTCCTGGGTCTGTTTTTGGCCCTGGCAATCCAGACCAAAGCCTCTAGGTTTTGTGCCTAGGCCATTCCCAATGCCGCCTGCATCCTCGGGCAGACCTGGGATCTTGGAGGCTATTGTCCCATTCCTCCCAACTTGTGGGATGAGATTGCATCTGTATGCAGGTAGTGGGGTCCTTTCACTCCGAGAGGAGTGCAGCTCCACAAAGAGCAATGGCAGGCCCAGGAAGTCCTATGTACAAGGATTGGGCTAGTAGCCTGTGGGAAGAGCCCACACGATGAGCAGGAGGTCAGCCTCGGGTAGTAGGGTCATGGATGTTGCCCTTGTATTTAGAGTGGAGGTGCCTCCAGAATGCCCCTGCCCACTGTCCTTGAGTAGTCACTTCAAGGCCCATTTCCTGAAGGCCTGTCTCCCATGCTGCTCCAGGTGACCTGCCACGATAGGGCTCCTGTCGTCATCCGCAGCGCCCTCGACCTACACTTCCTTACTGAGGAGAATCCAGAGGATTATGAGCTGGGCCAAATCATCTCTCGCCGTCAGAGTAAGTGAGACAATCAGATAGCAGAGAGCAAGGGTCAGGATGTGGACTCAGGTCAACTCTTAGCAACAAAGAGTAGTCTCTGACCCCCAAGAACACTCCAACAGGTGTGTTGGGTTCGTGCACAAAGCCAACTGCACTTCTGCTGGTGGAAGGTCTTGAGGTCCAATGGTATACCCCGGTGGATATTGCGGCTCCCCACCAGGTGCCCTCCCCTGGACATGAACAGGCATCCAAAGCTGACATCTTTGAGGAGTGAGGAGGAAAGCCTCTCTCCAGGAGCAGTATGTTTTCATGGTCTGGGATAGGAGTGGTTTCAAAGGAACATGGGAATGCATGGGCTAAAGAGGGAACTGGCATTTTGTGGACTGAAGCAGTACTATTGAAAGCCTTCTGTGTGACCAAAAAACCACTGCCTGGGCAGAGCATTGCCAGGATTCTAGCAAGCAGTAACAGGATGAAATTGGGAAGAAAACACAGCCTGGGAGACAGCCTGAATCATCTGTTTTTGCCTAAATTCCATGGTCTTACGCACCTGAGTCCACTAGGCAAGGAGTGATCACAATAGCCAGGTTGTGATCCCTAACTAAAGTCAGATGAGGGCTTCCTGAGCACGTAGCCACAGAGCTCATCTGATAATAATGCCAGCGCTTTTTCGTTGGTTGGTTGGTTGGTTTTTGTGAGCCAAACACCACAGCAGCCATTATCCCAGCCTATGTACCCTGAAGACCACCATCCCTATGAGTTCTAGGATCACTTGTCTCCTATCTTAACCTACTGTTAGGTTAGTAGAGTCTATGGAAGAGGAAGTCTGTCTGGGGCCTTGGTAGCCTAAGAAATTCATAGCAGAGATCTCCACATCCAACCCAGAAGGGATGGAGAACAGGCTCTAGGTTAGAGGAGGGCGACAGGAAACACATGTTCAGAGGAAGGAGAAGCGGCTGTTGTATTCCCCCACTCGGGGTCATGGCACCACTGGGCCATACACCATGTTGGAGGGAAGCAGTCCCTTTGCTGGTCTTTGGAACCATTGTTCTCAGTAGGGCAGTATTTGGAATGTGGCCTCCATTCTCAGAAGCCTGGTTCACATGGAGGCGGGCTCCACCAATGCAGAAGTATGGCTCTAACGTGGTATCCGTGCTGGTCAGCCTGTCCTCACTGTGGCCATACTTGAGGAAAATAACTCAGAGGAGGAATCCTAGGCCTTTTTTCTCTGGGTTTCATAGCTTTCTCTTTGGTTGTGCACTGAGGCTGTCCATAAAGCTCTAGTGTGTGGCAGTGGAGAGCTCCTCAGCCCTTGCCACAAAGGCATAGACTGGGAGAGAGAGAACGAGGCTGGCAGAGAGGGAGAGAGAGAAAGATGGAGAGGGAGGACCTCTCCTTGGAGAATGAGGATTCAGTGGAGCCAACAGGAACAAGGTACTGTTGCCCAGGGCACAACCCTGTTTAGGTCTTACTCCAACCATGCTCAACCTTTCTTCCAGTCCCTCCCAGCCCCCAGTAGTGTATTCATCTTGAATGAGAATTTCATGTTGACATCAGAGCACTCACCATCCAATGCTTCCCTCCAAACCCACCTATGAAGATGGCTCATGTGGGGACTGAATCTTCGGCACAGGAGCCTTTTGTGGGAGATTTCAGATGCAAACCCTAGTGGTGTGCTTTGGCAGATGCAAGAGGACCTGAGATATTCTGGAGTCCAAAGCCTTCGGTAGGAACAGACATTAGGTCTGTTGAAGTGCTCTGCCTAGTTCTTCCTCAGGGAGGACTGTGGAGGCTGTCTTTGTTGGTATTGGTGCTGAATTGGAGAGCTCACAGGTGTGTGGCTCTGGCCTTTTCTGGCACAGGCTCTCAGATGTTGGCGTGTCCTAGGGAGCACCTCCTTAGTGCCACCTTCTTTTTGTACACCCCTCTCTCCCCAGAGCTGAGGATTCCAGCAGAGGCCAACGTATTTTATGCCAAGAATCCTCACAAAAAATCCAACTTTGTGCTGAGGAAAAGGAGCCTCTCCCAAAAGAATGATGGGTGGATCGAGCCTCAACCTCCCTCTCGTCCTGCAAAGAAGGCTCCAGGCCTCCTGAGGATGCTTGGAAAACCATTCTGGGGCTGTGTGCCTGGGCGGGGCTGAGGCAGCCCAGGAATATTTACATTGATTACTATTTTCTTCAAAGTTTGAATCTATAGTTTGCCATTGTCCTTGACCTTGTTTAGTAACACAGTTGTTACTCTATCCTGTATTTGTTGTTTCCATTAATATATTATTATTATTTTAAAATATATATGTTTTTGTTACCTGATCTACTGTGATGATTTGAGTATACTAAATGTAGCAGTGATTCCTAAAGGACACATCCAAACCAACAGGAAGGAATGTTTCATTCTATCAGCAAGAACTTTGGTTTTTAGGAGTTTGGCAGATGGCATTATCTGAGTCAGTTTTCCAATGGGGGCAATGAAGTATCAGCTGTGATGGTACAAACACAAACAAAGACACACAAACACACACAAGAGCACACACACTCACTGAGAGATAGATAGACAGATGGAGTTGGTCTCTGCTGAAATACTTTGGAGACATGGTTCTGATTTCTCCCCTTTTGGAGTATTTTCAATTGCACAAGGTGTCTTGCAAATGAACCCATGTCTGAGGAAGACATGCATGTGTACTTCACATGCCACTTTTCACATAGCAGGAAGGTCATGTAATCTTTTTCATGCAGCTGTCTTTTGACTGTGAACCATCCCATGAGGTCAGCTGTGGAATTTTCAACTTGTAGCATCACAATGGGGATCCACTCTGTGGATTTGGGGATATTTCCGATTTTCTTGATTCAGATTGGAATGATATATATATTAGTTTTTGATGAAAATTCTGCATTTGATGGTAATGAATGTCGTGCATCTAGGAATCTGTAGAGTGCAGACAATGAATGGATGCCTACTGTTGTCTGGACTGGTCTGAAAAGTCCTGTAGCATCTGAGCATGTGTGAGGGCTGTACAGGTCTTGCCAAAAGTCCAGGTCAGATGATCCTGCACAAAGCTGAACTCCTAGTGGTCTCCACAACAGTGTAAGGGCCAAGGAGAAACACACTTCCACACAGAAGTTGGGAAGCTACCTTATGAAGGTGATCATAGATACGGGATTATTAATATATCCAGGTTGGCATCTATTATATTTTTAGCTTTTGACTTTCGCAGCTGTGGGCATCTTGACAACCATCAACTCCCTGTAAGCACAGACAACTCTATAAGAACCTGAGGATAAATTTCCCTGTGCATGTCCCCTTGTGAAACTGCTTAAGCACCGCCTGGTTTACACACAGGTGGAATTTCTAGGTCAAAGTGTGCATGTTTACTTCTTTGACTAAGCACTGCCAGGTGGCTCTTCTGCATAGCTCTACCTGTGGCCAGGATTGTATTATCTAGCTTTCTAACTTTTGCAGGTTGAGTAGATACATAGTGGGAGCACACTGTTTTTGTTGGTATTTTTCTTGGTATCTATTCTGATGCTTTTCACTGGGGGATTTTTTCCTGTGAAAATGGGCTTCCTCTACTTGACCTTATTTTCTTCTTTTTAAAATTTTTTCAATGTGACTTTTTAATTTTAGTTTTATTAAAGACATTGCCCCTTGCTTGCATAGTCTATATCTAAAGCACTAGTCCTTGCTCCAAGGCCCAGCTTGCTCTCAGCTGCCCCAGGAGGGGAACAGTCTTTGGCGGTAGACAAGAGACGCCCCTGCAGGGGGCACAAGTGCTTTGGCCCTCTGGTGTCTTGCCAGCAGTGCTTCCCATGCTCACAGAGGGTTTCAGACACTGAGTCAATGGTCCAGGTGGTCTTTTGTTCAGTCTGATCTCAAATTGAGCTCCTCTGAGAGGTCATATTGAAGTCCTTGTGTGTACCTGATCCATCATTTTAAACAATATTCCAAGTTCACTTTTTGTGTGTACGTGGGTTCTGGGGATTGAACCCAGGGCCTTGAGCCTGTGAGGCAAGTGACCTACCTGAGCTACACCCTCAGAGACCCCTGTAAAAGTATTTCCCCTTTGCCTCGGGGTCTAAGTTGCCAAGGCTGACCTCAAACGTTCCTCTTGCCTCAGCCTCCCTGGTGGCTGGCATGACAGGCATGCACCTGGGACTGTCACACTCGAGCCTGTGATGGGAACTCATGTGCATCTGTCCAGGGCTGAGCATGGTTAGGCAGAGCTGTGCTCCAGGCTCCCTGCAGGGCTGTGGAGGCTTCTGCTGCCCAGCAGCCCTGGTGCCATGGCCAGGGCTCCTCCCAGCCGAGGGCAGGCAGCTGCCCATTGCTGTAGGCTGACCTTATTTTCTTCTTATGGCACTCGTCCGTTCTCTGGAGTATGTTGTATGGTTTGTCCATTAGGAGTCTAACAGGTCCTCTAGAACCTTCAAACAATTAGTAAAATTCCTGAACAGTAAGTGAGCGCGCGCAGAAATTGGGCTAATATTTTGGGAAGAACAATGTTGGATGATATATTCATGGCTTGAATATATCATCCAACATGAAGTTATATTTTATTACTTACAAAATAATAAAATAATGAAGCAATACCATGGGCTGAGCTAAAATAGATCCTTAGGATCTTAGGCATTCTGTAATAAATCTGTGTCACTTGAAGTATAGAGTTGATCGACTCTGAGTAATGAAACAGAAGTAAAGGTATCAAAGCCAATGATCATCTGTTTCCAATTTTCTGTGATTTGGTTCAAGTGGTAAAGTGGTGATATTTATTAATAATGGATCGAATAGGTTCATAATTATTTTAGAGTACAATTAGATGCCTTCAAACTTTAGGCTACATGGGCACATTTGAGAACGGTTCCAGCCATTCTCTCATCCTTTGGGTCATTCCCCTCCTATGTCCTGTGAGACATTTTCTATGTGAGGCTTTAAGAAGAAGAAGAGAATATTCTGTAAAGAAAACCTTGTGATCTGTGCAGTATGAAGTTGAATGGATTCATTCAGAAATCAGAAATTCTATTGAAAGATATTTATTTGCATGAGCCAAATAAAACCTATTTTTAGGCATCCTGGTGAAGACAAGGTTTTATCTTTATGTCTCATTTTCTATGTTTTGTTGTTGTTGTTGTTGTTAGAATGAAATTCATATGTTGCCAGACCATTCTATCAGATGTGTAACTAGATGCCATTTAAATTACCCACTTTTACATGGTAGACAGTTTTTAATGAACACTGCCTGTCTGCACCTTTTTTAAAAACAGGACTGGGATCAGAAGCCCAAATACCAATGGTTAGCTGGAGCATATTTTTCATTTGGCCTATCTGTCAGTATTCCCTGAGGTCATCTGTGCAATCAGCTTCGTTACTCCTGCTCCCTCACTGGATTTCATAGAAACCATATGCTATGTATGAATCAGGGACACCAATCCCACAACATAGCATTCTTGCAATATCCAAAGTCCCACTTTTCACTTCGCCATGCCTGAGATCAGCAGTAATATTTATCAGCAAATGTGAGATTTTCAAAGATCCAATTCTATGTGCTCCTTTCTCATAGAGCCTTAGGCAGGGATATAGCATACATAAATATTAAGTAAAGTCCATAGTTTTTAAAATGTCATCCATTGAATAGTTGACACATGTCTGAGATACTTTTTATTTTGGAGGAGGTATTATTTAATAGGGAATTCCAACAGCTACCTAATAGTGAAATGAGAAGTCTTGCATCCATTTTATTTTGTTTCTGATGATTTTTATGAGTAAGGGTAAGATACTTCCTTGTTCTGATGCAGATGTTGCCCACTTTTGTGAATGGATGCGGGGTGTCACCTACTACTTGCATATCTGCATATTGGGCTTGACACTGCTATCGTACTTGGTAGTTGGCAAAAAGTCAATACTGAAGTTAAGCTCTTGTGTTCTAGCAGCAGAGCTGAAGATCCTTGATGTGCCACCTTCTGCAATCCATGCTGCTCTCTTCATGTTCCTTATTGACTTCCTGGTGATGAGCATCATGGTCTCCTGGTCTTGAGAATGGCCAAGCATTGTTCTGTGAATGTGGAACATGGGCATGTGGAAGGCTCCAGGGAGGAGGGATCATTGAACATGTACTCGAATCCATGTGCCTGTTGAATGACCTGTTTTTTTATTTTTGGGTTTTAAGGGAGACACTGCCCTAAAACACTTCTGTGCAGCTGGGGATGCAGGCTTCTGCTTCACCTTGCAGGAAGCATTAACGAATCCTTTCCAGAAGACACGAGAAGAGAGAAGTGAGCCTCTGGTATCATGCAGGTTCCTTGCATTGCCCATGGGCTAGAAGAGAGAAGAGTTGCTTCATGAGATTTGATCCCCTTTTTCCTGAAAAGTTCCACACAGAGGTGAGTCCCCAGCATGTTTAGAAATCATTTCAGACACCTTTCTGGACGGAATTGAATCAGAGCCCCTGATGATGTGGAAGAGCTAAAGATGGGTTTGCTATGAATTTTCTATTTCATTCATCAGGGCCTGAGTCAAGTCAGTCATTGTGCTGTCAACACATGAGCTGCTGGTCAAATGTGAGGAAGTGGTCTTGCTTTATGAAAACACCACCCTGATTCAGTGAGCCAGAGGCAGCCTGCAGTCCCTGTTTTCCTGTAAAGGCAGATTGCTGTGGATGGCCTCTGGCCTCGTCATGCAGCCCTGCTCAGAGTAGGGGATTGAGGGACCAGGCAGATCCCTAGTTCCTTTTGACCTTTATTGCCATTGGGCCACCCCAGGGTCCTTGGACTCTACCTGGTCTTCTGGCCTGGGTCAGGGGATGTGAGGTTTGGAATCCCCCTCTGTGGCAGGATCCCAGCCCCCCAGCCACTTGAGGTCAGCACATCCTTCCCTAATTGTGTTAGAGTTGGAGACTTCTCCCACCCATCCTCATCCATGCTCATCCCACATTTTGTAGCTTGGCACCTGAGGACCTTTATTCATTGACTTACTTGTTAGTGATGATGGTTACTAAGACTAAGTGACTCTTTCAAGTCACATCACTTGCATGGTAGGGCTAGAGCATGGATCTTCCTAATTGATTTCATGGGACTCTCTCATGGAAACTGTGACTGCTTCCTAAACACACACTCTACATTTGGAGTGTCAAAATTCTTGCCACTGCCTCCTTGGCAAGTGTATCTTGTCTTCTACGTGGGAATTTCACAAATATTTTCCTTTGGTTTGTGGAGGTCATGCAGAAGGGATTTCATTTGAAATAGCCCAAACAAGAAATACCAGTTGTCTTTTTCACACATGGATGTGTGTAGTGAACACCCCTTTCTGTGTGCTTGCATGAGTTACTCCTTTGAATTTGTTGAAGAATGGTTGGCTGGGGAGCAAGTTAACGAGAGATGGATATCAATGGTTGTCAAGTATTCTGACGTGAAGAATGTATTGAGGATGTGAAGGCTTTTCTAGCCAGTTCCTATGGCTCAGTCAGGGATCAGTCAGAGGATTCTGTCTGGTAGACTCTTTGGCACAGATGTCAAAGTGGCCTGGTCTTACCCTGTCCAGGACTGAATGCTGAGCTTGAGTGGGGGCTTCTTGTCATTTCAAGCATTTCCATGAGTCTGTCCTCTGTTCTCTTGTATCCAAGTGGTTTCTAATAGGAAAGCAGAACAAAAATTGAAAGTATGGTGATTGATTATTTTTACCAATGTTATTTCAATCCACTTTGTTTAATACGAAATTACCTTTATGCTAGTAAGATTTCATATGTGAGGAAATAATGAAAATATTGGGGTTAGGGGATGAGAATATGCAAATCAAACATTTTTGAGCACCAAGACCCGTTTTTTTTTTTTTTTTTTTTTTTTTTTTTTTTTTTTTTTTTTTTTTAACTTAAATAATATTAAGTGCCAGAGGACCACCGCTGCCATTCAGCCTCAACAACCTCCAGGTCCAGCCGCCAGGTGGCCCATTTCACCAGGGTGTGTGGGACCACACTGTCCTGGGATGAGAGAACAGTACCCACGGATGTTGACATCTCACAGAGTAGATATTGCCAGTGACAGTAGGGAGCTATTGGCAGATGAGGAAGGGAAGAGCTCTCAGGATGGGAAGAGGGGGCCGCTTCGAGACTCATTGGGTATGGCACGAGGCTGCTGGGTGTGGTGTTGGCCTGGGCCCACTGAGTGGGGCAGATCCGTGGTCTGTGTTTCTGTACCCTCCTCTGTAGCCTGTGTTGGCAGCAGATCAGGGAATTGCGATCAGAAGTGCTCCCAGTAACACAGGCACCAGCCCCCAGAGTGTGTGCCTATCCGTTTCCCCACCTGGCCTGACTTAGTGCCTGTCTTGCCTCAGGGCTGAGACCCTACAATCTCTGATGAGGGTGTCTGTGGTCCAGATCCAACCTGCATGGCCAACATGCTCAGACCTTCAGCTGGGTCCTAGGCTGCTGCAACCAAACTCTGTTAACTGGGTGGCCGACAACAGAGGAAGTGTCTTCCGTTGAGCTCCAGAGGCTCAACACAGTAGGTGTTGGGCTGTCCCAGTGCCATAACCCCTCCCAGGTTTCAAGGGGACTGTCTCCCCAACTCTCCCAGCCCTTGCCCACTCTCCTATTGCTGCCCACGATCTGTGGTTCCCATATGGGCATCCCGCCCTAGCTCCAACCTCACATATCCGGTATCCCCCAGTCTGGGTCCAGACTCTCCTCTTCCTACAAGAATATCAGATATTGGATTTGGTCCCAGTTGATGCTGTGTTCCATCATGTGAGCTCTTAGCTTCATCACTGTGCAAAGACTCTTTTCCCACACAAGTTCGCACGACTTTTGGCTGGCTAAGAATTTTCAGGCGACACTTTTCTAATGAGTACACTTTCCTTCCTTCCGATCTGCCACCAGTGAGCATTCCTCGCACCCTTGTTCTAGTTCCTTTATGGCAGTTTCCCTCCTTATGGCTGAGAGGACCTAGTGACCCCTGAATTCACACGTTCTCCTTAATCACCAACACACTGCAGAATTCTCCAGGGGGCCATATATGCTCCTGGAAGTTGGGGTTGGAAATAGTTCTCCATCCATTAATCACTCCCTCACTCACTAATGTCCTTGTGTCCTTGAGAAAGGCTCTCCCTTTCCTGGTTTTCCTGAATAGAAATCCTCTTGCCTCTTGGGTGAATAGGGTTATGGGTTGTGCAGAGGGTGTTGGTCCACTGAGCATCTTAGAGACTGTCCTTTATGGAGCCTAATGATCCTCACTGGGGAATGAGGCCAGGGTCCTAACTGTGGTTAGTTAGAGAGGGAAAGAAGGACGATGGAAACTCAGATGTCCCTTCATGGCCCCTGGAGTTAGAGGACTTACCCCTTTGCACCTGGGATCAGGAGACCTCATTTCCTCGAGGACACGCACACTCAGACGTTAATCTTGAGTGTGGGTTCCTTTCTGGGGTCCAGGGCTGTTGTTAGCCACCAGGAATGACAGTGCTCTCCATGCTGAGTGGAGCCATTTTTGCCAGGAAAGAGAGCCCATGGTCACGCCTTGTGCAAAGCATCCCACGCCAGGGGCTCCCATGCCTACATTCCTGTCCTGAAAGGAAGCCACTCAGAGGCAAGGTGGGTCCAACCACCTCCCATGTGTTCACTCATCACTGTGTTCCAGCAGTCACCCCAGTGAACAGTCCTGATGGGATTGGATGTGGCTCAGAATGTCACCCTCATGAGCTCTACCCTGCCACAGCTGCAGTTCTGCAGTGGGAGAAACTCAAAACCTCAAAACACATGCACATGAAAGAAAAGAGCAAGAGCCAGAGCCCAAACAGGCCAGGTGTGGCAAAGACAGCTGGAGTGCCTAGGTTGGGACTCAGAATTATGTCAGTGGGGTGGCATTGCTGCTGGCACCAGCATGATAACCGAGAGCCAGCCCTGCTCATTTTGGGGAGCAGTGTGTTGGGGAAGGCAGCAGAAATTGAGAGGCAGGATTGAGTTTGGCCCTAGGAGGAGGTTGGGTAAGAGGCCAGTGTGGGTTGGAGAGCCTGGGCAGATAGACAGAGGCCAGGGCACACCCCAAAGCCTGGAGACTGCACTTGATGTCCAGGGTTGTGAAACACCACTTCCCCTCTTACTCACAACTGAGAGCAAGGGGCATTGATGAGTTCAGTTTGTGTGCGGCTGCATCCAAGGTGGCTCGGCTAGGAACCTCTGTTTCCTTGACTCAGGAGGCTGGGAGTCCAGGCTCCACTGAGGCTCGGCTGGGAGGATCGGAGTCTGAGTTTATGCCTGTGTTCCCTGTAGGATCCATGTTGGCTGAGCCTCAGTGTTTTTGTAATGAGAGGATGGGTGACCGTCATGTCTTTATCACAGGACACACTTGCTAAATGGATTTGTTTGCTCTGAGGAGGAAAGAGAGAGGGGGGAGTGGTGCTGGAGACAGGGATGCAGACAGGGGTCATGGACTTGGCATAACTCAGTCTTGGAGGTGATATCCCATCACCTGTACCCACTTCAATTCCCATGAATCCAGAGGCTGAGCCCCCTTGAGGTGAGGGGTGAACCGGTTCTTGGCAGCAGGATGCTGTGGTACCTCGGAGTCTCTGTGAGACCCCAACACTAGACACACTTGGCCCTTTTGAAATCTTAGGAGAAGCCTTGGGAAGTTGTATGGCAGAGGGGAGCAGCCTCTGCATCTCAGTCCCCTCCAACTTGCCATGGTGTAGAGAGGGAACTGCAGCCACGATGGGACGGACATTGGCCATGTCCCTGTGTGGGACACAGGCCTGATTGAGTTAGGGTGCATTCTTTGTCTCTCCCTTTCTTGTGATTATCCCATCTCTACATTAGTGCTTTAGCCACCTGTGAGTCCCATCTCTGGTTTCAGAGAGAACAGAGGGTGTTATGGGCCAATAGACACAATAAACCCTAGAGATTAGATGCTACCCTACTTTCCAGAAAAGACTGGGCACACCATGAGTTGCACAATGATGGGACCAGGGTCCAAAAGCTGCTGAGAGGGAAGGACTGGTTGTGAATGCATTTTTGAAGGCTCCAAGCTGGAACTCTAGTGGCACCAAGCAGGGCAGATGCTGGTGGGGATGTTTGGGTAGTTGTTGGTGAACACCTGCGCACCTGAGATGGGTAGGCATGGAGGAGAAATCGGCAGCCCATAGGGCTGTTGAAAGTGGTCTTATGTGAAAAGAGGCTCAGGTATGGGCACAGGAAATGACATCATTGCCTTGACAATGGATCAAACAGAACATGGAACCCTGGTATCCAGGCACCCACTTCACTGACCAAGCCATCCGAGCTCACTTGGTTGGAGCCACTGGAGGGAGAAGGATGTTCTCCTGTGGTTGCAGACAATGCCGAGCCTCAGGCTCCCAGGAATCTCAGGGGGGCCAACTAGCCCTTTTGTGGATACACTGGGTGAGGCTTCATCTTAGACGCCAGAGCCTCTGGCGATTGTCGCAGAGGAGCTCAAGAGTAACAGTGAGTAGCACAGGGCAGGTGAGCCCAGCAGGCCCTCTAGTCTGATCCCTGATGAATGGCCCAGGACTCCTATTCTGACTCTGTGTGTGTGTGTGTGTGTGTGTGTGTGTGTGTGTGTGTGTGTGTTTGTACTGATGGGAACTGTCCCATTGTGCTTTGACTCTAGTGTATTGGCACAAGTCATTTTTCTGTTTGTCACCATTTCCATTTTGAACCCACCATTCTTGGTCCCAACCCAGGGTGAAAATGATCAGAACACGGAGGAGCCCTTCAGGGTTCAGAGCCTTGAACCTTACAGGCAGGACCAGCTTAGGAATGAGCTCCTGCCTGTCATTTGTGGGAGGAACCTACATTTCAGCAGCAACATGGGGTTAATCTCCTGGGATTTCATCCCCACCCAGCAGGTGCTGGATCTCTTGTTCCCAAAACAGCCACCTTCTTCAGTCTTTACTCCTGGTGCCACTCCACATCCTCCAAGGGGACAAGAACCTCAGGTTCTGGATGGATGTTGTAGAATGCCCACAGAGCCAACTGCCAGGCTGGGTGGGGTGCAGTTGCTGGGCTTTGCTGATGTTGTCATCCCCCACAGTTCTTGGAACCTTCTGTGGCAGTGGCATCCAGGACCCCAGCAGCTGTGAGTAGCAGCTCCTCACTGCTTCACTCCAGCGAGCAGGTGGAAGACAGCCGCGTTGTTCACGTCCTCCTAGAGGGACAGAGCCTGAGGGAGACAAAGCGCATCCCGGTAAGCCCGACAGCAGGGCTGCCTCCTGGGTGTCCACACAGTGGAAGGCAGGAGACACAGCCAACCCCAGGGCTATGGTGGGAAATAAAGAAGAGAGAGGTCCGTCTTAAGGGCTTGACCTGAGGAGGGAGAGCATCAGCATGCCCAGCTTCAGTGGTGAGTGGGCCTGTGTATTGTGGGTTTTGCAGGCCAGAAGTGCAGACGGAAGTGCTGTGGACAGATGAAGGCAGAGATATGTCCAGGGTGCAGGCTGCAGTGCCTAGAACTTGGTATTCTCAATGAGTGAAGTTGGAGCAGAGGAGGTGGCAGTGACTTGTCACATGTGTAGGAGGGGATGTGTTCCTGGTGGCAGGGAAGAGAACCTCCTTAGCATGACTAGGTGTAGGAATTTGGGGTCGGGATCACCTGGGGGGTCATGCCAAAGCTTCGGAATGTTAGGCTTTGCATGTATGTAAATACGGAGCTAAAGGGGTTCTTGGCAGAATTTCTATGGATGTGCAGTAGACACGCTAATGCTGCAGGTGTCCAGCTGCAGAGGAGACATGTTCAGTGACTGCCAGTGCTGAGTCAAGTACATCATGACAACCAGACCCGCACCGAGCTTCCAGAGGCCAGGGCCTCTCAAAGCTATCATGAAGCACTCAAGTGCACACTCTTGTATCTGAGTCTGTTTTGTGTCGTGGCAGTCAGGACCCAAATTTTCAGTGCATCTGCCTCTTCCACCCACAAAGGCAGCCTGCATCCCAGATCACACTTGGTGCGCAGATCCCTGGCCCATTGCTCTCATCTCAGTGAGATGAGAGTGTGTCTGTGCATAGGCAGTTTGGTCCTTTGACATGAGTGGAATGTGGCTCCCCAGGGGGAGGGGAGATGGCAGGTACAGGCAGATATTTGTACCAGGATTGTTCTAGTAGCACATTGCAAGAACCCAGGTGGTATATGGAGGACACACTCAGGTAGCAGGATAACAAGATTGTGCCCTTGTATATGTAGCTGAGATTTCTCCTGAATGTTTGACCACAGTCTTCTGGGTAGCTCTTCTAAAAGCCATTCTCTGATGACATTTGTCCCACCCTGATCCAGGTGACCTTTCAGGAGACGGTGACAAGCCTCATCCGCAGGGCCTTGGACCAAAATTTGTTGCAGCATGAGGATGTGGACAACTTTGAGCTGCTGTATATGATGTCTGAGGATGAGAGTAAGTAGGACAATCAGACAGTGGGGAGACATGATCCACAGTGGGCTCAGGATAACTGACAGCCAAGAGAAAGTGGGCCTTGGCCCCAAAATACCAAAGTGTGATGGACCTGGCGGAGACTCTCAGGGGTTGTGGGTGTTTTGTGGTATAATCCTTGAGTGCCACCTAACAATTCTCTCCACTTCGCTCTGCAGAAATCAAGGTCTCTGACCACTCACTCGTGTGTCTGTCCATGAATCTGGGAATAGAATATTTCATCGTGAGGAAACGCCCCCATGTCAAGGGAAAGGAGGTAAACACCTACCTTATTCAAGCTGTGCATGTGCTGCCATTCCACTCCGACCTGAGGAAATAAGAAGCCTCAGCACCTGGACATATTTGCTGGAAGCCCATAGAGCCAACTGACAGTCTGGGGTGGCTTTCTGTTTCTGGGTTTGCTGATGTTCCATCCCCCACATTTCTCAGAATCAACCTGCAAGTCCTCCAGGCCGCTTTCCCACAAGCAGGTGGGAGACACCTGCTTAATTCGTGTCCACTTAGAAACACAAAGTCCAGAGATGGCCAAGAGTGTTCTGGTAAGCCTGGGAGCAGGGGTGTCCCGTGGTGCTTACACCTGGGTGGGGAGCAGACACTGGTCCAATACCATGGACTACTCATGCCCTCTTGAATTTGGAGCTTCTGGATGATCAGGAGGATAGATGGGAATCAAGAAGGGAGAGGTCAGTGTGAAGGGCTGGAGCTGAGATGAGCGAGTGCAGTAGCTTGTCCACTGCCATGTCTGAGGGAGTCTGTGTGTCAGGTGGCAGCATGCAGTCCAGAAGGGCAGGGACAGGTATGGGTGACAGATGAGAATAGGACAGGAACTAGGTTGCAGGTTCCCTTGTATGGGATGCTGACGTCTATGGAGGAGGACAGCAGTGTGAGGTTCTCCATGTTCCTTGAACAAGGAGCTGAGAGAGTCTCTCTGCAGAGTCGATATGGATGTGGAGCAAGCACACTAAATGTCCAGGTAACCCAATGACCACCCTTGCCGGATGAGGTGCCCTCCTACATCCCAGCCAGCACTGAGCCTCTGGAGGCCAGGAGCTCTCGTGGCTATCTTTCAGCTCTCCTGTGTGTGGTCATGTTCCTGGGTCTGTTTTTGGCCCTGGCAATCCAGACCAAAGCCTCTAGGTTTTGTGCCTAGGCCATTCCCAATGCCGCCTGCATCCTCGGGCAGACCTGGGATCTTGGAGGCTATTGTCCCATTCCTCCCAACTTGTGGGATGAGATTGCATCTGTATGCAGGTAGTGGGGTCCTTTCACTCCGAGAGGAGTGCAGCTCCACAAAGAGCAATGGCAGGCCCAGGAAGTCCTATGTACAAGGATTGGGCTAGTAGCCTGTGGGAAGAGCCCACACGATGAGCAGGAGGTCAGCCTCGGGTAGTAGGGTCATGGATGTTGCCCTTGTATTTAGAGTGGAGGTGCCTCCAGAATGCCCCTGCCCACTGTCCTTGAGTAGTCACTTCAAGGCCCATTTCCTGAAGGCCTGTCTCCCATGCTGCTCCAGGTGACCTGCCACGATAGGGCTCCTGTCGTCATCCGCAGCGCCCTCGACCTACACTTCCTTACTGAGGAGAATCCAGAGGATTATGAGCTGGGCCAAATCATCTCTCGCCATCAGAGTAAGTGAGACAATCAGATAGCAGAGAGCAAGGGTCAGGATGTGGACTCAGGTCAACTCTTAGCAACAAAGACTAGTCTCTGACCCCCAAGAACACTCCAACAGGTGTGTTGGGTTCGTGCACAAAGCCAACTGCACTTCTGCTGGTGGAAGGTCTTGAGGTCCAATGGTATACCCCGGTGGATATTGCGGCTCCCCACCAGGTGCCCTCCCCTGGACATGAACAGGCATCCAAAGCTGACATCTTTGAGGAGTGAGGAGGAAAGCCTCTCTCCAGGAGCAGTATGTTTTCATGGTCTGGGATAGGAGTGGTTTCAAAGGAACATGGGAATGCATGGGCTAAAGAGGGAACTGGCATTTTGTGGACTGAAGCAGTACTATTGAAAGCCTTCTGTGTGACCAAAAAACCACTGCCTGGCAGAGCATTGCCAGGATTCTAGCAAGCAGTAACAGGATGAAATTGGGAAGAAAACACAGCCTGGGAGACAGCCTGAATCATCTGTTTTTGCATAAATTCCATGGTCTTACGCACCTGAGTCCACTAGGCAAGGAGTGATCACAATAGCCAGGTTGTGATCCCTAACTAAAGTCAGATGAGGGCTTCCTGAGCACGTAGCCACAGAGCTCATCTGATAATAATGCCAGCGCTTTTTCGTTGGTTGGTTGGTTGGTTTTTGTGAGCCAAACACCACAGCAGCCATTATCCCAGCCTATGTACCCTGAAGACCACCATCCCTATGAGTTCTAGGATCACTTGTCTCCTATCTTAACCTACTGTTAGGTTAGTAGAGTCTATGGAAGAGGAAGTCTGTCTGGGGCCTTGGTAGCCTAAGAAATTCATTTCAGAGATCTCCACATCCAACCCAGAAGGGATGGAGAACAGGCTCTAGGTTAGAGGAGGGCGACAGGAAACACATGTTCAGAGGAAGGAGAAGCGGCTGTTGTATTCCCCCACTCGGGGTCATGGCACCACTGGGCCATACACCATGTTGGAGGGAAGCAGTCCCTTTGCTGGTCTTTGGAACCATTGTTCTCAGTAGGGCAGTATTTGGAATGTGGCCTCCATTCTCAGAAGCCTGGTTCACATGGAGGCGGGCTCCACCAACGCAGAAGCATGGCTCTAACGTGGTATCCGGGCTGGTCAGCCTGTCCTCACTGTGGCCATACTTGAGGAAAATAACTCAGAGGAGGAATCCTAGGCCTTTTTTCTCTGGGTTTCATAGCTTTCTCTTTGGTTGTGCACTGAGGCTGTCCATAAAGCTCTAGTGTGTGGCAGTGGAGAGCTCCTCAGCCCTTGCCACAAAGGCATAGACTGGGAGAGAGAGAACGAGGCTGGCAGAGAGGGAGAGAGAGAAAGATGGAGAGGGAGGACCTCTCCTTGGAGAATGAGGATTCAGTGGAGCCAACAGGAACAAGGTACTGTTGCCCAGGGCACAACCCTGTTTAGGTCTTACTCCAACCATGCTCAACCTTTCTTCCAGTCCCTCCCACCCCCCAGTAGTGTATTCATCTTGAATGAGAATTTCATGTTGACATCAGAGCACTCACCATCCAATGCTTCCCTCCAAACCCACCTATGAAGATGGCTCATGTGGGGACTGAATCTTCGGCACAGGAGCCTTTTGTGGGAGATTTCAGATGCAAACCCTAGTGGTGTGCTTTGGCAGATGCAAGAGGACCTGAGATATTCTGGAGTCCAAAGCCTTCGGTAGGAACAGACATTAGGTCTGTTGAAGTGCTCTGCCTAGTTCTTCCTCAGGGAGGACTGTGGAGGCTGTCTTTGTTGGTATTGGTGCTGAATTGGAGAGCTCTCAGGTGTGTGGCTCTGGCCTTTTCTGGCACAGGCTCTCAGATGTTGGCGTGTCCTAGGGAGCACCTCCTGAGTGCCACCTTCTTTTTGTACACCCCTCTCTCCCCAGAGCTGAGGATTCCAGCAGAGGCCAACGTATTTGATGCCAAGAATCCTCACAAAAAATCCCACTTTGTGCTGAGGAAAAGGAGCCTCTCCCATAAGAATGATGGGTGGATCGAGCCTCAACCTCCCTCTCGTCCTGCAAAGAAGGCTCCTGCCCTCCTGAGGATGCTTGCAAAACCATTCTGTTGCTGTGTGCCTGGGCGGGGCTGAGGCAGCCCAGGAATATTTACATTGATTACTATTTTCTTCAAAGTTTGAATCTATAGTTTGCCATTGTCCTTGACCTTGTTTAGTAACACAGTTGTTACTCTATCCTGTATTTGTTGTTTCCATTATTATATTATTATTATTTTAAAATATATATGTTTTTGTTACCTGATCTACTGTGATGATTTGAGTATACTAAATGTAGCAGTGATTCCTAAAGGACACATCCAAACCAACAGGAAGGAATGTTTCATTCTATCAGCAAGAACTTTGGTTTTTAGGAGTTTGGCAGATGGCATTATCTGAGTCAGTTTTCCAATGGGGGCAATGAAGTATCAGCTGTGATGGTACAAACACAAACAAAGACACACAAACACACACAAGAGCACACACACTCACTGAGAGATAGATAGACAGATGGAGTTGGTCTCTGCTGAAATACTTTGGAGACATGGTTCTGATTTCTCCCCTTTTGGAGTATTTTCAATTGCACAAGGTGTCTTGCAAATGAACCCATGTCTGAGGAAGACATGCATGTGTACTTCACATGCCACTTTTCACATAGCAGGAAGGTCATGTAATATTTTTCATGCAGCTGTCTTTTGACTGTGAACCATCCCATGAGGTCAGCTGTGGAATTTTCAACTTGTAGCATCACAATGGGGATCCACTCTTTGGATTTGGGGATATTTCCGATTTTCTTGATTCAGATTGGAATGATATATATATTAGTTTTTGATGAAAATTCTGCATTTGATGGTAATGAATGTCGTGCATCTAGGAATCTGTAGAGTGCAGACAATGAATGGATGCCTACTGTTGTCTGGACTGGTCTGAAAAGTCCTGTAGCATCTGAGCATGTGTGAGGGCTGTACAGGTCTTGCCAAAAGTCCAGGTCAGATGATCCTGCACAAAGCTGAACTCCTAGTGGTCTCCACAACAGTGTAAGGGCCAAGGAGAAACACACTTCCACACAGAAGTTGGGAAGCTACCTTATGAAGGTGATCATAGATACGGGATTATTAATATATCCAGGTTGGCATCTATTATTTTTTTAGCTTTTGACTTTCGCAGCTGTGGGCATCTTGACAACCATCAACTCCCTGTAAGCACAGACAACTCTATAAGAACCTGAGGATAAATTTCCCTGTGCATGTCCCCTTGTGAAACTGCTTAAGCACCGCCTGGTTTACACACAGGTGGAATTTCTAGGTCAAAGTGTGCATGTTTACTTCTTTGAATAAGCACTGCCAGGTGGCTCTTCTGCATAGCTCTACCTGTGGCCAGGATTGTATTATCTAGCTTTCTAACTTTTGCATGTTGAGTAGATACATAGAGGGAGCACACTGTTTTTGTTGGTATTTTTCTTGGTATCTATTCTGATGCTTTTCACTGGGGGATTTTTTCCTGTGAAAATGGGCTTCCTCTACTTGACCTTATTTTCTTCTTTTTAAATTTTTTTCAATGTGACTTTTTAATTTTAGTTTTATTAAAGACATTGCCCCTTGCTTGCATAGTCTAAATCTAAAGCACTAGTCCTTGCTCCAAGGCCCAGCTTGCTCTCAGCTGCCCCAGGAGGGGAACAGTCTTTGGCGGTAGACAAGAGACACCCCTGCAGGGGGCACAAGTGCTTTGGCCCTCTGGTGTCTTGCCAGCAGTGCTTCCCATGCTCACAGAGGGTTTCAGACACTGTGTCAATGGTCCAGGTGGTCTTTTGTTCAGTCTGATCTCAAATTGAGCTCCTCTGAGAGGTCATATTGAAGTCCTTGTGTGTACCTGATCCATCATTTTAAACAATATTCCAAGTTCACTTTTTCTGTGTACGTGGGTTCTGGGGATTGAACCCAGGGCCTTGAGCCTGTGAGGCAAGTGACCTACCTGAGCTACACCCTCAGAGACCCCTGTAAAAGTATTTCCCCTTTGCCTCGGGGTCTAAGTTGCCAAGGCTGACCTCAAACGTTCCTCTTGCCTCAGCCTCCCTGGTGGCTGGCATGACAGGCATGCACCTGGGACTGTCACACTTGAGCCTGTGATGGGAACTCATGTGCATCTGTCCAGGGCTGAGCATGGTTAGGCAGAGCTGTGCTCCAGGCTCCCTGCAGGGCTGTGGAGGCTTCTGCTGCCCAGCAGCCCTGGTGCCATGGCCAGGGCTCCTCCCAGCCGAGGGCAGGCAGCTGCCCATTGTTGTAGGCTGACCTTATTTTCTTCTTATGGCACTCGTCCGTTCTCTGGACTATGTTGTATGGTTTGTCCATTAGGAGTCTAACAGGTCCTCTAGAACCTTCAAACAATTAGTAAAATTCCTGAACAGTAAGTGAGCGCGCGCAGAAATTGGGCTAATATTTTAGGAAGAACAATGTTGGATGATATATTCATGGCTTGAATATATCATCCAACATGAAGTTATATTTTATTACTTACAAAATAATAAAATAATGAAGCAATACCATGGGCTGAGCTAAAATAGATCCTTAGGATCTTAGGCATTCTGTAATAAATCTGTGTCACTTGAAGTATAGAGTTGATCGACTCTGAGTAATGAAACAGAAGTAAAGGTATCAAAGCCAATGATCATCTGTTTCCAATTTTCTGTGATTTGGTTCAAGTGGTAAAGTGGTGATATTTATTAATAATGGATCGAATAGGTTCATAATTGTTTTAGAGTACAATTAGATGCCTTCAAACTTTAGGCTACATGGGCACATTTGAGAACGGTTCCAGCCATTCTCTCATCCTTTGGGTCATTCCCCTCCTATGTCCTGTGAGACATTTTCTATGTGAGGCTTTAAGAAGAAGAAGAGAATATTCTGTAAAGAAAACCTTGTGATCTGTGCAGTATGAAGTTGAATGGATTCATTCAGAAATCAGAAATTCTATTGAAAGATATTTATTTGCATGAGCCAAATAAAACCTATTTTTAGGCATCCTGGTGAAGACAAGGTTTTATCTTTATGTCTCATTTTCTATGTTTTGTTGTTGTTGTTGTTGTTAGAATGAAATTCATATGTTGCCAGACCATTCTATCAGATGTGTAACTAGATGCCATTTAAATTACCCACTTTTACATGGTAGACAGTTTTTAATGAACACTGCCTGTCTGCACCTTTTTTAAAAACAGGACTGGGATCAGAAGCCCAAATACCAATGGTTAGCTGGAGCATATTTTTCATTTGGCCTATCTGTCAGTATTCCCTGAGGTCATCTGTGCAATCAGCTTCGTTACTCCTGCTCCCTCACTGGATTTCATAGAAACCATATGCTATGTATGAATCAGGGACACCAATCCCACAACATAGCATTCTTGGAATATCCAAAGTCCCACTTTTCACTTCGCCATGCCTGAGATCAGCAGTAATATTTATCAGCAAATGTGAGATTTTCAAAGATCCAATTCTATGTGCTCCTTTCTCATAGAGCCTTAGGCAGGGATATAGCATACATAAATATTAAGTAAAGTCCATAGTTTTTAAAATGTCATCCATTGAATAGTTGACACATGTCTGAGAAACTTTTTATTTTGGAGGAGGTATTATTTAATAGGGAATTCCAACAGCTACCTAATAGTGAAATGAGAAGTCTTGCATCCATTTTATTTTGTTTCTGATGATTTTTATGAGTAAGGGTAAGATACTTCCTTGTTCTGATGCAGATGTTGCCCACTTTTGTGAATGGATGCGGGGTGTCACCTACTACTTGCATATCTGCATATTGGGCTTGACACTGCTATCGTACTTGGTAGTTGGCAAAAAGTCAATACTGAAGTTAAGCTCTTGTGTTCTAGCAGCAGAGCTGAAGATCCTTGATGTGCCACCTTCTGCAATCCATGCTGCTCTCTTCATGTTCCTTATTGACTTCCTGGTGATGAGCATCATGGTCTCCTGGTCTTGAGAATGGCCAAGCATTGCTCTGTGAATGTGGAAGATGGGCATGTGGAAGGCTCCAGGGAGGAGGGATCATTGAACATGTACTCGAATCCATGTGCCTGTTGAATGACCTGTTTTTTTTATTTTTGGGTTTTAAGGGAGACACTGCCCTAAAACACTTCTGTGCAGCTGGGGATGCAGGCTTCTGCTTCACCTTGCAGGAAGCATTAACGAATCCTTTCCAGAAGACATGAGAAGAGAGAAGTGAGCCTCTGGTATCATGCAGGTTCCTTGCATTGCCCATGGGCTAGAAGAGGGAAGAGTTGCTTCATGAGATTTGATCCCCTTTTTCCTGAAAAGTTCCACACAGAGGTGAGTCCCCAGCATGTTTAGAAATCATTTCAGACACCTTTCTGGACGGAATTGAATCAGAGCCCCTGATGATGTGGAAGAGCTAAAGATGGGTTTGCTATGAATTTTCTATTTCATTCATCAGGGCCTGAGTCAAGTCAGTCATTGTGCTGTCAACACATGAGCTGCTGGTCAAATGTGAGGAAGTGGTCTTGCTTTATGAAAACACCACCCTGATTCAGTGAGCCAGAGGCAGCCTGCAGTCCCTGTTTTCCTGTAAAGGCAGATTGCTGTGGATGGCCTCTGGCCTCGTCATGCAGCCCTGCTCAGAGTAGGGGATTGAGGGACCAGGCAGATCCCTAGTTCCTTTTGACCTTTATTGCCATTGGGCCACCCCAGGGTCCTTGGACTCTACCTGGTCTTCTGGCCTGGGTCAGGGGATGTGAGGTTTGGAATCCCCCTCTGTGGCAGGATCCCAGCTCCCCAGCCACTTGAGGTCAGCACATCCTTCCCTAATTGTGTTAGAGTTGGAGACTTCTCCCACCCATCCTCATCCATGCTCATCCCACATTTTGTAGCTTGGCACCTGAGGACCTTTATTCATTGACTTATTTGTTAGTGATGATGGTTACTAAGACTAAGTGACTCTTTCAAGTCACATCACTTGCATGGTAGGGCTAGAGCATGGATCTTCCTAATTGATTTCATGGGACTCTCTCATGGAAACTGTGACTGCTTCCTAAACACACACTCTACATTTGGAGTGTCAAAATTCTTGCCACTGCCTCCTTGGCAAGTGTATCTTGTCTTCTACGTGGGAATTTCACAAATATTTTCCTTTGGTTTGTGGAGGTCATGCAGAAGGGATTTCATTTGAAATAGCCCAAACAAGAAATACCAGTTGTCTTTTTCGCACATGGATGTGTGTAGTGAACACCCCTTTCTGTGTGCTTGCATGAGTTACTCCTTTGAATTTGTTGAAGAATGGTTGGCTGGGGAGCAAGTTAACGAGAGATGGATATCAATGGTTGTCAAGTATTCTGACGTGAAGAATGTATTGAGGATGTGAAGGCTTTTCTAGCCAGTTCCTATGGCTCAGTCAGGGATCAGTCAGAGGATTCTGTCTGGTAGACTCTTTGGCACAGATGTCAAAGTGGCCTGGTCTTACCCTGTCCAGGACTGAATGCTGAGCTTGAGTGGGGGCTTCTTGTCATTTCAAGCATTTCCATGAGTCTGTCCTCTGTTCTCTTGTATCCAAGTGGTTTCTAATAGGAAAGCAGAACAAAAATTGAAAGTATGGTGATTGATTATTTTTAAAAATGTTATTTCAATCCACTTTGTTTAATACGAAATTACCTTTATGCTAGTAAGATTTCATATGTGAGGAAATAATGAAAATATTGGGGTTAGGGGATGAGAATATGCAAATCAAACATTTTTGAGCACCAAGACCCGTTTTTTGTTTTTGTTTTTGTTTTTGTTTAACTTAAATAATATTAAGTGCCAGAGGACCACCGCTGCCATTCAGCCTCAACAACCTCCAGGTCCAGCCTCCAGGTGGCCCATTTCACCAGGGTGTGTGGGACCACACTGTGCTGGGATGAGAGAACAGTACCCACGGATGTTGACATCTCACAGAGTAGATATTGCCAGTGACAGTAGGGAGCTATTGGCAGATGAGGAAGGGAAGAGCTCTCAGGATGGGAAGAGGGGGCCGCTTCGAGACTCATTGGGTATGGCACGAGGCTGCTGGGTGTGGTGTTGGCCTGGGCCCACTGAGTGTTGCAGATCCGTGGTCTGTGTTTCTGTACCCTCCTCTGTAGCCTGTGTTGGCAGCAGATCAGGGAATTGCGATCAGAAGTGCTCCCAGTAACACAGGCACCAGCCCCCAGAGTGTGTGCCTATCCGTTTCCCCACCTGGCCTGACTTAGTGCCTGTCTTGCCTCAGGGCTGAGACCCTACAATCTCTGATGAGGGTGTCTGTGGTCCAGATCCAACCTGCATGGCCAACATGCTCAGACCTTCAGCTGGGTCCGAGGCTGCTGCAACCAAACTCTGTTAACTGGGTGGCCGACAACAGAGGAAGTGTCTTCCGTTGAGCTCCAGAGGCTCAACACAGTAGGTGTTGGGCTGTCCCAGTGCCATAACCCCTCCCAGGTTTCAAGGGGACTGTCTCCCCAACTCTCCCAGCCCTTGCCCACTCTCCTATTGCTGCCCACGATCTGTGGTTCCCATATGGGCATCCCGCCCTGGCTCCAACCTCACATATCCGGTATCCCCCAGTCTCCCTGGTATCTGGGTCCAGACTCTCCTCTTCCTACAAGAATATCAGATATTGGATTTGGTCCCAGTTGATGCTGTGTTCCATCATGTGAGCTCTTAGCTTCATCACTGTGCAAAGACTCTTTTCCCACACAAGTTCGCACGACTTTTGGCTGGCTAAGAATTTTCAGGCGACACTTTTCTAATGAGTACACTTTCCTTCCTTCCGATCTGCCACCAGTGAGCATTCCTCGCACCCTTGTCCTAGTTCCTTTATGGCAGTTTCCCTCCTTATGGCTGAGAGGACCTAGTGACCCCTGAATTCACACGTTCTCCTTAATCACCAACACACTGCAGAATTCTCCAGGGGGCCATATATGCTCCTGGAAGTTGGTGTTGGAAATAGTTCTCCATCCATTAATCACTCCCTCACTCACTAATGTCCTTGTGTCCTTGAGAATGGCTCTCCCTTTCCTGGTTTTCCTGAATAGAAATCCTCTTGCCTCTTGGGTGAATAGGGTTATGGGTTGTGCAGAGGGTGTTGGTCCACTGAGCATCTTAGAGACTGTCCTTTATGGAGCCTAATGATCCTCACTGGGGAATGAGGCCAGGGTCCTAACTGTGGTTAGTTAGAGAGGGAAAGAAGGACGAGGGAAACTCAGATGTCCCTTCATGGCCCCTGGAGTTAGAGGACTTACCCCTTTGCACCTGGGATCAGGAGACCTCATTTCCTCGAGGACACGCACACTCAGACGTTAATCTTGAGTGTGGGTTCCTTTCTGGGGTCCAGGGCTGTTGTTAGCCACCAGGAATGACAGTGCTCTCCATGCTGAGTGGAGCCATTTTTGCCAGGAAAGAGAGCCCATGGTCACGCCTTGTGCAAAGCATCCCACGCCAGGGGCTCCCATGCCTACATTCCTGTCCTGAAAGGAAGCCACTCAGAGGCAAGGTGGGTCCAACCACCTCCCATGTGTTCACTCATCACTGTGTTCCAGCAGTCACCCCAGTGAACAGTCCTGATGGGATTGGATGTGGCTCAGAATGTCACCCTCATGAGCTCTACCCTGCCACAGCTGCAGTTCTGCAGTGGGAGAAACTCAAAACCTCAAAACACATGCACATGAAAGAAAAGAGCAAGAGCCAGAGCCCAAACAGGCCAGGTGTGGCAAAGACAGCTGGAGTGCCTAGGTTGGGACTCAGAATTATGTCAGTGGGGTGGCATTGCTGCTGGCACCAGCATGATAACCGAGAGCCAGCCCTGCTCATTTTGGGGAGCAGTGTGTTGGGGAAGGCAGCAGAAATTGAGAGGCAGGATTGAGTTTGGCCCTAGGAGGAGGTTGGGTAAGAGGCCAGTGTGGGTTGGAGAGCCTGGGCAGATAGACAGAGGCCAGGGCACACCCCAAAGCCTGGAGACTGCACTTGATGTCCAGGGTTGTGAAACACCACTTCCCCTCTTACTCACAACTGAGAGCAAGGGGCATTGATGAGTTCAGTTTGTGTGCGGCTGCATCCAAGGTGGCTCGGCTAGGAACCTCTGTTTCCTTGACTCAGGAGGCTGGGAGTCCAGGCTCCACTGAGGCTCGGCTGGGAGGATCGGAGTCTGAGTTTATGCCTGTGTTCCCTGTAGGATCCATGTTGGCTGAGCCTCAGTGTTTTTGTAATGAGAGGATGGGTGACCGTCATGTCTTTATCACAGGACACACTTGCTAAATGGATTTGTTTGCTCTGAGGAGGAAAGAGAGAGGGGGGAGTGGTGCTGGAGACAGGGATGCAGACAGGGGTCATGGACTTGGCATAACTCAGTCTTGGAGGTGATATCCCATCACCTGTACCCACTTCAATTCCCATGAATCCAGAGGCTGAGCCCCCTTGAGGTGAGGGGTGAACCGGTTCTGGGCAGCAGGATGCTGTGGTACCTCGGAGTCTCTGTGAGACCCCAACACTAGACACACTTGGCCCTTTTGAAATCTTAGGAGAAGCCTTGGGAAGTTGTATGGCAGAGGGGAGCAGCCTCTGCATCTCAGTCCCCTCCAACTTGCCATGGTGTAGAGAGGGAACTGCAGCCACGATGGGACGGACATTGGCCATGTCCCTGTGTGGGACACAGGCCTGATTGAGTTAGGGTGCATTCTTTGTCTCTCCCTTTCTTGTGATTATCCCATCTCTACATTTGTGCTTTAGCCACCTGTGAGTCCCATCTCTGGTTTCAGAGAGAACAGAGGGTGTTATGGGCCAATAGACACAATAAACCCTAGAGATTAGATGCTACCCTACTTTCCAGAAAAGACTGGGCACACCATGAGTTGCACAATGATGGGACCAGGGTCCAAAAGCTGCTGAGAGGGAAGGACTGGTTGTGAATGCATTTTTGAAGGCTCCAAGCTGGAACTCTAGTGGCACCAAGCAGGGCAGATGCTGGTGGGGATGTTTGGGTAGTTGTTGGTGAACACCTGCGCACCTGAGATGGGTAGGCATGGAGGAGAAATCGGCAGCCCATAGGGCTGTTGAAAGTGGTCTTATGTGAAAAGAGGCTCAGGTATGGGCACAGGAAATGACATCATTGCCTTGACAATGGATCAAACAGAACATGGAACCCTGGTATCCAGGCACCCACTTCACTGACCAAGCCATCCGAGCTCACTTGGTTGGAGCCACTGGAGGGAGAAGGATGTTCTCCTGTGGTTGCAGACAATGCCGAGCCTCAGGCTCCCAGGAATCTCAGGGGGGCCAACTAGCCCTTTTGTGGATACACTGGGTGAGGCTTCATCTTAGACGCCAGAGCCTCTGGCGATTGTCGCAGAGGAGCTCAAGAGTAACAGTGAGTAGCACAGGGCAGGTGAGCCCAGCAGGCCCTCTAGTCTGATCCCTGATGAATGGCCCAGGACTCCTATTCTGACTCTGTGTGTGTGTGTGTGTGTGTGTGTGTGTGTGTGTTTGTACTGATGGGAACTGTCCCATTGTGCTTTGACTCTAGTGTATTGGCACAAGTCATTTTTCTGTTTGTCACCATTTCCATTTTGAACCCACCATTCTTGGTCCCAACCCAGGGTGAAAATGATCAGAACACGGAGGAGCCCTTCAGGGTTCAGAGCCTTGAACCTTACAGGCAGGACCAGCTTAGGAATGAGCTCCTGCCTGTCATTTGTGGGAGGAACCTACATTTCAGCAGCAACATGGGGTTAATCTCCTGGGATTTCATCCCCACCCAGCAGGTGCTGGATCTCTTGTTCCCAAAACAGCCACCTTCTTCAGTCTTTACTCCTGGTGCCACTCCACATCCTCCAAGGGGACAAGAACCTCAGGTTCTGGATGGATGTTGTAGAATGCCCACAGAGCCAACTGCCAGGCTGGGTGGGGTGCAGTTGCTGGGCTTTGCTGATGTTGTCATCCCCCACAGTTCTTGGAACCTTCTGTGGCAGTGGCATCCAGGACCCCAGCAGCTGTGAGTAGCAGCTCCTCACTGCTTCACTCCAGCGAGCAGGTGGAAGACAGCCGCGTTGTTCACGTCCTCCTAGAGGGACAGAGCCTGAGGGAGACAAAGCGCATCCCGGTAAGCCCGACAGCAGGGCTGCCTCCTGGGTGTCCACACAGTGGAAGGCAGGAGACACAGCCAACCCCAGGGCTATGGTGGGAAATAAAGAAGAGAGAGGTCCGTCTTAAGGGCTTGACCTGAGGAGGGAGAGCATCAGCATGCCCAGCTTCAGTGGTGAGTGGGCCTGTGTATTGTGGGTTTTGCAGGCCAGAAGTGCAGACGGAAGTGCTGTGGACAGATGAAGGCAGAGATATGTCCAGGGTGCAGGCTGCAGTGCCTAGAACTTGGTATTCTCAATGAGTGAAGTTGGAGCAGAGGAGGTGGCAGTGACTTGTCACATGTGTAGGAGGGGATGTGTTCCTGGTGGCAGGGAAGAGAACCTCCTTAGCATGACTAGGTGTAGGAATTTGGGGTCGGGATCACCTGGGGGGTCATGCCAAAGCTTCGGAATGTTAGGCTTTGCATGTAGGTAAATACGGAGCTAAAGGGGTTCTTGGCAGAATTTCTATGGATGTGCAGTAGACACGCTAATGCTGCAGGTGTCCAGCTGCAGAGGAGACATGTTCAGTGACTGCCAGTGCTGAGTCAAGTACATCATGACAACCAGACCCGCACCGAGCTTCCAGAGGCCAGGGCCTCTCAAAGCTATCATGAAGCACTCAAGTGCACACTCTTGTATCTGAGTCTGTTTTGTGTCGTGGCAGTCAGGACCCAAATTTTCAGTGCATCTGCCTCTTCCACCCACAAAGGCAGCCTGCATCCCAGATCACACTTGGTGCGCAGATCCCTGGCCCATTGCTCTCATCTCAGTGAGATGAGAGTGTGTCTGTGCATAGGCAGTTTGGTCCTTTGACATGAGTGGAATGTGGCTCCCCAGGGGGAGGGGAGATGGCAGGTACAGGCAGATATTTGTACCAGGATTGTTCTAGTAGCACATTGCAAGAACCCAGGTGGTATATGGAGGACACACTCAGGTAGCAGGATAACAAGATTGTGCCCTTGTATATGTAGCTGAGATTTCTCCTGAATGTTTGACCACAGTCTTCTGGGTAGCTCTTCTAAAAGCCATTCTCTGATGACATTTGTCCCACCCTGATCCAGGTGACCTTTCAGGAGACGGTGACAAGCCTCATCCGCAGGGCCTTGGACCAAAATTTGTTGCAGCATGAGGATGTGGACAACTTTGAGCTGCTGTATATGATGTCTGAGGATGAGAGTAAGTAGGACAATCAGACAGTGGGGAGACATGATCCACAGTGGGCTCAGGATAACTGACAGCCAAGAGAAAGTGGGCCTTGGCCCCAAAATACCAAAGTGTGATGGGCCTGGCGGAGACTCTCAGGGGTTGTGGGTGTTTTGTGGTATAATCCTTGAGTGCCACCTAACAATTCTCTCCACTTCGCTCTGCAGAAATCAAGGTCTCTGACCACTCACTCGTGTGTCTGTCCATGAATCTGGGAATACAATATTTCATGGTGAGGAAACGCCCCCAGGTCAAGGGAAAGGAGGTAAACACCTACCTTATTCAAGCTGTGCATGTGCTGCCATTCCACTCCGACCTGAGGAAATAAGAAGCCTCAGCACCTGGACATATTTGCTGGAAGCCCATAGAGCCAACTGACAGTCTGGGGTGGCTTTCTGTTTCTGGGTTTGCTGATGTTCCATCCCCCACAGTTCTCAGAATCAACCTGCAAGTCCTCCAGGCCGCTTTCCCACAAGCAGGTGGGAGACACCTGCTTAATTCGTGTCCACTTAGAAACACAAAGTCCAGAGATGGCCAAGAGTGTTCTGGTAAGCCTGGGAGCAGGGGTGTCCCGTGGTGCTTACACCTGGGTGGGGAGCAGACACTGGTCCAATACCATGGACTACTCATGCCCTCTTGAATTTGGAGCTTCTGGATGATCAGGAGGATAGATGGGAATCAAGAAGGGAGAGGTCAGTGTGAAGGGCTGGAGCTGAGATGAGCGAGTGCAGCAGCTTGTCCACTGCCATGTCTGAGGGAGTCTGTGTGTCAGGTGGCAGCATGCAGTCCAGAAGGGCAGGGACAGGTATGGGTGACAGATGAGAATAGGACAGGAACTAGGTTGCAGGTTCCCTTGTATGGGATGCTGACGTCTATGGAGGAGGACAGCAGTGTGAGGTTCTCCATGTTCCTTGAACAAGGAGCTGAGAGAGTCTCTCTGCAGAGTCGATATGGATGTGGAGCAAGCACACTAAATGTCCAGGTAACCCAATGACCACCCTTGCCGGATGAGGTGCCCTCCTACATCCCAGCCAGCACTGAGCCTCTGGAGGCCAGGAGCTCTCGTGGCTATCTTTCAGCTCTCCTGTGTGTGGTCATGTTCCTGGGTCTGTTTTTGGCCCTGGCAATCCAGACCAAAGCCTCTAGGTTTTGTGCCTAGGCCATTCCCAATGCCGCCTGCATCCTCGGGCAGACCTGGGATCTTGGAGGCTATTGTCCCATTCCTCCCAACTTGTGGGATGAGATTGCATCTGTATGCAGGTAGTGGGGTCCTTTCACTCCGAGAGGAGTGCAGCTCCACAAAGAGCAATGGCAGGCCCAGGAAGTCCTATGTACAAGGATTGGGCTAGTAGCCTGTGGGAAGAGCCCACACGATGAGCAGGAGGTCAGCCTCGGGTAGTAGGGTCATGGATGTTGCCCTTGTATTTAGAGTGGAGGTGCCTCCAGAATGCCCCTGCCCACTGTCCTTGAGTAGTCACTTCAAGGCCCATTTCCTGAAGGCCTGTCTCCCATGCTGCTCCAGGTGACCTGCCACGATAGGGCTCCTGTCGTCATCCGCAGCGCCCTCGACCTACACTTCCTTACTGAGGAGAATCCAGAGGATTATGAGCTGGGCCAAATCATCTCTCGCCGTCAGAGTAAGTGAGACAATCAGATAGCAGAGAGCAAGGGTCAGGATGTGGACTCAGGTCAACTCTTAGCAACAAAGAGTAGTCTCTGACCCCCAAGAACACTCCAACAGGTGTGTTGGGTTCGTGCACAAAGCCAACTGCACTTCTGCTGGTGGAAGGTCTTGAGGTCCAATGGTATACCCCGGTGGATATTGCGGCTCCCCACCAGGTGCCCTCCCCTGGACATGAACAGGCATCCAAAGCTGACATCTTTGAGGAGTGAGGAGGAAAGCCTCTCTCCAGGAGCAGTATGTTTTCATGGTCTGGGATAGGAGTGGTTTCAAAGGAACATGGGAATGCATGGGCTAAAGAGGGAACTGGCATTTTGTGGACTGAAGCAGTACTATTGAAAGCCTTCTGTGTGACCAAAAAACCACTGCCTGGGCAGAGCATTGCCAGGATTCTAGCAAGCAGTAACAGGATGAAATTGGGAAGAAAACACAGCCTGGGAGACAGCCTGAATCATCTGTTTTTGCATAAATTCCATGGTCTTACGCACCTGAGTCCACTAGGCAAGGAGTGATCACAATAGCCAGGTTGTGATCCCTAACTAAAGTCAGATGAGGGCTTCCTGAGCACGTAGCCACAGAGCTCATCTGATAATAATGCCAGCGCTTTTTCGTTGGTTGGTGGGTTGGTTTTTGTGAGCCAAACACCACAGCAGCCATTATCCCAGCCTATGTACCCTGAAGACCACCATCCCTATGAGTTCTAGGATCACTTGTCTCCTATCTTAACCTACTGTTAGGTTAGTAGAGTCTATGGAAGAGGAAGTCTGTCTGGGGCCTTGGTAGCCTAAGAAATTCATAGCAGAGATCTCCACATCCAACCCAGAAGGGATGGAGAACAGGCTCTAGGTTAGAGGAGGGCGACAGGAAACACATGTTCAGAGGAAGGAGAAGTGGCTGTTGTATTCCCCCACTCGGGGTCATGGCACCACTGGGCCATACGCCATGTTGGAGGGAAGCAGTCCCTTTGCTGGTCTTTGGAACCATTGTTCTCAGTAGGGCAGTATTTGGAATGTGGCCTCCATTCTCAGAAGCCTGGTTCACATGGAGGCGGGCTCCACCAACGCAGAAGCATGGCTCTAACGTGGTATCCGTGCTGCTCAGCCTGTCCTCACTGTGGCCATACTTGAGGAAAATAACTCAGAGGAGGAATCCTAGGCCTTTTTTCTCTGGGTTTCATAGCTTTCTCTTTGGTTGTGCACTGAGGCTGTCCATAAAGCTCTAGTGTGTGGCAGTGGAGAGCGCCTCAGCCCTTGCCACAAAGGCATAGACTGGGAGAGAGAGAACGAGGCTGGCAGAGAGGGAGAGAGAGAAAGATGGAGAGGGAGGACCTCTCCTTGGAGAATGAGGATTCAGTGGAGCCAACAGGAACAAGGTACTGTTGCCCAGGGCACAACCCTGTTTAGGTCTTACTCCAACCATGCTCAACCTTTCTTCCAGTCCCTCCCAGCCCCCAGTAGTGTATTCATCTTGAATGAGAATTTCATGTTGACATCAGAGCACTCACCATCCAATGCTTCCCTCCAAACCCACCTATGAAGATGGCTCATGTGGGGACTGAATCTTCGGCACAGGAGCCTTTTGTGGGAGATTTCAGATGCAAACCCTAGTGGTGTGCTTTGGCAGATGCAAGAGGACCTGAGATATTCTGGAGTCCAAAGCCTTCGGTAGGAACAGACATTAGGTCTGTTGAAGTGCTCTGCCTAGTTCTTCCTCAGGGAGGACTGTGGAGGCTGTCTTTGTTGGTATTGGTGCTGAATTGGAGAGCTCTCAGGTGTGTGGCTCTGGCCTTTTCTGGCACAGGCTCTCAGTGTTGGCGTGTCCTAGGGAGCACCTCCTGAGTGCCACCTTCTTTTTGTACACCCCTCTCTCCCCAGAGCTGAGGATTCCAGCAGAGGCCAACGTATTTTATGCCAAGAATCCTCACAAAAAATCCAGCTTTGTGCTGGGGAAAAGGAGCCTCTCCCAAAAGAATGATGGGTGGATCCAGCCTCAACCTCCCTCTCGTCCTGCAAAGAAGGCTCCAGCCCTCCTGAGGATGCTTGCAAAACCATTCTGTTGCTGTCTGCCTGGGCGGGGCTGAGGCAGCCCAGGAATATTTACATTGATTACTATTTTCTTCAAAGTTTGAATCTATAGTTTGCCATTGTCCTTGACCTTGTTTAGTAACACAGTTGTTACTCTATCCTGTATTTGTTGTTTCCATTAATATATTATTATTATTTTAAAATATATATGTTTTTGTTACCTGATCTACTGTGATGATTTGAGTATACTAAATGTAGCAGTGATTCCTAAAGGACACATCCAAACCAACAGGAAGGAATGTTTCATTCTATCAGCAAGAACTTTGGTTTTTAGGAGTTTGGCAGATGGCATTATCTGAGTCAGTTTTCCAATGGGGGCAATGAAGTATCAGCTATGAAGGTACAAACACAAACAAAGACACACAAACACACACAAGAGCACACACACTCACTGAGAGATAGATAGACAGATGGAGTTGGTCTGTGCTGAAATACTTTGGAGACATGGTTCTGATTTCTCCCCTTTTGGAGTATTTTCAATTGCACAAGGTGTCTTGCAAATGAACCCATGTCTGAGGAAGACATGCATGTGTACTTCACATGCCACTTTTCACATAGCAGGAAGGTCATGTAATATTTTTCATGCAGCTGTCTTTTGACTGTGAACCATCCCATGAGGTCAGCTGTGGAATTTTCAACTTGTAGCATCACAATGGGGATCCACTCTTTGGATTTGGGGATATTTCCAATTTTCTTGATTCAGATTGGAATGATATATATATATATATTAGTTTTTGATGAAAATTCTGCATTTGATGGTAATGAATGTCGTGCATCTAGGAATCTGTAGAGTGCAGACAATGAATGGATGCCTACTGTTGTCTGGACTGGTCTGAAAAGTCCTGTAGCATCTGAGCATGTGTGAGGGCTGTACAGGTCTTGCCAAAAGTCCAGGTCAGATGATCCTGCACAAAGCTGAACTCCTAGTGGTCTCCACAACAGTGTAAGGGCCAAGGAGAAACTCACTTCCACACAGAAGTTGGGAAGCTACCTTATGAAGGTGATCATAGATACGGGATTATTAATATATCCAGGTTGGCATCTATTATTTTTTTAGCTTTTGACTTTCGCAGCTGTGGGCATCTTGACAACCATCAACTCCCTGTAAGCACAGACAACTCTATAAGAACCTGAGGATAAATTTCCCTGTGCATGTCCCCTTGTGAAACTGCTTAAGCACCGCTGGTTTACACACAGGTGGAATTTCTAGGTCAAAGTGTGCATGTTTACTTCTTTGACTAAGCACTGCCAGGTGGCTCTTCTGCATAGCTCTACCTGTGGCCAGGATTGTATTATCTAGCTTTCTAACTTTTGCATGTTGAGTAGATACATAGTGGGAGCACACTGTTTTTGTTGGTATTTTTCTTGGTATCTATTCTGATGCTTTTCACTGGGGGATTTTTCCTGTGAAAATGGGCTTCCTCTACTTGACCTTATTTTCTTCTTTTTAAAATTTTATCAATGTGACTTTTTAATTTTAGTTTTATTAAAGACATTGCCCCTTGCTTGCATAGTCTATATCTAAAGCACTAGTCCTTGCTCCAAGGCCCAGCTTGCTCTCAGCTGCCCCAGGAGGGGAACAGTCTTTGGCGGTAGACAAGAGACGCCTCTGCAGGGGGCACAAGTGCTTTGGCCCTCTGGTGTCTTGCCAGCAGTGCTTCCCATGCTCACAGAGGGTTTCAGACACTGAGTCAATGGTCCAGGTGGTCTTTTGTTCAGTCTGATCTCAAATTGAGCTCCTCTGAGAGGTCATATTGAAGTCCTTGTGTGTACCTGACCCATCATTTTAAACAATATTCCAAGTTCACTTTTTGTGTGTACGTGGGTTCTGGGGATTGAACCCAGGGCCTTGAGCCTGTGAGGCAAGTGACCTACCTGAGCTACACCCTCAGAGACCCCTGTAAAAGTATTTCCCCTTTGCCTCGGGGTCTAAGTTGCCAAGGCTGACCTCAAACGTTCCTCTTGCCTCAGCCTCCCTGGTGGCTGGCATGACAGGCATGCACCTGGGACTGTCACACTCGAGCCTGTGATGGGAACTCATGTGCATCTGTCCAGGGCTGAGCATGGTTAGGCAGAGCTGTGCTCCAGGCTCCCTGCAGGGCTGTGGAAGCTTCTGCTGCCCAGCAGCCCTGGTGCCATGGCCAGGGCTCCTCCCAGCCGAGGGCAGGCAGCTGCCCATTGCTGTAGGCTGACCTTATTTTCTTCTTATGGCACTCGTCCGTTCTCTGGAGTATGTTTGTCCATTAGGAGTCTAACAGGTCCTCTAGAACCTTCAAACAATTAGTAAAATTCCTGAACAGTAAGTGAGCGCGCGCAGAAATTGGGCTAATATTTTGGGAAGAACAATGTTGGATG
The DNA here is from genome assembly GCF_045843805.1 of Urocitellus parryii. NCBI lineage: Eukaryota > Metazoa > Chordata > Mammalia > Rodentia > Sciuridae > Urocitellus > Urocitellus parryii. The sequence goes on from NC_135548.1 coordinate 41,265,295, forward strand.
ATATATTCATGGCTTGAATATGTCATCCAACATGAAGTTATTTTTTATTACTTACAAAATAATAAAATAATGAAGCAATACCATTGGCTGAGCTAAAATAGATCCTTAGGATCTTAGGCATTCTGTAATAAATCTGTGTCACTTGAAGTATAGAGTTGATCGACTCTGAGTAATGAAACAGAAGTAAAGGAATCAAAGCCAATGATCATCTGTTTCCAATTTTCTGTGATTTGGTTCAAGTGGTAAAGTGGTGATATTTATTAATAACGGATCGAATAGGTTCATAATTATTTTAGAGTACAATTAGATGCCTTCAAACTTTAGGCTACATGGGCACATTTGAGAACGGTTCCAGCCATTCTCTCATCCTTTGGGTCATTCCCCTCCTATGTCCTGTGAGACATTTTCTATGTGAGGCTTTAAGAAGAAGAAGAGAATATTCTGTAAAGAAAACCTTGTGATCTGTGCAGTATGAAGTTGAATGGATTCATTCAGAAATCAGAAATTCTATTGAAAGATATTTATTGGCATGAGCCAAATAAAACCTATTTTTAGGCATCCTGGTGAAGACAAGGTTTTATCTTTATGTCTCATTTTCTATGTTTTGTTGTTGTTGTTGTTGTTAGAATGAAATTCATATGTTGCCAGACCATTCTATCAGATGTGTAACTAGATGCCATTTAAATTACCCACTTTTACATGGTAGACAGTTTTTAATGAACACTGCCTGTCTGCACCTTTTTTAAAAACAGGACTGGGATCAGAAGCCCAAATACCAATGGTTAGCTGGAGCATATTTTTCATTTGGCCTATCTGTCAGTATTCCCTGAGGTCATCTGTGCAATCAGCTTCGTTACTCCTGCTCCCTCACTGGATTTCATAGAAACCATATGCTATGTATGAATCAGGGACACCAATCCCACAACATAGCATTCTTGGAATATCCAAAGTCCCACTTTTCACTTCGCCATGCCTGAGATCAGCAGTAATATTTATCAGCAAATGTGAGATTTTCAAAGATCCAATTCTATGTGCTCCTTTCTCATAGAGCCTTAGGCAGGGATATAGCATACATAAATATTAAGTAAAGTCCATAGTTTTTAAAATGTCATCCATTGAATAGTTGACACATGTCTGAGATACTTTTTATTTTGGAGGAGGTATTATTTAATAGGGAATTCCAACAGCTACCTAATAGTGAAATGAGAAGTCTTGCATCCATTTTATTTTGTTTCTGATGATTTTTATGAGTAAGGGTAAGATACTTCCTTGTTCTGATGCAGATGTTGCCCACTTTTGTGAATGGATGTGGGGTGTCACCTACTACTTGCATATCTGCATATTGGGCTTGACACTGCTATCGTACTTGGTAGTTGGCAAAAAGTCAATACTGAAGTTAAGCTCTTGTGTTCTAGCAGCAGAGCTGAAGATCCTTGATGTGCCACCTTCTGCAATCCATGCTGCTCTCTTCATGTTCCTTATTGACTTCCTGGTGATGAGCATCATGGTCTCCTGGTCTTGAGAATGGCCAAGCATTGCTCTGTGAATGTGGAAGATGGGCATGTGGAAGGCTCCAGGGAGGAGGGATCATTGAACATGTACTCGAATCCATGTGCCTGTTGAATGACCTGTTTTTTTTTATTTTTGGGTTTTAAGGGAGACACTGCCCTAAAACACTTCTGTGCAGCTGGGGATGCAGGCTTCTGCTTCACCTTGCAGGAAGCATTAACGAATCCTTTCCAGAAGACATGAGAAGAGAGAAGTGAGCCTCTGGTATCATGCAGGTTCCTTGCATTGCCCATGGGCTAGAAGAGAGAAGAGTTGCTTCATGAGATTTGATCCCCTTTTTCCTGAAAAGTTCCACACAGAGGTGAGTCCCCAGCATGTTTAGAAATCATTTCAGACACCTTTCTGGACGGAATTGAATCAGAGCCCCTGATGATGTGGAAGAGCTAAAGATGGGTTTGCTATGAATTTTCTATTTCATTCATCAGGGCCTGAGTCAAGTCAGTCATTGTGCTGTCAACACATGAGCTGCTGGTCAAATGTGAGGAAGTGGTCTTGCTTTATGAAAACACCACCCTGATTCAGTGAGCCAGAGGCAGCCTGCAGTCCCTGTTTTCCTGTAAAGGCAGATTGCTGTGGATGGCCTCTGGCCTCGTCATGCAGCCCTGCTCAGAGTAGGGGATTGAGGGACCAGGCAGATCCCTAGTTCCTTTTGACCTTTATTGCCATTGGGCCACCCCAGGGTCCTTGGACTCTACCTGGTCTTCTGGCCTGGGTCAGGGGATGTGAGGTTTGGAATCCCCCTCTGTGGCAGGATCCCAGCCCCCCAGCCACTTGAGGTCAGCACATCCTTCCCTAATTGTGTTAGAGTTGGAGACTTCTCCCACCCATCCTCATCCATGCTCATCCCACATTTTGTAGCTTGGCACCTGAGGACCTTTATTCATTGACTTAGTTGTTAGTGATGATGGTTACTAAGAGTAAGTGACTCTTTCAAGTCACATCACTTGCATGGTAGGGCTAGAGCATGGATCTTCCTAATTGATTTCATGGGACTCTCTCATGGAAACTGTGACTGCTTCCTAAACACACACTCTACATTTGGAGTGTCAAAATTCTTGCCACTGCCTCCTTGGCAAGTGTATCTTGTCTTCTACGTGGGAATTTCACAAATATTTTCCTTTGGTTTGTGGAGGTCATGCAGAAGGGATTTCATTTGAAATAGCCCAAACAAGAAATACCAGTTGTCTTTTTCGCACATGGATGTGTGTAGTGAACACCCCTTTCTGTGTGCTTGCATGAGTTACTCCTTTGAATTTGTTGAAGAATGGTTGGCTGGGGAGCAAGTTAACGAGAGATGGATATCAATGGTTGTCAAGTATTCTGACGTGAAGAATGTATTGAGGATGTGAAGGCTTTTCTAGCCAGTTCCTATGGCTCAGTCAGGGATCAGTCAGAGGATTCTGTCTGGTAGACTCTTTGGCACAGATGTCAAAGTGGCCTGGTCTTACCCTGTCCAGGACTGAATGCTGAGCTTGAGTGGGAGCTTCTTGTCATTTCAAGCATTTCCATGAGTCTGTCCTCTGTTCTCTTGTATCCAAGTGGTTTCTAATAGGAAAGCAGAACAAAAATTGAAAGTATGGTGATTGATTATTTTTACCAATGTTATTTCAATCCACTTTGTTTAATACGAAATTACCTTTATGCTAGTAAGATTTCATATGTGAGGAAATAATGAAAATATTGGGGTTAGGGGATGAGAATATGCAAATCAAACATTTTTGAGCACCAAGACCCGTTTTTTTTTTTTGTTTTTGTTTTTGTTTAACTTAAATAATATTAAGTGCCAGAGGACCACCGCTGCCATTCAGCCTCAACAACCTCCAGGTCCAGCCTCCAGGTGGCCCATTTCACCAGGGTGTGTGGGACCACACTGTCCTGGGATGAGAGAACAGTACCCACGGATGTTGACATCTCACAGAGTAGATATTGCCAGTGACAGTAGGGAGCTATTGGCACATGAGGAAGGGAAGAGCTCTCAGGATGGGAAGAGGGGGCCACTTCGAGACTCATTGGGTATGGCACGAGGCTGCTGGGTGTGGTGTTGGCCTGGGCCCACTGAGTGGGGCAGATCCGTGGTCTGTGTTTCTGTACCCTCCTCTGTAGCCTGTGTTGGCAGCAGATCAGGGAATTGCGATCAGAAGTGCTCCCAGTAACACAGGCACCAGCCCCCAGAGTGTGTGCCTATCCGTTTCCCCACCTGGCCTGACTTAGTGCCTGTCTTGCCTCAGGGCTGAGACCCTACAATCTCTGATGAGGGTGTCTGTGGTCCAGATCCAACCTGCATGGCCAACATGCTCAGACCTTCAGCTGGGTCCTAGGCTGCTGCAACCAAACTCTGTTAACTGGGTGGCCGACAACAGAGGAAGTGTCTTCCGTTGAGCTCCAGAGGCTCAACACAGTAGGTGTTGGGCTGTCCCAGTGCCATAACCCCTCCCAGGTTTCAAGGGGACTGTCTCCCCAACTCTCCCAGCCCTTGCCCACTCTCCTATTGCTGCCCACGATCTGTGGTTCCCATATGGGCATCCCGCCCTGGCTCCAACCTCACATATCCGGTATCCCCCAGTCTCCCTGGTATCTGGGTCCAGACTCTCCTCTTCCTACAAGAATATCAGATATTGGATTTGGTCCCAGTTGATGCTGTGTTCCATCATGTGAGCTCTTAGCTTCATCACTGTGCAAAGACTCTTTTCCCACACAAGTTCGCACGGCTTTTGGCTGGCTAAGAATTTTCAGGCGACATTTTTCTAATGAGTACACTTTCCTTCCTTCCGATCTCCCACCAGTGAGCATTCCTCGCACCCTTGTCCTAGTTCCTTTATGGCAGTTTCCCTCCTTATGGCTGAGAGGACCTAGTGACCCCTGAATTCACACGTTCTCCTTAATCACCAACACACTGCAGAATTCTCCAGGGGGCCATATATGCTCCTGGAAGTTGGTGTTGGAAATAGTTCTCCATCCATTAATCACTCCCTCACTCACTAATGTCCTTGTGTCCTTGAGAAAGGCTCTCCCTTTCCTGGTTTTCCTGAATAGAAATCCTCTTGCCTCTTGGGTGAATAGGGTTATGGGTTGTGCAGAGGGTGTTGGTCCACTGAGCATCTTAGAGACTGTCCTTTATGGAGCCTAATGATCCTCACTGGGGAATGAGGCCAGGGTCCTAACTGTGGTTAGTTAGAGAGGGAAAGAAGGACAAGGGAAACTCAGATGTCCCTTCATGGCCCCTGGAGTTAGAGGACTTACCCCTTTGCACCTGGGATCAGGAGACCTCATTTCCTCGAGGACACGCACACTCAGACGTTAATCTTGAGTGTGGGTTCCTTTCTGGGGTCCAGGGCTGTTGTTAGCCACCAGGAATGACAGTGCTCTCCATGCTGAGTGGAGCCATTTTTGCCAGGAAAGAGAGCCCATGGTCACGCCTTGTGCAAAGCATCCCACGCCAGGGGCTCCCATGCCTACATTCCTGTCCTGAAAGGAAGCCACCCAGAGGCAAGGTGGGTCCAACCACCTCCCATGTGTTCACTCATCACTGTGTTCCAGCAGTCACCCCAGTGAACAGTCCTGATGGGATTGGATGTGGCTCAGAATGTCACCCTCATGAGCTCTACCCTGCCACAGCTGCAGTTCTGCAGTGGGAGAAACTCAAAACCTCAAAACACATGCACATGAAAGAAAAGAGCAAGAGCCAGAGCCCAAACAGGCCAGGTGTGGCAAAGACAGCTGGAGTGCCTAGGTTGGGACTCAGAATTATGTCAGTGGGGTGGCATTGCTGCTGGCACCAGCATGATAACCGAGAGCCAGCCCTGCTCATTTTGGGGAGCAGTGTGTTGGGGAAGGCAGCAGAAATTGAGAGGCAGGATTGAGTTTGGCCCTAGGAGGAGGTTGGGTAAGAGGCCAGTGTGGGTTGGAGAGCCTGGGCAGATAGACAGAGGCCAGGGCACACCCCAAAGCCTGGAGACTGCACTTGATGTCCAGGGTTGTGAAACACCACTTCCCCTCTTACTCACAACTGAGAGCAAGGGGCATTGATGAGTTCAGTTTGTGTGCGGCTGCATCCAAGGTGGCTCGGCTAGGAACCTCTGTTTCCTTGACTCAGGAGGCTGGGAGTCCAGGCTCCACTGAGGCTCGGCTGGGAGGATCGGAGTCTGAGTTTATGCCTGTGTTCCCTGTAGGATCCATGTTGGCTGAGCCTCAGTGTTTTTGTAATGAGAGGATAGGTGACCGTCATGTCTTTATCACAGGACACACTTGCTAAATGGATTTGTTTGCTCTGAGGAGGAAAGAGAGAGGGGGGAGTGGTGCTGGAGACAGGGATGCAGACAGGGGTCATGGACTTGGCATAACTCAGTCTTGGAGGTGATATCCCATCACCTGTACCCACTTCAATTCCCATGAATCCAGAGGCTGAGCCCCCTTGAGGTGAGGGGTGAACCGGTTCTGGGCAGCAGGATGCTGTGGTACCTCGGAGTCTCTGTGAGACCCCAACACTAGACACACTTGGCCCTTTTGAAATCTTAGGAGAAGCCTTGGGAAGTTGTATGGCAGAGGGGAGCAGCCTCTGCATCTCAGTCCCCTCCAACTTGCCATGGTGTAGAGAGGGAACTGCAGCCACGATGGGACGGACATTGGCCATGTCCCTGTGTGGGACACAGGCCTGATTGAGTTAGGGTGCATTCTTTGTCTCTCCCTTTCTTGTGATTATCCCATCTCTACATTTGTGCTTTAGCCACCTGTGAGTCCCATCTCTGGTTTCAGAGAGAACAGAGGGTGTTATGGGCCAATAGACACAATAAACCCTAGAGATTAGATGCTACCCTACTTTCCAGAAAAGACTGGGCACACCATGAGTTGCACAATGATGGGACCAGGGTCCAAAAGCTGCTGAGAGGGAAGGACTGGTTGTGAATGCATTTTTGAAGGCTCCAAGCTGGAACTCTAGTGGCACCAAGCAGGGCAGATGCTGGTGGGGATGTTTGGGTAGTTGTTGGTGAACACCTGCGCACCTGAGATGGGTAGGCATGGAGGAGAAATCGGCAGCCCATAGGGCTGTTGAAAGTGGTCTTATGTGAAAAGAGGCTCAGGTATGGGCACAGGAAATGACATCATTGCCTTGACAATGGATCAAACAGAACATGGAACCCTGGTATCCAGGCACCCACTTCACTGACCAAGCCATCCGAGCTCACTTGGTTGGAGCCACTGGAGGGAGAAGGATGTTCTCCTGTGGTTGCAGACAATGCCGAGCCTCAGGCTCCCAGGAATCTCAGGGGGGCCAACTAGCCCTTTTGTGGATACACTGGGTGAGGCTTCATCTTAGACGCCAGAGCCTCTGGCGATTGTCGCAGAGGAGCTCAAGAGTAACAGTGAGTAGCACAGGGCAGGTGAGCCCAGCAGGCCCTCTAGTCTGATCCCTGATGAATGGCCCAGGACTCCTATTCTGACTCTGTGTGTGTGTGTGTGTGTGTGTGTGTGTGTGTGTGTGTGTGTGTTTGTACTGATGGGAACTGTCCCATTGTGCTTTGACTCTAGTGTATTGGCACAAGTCATTTTTCTGTTTGTCACCATTTCCATTTTGAACCCACCATTCTTGGTCCCAACCCAGGGTGAAAATGATCAGAACACGGAGGAGCCCTTCAGGGTTCAGAGCCTTGAACCTTACAGGCAGGACCAGCTTAGGAATGAGCTCCTGCCTGTCATTTGTGGGAGGAACCTACATTTCAGCAGCAACATGGGGTTAATCTCCTGGGATTTCATCCCCACCCAGCAGGTGCTGGATCTCTTGTTCCCAAAACAGCCACCTTCTTCAGTCTTTACTCCTGGTGCCACTCCACATCCTCCAAGGGGACAAGAACCTCAGGTTCTGGATGGATGTTGTAGAATGCCCACAGAGCCAACTGCCAGGCTGGGTGGGGTGCAGTTGCTGGGCTTTGCTGATGTTGTCATCCCCCACAGTTCTTGGAACCTTCTGTGGCAGTGGCATCCAGGACCCCAGCAGCTGTGAGTAGCAGCTCCTCACTGCTTCACTCCAGCGAGCAGGTGGAAGACAGCCGCGTTGTTCACGTCCTCCTAGAGGGACAGAGCCTGAGGGAGACAAAGCGCATCCCGGTAAGCCCGACAGCAGGGCTGCCTCCTGGGTGTCCACACAGTGGAAGGCAGGAGACACAGCCAACCCCAGGGCTATGGTGGGAAATAAAGAAGAGAGAGGTCCGTCTTAAGGGCTTGACCTGAGGAGGGAGAGCATCAGCATGCCCAGCTTCAGTGGTGAGTGGGCCTGTGTATTGTGGGTTTTGCAGGCCAGAAGTGCAGACGGAAGTGCTGTGGACAGATGAAGGCAGAGATATGTCCAGGGTGCAGGCTGCAGTGCCTAGAACTTGGTATTCTCAATGAGTGAAGTTGGAGCAGAGGAGGTGGCAGTGACTTGTCACATGTGTAGGAGGGGATGTGTTCCTGGTGGCAGGGAAGAGAACCTCCTTAGCATGACTAGGTGTAGGAATTTGGGGTCGGGATCACCTGGGGGGTCATGCCAAAGCTTCGGAATGTTAGGCTTTGCATGTATGTAAATACGGAGCTAAAGGGGTTCTTGGCAGAATTTCTATGGATGTGCAGTAGACACGCTAATGCTGCAGGTGTCCAGCTGCAGAGGAGACATGTTCAGTGACTGCCAGTGCTGAGTCAAGTACATCATTACAACCAGACCCGCACCGAGCTTCCAGAGGCCAGGGCCTCTCAAAGCTATCATGAAGCACTCAAGTGCACACTCTTGTATCTGAGTCTGTTTTGTGTCGTGGCAGTCAGGACCCAAATTTTCAGTGCATCTGCCTCTTCCACCCACAAAGGCAGCCTGCATCCCAGATCACACTTGGTGCGCAGATCCCTGGCCCATTGCTCTCATCTCAGTGAGATGAGAGTGTGTCTGTGCATAGGCAGTTTGGTCCTTTGACATGAGTGGAATGTGGCTCCCCAGGGGGAGGGGAGATGGCAGGTACAGGCAGATATTTGTACCAGGATTGTTTTAGTAGCACATTGCAAGAACCCAGGTGGTATATGGAGGACACACTCAGGTAGCAGGATAACAAGATTGTGCCCTTGTATATGTAGCTGAGATTTCTCCTGAATGTTTGACCACAGTCTTCTGGGTTGCTCTTCTAAAAGCCATTCTCTGATGACATTTGTCCCACCCTGATCCAGGTGACCTTTCAGGAGACGGTGACAAGCCTCATCCGCAGGGCCTTGGACCAAAATTTGTTGCAGCATGAGGATGTGGACAACTTTGAGCTGCTGTATATGATGTCTGAGGATGAGAGTAAGTAGGACAATCAGACAGTGGGGAGACATGATCCACAGTGGGCTCAGGATAACTGACAGCCAAGAGAAAGTGGGCCTTGGCCCCAAAATACCAAAGTGTGATGGGCCTGGCGGAGACTCTCAGGAGTTGTGGGTGTTTTGTGGTATAATCCTTGAGTGCCACCTAACAATTCTCTCCACTTCGCTCTGCAGAAATCAAGGTCTCTGACCACTCACTCGTGTGTCTGTCCATGAATCTGGGAATACAATCTTTCATCGTGAGGAAACGCCCCCAGGTCAAGGGAAAGGAGGTAAACACCTACCTTATTCAAGCTCTGCATGTGCTGCCATTCCACTCCGACCTGAGGAAATAAGAAGCCTCAGCACCTGGACATATTTGCTGGAAGCCATAGAGCCAACTGACAGTCTGGGGTGGCTTTCTGTTTCTGGGTTTGCTGATGTTCCATCCCCCACAGTTCTCAGAATCAACCTGCAAGTCCTCCAGGCCGCTTTCCCACAAGCAGGTGGGAGACACCTGCTTAATTCGTGTCCACTTAGAAACACAAAGTCCAGAGATGGCCAAGAGTGTTCTGGTAAGCCTGGGAGCAGGGGTGTCCCGTGGTGCTTACACCTGGGTGGGGAGCAGACACTGGTCCAATACCATGGACTACTCATGCCCTCTTGAATTTGGAGCTTCTGGATGATCAGGAGGATAGATGGGAATCAAGAAGGGAGAGGTCAGTGTGAAGGGCTGGAGCTGAGATGAGCGAGTGCAGCAGCTTGTCCACTGCCATGTCTGAGGGAGTCTGTGTGTCAGGTGGCAGCATGCAGTCCAGAAGGGCAGGGACAGGTATGGGTGACAGATGAGAATAGGACAGGAACTAGGTTACAGGTTCCCTTGTATGGGATGCTGACGTCTATGGAGGAGGACAGCAGTGTGAGGTTCTCCATGTTCCTTGAACAAGGAGCTGAGAGAGTCTCTCTGCAGAGTCGATATGGATGTGGAGCAAGCACACTAAATGTCCAGGTAACCCAATGACCACCCTTGCCGGATGAGGTGGCCTCCTACATCCCAGCCAGCACTGAGCCTCTGGAGGCCAGGAGCTCTCGTGGCTATCTTTCAGCTCTCCTGTGTGTGGTCATGTTCCTGGGTCTGTTTTTGGCCCTGGCAATCCAGACCAAAGCCTCTAGGTTTTGTGCCTAGGCCATTCCCAATGCCGCCTGCATCCTCGGGCAGACCTGGGATCTTGGAGGCTATTGTCCCATTCCTCCCAACTTGTGGGATGAGATTGCATCTGTATGCAGGTAGTGGGGTCCTTTCACTCCGAGAGGAGTGCAGCTCCACAAAGAGCAATGGCAGGCCCAGGAAATCCTATGTACAAGGATTGGGCTAGTAGCCTGTGGGAAGAGCCCACACGATGAGCAGGAGGTCAGCCTCGGGTAGTAGGGTCATGGATGTTGCCCTTGTATTTAGAGTGGAGGTGCCTCCAGAATGCCCCTGCCCACTGTCCTTGAGTAGTCACTTCAAGGCCCATTTCCTGAAGGCCTGTCTCCCATGCTGCTCCAGGTGACCTGCCACGATAGGGCTCCTGTCGTCATCCGCAGCGCCCTCGACCTACACTTCCTTACTGAGGAGAATCCAGAGGATTATGAGCTGGGCCAAATCATCTCTCGCCGTCAGAGTAAGTGAGACAATCAGATAGCAGAGAGCAAGGGTCAGGATGTGGACTCAGGTCAACTCTTAGCAACAAAGAGTAGTCTCTGACCCCCAAGAACACTCCAACAGGTGTGTTGGGTTCGTGCACAAAGCCAACTGCACTTCTGCTGGTGGAAGGTCTTGAGGTCCAATGGTATACCCCGGTGGTGGATATTGCGGCTCCCCACCAGGTGCCCTCCCCTGGACATGAACAGGCATCCAAAGCTGACATCTTTGAGGAGTGAGGAGGAAAGCCTCTCTCCAGGAGCAGTATGTTTTCATGGTCTGGGATAGGAGTGGTTTCAAAGGAACATGGGAATGCATGGGCTAAAGAGGGAACTGGCATTTTGTGGACTGAAGCAGTACTATTGAAAGCCTTCTGTGTCACCAAAAAACCACTGCCTGGGCAGAGCATTGCCAGGATTCTAGCAAGCAGTAACAGGATGAAATTGGGAAGAAAACACAGCCTGGGAGACAGCCTGAATCATCTGTTTTTGCATAAATTCCATGGTCTTACGCACCTGAGTCCACTAGGCAAGGAGTGATCACAATAGCCAGGTTGTGATCCCTAACTAAAGTCAGATGAGGGCTTCCTGAGCACGTAGCCACAGAGCTCATCTGATAATAATGCCAGCGCTTTTTCGTTGGTTGGTTGGTTGGTTTTTGTGAGCCAAACACCACAGCAGCCATTATCCCAGCCTATGTACCCTGAAGACCACCATCCCTATGAGTTCTAGGATCACTTGTCTCCTATCTTAACCTACTGTTAGGTTAGTAGAGTCTATGGAAGAGGAAGTCTGTCTGGGGCCTTGGTAGCCTAAGAAATTCATAGCAGAGATCTCCACATCCAACCCAGAAGGGATGGAGAACAGGCTCTAGGTTAGAGGAGGGCGACAGGAAACACATGTTCAGAGGAAGGAGAAGCGGCTGTTGTATTCCCCCACTCGGGGTCATGGCACCACTGGGCCATACGCCATGTTGGAGGGAAGCAGTCCCTTTGCTGGTCTTTGGAACCATTGTTCTCAGTAGGGCAGTATTTGGAATGTGGCCTCCATTCTCAGAAGCCTGGTTCACATGGAGGCGGGCTCCACCAATGCAGAAGCATGGCTCTAACGTGGTATCCGTGCTGGTCAGCCTGTCCTCACTGTCGCCATACTTGAGGAAAATAACTCAGAGGAGGAATCCTAGGCCTTTTTTCTCTGGGTTTCATAGCTTTCTCTTTGGTTGTGCACTGAGGCTGTCCATAAAGCTCTAGTGTGTGGCAGTGGAGAGCTCCTCAGCCATTGCCACAAAGGCATAGACTGGGAGAGAGAGAACGAGGCTGGCAGAGAGGGAGAGAGAGAAAGATGGAGAGGGAGGACCTCTCCTTGGAGAATGAGGATTCAGTGGAGCCAACAGGAACAAGGTACTGTTGCCCAGGGCACAACCCAGTTTAGGTCTTACTCCAACCATGCTCAACCTTTCTTCCAGTCCCTCCCACCCCCCAGTAGTGTATTCATCTTGAATGAGAATTTCATGTTGACATCAGAGCACTCACCATCCAATGCTTCCCTCCAAACCCACCTATGAAGATGGCTCATGTGGGGACTGAATCTTTGGCACAGGAGCCTTTTGTGGGAGATTTCAGATGCAAACCCTAGTGGTGTGCTTTGGCAGATGCAAGAGGACCTGAGATATTCTGGAGTCCAAGGCCTTCGGTAGGAACAGACATTAGGTCTGTTGAAGTGCTCTGCCTAGTTCTTCCTCAGGGAGGACTGTGGAGGCTGTCTTTGTTGGTATTGGTGCTGAATTGGAGAGCTCTCAGGTGTGTGGCTCTGGCCTTTTCTGGCACAGGCTCTCAGATGTTGGCGTGTCCTAGGGAGCACCTCCTGAGTGCCACCTTCTTTTTGTACACCCCTCTCTCCCCAGAGCTGAGGATTCCAGCAGAGGCCAACATATTTTATGCCAAGAATCCTCACAAAAATCCAACTTTGTGCTGAGGAAAAGGAGCCTCTCCCAAAAGAATGATGGGTGGATCGAGCCTCAACCTCCCTCTCGTCCTGCAAAGAAGGCTCCTGCCCTCCTGAGGATGCTTGCAAAACCATTCTGTTGCTGTGTGCCTGGGCGGGGCTGAGGCAGCCCAGGAATATTTACATTGATTACTATTTTCTTCAAAGTTTGAATCTATAGTTTGCCATTGTCCTTGACCTTGTTTAGTAACACAGTTGTTACTCTATCCTGTATTTGTTGTTTCCATTAATATATTATAATTATTTTAAAATATATATGTTTTTGTTACCTGATCTACTGTGATGATTTGAGTATACTAAATGTAGCAGTGATTCCTAAAGGACACATCCAAACCAACAGGAAGGAATGTTTCATTCTATCAGCAAGAACATTGGTTTTTAGGAGTTTGGCAGATGGCATTATCTGAGTCAGTTTTCCAATGGGGGCAATGAAGTATCAGCTATGATGGTACAAACACAAACAAAGACACACAAACACACACAAGAGCACACACACTCACTGAGAGATAGATAGAGAGATGGAGTTGGTCTCTGCTGAAATACTTTGGAGACATGGTTCTGATTTCTCCCCTTTTGGAGTATTTTCAATTGCACAAGGTGTCTTGCAAATGAACCCATGTCTGAGGAAGACATGCATGTGTACTTCACATGCCACTTTTCACATAGCAGGAAGGTCATGTAATATTTTTCATGCAGCTGTCTTTTGACTGTGAACCATCCCATGAGGTCAGCTGTGGAATTTTCAACTTGTAGCATCACAATGGGGATCCACTCTTTGGATTTGGGGATATTTCCGATTTTCTTGATTCAGATTGGAATGATATATATATTAGTTTTTGATGAAAATTCTGCATTTGATGGTAATGAATGTCGTGCATCTAGGAATCTGTAGAGTGCAGACAATGAATGGATGCCTACTGTTGTCTGGACTGGTCTGAAAAGTCCTGTAGCATCTGAGCATGTGTGAGGGCTGTACAGGTCTTGCCAAAAGTCCAGGTCAGATGATCCTGCACAAAGCTGAACTCCTAGTGGTCTCCACAACAGTGTAAGGGCCAAGGAGAAACACACTTCCACACAGAAGTTGGGAAGCTACCTTATGAAGGTGATCATAGATACGGGATTATTAATATATCCAGGTTGGCATCTATTATTTTTTTAGCTTTTGACTTTCGCAGCTGTGGGCATCTTGACAACCATCAACTCCCTGTAAGCACAGACAACTCTATAAGAACCTGAGGATAAATTTCCCTGTGCATGTCCCCTTGTGAAACTGCTTAAGCACCGCTGGTTTACACACAGGTGGAATTTCTAGGTCAAAGTGTGCATGTTTACTTCTTTGACTAAGCACTGCCAGGTGGCTCTTCTGCATAGCTCTACCTGTGGCCAGGATTGTATTATCTAGCTTTCTAACTTTTGCATGTTGAGTAGATACATAGTGGGAGCACACTGTTTTTGTTGGTATTTTTCTTGGTATCTATTCTGATGCTTTTCACTGGGGGATTTTTCCTGTGAAAATGGGCTTCCTCTACTTGACCTTATTTTCTTCTTTTTAAAATTTTATCAATGTGACTTTTTAATTTTAGTTTTATTAAAGACATTGCCCCTTGCTTGCATAGTCTATATCTAAAGCACTAGTCCTTGCTCCAAGGCCCAGCTTGCTCTCAGCTGCCCCAGGAGGGGAACAGTCTTTGGCGGTAGACAAGAGACGCCTCTGCAGGGGGCACAAGTGCTTTGGCCCTCTGGTGTCTTGCCAGCAGTGCTTCCCATGCTCACAGAGGGTTTCAGACACTGAGTCAATGGTCCAGGTGGTCTTTTGTTCAGTCTGATCTCAAATTGAGCTCCTCTGAGAGGTCATATTGAAGTCCTTGTGTGTACCTGACCCATCATTTTAAACAATATTCCAAGTTCACTTTTTGTGTGTACGTGGGTTCTGGGGATTGAACCCAGGGCCTTGAGCCTGTGAGGCAAGTGACCTACCTGAGCTACACCCTCAGAGACCCCTGTAAAAGTATTTCCCCTTTGCCTCGGGGTCTAAGTTGCCAAGGCTGACCTCAAACGTTCCTCTTGCCTCAGCCTCCCTGGTGGCTGGCATGACAGGCATGCACCTGGGACTGTCACACTCGAGCCTGTGATGGGAACTCATGTGCATCTGTCCAGGGCTGAGCATGGTTAGGCAGAGCTGTGCTCCAGGCTCCCTGCAGGGCTGTGGAAGCTTCTGCTGCCCAGCAGCCCTGGTGCCATGGCCAGGGCTCCTCCCAGCCGAGGGCAGGCAGCTGCCCATTGCTGTAGGCTGACCTTATTTTCTTCTTATGGCACTCGTCCGTTCTCTGGAGTATGTTTGTCCATTAGGAGTCTAACAGGTCCTCTAGAACCTTCAAACAATTAGTAAAATTCCTGAACAGTAAGTGAGCACGCGCAGAAATTGGGCTAATATTTTGGGAAGAACAATGTTGGATGATATATTCATGGCTTGAATATGTCATCCAACATGAAGTTATTTTTTATTACTTACAAAATAATAAAATAATGAAGCAATACCATGGGCTGAGCTAAAATAGATCCTTAGGATCTTAGGCATTCTGTAATAAATCTGTGTCACTTGAAGTATAGAGTTGATCGACTCTGAGTAATGAAACAGAAGTAAAGGTATCAAAGCCAATGATCATCTGTTTCCAATTTTCTGTGATTTGGTTCAAGTGGTAAAGTGGTGATATTTATTAATAATGGATCGAATAGGTTCATAATTATTTTAGAGTACAATTAGATGCCTTCAAACTTTAGGCTACATGGGCACATTTGAGAACGGTTCCAGCCATTCTCTCATCCTTTGGGTCATTCCCCTCCTATGTCCTGTGAGACATTTTCTATGTGAGGCTTTAAGAAGAAGAAGAGAATATTCTGTAAAGAAAACCTTGTGATCTGTGCAGTATGAAGTTGAATGGATTCATTCAGAAATCAGAAATTCTATTGAAAGATATTTATTTGCATGAGCCAAATAAAACCTATTTTTAGGCATCCTGGTGAAGACAAGGTTTTATCTTTATGTCTCATTTTCTATGTTTTGTTGTTGTTGTTGTTGTTAGAATGAAATTCATATGTTGCCAGACCATTCTATCAGATGTGTAACTAGATGCCATTTAAATTACCCACTTTTACATGGTAGACAGTTTTTAATGAACACTGCCTGTCTGCACCTTTTTTAAAAACAGGACTGGGATCAGAAGCCCAAATACCAATGGTTAGCTGGAGCATATTTTTCATTTGGCCTATCTGTCAGTATTCCCTGAGGTCATCTGTGCAATCAGCTTCGTTACTCCTGCTCCCTCACTGGATTTCATAGAAACCATATGCTATGTATGAATCAGGGACACCAATCCCACAACATAGCATTCTTGGAATATCCAAAGTCCCACTTTTCACTTCGCCATGCCTGAGATCAGCAGTAATATTTATCAGCAAATGTGAGATTTTCAAAGATCCAATTCTATGTGCTCCTTTCTCATAGAGCCTTAGGCAGGGATATAGCATACATAAATATTAAGTAAAGTCCATAGTTTTTAAAATGTCATCCATTGAATAGTTGACACATGTCTGAGATACTTTTTATTTTGGAGGAGGTATTATTTAATAGGGAATTCCAACAGCTACCTAATAGTGAAATGAGAAGTCTTGCATCCATTTTATTTTGTTTCTGATGATTTTTATGAGTAAGGGTAAGATACTTCCTTGTTCTGATGCAGATGTTGCCCACTTTTGTGAATGGATGTGGGGTGTCACCTACTACTTGCATATCTGCATATTGGGCTTGACACTGCTATCGTACTTGGTAGTTGGCAAAAAGTCAATACTGAAGTTAAGCTCTTGTGTTCTAGCAGCAGAGCTGAAGATCCTTGATGTGCCACCTTCTGCAATCCATGCTGCTCTCTTCATGTTCCTTATTGACTTCCTGGTGATGAGCATCATGGTCTCCTGGTCTTGAGAATGGCCAAGCATTGCTCTGTGAATGTGGAAGATGGGCATGTGGAAGGCTCCAGGGAGGAGGGATCATTGAACATGTACTCGAATCCATGTGCCTGTTGAATGACCTGTTTTTTTTATTTTTGGGTTTTAAGGGAGACACTGCCCTAAAACACTTCTGTGCAGCTGGGGATGCAGGCTTCTGCTTCACCTTGCAGGAAGCATTAACGAATCCTTTCCAGAAGACATGAGAAGAGAGAAGTGAGCCTCTGGTATCATGCAGGTTCCTTGCATTGCCCATGGGCTAGAAGAGAGAAGAGTTGCTTCATGAGATTTGATCCCCTTTTTCCTGAAAAGTTCCACACAGAGGTGAGTCCCCAGCATGTTTAGAAATCATTTCAGACACCTTTCTGGACGGAATTGAATCAGAGCCCCTGATGATGTGGAAGAGCTAAAGATGGGTTTGCTATGAATTTTCTATTTCATTCATCAGGGCCTGAGTCAAGTCAGTCATTGTGCTGTCAACACATGAGCTGCTGGTCAAATGTGAGGAAGTGGTCTTGCTTTATGAAAACACCACCCTGATTCAGTGAGCCAGAGGCAGCCTGCAGTCCCTGTTTTCCTGTAAAGGCAGATTGCTGTGGATGGCCTCTGGCCTCGTCATGCAGCCCTGCTCAGAGTAGGGGATTGAGGGACCAGGCAGATCCCTAGTTCCTTTTGACCTTTATTGCCATTGGGCCACCCCAGGGTCCTTGGACTCTACCTGGTCTTCTGGCCTGGGTCAGGGGATGTGAGGTTTGGAATCCCCCTCTGTGGCAGGATCCCAGCCCCCCAGCCACTTGAGGTCAGCACATCCTTCCCTAATTGTGTTAGAGTTGGAGACTTCTCCCACCCATCCTCATCCATGCTCATCCCACATTTTGTAGCTTGGCACCTGAGGACCTTTATTCATTGACTTACTTGTTAGTGATGATGGTTACTAAGACTAAGTGACTCTTTCAAGTCACATCACTTGCATGGTAGGGCTAGAGCATGGATCTTCCTAATTGATTTCATGGGACTCTCTCATGGAAACTGTGACTGCTTCCTAAACACACACTCTACATTTGGAGTGTCAAAATTCTTGCCACTGCCTCCTTGGCAAGTGTATCTTGTCTTCTACGTGGGAATTTCACAAATATTTTCCTTTGGTTTGTGGAGGTCATGCAGAAGGGATTTCATTTGAAATAGCCCAAACAAGAAATACCAGTTGTCTTTTTAGCACATGGATGTGTGTAGTGAACACCCCTTTCTCTGTGCTTGCATGAGTTACTCCTTTGAATTTGTTGAAGAATGGTTGGCTGGGGAGCAAGTTAACGAGAGATGGATATCAATGGTTGTCAAGTATTCTGACGTGAAGAATGTATTGAGGATGTGAAGGCTTTTCTAGCCAGTTCCTATGGCTCAGTCAGGGATCAGTCAGAGGATTCTGTCTGGTAGACTCTTTGGCACAGATGTCAAAGTGGCCTGGTCTTACCCTGTCCAGGACTGAATGCTGAGCTTGAGTGGGAGCTTCTTGTCATTTCAAGCATTTCCATGAGTCTGTCCTCTGTTCTCTTGTATCCAAGTGGTTTCTAATAGGAAAGCAGAACAAAAATTGAAAGTATGGTGATTGATTATTTTTACCAATGTTATTTCAACCCACTTGGTTTAATACGAAATTACCTTTATGCTAGTAAGATTTCATATGTGAGGAAATAATGAAAATATTGGGGTTAGGGGATGAGAATATGCAAATCAAACATTTTTGAGCACCAAGACCCGTTTTTTGTTTTTGTTTTTGTTTTTTTTTAACTTAAATAATATTAAGTGCCAGAGGACCACCGCTGCCATTCAGCCTCAACAACCTCCAGGTCCAGCCTCCAGGTGGCCCATTTCACCAGGGTGTGTGGGACCACACTGTCCTGGGATGAGAGAACAGTACCCACGGATGTTGACATCTCACAGAGTAGATATTGCCAGTGACAGTAGGGAGCTATTGGCACATGAGGAAGGGAAGAGCTCTCAGGATGGGAAGAGGGGGCCGCTTCGAGACTCATTGGGTATGGCACGAGGCTGCTGGGTGTGGTGTTGGCCTGGGCCCACTGAGTGGGGCAGATCCGTGGTCTGTGTTTCTGTACGCTCCTCTGTAGCCTGTGTTGGCAGCAGATCAGGGAATTGCGATCAGAAGTGCTCCCAGTAACACAGGCACCAGCCCCCAGAGTGTGTGCCTATCCGTTTCCCCACCTGGCCTGACTTAGTGCCTGTCTTGCCTCAGGGCTGAGACCCTACAATCTCTGATGAGGGTGTCTGTGGTCCAGATCCAACCTGCATGGCCAACATGCTCAGACCTTCAGCTGGGTCCTAGGCTGCTGCAACCATACTCTGTTAACTGGGTGGCCGACAACAGAGGAAGTGTCTTCCGTTGAGCTCCAGAGGCTCAACACAGTAGGTGTTGGGCTGTCCCAGTGCCATAACCCCTCCCAGGTTTCAAGGGGACTGTCTCCCCAACTCTCCCAGCCCTTGCCCACTCTCCTATTGCTGCACACGATCTGTGGTTCCCATATGGGCATCCCGCCCTGGCTCCAACCTCACATATCCGGTATCCCCCAGTCTCCCTGGTATCTGGGTCCAGACTCTCCTCTTCCTACAAGAATATCAGATATTGGATTTGGTCCCAGTTGATGCTGTGTTCCATCATGTGAGCTCTTAGCTTCATCACTGTGCAAAGACTCTTTTCCCACACAAGTTCGCACGACTTTTGGCTGGCTAAGAATTTTCAGGCGACACTTTTCTAATGAGTACACTTTCCTTCCTTCCGATCTCCCACCAGTGAGCATTCCTCGCACCCTTGTCCTAGTTCCTTTATGGCAGTTTCCCTCCTTATGGCTGAGAGGACCTAGTGACCCCTGAATTCACACGTTCTCCTTAATCACCAACACACTGCAGAATTCTCCAGGGGGCCATATATGCTCCTGGAAGTTGGGGTTGGAAATAGTTCTCCATCCATTAATCACTCCCTCACTCACTAATGTCCTTGTGTCCTTGAGAAAGGCTCTCCCTTTCCTGGTTTTCCTGAATAGAAATCCTCTTGCCTCTTGGGTGAATAGGGTTATGGGTTGTGCAGAGGGTGTTGGTCCCCTGAGCATCTTAGAGACTGTCCTTTATGGAGCCTAATGATCCTCACTGGGGAATGAGGCCAGGGTCCTAACTGTGGTTAGTTAGAGAGGGAAAGAAGGACGAGGGAAACTCAGATGTCCCTTCATGGCCCCTGGAGTTAGAGGACTTACCCCTTTGCACCTGGGATCAGGAGACCTCATTTCCTCGAGGACACGCACACTCAGACGTTAATCTTGAGTGTGGGTTCCTTTCTGGGGTCCAGGGCTGTTGTTAGCCACCAGGAATGACAGTGCTCTCCATGCTGAGTGGAGCCATTTTTGCCAGGAAAGAGAGCCCATGGTCACGCCTTGTGCAAAGCATCCCACGCCAGGGGCTCCCATGCCTACATTCCTGTCCTGAAAGGAAGCCACCCAGAGGCAAGGTGGGTCCAACCACCTCCCATGTGTTCACTCATCACTGTGTTCCAGCAGTCACCCCAGTGAACAGTCCTGATGGGATTGGATGTGGCTCAGAATGTCACCCTCATGAGCTCTACCCTGCCACAGCTGCAGTTCTGCAGTGGGAGAAACTCAAAACCTCAAAACACATGCACATGAAAGAAAAGAGCAAGAGCCAGAGCCCAAACAGGCCAGGTGTGGCAAAGACAGCTGGAGTGCCTAGGTTGGGACTCAGAATTATGTCAGTGGGGTGGCATTGCTGCTGGCACCAGCATGATAACCGAGAGCCAGCCCTGCTCATTTTGGGGAGCAGTGTGTTGGGGAAGGCAGCAGAAATTGAGAGGCAGGATTGAGTTTGGCCCTAGGAGGAGGTTGGGTAAGAGGCCAGTGTGGGTTGGAGAGCCTGGGCAGATAGACAGAGGCCAGGGCACACCCCAAAGCCTGGAGACTGCACTTGATGTCCAGGGTTGTGAAACACCACTTCCCCTCTTACTCACAACTGAGAGCAAGGGGCATTGATGAGTTCAGTTTGTGTGCGGCTGCATCCAAGGTGGCTCGGCTAGGAACCTCTGTTTCCTTGACTCAGGAGGCTGGGAGTCCAGGCTCCACTGAGGCTCGGCTGGGAGGATCGGAGTCTGAGTTTATGCCTGTGTTCCCTGTAGGATCCATGTTGGCTGAGCCTCAGTGTTTTTGTAATGAGAGGATGGGTGACCGTCATGTCTTTATCACAGGACACACTTGCTAAATGGATTTGTTTGCTCTGAGGAGGAAAGAGAGAGGGGGGAGTGGTGCTGGAGACAGGGATGCAGACAGGGGTCATGGACTTGGCATAACTCAGTCTTGGAGGTGATATCCCATCACCTGTACCCACTTCAATTCCCATGAATCCAGAGGCTGAGCCCCCTTGAGGTGAGGGGTGAACCGGTTCTGGGCAGCAGGATGCTGTGGTACCTCGGAGTCTCTGTGAGACCCCAACACTAGACACACTTGGCCCTTTTGAAATCTTAGGAGAAGCCTTGGGAAGTTGTATGGCAGAGGGGAGCAGCCTCTGCATCTCAGTCCCCTCCAACTTGCCATGGTGTAGAGAGGGAACTGCAGCCACGATGGGACGGACATTGGCCATGTCCCTGTGTGGGACACAGGCCTGATTGAGTTAGGGTGCATTCTTTGTCTCTCCCTTTCTTGTGATTATCCCATCTCTACATTTGTGCTTTAGCCACCTGTGAGTCCCATCTCTGGTTTCAGAGAGAACAGAGGGTGTTATGGGCCAATAGACACAATAAACCCTAGAGATTAGATGCTACCCTACTTTCCAGAAAAGACTGGGCACACCATGAGTTGCACAATGATGGGACCAGGGTCCAAAAGCTGCTGAGAGGGAAGGACTGGTTGTGAATGCATTTTTGAAGGCTCCAAGCTGGAACTCTAGTGGCACCAAGCAGGGCAGATGCTGGTGGGGATGTTTGGGTAGTTGTTGGTGAACACCTGCGCACCTGAGATGGGTAGGCATGGAGGAGAAATCGGCAGCCCATAGGGCTGTTGAAAGTGGTCTTATGTGAAAAGAGGCTCAGGTATGGGCACAGGAAATGACATCATTGCCTTGACAATGGATCAAACAGAACATGGAACCCTGGTATCCAGGCACCCACTTCACTGACCAAGCCATCCGAGCTCACTTGGTTGGAGCCACTGGAGGGAGAAGGATGTTCTCCTGTGGTTGCAGACAATGCCGAGCCTCAGGCTCCCAGGAATCTCAGGGGGGCCAACTAGCCCTTTTGTGGATACACTGGGTGAGGCTTCATCTTAGACGCCAGAGCCTCTGGCGATTGTCGCAGAGGAGCTCAAGAGTAACAGTGAGTAGCACAGGGCAGGTGAGCCCAGCAGGCCCTCTAGTCTGATCCCTGATGAATGGCCCAGGACTCCTATTCTGACTCTGTGTGTGTGTGTGTGTGTGTGTGTGTGTGTGTGTTTGTACTGATGGGAACTGTCCCATTGTGCTTTGACTCTAGTGTATTGGCACAAGTCATTTTTCTGTTTGTCACCATTTCCATTTTGAACCCACCATTCTTGGTCCCAACCCAGGGTGAAAATGATCAGAACACGGAGGAGCCCTTCAGGGTTCAGAGCCTTGAACCTTACAGGCAGGACCAGCTTAGGAATGAGCTCCTGCCTGTCATTTGTGGGAGGAACCTACATTTCAGCAGCAACATGGGGTTAATCTCCTGGGATTTCATCCCCACCCAGCAGGTGCTGGATCTCTTGTTCCCAAAACAGCCACCTTCTTCAGTCTTTACTCCTGGTGCCACTCCACATCCTCCAAGGGGACAAGAACCTCAGGTTCTGGATGGATGTTGTAGAATGCCCACAGAGCCAACTGCCAGGCTGGGTGGGGTGCAGTTGCTGGGCTTTGCTGATGTTGTCATCCCCCACAGTTCTTGGAACCTTCTGTGGCAGTGGCATCCAGGACCCCAGCAGCTGTGAGTAGCAGCTCCTCACTGCTTCACTCCAGCGAGCAGGTGGAAGACAGCCGCGTTGTTCACGTCCTCCTAGAGGGACAGAGCCTGAGGGAGACAAAGCGCATCCCGGTAAGCCCGACAGCAGGGCTGCCTCCTGGGTGTCCACACAGTGGAAGGCAGGAGACACAGCCAACCCCAGGGCTATGGTGGGAAATAAAGAAGAGAGAGGTCCGTCTTAAGGGCTTGACCTGAGGAGGGAGAGCATCAGCATGCCCAGCTTCAGTGGTGAGTGGGCCTGTGTATTGTGGGTTTTGCAGGCCAGAAGTGCAGACGGAAGTGCTGTGGACAGATGAAGGCAGAGATATGTCCAGGGTGCAGGCTGCAGTGCCTAGAACTTGGTATTCTCAATGAGTGAAGTTGGAGCAGAGGAGGTGGCAGTGACTTGTCACATGTGTAGGAGGGGATGTGTTCCTGGTGGCAGGGAAGAGAACCTCCTTAGCATGACTAGGTGTAGGAATTTGGGGTCGGGATCACCTGGGGGGTCATGCCAAAGCTTCGGAATGTTAGGCTTTGCATGTATGTAAATACGGAGCTAAAGGGGTTCTTGGCAGAATTTCTATGGATGTGCAGTAGACACGCTAATGCTGCAGGTGTCCAGCTGCAGAGGAGACATGTTCAGTGACTGCCAGTGCTGAGTCAAGTACATCATTACAACCAGACCCAAACCGAGCTTCCAGAGGCCAGGGCCTCTCAAAGCTATCATGAAGCACTCAAGTGCACACTCTTGTATCTGAGTCTGTTTTGTGTCGTGGCAGTCAGGACCCAAATTTTCAGTGCATCTGCCTCTTCCACCCACAAAGGCAGCCTGCATCCCAGATCACACTTGGTGCGCAGATCCCTGGCCCATTGCTCTCATCTCAGTGAGATGAGAGTGTGTCTGTGCATAGGCAGTTTGGTCCTTTGACATGAGTGGAATGTGGCTCCCCAGGGGGAGGGGAGATGGCAGGTACAGGCAGATATTTGTACCAGGATTGTTTTAGTAGCACATTGCAAGAACCCAGGTGGTATATGGAGGACACACTCAGGTAGCAGGATAACAAGATTGTGCCCTTGTATATGTAGCTGAGATTTCTCCTGAATGTTTGACCACAGTCTTCTGGGTTGCTCTTCTAAAAGCCATTCTCTGATGACATTTGTCCCACCCTGATCCAGGTGACCTTTCAGGAGACGGTGACAAGCCTCATCCGCAGGGCCTTGGACCAAAATTTGTTGCAGCATGAGGATGTGGACAACTTTGAGCTGCTGTATATGATGTCTGAGGATGAGAGTAAGTAGGACAATCAGACAGTGGGGAGACATGATCCACAGTGGGCTCAGGATAACTGACAGCCAAGAGAAAGTGGGCCTTGGCCCCAAAATACCAAAGTGTGATGGGCCTGGCGGAGACTCTCAGGAGTTGTGGGTGTTTTGTGGTATAATCCTTGAGTGCCACCTAACAATTCTCTCCACTTCGCTCTGCAGAAATCAAGGTCTCTGACCACTCACTCGTGTGTCTGTCCATGAATCTGGGAATACAATCTTTCATCGTGAGGAAACGCCCCCAGGTCAAGGGAAAGGAGGTAAACACCTACCTTATTCAAGCTCTGCATGTGCTGCCATTCCACTCCGACCTGAGGAAATAAGAAGCCTCAGCACCTGGACATATTTGCTGGAAGCCATAGAGCCAACTGACAGTCTGGGGTGGCTTTCTGTTTCTGGGTTTGCTGATGTTCCATCCCCCACAGTTCTCAGAATCAACCTGCAAGTCCTCCAGGCCGCTTTCCCACAAGCAGGTGGGAGACACCTGCTTAATTCGTGTCCACTTAGAAACACAAAGTCCAGAGATGGCCAAGAGTGTTCTGGTAAGCCTGGGAGCAGGGGTGTCCCGTGGTGCTTACACCTGGGTGGGGAGCAGACACTGGTCCAATACCATGGACTACTCATGCCCTCTTGAATTTGGAGCTTCTGGATGATCAGGAGGATAGATGGGAATCAAGAAGGGAGAGGTCAGTGTGAAGGGCTGGAGCTGAGATGAGCGAGTGCAGCAGCTTGTCCACTGCCATGTCTGAGGGAGTCTGTGTGTCAGGTGGCAGCATGCAGTCCAGAAGGGCAGGGACAGGTATGGGTGACAGATGAGAATAGGACAGGAACTAGGTTGCAGGTTCCCTTGTATGGGATGCTGACGTCTATGGAGGAGGACAGCAGTGTGAGGTTCTCCATGTTCCTTGAACAAGGAGCTGAGAGAGTCTCTCTGCAGAGTCGATATGGATGTGGAGCAAGCACACTAAATGTCCAGGTAACCCAATGACCACCCTTGCCGGATGAGGTGGCCTCCTACATCCCAGCCAGCACTGAGCCTCTGGAGGCCAGGAGCTCTCGTGGCTATCTTTCAGCTCTCCTGTGTGTGGTCATGTTCCTGGGTCTGTTTTTGGCCCTGGCAATCCAGACCAAAGCCTCTAGGTTTTGTGCCTAGGCCATTCCCAATGCCGCCTGCATCCTCGGGCAGACCTGGGATCTTGGAGGCTATTGTCCCATTCCTCCCAACTTGTGGGATGAGATTGCATCTGTATGCAGGTAGTGGGGTCCTTTCACTCCGAGAGGAGTGCAGCTCCACAAAGAGCAATGGCAGGCCCAGGAAGTCCTATGTACAAGGATTGGGCTAGTAGCCTGTGGGAAGAGCCCACACGATGAGCAGGAGGTCAGCCTCGGGTAGTAGGGTCATGGATGTTGCCCTTGTATTTAGAGTGGAGGTGCCTCCAGAATGCCCCTGCCCACTGTCCTTGAGTAGTCACTTCAAGGCCCATTTCCTGAAGGCCTGTCTCCCATGCTGCTCCAGGTGACCTGCCACGATAGGGCTCCTGTCGTCATCCGCAGCGCCCTCGACCTACACTTCCTTACTGAGGAGAATCCAGAGGATTATGAGCTGGGCCAAATCATCTCTCGCCGTCAGAGTAAGTGAGACAATCAGATAGCAGAGAGCAAGGGTCAGGATGTGGACTCAGGTCAACTCTTAGCAACAAAGAGTAGTCTCTGACCCCCAAGAACACTCCAACAGGTGTGTTGGGTTCGTGCACAAAGCCAACTGCACTTCTGCTGGTGGAAGGTCTTGAGGTCCAATGGTATACCCCGGTGGATATTGCGGCTCCCCACCAGGTGCCCTCCCCTGGACATGAACAGGCATCCAAAGCTGACATCTTTGAGGAGTGAGGAGGAAAGCCTCTCTCCAGGAGCAGTATGTTTTCATGGTCTGGGATAGGAGTGGTTTCAAAGGAACATGGGAATGCATGGGCTAAAGAGGGAACTGGCATTTTGTGGACTGAAGCAGTACTATTGAAAGCCTTCTGTGTGACCAAAAAACCACTGCCTGGGCAGAGCATTGCCAGGATTCTAGCAAGCAGTAACAGGATGAAATTGGGAAGAAAACACAGCCTGGGAGACAGCCTGAATCATCTGTTTTTGCATAAATTCCATGGTCTTACGCACCTGAGTCCACTAGGCAAGGAGTGATCACAATAGCCAGGTTGTGATCCCTAACTAAAGTCAGATGAGGGCTTCCTGAGCACGTAGCCACAGAGCTCATCTGATAATAATGCCAGCGCTTTTTCGTTGGTTGGTTGGTTGGTTTTTGTGAGCCAAACACCACAGCAGCCATTATCCCAGCCTATGTACCCTGAAGACCACCATCCCTATGAGTTCTAGGATCACTTGTCTCCTATCTTAACCTACTGTTAGGTTAGTAGAGTCTATGGAAGAGGAAGTCTGTCTGGGGCCTTGGTAGCCTAAGAAATTCATAGCAGAGATCTCCACATCCAACCCAGAAGGGATGGAGAACAGGCTCTAGGTTAGAGGAGGGCGACAGGAAACACATGTTCAGAGGAAGGAGAAGCGGCTGTTGTATTGCCCCACTCGGGGTCATGGCACCACTGGGCCATACGCCATGTTGGAGGGAAGCAGTCCCTTTGCTGGTCTTTGGAACCATTGTTCTCAGTAGGGCAGTATTTGGAATGTGGCCTCCATTCTCAGAAGCCTGGTTCACATGGAGGCGGGCTCCACCAATGCAGAAGCATGGCTCTAACGTGGTATCCGTGCTGGTCAGCCTGTCCTCACTGTGGCCATACTTGAGGAAAATAACTCAGAGGAGGAATCCTAGGCCTTTTTTCTCTGGGTTTCATAGCTTTCTCTTTGGTTGTGCACTGAGGCTGTCCATAAAGCTCTAGTGTGTGGCAGTGGAGAGCTCCTCAGCCCTTGCCACAAAGGCATAGACTGGGAGAGAGAGAACGAGGCTGGCAGAGAGGGAGAGAGAGAAAGATGGAGAGGGAGGACCTCTCCTTGGAGAATGAGGATTCAGTGGAGCTAACAGGAACAAGGTACTGTTGCCCAGGGCACAACCCAGTTTAGGTCTTACTCCAACCATGCTCAACCTTTCTTCCAGTCCCTCCCACCCCCCAGTAGTGTATTCATCTTGAATGAGAATTTCATGTTGACATCAGAGCACTCACCATCCAATGCTTCCCTCCAAACCCACCTATGAAGATGGCTCATGTGGGGACTGAATCTTCGGCACAGGAGCCTTTTGTGGGAGATTTCAGATGCAAACCCTAGTGGTGTGCTTTGGCAGATGCAAGAGGACCTGAGATATTCTGGAGTCCAAAGCCTTCGGTAGGAACAGACATTAGGTCTGTTGAAGTGCTCTGCCTAGTTCTTCCTCAGGGAGGACTGTGGAGGCTGTCTTTGTTGGTATTGGTGCTGAATTGGAGAGCTCTCAGGTGTGTGGCTCTGGCCTTTTCTGGCACAGGCTCTCAGATGTTGGCGTGTCCTAGGGAGCACCTCCTGAGTGCCACCTTCTTTTTGTACACCCCTCTCTCCCCAGAGCTGAGGATTCCAGCAGAGGCCAACATATTTTATGCCAAGAATCATCACAAAAAATCCAACTTTGTGCTGAGGAAAAGGAGCCTCTCCCAAAAGAATGATGGGTGGATCGAGCCTCAACCTCCCTCTCGTCCTGCAAAGAAGGCTCCTGCCCTCCTGAGGATGCTTGCAAAACCATTCTGTTGCTGTGTGCCTGGGCGGGGCTGAGGCAGCCCAGGAATATTTACATTGATTACTATTTTCTTCAAAGTTTGAATCTATAGTTTGCCATTGTCCTTGACCTTGTTTAGTAACACAGTTGTTACTCTATCCTGTATTTGTTGTTTCCATTAATATATTATAATTATTTTAAAATATATATGTTTTTGTTACCTGATCTACTGTGATGATTTGAGTATACTAAATGTAGCAGTGATTCCTAAAGGACACATCCAAACCAACAGGAAGGAATGTTTCATTCTATCAGCAAGAACTTTGGTTTTTAGGAGTTTGGCAGATGGCATTATCTGAGTCAGTTTTCCAATGGGGGCAATGAAGTATCAGCTATGATGGTACAAACACAAACAAAGACACACAAACACACACAAGAGCACACACACTCACTGAGAGATAGATAGACAGATGGAGTTGGTCTCTGCTGAAATACTTTGGAGACATGGTTCTGATTTCTCCCCTTTTGGAGTATTTTCAATTGCACAAGGTGTCTTGCAAATGAACCCATGTCTGAGGAAGACATGCATGTGTACTTCACATGCCACTTTTCACATAGCAGGAAGGTCATGTAATATTTTTCATGCAGCTGTCTTTTGACTGTGAACCATCCCATGAGGTCAGCTGTGGAATTTTCAACTTGTAGCATCACAATGGGGATCCACTCTTTGGATTTGGGGATATTTCCGATTTTCTTGATTCAGATTGGAATGATATATATATTAGTTTTTGATGAAAATTCTGCATTTGATGGTAATGAATGTCGTGCATCTAGGAATCTGTAGAGTGCAGATAATGAATGGATGCCTACTGTTGTCTGGACTGGTCTGAAATGTCCTGTAGCATCTGAGCATGTGTGAGGGCTGTACAGGTCTTGCCAAAAGTCCAGGTCAGATGATCCTGCACAAAGCTGAACTCCTAGTGGTCTCCACAACAGTGTAAGGGCCAAGGAGAAACACACTTCCACACAGAAGTTGGGAAGCTACCTTATGAAGGTGATCATAGATACGGGATTATTAATATATCCAGGTTGGCATCTATTATTTTTTTAGCTTTTGACTTTCGCAGCTGTGGGCATCTTGACAACCATCAACTCCCTGTAAGCACAGACAACTCTATAAGAACCTGAGGATAAATTTCCCTGTGCATGTCCCCTTGTGAAACTGCTTAAGCACCGCTGGTTTACACACAGGTGGAATTTCTAGGTCAAAGTGTGCATGTTTACTTCTTTGACTAAGCACTGCCAGGTGGCTCTTCTGCATAGCTCTACCTGTGGCCAGGATTGTATTATCTAGCTTTCTAACTTTTGCATGTTGAGTAGATACATAGTGGGAGCACACTGTTTTTGTTGGTATTTTTCTTGGTATCTATTCTGATGCTTTTCACTGGGGGATTTTTCCTGTGAAAATGGGCTTCCTCTACTTGACCTTATTTTCTTCTTTTTAAAATTTTATCAATGTGACTTTTTAATTTTAGTTTTATTAAAGACATTGCCCCTTGCTTGCATAGTCTATATCTAAAGCACTAGTCCTTGCTCCAAGGCCCAGCTTGCTCTCAGCTGCCCCAGGAGGGGAACAGTCTTTGGCGGTAGACAAGAGACGCCTCTGCAGGGGGCACAAGTGCTTTGGCCCTCTGGTGTCTTGCCAGCAGTGCTTCCCATGCTCACAGAGGGTTTCAGACACTGAGTCAATGGTCCAGGTGGTCTTTTGTTCAGTCTGATCTCAAATTGAGCTCCTCTGAGAGGTCATATTGAAGTCCTTGTGTGTACCTGACCCATCATTTTAAACAATATTCCAAGTTCACTTTTTGTGTGTACGTGGGTTCTGGGGATTGAACCCAGGGCCTTGAGCCTGTGAGGCAAGTGACCTACCTGAGCTACACCCTCAGAGACCCCTGTAAAAGTATTTCCCCTTTGCCTCGGGGTCTAAGTTGCCAAGGCTGACCTCAAACGTTCCTCTTGCCTCAGCCTCCCTGGTGGCTGGCATGACAGGCATGCACCTGGGACTGTCACACTCGAGCCTGTGATGGGAACTCATGTGCATCTGTCCAGGGCTGAGCATGGTTAGGCAGAGCTGTGCTCCAGGCTCCCTGCAGGGCTGTGGAAGCTTCTGCTGCCCAGCAGCCCTGGTGCCATGGCCAGGGCTCCTCCCAGCCGAGGGCAGGCAGCTGCCCATTGCTGTAGGCTGACCTTATTTTCTTCTTATGGCACTCGTCCGTTCTCTGGAGTATGTTTGTCCATTAGGAGTCTAACAGGTCCTCTAGAACCTTCAAACAATTAGTAAAATTCCTGAACAGTAAGTGAGCACGCGCAGAAATTGGGCTAATATTTTGGGAAGAACAATGTTGGATGATATATTCATGGCTTGAATATGTCATCCAACATGAAGTTATTTTTTATTACTTACAAAATAATAAAATAATGAAGCAATACCATGGGCTGAGCTAAAATAGATCCTTAGGATCTTAGGCATTCTGTAATAAATCTGTGTCACTTGAAGTATAGAGTTGATCAACTCTGAGTAATGAAACAGAAGTAAAGGTATCAAAGCCAATGATCATCTGTTTCCAATTTTCTGTGATTTGGTTCAAGTGGTAAAGTGGTGATATTTATTAATAATGGATCGAATAGGTTCATAATTATTTTAGAGTACAATTAGATGCCTTCAAACTTTAGGCTACATGGGCACATTTGAGAACGGTTCCAGCCATTCTCTCATCCTTTGGGTCATTCCCCTCCTATGTCCTGTGAGACATTTTCTATGTGAGGCTTTAAGAAGAAGAAGAGAATATTCTGTAAAGAAAACCTTGTGATCTGTGCAGTATGAAGTTGAATGGATTCATTCAGAAATCAGAAATTCTATTGAAAGATATTTATTTGCATGAGCCAAATAAAACCTATTTTTAGGCATCCTGGTGAAGACAAGGTTTTATCTTTATGTCTCATTTTCTATGTTTTGTTGTTGTTGTTGTTGTTAGAATGAAATTCATATGTTGCCAGACCATTCTATCAGATGTGTAACTAGATGCCATTTAAATTACCCACTTTTACATGGTAGACAGTTTTTAATGAACACTGCCTGTCTGCACCTTTTTTAAAAACAGGACTGGGATCAGAAGCCCAAATACCAATGGTTAGCTGGAGCATATTTTTCATTTGGCCTATCTGTCAGTATTCCCTGAGGTCATCTGTGCAATCAGCTTCGTTACTCCTGCTCCCTCACTGGATTTCATAGAAACCATATGCTATGTATGAATCAGGGACACCAATCCCACAACATAGCATTCTTGGAATATCCAAAGTCCCACTTTTCACTTCGCCATGCCTGAGATCAGCAGTAATATTTATCAGCAAATGTGAGATTTTCAAAGATCCAATTCTATGTGCTCCTTTCTCATAGAGCCTTAGGCAGGGATATAGCATACATAAATATTAAGTAAAGTCCATAGTTTTTAAAATGTCATCCATTGAATAGTTGACACATGTCTGAGATACTTTTTATTTTGGAGGAGGTATTATTTAATAGGGAATTCCAACAGCTACCTAATAGTGAAATGAGAAGTCTTGCATCCATTTTATTTTGTTTCTGATGATTTTTATGAGTAAGGGTAAGATACTTCCTTGTTCTGATGCAGATGTTGCCCACTTTTGTGAATGGATGCGGGGTGTCACCTACTACTTGCATATCTGCATATTGGGCTTGACACTGCTATCGTACTTGGTAGTTGGCAAAAAGTCAATACTGAAGTTAAGCTCTTGTGTTCTAGCAGCAGAGCTGAAGATCCTTGATGTGCCACCTTCTGCAATCCATGCTGCTCTCTTCATGTTCCTTATTGACTTCCTGGTGATGAGCATCATGGTCTCCTGGTCTTGAGAATGGCCAAGCATTGCTCTGTGAATGTGGAAGATGGGCATGTGGAAGGCTCCAGGGAGGAGGGATCATTGAACATGTACTCGAATCCATGTGCCTGTTGAATGACCTGTTTTTTTATTTTTGGGTTTTAAGGGAGACACTGCCCTAAAACACTTCTGTGCAGCTGGGGATGCAGGCTTCTGCTTCACCTTGCAGGAAGCATTAACGAATCCTTTCCAGAAGACATGAGAAGAGAGAAGTGAGCCTCTGGTATCATGCAGGTTCCTTGCATTGCCCATGGGCTAGAAGAGAGAAGAGTTGCTTCATGAGATTTGATCCCCTTTTTCCTGAAAAGTTCCACACAGAGGTGAGTCCCCAGCATGTTTAGAAATCATTTCAGACACCTTTCTGGACGGAATTGAATCAGAGCCCCTGATGATGTGGAAGAGCTAAAGATGGGTTTGCTATGAATTTTCTATTTCATTCATCAGGGCCTGAGTCAAGTCAGTCATTGTGCTGTCAACACATGAGCTGCTGGTCAAATGTGAGGAAGTGGTCTTGCTTTATGAAAACACCACCCTGATTCAGTGAGCCAGAGGCAGCCTGCAGTCCCTGTTTTCCTGTAAAGGCAGATTGCTGTGGATGGCCTCTGGCCTCGTCATGCAGCCCTGCTCAGAGTAGGGGATTGAGGGACCAGGCAGATCCCTAGTTCCTTTTGACCTTTATTGCCATTGGGCCACCCCAGGGTCCTTGGACTCTACCTGGTCTTCTGGCCTGGGTCAGGGGATGTGAGGTTTGGAATCCCCCTCTGTGGCAGGATCCCAGCCCCCCAGCCACTTGAGGTCAGCACATCCTTCCCTAATTGTGTTAGAGTTGGAGACTTCTCCCACCCATCCTCATCCATGCTCATCCCACATTTTGTAGCTTGGCACCTGAGGACCTTTAGTCATTGACTTAGTTGTTAGTGATGATGGTTACTAAGACTAAGTGACTCTTTCAAGTCACATCACTTGCATGGTAGGGCTAGAGCATGGATCTTCCTAATTGATTTCATGGGACTCTCTCATGGAAACTGTGACTGCTTCCTAAACACACACTCTACATTTGGAGTGTCAAAATTCTTGCCACTGCCTCCTTGGCAAGTGTATCTTGTCTTCTACGTGGGAATTTCACAAATATTTTCCTTTGGTTTGTGGAGGTCATGCAGAAGGGATTTCATTTGAAATAGCCCAAACAAGAAATACCAGTTGTCTTTTTCGCACATGGATGTGTGTAGTGAACACCCCTTTCTGTGTGCTTGCATGAGTTACTCCTTTGAATTTGTTGAAGAATGGTTGGCTGGGGAGCAAGTTAATGAGAGATGGATATCAATGGTTGTCAAGTATTCTGACGTGAAGAATGTATTGAGGATGTGAAGGCTTTTCTAGCCAGTTCCTATGGCTCAGTCAGGGATCAGTCAGAGGATTCTGTCTGGTAGACTCTTTGGCACAGATGTCAAAGTGGCCTGGTCTTACCCTGTCCAGGACTGAATGCTGAGCTTGAGTGGGAGCTTCTTGTCATTTCAAGCATTTCCATGAGTCTGTCCTCTGTTCTCTTGTATCCAAGTGGTTTCTAATAGGAAAGCAGAACAAAAATTGAAAGTATGGTGATTGATTATTTTTACCAATGTTATTTCAATCCACTTTGTTTAATACGAAATTACCTTTATGCTAGTAAGATTTCATATGTGAGGAAATAATGAAAATATTGGGGTTAGGGGATGAGAATATGCAAATCAAACATTTTTGAGCACCAAGACCCGTTTTTTGTTTTTGTTTTTGTTTTTTTTTTAACTTAAATAATATTAAGTGCCAGAGGACCACCGCTGCCATTCAGCCTCAACAACCTCCAGGTCCAGCCTCCAGGTGGCCCATTTCACCAGGGTGTGTGGGACCACACTGTCCTGGGATGAGAGAACAGTACCCACGGATGTTGACATCTCACAGAGTAGATATTGCCAGTGACAGTAGGGAGCTATTGGCACATGAGGAAGGGAAGAGCTCTCAGGATGGGAAGAGGGGGCCGCTTCGAGACTCATTGGGTATGGCACGAGGCTGCTGGGTGTGGTGTTGGCCTGGGCCCACTGAGTGGGGCAGATCCGTGGTCTGTGTTTCTGTACCCTCCTCTGTAGCCTGTGTTGGCAGCAGATCAGGGAATTGCGATCAGAAGTGCTCCCAGTAACACAGGCACCAGCCCCCAGAGTGTGTGCCTATCCGTTTCCCCACCTGGCCTGACTTAGTGCCTGTCTTGCCTCAGGGCTGAGACCCTACAATCTCTGATGAGGGTGTCTGTGGTCCAGATCCAACCTGCATGGCCAACATGCTCAGACCTTCAGCTGGGTCCTAGGCTGCTGCAACCAAACTCTGTTAACTGGGTGGCCGACAACAGAGGAAGTGTCTTCCGTTGAGCTCCAGAGGCTCAACACAGTAGGTGTTGGGCTGTCCCAGTGCCATAACCCCTCCCAGGTTTCAAGGGGACTGTCTCCCCAACTCTCCCAGCCCTTGCCCACTCTCCTATTGCTGCCCACGATCTGTGGTTCCCATATGGGCATCCCGCCCTGGCTCCAACCTCACATATCCGGTATCCCCCAGTCTCCCTGGTATCTGGGTCCAGACTCTCCTCTTCCTACAAGAATATCAGATATTGGATTTGGTCCCAGTTGATGCTGTGTTCCATCATGTGAGCTCTTAGCTTCATCACTGTGCAAAGACTCTTTTCCCACACAAGTTCGCACGACTTTTGGCTGGCTAAGAATTTTCAGGCGACACTTTTCTAATGAGTACACTTTCCTTCCTTCCGATCTCCCACCAGTGAGCATTCCTCGCACCCTTGTCCTAGTTCCTTTATGGCAGTTTCCCTCCTTATGGCTGAGAGGACCTAGTGACCCCTGAATTCACACGTTCTCCTTAATCACCAACACACTGCAGAATTCTCCAGGGGGCCATATATGCTCCTGGAAGTTGGTGTTGGAAATAGTTCTCCATCCATTAATCACTCCCTCACTCACTAATGTCCTTGTGTCCTTGAGAAAGGCTCTCCCTTTCCTGGTTTTCCTGAATAGAAATCCTGTTGCCTCTTGGGTGAATAGGGTTATGGGTTGTGCAGAGGGTGTTGGTCCACTGAGCATCTTAGAGACTGTCCTTTATGGAGCCTAATGATCCTCACTGGGGAATGAGGCCAGGGTCCTAACTGTGGTTAGTTAGAGAGGGAAAGAAGGACAAGGGAAACTCAGATGTCCCTTCATGGCCCCTGGAGTTAGAGGACTTACCCCTTTGCACCTGGGATCAGGAGACCTCATTTCCTCGAGGACACGCACACTCAGACGTTAATCTTGAGTGTGGGTTCCTTTCTGGGGTCCAGGGCTGTTGTTAGCCACCAGGAATGACAGTGCTCTCCATGCTGAGTGGAGCCATTTTTGCCAGGAAAGAGAGCCCATGGTCACGCCTTGTGCAAAGCATCCCACGCCAGGGGCTCCCGTGCCTACATTCCTGTCCTGAAAGGAAGCCACTCAGAGGCAAGGTGGGTCCAACCACCTCCCATGTGTTCACTCATCACTGTGTTCCAGCAGTCACCCCAGTGAACAGTCCTGATGGGATTGGATGTGGCTCAGAATGTCACCCTCATGAGCTCTACCCTGCCACAGCTGCAGTTCTGCAGTGGGAGAAACTCAAAACCTCAAAACACATGCACATGAAAGAAAAGAGCAAGAGCCAGAGCCCAAACAGGCCAGGTGTGGCAAAGACAGCTGGAGTGCCTAGGTTGGGACTCAGAATTATGTCAGTGGGGTGGCATTGCTGCTGGCACCAGCATGATAACCGAGAGCCAGCCCTGCTCATTTTGGGGAGCAGTGTGTTGGGGAAGGCAGCAGAAATTGAGAGGCAGGATTGAGTTTGGCCCTAGGAGGAGGTTGGGTAAGAGGCCAGTGTGGGTTGGAGAGCCTGGGCAGATAGACAGAGGCCAGGGCACACCCCAAAGCCTGGAGACTGCACTTGATGTCCAGGGTTGTGAAACACCACTTCCCCTCTTACTCACAACTGAGAGCAAGGGGCATTGATGAGTTCAGTTTGTGTGCGGCTGCATCCAAGGTGGCTCGGCTAGGAACCTCTGTTTCCTTGACTCAGGAGGCTGGGAGTCCAGGCTCCACTGAGGCTCGGCTGGGAGGATCGGAGTCTGAGTTTATGCCTGTGTTCCCTGTAGGATCCATGTTGGCTGAGCCTCAGTGTTTTTGTAATGAGAGGATGGGTGACCGTCATGTCTTTATCACAGGACACACTTGCTAAATGGATTTGTTTGCTCTGAGGAGGAAAGAGAGAGGGGGGAGTGGTGCTGGAGACAGGGATGCAGACAGGGGTCATGGACTTGGCATAACTCAGTCTTGGAGGTGATATCCCATCACCTGTACCCACTTCAATTCCCATGAATCCAGAGGCTGAGCCCCCTTGAGGTGAGGGGTGAACCGGTTCTGGGCAGCAGGATGCTGTGGTACCTCGGAGTCTCTGTGAGACCCCAACACTAGACACACTTGGCCCTTTTGAAATCTTAGGAGAAGCCTTGGGAAGTTGTATGGCAGAGGGGAGCAGCCACTGCATCTCAGTCCCCTCCAACTTGCCATGGTGTAGAGAGGGAACTGCAGCCATGATGGGACGGACATTGGCCATGTCCCTGTGTGGGACACAGGCCTGATTGAGTTAGGGTGCATTCTTTGTCTCTCCCTTTCTTGTGATTATCCCATCTCTACATTTGTGCTTTAGCCACCTGTGAGTCCCATCTCTGGTTTCAGAGAGAACAGAGGGTGTTATGGGCCAATAGACACAATAAACCCTAGAGATTAGATGCTACCCTACTTTCCAGAAAAGACTGGGCACACCATGAGTTGCACAATGATGGGACCAGGGTCCAAAAGCTGCTGAGAGGGAAGGACTGGTTGTGAATGCATTTTTGAAGGCTCCAAGCTGGAACTCTAGTGGCACCAAGCAGGGCAGATGCTGGTGGGGATGTTTGGGTAGTTGTTGGTGAACACCTGCGCACCTGAGATGGGTAGGCATGGAGGAGAAATCGGCAGCCCATAGGGCTGTTGAAAGTGGTCTTATGTGAAAAGAGGCTCAGGTATGGGCACAGGAAATGACATCATTGCCTTGACAATGGATCAAACAGAACATGGAACCCTGGTATCCAGGCACCCACTTCACTGACCAAGCCATCCGAGCTCACTTGGTTGGAGCCACTGGAGGGAGAAGGATGTTCTCCTGTGGTTGCAGACAATGCCGAGCCTCAGGCTCCCAGGAATCTCAGGGGGGCCAACTAGCCCTTTTGTGGATACACTGGGTGAGGCTTCATCTTAGACGCCAGAGCCTCTGGCGATTGTCGCAGAGGAGCTCAAGAGTAACAGTGAGTAGAACAGGGCAGGTGAGCCCAGCAGGCCCTCTAGTCTGATCCAAGATGAATGGCCCAGGACTCCTATTCTGACTCTGTGTGTGTGTGTGTGTGTGTGTGTGTGTGTGTGTGTGTGTGTGTGTGTGTGTGTTTGTACTGATGGGAACTGTCCCATTGTGCTTTGACTCTAGTGTATTGGCACAAGTCATTTTTCTGTTTGTCACCAATTCCATTTTGAACCCACCATTCTTGGTCCCAACCCAGGGTGAAAATGATCAGAACACGGAGGAGCCCTTCAGGGTTCAGAGCCTTGAACCTTACAGGCAGGACCAGCTTAGGAATGAGCTCCTGCCTGTCATTTGTGGGAGGAACCTACATTTCAGCAGCAACATGGGGTTAATCTCCTGGGATTTCATCCCCACCCAGCAGGTGCTGGATCTCTTGTTCCCAAAACAGCCACCTTCTTCAGTCTTTACTCCTGGTGCCACTCCACATCCTCCAAGGGGACAAGAACCTCAGGTTCTGGATGGATGTTGTAGAATGCCCACAGAGCCAACTGCCAGGCTGGGTGGGGTGCAGTTGCTAGGCTTTGCTGATGTTGTCATCCCCCACAGTTCTTGGAACCTTCTGTGGCAGTGGCATCCAGGACCCCAGCAGCTGTGAGTAGCAGCTCCTCACTGCTTCACTCCAGCGAGCAGGTGGAAGACAGCCGCGTTGTTCACGTCCTCCTAGAGGGACAGAGCCTGAGGGAGACAAAGCGCATCCCGGTAAGCCCGACAGCAGGGCTGCCTCCTGGGTGTCCACACAGTGGAAGGCAGGAGACACAGCCAACCCCAGGGCTATGGTGGGAAATAAAGAAGAGAGAGGTCCGTCTTAAGGGCTTGACCTGAGGAGGGAGAGCATCAGCATGCCCAGCTTCAGTGGTGAGTGGGCCTGTGTATTGTGGGTTTTGCAGGCCAGAAGTGCAGATGGAAGTGCTGTGGACAGATGAAGGCAGAGATATGTCCAGGGTGCAGGCTGCAGTGCCTAGAACTTGGTATTCTCAATGAGTGAAGTTGGAGCAGAGGAGGTGGCAGTGACTTGTCACATGTGTAGGAGGGGATGTGTTCCTGGTGGCAGGGAAGAGAACCTCCTTAGCATGACTAGGTGTAGGAATTTGGGGTCGGGATCACCTGGGGGGTCATGCCAAAGCTTCGGAATGTTAGGCTTTGCATGTATGTAAATACGGAGCTAAAGGGGTTCTTGGCAGAATTTCTATGGATGTGCAGTAGACACGCTAATGCTGCAGGTGTCCAGCTGCAGAGGAGACATGTTCAGTGACTGCCAGTGCTGAGTCAAGTACATCATTACAACCAGACCCAAACCGAGCTTCCAGAGGCCAGGGCCTCTCAAAGCTATCATGAAGCACTCAAGTGCACACTCTTGTATCTGAGTCTGTTTTGTGTCGTGGCAGTCAGGACCCAAATTTTCAGTGCATCTGCCTCTTCCACCCACAAAGGCAGCCTGCATCCCAGATCACACTTGGTGCGCAGATCCCTGGCCCATTGCTCTCATCTCAGTGAGATGAGAGTGTGTCTGTGCATAGGCAGTTTGGTCCTTTGACATGAGTGGAATGTGGCTCCCCAGGGGGAGGGGAGATGGCAGGTACAGGCAGATATTTGTACCAGGATTGTTTTAGTAGCACATTGCAAGAACCCAGGTGGTATATGGAGGACACACTCAGGTAGCAGGATAACAAGATTGTGCCCTTGTATATGTAGCTGAGATTTCTCCTGAATGTTTGACCACAGTCTTCTGGGTTGCTCTTCTAAAAGCCATTCTCTGATGACATTTGTCCCACCCTGATCCAGGTGACCTTTCAGGAGACGGTGACAAGCCTCATCCGCAGGGCCTTGGACCAAAATTTGTTGCAGCATGAGGATGTGGACAACTTTGAGCTGCTGTATATGATGTCTGAGGATGAGAGTAAGTAGGACAATCAGACAGTGGGGAGACATGATCCACAGTGGGCTCAGGATAACTGACAGCCAAGAGAAAGTGGGCCTTGGCCCCAAAATACCAAAGTGTGATGGGCCTGGCGGAGACTCTCAGGAGTTGTGGGTGTTTTGTGGTATAATCCTTGAGTGCCACCTAACAATTCTCTCCACTTCGCTCTGCAGAAATCAAGGTCTCTGACCACTCACTCGTGTGTCTGTCCATGAATCTGGGAATACAATCTTTCATCGTGAGGAAACGCCCCCAGGTCAAGGGAAAGGAGGTAAACACCTACCTTATTCAAGCTCTGCATGTGCTGCCATTCCACTCCGACCTGAGGAAATAAGAAGCCTCAGCACCTGGACATATTTGCTGGAAGCCATAGAGCCAACTGACAGTCTGGGGTGGCTTTCTGTTTCTGGGTTTGCTGATGTTCCATCCCCCACAGTTCTCAGAATCAACCTGCAAGTCCTCCAGGCCGCTTTCCCACAAGCAGGTGGGAGACACCTGCTTAATTCGTGTCCACTTAGAAACACAAAGTCCAGAGATGGCCAAGAGTGTTCTGGTAAGCCTGGGAGCAGGGGTGTCCCGTGGTGCTTACACCTGGGTGGGGAGCAGACACTGGTCCAATACCATGGACTACTCATGCCCTCTTGAATTTGGAGCTTCTGGATGATCAGGAGGATAGATGGGAATCAAGAAGGGAGAGGTCAGTGTGAAGGGCTGGAGCTGAGATGAGCGAGTGCAGCAGCTTGTCCACTGCCATGTCTGAGGGAGTCTGTGTGTCAGGTGGCAGCATGCAGTCCAGAAGGGCAGGGACAGGTATGGGTGACAGATGAGAATAGGACAGGAACTAGGTTACAGGTTCCCTTGTATGGGATGCTGACGTCTATGGAGGAGGACAGCAGT
Source organism: Urocitellus parryii (assembly GCF_045843805.1). NCBI lineage: Eukaryota > Metazoa > Chordata > Mammalia > Rodentia > Sciuridae > Urocitellus > Urocitellus parryii. The sequence continues at coordinate 41,305,102 of NC_135548.1, forward strand.
GTGAGGTTCTCCATGTTCCTTGAACAAGGAGCTGAGAGAGTCTCTCTGCAGAGTCGATATGGATGTGGAGCAAGCACACTAAATGTCCAGGTAACCCAATGACCACCCTTGCCGGATGAGGTGGCCTCCTACATCCCAGCCAGCACTGAGCCTCTGGAGGCCAGGAGCTCTCGTGGCTATCTTTCAGCTCTCCTGTGTGTGGTCATGTTCCTGGGTCTGTTTTTGGCCCTGGCAATCCAGACCAAAGCCTCTAGGTTTTGTGCCTAGGCCATTCCCAATGCCGCCTGCATCCTCGGGCAGACCTGGGATCTTGGAGGCTATTGTCCCATTCCTCCCAACTTGTGGGATGAGATTGCATCTGTATGCAGGTAGTGGGGTCCTTTCACTCCGAGAGGAGTGCAGCTCCACAAAGAGCAATGGCAGGCCCAGGAAATCCTATGTACAAGGATTGGGCTAGTAGCCTGTGGGAAGAGCCCACACGATGAGCAGGAGGTCAGCCTCGGGTAGTAGGGTCATGGATGTTGCCCTTGTATTTAGAGTGGAGGTGCCTCCAGAATGCCCCTGCCCACTGTCCTTGAGTAGTCACTTCAAGGCCCATTTCCTGAAGGCCTGTCTCCCATGCTGCTCCAGGTGACCTGCCACGATAGGGCTCCTGTCGTCATCCGCAGCGCCCTCGACCTACACTTCCTTACTGAGGAGAATCCAGAGGATTATGAGCTGGGCCAAATCATCTCTCGCCGTCAGAGTAAGTGAGACAATCAGATAGCAGAGAGCAAGGGTCAGGATGTGGACTCAGGTCAACTCTTAGCAACAAAGAGTAGTCTCTGACCCCCAAGAACACTCCAACAGGTGTGTTGGGTTCGTGCACAAAGCCAACTGCACTTCTGCTGGTGGAAGGTCTTGAGGTCCAATGGTATACCCCGGTGGATATTGCGGCTCCCCACCAGGTGCCCTCCCCTGGACATGAACAGGCATCCAAAGCTGACATCTTTGAGGAGTGAGGAGGAAAGCCTCTCTCCAGGAGCAGTATGTTTTCATGGTCTGGGATAGGAGTGGTTTCAAAGGAACATGGGAATGCATGGGCTAAAGAGGGAACTGGCATTTTGTGGACTGAAGCAGTACTATTGAAAGCCTTCTGTGTGACCAAAAAACCACTGCCTGGCAGAGCATTGCCAGGATTCTAGCAAGCAGTAACAGGATGAAATTGGGAAGAAAACACAGCCTGGGAGACAGCCTGAATCATCTGTTTTTGCATAAATTCCATGGTCTTACGCACCTGAGTCCACTAGGCAAGGAGTGATCACAATAGCCAGGTTGTGATCCCTAACTAAAGTCAGATGAGGGCTTCCTGAGCACGTAGCCACAGAGCTCATCTGATAATAATGCCAGCGCTTTTTCGTTGGTTGGTTGGTTGGTTTTTGTGAGCCAAACACCACAGCAGCCATTATCCCAGCCTATGTACCCTGAAGACCACCATCCCTATGAGTTCTAGGATCACTTGTCTCCTATCTTAACCTACTGTTAGGTTAGTAGAGTCTATGGAAGAGGAAGTCTGTCTGGGGCCTTGGTAGCCTAAGAAATTCATTTCAGAGATCTCCACATCCAACCCAGAAGGGATGGAGAACAGGCTCTAGGTTAGAGGAGGGCGACAGGAAACACATGTTCAGAGGAAGGAGAAGCGGCTGTTGTATTCCCCCACTCGGGGTCATGGCACCACTGGGCCATACACCATGTTGGAGGGAAGCAGTCCCTTTGCTGGTCTTTGGAACCATTGTTCTCAGTAGGGCAGTATTTGGAATGTGGCCTCCATTCTCAGAAGCCTGGTTCACATGGAGGCGGGCTCCACCAACGCAGAAGCATGGCTCTAACGTGGTATCCGGGCTGGTCAGCCTGTCCTCACTGTGGCCATACTTGAGGAAAATAACTCAGAGGAGGAATCCTAGGCCTTTTTTCTCTGGGTTTCATAGCTTTCTCTTTGGTTGTGCACTGAGGCTGTCCATAAAGCTCTAGTGTGTGGCAGTGGAGAGCTCCTCAGCCCTTGCCACAAAGGCATAGACTGGGAGAGAGAGAACGAGGCTGGCAGAGAGGGAGAGAGAGAAAGATGGAGAGGGAGGACCTCTCCTTGGAGAATGAGGATTCAGTGGAGCCAACAGGAACAAGGTACTGTTGCCCAGGGCACAACCCTGTTTAGGTCTTACTCCAACCATGCTCAACCTTTCTTCCAGTCCCTCCCACCCCCCAGTAGTGTATTCATCTTGAATGAGAATTTCATGTTGACATCAGAGCACTCACCATCCAATGCTTCCCTCCAAACCCACCTATGAAGATGGCTCATGTGGGGACTGAATCTTCGGCACAGGAGCCTTTTGTGGGAGATTTCAGATGCAAACCCTAGTGGTGTGCTTTGGCAGATGCAAGAGGACCTGAGATATTCTGGAGTCCAAAGCCTTCGGTAGGAACAGACATTAGGTCTGTTGAAGTGCTCTGCCTAGTTCTTCCTCAGGGAGGACTGTGGAGGCTGTCTTTGTTGGTATTGGTGCTGAATTGGAGAGCTCTCAGGTGTGTGGCTCTGGCCTTTTCTGGCACAGGCTCTCAGATGTTGGCGTGTCCTAGGGAGCACCTCCTGAGTGCCACCTTCTTTTTGTACACCCCTCTCTCCCCAGAGCTGAGGATTCCAGCAGAGGCCAACGTATTTGATGCCAAGAATCCTCACAAAAAATCCAACTTTGTGCTGAGGAAAAGGAGCCTCTCCCAAAAGAATGATGGGTGGATCGAGCCTCAACCTCCCTCTCATCCTGCAAAGAAGGCTCCTGCCCTCCTGAGGATGCTTGCAAAACCATTCTGTTGCTGTGTGCCTGGGCGGGGCTGAGGCAGCCCAGGAATATTTACATTGATTACTATTTTCTTCAAAGTTTGAATCTATAGTTTGCCATTGTCCTTGACCTTGTTTAGTAACACAGTTGTTACTCTATCCTGTATTTGTTGTTTCCATTAATATATTATTATTATTTTAAAATATATATGTTTTTGTTACCTGATCTACTGTGATGATTTGAGTATACTAAATGTAGCAGTGATTCCTAAAGGACACATCCAAACCAACAGGAAGGAATGTTTCATTCTATCAGCAAGAACTTTGGTTTTTAGGAGTTTGGCAGATGGCATTATCTGAGTCAGTTTTCCAATGGGGGCAATGAAGTATCAGCTATGATGGTACAAACACAAACAAAGACACACAAACACACACAAGAGCACACACACTCACTGAGAGATAGATAGACAGATGGAGTTGGTCTCTGCTGAAATACTTTGGAGACATGGTTCTGATTTCTCCCCTTTTGGAGTATTTTCAATTGCACAAGGTGTCTTGCAAATGAACCCATGTCTGAGGAAGACATGCATGTGTACTTCACATGCCACTTTTCACATAGCAGGAAGGTCATGTAATATTTTTCATGCAGCTGTCTTTTGACTGTGAACCATCCCATGAGGTCAGCTGTGGAATTTTCAACTTGTAGCATCACAATGGGGATCCACTCTTTGGATTTGGGGATATTTCCGATTTTCTTGATTCAGATTGGAATGATATATATATTAGTTTTTGATGAAAATTCTGCATTTGATGGTAATGAATGTCGTGCATCTAGGAATCTGTAGAGTGCAGACAATGAATGGATGCCTACTGTTGTCTGGACTGGTCTGAAAAGTCCTGTAGCATCTGAGCATGTGTGAGGGCTGTACAGGTCTTGCCAAAAGTCCAGGTCAGATGATCCTGCACAAAGCTGAACTCCTAGTGGTCTCCACAACAGTGTAAGGGCCAAGGAGAAACTCACTTCCACACAGAAGTTGGGAAGCTACCTTATGAAGGTGATCATAGATACGGGATTATTAATATATCCAGGTTGGCATCTATTATTTTTTTAGCTTTTGACTTTCGCAGCTGTGGGCATCTTGACAACCATCAACTCCCTGTAAGCACAGACAACTCTATAAGAACCTGAGGATAAATTTCCCTGTGCATGTCCCCTTGTGAAACTGCTTAAGCACCGCCTGGTTTACACACAGGTGGAATTTCTAGGTCAAAGTGTGCATGTTTACTTCTTTGACTAAGCACTGCCAGGTGGCTCTTCTGCATAGCTCTACCTGTGGCCAGGATTGTATTATCTAGCTTTCTAACTTTTGCAGGTTGAGTAGATACATAGTGGGAGCACACTGTTTTTGTTGGTATTTTTCTTGGTATCTATTCTGATGCTTTTCACTGGGGGATTTTTTCCTGTGAAAATGGGCTTCCTCTACTTGACCTTATTTTCTTCTTTTTAAAATTTTTTCAATGTGACTTTTTAATTTTAGTTTTATTAAAGACATTGCCCCTTGCTTGCATAGTCTATATCTAAAGCACTAGTCCTTGCTCCAAGGCCCAGCTTGCTCTCAGCTGCCCCAGGAGGGGAACAGTCTTTGGCGGTAGACAAGAGACACCCCTGCAGGGGGCACAAGTGCTTTGGCCCTCTGGTGTCTTGCCAGCAGTGCTTCCCATGCTCACAGAGGGTTGCAGACACTGAGTCAATGGTCCAGGTGGTCTTTTGTTCAGTCTGATCTCAAATTGAGCTCCTCTGAGAGGTCATATTGAAGTCCTTGTGTGTACCTGATCCATCATTTTAAACAATATTCCAAGTTCACTTTTTGTGTGTACGTGGGTTCTGGGGATTGAACCCAGGGCCTTGAGCCTGTGAGGCAAGTGACCTACCTGAGCTACACCCTCAGAGACCCCTGTAAAAGTATTTCCCCTTTGCCTCGGGGTCTAAGTTGCCAAGGCTGACCTCAAACGTTCCTCTTGCCTCAGCCTCCCTGGTGGCTGGCATGACAGGCATGCACCTGGGACTGTCACACTCGAGCCTGTGATGGGAACTCATGTGCATCTGTCCAGGGCTGAGCATGGTTAGGCAGAGCTGTGCTCCAGGCTCCCTGCAGGGCTGTGGAGGCTTCTGCTGCCCAGCAGCCCTGGTGCCATGGCCAGGGCTCCTCCCAGCCGAGGGCAGGCAGCTGCCCATTGCTGTAGGCTGACCTTATTTTCTTCTTATGGCACTCGTCCGTTCTCTGGAGTATGTTGTATGGTTTGTCCATTAGGAGTCTAACAGGTCCTCTAGAACCTTCAAACAATTAGTAAAATTCCTGAACAGTAAGTGAGCGCGCTCAGAAATTGGGCTAATATTTTGGGAAGAACAATGTTGGATGATATATTCATGGCTTGAATATATCATCCAACATGAAGTTATTTTTTATTACTTACAAAATAATAAAATAATGAAGCAATACCATGGGCTGAGCTAAAATAGATCCTTAGGATCTTAGGCATTCTGTAATAAATCTGTGTCACTTGAAGTATAGAGTTGATCGACTCTGAGTAATGAAACAGAAGTAAAGGTATCAAAGCCAATGATCATCTGTTTCCAATTTTCTGTGATTTGGTTCAAGTGGTAAAGTGGTGATATTTATTAATAATGGATCGAATAGGTTCATAATTGTTTTAGAGTACAATTAGATGCCTTCAAACTTTAGGCTACATGGGCACATTTGAGAACGGTTCCAGCCATTCTCTCATCCTTTGGGTCATTCCCCTCCTATGTCCTGTGAGACATTTTCTATGTGAGGCTTTAAGAAGAAGAAGAGAATATTCTGTAAAGAAAACCTTGTGATCTGTGCAGTATGAAGTTGAATGGATTCATTCAGAAATCAGAAATTCTATTGAAAGATATTTATTGGCATGAGCCAAATAAAACCTATTTTTAGGCATCCTGGTGAAGACAAGGTTTTATCTTTATGTCTCATTTTCTATGTTTTGTTGTTGTTGTTGTTGTTAGAATGAAATTCATATGTTGCCAGACCATTCTATCAGATGTGTAACTAGATGCCATTTAAATTACCCACTTTTACATGGTAGACAGTTTTTAATGAACACTGCCTGTCTGCACCTTTTTTAAAAACAGGACTGGGATCAGAAGCCCAAATACCAATGGTTAGCTGGAGCATATTTTTCATTTGGCCTATCTGTCAGTATTCCCTGAGGTCATCTGTGCAATCAGCTTCGTTACTCCTGCTCCCTCACTGGATTTCATAGAAACCATATGCTATGTATGAATCAGGGACACCAATCCCACAACATAGCATTCTTGGAATATCCAAAGTCCCACTTTTCACTTCGCCATGCCTGAGATCAGCAGTAATATTTATCAGCAAATGTGAGATTTTCAAAGATCCAATTCTATGTGCTCCTTTCTCATAGAGCCTTAGGCAGGGATATAGCATACATAAATATTAAGTAACGTCCATAGTTTTTAAAATGTCATCCATTGAATAGTTGACACATGTCTGAGATACTTTTTATTTTGGAGGAGGTATTATTTAATAGGGAATTCCAACAGCTACCTAATAGTGAAATGAGAAGTCTTGCATCCATTTTATTTTGTTTCTGATGATTTTTATGAGTAAGGGTAAGATACTTCCTTGTTCTGATGCAGATGTTGCCCACTTTTGTGAATGGATGCGGGGTGTCACCTACTACTTGCATATCTGCATATTGGGCTTGACACTGCTATCGTACTTGGTAGTTGGCAAAAAGTCAATACTGAAGTTAAGCTCTTGTGTTCTAGCAGCAGAGCTGAAGATCCTTGATGTGCCACCTTCTGCAATCCATGCTGCTCTCTTCATGTTCCTTATTGACTTCCTGGTGATGAGCATCATGGTCTCCTGGTCTTGAGAATGGCCAAGCATTGCTCTGTGAATGTGGAAGATGGGCATGTGGAAGGCTCCAGGGAGGAGGGATCATTGAACATGTACTCGAATCCATGTGCCTGTTGAATGACCTGTTTTTTTATTTTTGGGTTTTAAGGGAGACACTGCCCTAAAACACTTCTGTGCAGCTGGGGATGCAGGCTTCTGCTTCACCTTGCAGGAAGCATTAACGAATCCTTTCCAGAAGACATGAGAAGAGAGAAGTGAGCCTCTGGTATCATGCAGGTTCCTTGCATTGCCCATGGGCTAGAAGAGAGAAGAGTTGCTTCATGAGATTTGATCCCCTTTTTCCTGAAAAGTTCCACACAGAGGTGAGTCCCCAGCATGTTTAGAAATCATTTCAGACACCTTTCTGGACGGAATTGAATCAGAGCCCCTGATGATGTGGAAGAGCTAAAGATGGGTTTGCTATGAATTTTCTATTTCATTCATCAGGGCCTGAGTCAAGTCAGTCATTGTGCTGTCAACACATGAGCTGCTGGTCAAATGTGAGGAAGTGGTCTTGCTTTATGAAAACACCACCCTGATTCAGTGAGCCAGAGGCAGCCTGCAGTCCCTGTTTTCCTGTAAAGGCAGATTGCTGTGGATGGCCTCTGGCCTCGTCATGCAGCCCTGCTCAGAGTAGGGGATTGAGGGACCAGGCAGATCCCTAGTTCCTTTTGACCTTTATTGCCATTGGGCCACCCCAGGGTCCTTGGACTCTACCTGGTCTTCTGGCCTGGGTCAGGGGATGTGAGGTTTGGAATCCCCCTCTGTGGCAGGATCCCAGCCCCCCAGCCACTTGAGGTCAGCACATCCTTCCCTAATTGTGTTAGAGTTGGAGACTTCTCCCACCCATCCTCATCCATGCTCATCCCACATTTTGTAGCTTGGCACCTGAGGACCTTTAGTCATTGACTTAGTTGTTAGTGATGATGGTTACTAAGACTAAGTGACTCTTTCAAGTCACATCACTTGCATGGTAGGGCTAGAGCATGGATCTTCCTAATTGATTTCATGGGACTCTCTCATGGAAACTGTGACTGCTTCCTAAACACACACTCTACATTTGGAGTGTCAAAATTCTTGCCACTGCCTCCTTGGCAAGTGTATCTTGTCTTCTACGTGGGAATTTCACAAATATTTTCCTTTGGTTTGTGGAGGTCATGCAGAAGGGATTTCATTTGAAATAGCCCAAACAAGAAATACCAGTTGTCTTTTTCGCACATGGATGTGTGTAGTGAACACCCCTTTCTGTGTGCTTGCATGAGTTACTCCTTTGAATTTGTTGAAGAATGGTTGGCTGGGGAGCAAGTTAACGAGAGATGGATATCAATGGTTGTCAAGTATTCTGACGTGAAGAATGTATTGAGGATGTGAAGGCTTTTCTAGCCAGTTCCTATGGCTCAGTCAGGGATCAGTCAGAGGATTCTGTCTGGTAGACTCTTTGGCACAGATATCAAAGTGGCCTGGTCTTACCCTGTCCAGGACTGAATGCTGAGCTTGAGTGGGAGCTTCTTGTCATTTCAAGCATTTCCATGAGTCTGTCCTCTGTTCTCTTGTATCCAAGTGGTTTCTAATAGGAAAGCAGAACAAAAATTGAAAGTATGGTGATTGATTATTTTTACCAATGTTATTTCAACCCACTTGGTTTAATACGAAATTACCTTTATGCTAGTAAGATTTCATATGTGAGGAAATAATGAAAATATTGGGGTTAGGGGATGAGAATATGCAAATCAAACATTTTTGAGCACCAAGACCCGTTTTTTGTTTTTTTTTTTTTGTTTTTTTTTTTTAACTTAAATAATATTAAGTGCCAGAGGACCACCGCTGCCATTCAGCCTCAACAACCTCCAGGTCCAGCCTCCAGGTGGCCCATTTCACCAGGGTGTGTGGGACCACACTGTCCTGGGATGAGAGAACAGTACCCACGGATGTTGACATCTCACAGAGTAGATATTGCCAGTGACAGTAGGGAGCTATTGGCACATGAGGAAGGGAAGAGCTCTCAGGATGGGAAGAGGGGGCCGCTTCGAGACTCATTGGGTATGGCACGAGGCTGCTGGGTGTGGTGTTGGCCTGGGCCCACTGAGTGGGGCAGATCCGTGGTCTGTGTTTCTGTACGCTCCTCTGTAGCCTGTGTTGGCAGCAGATCAGGGAATTGCGATCAGAAGTGCTCCCAGTAACACAGGCACCAGCCCCCAGAGTGTGTGCCTATCCGTTTCCCCACCTGGCCTGACTTAGTGCCTGTCTTGCCTCAGGGCTGAGACCCTACAATCTCTGATGAGGGTGTCTGTGGTCCAGATCCAACCTGCATGGCCAACATGCTCAGACCTTCAGCTGGGTCCTAGGCTGCTGCAACCAAACTCTGTTAACTGGGTGGCCGACAACAGAGGAAGTGTCTTCCGTTGAGCTCCAGAGGCTCAACACAGTAGGTGTTGGGCTGTCCCAGTGCCATAACCCCTCCCAGGTTTCAAGGGGACTGTCTCCCCAACTCTCCCAGCCCTTGCCCACTCTCCTATTGCTGCCCACGATCTGTGGTTCCCATATGGGCATCCCGCCCTGGCTCCAACCTCACATATCCGGTATCCCCCAGTCTCCCTGGTATCTGGGTCCAGACTCTCCTCTTCCTACAAGAATATCAGATATTGGATTTGGTCCCAGTTGATGCTGTGTTCCATCATGTGAGCTCTTAGCTTCATCACTGTGCAAAGACTCTTTTCCCACACAAGTTCGCACGACTTTTGGCTGGCTAAGAATTTTCAGGCGACACTTTTCTTTTTTTTTTTTTTTCCTTTTTTTTTTTTTATTGGTCGTTCATAACATTACATAGTTCTTGATACATCATATTACACGGTTGATTCACGTGGATTATGAACTCCCGCTTTTACCCCGTATACAAATTGCTGTATCACATCAGTTTCCCTTCCATTGATTGACATATTGCCTTTCTATTGTCTGATGTATTCTGCTGTCTGTCCTATTCTCTACTATCCCCCCTCCCCTCCCCTCCCCTCCCCTCCCCTTTTCTCTCTCTACCCCTTCTACTGTAAATCATTTCTTCCATTTGTATTATCTTGTCTTACCCCTCCTTTCCTCTTATATGACATTTTGTATAACCCTGAGGATCGCCTTCCATTTCCATGCACTTTCCCTTCTCACTCCCTTTCCCTCCCACCTCTCATCCCTGTTTAATGTAGATCTTCTTCTCAAGCTCTTCGTCCCTACCCTGTCCTTGTTTACTCCCCTTATATCAAAGGAGTCATTTGGTATTTGTTTTTTAAAGATTGACTAGCTTCACTTAGCATAATCTGCTCTAATGCCATCCATTTCCCTCCAAATTCTATGATTTTGTCATTTTTTAATGCAGAGTAATACTCCATAGTATATAAATGCCACATTTTTTTTATCCATTCATCTATTGAAGGGCATCTAGGCTGGTTCCACAGTCTTGCTATCGTGAATTGAGCTGCTATGAACATCGATGTAGCAGTGTCCCTGTAGCATGCTCTTGTTAGGGCTTTAGGGAATAGACCGAGAAGGGGAATAGCTGGATCGAATGGTGGTTCCATTCCCAGCTTTCCAAGAAATCTCCATACTGCTTTCCAAATTGGCTGCACCAATTTGCAGTCCCACCAGCAATGAACAAGAGTGCCCTTTTCCCCGCATCCTCTCCAGCACTTATTGTTGTTTGACTTCCTAATGGCTGCCAGTCTTACTGGAGTGAGATGGTATCTTAGGGTAGTTTTGATTTGCATTTCTCTGACTGCTAGCGATGGTGAGCATTTTTTCATGTACTTGTTGATTGATTGTATGTCCTCCTCTGAGAAGTGTCTGTTCAGGTCCTTGGCCCATTTATTGATTGGGTTATTTGTTATCTTATTGTCTAATTTTTTGAGTTCTTTGTATATTCTGGTTATTAGGGCTCTATCTGAAGTGTGTGGAGTAAAGATTTGTTCCCAAGAAGTAGGCTCCCTGTTTATCTCTCTTATTGTTTCTTTTGCTGAGAAAAAAACTTTTTAGTTTGAGTAAGTCCCATTTGTTGATTCTATTTGTTAACTCTAGCGCTATGGGTGTCCTATTGAGGAATTTGGAGCCCGATCCCACAGCGTGTAGATCATAACCAACTTTTTCTTCTATCAGATGCCATGTCTCTGATTTAATATCAAGCTCCTTGATCCATTTTGAGTTAACTTTTGTGCACGGCGAGAGATATGGATTCAGATTCATTTTGGTGCAAATGGATTTCCAGTTTTCCCAGCACCATTTGTTGAAGATGCTATCCTTCCTCCATTGCATGCTTTTAGCCCCTTTATCAAAAATAAGATAGTTGTAGTTTTGTGGATTGGTTACTGTGTCCTCTATTCTGTACCATTGGTCCACCCTCCTGTTTTGGTACCAGTACCATGCTGTTTTTGTTACTATTGCTCTGTAGTATAGTTTGAAGTCTGGTATCGCTATACCACCTGATTCACACTTCCTGCTTAGTATTGTTTTTGCTATTCTGGGTCTTTTATTATTCCATATGAATTTCATGATTCTTTTATCAATTTCTACAAGATATGCTGTTGGGATTTTGATTGGCATTGCATTGAACTTATATAGGACTTTTGGTAATATCGCCATTTTGATGATGTTAGTTCTGCCTATCCATGAGCAGGGTATATTTTTCCATCTTCTAAGGTCTTCTTCTATGTCTTTCTTTAGGGTTCTGTAATTTTCATTGTATAAGTCTTTCACCTCTTTTGTTAGGTTGATTCCCAAGTATTTTATTTTTTTGGGGGATATTGTGAATGGAGTAGTTGTCCTCATTTCCGTTTCAGAGGATTTGTCGCTGATATACAGGAATGCCTTAGATTTATGTGTGTTGATCTTATATCCTGCCACTTTGCTGAATTCATTTATTAGCTCTAATAGCTTCTTTGTAGACCCTTTTGGGTCTGCTAGGTATAGAATCATATCATCTGCAAATAGTGATAATTTAAGTTCTTCTTTTCCTATTTTTATGCCTTTAATTTCTTTTGACTGTCTAATTGCTCTGGCCAGTGTTTCGAGGACTATGTTGAACAGAAGTGGTGAGAGAGGGCATCCCTGTCTTGTACCAGATCTTAGGGGGAATGCCTTCAATTTTTCTCCATTCAGAATGATGCTGGCCTGTGGCTTATCATAGATTGCTTTTACAATGTTGAGGTATGATCCAGTTATCCCTAATTTTTCTAGAGTTTTGAACATAAAGGGATGCTGTACTTTGTCGAATGCTTTTTCTGCATCTATCGAGATGATCATATGGTTCTTATTTTTAAGTCTATTGATGTGGTGGATAACATTTATTGATTTCCGTATATTGAACCAACCTTGCATACCAGGGATGAATCCTACTTGATCATGGTGTATAATTTTTTTGATATGTATTTGAATCCGATTCGCCAGAATTTTATTGAGAATTTTTGCATCAAGGTTCATTAGAGATATTGGTCTGTAGTTTTCTTTCTTTGAGGTGTCTTTGTCTGGTTTCGGAATCAGGGTGATGTTAGCCTCGTAGAATGAATTTGGAAGTTCTCCCTCTTTTTCTATTTCCTGAAATAGCTTGAAAAGTATTGGTGTTAGTTCCTCTTTAAAGGTTTTGTAAAACTCTGCTGTATACCCGTCCGGTCCTGGGCTTTTCTTAGTTGGCAATCTTTTGATGGTTTCTTCTATTTCCTCTATTGTTATTGGTCTGTTTAGGTTGTCTATATCCTCCTGACTCAATCTGGGCAGATCATAAGACTTAAGGAATTTATCTATGCCTTCAGTATCTTCTATTTTATTGGAGTATAAGGATTCAAAATAATTTCTGATTATCTTCTGTATTTCTGAAGTGTCTGTTGTGATATTGCCTTTTTCATCCCGTATGCTAGTAATTTGGGTACTCTCTCTTCTTCTCTTTGTTAGCATGGCCAAGGGTCTGTCAATTTTATTTATTTTTTCAAAGAACCAACTTTTAGTTTTGTCGATTTTTTCAATTGTTTCTTTTGTTTCAATTTCATTAATTTCAGCTCTGATTTTAATAATTTCTTGCCTTCTACTTCTTTTGCTGTTGTTTTGCTCTTCTTTTTCTAGGATTTTGAGATGAAGTATGAGATCATTTATTTGTTGGTTTTTTCTTTTTTTGAGGAATGAACTCCAAGCAATGAATTTTCCTCTTAGAACTGCTTTCAATGTGTCCCATAGGTTCCGATATGTTGTGTCTGTGTTTTCATTTAACTCTAGGAAGTTTTTAATTTCCTCCTTGATGTCTTCTAAAACCCATTGATCATTCAGCAACCTATTGTTCATTCTCCAAGTGATGCTTGGTTTTTCCTTCCTACTTTTATCATTGAATTTCAGTTTCATTCCATTGTGATCAGATAAGATGCATGGTGATATCTCTACCCCTTTATATTGTCTAAGAGTTGCCCTGTGACATAATATATGGTCTATTTTTGAGAAGGTTCCATGTGCTGCTGAGAAAAAAGTGTAACTACTTGATGTTGGGTGGTATAGTCTATATATGTCAATTAAGTCTAGATTGTTAATTGTGTTATTGAGTTCTATAGTTTCCTTATTTAACTTTTGTTTGGAAGATCTGTCCAGTGGTGAGAGAGGTGTGTTGAAGTCTCCCATGATTATTGTATGGTGGTCTATTAGACTCTTAAACTTGAGAAGAGTTTGCTTGATGAACACAGCTGCGCCATTATTTGGGGCATATATATTTATGATTGTTATGTCTTGTTGGTGTATGGTTCCCTTGAGCAGTATGACGTGTCCTTCTTTATCCCTTTTGATTAACTTTGGTTTGAAATCTATTTTATTAGATATGAGTATGGCCACTCCTGCTTGTTTCCGCAGTCCATATGAGTGGTATGATTTTTCCCAACCTTTCACCTTCAGTCTATGAATATCTTTTCCTATCATATGCGTCTCCTGTAGGCAGCATATTGTTGGGTCTTGTTTTGTGATCCATTCTGCTAGCCTGTGTCTCTTGATTGGTGAGTTTAAGCCATTAACATTTAGGGTTATTATTGAGATATGGTTTGTTCTTCTAACCATATTTATTTATTGATGTTACTAAACCTGATTTGTTATCCTCTTTGACTACTTTCCCCCTTTACTGTCCTACCTCCCATTGTTGGTTTTCAATGTTGTTTTCCATTTCCTCTTCCTGTAATGTTTTGCCAAGGATTTTTTGAAGAGATGGTTTTCTAGCTGCGAATTCTTTTAATTTTTGTTTATCGTGGAAGGTTTTAATTTCATCTTCTATCCTGAAGCTTAATTTCGCTGGATACACGATTCTTGGTTGGAACCCATTTTCTTTCAGTGTTTGAAATATGTTATTCCAGGATCTTCTAGCTTTCAGAGTCTGTGTCGAGAGATCAGCTGTTATCCTGATTGGTTTACCCCTAAATGTAATCTGCTTTCTTTCTCTTGCAGCTTTTAAAATTCTCTCCTTATTCTGTATGTTGGACATCTTCATTATAATGTGTCTAGGTGTGGATCTCTTATGATTTTGCATATTCGGCGTCCTGTAGGCTTCTAGGATTTGGGATTCTGCCTCATTCTTCAGGTCTGGGAAGTTTTCTCGTATTATTTCACTGAATAAACTGTTTATTCCTTTGGTTTGGAGTTCTGTGCCTTCTTGTATCCCAATGACTCTTAAATTTGGTCTTTTGATATTGTCCCATATTTCTTGGATGTTCTGCTCATGGCTTCTTAGTAGACTTGCTGAGCTGTCTATGATCTTTTCCAGTTGAAATACTTTGTCTTCATTGTCTGATGTTCTCTCTTCTAAGTGATCTACTCTGCTGGTAGTATTCTCAATTGAGTTTTTAAGTTGGTTTATTGTTTCCTGCATTTCTAGGATTTCTATTTGTTTGTTTTTTATTACCTCTATCTCCCTGTGAAATTGATCTTTTACTTCCTGGATTTGTTTGTCAATGTGATCTTTCATTGTCTGATTTTGCTGTCTCATGTCTTCCTTGAGACTCCAGATAATCTGAAGCATGTATATCTTGAACTCTTTATCTGACATTCCATCAGTTGCAGCTATTACCTCTTCTAATGTTGAGTTGACCTGCATAGCTTGTAGTCCTTTCTTTCCTTGTCTTTTCATACTGCTCGAGTTTCTTTCTGCTTGGTGCAACTGTTGTGTTTTTGAAATTTACCCCTGGCCTTTCTTTCCAGTGGGCCGCAGGTATCTTTGCTCCCCCCGCTCCGGCACCTTGCTGCTTCCCAGTGCGCGCCACCGACTCCAGCCGCAGGGCGATTGCCTATCAGGCTATGCTCCCCTCCGTGCGGAGAAAAGGAGCTCCCGCAGTCAAACTTTGCACGATGGAAATCTGTCTGGAGCCCCTCGATTTCGCTGGAAATTGGCGGCGGCCGACTATGGGTTCTGGCGGGGCGGCCCAAGCCGCTCAGGGTGACCGCAGCTTGCAAAAGCGGTTGCTGGTGTCCGGGACCTGACCTCTGCACCCGCCGCGTTGCCACCTGTGGAGCCGGTTATCTGTGGCCGCGTGGTTAGGGACCCGGAGGGAGAAGCAGCTGCTCCCAGAGTGAGCGCTGTGCCTTCCGGGGGAGCCCGGATGGCGGAGGCCGACTGCGGGTTCAGGCGGGGCGGCCCAAGCTGCTCAGGGTAACCGCCGCTTGCAAAAGCGATTGGTGGCTCCGGGACTTGACTTCAGCACCCGCCGTGGTGCCACCTGAGGAGCCGGTTATCTGTGGCCGCGTGTTTAGGGACCCGGAGGGAGAAGTAGCTGCTCCCAGAGTGAGCGCTATGCCTTCCGAGGGAGCCCGGATGGCGGAGGCCATTTTTGCCAGGAAATAGAGCCCATGGTCACGCCTTGTGCAAAGCATCCCACGCCAGGGGCTCCCATGCCTACATTCCTGTCCTGAAAGGAAGCCACTCAGAGGCAAGGTGGGTCCAACCACCTCCCATGTGTTCACTCATCACTGTGTTCCAGCAGTCACCCCAGTGAACAGTCCTGATGGGATTGGATGTGGCTCAGAATGTCACCCTCATGAGCTCTACCCTGCCACAGCTGCAGTTCTGCAGTGGGAGAAACTCAAAACCTCAAAACACATGCACATGAAAGAAAAGAGCAAGAGCCAGAGCCCAAACAGGCCAGGTGTGGCAAAGACAGCTGGAGTGCCTAGGTTGGGACTCAGAATTATGTCAGTGGGGTGGCATTGCTGCTGGCACCAGCATGATAACCGAGAGCCAGCCCTGCTCATTTTGGGGAGCAGTGTGTTGGGGAAGGCAGCAGAAATTGAGAGGCAGGATTGAGTTTGGCCCTAGGAGGAGGTTGGGTAAGAGGCCAGTGTGGGTTGGAGAGCCTGGGCAGATAGACAGAGGCCAGGGCACACCCCAAAGCCTGGAGACTGCCCTTGATGTCCAGGGTTGTGAAACACCACTTCCCCTCTTACTCACAACTGAGAGCATTGATGAGTTCAGTTTGTGTGCGGCTGCATCCAAGGTGGCTCGGCTAGGAACCTCTGTTTCCTTGACTCAGGAGGCTGGGAGTCCAGGCTCCACTGAGGCTCGGCTGGGAGGATCGGAGTCTGAGTTTATGCCTGTGTTCCCTGTAGGATCCATGTTGGCTGAGCCTCAGTGTTTTTGTAATGAGAGGATGGGTGACCGTCATGTCTTTATCACAGGACACACTTGCTAAATGGATTTGTTTGCTCTGAGGAGGAAAGAGAGAGGGGGGAGTGGTGCTGGAGACAGGGATGCAGACAGGGGTCATGGACTTGGCATAACTCAGTCTTGGAGGTGATATCCCATCACCTGTACCCACTTCAATTCCCATGAATCCAGAGGCTGAGCCCCCTTGAGGTGAGGGGTGAACCGGTTCTGGGCAGCAGGATGCTGTGGTACCTCGGAGTCTCTGTGAGACCCCAACACTAGACACACTTGGCCCTTTTGAAATCTTAGGAGAAGCCTTGGGAAGTTGTATGGCAGAGGGGAGCAGCCTCTGCATCTCAGTCCCCTCCAACTTGCCATGGTGTAGAGAAGGAACTGCAGCCACGATGGGACGGACATTGGCCATGTCCCTGTGTGGGACACAGGCCTGATTGAGTTAGGGTGCATTCTTTGTCTCTCCCTTTCTTGTGATTATCCCATCTCTACATTTGTGCTTTAGCCACCTGTGAGTCCCATCTCTGGTTTCAGAGAGAACAGAGGGTGTTATGGGCCAATAGACACAATAAACCCTAGAGATTAGATGCTACCCTACTTTCCAGAAAAGACTGGGCACACCATGAGTTGCACAATGATGGGACCAGGGTCCAAAAGCTGCTGAGAGGGAAGGACTGGTTGTGAATGCATTTTTGAAGGCTCCAAGCTGGAACTCTAGTGGCACCAAGCAGGGCAGATGCTGGTGGGGATGTTTGGGTAGTTGTTGGTGAACACCTGCGCACCTGAGATGGGTAGGCATGGAGGAGAAATCGGCAGCCCATAGGGCTGTTGAAAGTGGTCTTATGTGAAAAGAGGCTCAGGTATGGGCACAGGAAATGACATCATTGCCTTGACAATGGATCAAACAGAACATGGAACCCTGGTATCCAGGCACCCACTTCACTGACCAAGCCATCCGAGCTCACTTGGTTGGAGCCACTGGAGGGAGAAGGATGTTCTCCTGTGGTTGCAGACAATGCCGAGCCTCAGGCTCCCAGGAATCTCAGGGGGGCCAACTAGCCCTTTTGTGGATACACTGGGTGAGGCTTCATCTTAGACGCCAGAGCCTCTGGCGATTGTCGCAGAGGAGCTCAAGAGTAACAGTGAGTAGCACAGGGCAGGTGAGCCCAGCAGGCCCTCTAGTCTGATCCCTGATGAATGGCCCAGGACTCCTATTCTGACTCTGTGTGTGTGTGTGTGTGTGTGTGTGTGTGTGTGTGTTTGTACTGATGGGAACTGTCCCATTGTGCTTTGACTCTAGTGTATTGGCACAAGTCATTTTTCTGTTTGTCACCATTTCCATTTTGAACCCACCATTCTTGGTCCCAACCCAGGGTGAAAATGATCAGAACACGGAGGAGCCCTTCAGGGTTCAGAGCCTTGAACCTTACAGGCAGGACCAGCTTAGGAATGAGCTCCTGCCTGTCATTTGTGGGAGGAACCTACATTTCAGCAGCAACATGGGGTTAATCTCCTGGGATTTCATCCCCACCCAGCAGGTGCTGGATCTCTTGTTCCCAAAACAGCCACCTTCTTCAGTCTTTACACCTGGTGCCACTCCACATCCTCCAAGGGGACAAGAACCTCAGGTTCTGGATGGATGTTGTAGAATGCCCACAGAGCCAACTGCCAGGCTGGGTGGGGTGCAGTTGCTGGGCTTTGCTGATGTTGTCATCCCCCACAGTTCTTGGAACCTTGTGTGGCAGTGGCATCCAGGACCCCAGCAGCTGTGAGTAGCAGCTCCTCACTGCTTCACTCCAGCGAGCAGGTGGAAGACAGCCGCGTTGTTCACGTCCTCCTAGAGGGACAGAGCCTGAGGGAGACAAAGCGCATCCCGGTAAGCCCGACAGCAGGGCTGCCTCCTGGGTGTCCACACAGTGGAAGGCAGGAGACACAGCCAACCCCAGGGCTATGGTAGGAAATAAAGAAGAGAGAGGTCCGTCTTAAGGGCTTGACCTGAGGAGGGAGAGCATCAGCATGCCCAGCTTCAGTGGTGAGTGGGCCTGTGTATTGTGGGTTTTGCAGGCCAGAAGTGCAGACGGAAGTGCTGTGGACAGATGAAGGCAGAGATATGTCCAGGGTGCAGGCTGCAGTGCCTAGAACTTGGTATTCTCAATGAGTGAAGTTGGAGCAGAGGAGGTGGCAGTGACTTGTCACATGTGTAGGAGGGGATGTGTTCCTGGTGGCAGGGAAGAGAACCTCCTTAGCATGACTAGGTGTAGGAATTTGGGGTCGGGATCACCTGGGGGGTCATGCCAAAGCTTCGGAATGTTAGGCTTTGCATGTATGTATATAAGGAGCTAAAGAGGTTCTTGGCAGAATTTCTATGGATGTGCAGTAGACACGCTAATGCTGCAGGTGTCCAGCTGCAGAGGAGACATGTTCAGTGACTGCCAGTGCTGAGTCAAGTACATCATTACAACCAGACCCGCACCGAGCTTCCAGAGGCCAGGGCCTCTCAAAGCTATCATGAAGCATTCAAGTGCACACTCTTGTATCTGAGTCTGTTTTGTGTCGTGGCAGTCATGACCCAAATTTTCAGTGCATCTGCCTCTTCCACCCACAAAGGCAGCCTGCATCCCAGATCACACTTGGTGCGCAGATCCCTGGCCCATTGCTCTCATCTCAGTGAGATGAGAGTGTGTCTGTGCATAGGCAGTTTGGTCCTTTGACATGAGTGGAATGTGGCTCCCCAGGGGGAGGGGAGATGGCAGGTACAGGCAGATATTTGTACCAGGATTGTTCTAGTAGCACATTGCAAGAACCCAGGTGGTATATGGAGGACACACTCAGGTAGCAGGATAACAAGATTGTGCCCTTGTATATGTAGCTGAGATTTCTCCTGAATGTTTGACCACAGTCTTCTGGGTAGCTCTTCTAAAAGCCATTCTCTGATGACATTTGTCCCACCCTGATCCAGGTGACCTTTCAGGAGACGGTGACAAGCCTCATCCGCAGGGCCTTGGACCAAAATTTGTTGCAGCATGAGGATGTGGACAACTTTGAGCTGCTGTATATGATGTCTGAGGATGAGAGTAAGTAGGACAATCAGACAGTGGGGAGACATGATCCACAGTGGGCTCAGGATAACTGACAGCCAAGAAAAAGTGGGCCTTGGCCCCAAAATACCAAAGTGTGATGGGCCTGGCGGAGACTCTCAGGGGTTGTGGGTGTTTTGTGGTATAATCCTTGAGTGCCACCTAACAATTCTCTCCACTTCGCTCTGCAGAAATCAAGGTCTCTGACCACTCACTCGTGTGTCTGTCCATGAATCTGGGAATACAATATTTCATGGTGAGGAAACGCCCCCAGGTCAAGGGAAATTAGGTAAACACCTACCTTATTCAAGCTGTGCATGTGCTGCCATTCCACTCCGACCTGAGGAAATAAGAAGCCTCAGCACCTGGACATATTTGCTGGAAGCCCATAGAGCCAACTGACAGTCTGGGGTGGCTTTCTGTTTCTGGGTTTGCTGATGTTCCATCCCCCACAGTTCTCAGAATCAACCTGCAAGTCCTCCAGGCCGCTTTCCCACAAGCAGGTGGGAGACACCTGCTTAATTCGTGTCCACTTAGAAACACAAAGTCCAGAGATGGCCAAGAGTGTTCTGGTAAGCCTGGGAGCAGGGGTGTCCCGTGGTGCTTACACCTGGGTGGGGAGCAGACACTGGTCCAATACCATGGACTACTCATGCCCTCTTGAATTTGGAGCTTCTGGATGATCAGGAGGATAGATGGGAATCAAGAAGGGAGAGGTGAGTGTGAAGGGCTGGAGCTGAGATGAGCGAGTGCAGCAGCTTGTCCACTGCCATGTCTGAGGGAGTCTGTGTGTCAGGTGGCAGCATGCAGTCCAGAAGGGCAGGGACAGGTATGGGTGACAGATGAGAATAGGACAGGAACTAGGTTGCAGGTTCCCTTGTATGGGATGCTGACGTCTATGGAGGAGGACAGCAGTGTGAGGTTCTCCATGTTCCTTGAACAAGGAGCTGAGAGAGTCTCTCTGCAGAGTCGATATGGATGTGGAGCAAGCACACTAAATGTCCAGGTAACCCAATGACCACCCTTGCCGGATGAGGTGCCCTCCTACATCCCAGCCAGCACTGAGCCTCTGGAGGCCAGGAGCTCTCGTGGCTATCTTTCAGCTCTCCTGTGTGTGGTCATGTTCCTGGGTCTGTTTTTGGCCCTGGCAATCCAGACCAAAGCCTCTAGGTTTTGTGCCTAGGCCATTCCCAATGCCGCCTGCATCCTCGGGCAGACCTGGGATCTTGGAGGCTATTGTCCCATTCCTCCCAACTTGTGGGATGAGATTGCATCTGTATGCAGGTAGTGGGGTCCTTTCACTCCGAGAGGAGTGCAGCTCCACAAAGAGCAATGGCAGGCCCAGGAAGTCCTATGTACAAGGATTGGGCTAGTAGCCTGTGGGAAGAGCCCACACGATGAGCAGGAGGTCAGCCTCGGGTAGTAGGGTCATGGATGTTGCCCTTGTATTTAGAGTGGAGGTGCCTCCAGAATGCCCCTGCCCACTGTCCTTGAGTAGTCACTTCAAGGCCCATTTCCTGAAGGCCTGTCTCCCATGCTGCTCCAGGTGACCTGCCACGATAGGGCTCCTGTCGTCATCCGCAGCGCCCTCGACCTACACTTCCTTACTGAGGAGAATCCAGAGGATTATGAGCTGGGCCAAATCATCTCTCGCCATCAGAGTAAGTGAGACAATCAGATAGCAGAGAGCAAGGGTCAGGATGTGGACTCAGGTCAACTCTTAGCAACAAAGACTAGTCTCTGACCCCCAAGAACACTCCAACAGGTGTGTTGGGTTCGTGCACAAAGCCAACTGCACTTCTGCTGGTGGAAGGTCTTGAGGTCCAATGGTATACCCCGGTGGATATTGCGGCTCCCCACCAGGTGCCCTCCCCTGGACATGAACAGGCATCCAAAGCTGACATCTTTGAGGAGTGAGGAGGAAAGCCTCTCTCCAGGAGCAGTATGTTTTCATGGTCTGGGATAGGAGTGGTTTCAAAGGAACATGGGAATGCATGGGCTAAAGAGGGAACTGGCATTTTGTGGACTGAAGCAGTACTATTGAAAGCCTTCTGTGTGACCAAAAAACCACTGCCTGGGCAGAGCATTGCCAGGATTCTAGCAAGCAGTAACAGGATGAAATTGGGAAGAAAACACAGCCTGGGAGACAGCCTGAATCATCTGTTTTTGCATAAATTCCATGGTCTTACGCACCTGAGTCCACTAGGCAAGGAGTGATCACAATAGCCAGGTTGTGATCCCTAACTAAAGTCAGATGAGGGCTTCCTGAGCACGTAGCCACAGAGCTCATCTGATAATAATGCCAGCGCTTTTTCGTTGGTTGGTTGGTTGGTTTTTGTGAGCCAAACACCACAGCAGCCATTATCCCAGCCTATGTACCCTGAAGACCACCATCCCTATGAGTTCTAGGATCACTTGTCTCCTATCTTAACCTACTGTTAGGTTAGTAGAGTCTATGGAAGAGGAAGTCTGTCTGGGGCCTTGGTAGCCTAAGAAATTCATAGCAGAGATCTCCACATCCAACCCAGAAGGGATGGAGAACAGGCTCTAGGTTAGAGGAGGGCGACAGGATACACATGTTCAGAGGAAGGAGAAGCGGCTGTTGTATTCCCCCACTCGGGGTCATGGCACCACTGGGCCATACACCATGTTGGAGGGAAGCAGTCCCTTTGCTGGTCTTTGGAACCATTGTTCTCAGTAGGGCAGTATTTGGAATGTGGCCTCCATTCTCAGAAGCCTGGTTCACATGGAGGCGGGCTCCACCAACGCAGAAGCATGGCTCTAACGTGGTATCCGTGCTGGTCAGCCTGTCCTCACTGTGGCCATACTTGAGGAAAATAACTCAGAGGAGGAATCCTAGGCCTTTTTTCTCTGGGTTTCATAGCTTTCTCTTTGGTTGTGCACTGAGGCTGTCCATAAAGCTCTAGTGTGTGGCAGTGGAGAGCTCCTCAGCCCTTGCCACAAAGGCATAGACTGGGAGAGAGAGAACGAGGCTGGCAGAGAGGGAGAGAGAGAAAGATGGAGAGGGAGGACCTCTCCTTGGAGAATGAGGATTCAGTGGAGCCAACAGGAACAAGGTACTGTTGCCCAGGGCACAACCCTGTTTAGGTCTTACTCCAACCATGCTCAACCTTTCTTCCAGTCCCTCCCACCCCCCAGTAGTGTATTCATCTTGAATGAGAATTTCATGTTGACATCAGAGCACTCACCATCCAGTGCTTCCCTCCAAACCCACCTATGAAGATGGCTCATGTGGGGACTGAATCTTCGGCACAGGAGCCTTTTGTGGGAGATTTCAGATGCAAACCCTAGTGGTGTGCTTTGGCAGATGCAAGAGGACCTGAGATATTCTGGAGTCCAAAGCCTTCGGTAGGAACAGACATTAGGTCTGTTGAAGTGCTCTGCCTAGTTCTTCCTCAGGGAGGACTGTGGAGGCTGTCTTTGTTGGTATTGGTGCTGAATTGGAGAGCTCTCAGGTGTGTGGCTCTGGCCTTTTCTGGCACAGGCTCTCAGATGTTGGCGTGTCCTAGGGAGCACCTCCTGAGTGCCACCTTCTTTTTGTACACCCCTCTCTCCCCAGAGCTGAGGATTCCAGCAGAGGCCAACGTATTTTATGCCAAGAATCCTCACAAAAAATCCAACTTTGTGCTGAGGAAAAGGAGCCTCTCCCAAAAGAATGATGGGTGGATCCAGCCTCAACCTTCCTCTCGTCCTGGAAAGAAGGCTCCAGCCCTCCTGAGGATGCTTGCAAAACCATTATGGGCTGTGTGCCTGGGCGGGGCTGAGGCAGACCAGGAATATTTACATTGATTACTATTTTCTTCAAAGTTTGAATCTATAGTTTGCCATTGTCCTTGACCTTGTTTAGTAACACAGTTGTTACTCTATCCTGTATTTGTTGTTTCCATTAATATATTATTATTTTAAAATATATATGTTTTTGTTACCTGATCTACTGTGATGATTTGAGTATACTAAATGTAGCAGTGATTCCTAAAGGACACATCCAAACCAACAGGAAGGAATGTTTCATTCTATCAGCAAGAACTTTGGTTTTTAGGAGTTTGGCAGATGGCATTATCTGAGTCAGTTTTCCAATGGGGGCAATGAAGTATCAGCTATGATGGTACAAACACAAACAAAGACACACAAACACACACAAGAGCACACACACTCACTGAGAGATAGATAGACAGATGGAGTTGGTCTCTGCTGAAATACTTTGGAGACATGGTTCTGATTTCTCCCCTTTTGGAGTATTTTCAATTGCACAAGGTGTCTTGCAAATGAACCCATGTCTGAGGAAGACATGCATGTGTACTTCACATGCCACTTTTCACATAGCAGGAAGGTCATGTAATATTTTTCATGCAGCTGTCTTTTGACTGTGAACCATCCCATGAGGTCAGCTGTGGAATTTTCAACTTGTAGCATCACAATGGGGATCCACTCTTTGGATTTGGGGATATTTCCGATTTTCTTGATTCAGATTGGAATGATATATATATTAGTTTTTGATGAAAATTCTGCATTTGATGGTAATGAATGTCGTGCATCTAGGAATCTGTAGAGTGCAGACAATGAATGGATGCCTACTGTTGTCTGGACTGGTCTGAAAAGTCCTGTAGCATCTGAGCATGTGTGAGGGCTGTACAGGTCTTGCCAAAAGTCCAGGTCAGATGATCCTGCACAAAGCTGAACTCCTAGTGGTCTCCACAACAGTGTAAGGGCCAAGGAGAAACACACTTCCACACAGAAGTTGGGAAGCTACCTTATGAAGGTCATCATAGATACGGGATTATTAATATATCCAGGTTGGCATCTATTATTTTTTTAGCTTTTGACTTTCGCAGCTGTGGGCATCTTGACAACCATCAACTCCCTGTAAGCACAGACAACTCTATAAGAACCTGAGGATAAATTTCCCTGTGCATGTCCCCTTGTGAAACTGCTTAAGCACCACCTGGTTTACACACAGGTGGAATTTCTAGGTCAAAGTGTGCATGTTGACTTCTTTGACTAAGCACTGCCAGGTGGCTCTTCTGCATAGCTCTACCTGTGGCCAGGATTGTATTATCTAGCTTTCTAACTTTTGCATGTTGAGTAGATACATAGTGGGAGCACACTGTTTTTGTTGGTATTTTTCTTGGTATCTATTCTGATGCTTTTCACTGGGGGATTTTTTCCTGTGAAAATGGGCTTCCTCTACTTGACCTTATTTTCTTCTTTTTAAAATTTTTTCAATGTGACTTTTTAATTTTAGTTTTATTAAAGACATTGCCCCTTGCTTGCATAGTCTATATCTAAAGCACTAGTCCTTGCTCCAAGGCCCAGCTTGCTCTCAGCTGCCCCAGGAGGGGAACAGTCTTTGGCGGTAGACAAGAGACGCCCCTGCAGGGGGCACAAGTGCTTTGGCCCTCTGGTGTCTTGCCAGCAGTGCTTCCCATGCTCACAGAGGGTTTCAGACACTGAGTCAATGGTCCAGGTGGTCTTTTGTTCAGTCTGATCTCAAATTGAGCTCCTCTGAGAGGTCATATTGAAGTCCTTGTGTGTTCCTGACCCATCATTTTAAACAATATTCCAAGTTCACTTTTTGTGTGTACGTGGGTTCTGGGGATTGAACCCAGGGCCTTGAGCCTGTGAGGCAAGTGACCTACCTGAGCTAAACCCTCAGAGACCCCTGTAAAAGTATTTCCCCTTTGCCTCGGGGTCTAAGTTGCCAAGGCTGACCTCAAACGTTCCTCTTGCCTCAGCCTCCCTGGTGGCTGGCATGACAGGCATGCACCTGGGACTGTCACACTCGAGCCTGTGATGGGAACTCATGTGCATCTGTCCAGGGCTGAGCATGGTTAGGCAGAGCTGTGCTCCAGGCTCCCTGCAGGGCTGTGGAGGCTTCTGCTGCCCAGCAGCCCTGGTGCCATGGCCAGGGCTCCTCCCAGCCGAGGGCAGGCAGCTGCCCATTGCTGTAGGCTGACCTTATTTTCTTCTTATGGCACTCGTCCGTTCTCTGGAGTATGTTGTATGGTTTGTCCATTAGGAGTCTAACAGGTCCTCTAGAACCTTCAAACAATTAGTAAAATTCCTGAACAGTAAGTGAGCGCGCACAGAAATTGGGCTAATATTTTGGGAAGAACAATGTTGGATGATATATTCATGGCTTGAATATATCATCCAACATGAAGTTATATTTTGTTACTTACAAAATAATAAAATAATGAAGCAATACCATGGGCTGAGCTAAAATAGATCCTTAGGATCTTAGGCATTCTGTAATAAATCTGTGTCACTTGAAGTATAGAGTTGATCGACTCTGAGTAATGAAACAGAAGTAAAGGTATCAAAGCCAATGATCATCTGTTTCCAATTTTCTGTGATTTGGTTCAAGTGGTAAAGTGGTGATATTTATTAATAATGGATCGAATAGGTTCATAATTGTTTTAGAGTACAATTAGATGCCTTCAAACTTTAGGCTACATGGGCACATTTGAGAACGGTTCCAGCTATTCTCTCATCCTTTGGGTCATTCCCCTCCTATGTCCTGTGAGACATTTTCTATGTGAGGCTTTAAGAAGAAGAAGAGAATATTCTGTAAAGAAAACCTTGTGATCTGTGCAGTATGAAGTTGAATGGATTCATTCAGAAATCAGAAATTCTATTGAAAGATATTTATTTGCATGAGCCAAATGAAACCTATTTTTAGGCATCCTGGTGAAGACAAGGTTTTATCTTTATGTCTCATTTTCTATGTTTTGTTGTTGTTGTTGTTGTTAGAATGAAATTCATATGTTGCCAGACCATTCTATCAGATGTGTAACTAGATGCCATTTAAATTACCCACTTTTACATGGTAGACAGTTTTTAATGAACACTGCCTGTCTGCACCTTTTTTAAAACAGGTCTGGGATCAGAAGCCCAAATACCAATGGTTAGCTGGAGCATATTTTTCATTTGGCCTATCTGTCAGTATTCCCTGAGGTCATCTGTGCAATCAGCTTCGTTACTCCTGCTCCCTCACTGGATTTCATGGAAACCATATGCTATGTATGAATCAGGGACACCAATCCCACAACATAGCATTCTTGGAATATCCAAAGTCCCACTTTTCACTTCGCCATGCCTGAGATCAGCAGTAATATTTATCAGCAAATGTGAGATTTTCAAAGATCCAATTGTATGTGCTCCTTTCTCATAGAGCCTTAGGCAGGGATATAGCATACATAAATATTAAGTAAAGTCCATAGTTTTTAAAATGTCATCCATTGAATAGTTGACACATGTCTGAGATACTTTTTATTTTGGAGGAGGTATTATTTAATAGGGAATTCCAACAGCTACCTAATAGTGAAATGAGAAGTCTTGCATCCATTTTATTTTGTTTCTGATGATTTTTATGAGTAAGGGTAAGATACTTCCTTGTTCTGATGCAGATGTTGCCCACTTTTGTGAATGGATGCGGGGTGTCACCTACTACTTGCATATCTGCATATTGGGCTTGACACTGCTATCGTACTTGGTAGTTGGCAAAAAGTCAATACTGAAGTTAAGCTCTTGTGTTCTAGCAGCAGAGCTGAAGATCCTTGATGTGCCACCTTCTGCAATCCATGCTGCTCTCTTCATGTTCCTTATTGACTTCCTGGTGATGAGCATCATGGTCTCCTGGTCTTGAGAATGGCCAAGCATTGCTCTGTGAATGTGGAAGATGGGCATGTGGAAGGCTCCAGGGAGGAGGGATCATTGAACATGTACTCGAATCCATGTGCCTGTTGAATGACCTGTTTTTTTTTATTTTTGGGTTTTAAGGGAGACACTGCCCTAAAACACTTCTGTGCAGCTGGGGATGCAGGCTTCTGCTTCACCTTGCAGGAAGCATTAACGAATCCTTTCCAGAAGACACGAGAAGAGAGAAGTGAGCCTCTGGTATCATGCAGGTTCCTTGCATTGCCCATGGGCTAGAAGAGAGAAGAGTTGCTTCATGAGATTTGATCCCCTTTTTCCTGAAAAGTTCCACACAGAGGTGAGTCCCCAGCATGTTTAGAAATCATTTCAGACACCTTTCTGGACGGAATTGAATCAGAGCCCCTGATGATGTGGAAGAGCTAAAGATGGGTTTGCTATGAATTTTCTATTTCATTCATCAGGGCCTGAGTCAAGTCAGTCATTGTGCTGTCAACACATGAGCTGCTGGTCAAATGTGAGGAAGTGGTCTTGCTTTATGAAAACACCACCCTGATTCAGTGAGCCAGAGGCAGCCTGCATTCCCTGTTTTCCTGTAAAGGCAGATTGCTGTGGATGGCCTCTGGCCTCGTCATGCAGCCCTGCTCAGAGTAGGGGATTGAGGGACCAGGCAGATCCCTAGTTCCTTTTGACCTTTATTGCCATTGGGCCACCCCAGGGTCCTTGGACTCTACCTGGTCTTCTGGCCTGGGTCAGGGGATGTGAGGTTTGGAATCCCCCTCTGTGGCAGGATCCCAGCCCCCCCAGCCACTTGAGGTCAGCACATCCTTCCCTAATTGTGTTAGAGTTGGAGACTTCTCCCACCCATCCTCATCCATGCTCATCCCACATTTTGTAGCTTGGCACCTGAGGACCTTTATTCATTGACTTAGTTGTTAGTGATGATGGTTACTAAGACTAAGTGACTCTTTCAAGTCACATCACTTGCATGCTAGGGCTAGAGCATGGATCTTCCTAATTGATTTCATGGGACTCTCTCATGGAAACTGTGACTGCTTCCTAAACACACACTCTACATTTGGAGTGTCAAAATTCTTGCCACTGCCTCCTTGGCAAGTGTATCTTGTCTTCTACGTGGGAATTTCACAAATATTTTCCTTTGGTTTGTGGAGGTCATGCAGAAGGGATTTCATTTGAAATAGCCCAAACAAGAAATACCAGTTGTCTTTTTCGCACATGGATGTGTGTAGTGAACACCCCTTTCTGTGTGCTTGCATGAGTTACTCCTTTGAATTTGTTGAAGAATGGTTGGCTGGGGAGCAAGTTAACGAGAGATGGATATCAATGGTTGTCAAGTATTCTGACGTGAAGAATGTATTGAGGATGTGAAGGCTTTTCTAGCCAGTTCCTATGGCTCAGTCAGGGATCAGTCAGAGGATTCTGTCTGGTAGACTCTTTGGCACAGATGTCAAAGTGGCCTGGTCTTACCCTGTCCAGGACTGAATGCTGAGCTTGAGTGGGGGCTTCTTGTCATTTCAAGCATTTCCATGAGTCTGTCCTCTGTTCTCTTGTATCCAAGTGGTTTCTAATAGGAAAGCAGAACAAAAATTGAAAGTATGGTGATTGATTATTTTTACCTATGTTATTTCAATCCACTTTGTTTAATACGAAATTACCTTTATGCTAGTAAGATTTCATATGTGAGGAAATAATGAAAATATTGGGGTTAGGGGATGAGAATATGCAAATCAAACATTTTTGAGCACCAAGACCCGTTTTTTGTTTTTGTTTTTGTTTTTTTTTTTTTAACTTAAATAATATTAAGTGCCAGAGGACCACCGCTGCCATTCAGCCTCAACAACCTCCAGGTCCAGCCTCCAGGTGGCCCATTTCACCAGGGTGTGTGGGACCACACTGTCCTGGGATGAGAGAACAGTACCCACGGATGTTGACATCTCACAGAGTAGATATTGCCAGTGACAGTAGGGAGCTATTGGCACATGAGGAAGGGAAGAGCTCTCAGGATGGGAAGAGGGGGCCGCTTCGAGACTCATTGGGTATGGCACGAGGCTGCTGGGTGTGGTGTTGGCCTGGGCCCACTGAGTGGGGCAGATCCGTGGTCTGTGTTTCTGTACGCTCCTCTGTAGCCTGTGTTGGCAGCAGATCAGGGAATTGCGATCAGAAGTGCTCCCAGTAACACAGGCACCAGCCCCCAGAGTGTGTGCCTATCCGTTTCCCCACCTGGCCTGACTTAGTGCCTGTCTTGCCTCAGGGCTGAGACCCTACAATCTCTGATGAGGGTGTCTGTGGTCCAGATCCAACCTGCATGGCCAACATGCTCAGACCTTCAGCTGGGTCCTAGGCTGCTGCAACCAAACTCTGTTAACTGGGTGGCCGACAACAGAGGAAGTGTCTTCCGTTGAGCTCCAGAGGCTCAACACAGTAGGTGTTGGGCTGTCCCAGTGCCATAACCCCTCCCAGGTTTCAAGGGGACTGTCTCCCCAACTCTCCCAGCCCTTGCCCACTCTCCTATTGCTGCCCACGATCTGTGGTTCCCATATGGGCATCCCGCCCTGGCTCCAACCTCACATATCCGGTATCCCCCAGTCTCCCTGGTATCTGGGTCCAGACTCTCCTCTTCCTACAAGAATATCAGATATTGGATTTGGTCCCAGTTGATGCTGTGTTCCATCATGTGAGCTCTTAGCTTCATCACTGTGCAAAGACTCTTTTCCCACACAAGTTCGCACGACTTTTGGCTGGCTAAGAATTTTCAGGCGACACTTTTCTAATGAGTACACTTTCCTTCCTTCCGATCTCCCACCAGTGAGCATTCCTCGCACCCTTGTCCTAGTTCCTTTATGGCAGTTTCCCTCCTTATGGCTGAGAGGAACTAGTAACCCCTGAATTCACACGTTCTCCTTAATCACCAACACACTGCAGAATTCTCCAGGGGGCCATATATGCTCCTGGAAGTTGGTGTTGGAAATAGTTCTCCATCCATTAATCACTCCCTCACTCACTAATGTCCTTGTGTCCTTGAGAAAGGCTCTCCCTTTCCTGGTTTTCCTGAATAGAAATCCTCTTGCCTCTTGGGTGAATAGGGTTATGGGTTGTGCAGAGGGTGTTGGTCCACTGAGCATCTTAGAGACTGTCCTTTATGGAGCCTAATGATCCTCACTGGGGAATGAGGCCAGGGTCCTAACTGTGGTTAGTTAGAGAGGCAAAGAAGGACAAGGGAAACTCAGATGTCCCTTCATGGCCCCTGGAGTTAGAGGACTTACCCCTTTGCACCTGGGATCAGGAGACCTCATTTCCTCGAGGACACGCACACTCAGACGTTAATCTTGAGTGTGGGTTCCTTTCTGGGGTCCAGGGCTGTTGTTAGCCACCAGGAATGACAGTGCTCTCCATGCTGAGTGGAGCCATTTTTGCCAGGAAAGAGAGCCCATGGTCACGCCTTGTGCAAAGCATCCCACGCCAGGGGCTCCCATGCCTACATTCCTGTCCTGAAAGGAAGCCACCCAGAGGCAAGGTGGGTCCAACCACCTCCCATGTGTTCACTCATCACTGTGTTCCAGCAGTCACCCCAGTGAACAGTCCTGATGGGATTGGATGTGGCTCAGAATGTCACCCTCATGAGCTCTACCCTGCCACAGCTGCAGTTCTGCAGTGGGAGAAACTCAAAACCTCAAAACACATGCACATGAAAGAAAAGAGCAAGAGCCAGAGCCCAAACAGGCCAGGTGTGGCAAAGACAGCTGGAGTGCCTAGGTTGGGACTCAGAATTATGTCAGTGGGGTGGCATTGCTGCTGGCACCAGCATGATAACCGAGAGCCAGCCCTGCTCATTTTGGGGAGCAGTGTGTTGGGGAAGGCAGCAGAAATTGAGAGGCAGGATTGAGATTGGCCCTAGGAGGAGGTTGGGTAAGAGGCCAGTGTGGGTTGGAGAGCCTGGGCAGATAGACAGAGGCCAGGGCACACCCCAAAGCCTGGAGACTGCACTTGATGTCCAGGGTTGTGAAACACCACTTCCCCTCTTACTCACAACTGAGAGCATTGATGAGTTCAGTTTGTGTGCGGCTGCATCCAAGGTGGCTCGGCTAGGAACCTCTGTTTCCTTGACTCAGGAGGCTGGGAGTCCAGGCTCCACTGAGGCTCGGCTGGGAGGATCGGAGTCTGAGTTTATGCCTGTGTTCCCTGTAGGATCCATGTTGGCTGAGCCTCAGTGTTTTTGTAATGAGAGGATGGGTGACCGTCATGTCTTTATCACAGGACACACTTGCTAAATGGATTTGTTTGCTCTGAGGAGGAAAGAGAGAGGGGGGAGTGGTGCTGGAGACAGGGATGCAGACAGGGGTCATGGACTTGGCATAACTCAGTCTTGGAGGTGATATCCCATCACCTGTACCCACTTCAATTCCCATGAATCCAGAGGCTGAGCCCCCTTGAGGTGAGGGGTGAACCGGTTCTGGGCAGCAGGATGCTGTGGTACCTCGGAGTCTCTGTGAGACCCCAACACTAGACACACTTGGCCCTTTTGAAATCTTAGGAGAAGCCTTGGGAAGTTGTATGGCAGAGGGGAGCAGCCTCTGCATCTCAGTCCCCTCCAACTTGCCATGGTGTAGAGAGGGAACTGCAGCCACGATGGGACGGACATTGGCCATGTCCCTGTGTGGGACACAGGCCTGATTGAGTTAGGGTGCATTCTTTGTCTCTCCCTTTCTTGTGATTATCCCATCTCTACATTTGTGCTTTAGCCACCTGTGAGTCCCATCTCTGGTTTCAGAGAGAACAGAGGGTGTTATGGGCCAATAGACACAATAAACCCTAGAGATTAGATGCTACCCTACTTTCCAGAAAAGACTGGGCACACCATGAGTTGCACAATGATGGGACCAGGGTCCAAAAGCTGCTGAGAGGGAAGGACTGGTTGTGAATGCATTTTTGAAGGCTCCAAGCTGGAACTCTAGTGGCACCAAGCAGGGCAGATGCTGGTGGGGATGTTTGGGTAGTTGTTGGTGAACACCTGCGCACCTGAGATGGGTAGGCATGGAGGAGAAATCGGCAGCCCATAGGGCTGTTGAAAGTGGTCTTATGTGAAAAGAGGCTCAGGTATGGGCACAGGAAATGACATCATTGCCTTGACAATGGATCAAACAGAACATGGAACCCTGGTATCCAGGCACCCACTTCACTGACCAAGCCATCCGAGCTCACTTGGTTGGAGCCACTGGAGGGAGAAGGATGTTCTCCTGTGGTTGCAGACAATGCTGAGCCTCAGGCTCCCAGGAATCTCAGGGGGGCCAACTAGCCCTTTTGTGGATACACTGGGTGAGGCTTCATCTTAGACGCCAGAGCCTCTGGCGATTGTCGCAGAGGAGCTCAAGAGTAACAGTGAGTAGCACAGGGCAGGTGAGCCCAGCAGGCCCTCTAGTCTGATCCCTGATGAATGGCCCAGGACTCCTATTCTGACTCTGTGTGTGTGTGTGTGTGTGTGTGTGTGTGTGTGTGTGTGTGTTTGTACTGATGGGAACTGTCCCATTGTGCTTTGACTCTAGTGTATTGGCACAAGTCATTTTTCTGTTTGTCACCATTTCCATTTTGAACCCACCATTCTTGGTCCCAACCCAGGGTGAAAATGATCAGAACACGGAGGAGCCCTTCAGGGTTCAGAGCCTTGAACATTATGGGCAGGACCAGCTTAGGAATGAGCTCCTGCCTGTCATTTGTGGGAGGAACCTACATTTCAGCAGCAACATGGGGTTAATCTCCTGGGATTTCATCCCCACCCAGCAGGTGCTGGATCTCTTGTTCCCAAAACAGCCACCTTCTTCAGTCTTTACTCCTGGTGCCACTCCACATCCTCCAAGGGGACAAGAACCTCAGGTTCTGGATGGATGTTGTAGAATGCCCACAGAGCCAACTGCCAGGCTGGGTGGGGTGCAGTTGCTGGGCTTTGCTGATGTTGTCATCCCCCACAGTTCTTGGAACCTTCTGTGGCAGTGGCATCCAGGACCCCAGCAGCTGTGAGTAGCAGCTCCTCACTGCTTCACTCCAGCGAGCAGGTGGAAGACAGCCGCGTTGTTCACGTCCTCCTAGAGGGACAGAGCCTGAGGGAGACAAAGCGCATCCCGGTAAGCCCGACAGCAGGGCTGCCTCCTGGGTGTCCACACAGTGGAAGGCAGGAGACACAGCCAACCCCAGGGCTATGGTGGGAAATAAAGAAGAGAGAGGTCCGTCTTAAGGGCTTGACCTGAGGAGGGAGAGCATCAGCATGCCCAGCTTCAGTGGTGAGTGGGCCTGTGTATTGTGGGTTTTGCAGGCCAGAAGTGCAGACGGAAGTGCTGTGGACAGATGAAGGCAGAGATATGTCCAGGGTGCAGGCTGCAGTGCCTAGAACTTGGTATTCTCAATGAGTGAAGTTGGAGCAGAGGAGGTGGCAGTGACTTGTCACATGTGTAGGAGGGGATGTGTTCCTGGTGGCAGGGAAGAGAACCTCCTTAGCATGACTAGGTGTAGGAATTTGGGGTCGGGATCACCTGGGGGGTCATGCCAAAGCTTCGGAATGTTAGGCTTTGCATGTATGTAAATACGGAGCTAAAGGGGTTCTTGGCAGAATTTCTATGGATGTGCAGTAGACACGCTAATGCTGCAGGTGTCCAGCTGCAGAGGAGACATGTTCAGTGACTGCCAGTGCTGAGTCAAGTACATCATGACAACCAGACCCGCACCGAGCTTCCAGAGGCCAGGGCCTCTCAAAGCTATCATGAAGCACTCAAGTGCACACTCTTGTATCTGAGTCTGTTTTGTGTCGTGGCAGTCAGGACCCAAATTTTCAGTGCATCTGCCTCTTCCACCCACAAAGGCAGCCTGCATCCCAGATCACACTTGGTGCGCAGATCCCTGGCCCATTGCTCTCATCTCAGTGAGATGAGAGTGTGTCTGTGCATAGGCAGTTTGGTCCTTTGACATGAGTGGAATGTGGCTCCCCAGGGGGAGGGGAGATGGCAGGAACAGGCAGATATTTGTACCAGGATTGTTCTAGTAGCACATTGCAAGAACCCAGGTGGTATATGGAGGACACACTCAGGTAGCAGGATAACAAGATTGTGCCCTTGTATATGTAGCTGAGATTTCTCCTGAATGTTTGACCACAGTCTTCTGGGTAGCTCTTCTAAAAGCCATTCTCTGATGACATTTGTCCCACCCTGATCCAGGTGACCTTTCAGGAGACGGTGACAAGCCTCATCCGCAGGGCCTTGGACCAAAATTTGTTGCAGCATGAGGATGTGGACAACTTTGAGCTGCTGTATATGATGTCTGAGGATGAGAGTAAGTAGGACAATCAGACAGTGGGGAGACATGATCCACAGTGGGCTCAGGATAACTGACAGCCAAGAGAAAGTGGGCCTTGGCCCCAAAATACCAAAGTGTGATGGGCCTGGCGGAGACTCTCAGGGGTTGTGGGTGTTTTGTGGTATAATCCTTGAGTGCCACCTAACAATTCTCTCCACTTCGCTCTGCAGAAATCAAGGTCTCTGACCACTCACTCGTGTGTCTGTCCATGAATCTGGGAATACAATATTTCATGGTGAGGAAACGCCCCCAGGTCAAGGGAAAGGAGGT
Organism: Urocitellus parryii; assembly: GCF_045843805.1. Taxonomy (NCBI): domain Eukaryota; kingdom Metazoa; phylum Chordata; class Mammalia; order Rodentia; family Sciuridae; genus Urocitellus; species Urocitellus parryii. Next base: position 41,339,902 of record NC_135548.1, read on the forward strand.
AAACACCTACCTTATTCAAGCTGTGCATGTGCTGCCATTCCACTCCGACCTGAGGAAATAAGAAGCCTCAGCACCTGGACATATTTGCTGGAAGCCCATAGAGCCAACTGACAGTCTGGGGTGGCTTTCTGTTTCTGGGTTTGCTGATGTTCCATCCCCCACAGTTCTCAGAATCAACCTGCAAGTCCTCCAGGCCGCTTTCCCACAAGCACGTGGGAGACACCTGCTTAATTCGTGTCCACTTAGAAACACAAAGTCCAGAGATGGCCAAGAGTGTTCTGGTAAGCCTGGGAGCAGGGGTGTCCCGTGGTGCTTACACCTGGGTGGGGAGCAGACACTGGTCCAATACCATGGACTACTCATGCCCTCTTGAATTTGGAGCTTCTGGATGATCAGGAGGATAGATGGGAATCAAGAAGGGAGAGGTCAGTGTGAAGGGCTGGAGCTGAGATGAGCGAGTGCAGCAGCTTGTCCACTGCCATGTCTGAGGGAGTCTGTGTGTCAGGTGGCAGCATGCAGTCCAGAAGGGCAGGGACAGGTATGGGTGACAGATGAGAATAGGACAGGAACTAGGTTGCAGGTTCCCTTGTATGGGATGCTGACGTCTATGGAGGAGGACAGCAGTGTGAGGTTCTCCATGTTCCTTGAACAAGGAGCTGAGAGAGTCTCTCTGCAGAGTCGATATGGATGTGGAGCAAGCACACTAAATGTCCAGGTAACCCAATGACCACCCTTGCCGGATGAGGTGGCCTCCTACATCCCAGCCAGCACTGAGCCTCTGGAGGCCAGGAGCTCTCGTGGCTATCTTTCAGCTCTCCTGTGTGTGGTCATGTTCCTGGGTCTGTTTTTGGCCCTGGCAATCCAGACCAAAGCCTCTAGGTTTTGTGCCTAGGCCATTCCCAATGCCGCCTGCATCCTCGGGCAGACCTGGGATCTTGGAGGCTATTGTCCCATTCCTCCCAACTTGTGGGATGAGATTGCATCTGTATGCAGGTAGTGGGGTCCTTTCACTCCGAGAGGAGTGCAGCTCCACAAAGAGCAATGGCAGGCCCAGGAAGTCCTATGTACAAGGATTGGGCTAGTAGCCTGTGGGAAGAGCCCACACGATGAGCAGGAGGTCAGCCTCGGGTAGTAGGGTCATGGATGTTGCCCTTGTATTTAGAGTGGAGGTGCCTCCAGAATGCCCCTGCCCACTGTCCTTGAGTAGTCACTTCAAGGCCCATTTCCTGAAGGCCTGTCTCCCATGCTGCTCCAGGTGACCTGCCACGATAGGGCTCCTGTCGTCATCCGCAGCGCCCTCGACCTACACTTCCTTACTGAGGAGAATCCAGAGGATTATGAGCTGGGCCAAATCATCTCTCGCCGTCAGAGTAAGTGAGACAATCAGATAGCAGAGAGCAAGGGTCAGGATGTGGACTCAGGTCAACTCTTAGCAACAAAGACTAGTCTCTGACCCCCAAGAACACTCCAACAGGTGTGTTGGGTTCGTGCACAAAGCCAACTGCACTTCTGCTGGTGGAAGGTCTTGAGGTCCAATGGTATACCCTGGTGGATATTGCGGCTCCCCACCAGGTGCCCTCCCCTGGACATGAACAGGCATCCAAAGCTGACATCTTTGAGGAGTGAGGAGGAAAGCCTCTCTCCAGGAGCAGTATGTTTTCATGGTCTGGGATAGGAGTGGTTTCAAAGGAACATGGGAATGCATGGGCTAAAGAGGGAACTGGCATTTTGTGGACTGAAGCAGTACTATTGAAAGCCTTCTGTGTGACCAAAAAACCACTGCCTGGGCAGAGCATTGCCAGGATTCTAGCAAGCAGTAACAGGATGAAATTGGGAAGAAAACACAGCCTGGGAGACAGCCTGAATCATCTGTTTTTGCATAAATTCCATGGTCTTACGCACCTGAGTCCACTAGGCAAGGAGTGATCACAATAGCCAGGTTGTGATCCCTAACTAAAGTCAGATGAGGGCTTCCTGAGCACGTAGCCACAGAGCTCATCTGATAATAATGCCAGCGCTTTTTCGTTGGTTGGTTGGTTGGTTTTTGTGAGCCAAACACCACAGCAGCCATTATCCCAGCCTATGTACCCTGAAGACCACCATCCCTATGAGTTCTAGGATCACTTGTCTCCTATCTTAACCTACTGTTAGGTTAGTAGAGTCTATGGAAGAGGAAGTCTGTCTGGGGCCTTGGTAGCCTAAGAAATTCATAGCAGAGATCTCCACATCCAACCCAGAAGGGATGGAGAACAGGCTCTAGGTTAGAGGAGGGCGACAGGAAACACATGTTCAGAGGAAGGAGAAGCGGCTGTTGTATTCCCCCACTCGGGGTCATGGCACCACTGGGCCATACGCCATGTTGGAGGGAAGCAGTCCCTTTGCTGGTCTTTGGAACCATTGTTCTCAGTAGGGCAGTATTTGGAATGTGGCCTCCATTCTCAGAAGCCTGGTTCACATGGAGGCGGGCTCCACCAACGCAGAAGCATGGCTCTAACGTGGTATCCGTGCTGGTCAGCCTGTCCTCACTGTGGCCATACTTGAGGAAAATAACTCAGAGGAGGAATCCTAGGCCTTTTTTCTCTGGGTTTCATAGCTTTCTCTTTGGTTGTGCACTGAGGCTGTCCATAAAGCTCTAGTGTGTGGCAGTGGAGAGCTCCTCAGCCCTTGCCACAAAGGCATAGACTGGGAGAGAGAGAACGAGGCTGGCAGAGAGGGAGAGAGAGAAAGATGGAGAGGGAGGACCTCTCCTTGGAGAATGAGGATTCAGTGGAGCCAACAGGAACAAGGTACTGTTGCCCAGGGCACAACCCTGTTTAGGTCTTACTCCAACCATGCTCAACCTTTCTTCCAGTCCCTCCCACCCCCCAGTAGTGTATTCATCTTGAATGAGAATTTCATGTTGACATCAGAGCACTCACCATCCAATGCTTCCCTCCAAACCCACCTATGAAGATGGCTCATGTGGGGACTGAATCTTCGGCACAGGAGCCTTTTGTGGGAGATTTCAGATGCAAACCCTAGTGGTGTGCTTTGGCAGATGCAAGAGGACCTGAGATATTCTGGAGTCCAAAGCCTTCGGTAGGAACAGACATTAGGTCTGTTGAAGTGCTCTGCCTAGTTCTTCCTCAGGGAGGACTGTGGAGGCTGTCTTTGTTGGTATTGGTGCTGAATTGGAGAGCTCTCAGGTGTGTGGCTCTGGCCTTTTCTGGCACAGGCTCTCAGATGTTGGCGTGTCCTAGGGAGCACCTCCTGAGTGCCACCTTCTTTTTGTACACCCCTCTCTCCCCAGAGCTGAGGATTCCAGCAGAGGCCAACGTATTTTATGCCAAGAATCCTCACAAAAAATCCAACTTTGTGCTGAGGAAAAGGAGCCTCTCCCAAAAGAATGATGGGTGGATCGAGCCTCAACCTCCCTCTCGTCCTGCAAAGAAGGCTCCTGCCCTCCTGAGGATGCTTGCAAAACCATTCTGTTGCTGTGTGCCTGGGCGGGGCTGAGGCAGCCCAGGAATATTTACATTGATTACTATTTTCTTCAAAGTTTGAATCTATAGTTTGCCATTGTCCTTGACCTTGTTTAGTAACACAGTTGTTACTCTATCCTGTATTTGTTGTTTCCATTAATATATTATTATTATTTTAAAATATATATGTTTTTGTTACCTGATCTACTGTGATGATTTGAGTATACTAAATGTAGCAGTGATTCCTAAAGGACACATCCAAACCAACAGGAAGGAATGTTTCATTCTATCAGCAAGAACTTTGGTTTTTAGGAGTTTGGCAGATGGCATTATCTGAGTCAGTTTTCCAATGGGGGCAATGAAGTATCAGCTATGATGGTACAAACACAAACAAAGACACACAAACACACACAAGAGCACACACACTCACTGAGAGATAGATAGACAGATGGAGTTGGTCTCTGCTGAAATACTTTGGAGACATGGTTCTGATTTCTCCCCTTTTGGAGTATTTTCAATTGCACAAGGTGTCTTGCAAATGAACCCATGTCTGAGGAAGACATGCATGTGTACTTCACATGCCACTTTTCACAGAGCAGGAAGGTCATGTAATATTTTTCATGCAGCTGTCTTTTGACTGTGAACCATCCCATGAGGTCAGCTGTGGAATTTTCAACTTGTAGCATCACAATGGGGATCCACTCTTTGGATTTGGGGATATTTCCGATTTTCTTGATTCAGATTGGAATGATATATATATATATTAGTTTTTGATGAAAATTCTGCATTTGATGGTAATGAATGTCGTGCATCTAGGAATCTGTAGAGTGCAGACAATGAATGGATGCCTACTGTTGTCTGGACTGGTCTGAAAAGTCCTGTAGCATCTGAGCATGTGTGAGGGCTGTACAGGTCTTGCCAAAAGTCCAGGTCAGATGATCCTGCACAAAGCTGAACTCCTAGTGGTCTCCACAACAGTGTAAGGGCCAAGGAGAAACTCACTTCCACACAGAAGTTGGGAAGCTACCTTATGAAGGTGATCATAGATACGGGATTATTAATATATCCAGGTTGGCATCTATTATATTTTTAGCTTTTGACTTTCGCAGCTGTGGGCATCTTGACAACCATCAACTCCCTGTAAGCACAGACAACTCTATAAGAACCTGAGGATAAATTTCCCTGTGCATGTCCCCTTGTGAAACTGCTTAAGCACCGCCTGGTTTACACACAGGTGGAATTTCTAGGTCAAAGTGTGCATGTTTACTTCTTTGACTAAGCACTGCCAGGTGGCTCTTCTGCATAGCTCTACCTGTGGCCAGGATTGTATTATCTAGCTTTCTAACTTTTGCATGTTGAGTAGATACATAGTGGGAGCACACTGTTTTTTTGATATTTTTCTTGGTATCTATTCTGATGCTTTTCACTGGGGGATTTTTTCCTGTGAAAATGGGCTTCCTCTACTTGACCTTATTTTCTTCTTTTTAAAATTTTTTCAATGTGACTTTTTAATTTTAGTTTTATTAAAGACATTGCCCCTTGCTTGCATAGTCTATATCTAAAGCACTAGTCCTTGCTCCAAGGCCCAGCTTGCTCTCAGCTGCCCCAGGAGGGGAACAGTCTTTGGCGGTAGACAAGAGACGCCCCTGCAGGGGGCACAAGTGCTTTGGCCCTCTGGTGTCTTGCCAGCAGTGCTTCCCATGCTCACAGAGGGTTTCAGACACTGAGTCAATGGTCCAGGTGGTCTTTTGTTCAGTCTGATCTCAAATTGAGCTCCTCTGAGAGGTCATATTGAAGTCCTTGTGTGTACCTGACCCATCATTTTAAACAATATTCCAAGTTCACTTTTTGTGTGTACGTGGGTTCTGGGGATTGAACCCAGGGCCTTGAGCCTGTGAGGCAAGTGACCTACCTGAGCTACACCCTCAGAGACCCCTGTAAAAGTATTTCCCCTTTGCCTCGGGGTCTAAGTTGCCAAGGCTGACCTCAAACGTTCCTCTTGCCTCAGCCTCCCTGGTGGCTGGCATGACAGGCATGCACCTGGGACTGTCACACTCGAGCCTGTGATGGGAACTCATGTGCATCTGTCCAGGGCTGAGCATGGTTAGGCAGAGCTGTGCTCCAGGCTCCCTGCAGGGCTGTGGAGGCTTCTGCTGCCCAGCAGCCCTGGTGCCATGGCCAGGGCTCCTCCCAGCCGAGGGCAGGCAGCTGCCCATTGCTGTAGGCTGACCTTATTTTCTTCTTATGGCACTCGTCCGTTCTCTGGACTATGTTGTATGGTTTGTCCATTAGGAGTCTAACAGGTCCTCTAGAACCTTCAAACAATTAGTAAAATTCCTGAACAGTAAGTGAGCGCGTGCAGAAATTGGGCTAATATTTTGGGAAGAACAATGTTGGATGATATATTCATGGCTTGAATATATCATCCAACATGAAGTTATTTTTTATTACTTACAAAATAATAAAATAATGAAGCAATACCATGGGCTGAGCTAAAATAGATCCTTAGGATCTTAGGCATTCTGTAATAAATCTGTGTCACTTGAAGTATAGAGTTGATCGACTCTGAGTAATGAAACAGAAGTAAAGGTATCAAAGCCAATGATCATCTGTTTCCAATTTTCTGTGATTTGGTTCAAGTGGTAAAGTGGTGATATTTATTAATAATGGATCGAATAGGTTCATAATTGTTTTAGAGTACAATTAGATGCCTTCAAACTTTAGGCTACATGGGCACATTTGAGAACGGTTCCAGCCATTCTCTCATCCTTTGGGTCATTCCCCTCCTATGTCCTGTGAGACATTTTCTATGTGAGGCTTTAAGAAGAAGAAGAGAATATTCTGTAAAGAAAACCTTGTGATCTGTGCAGTATGAAGTTGAATGGATTCATTCAGAAATCAGAAATTCTATTGAAAGATATTTATTGGCATGAGCCAAATAAAACCTATTTTTAGGCATCCTGGTGAAGACAAGGTTTTATCTTTATGTCTCATTTTCTATGTTTTGTTGTTGTTGTTGTTGTTAGAATGAAATTCATATGTTGCCAGACCATTCTATCAGATGTGTAACTAGATGCCATTTAAATTACCCACTTTTACATGGTAGACAGTTTTTAATGAACACTGCCTGTCTGCACCTTTTTTAAAAACAGGACTGGGATCAGAAGCCCAAATACCAATGGTTAGCTGGAGCATATTTTTCATTTGGCCTATCTGTCAGTATTCCCTGAGGTCATCTGTGCAATCAGCTTCGTTACTCCTGCTCCCTCACTGGATTTCATAGAAACCATATGCTATGTATGAATCAGGGACAACAATCCCACAACATAGCATTCTTGGAATATCCAAAGTCCCACTTTTCACTTCGCCATGCCTGAGATCAGCAGTAATATTTATCAGCAAATGTGAGATTTTCAAAGATCCAATTCTATGTGCTCCTTTCTCATAGAGCCTTAGGCAGGGATATAGCATACATAAATATTAAGTAAAGTCCATAGTTTTTAAAATGTCATCCATTGAATAGTTGACACATGTCTGAGATACTTTTTATTTTGGAGGAGGTATTATTTAATAGGGAATTCCAACAGCTACCTAATAGTGAAATGAGAAGTCTTGCATCCATTTTATTTTGTTTCTGATGATTTTTATGAGTAAGGGTAAGATACTTCCTTGTTCTGATGCAGATGTTGCCCACTTTTGTGAATGGATGCGGGGTGTCACCTACTACTTGCATATCTGCATATTGGGCTTGACACTGCTATCGTACTTGGTAGTTGGCAAAAAGTCAATACTGAAGTTAAGCTCTTGTGTTCTAGCAGCAGAGCTGAAGATCCTTGATGTGCCACCTTCTGCAAACCATGCTGCTCTCTTCATGTTCCTTATTGACTTCCTGGTGATGAGCATCATGGTCTCCTGGTCTTGAGAATGGCCAAGCATTGCTCTGTGAATGTGGAAGATGGGCATGTGGAAGGCTCCAGGGAGGAGGGATCATTGAACATGTACTCGAATCCATGTGCCTGTTGAATGACCTGTTTTTTTTATTTTTGGGTTTTAAGGGAGACACTGCCCTAAAACACTTCTGTGCAGCTGGGGATGCAGGCTTCTGCTTCACCTTGCAGGAAGCATTAACGAATCCTTTCCAGAAGACATGAGAAGAGAGAAGTGAGCCTCTGGTATCATGCAGGTTCCTTGCATTGCCCATGGGCTAGAAGAGAGAAGAGATGCTTCATGAGATTTGATCCCCTTTTTCCTGAAAAGTTCCACACAGAGGTGAGTCCCCAGCATGTTTAGAAATCATTTCAGACACCTTTCTGGACGGAATTGAATCAGAGCCCCTGATGATGTGGAAGAGCTAAAGATGGGTTTGCTATGAATTTTCTATTTCATTCATCAGGGCCTGAGTCAAGTCAGTCATTGTGCTGTCAACACATGAGCTGCTGGTCAAATGTGAGGAAGTGGTCTTGCTTTATGAAAACACCACCCTGATTCAGTGAACCAGAGGCAGCCTGCAGTCCCTGTTTTCCTGTAAAGGCAGATTGCTGTGGATGGCCTCTGGCCTCGTCATGCAGCCCTGCTCAGAGTAGGGGATTGAGGGACCAAGCAGATCCCTAGTTCCTTTTGACCTTTATTGCCACTGGGCCACCCCAGGGTCCTTGGACTCTACCTGGTCTTCTGGCCTGGGTCAGGGGATGTGAGGTTTGGAATCCCCCTCTGTGGCAGGATCCCAGCCCCCAGCCACTTGAGGTCAGCACATCCTTCCCTAATTGTGTTAGAGTTGGAGACTTCTCCCACCCATCCTCATCCATGCTCATCCCACATTTTGTAGCTTGGCACCTGAGGACCTTTATTCATTGACTTACTTGTTAGTGATGATGGTTACTAAGACTAAGTGACTCTTTCAAGTCACATCACTTGCATGGTAGGGCTAGAGCATGGATCTTCCTAATTGATTTCATGGGACTCTCTCATGGAAACTGTGACTGCTTCCTAAACACACACTCTACATTTGGAGTGTCAAAATTCTTGCCACTGCCTCCTTGGCAAGTGTATCTTGTCTTCTACGTGGGAATTTCACAAATATTTTCCTTTGGTTTGTGGAGGTCATGCAGAAGGGATTTCATTTGAAATAGCCCAAACAAGAAATACCAGTTGTCTTTTTCGCACATGGATGTGTGTAGTGAACACCCCTTTCTGTGTGCTTGCATGAGTTACTCCTTTGAATTTGTTGAAGAATGGTTGGCTGGGGAGCAAGTTAACGAGAGATGGATATCAATGGTTGTCAAGTATTCTGACGTGAAGAATGTATTGAGGATGTGAAGGCTTTTCTAGCCAGTTCCTATGGCTCAGTCAGGGATCAGTCAGAGGATTCTGTCTGGTAGACTCTGGCACAGATGTCAAAGTGGCCTGGTCTTACCCTGTCCAGGACTGAATGCTGAGCTTGAGTGGGAGCTTCTTGTCATTTCAAGCATTTCCATGAGTCTGTCCTCTGTTCTCTTGTATCCAAGTGGTTTCTAATAGGAAAGCAGAACAAAAATTGAAAGTATGGTGGTTGATTATTTTTACCTATGTTATTTCAATCCACTTTGTTTAATACGAAATTACCTTTATGCTAGTAAGATTTCATATGTGAGGAAATAATGAAAATATTGGGGTTAGGGGATGAGAATATGCAAATCAAACATTTTTGAGCACCAAGACCCGTTTTTTGTTTTTGTTTTTGTTTTTTTTTTAACTTAAATAATATTAAGTGCCAGAGGACCACCGCTGCCATTCAGCCTCAACAACCTCCAGGTCCAGCCTCCAGGTGGCCCATTTCACCAGGGTGTGTGGGACCACACTGTCCTGGGATGAGAGAACAGTACCCACGGATGTTGACATCTCACAGAGTAGATATTGCCAGTGACAGTAGGGAGCTATTGGCACATGAGGAAGGGAAGAGCTCTCAGGATGGGAAGAGGGGGCCGCTTCGAGACTCATTGGGTATGGCACGAGGCTGCTGGGTGTGGTGTTGGCCTGGGCCCACTGAGTGGGGCAGATCCGTGGTCTGTGTTTCTGTACCCTCCTCTGTAGCCTGTGTTGGCAGCAGATCAGGGAATTGCGATCAGAAGTGCTCCCAGTAACACAGGCACCAGCCCCCAGAGTGTGTGCCTATCCGTTTCCCCACCTGGCCTGACTTAGTGCCTGTCTTGCCTCAGGGCTGAGACCCTACAATCTCTGATGAGGGTGTCTGTGGTCCAGATCCAACCTGCATGGCCAACATGCTCAGACCTTCAGCTGGGTCCTAGGCTGCTGCAACCAAACTCTGTTAACTGGGTGGCCGACAACAGAGGAAGTGTCTTCCGTTGAGCTCCAGAGGCTCAACACAGTAGGTGTTGGGCTGTCCCAGTGCCATAACCCCTCCCAGGTTTCAAGGGGACTGTCTCCCCAACTCTCCCAGCCCTTGCCCACTCTCCTATTGCTGCCCACGATCTGTGGTTCCCATATGGGCATCCCGCCCTGGCTCCAACCTCACATATCCGGTATCCCCCAGTCTCCCTGGTATCTGGGTCCAGACTCTCCTCTTCCTACAAGAATATCAGATATTGGATTTGGTCCCAGTTGATGCTGTGTTCCATCATGTGAGCTCTTAGCTTCATCACTGTGCAAAGACTCTTTTCCCACACAAGTTCGCACGGCTTTTGGCTGGCTAAGAATTTTCAGGCGACACTTTTCTAATGAGTACACTTTCCTTCCTTCCGATCTCCCACCAGTGAGCATTCCTCGCACCCTTGTCCTAGTTCCTTTATGGCAGTTTCCCTCCTTATGGCTGAGAGGACCTAGTGACCCCTGAATTCACACGTTCTCCTTAATCACCAACACACTGCAGAATTCTCCAGGGGGCCATATATGCTCCTGGAAGTTGGGGTTGGAAATAGTTCTCCATCCATTAATCACTCCCTCACTCACTAATGTCCTTGTGTCCTTGAGAAAGGCTCTCCCTTTCCTGGTTTTCCTGAATAGAAATCCTCTTGCCTTTTGGGTGAATAGGGTTATGGGTTGTGCAGAGGGTGTTGGTCCACTGAGCATCTTAGAGACTGTCCTTTATGGAGCCTAATGATCCTCACTGGGGAATGAGGCCAGGGTCCTAACTGTGGTTAGTTAGAGAGGGAAAGAAGGACAAGGGAAACTCAGATGTCCCTTCATGGCCCCTGGAGTTAGAGGACTTACCCCTTTGCACCTGGGATCAGGAGACCTCATTTCCTCGAGGACACGCACACTCAGACGTTAATCTTGAGTGTGGGTTCCTTTCTGGGGTCCAGGGCTGTTGTTAGCCACCAGGAATGACAGTGCTCTCCATGCTGAGTGGAGCCATTTTTGCCAGGAAAGAGAGCCCATGGTCACGCCTTGTGCAAAGCATCCCACACCAGGGGCTCCCATGCCTACATTCCTGTCCTGAAAGGAAGCCACTCAGAGGCAAGGTGGGTCCAACCACCTCCCATGTGTTCACTCATCACTGTGTTCCAGCAGTCACCCCAGTGAACAGTCCTGATGGGATTGGATGTGGCTCAGAATGTCACCCTCATGAGCTCTACCCTGCCACAGCTGCAGTTCTGCAGTGGGAGAAACTCAAAACCTCAAAACACATGCACATGAAAGAAAAGAGCAAGAGCCAGAGCCCAAACAGGCCAGGTGTGGCAAAGACAGCTGGAGTGCCTAGGTTGGGACTCAGAATTATGTCAGTGGGGTGGCATTGCTGCTGGCACCAGCATGATAACCGAGAGCCAGCCCTGCTCATTTTGGGGAGCAGTGTGTTGGGGAAGGCAGCAGAAATTGAGAGGCAGGATTGAGTTTGGCCCTAGGAGGAGGTTGGGTAAGAGGCCAGTGTGGGTTGGAGAGCCTGGGCAGATAGACAGAGGCCAGGGCACACCCCAAAGCCTGGAGACTGCACTTGATGTCCAGGGTTGTGAAACACCACTTCCCCTCTTACTCACAACTGAGAGCAAGGGGCATTGATGAGTTCAGTTTGTGTGCGGCTGCATCCAAGGTGGCTCGGCTAGGAACCTCTGTTTCCTTGACTCAGGAGGCTGGGAGTCCAGGCTCCACTGAGGCTCGGCTGGGAGGATCGGAGTCTGAGTTTATGCCTGTGTTCCCTGTAGGATCCATGTTGGCTGAGCCTCAGTGTTTTTGTAATGAGAGGATGGGTGACCGTCATGTCTTTATCACAGGACACACTTGCTAAATGGATTTGTTTGCTCTGAGGAGGAAAGAGAGAGGGGGGAGTGGTGCTGGAGACAGGGATGCAGACAGGGGTCATGGACTTGGCATAACTCAGTCTTGGAGGTGATATCCCATCACCTGTACCCACTTCAATTCCCATGAATCCAGAGGCTGAGCCCCCTTGAGGTGAGGGGTGAACCGGTTCTGGGCAGCAGGATGCTGTGGTACCTCGGAGTCTCTGTGAGACCCCAACACTAGACACACTTGGCCCTTTTGAAATCTTAGGAGAAGCCTTGGGAAGTTGTATGGCAGAGGGGAGCAGCCTCTGCATCTCAGTCCCCTCCAACTTGCCATGGTGTAGAGAGGGAACTGCAGCCACGATGGGACGGACATTGGCCATGTCCCTGTGTGGGACACAGGCCTGATTGAGTTAGGGTGCATTCTTTGTCTCTCCCTTTCTTGTGATTATCCCATCTCTACATTTGTGCTTTAGCCACCTGTGAGTCCCATCTCTGGTTTCAGAGAGAACAGAGGGTGTTATGGGCCAATAGACACAATAAACCCTAGAGATTAGATGCTACCCTACTTTCCAGAAAAGACTGGGCACACCATGAGTTGCACAATGATGGGACCAGGGTCCAAAAGCTGCTGAGAGGGAAGGACTGGTTGTGAATGCATTTTTGAAGGCTCCAAGCTGGAACTCTAGTGGCACCAAGCAGGGCAGATGCTGGTGGGGATGTTTGGGTAGTTGTTGGTGAACACCTGCGCACCTGAGATGGGTAGGCATGGAGGAGAAATCGGCAGCCCATAGGGCTGTTGAAAGTGGTCTTATGTGAAAAGAGGCTCAGGTATGGGCACAGGAAATGACATCATTGCCTTGACAATGGATCAAACAGAACATGGAACCCTGGTATCCAGGCACCCACTTCACTGACCAAGCCATCCGAGCTCACTTGGTTGGAGCCACTGGAGGGAGAAGGATGTTCTCCTGTGGTTGCAGACAATGCCGAGCCTCAGGCTCCCAGGAATCTCAGGGGGGCCAACTAGCCCTTTTGTGGATACACTGGGTGAGGCTTCATCTTAGACGCCAGAGCCTCTGGCGATTGTCGCAGAGGAGCTCAAGAGTAACAGTGAGTAGCACAGGGCAGGTGAGCCCAGCAGGCCCTCTAGTCTGATCCCTGATGAATGGCCCAGGACTCCTATTCTGACTGTGTGTGTGTGTGTGTGTGTGTGTGTGTGTGTGTGTGTGTGTGTGTGTGTTTGTACTGATGGGAACTGTCCCATTGTGCTTTGACTCTAGTGTATTGGCACAAGTCATTTTTCTGTTTGTCACCATTTCCATTTTGAACCCACCATTCTTTGTCCCAACCCAGGGTGAAAATGATCAGAACACGGAGGAGCCCTTCAGGGTTCAGAGCCTTGAACCTTACAGGCAGGACCAGCTTAGGAATGAGCTCCTGCCTGTCATTTGTGGGAGGAACCTACATTTCAGCAGCAACATGGGGTTAATCTCCTGGGATTTCATCCCCACCCAGCAGGTGCTGGATCTCTTGTTCCCAAAACAGCCACCTTCTTCAGTCTTTACTCCTGGTGCCACTCCACATCCTCCAAGGGGACAAGAACCTCAGGTTCTGGATGGATGTTGTAGAATGCCCACAGAGCCAACTGCCAGGCTGGGTGGGGTGCAGTTGCTGGGCTTTGCTGATGTTGTCATCCCCCACAGTTCTTGGAACCTTCTGTGGCAGTGGCATCCAGGACCCCAGCAGCTGTGAGTAGCAGCTCCTCACTGCTTCACTCCAGCGAGCAGGTGGAAGACAGCCGCGTTGTTCACGTCCTCCTAGAGGGACAGAGCCTGAGGGAGACAAAGCGCATCCCGGTAAGCCCGACAGCAGGGCTGCCTCCTGGGTGTCCACACAGTGGAAGGCAGGAGACACAGCCAACCCCAGGGCTATGGTGGGAAATAAAGAAGAGAGAGGTCCGTCTTAAGGGCTTGACCTGAGGAGGGAGAGCATCAGCATGCCCAGCTTCAGTGGTGAGTGGGCCTGTGTATTGTGGGTTTTGCAGGCCAGAAGTGCAGACGGAAGTGCTGTGGACAGATGAAGGCAGAGATATGTCCAGGGTGCAGGCTGCAGTGCCTAGAACTTGGTATTCTCAATGAGTGAAGTTGGAGCAGAGGAGGTGGCAGTGACTTGTCACATGTGTAGGAGGGGATGTGTTCCTGGTGGCAGGGAAGAGAACCTCCTTAGCATGACTAGGTGTAGGAATTTGGGGTCGGGATCACCTGGGGGGTCATGCCAAAGCTTCGGAATGTTAGGCTTTGCATGTATGTAAATACGGAGCTAAAGGGGTTCTTGGCAGAATTTCTATGGATGTGCAGTAGACACGCTAATGCTGCAGGTGTCCAGCTGCAGAGGAGACATGTTCAGTGACTGCCAGTGCTGAGTCAAGTACATCATGACAACCAGACCCGCACCGAGCTTCCAGAGGCCAGGGCCTCTCAAAGCTATCATGAAGCACTCAAGTGCACACTCTTGTATCTGAGTCTGTTTTGTGTCGTGGCAGTCAGGACCCAAATTTTCAGTGCATCTGCCTCTTCCACCCACAAAGGCAGCCTGCATCCCAGATCACACTTGGTGCGCAGATCCCTGGCCCATTGCTCTCATCTCAGTGAGATGAGAGTGTGTCTGTGCATAGGCAGTTTGGTCCTTTGACATGAGTGGAATGTGGCTCCCCAGGGGGAGGGGAGATGGCAGGAACAGGCAGATATTTGTACCAGGATTGTTCTAGTAGCACATTGCAAGAACCCAGGTGGTATATGGAGGACACACTCAGGTAGCAGGATAACAAGATTGTGCCCTTGTATATGTAGCTGAGATTTCTCCTGAATGTTTGACCACAGTCTTCTGGGTAGCTCTTCTAAAAGCCATTCTCTGATGACATTTGTCCCACCCTGATCCAGGTGACCTTTCAGGAGACGGTGACAAGCCTCATCCGCAGGGCCTTGGACCAAAATTTGTTGCAGCATGAGGATGTGGACAACTTTGAGCTGCTGTATATGATGTCTGAGGATGAGAGTAAGTAGGACAATCAGACAGTGGGGAGACATGATCCACAGTGGGCTCAGGATAACTGACAGCCAAGAGAAAGTGGGCCTTGGCCCCAAAATACCAAAGTGTGATGGGCCTGGCGGAGACTCTCAGGGGTTGTGGGTGTTTTGTGGTATAATCCTTGAGTGCCACCTAACAATTCTCTCCACTTCGCTCTGCAGAAATCAAGGTCTCTGAACACTCACTCGTGTGTCTGTCCATGAATCTGGGAATACAATATTTCATCGTGAGGAAACGCCCCCAGGTCAAGGGAAAGGAGGTAAACACCTACCTTATTCAAGCTGTGCATGTGCTGCCATTCCACTCCGACCTGAGGAAATAAGAAGCCTCAGCACCTGGACATATTTGCTGGAAGCCCATAGAGCCAACTGACAGTCTGGGGTGGCTTTCTGTTTCTGGGTTTGCTGATGTTCCATCCCCCACAGTTCTCAGAATCAACCTGCAAGTCCTCCAGGCCGCTTTCCCACAAGCACGTGGGAGACACCTGCTTAATTCGTGTCCACTTAGAAACACAAAGTCCAGAGATGGCCAAGAGTGTTCTGGTAAGCCTGGGAGCAGGGGTGTCCCGTGGTGCTTACACCTGGGTGGGGAGCAGACACTGGTCCAATACCATGGACTACTCATGCCCTCTTGAATTTGGAGCTTCTGGATGATCAGGAGGATAGATGGGAATCAAGAAGGGAGAGGTCAGTGTGAAGGGCTGGAGCTGAGATGAGCGAGTGCAGCAGCTTGTCCACTGCCATGTCTGAGGGAGTCTGTGTGTCAGGTGGCAGCATGCAGTCCAGAAGGGCAGGGACAGGTATGGGTGACAGATGAGAATAGGACAGGAACTAGGTTGCAGGTTCCCTTGTATGGGATGCTGACGTCTATGGAGGAGGACAGCAGTGTGAGGTTCTCCATGTTCCTTGAACAAGGAGCTGAGAGAGTCTCTCTGCAGAGTCGATATGGATGTGGAGCAAGCACACTAAATGTCCAGGTAACCCAATGACCACCCTTGCCGGATGAGGTGGCCTCCTACATCCCAGCCAGCACTGAGCCTCTGGAGGCCAGGAGCTCTCGTGGCTATCTTTCAGCTCTCCTGTGTGTGGTCATGTTCCTGGGTCTGTTTTTGGCCCTGGCAATCCAGACCAAAGCCTCTAGGTTTTGTGCCTAGGCCATTCCCAATGCCGCCTGCATCCTCGGGCAGACCTGGGATCTTGGAGGCTATTGTCCCATTCCTCCCAACTTGTGGGATGAGATTGCATCTGTATGCAGGTAGTGGGGTCCTTTCACTCCGAGAGGAGTGCAGCTCCACAAAGAGCAATGGCAGGCCCAGGAAGTCCTATGTACAAGGATTGGGCTAGTAGCCTGTGGGAAGAGCCCACACGATGAGCAGGAGGTCAGCCTCGGGTAGTAGGGTCATGGATGTTGCCCTTGTATTTAGAGTGGAGGTGCCTCCAGAATGCCCCTGCCCACTGTCCTTGAGTAGTCACTTCAAGGCCCATTTCCTGAAGGCCTGTCTCCCATGCTGCTCCAGGTGACCTGCCACGATAGGGCTCCTGTCGTCATCCGCAGCGCCCTCGACCTACACTTCCTTACTGAGGAGAATCCAGAGGATTATGAGCTGGGCCAAATCATCTCTCGCCGTCAGAGTAAGTGAGACAATCAGATAGCAGAGAGCAAGGGTCAGGATGTGGACTCAGGTCAACTCTTAGCAACAAAGACTAGTCTCTGACCCCCAAGAACACTCCAACAGGTGTGTTGGGTTCGTGCACAAAGCCAACTGCACTTCTGCTGGTGGAAGGTCTTGAGGTCCAATGGTATACCCTGGTGGATATTGCGGCTCCCCACCAGGTGCCCTCCCCTGGACATGAACAGGCATCCAAAGCTGACATCTTTGAGGAGTGAGGAGGAAAGCCTCTCTCCAGGAGCAGTATGTTTTCATGGTCTGGGATAGGAGTGGTTTCAAAGGAACATGGGAATGCATGGGCTAAAGAGGGAACTGGCATTTTGTGGACTGAAGCAGTACTATTGAAAGCCTTCTGTGTGACCAAAAAACCACTGCCTGGGCAGAGCATTGCCAGGATTCTAGCAAGCAGTAACAGGATGAAATTGGGAAGAAAACACAGCCTGGGAGACAGCCTGAATCATCTGTTTTTGCATAAATTCCATGGTCTTACGCACCTGAGTCCACTAGGCAAGGAGTGATCACAATAGCCAGGTTGTGATCCCTAACTAAAGTCAGATGAGGGCTTCCTGAGCACGTAGCCACAGAGCTCATCTGATAATAATGCCAGCGCTTTTTCGTTGGTTGGTTGGTTGGTTTTTGTGAGCCAAACACCACAGCAGCCATTATCCCAGCCTATGTACCCTGAAGACCACCATCCCTATGAGTTCTAGGATCACTTGTCTCCTATCTTAACCTACTGTTAGGTTAGTAGAGTCTATGGAAGAGGAAGTCTGTCTGGGGCCTTGGTAGCCTAAGAAATTCATAGCAGAGATCTCCACATCCAACCCAGAAGGGATGGAGAACAGGCTCTAGGTTAGAGGAGGGCGACAGGAAACACATGTTCAGAGGAAGGAGAAGCGGCTGTTGTATTCCCCCACTCGGGGTCATGGCACCACTGGGCCATACGCCATGTTGGAGGGAAGCAGTCCCTTTGCTGGTCTTTGGAACCATTGTTCTCAGTAGGGCAGTATTTGGAATGTGGCCTCCATTCTCAGAAGCCTGGTTCACATGGAGGCGGGCTCCACCAACGCAGAAGCATGGCTCTAACGTGGTATCCGTGCTGGTCAGCCTGTCCTCACTGTGGCCATACTTGAGGAAAATAACTCAGAGGAGGAATCCTAGGCCTTTTTTCTCTGGGTTTCATAGCTTTCTCTTTGGTTGTGCACTGAGGCTGTCCATAAAGCTCTAGTGTGTGGCAGTGGAGAGCTCCTCAGCCCTTGCCACAAAGGCATAGACTGGGAGAGAGAGAACGAGGCTGGCAGAGAGGGAGAGAGAGAAAGATGGAGAGGGAGGACCTCTCCTTGGAGAATGAGGATTCAGTGGAGCCAACAGGAACAAGGTACTGTTGCCCAGGGCACAACCCTGTTTAGGTCTTACTCCAACCATGCTCAACCTTTCTTCCAGTCCCTCCCACCCCCCAGTAGTGTATTCATCTTGAATGAGAATTTCATGTTGACATCAGAGCACTCACCATCCAATGCTTCCCTCCAAACCCACCTATGAAGATGGCTCATGTGGGGACTGAATCTTCGGCACAGGAGCCTTTTGTGGGAGATTTCAGATGCAAACCCTAGTGGTGTGCTTTGGCAGATGCAAGAGGACCTGAGATATTCTGGAGTCCAAAGCCTTCGGTAGGAACAGACATTAGGTCTGTTGAAGTGCTCTGCCTAGTTCTTCCTCAGGGAGGACTGTGGAGGCTGTCTTTGTTGGTATTGGTGCTGAATTGGAGAGCTCTCAGGTGTGTGGCTCTGGCCTTTTCTGGCACAGGCTCTCAGATGTTGGCGTGTCCTAGGGAGCACCTCCTGAGTGCCACCTTCTTTTTGTACACCCCTCTCTCCCCAGAGCTGAGGATTCCAGCAGAGGCCAACGTATTTTATGCCAAGAATCCTCACAAAAAATCCAACTTTGTGCTGAGGAAAAGGAGCCTCTCCCAAAAGAATGATGGGTGGATCGAGCCTCAACCTCCCTCTCGTCCTGCAAAGAAGGCTCCTGCCCTCCTGAGGATGCTTGCAAAACCATTCTGTTGCTGTGTGCCTGGGCGGGGCTGAGGCAGCCCAGGAATATTTACATTGATTACTATTTTCTTCAAAGTTTGAATCTATAGTTTGCCATTGTCCTTGACCTTGTTTAGTAACACAGTTGTTACTCTATCCTGTATTTGTTGTTTCCATTAATATATTATTATTATTTTAAAATATATATGTTTTTGTTACCTGATCTACTGTGATGATTTGAGTATACTAAATGTAGCAGTGATTCCTAAAGGACACATCCAAACCAACAGGAAGGAATGTTTCATTCTATCAGCAAGAACTTTGGTTTTTAGGAGTTTGGCAGATGGCATTATCTGAGTCAGTTTTCCAATGGGGGCAATGAAGTATCAGCTATGATGGTACAAACACAAACAAAGACACACAAACACACACAAGAGCACACACACTCACTGAGAGATAGATAGACAGATGGAGTTGGTCTCTGCTGAAATACTTTGGAGACATGGTTCTGATTTCTCCCCTTTTGGAGTATTTTCAATTGCACAAGGTGTCTTGCAAATGAACCCATGTCTGAGGAAGACATGCATGTGTACTTCACATGCCACTTTTCACAGAGCAGGAAGGTCATGTAATATTTTTCATGCAGCTGTCTTTTGACTGTGAACCATCCCATGAGGTCAGCTGTGGAATTTTCAACTTGTAGCATCACAATGGGGATCCACTCTTTGGATTTGGAGATATTTCCGATTTTCTTGATTCAGATTGGAATGATATATATATATATTAGTTTTTGATGAAAATTCTGCATTTGATGGTAATGAATGTCGTGCATCTAGGAATCTGTAGAGTGCAGACAATGAATGGATGCCTACTGTTGTCTGGACTGGTCTGAAAAGTCCTGTAGCATCTGAGCATGTGTGAGGGCTGTACAGGTCTTGCCAAAAGTCCAGGTCAGATGATCCTGCACAAAGCTGAACTCCTAGTGGTCTCCACAACAGTGTAAGGGCCAAGGAGAAACTCACTTCCACACAGAAGTTGGGAAGCTACCTTATGAAGGTGATCATAGATACGGGATTATTAATATATCCAGGTTGGCATCTATTATATTTTTAGCTTTTGACTTTCGCAGCTGTGGGCATCTTGACAACCATCAACTCCCTGTAAGCACAGACAACTCTATAAGAACCTGAGGATAAATTTCCCTGTGCATGTCCCCTTGTGAAACTGCTTAAGCACCGCCTGGTTTACACACAGGTGGAATTTCTAGGTCAAAGTGTGCATGTTTACTTCTTTGACTAAGCACTGCCAGGTGGCTCTTCTGCATAGCTCTACCTGTGGCCAGGATTGTATTATCTAGCTTTCTAACTTTTGCATGTTGAGTAGATACATAGTGGGAGCACACTGTTTTTTTGATATTTTTCTTGGTATCTATTCTGATGCTTTTCACTGGGGGATTTTTTCCTGTGAAAATGGGCTTCCTCTACTTGACCTTATTTTCTTCTTTTTAAAATTTTTTCAATGTGACTTTTTAATTTTAGTTTTATTAAAGACATTGCCCCTTGCTTGCATAGTCTATATCTAAAGCACTAGTCCTTGCTCCAAGGCCCAGCTTGCTCTCAGCTGCCCCAGGAGGGGAACAGTCTTTGGCGGTAGACAAGAGACGCCCCTGCAGGGGGCACAAGTGCTTTGGCCCTCTGGTGTCTTGCCAGCAGTGCTTCCCATGCTCACAGAGGGTTTCAGACACTGAGTCAATGGTCCAGGTGGTCTTTTGTTCAGTCTGATCTCAAATTGAGCTCCTCTGAGAGGTCATATTGAAGTCCTTGTGTGTACCTGACCCATCATTTTAAACAATATTCCAAGTTCACTTTTTGTGTGTACGTGGGTTCTGGGGATTGAACCCAGGGCCTTGAGCCTGTGAGGCAAGTGACCTACCTGAGCTACACCCTCAGAGACCCCTGTAAAAGTATTTCCCCTTTGCCTCGGGGTCTAAGTTGCCAAGGCTGACCTCAAACGTTCCTCTTGCCTCAGCCTCCCTGGTGGCTGGCATGACAGGCATGCACCTGGGACTGTCACACTCGAGCCTGTGATGGGAACTCATGTGCATCTGTCCAGGGCTGAGCATGGTTAGGCAGAGCTGTGCTCCAGGCTCCCTGCAGGGCTGTGGAGGCTTCTGCTGCCCAGCAGCCCTGGTGCCATGGCCAGGGCTCCTCCCAGCCGAGGGCAGGCAGCTGCCCATTGCTGTAGGCTGACCTTATTTTCTTCTTATGGCACTCGTCCGTTCTCTGGACTATGTTGTATGGTTTGTCCATTAGGAGTCTAACAGGTCCTCTAGAACCTTCAAACAATTAGTAAAATTCCTGAACAGTAAGTGAGCGCGCGCAGAAATTGGGCTAATATTTTGGGAAGAACAATGTTGGATGATATATTCATGGCTTGAATATATCATCCAACATGAAGTTATTTTTTATTACTTACAAAATAATAAAATAATGAAGCAATACCATGGGCTGAGCTAAAATAGATCCTTAGGATCTTAGGCATTCTGTAATAAATCTGTGTCACTTGAAGTATAGAGTTGATCGACTCTGAGTAATGAAACAGAAGTAAAGGTATCAAAGCCAATGATCATCTGTTTCCAATTTTCTGTGATTTGGTTCAAGTGGTAAAGTGGTGATATTTATTAATAATGGATCGAATAGGTTCATAATTGTTTTAGAGTACAATTAGATGCCTTCAAACTTTAGGCTACATGGGCACATTTGAGAACGGTTCCAGCCATTCTCTCATCCTTTGGGTCATTCCCCTCCTATGTCCTGTGAGACATTTTCTATGTGAGGCTTTAAGAAGAAGAAGAGAATATTCTGTAAAGAAAACCTTGTGATCTGTGCAGTATGAAGTTGAATGGATTCATTCAGAAATCAGAAATTCTATTGAAAGATATTTATTGGCATGAGCCAAATAAAACCTATTTTTAGGCATCCTGGTGAAGACAAGGTTTTATCTTTATGTCTCATTTTCTATGTTTTGTTGTTGTTGTTGTTGTTAGAATGAAATTCATATGTTGCCAGACCATTCTATCAGATGTGTAACTAGATGCCATTTAAATTACCCACTTTTACATGCTAGACAGTTTTTAATGAACACTGCCTGTCTGCACCTTTTTTAAAAACAGGACTGGGATCAGAAGCCCAAATACCAATGGTTAGCTGGAGCATATTTTTCATTTGGCCTATCTGTCAGTATTCCCTGAGGTCATCTGTGCAATCAGCTTCGTTACTCCTGCTCCCTCACTGGATTTCATAGAAACCATATGCTATGTATGAATCAGGGACAACAATCCCACAACATAGCATTCTTGGAATATCCAAAGTCCCACTTTTCACTTCGCCATGCCTGAGATCAGCAGTAATATTTATCAGCAAATGTGAGATTTTCAAAGATCCAATTCTATGTGCTCCTTTCTCATAGAGCCTTAGGCAGGGATATAGCATACATAAATATTAAGTAAAGTCCATAGTTTTTAAAATGTCATCCATTGAATAGTTGACACATGTCTGAGATACTTTTTATTTTGGAGGAGGTATTATTTAATAGGGAATTCCAACAGCTACCTAATAGTGAAATGAGAAGTCTTGCATCCATTTTATTTTGTTTCTGATGATTTTTATGAGTAAGGGTAAGATACTTCCTTGTTCTGATGCAGATGTTGCCCACTTTTGTGAATGGATGCGGGGTGTCACCTACTACTTGCATATCTGCATATTGGGCTTGACACTGCTATCGTACTTGGTAGTTGGCAAAAAGTCAATACTGAAGTTAAGCTCTTGTGTTCTAGCAGCAGAGCTGAAGATCCTTGATGTGCCACCTTCTGCAAACCATGCTGCTCTCTTCATGTTCCTTATTGACTTCCTGGTGATGAGCATCATGGTCTCCTGGTCTTGAGAATGGCCAAGCATTGCTCTGTGAATGTGGAAGATGGGCATGTGGAAGGCTCCAGGGAGGAGGGATCATTGAACATGTACTCGAATCCATGTGCCTGTTGAATGACCTGTTTTTTTTTATTTTTGGGTTTTAAGGGAGACACTGCCCTAAAACACTTCTGTGCAGCTGGGGATGCAGGCTTCTGCTTCACCTTGCAGGAAGCATTAACGAATCCTTTCCAGAAGACATGAGAAGAGAGAAGTGAGCCTCTGGTATCATGCAGGTTCCTTGCATTGCCCATGGGCTAGAAGAGAGAAGAGATGCTTCATGAGATTTGATCCCCTTTTTCCTGAAAAGTTCCACACAGAGGTGAGTCCCCAGCATGTTTAGAAATCATTTCAGACACCTTTCTGGACGGAATTGAATCAGAGCCCCTGATGATGTGGAAGAGCTAAAGATGGGTTTGCTATGAATTTTCTATTTCATTCATCAGGGCCTGAGTCAAGTCAGTCATTGTGCTGTCAACACATGAGCTGCTGGTCAAATGTGAGGAAGTGGTCTTGCTTTATGAAAACACCACCCTGATTCAGTGAACCAGAGGCAGCCTGCAGTCCCTGTTTTCCTGTAAAGGCAGATTGCTGTGGATGGCCTCTGGCCTCGTCATGCAGCCCTGCTCAGAGTAGGGGATTGAGGGACCAAGCAGATCCCTAGTTCCTTTTGACCTTTATTGCCACTGGGCCACCCCAGGGTCCTTGGACTCTACCTGGTCTTCTGGCCTGGGTCAGGGGATGTGAGGTTTGGAATCCCCCTCTGTGGCAGGATCCCAGCCCCCCAGCCACTTGAGGTCAGCACATCCTTCCCTAATTGTGTTAGAGTTGGAGACTTCTCCCACCCATCCTCATCCATGCTCATCCCACATTTTGTAGCTTGGCACCTGAGGACCTTTATTCATTGACTTAGTTGTTAGTGATGATGGTTACTAAGACTAAGTGACTCTTTCAAGTCACATCACTTGCATGGTAGGGCTAGAGCATGGATCTTCCTAATTGATTTCATGGGACTCTCTCATGGAAACTGTGACTGCTTCCTAAACACACACTCTACATTTGGAGTGTCAAAATTCTTGCCACTGCCTCCTTGGCAAGTGTATCTTGTCTTCTACGTGGGAATTTCACAAATATTTTCCTTTGGTTTGTGGAGGTCATGCAGAAGGGATTTCATTTGAAATAGCCCAAACAAGAAATACCAGTTGTCTTTTTCGCACATGGATGTGTGTAGTGAACACCCCTTTCTGTGTGCTTGCATGAGTTACTCCTTTGAATTTGTTGAAGAATGGTTGGCTGGGGAGCAAGTTAACGAGAGATGGATATCAATGGTTGTCAAGTATTCTGACGTGAAGAATGTATTGAGGATGTGAAGGCTTTTCTAGCCAGTTCCTATGGCTCAGTCAGGGATCAGTCAGAGGATTCTGTCTGGTAGACTCTGGCACAGATGTCAAAGTGGCCTGGTCTTACCCTGTCCAGGACTGAATGCTGAGCTTGAGTGGGAGCTTCTTGTCATTTCAAGCATTTCCATGAGTCTGTCCTCTGTTCTCTTGTATCCAAGTGGTTTCTAATAGGAAAGCAGAACAAAAATTGAAAGTATGGTGGTTGATTATTTTTACCTATGTTATTTCAATCCACTTTGTTTAATACGAAATTACCTTTATGCTAGTAAGATTTCATATGTGAGGAAATAATGAAAATATTGGGGTTAGGGGATGAGAATATGCAAATCAAACATTTTTGAGCACCAAGACCCGTTTTTTGTTTTTGTTTTTGTTTTTTTTTTAACTTAAATAATATTAAGTGCCAGAGGACCACCGCTGCCATTCAGCCTCAACAACCTCCAGGTCCAGCCTCCAGGTGGCCCATTTCACCAGGGTGTGTGGGACCACACTGTCCTGGGATGAGAGAACAGTACCCACGGATGTTGACATCTCACAGAGTAGATATTGCCAGTGACAGTAGGGAGCTATTGGCACATGAGGAAGGGAAGAGCTCTCAGGATGGGAAGAGGGGGCCGCTTCGAGACTCATTGGGTATGGCACGAGGCTGCTGGGTGTGGTGTTGGCCTGGGCCCACTGAGTGGGGCAGATCCGTGGTCTGTGTTTCTGTACCCTCCTCTGTAGCCTGTGTTGGCAGCAGATCAGGGAATTGCGATCAGAAGTGCTCCCAGTAACACAGGCACCAGCCCCCAGAGTGTGTGCCTATCCGTTTCCCCACCTGGCCTGACTTAGTGCCTGTCTTGCCTCAGGGCTGAGACCCTACAATCTCTGATGAGGGTGTCTGTGGTCCAGATCCAACCTGCATGGCCAACATGCTCAGACCTTCAGCTGGGTCCTAGGCTGCTGCAACCAAACTCTGTTAACTGGGTGGCCGACAACAGAGGAAGTGTCTTCCGTTGAGCTCCAGAGGCTCAACACAGTAGGTGTTGGGCTGTCCCAGTGCCATAACCCCTCCCAGGTTTCAAGGGGACTGTCTCCCCAACTCTCCCAGCCCTTGCCCACTCTCCTATTGCTGCCCACGATCTGTGGTTCCCATATGGGCATCCCGCCCTGGCTCCAACCTCACATATCCGGTATCCCCCAGTCTCCCTGGTATCTGGGTCCAGACTCTCCTCTTCCTACAAGAATATCAGATATTGGATTTGGTCCCAGTTGATGCTGTGTTCCATCATGTGAGCTCTTAGCTTCATCACTGTGCAAAGACTCTTTTCCCACACAAGTTCGCACGGCTTTTGGCTGGCTAAGAATTTTCAGGCGACACTTTTCTAATGAGTACACTTTCCTTCCTTCCGATCTCCCACCAGTGAGCATTCCTCGCACCCTTGTCCTAGTTCCTTTATGGCAGTTTCCCTCCTTATGGCTGAGAGGACCTAGTGACCCCTGAATTCACACGTTCTCCTTAATCACCAACACACTGCAGAATTCTCCAGGGGGCCATATATGCTCCTGGAAGTTGGGGTTGGAAATAGTTCTCCATCCATTAATCACTCCCTCACTCACTAATGTCCTTGTGTCCTTGAGAAAGGCTCTCCCTTTCCTGGTTTTCCTGAATAGAAATCCTCTTGCCTTTTGGGTGAATAGGGTTATGGGTTGTGCAGAGGGTGTTGGTCCACTGAGCATCTTAGAGACTGTCCTTTATGGAGCCTAATGATCCTCACTGGGGAATGAGGCCAGGGTCCTAACTGTGGTTAGTTAGAGAGGGAAAGAAGGACAAGGGAAACTCAGATGTCCCTTCATGGCCCCTGGAGTTAGAGGACTTACCCCTTTGCACCTGGGATCAGGAGACCTCATTTCCTCGAGGACACGCACACTCAGACGTTAATCTTGAGTGTGGGTTCCTTTCTGGGGTCCAGGGCTGTTGTTAGCCACCAGGAATGACAGTGCTCTCCATGCTGAGTGGAGCCATTTTTGCCAGGAAAGAGAGCCCATGGTCACGCCTTGTGCAAAGCATCCCACACCAGGGGCTCCCATGCCTACATTCCTGTCCTGAAAGGAAGCCACTCAGAGGCAAGGTGGGTCCAACCACCTCCCATGTGTTCACTCATCACTGTGTTCCAGCAGTCACCCCAGTGAACAGTCCTGATGGGATTGGATGTGGCTCAGAATGTCACCCTCATGAGCTCTACCCTGCCACAGCTGCAGTTCTGCAGTGGGAGAAACTCAAAACCTCAAAACACATGCACATGAAAGAAAAGAGCAAGAGCCAGAGCCCAAACAGGCCAGGTGTGGCAAAGACAGCTGGAGTGCCTAGGTTGGGACTCAGAATTATGTCAGTGGGGTGGCATTGCTGCTGGCACCAGCATGATAACCGAGAGCCAGCCCTGCTCATTTTGGGGAGCAGTGTGTTGGGGAAGGCAGCAGAAATTGAGAGGCAGGATTGAGTTTGGCCCTAGGAGGAGGTTGGGTAAGAGGCCAGTGTGGGTTGGAGAGCCTGGGCAGATAGACAGAGGCCAGGGCACACCCCAAAGCCTGGAGACTGCACTTGATGTCCAGGGTTGTGAAACACCACTTCCCCTCTTACTCACAACTGAGAGCAAGGGGCATTGATGAGTTCAGTTTGTGTGCGGCTGCATCCAAGGTGGCTCGGCTAGGAACCTCTGTTTCCTTGACTCAGGAGGCTGGGAGTCCAGGCTCCACTGAGGCTCGGCTGGGAGGATCGGAGTCTGAGTTTATGCCTGTGTTCCCTGTAGGATCCATGTTGGCTGAGCCTCAGTGTTTTTGTAATGAGAGGATGGGTGACCGTCATGTCTTTATCACAGGACACACTTGCTAAATGGATTTGTTTGCTCTGAGGAGGAAAGAGAGAGGGGGGAGTGGTGCTGGAGACAGGGATGCAGACAGGGGTCATGGACTTGGCATAACTCAGTCTTGGAGGTGATATCCCATCACCTGTACCCACTTCAATTCCCATGAATCCAGAGGCTGAGCCCCCTTGAGGTGAGGGGTGAACCGGTTCTGGGCAGCAGGATGCTGTGGTACCTCGGAGTCTCTGTGAGACCCCAACACTAGACACACTTGGCCCTTTTGAAATCTTAGGAGAAGCCTTGGGAAGTTGTATGGCAGAGGGGAGCAGCCTCTGCATCTCAGTCCCCTCCAACTTGCCATGGTGTAGAGAGGGAACTGCAGCCACGATGGGACGGACATTGGCCATGTCCCTGTGTGGGACACAGGCCTGATTGAGTTAGGGTGCATTCTTTGTCTCTCCCTTTCTTGTGATTATCCCATCTCTACATTTGTGCTTTAGCCACCTGTGAGTCCCATCTCTGGTTTCAGAGAGAACAGAGGGTGTTATGGGCCAATAGACACAATAAACCCTAGAGATTAGATGCTACCCTACTTTCCAGAAAAGACTGGGCACACCATGAGTTGCACAATGATGGGACCAGGGTCCAAAAGCTGCTGAGAGGGAAGGACTGGTTGTGAATGCATTTTTGAAGGCTCCAAGCTGGAACTCTAGTGGCACCAAGCAGGGCAGATGCTGGTGGGGATGTTTGGGTAGTTGTTGGTGAACACCTGCGCACCTGAGATGGGTAGGCATGGAGGAGAAATCGGCAGCCCATAGGGCTGTTGAAAGTGGTCTTATGTGAAAAGAGGCTCAGGTATGGGCACAGGAAATGACATCATTGCCTTGACAATGGATCAAACAGAACATGGAACCCTGGTATCCAGGCACCCACTTCACTGACCAAGCCATCCGAGCTCACTTGGTTGGAGCCACTGGAGGGAGAAGGATGTTCTCCTGTGGTTGCAGACAATGCCGAGCCTCAGGCTCCCAGGAATCTCAGGGGGGCCAACTAGCCCTTTTGTGGATACACTGGGTGAGGCTTCATCTTAGACGCCAGAGCCTCTGGCGATTGTCGCAGAGGAGCTCAAGAGTAACAGTGAGTAGCACAGGGCAGGTGAGCCCAGCAGGCCCTCTAGTCTGATCCCTGATGAATGGCCCAGGACTCCTATTCTGACTGTGTGTGTGTGTGTGTGTGTGTGTGTGTGTGTGTGTGTGTGTGTTTGTACTGATGGGAACTGTCCCATTGTGCTTTGACTCTAGTGTATTGGCACAAGTCATTTTTCTGTTTGTCACCATTTCCATTTTGAACCCACCATTCTTGGTCCCAACCCAGGGTGAAAATGATCAGAACACGGAGGAGCCCTTCAGGGTTCAGAGCCTTGAACCTTACAGGCAGGACCAGCTTAGGAATGAGCTCCTGCCTGTCATTTGTGGGAGGAACCTACATTTCAGCAGCAACATGGGGTTAATCTCCTGGGATTTCATCCCCACCCAGCAGGTGCTGGATCTCTTGTTCCCAAAACAGCCACCTTCTTCAGTCTTTACTCCTGGTGCCACTCCACATCCTCCAAGGGGACAAGAACCTCAGGTTCTGGATGGATGTTGTAGAATGCCCACAGAGCCAACTGCCAGGCTGGGTGGGGTGCAGTTGCTGGGCTTTGCTGATGTTGTCATCCCCCACAGTTCTTGGAACCTTCTGTGGCAGTGGCATCCAGGACCCCAGCAGCTGTGAGTAGCAGCTCCTCACTGCTTCACTCCAGCGAGCAGGTGGAAGACAGCCGCGTTGTTCACGTCCTCCTAGAGGGACAGAGCCTGAGGGAGACAAAGCGCATCCCGGTAAGCCCGACAGCAGGGCTGCCTCCTGGGTGTCCACACAGTGGAAGGCAGGAGACACAGCCAACCCCAGGGCTATGGTGGGAAATAAAGAAGAGAGAGGTCCGTCTTAAGGGCTTGACCTGAGGAGGGAGAGCATCAGCATGCCCAGCTTCAGTGGTGAGTGGGCCTGTGTATTGTGGGTTTTGCAGGCCAGAAGTGCAGACGGAAGTGCTGTGGACAGATGAAGGCAGAGATATGTCCAGGGTGCAGGCTGCAGTGCCTAGAACTTGGTATTCTCAATGAGTGAAGTTGGAGCAGAGGAGGTGGCAGTGACTTGTCACATGTGTAGGAGGGGATGTGTTCCTGGTGGCAGGGAAGAGAACCTCCTTAGCATGACTAGGTGTAGGAATTTGGGGTCGGGATCACCTGGGGGGTCATGCCAAAGCTTCGGAATGTTAGGCTTTGCATGTATGTAAATACGGAGCTAAAGGGGTTCTTGGCAGAATTTCTATGGATGTGCAGTAGACACGCTAATGCTGCAGGTGTCCAGCTGCAGAGGAGACATGTTCAGTGACTGCCAGTGCTGAGTCAAGTACATCATTACAACCAGACCCGCACCGAGCTTCCAGAGGCCAGGGCCTCTCAAAGCTATCATGAAGCACTCAAGTGCACACTCTTGTATCTGAGTCTGTTTTGTGTCGTGGCAGTCAGGACCCAAATTTTCAGTGCATCTGCCTCTTCCACCCACAAAGGCAGCCTGCATCCCAGATCACACTTGGTGCGCAGATCCCTGGCCCATTGCTCTCATCTCAGTGAGATGAGAGTGTGTCTGTGCATAGGCAGTTTGGTCCTTTGACATGAGTGGAATGTGGCTCCCCAGGGGGAGGGGAGATGGCAGGAACAGGCAGATATTTGTACCAGGATTGTTCTAGTAGCACATTGCAAGAACCCAGGTGGTATATGGAGGACACACTCAGGTAGCAGGATAACAAGATTGTGCCCTTGTATATGTAGCTGAGATTTCTCCTGAATGTTTGACCACAGTCTTCTGGGTAGCTCTTCTAAAAGCCATTCTCTGATGACATTTGTCCCACCCTGATCCAGGTGACCTTTCAGGAGACGGTGACAAGCCTCATCCGCAGGGCCTTGGACCAAAATTTGTTGCAGCATGAGGATGTGGACAACTTTGAGCTGCTGTATATGATGTCTGAGGATGAGAGTAAGTAGGACAATCAGACAGTGGGGAGACATGATCCACAGTGGGCTCAGGATAACTGACAGCCAAGAGAAAGTGGGCCTTGGCCCCAAAATACCAAAGTGTGATGGGCCTGGCGGAGACTCTCAGGGGTTGTGGGTGTTTTGTGGTATAATCCTTGAGTGCCACCTAACAATTCTCTCCACTTCGCTCTGCAGAAATCAAGGTCTCTGAACACTCACTCGTGTGTCTGTCCATGAATCTGGGAATACAATATTTCATGGTGAGGAAACGCCCCCAGGTCAAGGGAAAGGAGGTAAACACCTACCTTATTCAAGCTGTGCATGTGCTGCCATTCCACTCCGACCTGAGGAAATAAGAAGCCTCAGCACCTGGACATATTTGCTGGAAGCCCATAGAGCCAACTGACAGTCTGGGGTGGCTTTCTGTTTCTGGGTTTGCTGATGTTCCAGCCCCCACAGTTCTCAGAATCAACCTGCAAGTCCTCCAGGCCGCTTTCCCACAAGCAGGTGGGAGACACCTGCTTAATTCGTGTCCACTTAGAAACACAAAGTCCAGAGATGGCCAAGAGTGTTCTGGTAAGCCTGGGAGCAGGGGTGTCCCGTGGTGCTTACACCTGGGTGGGGAGCAGACACTGGTCCAATACCATGGACTACTCATGCCCTCTTGAATTTGGAGCTTCTGGATGATCAGGAGGATAGATGGGAATCAAGAAGGGAGAGGTCAGTGTGAAGGGCTGGAGCTGAGATGAGCGAGTGCAGCAGCTTGTCCACTGCCATGTCTGAGGGAGTCTGTGTGTCAGGTGGCAGCATGCAGTCCAGAAGGGCAGGGACAGGTATGGGTGACAGATGAGAATAGGACAGGAACTAGGTTGCAGGTTCCCTTGTATGGGATGCTGACGTCTATGGAGGAGGACAGCAGTGTGAGGTTCTCCATGTTCCTTGAACAAGGAGCTGAGAGAGTCTCTCTGCAGAGTCGATATGGATGTGGAGCAAGCACACTAAATGTCCAGGTAACCCAATGACCACCCTTGCCGGATGAGGTGGCCTCCTACATCCCAGCCAGCACTGAGCCTCTGGAGGCCAGGAGCTCTCGTGGCTATCTTTCAGCTCTCCTGTGTGTGGTCATGTTCCTGGGTCTGTTTTTGGCCCTGGCAATCCAGACCAAAGCCTCTAGGTTTTGTGCCTAGGCCATTCCCAATGCCGCCTGCATCCTTGGGCAGACCTGGGATCTTGGAGGCTATTGTCCCATTCCTCCCAACTTGTGGGATGAGATTGCATCTGTATGCAGGTAGTGGGGTCCTTTCACTCCGAGAGGAGTGCAGCTCCACAAAGAGCAATGGCAGGCCCAGGAAGTCCTATGTACAAGGATTGGGCTAGTAGCCTGTGGGAAGAGCCCACACGATGAGCAGGAGGTCAGCCTCGGGTAGTAGGGTCATGGATGTTGCCCTTGTATTTAGAGTGGAGGTGCCTCCAGAATGCCCCTGCCCACTGTCCTTGAGTAGTCACTTCAAGGCCCATTTCCTGAAGGCCTGTCTCCCATGCTGCTCCAGGTGACCTGCCACGATAGGGCTCCTGTCGTCATCCGCAGCGCCCTCGACCTACACTTCCTTACTGAGGAGAATCCAGAGGATTATGAGCTGGGCCAAATCATCTCTCGCCGTCAGAGTAAGTGAGACAATCAGATAGCAGAGAGCAAGGGTCAGGATGTGGACTCAGGTCAACTCTTAGCAACAAAGACTAGTCTCTGACCCCCAAGAACACTCCAACAGGTGTGTTGGGTTCGTGCACAAAGCCAACTGCACTTCTGCTGGTGGAAGGTCTTGAGGTCCAATGGTATACCCTGGTGGATATTGCGGCTCCCCACCAGGTGCCCTCCCCTGGACATGAACAGGCATCCAAAGCTGACATCTTTGAGGAGTGAGGAGGAAAGCCTCTCTCCAGGAGCAGTATGTTTTCATGGTCTGGGATAGGAGTGGTTTCAAAGGAACATGGGAATGCATGGGCTAAAGAGGGAACTGGCATTTTGTGGACTGAAGCAGTACTATTGAAAGCCTTCTGTGTGACCAAAAAACCACTGCCTGGGCAGAGCATTGCCAGGATTCTAGCAAGCAGTAACAGGATGAAATTGGGAAGAAAACACAGCCTGGGAGACAGCCTGAATCATCTGTTTTTGCATAAATTCCATGGTCTTACGCACCTGAGTCCACTAGGCAAGGAGTGATCACAATAGCCAGGTTGTGATCCCTAACTAAAGTCAGATGAGGGCTTCCTGAGCACGTAGCCACAGAGCTCATCTGATAATAATGCCAGCGCTTTTTCGTTGGTTGGTTGGTTGGTTTTTGTGAGCCAAACACCACAGCAGCCATTATCCCAGCCTATGTACCCTGAAGACCACCATCCCTATGAGTTCTAGGATCACTTGTCTCCTATCTTAACCTACTGTTAGGTTAGTAGAGTCTATGGAAGAGGAAGTCTGTCTGGGGCCTTGGTAGCCTAAGAAATTCATAGCAGAGATCTCCACATCCAACCCAGAAGGGATGGAGAACAGGCTCTAGGTTAGAGGAGGGCGACAGGAAACACATGTTCAGAGGAAGGAGAAGCGGCTGTTGTATTCCCCCACTCGGGGTCATGGCACCACTGGGCCATACGCCATGTTGGAGGGAAGCAGTCCCTTTGCTGGTCTTTGGAACCATTGTTCTCAGTAGGGCAGTATTTGGAATGTGGCCTCCATTCTCAGAAGCCTGGTTCACATGGAGGCGGGCTCCACCAACGCAGAAGCATGGCTCTAACGTGGTATCCGTGCTGGTCAGCCTGTCCTCACTGTGGCCATACTTGAGGAAAATAACTCAGAGGAGGAATCCTAGGCCTTTTTTCTCTGGGTTTCATAGCTTTCTCTTTGGTTGTGCACTGAGGCTGTCCATAAAGCTCTAGTGTGTGGCAGTGGAGAGCTCCTCAGCCCTTGCCACAAAGGCATAGACTGG
This sequence comes from Urocitellus parryii, assembly GCF_045843805.1. Taxonomy (NCBI): domain Eukaryota; kingdom Metazoa; phylum Chordata; class Mammalia; order Rodentia; family Sciuridae; genus Urocitellus; species Urocitellus parryii. Next base: position 41,372,634 of record NC_135548.1, read on the forward strand.
GAGAGAGAGAACGAGGCTGGCAGAGAGGGAGAGAGAGAAAGATGGAGAGGGAGGACCTCTCCTTGGAGAATGAGGATTCAGTGGAGCCAACAGGAACAAGGTACTGTTGCCCAGGGCACAACCCTGTTTAGGTCTTACTCCAACCATGCTCAACCTTTCTTCCAGTCCCTCCCACCCCCCAGTAGTGTATTCATCTTGAATGAGAATTTCATGTTGACATCAGAGCACTCACCATCCAATGCTTCCCTCCAAACCCACCTATGAAGATGGCTCATGTGGGGACTGAATCTTCGGCACAGGAGCCTTTTGTGGGAGATTTCAGATGCAAACCCTAGTGGTGTGCTTTGGCAGATGCAAGAGGACCTGAGATATTCTGGAGTCCAAAGCCTTCGGTAGGAACAGACATTAGGTCTGTTGAAGTGCTCTGCCTAGTTCTTCCTCAGGGAGGACTGTGGAGGCTGTCTTTGTTGGTATTGGTGCTGAATTGGAGAGCTCTCAGGTGTGTGGCTCTGGCCTTTTCTGGCACAGGCTCTCAGATGTTGGCGTGTCCTAGGGAGCACCTCCTGAGTGCCACCTTCTTTTTGTACACCCCTCTCTCCCCAGAGCTGAGGATTCCAGCAGAGGCCAACGTATTTTATGCCAAGAATCCTCACAAAAAATCCAACTTTGTGCTGAGGAAAAGGAGCCTCTCCCAAAAGAATGATGGGTGGATCGAGCCTCAACCTCCCTCTCGTCCTGCAAAGAAGGCTCCTGCCCTCCTGAGGATGCTTGCAAAACCATTCTGTTGCTGTGTGCCTGGGCGGGGCTGAGGCAGCCCAGGAATATTTACATTGATTACTATTTTCTTCAAAGTTTGAATCTATAGTTTGCCATTGTCCTTGACCTTGTTTAGTAACACAGTTGTTACTCTATCCTGTATTTGTTGTTTCCATTAATATATTATTATTATTTTAAAATATATATGTTTTTGTTACCTGATCTACTGTGATGATTTGAGTATACTAAATGTAGCAGTGATTCCTAAAGGACACATCCAAACCAACAGGAAGGAATGTTTCATTCTATCAGCAAGAACTTTGGTTTTTAGGAGTTTGGCAGATGGCATTATCTGAGTCAGTTTTCCAATGGGGGCAATGAAGTATCAGCTATGATGGTACAAACACAAACAAAGACACACAAACACACACAAGAGCACACACACTCACTGAGAGATAGATAGACAGATGGAGTTGGTCTCTGCTGAAATACTTTGGAGACATGGTTCTGATTTCTCCCCTTTTGGAGTATTTTCAATTGCACAAGGTGTCTTGCAAATGAACCCATGTCTGAGGAAGACATGCATGTGTACTTCACATGCCACTTTTCACAGAGCAGGAAGGTCATGTAATATTTTTCATGCAGCTGTCTTTTGACTGTGAACCATCCCATGAGGTCAGCTGTGGAATTTTCAACTTGTAGCATCACAATGGGGATCCACTCTTTGGATTTGGGGATATTTCCGATTTTCTTGATTCAGATTGGAATGATATATATATATATTAGTTTTTGATGAAAATTCTGCATTTGATGGTAATGAATGTCGTGCATCTAGGAATCTGTAGAGTGCAGACAATGAATGGATGCCTACTGTTGTCTGGACTGGTCTGAAAAGTCCTGTAGCATCTGAGCATGTGTGAGGGCTGTACAGGTCTTGCCAAAAGTCCAGGTCAGATGATCCTGCACAAAGCTGAACTCCTAGTGGTCTCCACAACAGTGTAAGGGCCAAGGAGAAACTCACTTCCACACAGAAGTTGGGAAGCTACCTTATGAAGGTGATCATAGATACGGGATTATTAATATATCCAGGTTGGCATCTATTATATTTTTAGCTTTTGACTTTCGCAGCTGTGGGCATCTTGACAACCATCAACTCCCTGTAAGCACAGACAACTCTATAAGAACCTGAGGATAAATTTCCCTGTGCATGTCCCCTTGTGAAACTGCTTAAGCACCGCCTGGTTTACACACAGGTGGAATTTCTAGGTCAAAGTGTGCATGTTTACTTCTTTGACTAAGCACTGCCAGGTGGCTCTTCTGCATAGCTCTACCTGTGGCCAGGATTGTATTATCTAGCTTTCTAACTTTTGCATGTTGAGTAGATACATAGTGGGAGCACACTGTTTTTTTGATATTTTTCTTGGTATCTATTCTGATGCTTTTCACTGGGGGATTTTTTCCTGTGAAAATGGGCTTCCTCTACTTGACCTTATTTTCTTCTTTTTAAAATTTTTTCAATGTGACTTTTTAATTTTAGTTTTATTAAAGACATTGCCCCTTGCTTGCATAGTCTATATCTAAAGCACTAGTCCTTGCTCCAAGGCCCAGCTTGCTCTCAGCTGCCCCAGGAGGGGAACAGTCTTTGGCGGTAGACAAGAGACGCCCCTGCAGGGGGCACAAGTGCTTTGGCCCTCTGGTGTCTTGCCAGCAGTGCTTCCCATGCTCACAGAGGGTTTCAGACACTGAGTCAATGGTCCAGGTGGTCTTTTGTTCAGTCTGATCTCAAATTGAGCTCCTCTGAGAGGTCATATTGAAGTCCTTGTGTGTACCTGACCCATCATTTTAAACAATATTCCAAGTTCACTTTTTGTGTGTACGTGGGTTCTGGGGATTGAACCCAGGGCCTTGAGCCTGTGAGGCAAGTGACCTACCTGAGCTACACCCTCAGAGACCCCTGTAAAAGTATTTCCCCTTTGCCTCGGGGTCTAAGTTGCCAAGGCTGACCTCAAACGTTCCTCTTGCCTCAGCCTCCCTGGTGGCTGGCATGACAGGCATGCACCTGGGACTGTCACACTCGAGCCTGTGATGGGAACTCATGTGCATCTGTCCAGGGCTGAGCATGGTTAGGCAGAGCTGTGCTCCAGGCTCCCTGCAGGGCTGTGGAGGCTTCTGCTGCCCAGCAGCCCTGGTGCCATGGCCAGGGCTCCTCCCAGCCGAGGGCAGGCAGCTGCCCATTGCTGTAGGCTGACCTTATTTTCTTCTTATGGCACTCGTCCGTTCTCTGGACTATGTTGTATGGTTTGTCCATTAGGAGTCTAACAGGTCCTCTAGAACCTTCAAACAATTAGTAAAATTCCTGAACAGTAAGTGAGCGCGCGCAGAAATTGGGCTAATATTTTGGGAAGAACAATGTTGGATGATATATTCATGGCTTGAATATATCATCCAACATGAAGTTATTTTTTATTACTTACAAAATAATAAAATAATGAAGCAATACCATGGGCTGAGCTAAAATAGATCCTTAGGATCTTAGGCATTCTGTAATAAATCTGTGTCACTTGAAGTATAGAGTTGATCGACTCTGAGTAATGAAACAGAAGTAAAGGTATCAAAGCCAATGATCATCTGTTTCCAATTTTCTGTGATTTGGTTCAAGTGGTAAAGTGGTGATATTTATTAATAATGGATCGAATAGGTTCATAATTGTTTTAGAGTACAATTAGATGCCTTCAAACTTTAGGCTACATGGGCACATTTGAGAACGGTTCCAGCCATTCTCTCATCCTTTGGGTCATTCCCCTCCTATGTCCTGTGAGACATTTTCTATGTGAGGCTTTAAGAAGAAGAAGAGAATATTCTGTAAAGAAAACCTTGTGATCTGTGCAGTATGAAGTTGAATGGATTCATTCAGAAATCAGAAATTCTATTGAAAGATATTTATTGGCATGAGCCAAATAAAACCTATTTTTAGGCATCCTGGTGAAGACAAGGTTTTATCTTTATGTCTCATTTTCTATGTTTTGTTGTTGTTGTTGTTGTTAGAATGAAATTCATATGTTGCCAGACCATTCTATCAGATGTGTAACTAGATGCCATTTAAATTACCCACTTTTACATGCTAGACAGTTTTTAATGAACACTGCCTGTCTGCACCTTTTTTAAAAACAGGACTGGGATCAGAAGCCCAAATACCAATGGTTAGCTGGAGCATATTTTTCATTTGGCCTATCTGTCAGTATTCCCTGAGGTCATCTGTGCAATCAGCTTCGTTACTCCTGCTCCCTCACTGGATTTCATAGAAACCATATGCTATGTATGAATCAGGGACAACAATCCCACAACATAGCATTCTTGGAATATCCAAAGTCCCACTTTTCACTTCGCCATGCCTGAGATCAGCAGTAATATTTATCAGCAAATGTGAGATTTTCAAAGATCCAATTCTATGTGCTCCTTTCTCATAGAGCCTTAGGCAGGGATATAGCATACATAAATATTAAGTAAAGTCCATAGTTTTTAAAATGTCATCCATTGAATAGTTGACACATGTCTGAGATACTTTTTATTTTGGAGGAGGTATTATTTAATAGGGAATTCCAACAGCTACCTAATAGTGAAATGAGAAGTCTTGCATCCATTTTATTTTGTTTCTGATGATTTTTATGAGTAAGGGTAAGATACTTCCTTGTTCTGATGCAGATGTTGCCCACTTTTGTGAATGGATGCGGGGTGTCACCTACTACTTGCATATCTGCATATTGGGCTTGACACTGCTATCGTACTTGGTAGTTGGCAAAAAGTCAATACTGAAGTTAAGCTCTTGTGTTCTAGCAGCAGAGCTGAAGATCCTTGATGTGCCACCTTCTGCAAACCATGCTGCTCTCTTCATGTTCCTTATTGACTTCCTGGTGATGAGCATCATGGTCTCCTGGTCTTGAGAATGGCCAAGCATTGCTCTGTGAATGTGGAAGATGGGCATGTGGAAGGCTCCAGGGAGGAGGGATCATTGAACATGTACTCGAATCCATGTGCCTGTTGAATGACCTGTTTTTTTTATTTTTGGGTTTTAAGGGAGACACTGCCCTAAAACACTTCTGTGCAGCTGGGGATGCAGGCTTCTGCTTCACCTTGCAGGAAGCATTAACGAATCCTTTCCAGAAGACATGAGAAGAGAGAAGTGAGCCTCTGGTATCATGCAGGTTCCTTGCATTGCCCATGGGCTAGAAGAGAGAAGAGATGCTTCATGAGATTTGATCCCCTTTTTCCTGAAAAGTTCCACACAGAGGTGAGTCCCCAGCATGTTTAGAAATCATTTCAGACACCTTTCTGGACGGAATTGAATCAGAGCCCCTGATGATGTGGAAGAGCTAAAGATGGGTTTGCTATGAATTTTCTATTTCATTCATCAGGGCCTGAGTCAAGTCAGTCATTGTGCTGTCAACACATGAGCTGCTGGTCAAATGTGAGGAAGTGGTCTTGCTTTATGAAAACACCACCCTGATTCAGTGAACCAGAGGCAGCCTGCAGTCCCTGTTTTCCTGTAAAGGCAGATTGCTGTGGATGGCCTCTGGCCTCGTCATGCAGCCCTGCTCAGAGTAGGGGATTGAGGGACCAAGCAGATCCCTAGTTCCTTTTGACCTTTATTGCCACTGGGCCACCCCAGGGTCCTTGGACTCTACCTGGTCTTCTGGCCTGGGTCAGGGGATGTGAGGTTTGGAATCCCCCTCTGTGGCAGGATCCCAGCCCCCCAGCCACTTGAGGTCAGCACATCCTTCCCTAATTGTGTTAGAGTTGGAGACTTCTCCCACCCATCCTCATCCATGCTCATCCCACATTTTGTAGCTTGGCACCTGAGGACCTTTATTCATTGACTTAGTTGTTAGTGATGATGGTTACTAAGACTAAGTGACTCTTTCAAGTCACATCACTTGCATGGTAGGGCTAGAGCATGGATCTTCCTAATTGATTTCATGGGACTCTCTCATGGAAACTGTGACTGCTTCCTAAACACACACTCTACATTTGGAGTGTCAAAATTCTTGCCACTGCCTCCTTGGCAAGTGTATCTTGTCTTCTACGTGGGAATTTCACAAATATTTTCCTTTGGTTTGTGGAGGTCATGCAGAAGGGATTTCATTTGAAATAGCCCAAACAAGAAATACCAGTTGTCTTTTTCGCACATGGATGTGTGTAGTGAACACCCCTTTCTGTGTGCTTGCATGAGTTACTCCTTTGAATTTGTTGAAGAATGGTTGGCTGGGGAGCAAGTTAACGAGAGATGGATATCAATGGTTGTCAAGTATTCTGACGTGAAGAATGTATTGAGGATGTGAAGGCTTTTCTAGCCAGTTCCTATGGCTCAGTCAGGGATCAGTCAGAGGATTCTGTCTGGTAGACTCTGGCACAGATGTCAAAGTGGCCTGGTCTTACCCTGTCCAGGACTGAATGCTGAGCTTGAGTGGGAGCTTCTTGTCATTTCAAGCATTTCCATGAGTCTGTCCTCTGTTCTCTTGTATCCAAGTGGTTTCTAATAGGAAAGCAGAACAAAAATTGAAAGTATGGTGGTTGATTATTTTTACCTATGTTATTTCAATCCACTTTGTTTAATACGAAATTACCTTTATGCTAGTAAGATTTCATATGTGAGGAAATAATGAAAATATTGGGGTTAGGGGATGAGAATATGCAAATCAAACATTTTTGAGCACCAAGACCCGTTTTTTGTTTTTGTTTTTGTTTTTTTTTTAACTTAAATAATATTAAGTGCCAGAGGACCACCGCTGCCATTCAGCCTCAACAACCTCCAGGTCCAGCCTCCAGGTGGCCCATTTCACCAGGGTGTGTGGGACCACACTGTCCTGGGATGAGAGAACAGTACCCACGGATGTTGACATCTCACAGAGTAGATATTGCCAGTGACAGTAGGGAGCTATTGGCACATGAGGAAGGGAAGAGCTCTCAGGATGGGAAGAGGGGGCCGCTTCGAGACTCATTGGGTATGGCACGAGGCTGCTGGGTGTGGTGTTGGCCTGGGCCCACTGAGTGGGGCAGATCCGTGGTCTGTGTTTCTGTACCCTCCTCTGTAGCCTGTGTTGGCAGCAGATCAGGGAATTGCGATCAGAAGTGCTCCCAGTAACACAGGCACCAGCCCCCAGAGTGTGTGCCTATCCGTTTCCCCACCTGGCCTGACTTAGTGCCTGTCTTGCCTCAGGGCTGAGACCCTACAATCTCTGATGAGGGTGTCTGTGGTCCAGATCCAACCTGCATGGCCAACATGCTCAGACCTTCAGCTGGGTCCTAGGCTGCTGCAACCAAACTCTGTTAACTGGGTGGCCGACAACAGAGGAAGTGTCTTCCGTTGAGCTCCAGAGGCTCAACACAGTAGGTGTTGGGCTGTCCCAGTGCCATAACCCCTCCCAGGTTTCAAGGGGACTGTCTCCCCAACTCTCCCAGCCCTTGCCCACTCTCCTATTGCTGCCCACGATCTGTGGTTCCCATATGGGCATCCCGCCCTGGCTCCAACCTCACATATCCGGTATCCCCCAGTCTCCCTGGTATCTGGGTCCAGACTCTCCTCTTCCTACAAGAATATCAGATATTGGATTTGGTCCCAGTTGATGCTGTGTTCCATCATGTGAGCTCTTAGCTTCATCACTGTGCAAAGACTCTTTTCCCACACAAGTTCGCACGGCTTTTGGCTGGCTAAGAATTTTCAGGCGACACTTTTCTAATGAGTACACTTTCCTTCCTTCCGATCTCCCACCAGTGAGCATTCCTCGCACCCTTGTCCTAGTTCCTTTATGGCAGTTTCCCTCCTTATGGCTGAGAGGACCTAGTGACCCCTGAATTCACACGTTCTCCTTAATCACCAACACACTGCAGAATTCTCCAGGGGGCCATATATGCTCCTGGAAGTTGGGGTTGGAAATAGTTCTCCATCCATTAATCACTCCCTCACTCACTAATGTCCTTGTGTCCTTGAGAAAGGCTCTCCCTTTCCTGGTTTTCCTGAATAGAAATCCTCTTGCCTTTTGGGTGAATAGGGTTATGGGTTGTGCAGAGGGTGTTGGTCCACTGAGCATCTTAGAGACTGTCCTTTATGGAGCCTAATGATCCTCACTGGGGAATGAGGCCAGGGTCCTAACTGTGGTTAGTTAGAGAGGGAAAGAAGGACAAGGGAAACTCAGATGTCCCTTCATGGCCCCTGGAGTTAGAGGACTTACCCCTTTGCACCTGGGATCAGGAGACCTCATTTCCTCGAGGACACGCACACTCAGACGTTAATCTTGAGTGTGGGTTCCTTTCTGGGGTCCAGGGCTGTTGTTAGCCACCAGGAATGACAGTGCTCTCCATGCTGAGTGGAGCCATTTTTGCCAGGAAAGAGAGCCCATGGTCACGCCTTGTGCAAAGCATCCCACACCAGGGGCTCCCATGCCTACATTCCTGTCCTGAAAGGAAGCCACTCAGAGGCAAGGTGGGTCCAACCACCTCCCATGTGTTCACTCATCACTGTGTTCCAGCAGTCACCCCAGTGAACAGTCCTGATGGGATTGGATGTGGCTCAGAATGTCACCCTCATGAGCTCTACCCTGCCACAGCTGCAGTTCTGCAGTGGGAGAAACTCAAAACCTCAAAACACATGCACATGAAAGAAAAGAGCAAGAGCCAGAGCCCAAACAGGCCAGGTGTGGCAAAGACAGCTGGAGTGCCTAGGTTGGGACTCAGAATTATGTCAGTGGGGTGGCATTGCTGCTGGCACCAGCATGATAACCGAGAGCCAGCCCTGCTCATTTTGGGGAGCAGTGTGTTGGGGAAGGCAGCAGAAATTGAGAGGCAGGATTGAGTTTGGCCCTAGGAGGAGGTTGGGTAAGAGGCCAGTGTGGGTTGGAGAGCCTGGGCAGATAGACAGAGGCCAGGGCACACCCCAAAGCCTGGAGACTGCACTTGATGTCCAGGGTTGTGAAACACCACTTCCCCTCTTACTCACAACTGAGAGCAAGGGGCATTGATGAGTTCAGTTTGTGTGCGGCTGCATCCAAGGTGGCTCGGCTAGGAACCTCTGTTTCCTTGACTCAGGAGGCTGGGAGTCCAGGCTCCACTGAGGCTCGGCTGGGAGGATCGGAGTCTGAGTTTATGCCTGTGTTCCCTGTAGGATCCATGTTGGCTGAGCCTCAGTGTTTTTGTAATGAGAGGATGGGTGACCGTCATGTCTTTATCACAGGACACACTTGCTAAATGGATTTGTTTGCTCTGAGGAGGAAAGAGAGAGGGGGGAGTGGTGCTGGAGACAGGGATGCAGACAGGGGTCATGGACTTGGCATAACTCAGTCTTGGAGGTGATATCCCATCACCTGTACCCACTTCAATTCCCATGAATCCAGAGGCTGAGCCCCCTTGAGGTGAGGGGTGAACCGGTTCTGGGCAGCAGGATGCTGTGGTACCTCGGAGTCTCTGTGAGACCCCAACACTAGACACACTTGGCCCTTTTGAAATCTTAGGAGAAGCCTTGGGAAGTTGTATGGCAGAGGGGAGCAGCCTCTGCATCTCAGTCCCCTCCAACTTGCCATGGTGTAGAGAGGGAACTGCAGCCACGATGGGACGGACATTGGCCATGTCCCTGTGTGGGACACAGGCCTGATTGAGTTAGGGTGCATTCTTTGTCTCTCCCTTTCTTGTGATTATCCCATCTCTACATTTGTGCTTTAGCCACCTGTGAGTCCCATCTCTGGTTTCAGAGAGAACAGAGGGTGTTATGGGCCAATAGACACAATAAACCCTAGAGATTAGATGCTACCCTACTTTCCAGAAAAGACTGGGCACACCATGAGTTGCACAATGATGGGACCAGGGTCCAAAAGCTGCTGAGAGGGAAGGACTGGTTGTGAATGCATTTTTGAAGGCTCCAAGCTGGAACTCTAGTGGCACCAAGCAGGGCAGATGCTGGTGGGGATGTTTGGGTAGTTGTTGGTGAACACCTGCGCACCTGAGATGGGTAGGCATGGAGGAGAAATCGGCAGCCCATAGGGCTGTTGAAAGTGGTCTTATGTGAAAAGAGGCTCAGGTATGGGCACAGGAAATGACATCATTGCCTTGACAATGGATCAAACAGAACATGGAACCCTGGTATCCAGGCACCCACTTCACTGACCAAGCCATCCGAGCTCACTTGGTTGGAGCCACTGGAGGGAGAAGGATGTTCTCCTGTGGTTGCAGACAATGCCGAGCCTCAGGCTCCCAGGAATCTCAGGGGGGCCAACTAGCCCTTTTGTGGATACACTGGGTGAGGCTTCATCTTAGACGCCAGAGCCTCTGGCGATTGTCGCAGAGGAGCTCAAGAGTAACAGTGAGTAGCACAGGGCAGGTGAGCCCAGCAGGCCCTCTAGTCTGATCCCTGATGAATGGCCCAGGACTCCTATTCTGACTGTGTGTGTGTGTGTGTGTGTGTGTGTGTGTGTGTGTGTGTGTGTTTGTACTGATGGGAACTGTCCCATTGTGCTTTGACTCTAGTGTATTGGCACAAGTCATTTTTCTGTTTGTCACCATTTCCATTTTGAACCCACCATTCTTGGTCCCAACCCAGGGTGAAAATGATCAGAACACGGAGGAGCCCTTCAGGGTTCAGAGCCTTGAACCTTACAGGCAGGACCAGCTTAGGAATGAGCTCCTGCCTGTCATTTGTGGGAGGAACCTACATTTCAGCAGCAACATGGGGTTAATCTCCTGGGATTTCATCCCCACCCAGCAGGTGCTGGATCTCTTGTTCCCAAAACAGCCACCTTCTTCAGTCTTTACTCCTGGTGCCACTCCACATCCTCCAAGGGGACAAGAACCTCAGGTTCTGGATGGATGTTGTAGAATGCCCACAGAGCCAACTGCCAGGCTGGGTGGGGTGCAGTTGCTGGGCTTTGCTGATGTTGTCATCCCCCACAGTTCTTGGAACCTTCTGTGGCAGTGGCATCCAGGACCCCAGCAGCTGTGAGTAGCAGCTCCTCACTGCTTCACTCCAGCGAGCAGGTGGAAGACAGCCGCGTTGTTCACGTCCTCCTAGAGGGACAGAGCCTGAGGGAGACAAAGCGCATCCCGGTAAGCCCGACAGCAGGGCTGCCTCCTGGGTGTCCACACAGTGGAAGGCAGGAGACACAGCCAACCCCAGGGCTATGGTGGGAAATAAAGAAGAGAGAGGTCCGTCTTAAGGGCTTGACCTGAGGAGGGAGAGCATCAGCATGCCCAGCTTCAGTGGTGAGTGGGCCTGTGTATTGTGGGTTTTGCAGGCCAGAAGTGCAGACGGAAGTGCTGTGGACAGATGAAGGCAGAGATATGTCCAGGGTGCAGGCTGCAGTGCCTAGAACTTGGTATTCTCAATGAGTGAAGTTGGAGCAGAGGAGGTGGCAGTGACTTGTCACATGTGTAGGAGGGGATGTGTTCCTGGTGGCAGGGAAGAGAACCTCCTTAGCATGACTAGGTGTAGGAATTTGGGGTCGGGATCACCTGGGGGGTCATGCCAAAGCTTCGGAATGTTAGGCTTTGCATGTATGTAAATACGGAGCTAAAGGGGTTCTTGGCAGAATTTCTATGGATGTGCAGTAGACACGCTAATGCTGCAGGTGTCCAGCTGCAGAGGAGACATGTTCAGTGACTGCCAGTGCTGAGTCAAGTACATCATTACAACCAGACCCGCACCGAGCTTCCAGAGGCCAGGGCCTCTCAAAGCTATCATGAAGCACTCAAGTGCACACTCTTGTATCTGAGTCTGTTTTGTGTCGTGGCAGTCAGGACCCAAATTTTCAGTGCATCTGCCTCTTCCACCCACAAAGGCAGCCTGCATCCCAGATCACACTTGGTGCGCAGATCCCTGGCCCATTGCTCTCATCTCAGTGAGATGAGAGTGTGTCTGTGCATAGGCAGTTTGGTCCTTTGACATGAGTGGAATGTGGCTCCCCAGGGGGAGGGGAGATGGCAGGAACAGGCAGATATTTGTACCAGGATTGTTCTAGTAGCACATTGCAAGAACCCAGGTGGTATATGGAGGACACACTCAGGTAGCAGGATAACAAGATTGTGCCCTTGTATATGTAGCTGAGATTTCTCCTGAATGTTTGACCACAGTCTTCTGGGTAGCTCTTCTAAAAGCCATTCTCTGATGACATTTGTCCCACCCTGATCCAGGTGACCTTTCAGGAGACGGTGACAAGCCTCATCCGCAGGGCCTTGGACCAAAATTTGTTGCAGCATGAGGATGTGGACAACTTTGAGCTGCTGTATATGATGTCTGAGGATGAGAGTAAGTAGGACAATCAGACAGTGGGGAGACATGATCCACAGTGGGCTCAGGATAACTGACAGCCAAGAGAAAGTGGGCCTTGGCCCCAAAATACCAAAGTGTGATGGGCCTGGCGGAGACTCTCAGGGGTTGTGGGTGTTTTGTGGTATAATCCTTGAGTGCCACCTAACAATTCTCTCCACTTCGCTCTGCAGAAATCAAGGTCTCTGAACACTCACTCGTGTGTCTGTCCATGAATCTGGGAATACAATATTTCATGGTGAGGAAACGCCCCCAGGTCAAGGGAAAGGAGGTAAACACCTACCTTATTCAAGCTGTGCATGTGCTGCCATTCCACTCCGACCTGAGGAAATAAGAAGCCTCAGCACCTGGACATATTTGCTGGAAGCCCATAGAGCCAACTGACAGTCTGGGGTGGCTTTCTGTTTCTGGGTTTGCTGATGTTCCATCCCCCACAGTTCTCAGAATCAACCTGCAAGTCCTCCAGGCCGCTTTCCCACAAGCAGGTGGGAGACACCTGCTTAATTCGTGTCCACTTAGAAACACAAAGTCCAGAGATGGCCAAGAGTGTTCTGGTAAGCCTGGGAGCAGGGGTGTCCCGTGGTGCTTACACCTGGGTGGGGAGCAGACACTGGTCCAATACCATGGACTACTCATGCCCTCTTGAATTTGGAGCTTCTGGATGATCAGGAGGATAGATGGGAATCAAGAAGGGAGAGGTCAGTGTGAAGGGCTGGAGCTGAGATGAGCGAGTGCAGCAGCTTGTCCACTGCCATGTCTGAGGGAGTCTGTGTGTCAGGTGGCAGCATGCAGTCCAGAAGGGCAGGGACAGGTATGGGTGACAGATGAGAATAGGACAGGAACTAGGTTGCAGGTTCCCTTGTATGGGATGCTGACGTCTATGGAGGAGGACAGCAGTGTGAGGTTCTCCATGTTCCTTGAACAAGGAGCTGAGAGAGTCTCTCTGCAGAGTCGATATGGATGTGGAGCAAGCACACTAAATGTCCAGGTAACCCAATGACCACCCTTGCCGGATGAGGTGGCCTCCTACATCCCAGCCAGCACTGAGCCTCTGGAGGCCAGGAGCTCTCGTGGCTATCTTTCAGCTCTCCTGTGTGTGGTCATGTTCCTGGGTCTGTTTTTGGCCCTGGCAATCCAGACCAAAGCCTCTAGGTTTTGTGCCTAGGCCATTCCCAATGCCGCCTGCATCCTTGGGCAGACCTGGGATCTTGGAGGCTATTGTCCCATTCCTCCCAACTTGTGGGATGAGATTGCATCTGTATGCAGGTAGTGGGGTCCTTTCACTCCGAGAGGAGTGCAGCTCCACAAAGAGCAATGGCAGGCCCAGGAAGTCCTATGTACAAGGATTGGGCTAGTAGCCTGTGGGAAGAGCCCACACGATGAGCAGGAGGTCAGCCTCGGGTAGTAGGGTCATGGATGTTGCCCTTGTATTTAGAGTGGAGGTGCCTCCAGAATGCCCCTGCCCACTGTCCTTGAGTAGTCACTTCAAGGCCCATTTCCTGAAGGCCTGTCTCCCATGCTGCTCCAGGTGACCTGCCACGATAGGGCTCCTGTCGTCATCCGCAGCGCCCTCGACCTACACTTCCTTACTGAGGAGAATCCAGAGGATTATGAGCTGGGCCAAATCATCTCTCGCCGTCAGAGTAAGTGAGACAATCAGATAGCAGAGAGCAAGGGTCAGGATGTGGACTCAGGTCAACTCTTAGCAACAAAGACTAGTCTCTGACCCCCAAGAACACTCCAACAGGTGTGTTGGGTTCGTGCACAAAGCCAACTGCACTTCTGCTGGTGGAAGGTCTTGAGGTCCAATGGTATACCCTGGTGGATATTGCGGCTCCCCACCAGGTGCCCTCCCCTGGACATGAACAGGCATCCAAAGCTGACATCTTTGAGGAGTGAGGAGGAAAGCCTCTCTCCAGGAGCAGTATGTTTTCATGGTCTGGGATAGGAGTGGTTTCAAAGGAACATGGGAATGCATGGGCTAAAGAGGGAACTGGCATTTTGTGGACTGAAGCAGTACTATTGAAAGCCTTCTGTGTGACCAAAAAACCACTGCCTGGGCAGAGCATTGCCAGGATTCTAGCAAGCAGTAACAGGATGAAATTGGGAAGAAAACACAGCCTGGGAGACAGCCTGAATCATCTGTTTTTGCATAAATTCCATGGTCTTACGCACCTGAGTCCACTAGGCAAGGAGTGATCACAATAGCCAGGTTGTGATCCCTAACTAAAGTCAGATGAGGGCTTCCTGAGCACGTAGCCACAGAGCTCATCTGATAATAATGCCAGCGCTTTTTCGTTGGTTGGTTGGTTGGTTTTTGTGAGCCAAACACCACAGCAGCCATTATCCCAGCCTATGTACCCTGAAGACCACCATCCCTATGAGTTCTAGGATCACTTGTCTCCTATCTTAACCTACTGTTAGGTTAGTAGAGTCTATGGAAGAGGAAGTCTGTCTGGGGCCTTGGTAGCCTAAGAAATTCATAGCAGAGATCTCCACATCCAACCCAGAAGGGATGGAGAACAGGCTCTAGGTTAGAGGAGGGCGACAGGAAACACATGTTCAGAGGAAGGAGAAGCGGCTGTTGTATTCCCCCACTCGGGGTCATGGCACCACTGGGCCATACGCCATGTTGGAGGGAAGCAGTCCCTTTGCTGGTCTTTGGAACCATTGTTCTCAGTAGGGCAGTATTTGGAATGTGGCCTCCATTCTCAGAAGCCTGGTTCACATGGAGGCGGGCTCCACCAACGCAGAAGCATGGCTCTAACGTGGTATCCGTGCTGGTCAGCCTGTCCTCACTGTGGCCATACTTGAGGAAAATAACTCAGAGGAGGAATCCTAGGCCTTTTTTCTCTGGGTTTCATAGCTTTCTCTTTGGTTGTGCACTGAGGCTGTCCATAAAGCTCTAGTGTGTGGCAGTGGAGAGCTCCTCAGCCCTTGCCACAAAGGCATAGACTGGGAGAGAGAGAACGAGGCTGGCAGAGAGGGAGAGAGAGAAAGATGGAGAGGGAGGACCTCTCCTTGGAGAATGAGGATTCAGTGGAGCCAACAGGAACAAGGTACTGTTGCCCAGGGCACAACCCTGTTTAGGTCTTACTCCAACCATGCTCAACCTTTCTTCCAGTCCCTCCCACCCCCCAGTAGTGTATTCATCTTGAATGAGAATTTCATGTTGACATCAGAGCACTCACCATCCAATGCTTCCCTCCAAACCCACCTATGAAGATGGCTCATGTGGGGACTGAATCTTCGGCACAGGAGCCTTTTGTGGGAGATTTCAGATGCAAACCCTAGTGGTGTGCTTTGGCAGATGCAAGAGGACCTGAGATATTCTGGAGTCCAAAGCCTTCGGTAGGAACAGACATTAGGTCTGTTGAAGTGCTCTGCCTAGTTCTTCCTCAGGGAGGACTGTGGAGGCTGTCTTTGTTGGTATTGGTGCTGAATTGGAGAGCTCTCAGGTGTGTGGCTCTGGCCTTTTCTGGCACAGGCTCTCAGATGTTGGCGTGTCCTAGGGAGCACCTCCTGAGTGCCACCTTCTTTTTGTACACCCCTCTCTCCCCAGAGCTGAGGATTCCAGCAGAGGCCAACGTATTTTATGCCAAGAATCCTCACAAAAAATCCAACTTTGTGCTGAGGAAAAGGAGCCTCTCCCAAAAGAATGATGGGTGGATCGAGCCTCAACCTCCCTCTCGTCCTGCAAAGAAGGCTCCTGCCCTCCTGAGGATGCTTGCAAAACCATTCTGTTGCTGTGTGCCTGGGCGGGGCTGAGGCAGCCCAGGAATATTTACATTGATTACTATTTTCTTCAAAGTTTGAATCTATAGTTTGCCATTGTCCTTGACCTTGTTTAGTAACACAGTTGTTACTCTATCCTGTATTTGTTGTTTCCATTAATATATTATTATTATTTTAAAATATATATGTTTTTGTTACCTGATCTACTGTGATGATTTGAGTATACTAAATGTAGCAGTGATTCCTAAAGGACACATCCAAACCAACAGGAAGGAATGTTTCATTCTATCAGCAAGAACTTTGGTTTTTAGGAGTTTGGCAGATGGCATTATCTGAGTCAGTTTTCCAATGGGGGCAATGAAGTATCAGCTATGATGGTACAAACACAAACAAAGACACACAAACACACACAAGAGCACACACACTCACTGAGAGATAGATAGACAGATGGAGTTGGTCTCTGCTGAAATACTTTGGAGACATGGTTCTGATTTCTCCCCTTTTGGAGTATTTTCAATTGCACAAGGTGTCTTGCAAATGAACCCATGTCTGAGGAAGACATGCATGTGTACTTCACATGCCACTTTTCACAGAGCAGGAAGGTCATGTAATATTTTTCATGCAGCTGTCTTTTGACTGTGAACCATCCCATGAGGTCAGCTGTGGAATTTTCAACTTGTAGCATCACAATGGGGATCCACTCTTTGGATTTGGGGATATTTCCGATTTTCTTGATTCAGATTGGAATGATATATATATATATTAGTTTTTGATGAAAATTCTGCATTTGATGGTAATGAATGTCGTGCATCTAGGAATCTGTAGAGTGCAGACAATGAATGGATGCCTACTGTTGTCTGGACTGGTCTGAAAAGTCCTGTAGCATCTGAGCATGTGTGAGGGCTGTACAGGTCTTGCCAAAAGTCCAGGTCAGATGATCCTGCACAAAGCTGAACTCCTAGTGGTCTCCACAACAGTGTAAGGGCCAAGGAGAAACTCACTTCCACACAGAAGTTGGGAAGCTACCTTATGAAGGTGATCATAGATACGGGATTATTAATATATCCAGGTTGGCATCTATTATATTTTTAGCTTTTGACTTTCGCAGCTGTGGGCATCTTGACAACCATCAACTCCCTGTAAGCACAGACAACTCTATAAGAACCTGAGGATAAATTTCCCTGTGCATGTCCCCTTGTGAAACTGCTTAAGCACCGCCTGGTTTACACACAGGTGGAATTTCTAGGTCAAAGTGTGCATGTTTACTTCTTTGACTAAGCACTGCCAGGTGGCTCTTCTGCATAGCTCTACCTGTGGCCAGGATTGTATTATCTAGCTTTCTAACTTTTGCATGTTGAGTAGATACATAGTGGGAGCACACTGTTTTTTTGATATTTTTCTTGGTATCTATTCTGATGCTTTTCACTGGGGGATTTTTTCCTGTGAAAATGGGCTTCCTCTACTTGACCTTATTTTCTTCTTTTTAAAATTTTTTCAATGTGACTTTTTAATTTTAGTTTTATTAAAGACATTGCCCCTTGCTTGCATAGTCTATATCTAAAGCACTAGTCCTTGCTCCAAGGCCCAGCTTGCTCTCAGCTGCCCCAGGAGGGGAACAGTCTTTGGCGGTAGACAAGAGACGCCCCTGCAGGGGGCACAAGTGCTTTGGCCCTCTGGTGTCTTGCCAGCAGTGCTTCCCATGCTCACAGAGGGTTTCAGACACTGAGTCAATGGTCCAGGTGGTCTTTTGTTCAGTCTGATCTCAAATTGAGCTCCTCTGAGAGGTCATATTGAAGTCCTTGTGTGTACCTGACCCATCATTTTAAACAATATTCCAAGTTCACTTTTTGTGTGTACGTGGGTTCTGGGGATTGAACCCAGGGCCTTGAGCCTGTGAGGCAAGTGACCTACCTGAGCTACACCCTCAGAGACCCCTGTAAAAGTATTTCCCCTTTGCCTCGGGGTCTAAGTTGCCAAGGCTGACCTCAAACGTTCCTCTTGCCTCAGCCTCCCTGGTGGCTGGCATGACAGGCATGCACCTGGGACTGTCACACTCGAGCCTGTGATGGGAACTCATGTGCATCTGTCCAGGGCTGAGCATGGTTAGGCAGAGCTGTGCTCCAGGCTCCCTGCAGGGCTGTGGAGGCTTCTGCTGCCCAGCAGCCCTGGTGCCATGGCCAGGGCTCCTCCCAGCCGAGGGCAGGCAGCTGCCCATTGCTGTAGGCTGACCTTATTTTCTTCTTATGGCACTCGTCCGTTCTCTGGACTATGTTGTATGGTTTGTCCATTAGGAGTCTAACAGGTCCTCTAGAACCTTCAAACAATTAGTAAAATTCCTGAACAGTAAGTGAGCGCGCGCAGAAATTGGGCTAATATTTTGGGAAGAACAATGTTGGATGATATATTCATGGCTTGAATATATCATCCAACATGAAGTAATTTTTTATTACTTACAAAATAATAAAATAATGAAGCAATACCATGGGCTGAGCTAAAATAGATCCTTAGGATCTTAGGCATTCTGTAATAAATCTGTGTCACTTGAAGTATAGAGTTGATCGACTCTGAGTAATGAAACAGAAGTAAAGGTATCAAAGCCAATGATCATCTGTTTCCAATTTTCTGTGATTTGGTTCAAGTGGTAAAGTGGTGATATTTATTAATAATGGATCGAATAGGTTCATAATTGTTTTAGAGTACAATTAGATGCCTTCAAACTTTAGGCTACATGGGCACATTTGAGAACGGTTCCAGCCATTCTCTCATCCTTTGGGTCATTCCCCTCCTATGTCCTGTGAGACATTTTCTATGTGAGGCTTTAAGAAGAAGAAGAGAATATTCTGTAAAGAAAACCTTGTGATCTGTGCAGTATGAAGTTGAATGGATTCATTCAGAAATCAGAAATTCTATTGAAAGATATTTATTGGCATGAGCCAAATAAAACCTATTTTTAGGCATCCTGGTGAAGACAAGGTTTTATCTTTATGTCTCATTTTCTATGTTTTGTTGTTGTTGTTGTTGTTAGAATGAAATTCATATGTTGCCAGACCATTCTATCAGATGTGTAACTAGATGCCATTTAAATTACCCACTTTTACATGGTAGACAGTTTTTAATGAACACTGCCTGTCTGCACCTTTTTTAAAAACAGGACTGGGATCAGAAGCCCAAATACCAATGGTTAGCTGGAGCATATTTTTCATTTGGCCTATCTGTCAGTATTCCCTGAGGTCATCTGTGCAATCAGCTTCGTTACTCCTGCTCCCTCACTGGATTTCATAGAAACCATATGCTATGTATGAATCAGGGACAACAATCCCACAACATAGCATTCTTGGAATATCCAAAGTCCCACTTTTCACTTCGCCATGCCTGAGATCAGCAGTAATATTTATCAGCAAATGTGAGATTTTCAAAGATCCAATTCTATGTGCTCCTTTCTCATAGAGCCTTAGGCAGGGATATAGCATACATAAATATTAAGTAAAGTCCATAGTTTTTAAAATGTCATCCATTGAATAGTTGACACATGTCTGAGATACTTTTTATTTTGGAGGAGGTATTATTTAATAGGGAATTCCAACAGCTACCTAATAGTGAAATGAGAAGTCTTGCATCCATTTTATTTTGTTTCTGATGATTTTTATGAGTAAGGGTAAGATACTTCCTTGTTCTGATGCAGATGTTGCCCACTTTTGTGAATGGATGCGGGGTGTCACCTACTACTTGCATATCTGCATATTGGGCTTGACACTGCTATCGTACTTGGTAGTTGGCAAAAAGTCAATACTGAAGTTAAGCTCTTGTGTTCTAGCAGCAGAGCTGAAGATCCTTGATGTGCCACCTTCTGCAAACCATGCTGCTCTCTTCATGTTCCTTATTGACTTCCTGGTGATGAGCATCATGGTCTCCTGGTCTTGAGAATGGCCAAGCATTGCTCTGTGAATGTGGAAGATGGGCATGTGGAAGGCTCCAGGGAGGAGGGATCATTGAACATGTACTCGAATCCATGTGCCTGTTGAATGACCTGTTTTTTTTATTTTTGGGTTTTAAGGGAGACACTGCCCTAAAACACTTCTGTGCAGCTGGGGATGCAGGCTTCTGCTTCACCTTGCAGGAAGCATTAACGAATCCTTTCCAGAAGACATGAGAAGAGAGAAGTGAGCCTCTGGTATCATGCAGGTTCCTTGCATTGCCCATGGGCTAGAAGAGAGAAGAGATGCTTCATGAGATTTGATCCCCTTTTTCCTGAAAAGTTCCACACAGAGGTGAGTCCCCAGCATGTTTAGAAATCATTTCAGACACCTTTCTGGACGGAATTGAATCAGAGCCCCTGATGATGTGGAAGAGCTAAAGATGGGTTTGCTATGAATTTTCTATTTCATTCATCAGGGCCTGAGTCAAGTCAGTCATTGTGCTGTCAACACATGAGCTGCTGGTCAAATGTGAGGAAGTGGTCTTGCTTTATGAAAACACCACCCTGATTCAGTGAACCAGAGGCAGCCTGCAGTCCCTGTTTTCCTGTAAAGGCAGATTGCTGTGGATGGCCTCTGGCCTCGTCATGCAGCCCTGCTCAGAGTAGGGGATTGAGGGACCAAGCAGATCCCTAGTTCCTTTTGACCTTTATTGCCACTGGGCCACCCCAGGGTCCTTGGACTCTACCTGGTCTTCTGGCCTGGGTCAGGGGATGTGAGGTTTGGAATCCCCCTCTGTGGCAGGATCCCAGCCCCCCAGCCACTTGAGGTCAGCACATCCTTCCCTAATTGTGTTAGAGTTGGAGACTTCTCCCACCCATCCTCATCCATGCTCATCCCACATTTTGTAGCTTGGCACCTGAGGACCTTTATTCATTGACTTACTTGTTAGTGATGATGGTTACTAAGACTAAGTGACTCTTTCAAGTCACATCACTTGCATGGTAGGGCTAGAGCATGGATCTTCCTAATTGATTTCATGGGACTCTCTCATGGAAACTGTGACTGCTTCCTAAACACACACTCTACATTTGGAGTGTCAAAATTCTTGCCACTGCCTCCTTGGCAAGTGTATCTTGTCTTCTACGTGGGAATTTCACAAATATTTTCCTTTGGTTTGTGGAGGTCATGCAGAAGGGATTTCATTTGAAATAGCCCAAACAAGAAATACCAGTTGTCTTTTTCGCACATGGATGTGTGTAGTGAACACCCCTTTCTGTGTGCTTGCATGAGTTACTCCTTTGAATTTGTTGAAGAATGGTTGGCTGGGGAGCAAGTTAACGAGAGATGGATATCAATGGTTGTCAAGTATTCTGACGTGAAGAATGTATTGAGGATGTGAAGGCTTTTCTAGCCAGTTCCTATGGCTCAGTCAGGGATCAGTCAGAGGATTCTGTCTGGTAGACTCTTTGGCACAGATGTCAAAGTGGCCTGGTCTTACCCTGTCCAGGACTGAATGCTGAGCTTGAGTGGGAGCTTCTTGTCATTTCAAGCATTTCCATGAGTCTGTCCTCTGTTCTCTTGTATCCAAGTGGTTTCTAATAGGAAAGCAGAACAAAAATTGAAAGTATGGTGGTTGATTATTTTTACCTATGTTATTTCAATCCACTTTGTTTAATACGAAATTACCTTTATGCTAGTAAGATTTCATATGTGAGGAAATAATGAAAATATTGGGGTTAGGGGATGAGAATATGCAAATCAAACATTTTTGAGCACCAAGACCCGTTTTTTGTTTTTGTTTTTGTTTTTTTTTTTAACTTAAATAATATTAAGTGCCAGAGGACCACCGCTGCCATTCAGCCTCAACAACCTCCAGGTCCAGCCTCCAGGTGGCCCATTTCACCAGGGTGTGTGGGACCACACTGTCCTGGGATGAGAGAACAGTACCCACGGATGTTGACATCTCACAGAGTAGATATTGCCAGTGACAGTAGGGAGCTATTGGCACATGAGGAAGGGAAGAGCTCTCAGGATGGGAAGAGGGGGCCGCTTCGAGACTCATTGGGTATGGCACGAGGCTGCTGGGTGTGGTGTTGGCCTGGGCCCACTGAGTGGGGCAGATCCGTGGTCTGTGTTTCTGTACCCTCCTCTGTAGCCTGTGTTGGCAGCAGATCAGGGAATTGCGATCAGAAGTGCTCCCAGTAACACAGGCACCAGCCCCCAGAGTGTGTGCCTATCCGTTTCCCCACCTGGCCTGACTTAGTGCCTGTCTTGCCTCAGGGCTGAGACCCTACAATCTCTGATGAGGGTGTCTGTGGTCCAGATCCAACCTGCATGGCCAACATGCTCAGACCTTCAGCTGGGTCCTAGGCTGCTGCAACCAAACTCTGTTAACTGGGTGGCCGACAACAGAGGAAGTGTCTTCCGTTGAGCTCCAGAGGCTCAACACAGTAGGTGTTGGGCTGTCCCAGTGCCATAACCCCTCCCAGGTTTCAAGGGGACTGTCTCCCCAACTCTCCCAGCCCTTGCCCACTCTCCTATTGCTGCCCACGATCTGTGGTTCCCATATGGGCATCCCGCCCTGGCTCCAACTTCACATATCCGGTATCCCCCAGTCTCCCTGGTATCTGGGTCCAGACTCTCCTCTTCCTACAAGAATATCAGATATTGGATTTGGTCCCAGTTGATGCTGTGTTCCATCATGTGAGCTCTTAGCTTCATCACTGTGCAAAGACTCTTTTCCCACACAAGTTCGCACGGCTTTTGGCTGGCTAAGAATTTTCAGGCGACACTTTTCTAATGAGTACACTTTCCTTCCTTCCGATCTCCCACCAGTGAGCATTCCTCGCACCCTTGTCCTAGTTCCTTTATGGCAGTTTCCCTCCTTATGGCTGAGAGGACCTAGTGACCCCTGAATTCACACGTTCTCCTTAATCACCAACACACTGCAGAATTCTCCAGGGGGCCATATATGCTCCTGGAAGTTGGTGTTGGAAATAGTTCTCCATCCATTAATCACTCCCTCACTCACTAATGTCCTTGTGTCCTTGAGAAAGGCTCTCCCTTTCCTGGTTTTCCTGAATAGAAATCCTCTTGCCTCTTGGGTGAATAGGGTTATGGGTTGTGCAGAGGGTGTTGGTCCACTGAGCATCTTAGAGACTGTCCTTTATGGAGCCTAATGATCCTCACTGGGGAATGAGGCCAGGGTCCTAACTGTGGTTAGTTAGAGAGGGAAAGAAGGACAAGGGAAACTCAGATGTCCCTTCATGGCCCCTGGAGTTAGAGGACTTACCCCTTTGCACCTGGGATCAGGAGACCTCATTTCCTCGAGGACACGCACACTCAGACGTTAATCTTGAGTGTGGGTTCCTTTCTGGGGTCCAGGGCTGTTGTTAGCCACCAGGAATGACAGTGCTCTCCATGCTGAGTGGAGCCATTTTTGCCAGGAAAGAGAGCCCATGGTCACGCCTTGTGCAAAGCATCCCACACCAGGGGCTCCCATGCCTACATTCCTGTCCTGAAAGGAAGCCACTCAGAGGCAAGGTGGGTCCAACCACCTCCCATGTGTTCACTCATCACTGTGTTCCAGCAGTCACCCCAGTGAACAGTCCTGATGGGATTGGATGTGGCTCAGAATGTCACCCTCATGAGCTCTACCCTGCCACAGCTGCAGTTCTGCAGTGGGAGAAACTCAAAACCTCAAAACACATGCACATGAAAGAAAAGAGCAAGAGCCAGAGCCCAAACAGGCCAGGTGTGGCAAAGACAGCTGGAGTGCCTAGGTTGGGACTCAGAATTATGTCAGTGGGGTGGCATTGCTGCTGGCACCAGCATGATAACCGAGAGCCAGCCCTGCTCATTTTGGGGAGCAGTGTGTTGGGGAAAGCAGCAGAAATTGAGAGGCAGGATTGAGTTTGGCCCTAGGAGGAGGTTGGGTAAGAGGCCAGTGTGGGTTGGAGAGCCTGGGCAGATAGACAGAGGCCAGGGCACACCCCAAAGCCTGGAGACTGCACTTGATGTCCAGGGTTGTGAAACACCACTTCCCCTCTTACTCACAACTGAGAGCAAGGGGCATTGATGAGTTCAGTTTGTGTGCGGCTGCATCCAAGGTGGCTCGGCTAGGAACCTCTGTTTCCTTGACTCAGGAGGCTGGGAGTCCAGGCTCCACTGAGGCTCGGCTGGGAGGATCGGAGTCTGAGTTTATGCCTGTGTTCCCTGTAGGATCCATGTTGGCTGAGCCTCAGTGTTTTTGTAATGAGAGGATGGGTGACCGTCATGTCTTTATCACATGACACACTTGCTAAATGGATTTGTTTGCTCTGAGGAGGAAAGAGAGAGGGGGGAGTGGTGCTGGAGACAGGGATGCAGACAGGGGTCATGGACTTGGCATAACTCAGTCTTGGAGGTGATATCCCATCACCTGTACCCACTTCAATTCCCATGAATCCAGAGGCTGAGCCCCCTTGAGGTGAGGGGTGAACCGGTTCTGGGCAGCAGGATGCTGTGGTACCTCGGAGTCTCTGTGAGACCCCAACACTAGACACACTTGGCCCTTTTGAAATCTTAGGAGAAGCCTTGGGAAGTTGTATGGCAGAGGGGAGCAGCCTCTGCATCTCAGTCCCCTCCAACTTGCCATGGTGTAGAGAGGGAACTGCAGCCACGATGGGACGGACATTGGCCATGTCCCTGTGTGGGACACAGGCCTGATTG
The DNA here is from genome assembly GCF_045843805.1 of Urocitellus parryii. NCBI lineage: Eukaryota > Metazoa > Chordata > Mammalia > Rodentia > Sciuridae > Urocitellus > Urocitellus parryii. The sequence continues at coordinate 41,397,057 of NC_135548.1, forward strand.
AGTTAGGGTGCATTCTTTGTCTCTCCCTTTCTTGTGATTATCCCATCTCTACATTTGTGCTTTAGCCACCTGTGAGTCCCATCTCTGGTTTCAGAGAGAACAGAGGGTGTTATGGGCCAATAGACACAATAAACCCTAGAGATTAGATGCTACCCTACTTTCCAGAAAAGACTGGGCACACCATGAGTTGCACAATGATGGGACCAGGGTCCAAAAGCTGCTGAGAGGGAAGGACTGGTTGTGAATGCATTTTTGAAGGCTCCAAGCTGGAACTCTAGTGGCACCAAGCAGGGCAGATGCTGGTGGGGATGTTTGGGTAGTTGTTGGTGAACACCTGCGCACCTGAGATGGGTAGGCATGGAGGAGAAATCGGCAGCCCATAGGGCTGTTGAAAGTGGTCTTATGTGAAAAGAGGCTCAGGTATGGGCACAGGAAATGACATCATTGCCTTGACAATGGATCAAACAGAACATGGAACCCTGGTATCCAGGCACCCACTTCACTGACCAAGCCATCCGAGCTCACTTGGTTGGAGCCACTGGAGGGAGAAGGATGTTCTCCTGTGGTTGCAGACAATGCCGAGCCTCAGGCTCCCAGGAATCTCAGGGGGGCCAACTAGCCCTTTTGTGGATACACTGGGTGAGGCTTCATCTTAGACGCCAGAGCCTCTGGCGATTGTCGCAGAGGAGCTCAAGAGTAACAGTGAGTAGCACAGGGCAGGTGAGCCCAGCAGGCCCTCTAGTCTGATCCCTGATGAATGGCCCAGGACTCCTCTTCTGACTCTGTGTGTGTGTGTGTGTGTGTGTGTGTGTGTGTGTGTGTGTGTGTGTGTTTGTACTGATGGGAACTGTCCCATTGTGCTTTGACTCTAGTGTATTGGCACAAGTCATTTTTCTGTTTGTCACCATTTCCATTTTGAACCCACCATTCTTGGTCCCAACCCAGGGTGAAAATGATCAGAACACGGAGGAGCCCTTCAGGGTTCAGAGCCTTGAACCTTACAGGCAGGACCAGCTTAGGAATGAGCTCCTGCCTGTCATTTGTGGGAGGAACCTACATTTCAGCAGCAACATGGGGTTAATCTCCTGGGATTTCATCCCCACCCAGCAGGTGCTGGATCTCTTGTTCCCAAAACAGCCACCTTCTTCAGTCTTTACTCCTGGTGCCACTCCACATCCTCCAAGGGGACAAGAACCTCAGGTTCTGGATGGATGTTGTAGAATGCCCACAGAGCCAACTGCCAGGCTGGGTGGGGTGCAGTTGCTGGGCTTTGCTGATGTTGTCATCCCCCACAGTTCTTGGAACCTTCTGTGGCAGTGGCATCCAGGACCCCAGCAGCTGTGAGTAGCAGCTCCTCACTGCTTCACTCCAGCGAGCAGGTGGAAGACAGCCGCGTTGTTCACGTCCTCCTAGAGGGACAGAGCCTGAGGGAGACAAAGCGCATCCCGGTAAGCCCGACAGCAGGGCTGCCTCCTGGGTGTCCACACAGTGGAAGGCAGGAGACACAGCCAACCCCAGGGCTATGGTGGGAAATAAAGAAGAGAGAGGTCCGTCTTAAGGGCTTGACCTGAGGAGGGAGAGCATCAGCATGCCCAGCTTCAGTGGTGAGTGGGCCTGTGTATTGTGGGTTTTGCAGGCCAGAAGTGCAGACGGAAGTGCTGTGGACAGATGAAGGCAGAGATATGTCCAGGGTGCAGGCTGCAGTGCCTAGAACTTGGTATTCTCAATGAGTGAAGTTGGAGCAGAGGAGGTGGCAGTGACTTGTCACATGTGTAGGAGGGGATGTGTTCCTGGTGGCAGGGAAGAGAACCTCCTTAGCATGACTAGGTGTAGGAATTTGGGGTCGGGATCACCTGGGGGGTCATGCCAAAGCTTCGGAATGTTAGGCTTTGCATGTATGTAAATACGGAGCTAAAGGGGTTCTTGGCAGAATTTCTATGGATGTGCAGTAGACACGCTAATGCTGCAGGTGTCCAGCTGCAGAGGAGACATGTTCAGTGACTGCCAGTGCTGAGTCAAGTACATCATGACAACCAGACCCGCACCGAGCTTCCAGAGGCCAGGGCCTCTCAAAGCTATCATGAAGCACTCAAGTGCACACTCTTGTATCTGTTTTGTGTCGTGGCAGTCAGGACCCAAGTTTTCAGTGCATCTGCCTCTTCCACCCACAAAGGCAGCCTGCATCCCAGATCACACTTGGTGCGCAGATCCCTGGCCCATTGCTCTCATCTCAGTGAGATGAGAGTGTGTCTGTGCATAGGCAGTTTGGTCCTTTGACATGAGTGGAATGTGGCTCCCCAGGGGGAGGGGAGATGGCAGGTACAGGCAGATATTTGTACCAGGATTGTTCTAGTAGCACATTGCAAGAACCCAGGTGGTATATGGAGGACACACTCAGGTAGCAGGATAACAAGATTGTGCCCTTGTATATGTAGCTGAGATTTCTCCTGAATGTTTGACCACAGTCTTCTGGGTAGCTCTTCTAAAAGCCATTCTCTGATGACATTTGTCCCACCCTGATCCAGGTGACCTTTCAGGAGACGGTGACAAGCCTCATCCGCAGGGCCTTGGACCAAAATTTGTTGCAGCATGAGGATGTGGACAACTTTGAGCTGCTGTATATGATGTCTGAGGATGAGAGTAAGTAGGACAATCAGACAGTGGGGAGACATGATCCACAGTGGGCTCAGGATAACTGACAGCCAAGAGAAAGTGGGCCTTGGCCCCAAAATACCAAAGTGTGATGGGCCTGGCGGAGACTCTCAGGGGTTGTGGGTGTTTTGTGGTATAATCCTTGAGTGCCACCTAACAATTCTCTCCACTTCGCTCTGCAGAAATCAAGGTCTCTGACCACTCACTCGTGTGTCTGTCCATGAATCTGGGAATACAATATTTCATGGTGAGGAAACGCCCCCAGGTCAAGGGAAAGGAGGTAAACACCTACCTTATTCAAGCTGTGCATGTGCTGCCATTCCACTCCGACCTGAGGAAATAAGAAGCCTCAGCACCTGGACATATTTGCTGGAAGCCCATAGAGCCAACTGACAGTCTGGGGTGGCTTTCTGTTTCTGGGTTTGCTGATGTTCCATCCCCCACAGTTCTCAGAATCAACCTGCAAGTCCTCCAGGCCGCTTTCCCACAAGCAGGTGGGAGACACCTGCTTAATTCGTGTCCACTTAGAAACACAAAGCCCAGAGATGGCCAAGAGTGTTCTGGTAAGCCTGGGAGCAGGGGTGTCCCGTGGTGCTTACACCTGGGTGGGGAGCAGACACTGGTCCAATACCATGGACTACTCATGCCCTCTTGAATTTGGAGCTTCTGGATGATCAGGAGGATAGATGGGAATCAAGAAGGGAGAGGTCAGTGTGAAGGGCTGGAGCTGAGATGAGCGAGTGCAGCAGCTTGTCCACTGCCATGTCTGAGGGAGTCTGTGTGTCAGGTGGCAGCATGCAGTCCAGAAGGGCAGGGACAGGTATGGGTGACAGATGAGAATAGGACAGGAACTAGGTTGCAGGTTCCCTTGTATGGGATGCTGACGTCTATGGAGGAGGACAGCAGTGTGAGGTTCTCCATGTTCCTTGAACAAGGAGCTGAGAGAGTCTCTCTGCAGAGTCGATATGGATGTGGAGCAAGCACACTAAATGTCCAGGTAACCCAATGACCACCCTTGCCGGATGAGGTGGCCTCCTACATCCCAGCCAGCACTGAGCCTCTGGAGGCCAGGAGCTCTCGTGGCTATCTTTCAGCTCTCCTGTGTGTGGTCATGTTCCTGGGTCTGTTTTTGGCCCTGGCAATCCAGACCAAAGCCTCTAGGTTTTGTGCCTAGGCCATTCCCAATGCCGCCTGCATCCTCGGGCAGACCTGGGATCTTGGAGGCTATTGTCCCATTCCTCCCAACTTGTGGGATGAGATTGCATCTGTATGCAGGTAGTGGGGTCCTTTCACTCCGAGAGGAGTGCAGCTCCACAAAGAGCAATGGCAGGCCCAGGAAGTCCTATGTACAAGGATTGGGCTAGTAGCCTGTGGGAAGAGCCCACACGATGAGCAGGAGGTCAGCCTCGGGTAGTAGGGTCATGGATGTTGCCCTTGTATTTAGAGTGGAGGTGCCTCCAGAATGCCCCTGCCCACTGTCCTTGAGTAGTCACTTCAAGGCCCATTTCCTGAAGGCCTGTCTCCCATGATGCTCCAGGTGACCTGCCACGATAGGGCTCCTGTCGTCATCCGCAGCGCCCTCGACCTACACTTCCTTACTGAGGAGAATCCAGAGGATTATGAGCTGGGCCAAATCATCTCTCACCGTCAGAGTAAGTGAGACAATCAGATAGCAGAGAGCAAGGGTCAGGATGTGGACTCAGGTCAACTCTTAGCAACAAAGAGTAGTCTCTGACCCCCAAGAACACTCCAACAGGTGTGTTGGGTTCGTGCACAAAGCCAACTGCACTTCTGCTGGTGGAAGGTCTTGAGGTCCAATGGTATACCCCGGTGGATATTGCGGCTCCCCACCAGGTGCCCTCCCCTGGACATGAACAGGCATCCAAAGCTGACATCTTTGAGGAGTGAGGAGGAAAGCCTCTCTCCAGGAGCAGTATGTTTTCATGGTCTGGGATAGGAGTGGTTTCAAAGGAACATGGGAATGCATGGGCTAAAGAGGGAACTGGCATTTTGTGGACTGAAGCAGTACTATTGAAAGCCTTCTGTGTGACCAAAAAACCACTGCCTGGGCAGAGCATTGCCAGGATTCTAGCAAGCAGTAACAGGATGAAATTGGGAAGAAAACACAGCCTGGGAGACAGCCTGAATCATCTGTTTTTGCATAAATTCCATGGTCTTACACACCTGAGTCCACTAGGCAAGGAGTGATCACAATAGCCAGGTTGTGATCCCTAACTAAAGTCAGATGAGGGCTTCCTGAGCACGTAGCCACAGAGCTCATCTGATAATAATGCCAGCGCTTTTTCGTTGGTTGGTTGGTTGGTTTTTGTGAGCCAAACACCACAGCAGCCATTATCCCAGCCTATGTACCCTGAAGACCACCATCCCTATGAGTTCTAGGATCACTTGTCTCCTATCTTAACCTACTGTTAGGTTAGTAGAGTCTATGGAAGAGGAAGTCTGTCTGGGGCCTTGGTAGCCTAAGAAATTCATAGCAGAGATCTCCACATCCAACCCAGAAGGGATGGAGAACAGGCTCTAGGTTAGAGGAGGGCGACAGGAAACACATGTTCAGAGGAAGGAGAAGTGGCTGTTGTATTCCCCCACTCGGGGTCATGGCACCACTTGGCCATACGCCATGTTGGAGGGAAGCAGTCCCTTTGCTGGTCTTTGGAACCATTGTTCTCAGTAGGGCAGTATTTGGAATGTGGCCTCCATTCTCAGAAGCCTGGTTCACATGGAGGCGGGCTCCACCAACGCAGAAGCATGGCTCTAACGTGGTATCCGTGCTGGTCAGCCTGTCCTCACTGTGGCCATACTTGAGGAAAATAACTCAGAGGAGGAATCCTAGGCCTTTTTTCTCTGGGTTTCATAGCTTTCTCTTTGGTTGTGCACTGAGGCTGTCCATAAAGCTCTAGTGTGTGGCAGTGGAGAGCTCCTCAGCCCTTGCCACAAAGGCATAGACTGGGAGAGAGAGAACGAGGCTGGCAGAGAGGGAGAGAGAGAAAGATGGAGAGGGAGGACCTCTCCTTGGAGAATGAGGATTCAGTGGAGCCAACAGGAACAAGGTACTGTTGCCCAGGGCACAACCCTGTTTAGGTCTTACTCCAACCATGCTCAACCTTTCTTCCAGTCCCTCCCACCCCCCAGTAGTGTATTCATCTTGAATGAGAATTTCATGTTGACATCAGAGCACTCACCATCCAATGCTTCCCTCCAAACCCACCTATGAAGATGGCTCATGTGGGGACTGAATCTTCGGCACAGGAGCCTTTTGTGGGAGATTTCAGATGCAAACCCTAGTGGTGTGCTTTGGCAGATGCAAGAGGACCTGAGATATTCTGGAGTCCAAAGCCTTCGGTAGGAACAGACATTAGGTCTGTTGAAGTGCTCTGCCTAGTTCTTCCTCAGGGAGGACTGTGGAGGCTGTCTTTGTTGGTATTGGTGCTGAATTGGAGAGCTCTCAGGTGTGTGGCTCTGGCCTTTTCTGGCACAGGCTCTCAGATGTTGGCATGTCCTAGGGAGCACCTCCTGAGTGCCACCTTCTTTTTGTACACCCCTCTCTCCCCAGAGCTGAGGATTCCAGCAGAGGCCAACGTATTTTATGCCAAGAATCCTCACAAAAAATCCAACTTTGTGCTGAGGAAAAGGAGCCTCTCCCAAAAGAATGATGGGTGGATCGAGCCTCAACCTCTCTCTCGTCCTGCAAAGAAGGCTCCTGCCCTCCTGAGGATGCTTGCAAAACCATTCTGTTGCTGTGTGCCTGGGCGGGGCTGAGGCAGCCCAGGAATATTTACATTGATTACTATTTTCTTCAAAGTTTGAATCTATAGTTTGCCATTGTCCTTGACCTTGTTTAGTAACACAGTTGTTACTCTATCCTGTATTTGTTGTTTCCATTAATATATTATTATTATTTTAAAATATATATGTTTTTGTTACCTGATCTACTGTGATGATTTGAGTATACTAAATGTAGCAGTGATTCCTAAAGGACACATCCAAACCAACAGGAAGGAATGTTTCATTCTATCAGCAAGAACTTTGGTTTTTAGGAGTTTGGCAGATGGCATTATCTGAGTCAGTTTTGCAATGGGGGCAATGAAGTATCAGCTATGATGGTACAAACACAAACAAAGACACACAAACACACACAAGAGCACACACACTCACTGAGAGATAGATAGACAGATGGAGTTGGTCTCTGCTGAAATACTTTGGAGACATGGTTCTGATTTCTCCCCTTTTGGAGTATTTTCAATTGCACAAGGTGTCTTGCAAATGAACCCATGTCTGAGGAAGACATGCATGTGTACTTCACATGCCACTTTTCACAGAGCAGGAAGGTCATGTAATATTTTTCATGCAGCTGTCTTTTGACTGTGAACCATCCCATGAGGTCAGCTGTGGAATTTTCAACTTGTAGCATCACAATGGGGATCCACTCTTTGGATTTGGGGATATTTCCGATTTTCTTGATTCAGATTGGAATGATATATATATATATTAGTTTTTGATGAAAATTCTGCATTTGATGGTAATGAATGTCGTGCATCTAGGAATCTGTAGAGTGCAGACAATGAATGGATGCCTACTGTTGTCTGGACTGGTCTGAAAAGTCCTGTAGCATCTGAGCATGTGTGAGGGCTGTACAGGTCTTGCCAAAAGTCCAGGTCAGATGATCCTGCACAAAGCTGAACTCCTAGTGGTCTCCACAACAGTGTAAGGGCCAAGGAGAAACTCACTTCCACACAGAAGTTGGGAAGCTACCTTATGAAGGTGATCATAGATACGGGATTATTAATATATCCAGGTTGGCATCTATTATATTTTTAGCTTTTGACTTTCGCAGCTGTGGGCATCTTGACAACCATCAACTCCCTGTAAGCACAGACAACTCTATAAGAACCTGAGGATAAATTTCCCTGTGCATGTCCCCTTGTGAAACTGCTTAAGCACCGCCTGGTTTACACACAGGTGGAATTTCTAGGTCAAAGTGTGCATGTTTACTTCTTTGACTAAGCACTGCCAGGTGGCTCTTCTGCATAGCTCTACCTGTGGCCAGGATTGTATTATCTAGCTTTCTAACTTTTGCATGTTGAGTAGATACATAGTGGGAGCACACTGTTTTTTTGATATTTTTCTTGGTATCTATTCTGATGCTTTTCACTGGGGGATTTTTTCCTGTGAAAATGGGCTTCCTCTACTTGACCTTATTTTCTTCTTTTTAAAATTTTTTCAATGTGACTTTTTAATTTTAGTTTTATTAAAGACATTGCCCCTTGCTTGCATAGTCTATATCTAAAGCACTAGTCCTTGCTCCAAGGCCCAGCTTGCTCTCAGCTGCCCCAGGAGGGGAACAGTCTTTGGCGGTAGACAAGAGACGCCCCTGCAGGGGGCACAAGTGCTTTGGCCCTCTGGTGTCTTGCCAGCAGTGCTTCCCATGCTCACAGAGGGTTTCAGACACTGAGTCAATGGTCCAGGTGGTCTTTTGTTCAGTCTGATCTCAAATTGAGCTCCTCTGAGAGGTCATATTGAAGTCCTTGTGTGTACCTGACCCATCATTTTAAACAATATTCCAAGTTCACTTTTTGTGTGTACGTGGGTTCTGGGGATTGAACCCAGGGCCTTGAGCCTGTGAGGCAAGTGACCTACCTGAGCTACACCCTCAGAGACCCCTGTAAAAGTATTTCCCCTTTGCCTCGGGGTCTAAGTTGCCAAGGCTGACCTCAAACGTTCCTCTTGCCTCAGCCTCCCTGGTGGCTGGCATGACAGGCATGCACCTGGGACTGTCACACTCGAGCCTGTGATGGGAACTCATGTGCATCTGTCCAGGGCTGAGCATGGTTAGGCAGAGCTGTGCTCCAGGCTCCCTGCAGGGCTGTGGAGGCTTCTGCTGCCCAGCAGCCCTGGTGCCATGGCCAGGGCTCCTCCCAGCCGAGGGCAGGCAGCTGCCCATTGCTGTAGGCTGACCTTATTTTCTTCTTATGGCACTCGTCCGTTCTCTGGAGTATGTTGTATGGTTTGTCCATTAGGAGTCTAACAGGTCCTCTAGAACCTTCAAACAATTAGTAAAATTCCTGAACAGTAAGTGAGCGCGCGCAGAAATTGGGCTAATATTTTGGGAAGAACAATGTTGGATGATATATTCATGGCTTGAATATATCATCCAATATGAAGTTATTTTTTATTACTTACAAAATAATAAAATAATGAAGCAATACCATGGGCTGAGCTAAAATAGATCCTTAGGATCTTAGGCATTCTGTAATAAATCTGTGTCACTTGAAGTATAGAGTTGATCGACTCTGAGTAATGAAACAGAAGTAAAGGTATCAAAGCCAATGATCATCTGTTTCCAATTTTCTGTGATTTGGTTCAAGTGGTAAAGTGGTGATATTTATTAATAATGGATCGAATAGGTTCATAATTGTTTTAGAGTACAATTAGATGCCTTCAAACTTTAGGCTACATGGGCACATTTGAGAACGGTTCCAGCCATTCTCTCATCCTTTGGGTCATTCCCCTCCTATGTCCTGTGAGACATTTTCTATGTGAGGCTTTAAGAAGAAGAAGAGAATATTCTGTAAAGAAAACCTTGTGATCTGTGCAGTATGAAGTTGAATGGATTCATTCAGAAATCAGAAATTCTATTGAAAGATATTTATTTGCATGAGCCAAATAAAACCTATTTTTAGGCATCCTGGTGAAGACAAGGTTTTATCTTTATGTCTCATTTTCTATGTTTTGTTGTTGTTGTTGTTGTTAGAATGAAATTCATATGTTGCCAGACCATTCTATCAGATGTGTAACTAGATGCCATTTAAATTACCCACTTTTACATGGTAGACAGCTTTTAATGAACACTGCCTGTCTGCACCTTTTTTAAAAACAGGACTGGGATCAGAAGCCCAAATACCAATGGTTAGCTGGAGCATATTTTTCATTTGGCCTATCTGTCAGTATTCCCTGAGGTCATCTGTGCAATCAGCTTTGTTACTCCTGCTCCCTCACTGGATTTCATAGAAACCATATGCTATGTATGAATCAGGGACACCAATCCCACAACATAGCATTCTTGGAATATCCAAAGTCCCACTTTTCACTTCGCCATGCCTGAGATCAGCAGTAATATTTATCAGCAAATATGAGATTTTCAAAGATCCAATTCTATGTGCTCCTTTCTCATAGAGCCTTAGGCAGGGATATAGCATACATAAATATTAAGTAAAGTCCATAGTTTTTAAAATGTCATCCATTGAATAGTTGACACATGTCTGAGATACTTTTTATTTTGGAGGAGGTATTATTTAATAGGGAATTCCAACAGCTACCTAATAGTGAAATGAGAAGTCTTGCATCCATTTTATTTTGTTTCTGATGATTTTTATGAGTAAGGGTAAGATACTTCCTTGTTCTGATGCAGATGTTGCCCACTTTTGTGAATGGATGCGGGGTGTCACCTACTACTTGCATATCTGCATATTGGGCTTGACACTGCTATCGTACTTGGTAGTTGGCAAAAAGTCAATACTGAAGTTAAGCTCTTGTGTTCTAGCAGCAGAGCTGAAGATCCTTGATGTGCCACCTTCTGCAAACCATGCTGCTCTCTTCATGTTCCTTATTGACTTCCTGGTGATGAGCATCATGGTCTCCTGGTCTTGAGAATGGCCAAGCATTGCTCTGTGAATGTGGAAGATGGGCATGTGGAAGGCTCCAGGGAGGAGGGATCATTGAACATGTACTCGAATCCATGTGCCTGTTGAATGACCTGTTTTTTTATTTTTGGGTTTTAAGGGAGACACTGCCCTAAAACACTTCTGTGCAGCTGGGGATGCAGGCTTCTGCTTCACCTTGCAGGAAGCATTAACGAATCCTTTCCAGAAGACATGAGAAGAGAGAAGTGAGCCTCTGGTATCATGCAGGTTCCTTGCATTGCCCATGGGCTAGAAGAGAGAAGAGATGCTTCATGAGATTTGATCCCCTTTTTCCTGAAAAGTTCCACACAGAGGTGAGTCCCCAGCATGTTTAGAAATCATTTCAGACACCTTTCTGGACGGAATTGAATCAGAGCCCCTGATGATGTGGAAGAGCTAAAGATGGGTTTGCTATGAATTTTCTATTTCATTCATCAGGGCCTGAGTCAAGTCAGTCATTGTGCTGTCAACACATGAGCTGCTGGTCAAATGTGAGGAAGTGGTCTTGCTTTATGAAAACACCACCCTGATTCAGTGAGCCAGAGGCAGCCTGCAGTCCCTGTTTTCCTGTAAAGGCAGATTGCTGTGGATGGCCTCTGGCCTCGTCATGCAGCCCTGCTCAGAGTAGGTGATTGAGGGACCAAGCAGATCCCTAGTTCCTTTTGACCTTTATTGCCACTGGGCCACCCCAGGGTCCTTGGACTCTACCTGGTCTTCTGGCCTGGGTCAGGGGATGTGAGGTTTGGAATCCCCCTCTGTGGCTGGATCCCAGCCCCCCAGCCACTTGAGGTCAGCACATCCTTCCCTAATTGTGTTAGAGTTGGAGACTTCTCCCACCCATCCTCATCCATGCTCATCCCACATTTTGTAGCTTGGCACCTGAGGACCTTTATTCATTGACTTAGTTGTTAGTGATGATGGTTACTAAGACTAAGTGACTCTTTCAAGTCACATCACTTGCATGGTAGGGCTAGAGCATGGATCTTCCTAATTGATTTCATGGGACTCTCTCATGGAAACTGTGACTGCTTCCTAAACACACACTCTACATTTGGAGTGTCAAAATTCTTGCCACTGCCTCCTTGGCAAGTGTATCTTGTCTTCTACGTGGGAATTTCACAAATATTTTCCTTTGGTTTGTGGAGGTCATGCAGAAGGGATTTCATTTGAAATAGCCCAAACAAGAAATACCAGTTGTCTTTTTCGCACATGGATGTGTGTAGTGAACACCCCTTTCTGTGTGCTTGCATGAGTTACTCCTTTGAATTTGTTGAAGAATGGTTGGCTGGGGAGCAAGTTAACGAGAGATGGATATCAATGGTTGTCAAGTATTCTGACGTGAAGAATGTATTGAGGATGTGAAGGCTTTTCTAGCCAGTTCCTATGGCTCAGTCAGGGATCAGTCAGAGGATTCTGTCTGGTAGACTCTTTGGCACAGATGTCAAAGTGGCCTGGTCTTACCCTGTCCAGGACTGAATGCTGAGCTTGAGTGGGAGCTTCTTGTCATTTCAAGCATTTCCATGAGTCTGTCCTCTGTTCTCTTGTATCCAAGTGGTTTCTAATAGGAAAGCAGAACAAAAATTGAAAGTATGGTGATTGATTATTTTTACCAATGTTATTTCAATCCACTTTGTTTAATACGAAATTACCTTTATGCTAGTAAGATTTCATATGTGAGGAAATAATGAAAATATTGGGGTTAGGGGATGAGAATATGCAAATCAAACATTTTTGAGCACCAAGACCCGTTTTTTGTTTTTGTTTTTTTTTTTTTTAACTTAAATAATATTAAGTGCCAGAGGACCACCGCTGCCATTCAGCCTCAACAACCTCCAGGTCCAGCCTCCAGGTGGCCCATTTCACCAGGGTGTGTGGGACCACACTGTCCTGGGATGAGAGAACAGTACCCACGGATGTTGACATCTCACAGAGTAGATATTGCCAGTGACAGTAGGGAGCTATTGGCACATGAGGAAGGGAAGAGCTCTCAGGATGGGAAGAGGGGGCCGCTTCGAGACTCATTGGGTATGGCACGAGGCTGCTGGGTGTGGTGTTGGCCTGGGCCCACTGAGTGGGGCAGATCCGTGGTCTGTGTTTCTGTACCCTCCTCTGTAGCCTGTGTTGGCAGCAGATCAGGGAATTGCGATCAGAAGTGCTCCCAGTAACACAGGCACCAGCCCCCAGAGTGTGTGCCTATCCGTTTCCCCACCTGGCCTGACTTAGTGCCTGTCTTGCCTCAGGGCTGAGACCCTACAATCTCTGATGAGGGTGTCTGTGGTCCAGATCCAACCTGCATGGCCAACATGCTCAGACCTTCAGCTGGGTCCTAGGCTGCTGCAACCAAACTCTGTTAACTGGGTGGCCGACAACAGAGGAAGTGTCTTCCGTTGAGCTCCAGAGGCTCAACACAGTAGGTGTTGGGCTGTCCCAGTGCCATAACCCCTCCCAGGTTTCAAGGGGACTGTCTCCCCAACTCTCCCAGCCCTTGCCCACTCTCCTATTGCTGCCCACGATCTGTGGTTCCCATATGGGCATCCCGCCCTGGCTCCAACCTCACATATCCGGTATCCCCCAGTCTCCCTGGTATCTGGGTCCAGACTCTCCTCTTCCTACAAGAATATCAGATATTGGATTTGGTCCCAGTTGATGCTGTGTTCCATCATGTGAGCTCTTAGCTTCATCACTGTGCAAAGACTCTTTTCCCACACAAGTTCGCACGGCTTTTGGCTGGCTAAGAATTTTCAGGCGACACTTTTCTAATGAGTACACTTTCCTTCCTTCCGATCTCCCACCAGTGAGCATTCCTCGCACCCTTGTCCTAGTTCCTTTATGGCAGTTTCCCTCCTTATGGCTGAGAGGACCTAGTGACCCCTGAATTCACACGTTCTCCTTAATCACCAACACACTGCAGAATTCTCCAGGGGGCCATATATGCTCCTGCAAGTTGGTGTTGGAAATAGTTCTCCATCCATTAATCACTCCCTCACTCACTAATGTCCTTGTGTCCTTGAGAAAGGCTCTCCCTTTCCTGGTTTTCCTGAATAGAAATCCTCTTGCCTCTTGGGTGAATAGGGTTATGGGTTGTGCAGAGGGTGTTGGTCCACTGAGCATCTTAGAGACTGTCCTTTATGGAGCCTAATGATCCTCACTGGGGAATGAGGCCAGGGTCCTAACTGTGGTTAGTTAGAGAGGGAAAGAAGGACAAGGGAAACTCAGATGTCCCTTCATGGCCCCTGGAGTTAGAGGACTTACCCCTTTGCACCTGGGATCAGGAGACCTCATTTCCTCGAGGACACGCACACTCAGACGTTAATCTTGAGTGTGGGTTCCTTTCTGGGGTCCAGGGCTGTTGTTAGCCACCAGGAATGACAGTGCTCTCCATGCTGAGTGGAGCCATTTTTGCCAGGAAAGAGAGCCCATGGTCACGCCTTGTGCAAAGCATCCCACGCCAGGGGCTCCCATGCCTACATTCCTGTCCTGAAAGGAAGCCACTCAGAGGCAAGGTGGGTCCAACCACCTCCCATGTGTTCACTCATCACTGTGTTCCAGCAGTCACCCCAGTGAACAGTCCTGATGGGATTGGATGTGGCTCAGAATGTCACCCTCATGAGCTCTACCCTGCCACAGCTGCAGTTCTGCAGTGGGAGAAACTCAAAACCTCAAAACACATGCACATGAAAGAAAAGAGCAAGAGCCAGAGCCCAAACAGGCCAGGTGTGGCAAAGACAGCTGGAGTGCCTAGGTTGGGGCTCAGAATTATGTCAGTGGGGTGGCATTGCTGCTGGCACCAGCATGATAACCGAGAGCCAGCCCTGCTCATTTTGGGGAGCAGTGTGTTGGGGAAGGCAGCAGAAATTGAGAGGCAGGATTGAGTTTGGCCCTAGGAGGAGGTTGGGTAAGAGGCCAGTGTGGGTTGGAGAGCCTGGGCAGATAGACAGAGGCCAGGGCACACCCCAAAGCCTGGAGACTGCACTTGATGTCCAGGGTTGTGAAACACCACTTCCCCTCTTACTCACAACTGAGAGCAAGGGGCATTGATGAGTTCAGTTTGTGTGCGGCTGCATCCAAGGTGGCTCGGCTAGGAACCTCTGTTTCCTTGACTCAGGAGGCTGGGAGTCCAGGCTCCACTGAGGCTCGGCTGGGAGGATCGGAGTCTGAGTTTATGCCTGTGTTCCCTGTAGGATCCATGTTGGCTGAGCCTCAGTGTTTTTGTAATGAGAGGATGGGTGACCGTCATGTCTTTATCACAGGACACACTTGCTAAATGGATTTGTTTGCTCTGAGGAGGAAAGAGAGAGGGGGGAGTGGTGCTGGAGACAGGGATGCAGACAGGGGTCATGGACTTGGCATAACTCAGTCTTGGAGGTGATATCCCATCACCTGTACCCACTTCAATTCCCATGAATCCAGAGGCTGAGCCCCCTTGAGGTGAGGGGTGAACCGGTTCTGGGCAGCAGGATGCTGTGGTACCTCGGAGTCTCTGTGAGACCCCAACACTAGACACACTTGGCCCTTTTGAAATCTTAGGAGAAGCCTTGGGAAGTTGTATGGCAGAGGGGAGCAGCCTCTGCATCTCAGTCCCCTCCAACTTGCCATGGTGTAGAGAGGGAACTGCAGCCACGATGGGACGGACATTGGCCATGTCCCTGTGTGGGACACAGGCCTGATGGAGTTAGGGTGCATTCTTTGTCTCTCCCTTTCTTGTGATTATCCCATCTCTACATTTGTGCTTTAGCCACCTGTGAGTCCCATCTCTGGTTTCAGAGAGAACAGAGGGTGTTGTGGGCCAATAGACACAATAAACCCTAGAGATTAGATGCTACCCTACTTTCCAGAAAAGACTGGGCACACCATGAGTTGCACAATGATGGGACCAGGGTCCAAAAGCTGCTGAGAGGGAAGGACTGGTTGTGAATGCATTTTTGAAGGCTCCAAGCTGGAACTCTAGTGGCACCAAGCAGGGCAGATGCTGGTGGGGATGTTTGGGTAGTTGTTGGTGAACACCTGCGCACCTGAGATGGGTAGGCATGGAGGAGAAATCGGCAGCCCATAGGGCTGTTGAAAGTGGTCTTATGTGAAAAGAGGCTCAGGTATGGGCACAGGAAATGACATCATTGCCTTGACAATGGATCAAACAGAACATGGAACCCTGGTATCCAGGCACCCACTTCACTGACCAAGCCATCCGAGCTCACTTGGTTGGAGCCACTGGAGGGAGAAGGATGTTCTCCTGTGGTTGCAGACAATGCCGAGCCTCAGGCTCCCAGGAATCTCAGGGGGGCCAACTAGCCCTTTTGTGGATACACTGGGTGAGGCTTCATCTTAGACGCCAGAGCCTCTGGCGATTGTCGCAGAGGAGCTCAAGAGTAACAGTGAGTAGCACAGGGCAGGTGAGCCCAGCAGGCCCTCTAGTCTGATCCCTGATGAATGGCCCAGGACTCCTATTCTGAATCTGTGTGTGTGTGTGTGTGTGTGTGTGTGTGTTTGTGTGTTTGTACTGATGGGAACTGTCCCATTGTGCTTTGACTCTAGTGTATTGGCACAAGTCATTTTTCTGTTTGTCACCATTTCCATTTTGAACCCACCATTCTTTGTCCCAACCCAGGGTGAAAATGATCAGAACACGGAGGAGCCCTTCAGGGTTCAGAGCCTTGAACCTTACAGGCAGGACCAGCTTAGGAATGAGCTCCTGCCTGTCATTTGTGGGAGGAACCTACATTTCAGCAGCAACATGGGGTTAATCTCCTGGGATTTCATCCCCACCCAGCAGGTGCTGGATCTCTTGTTCCCAAAACAGCCACCTTCTTCAGTCTTTACTCCTGGTGCCACTCCACATCCTCCAAGGGGACAAGAACCTCAGGTTCTGGATGGATGTTGTAGAATGCCCACAGAGCCAACTGCCAGGCTGGGTGGGGTGCAGTTGCTGGGCTTTGCTGATGTTGTCATCCCCCACAGTTCTTGGAACCTTCTGTGGCAGTGGCATCCAGGACCCCAGCAGCTGTGAGTAGCAGCTCCTCACTGCTTCACTCCAGCGAGCAGGTGGAAGACAGCCGCGTTGTTCACGTCCTCCTAGAGGGACAGAGCCTGAGGGAGACAAAGTGCATCCCGGTAAGCCCGACAGCAGGGCTGCCTCCTGGGTGTCCACACAGTGGAAGGCAGGAGACACAGCCAACCCCAGGGCTATGGTGGGAAATAAAGAAGAGAGAGGTCCGTCTTAAGGGCTTGACCTGAGGAGGGAGAGCATCAGCATGCCCAGCTTCAGTGGTGAGTGGGCCTGTGTATTGTGGGTTTTGCAGGCCAGAAGTGCAGACGGAAGTGCTGTGGACAGATGAAGGCAGAGATATGTCCAGGGTGCAGGCTGCAGTGCCTAGAACTTGGTATTCTCAATGAGTGAAGTTGGAGCAGAGGAGGTGGCAGTGACTTGTCACATGTGTAGGAGGGGATGTGTTCCTGGTGGCAGGGAAGAGAACCTCCTTAGCATGACTAGGTGTAGGAATTTGGGGTCGGGATCACCTGGGGGGTCATGCCAAAGCTTCGGAATGTTAGGCTTTGCATGTATGTAAATACGGAGCTAAAGGGGTTCTTGGCAGAATTTCTATGGATGTGCAGTAGACACGCTAATGCTGCAGGTGTCCAGCTGCAGAGGAGACATGTTCAGTGACTGCCAGTGCTGAGTCAAGTACATCATGACAACCAGACCCGCACCGAGCTTCCAGAGGCCAGGGCCTCTCAAAGCTATCATGAAGCACTCAAGTGCACACTCTTGTATCTGTTTTGTGTCGTGGCAGTCAGGACCCAAGTTTTCAGTGCATCTGCCTCTTCCACCCACAAAGGCAGCCTGCATCCCAGATCACACTTGGTGCGCAGATCCCTGGCCCATTGCTCTCATCTCAGTGAGATGAGAGTGTGTCTGTGCATAGGCAGTTTGGTCCTTTGACATGAGTGGAATGTGGCTCCCCAGGGGGAGGGGAGATGGCAGGTACAGGCAGATATTTGTACCAGGATTGTTCTAGTAGCACATTGCAAGAACCCAGGTGGTATATGGAGGACACACTCAGGTAGCAGGATAACAAGATTGTGCCCTTGTATATGTAGCTGAGATTTCTCCTGAATGTTTGACCACAGTCTTCTGGGTAGCTCTTCTAAAAGCCATTCTCTGATGACATTTGTCCCACCCTGATCCAGGTGACCTTTCAGGAGACGGTGACAAGCCTCATCCGCAGGGCCTTGGACCAAAATTTGTTGCAGCATGAGGATGTGGACAACTTTGAGCTGCTGTATATGATGTCTGAGGATGAGAGTAAGTAGGACAATCAGACAGTGGGGAGACATGATCCACAGTGGGCTCAGGATAACTGACAGCCAAGAGAAAGTGGGCCTTGGCCCCAAAATACCAAAGTGTGATGGGCCTGGCGGAGACTCTCAGGGGTTGTGGGTGTTTTGTGGTATAATCCTTGAGTGCCACCTAACAATTCTCTCCACTTCGCTCTGCAGAAATCAAGGTCTCTGACCACTCACTCGTGTGTCTGTCCATGAATCTGGGAATACAATATTTCATGGTGAGGAAACGCCCCCAGGTCAAGGGAAAGGAGGTAAACACCTACCTTATTCAAGCTGTGCATGTGCTGCCATTCCACTCCGACCTGAGGAAATAAGAAGCCTCAGCACCTGGACATATTTGCTGGAAGCCCATAGAGCCAACTGACAGTCTGGGGTGGCTTTCTGTTTCTGGGTTTGCTGATGTTCCAGCCCCCACAGTTCTCAGAATCAACCTGCAAGTCCTCCAGGCCGCTTTCCCACAAGCAGGTGGGAGACACCTGCTTAATTCGTGTCCACTTAGAAACACAAAGTCCAGAGATGGCCAAGAGTGTTCTGGTAAGCCTGGGAGCAGGGGTGTCCCGTGGTGCTTACACCTGGGTGGGGAGCAGACACTGGTCCAATACCATGGACTACTCATGCCCTCTTGAATTTGGAGCTTCTGGATGATCAGGAGGATAGATGGGAATCAAGAAGGGAGAGGTCAGTGTGAAGGGCTGGAGCTGAGATGAGCGAGTGCAGCAGCTTGTCCACTGCCATGTCTGAGGGAGTCTGTGTGTCAGGTGGCAGCATGCAGTCCAGAAGGGCAGGGACAGGTATGGGTGACAGATGAGAATAGGACAGGAACTAGGTTGCAGGTTCCCTTGTATGGGATGCTGACGTCTATGGAGGAGGACAGCAGTGTGAGGTTCTCCATGTTCCTTGAACAAGGAGCTGAGAGAGTCTCTCTGCAGAGTCGATATGGATGTGGAGCAAGCACACTAAATGTCCAGGTAACCCAATGACCACCCTTGCCGGATGAGGTGCCCTCCTACATCCCAGCCAGCACTGAGCCTCTGGAGGCCAGGAGCTCTCGTGGCTATCTTTCAGCTCTCCTGTGTGTGGTCATGTTCCTGGGTCTGTTTTTGGCCCTGGCAATCCAGACCAAAGCCTCTAGGTTTTGTGCCTAGGCCATTCCCAATGCCGCCTGCATCCTCGGGCAGACCTGGGATCTTGGAGGCTATTGTCCCATTCCTCCCAACTTGTGGGATGAGATTGCATCTGTATGCAGGTAGTGGGGTCCTTTCACTCCGAGAGGAGTGCAGCTCCACAAAGAGCAATGGCAGGCCCAGGAAGTCCTATGTACAAGGATTGGGCTAGTAGCCTGTGGGAAGAGCCCACACGATGAGCAGGAGGTCAGCCTCGGGTAGTAGGGTCATGGATGTTGCCCTTGTATTTAGAGTGGAGGTGCCTCCAGAATGCCCCTGCCCACTGTCCTTGAGTAGTCACTTCAAGGCCCATTTCCTGAAGGCCTGTCTCCCATGCTGCTCCAGGTGACCTGCCACGATAGGGCTCCTGTCGTCATCCGCAGCGCCCTCGACCTACACTTCCTTACTGAGGAGAATCCAGAGGATTATGAGCTGGGCCAAATCATCTCTCGCCGTCAGAGTAAGTGAGACAATCAGATAGCAGAGAGCAAGGGTCAGGATGTGGACTCAGGTCAACTCTTAGCAACAAAGACTAGTCTCTGACCCCCAAGAACACTCCAACAGGTGTGTTGGGTTCGTGCACAAAGCCAACTGCACTTCTGCTGGTGGAAGGTCTTGAGGTCCAATGGTATACCCCGGTGGATATTGCGGCTCCCCACCAGGTGCCCTCCCCTGGACATGAACAGGCATCCAAAGCTGACATCTTTGAGGAGTGAGGAGGAAAGCCTCTCTCCAGGAGCAGTATGTTTTCATGGTCTGGGATAGGAGTGGTTTCAAAGGAACATGGGAATGCATGGGCTAAAGAGGGAACTGGCATTTTGTGGACTGAAGCAGTACTATTGAAAGCCTTCTGTGTGACCAAAAAACCACTGCCTGGGCAGAGCATTGCCAGGATTCTAGCAAGCAGTAACAGGATGAAATTGGGAAGAAAACACAGCCTGGGAGACAGCCTGAATCATCTGTTTTTGCATAAATTCCATGGTCTTACGCACCTGAGTCCACTAGGCAAGGAGTGATCACAATAGCCAGGTTGTGATCCCTAACTAAAGTCAGATGAGGGCTTCCTGAGCACGTAGCCACAGAGCTCATCTGATAATAATGCCAGCGCTTTTTCGTTGGTTGGTTGGTTGGTTTTTGTGAGCCAAACACCACAGCAGCCATTATCCCAGCCTATGTACCCTGAAGACCACCATCCCTATGAGTTCTAGGATCACTTGTCTCCTATCTTAACCTACTGTTAGGTTAGTAGAGTCTATGGAAGAGGAAGTCTGTCTGGGGCCTTGGTAGCCTAAGAAATTCATAGCAGAGATCTCCACATCCAACAAAGAAGGGATGGAGAACAGGCTCTAGGTTAGAGGAGGGCGACAGGAAACACATGTTCAGAGGAAGGAGAAGCGGCTGTTGTATTCCCCCACTCGGGGTCATGGCACCACTGGGCCATACACCATGTTGGAGGGAAGCAGTCCCTTTGCTGGTCTTTGGAACCATTGTTCTCAGTAGGGCAGTATTTGGAATGTGGCCTCCATTCTCAGAAGCCTGGTTCACATGGAGGCGGGCTCCACCAACGCAGAAGCATGGCTCTAACGTGGTATCCGTGCTGGTCAGCCTGTCCTCACTGTGGCCATACTTGAGGAAAATAACTCAGAGGAGGAATCCTAGGCCTTTTTTCTCTGGGTTTCATAGCTTTCTCTTTGGTTGTGCACTGAGGCTGTCCATAAAGCTCTAGTGTGTGGCAGTGGAGAGCTCCTCAGCCCTTGCCACAAAGGCATAGACTGGGAGAGAGAGAACGAGGCTGGCAGAGAGGGAGAGAGAGAAAGATGGAGAGGGAGGACCTCTCCTTGGAGAATGAGGATTCAGTGGAGCCAACAGGAACAAGGTACTGTTGCCCAGGGCACAACCCTGTTTAGGTCTTACTCCAACCATGCTCAACCTTTCTTCCAGTCCCTCCCACCCCCCAGTAGTGTATTCATCTTGAATGAGAATTTCATGTTGACATCAGAGCACTCACCATCCAATGCTTCCCTCCAAACCCACCTATGAAGATGGCTCATGTGGGGACTGAATCTTCGGCACAGGAGCCTTTTGTGGGAGATTTCAGATGCAAACCCTAGTGGTGTGCTTTGGCAGATGCAAGAGGACCTGAGATATTCTGGAGTCCAAAGCCTTCGGTAGGAACAGACATTAGGTCTGTTGAAGTGCTCTGCCTAGTTCTTCCTCAGGGAGGACTGTGGAGGCTGTCTTTGTTGGTATTGGTGCTGAATTGGAGAGCTCTCAGGTGTGTGGCTCTGGCCTTTTCTGGCACAGGCTCTCAGATGTTGGCATGTCCTAGGGAGCACCTCCTGAGTGCCACCTTCTTTTTGTACACCCCTCTCTCCCCAGAGCTGAGGATTCCAGCAGAGGCCAACGTATTTTATGCCAAGAATCCTCACAAAAAATCCAACTTTGTGCTGAGGAAAAGGAGCCTCTCCCAAAAGAATGATGGGTGGATCGAGCCTCAACCTCCCTCTCGTCCTGCAAAGAAGGCTCCTGCCCTCCTGAGGATGCTTGCAATACCATTCTGTTGCTGTGTGCCTGGGCGGGGCTGAGGCAGCCCAGGAATATTTACATTGATTACTATTTTCTTCAAAGTTTGAATCTATAGTTTGCCATTGTCCTTGACCTTGTTTAGTAACACAGTTGTTACTCTATCCTGTATTTGTTGTTTCCATTAATATATTATTATTATTTTAAAATATATATGTTTTTGTTACCTGATCTACTGTGATGATTTGAGTATACTAAATGTAGCAGTGATTCCTAAAGGACACATCCAAACCAACAGGAAGGAATGTTTCATTCTATCAGCAAGAACTTTGGTTTTTAGGAGTTTGGCAGAAGGCATTATCTGAGTCAGTTTTCCAATGGGGGCAATGAAGTATCAGCTGTGATGGTACAAACACAAACAAAGACACACAAACACACACAAGAGCACACACACTCACTGAGAGATAGATAGACAGATGGAGTTGGTCTCTGCTGAAATACTTTGGAGACATGGTTCTGATTTCTCCCCTTTTGGAGTATTTTCAATTGCACAAGGTGTCTTGCAAATGAACCCATGTCTGAGGAAGACATGCATGTGTACTTCACATGCCACTTTTCACATAGCAGGAAGGTCATGTAATATTTTTCATGCAGCTGTCTTTTGACTGTGAACCATCCCATGAGGTCAGCTGTGGAATTTTCAACTTGTAGCATCACAATGGGGATCCACTCTTTGGATTTGGGGATATTTCCGATTTTCTTGATTCAGATTGGAATGATATATATATATATATATTAGTTTTTGATGAAAATTCTGCATTTGATGGTAATGAATGTCGTGCATCTAGGAATCTGTAGAGTGCAGACAATGAATGGATGCCTACTGTTGTCTGGACTGGTCTGAAAAGTCCTGTAGCAACTGAGCATGTGTGAGGGCTGTACAGGTCTTGCCAAAAGTCCAGGTCAGATGATCCTGCACAAAGCTGAACTCCTAGTGGTCTCCACAACAGTGTAAGGGCCAAGGAGAAACTCACTTCCACACAGAAGTTGGGAAGCTACCTTATGAAGGTGATCATAGATACGGGATTATTAATATATCCAGGTTGGCATCTATTATTTTTTTAGCTTTTGACTTTCGCAGCTGTGGGCATCTTGACAACCATCAACTCCCTGTAAGCACAGACAACTCTATAAGAACCTGAGGATAAATTTCCCTGTGCATGTCCCCTTGTGAAACTGCTTAAGCACCGCCTGGTTTACACACAGGTGGAATTTCTAGGTCAAAGTGTGCATGTTTACTTCTTTGACTAAGCACTGCCAGGTGGCTCTTCTGCATAGCTCTACCTGTGGCCAGGATTGTATTATCTAGCTTTCTAACTTTTGCATGTTGAGTAGATACATAGTGGGAGCACACTGTTTTTTTGATATTTTTCTTGGTATCTATTCTGATGCTTTTCACTGGGGGATTTTTTCCTGTGAAAATGGGCTTCCTCTACTTGACCTTATTTTCTTCTTTTTAAAATTTTTTCAATGTGACTTTTTAATTTTAGTTTTATTAAAGACATTGCCCCTTGCTTGCATAGTCTATATCTAAAGCACTAGTCCTTGCTCCAAGGCCCAGCTTGCTCTCAGCTGCCCCAGGAGGGGAACAGTCTTTGGCGGTAGACAAGAGACGCCCCTGCAGGGGGCACAAGTGCTTTGGCCCTCTGGTGTCTTGCCAGCAGTGCTTCCCATGCTCACAGAGGGTTTCAGACACTGAGTCAATGGTCCAGGTGGTCTTTTGTTCAGTCTGATCTCAAATTGAGCTCCTCTGAGAGGTCATATTGAAGTCCTTGTGTGTACCTGACCCATCATTTTAAACAATATTCCAAGTTCACTTTTTGTGTGTACGTGGGTTCTGGGGATTGAACCCAGGGCCTTGAGCCTGTGAGGCAAGTGACCTACCTGAGCTACACCCTCAGAGACCCCTGTAAAAGTATTTCCCCTTTGCCTCGGGGTCTAAGTTGCCAAGGCTGACCTCAAACGTTCCTCTTGCCTCAGCCTCCCTGGTGGCTGGCATGACAGGCATGCACCTGGGACTGTCACACTCGAGCCTGTGATGGGAACTCATGTGCATCTGTCCAGGGCTGAGCATGGTTAGGCAGAGCTGTGCTCCAGGCTCCCTGCAGGGCTGTGGAGGCTTCTGCTGCCCAGCAGCCCTGGTGCCATCTCCAGGGCTCCTCCCAGCCGAGGGCAGGCAGCTGCCCATTGCTGTAGGCTGACCTTATTTTCTTCTTATGGCACTCGTCCGTTCTCTGGAGTATGTTGTATGGTTTGTCCATTAGGAGTCTAACAGGTCCTCTAGAACCTTCAAACAATTAGTAAAATTCCTGAACAGTAAGTGAGCGCGCGCAGAAATTGGGCTAATATTTTGGGAAGAACAATGTTGGATGATATATTCATGGCTTGAATATATCATCCAACATGAAGTTATATTTTATTACTTACAAAATAATAAAATAATGAAGCAATACCATGGGCTGAGCTAAAATAGATCCTTAGGATCTTAGGCATTCTGTAATAAATCTGTGTCACTTGAAGTATAGAGTTGATCGACTCTGAGTAATGAAACAGAAGTAAAGGTATCAAAGCCAATGATCATCTGTTTCCAATTTTCTGTGATTTGGTTCAAGTGGTAAAGTGGTGATATTTATTAATAATGGATCGAATAGGTTCATAATTGTTTTAGAGTACAATTAGATGCCTTCAAACTTTAGGCTACATGGGCACATTTGAGAACGGTTCCAGCCATTCTCTCATCCTTTGGGTCATTCCCCTCCTATGTCCTGTGAGACATTTTCTATGTGAGGCTTTAAGAAGAAGAAGAGAATATTCTGTAAAGAAAACCTTGTGATCTGTGCAGTATGAAGTTGAATGGATTCATTCAGAAATCAGAAATTCTATTGAAAGATATTTATTGGCATGAGCCAAATAAAACCTATTTTTAGGCATCCTGGTGAAGACAAGGTTTTATCTTTATGTCTCATTTTCTATGTTTTGTTGTTGTTGTTGTTGTTAGAATGAAATTCATATGTTGCCAGACCATTCTATCAGATGTGTAACTAGATGCCATTTAAATTACCCACTTTTACATGGTAGACAGTTTTTAATGAACACTGCCTGTCTGCACCTTTTTTAAAAACAGGACTGGGATCAGAAGCCCAAATACCAATGGTTAGCTGGAGCATATTTTTCATTTGGCCTATCTGTCAGTATTCCCTGAGGTCATCTGTGCAATCAGCTTCGTTACTCCTGCTCCCTCACTGGATTTCATGGAAACCATATGCTATGTATGAATCAGGGACACCAATCCCACAACATAGCATTCTTGGAATATCCAAAGTCCCACTTTTCACTTCGCCATGCCTGAGATCAGCAGTAATATTTATCAGCAAATGTGAGATTTTCAAAGATCCAATTCTATGTGCTCCTTTCTCATAGAGCCTTAGGCAGGGATATAGCATACATAAATATTAAGTAAAGTCCATAGTTTTTAAAATGTCATCCATTGAATAGTTGACACATGTCTGAGATACTTTTTATTTTGGAGGAGGTATTATTTAATAGGGAATTCCAACAGCTACCTAATAGTGAAATGAGAAGTCTTGCATCCATTTTATTTTGTTTCTGATGATTTTTATGAGTAAGGGTAAGATACTTCCTTGTTCTGATGCAGATGTTGCCCACTTTTGTGAATGGATGTGGGGTGTCACCTACTACTTGCATATCTGCATATTGGGCTTGACACTGCTATCGTACTTGGTAGTTGGCAAAAAGTCAATACTGAAGTTAAGCTCTTGTGTTCTAGCAGCAGAGCTGAAGATCCTTGATGTGCCACCTTCTGCAATCCATGCTGCTCTCTTCATGTTCCTTATTGACTTCCTGGTGATGAGCATCATGGTCTCCTGGTCTTGAGAATGGCCAAGCATTGCTCTGTGAATGTGGAAGATGGGCATGTGGAAGGCTCCAGGGAGGAGGGATCATTGAACATGTACTCGAATCCATGTGCCTGTTGAATGACCTGTTTTTTTATTTTTGGGTTTTAAGGGAGACACTGCCCTAAAACACTTCTGTGCAGCTGGGGATGCAGGCTTCTGCTTCACCTTGCAGGAAGCATTAACGAATCCTTTCCAGAAGACATGAGAAGAGAGAAGTGAGCCTCTGGTATCATGCAGGTTCCTTGCATTGCCCATGGGCTAGAAGAGAGAAGAGTTGCTTCATGAGATTTGATCCCCTTTTTCCTGAAAAGTTCCACACAGAGGTGAGTCCCCAGCATGTTTAGAAATCATTTCAGACACCTTTCTGGACGGAATTGAATCAGAGCCCCTGATGATGTGGAAGAGCTAAAAATGGGTTTGCTATGAATTTTCTATTTCATTCATCAGGGCCTGAGTCAAGTCAGTCATTGTGCTGTCAACACATGAGCTGCTGGTCAAATGTGAGGAAGTGGTCTTGCTTTATGAAAACACCACCCTGATTCAGTGAGCCAGAGGCAGCCTGCAGTCCCTGTTTTCCTGTAAAGGCAGATTGCTGTGGATGGCCTCTGGCCTCGTCATGCAGCCCTGCTCAGAGTAGGGGATTGAGGGACCAGGCAGATCCCTACTTACTTTTGACCTTTATTGCCACTGGGCCACCCCAGGGTCCTTGGACTCTACCTGGTCTTCTGGCCTGGGTCAGGGGATGTGAGGTTTGGAATCCCCCTCTGTGGCAGGATCCCAGCCCCCCAGCCACTTGAGGTCAGCACATCCTTCCCTAATTGTGTTAGAGTTGGAGACTTCTCCCACCCATCCTCATCCATGCTCATCCCACATTTTGTAGCTTGGCACCTGAGGACCTTTATTCATTGACTTAGTTGTTAGTGATGATGGTTACTAAGACTAAGTGACTCTTTCAAGTCACATCCCTTGCATGGTAGGGCTAGAGCATGGATCTTCCTAATTGATTTCATGGGACTCTCTCATGGAAACTGTGACTGCTTCCTAAACACACACTCTACATTTGGAGTGTCAAAATTCTTGCCACTGCCTCCTTGGCAAGTGTATCTTGTCTTCTACGTGGGAATTTCACAAATATTTTCCTTTGGTTTGTGGAGGTCATGCAGAAGGGATTTCATTTGAAATAGCCCAAACAAGAAATACCAGTTGTCTTTTTCGCACATGGATGTGTGTAGTGAACACCCCTTTCTGTGTGCTTGCATGAGTTACTCCTTTGAATTTGTTGAAGAATGGTTGGCTGGGGAGCAAGTTAACGAGAGATGGATATCAATGGTTGTCAAGTATTCTGACGTGAAGAATGTATTGAGGATGTGAAGGCTTTTCTAGCCAGTTCCTATGGCTCAGTCAGGGATCAGTCAGAGGATTCTGTCTGGTAGACTCTTTGGCACAGATGTCAAAGTGGCCTGGTCTTACCCTGTCCAGGACTGAATGCTGAGCTTGAGTGGGAGCTTCTTGTCATTTCAAGCATTTCCATGAGTCTGTCCTCTGTTCTCTTGTATCCAAGTGGTTTCTAATAGGAAAGCAGAACAAAAATTGAAAGTATGGTGATTGATTATTTTTACCAATGTTATTTCAATCCACTTTGTTTAATACGAAATTACCTTTATGCTAGTAAGATTTCATATGTGAGGAAATAATGAAAATATTGGGGTTAGGGGATGAGAATATGCAAATCAAACATTTTTGAGCACCAAGACCCGTTTTTTGTTTTTGTTTTTTTTTTTTTTAACTTAAATAATATTAAGTGCCAGAGGACCACCGCTGCCATTCAGCCTCAACAACCTCCAGGTCCAGCCTCCAGGTGGCCCATTTCACCAGGGTGTGTGGGACCACACTGTCCTGGGATGAGAGAACAGTACCCACGGATGTTGACATCTCACAGAGTAGATATTGCCAGTGACAGTAGGGAGCTATTGGCACATGAGGAAGGGAAGAGCTCTCAGGATGGGAAGAGGGGGCCGCTTCGAGACTCATTGGGTATGGCACGAGGCTGCTGGGTGTGGTGTTGGCCTGGGCCCACTGAGTGGGGCAGATCCGTGGTCTGTGTTTCTGTACCCTCCTCTGTAGCCTGTGTTGGCAGCAGATCAGGGAATTGCGATCAGAAGTGCTCCCAGTAACACAGGCACCAGCCCCCAGAGTGTGTGCCTATCCGTTTCCCCACCTGGCCTGACTTAGTGCCTGTCTTGCCTCAGGGCTGAGACCCTACAATCTCTGATGAGGGTGTCTGTGGTCCAGATCCAACCTGCATGGCCAACATGCTCAGACCTTCAGCTGGGTCCTAGGCTGCTGCAACCAAACTCTGTTAACTGGGTGGCCGACAACAGAGGAAGTGTCTTCCGTTGAGCTCCAGAGGCTCAACACAGTAGGTGTTGGGCTGTCCCAGTGCCATAACCCCTCCCAGGTTTCAAGGGGACTGTCTCCCCAACTCTCCCAGCCCTTGCCCACTCTCCTATTGCTGCCCACGATCTGTGGTTCCCATATGGGCATCCCGCCCTGGCTCCAACCTCACATATCCGGTATCCCCCAGTCTCCCTGGTATCTGGGTCCAGACTCTCCTCTTCCTACAAGAATATCAGATATTGGATTTGGTCCCAGTTGATGCTGTGTTCCATCATGTGAGCTCTTAGCTTCATCACTGTGCAAAGACTCTTTTCCCACACAAGTTCGCACGACTTTTGGCTGGCTAAGAATTTTCAGGCGACACTTTTCTAATGAGTACACTTTCCTTCCTTCCGATCTCCCACCAGTGAGCATTCCTCGCACCCTTGTCCTAGTTCCTTTATGGCAGTTTCCCTCCTTATGGCTGAGAGGACCTAGTGACCCCTGAATTCACACGTTCTCCTTAATCACCAACACACTGCAGAATTCTCCAGGGGGCCATATATGCTCCTGGAAGTTGGGGTTGGAAATAGTTCTCCATCCATTAATCACTCCCTCACTCACTAATGTCCTTGTGTCCTTGAGAAAGGCTCTCCCTTTCCTGGTTTTCCTGAATAGAAATCCTCTTGCCTCTTGGGTGAATAGGGTTATGGGTTGTGCAGAGGGTGTTGGTCCACTGAGCATCTTAGAGACTGTCCTTTATGGAGCCTAATGATCCTCACTGGGGAATGAGGCCAGGGTCCTAACTGTGGTTAGTTAGAGAGGGAAAGAAGGACAAGGGAAACTCAGATGTCCCTTCATGGCCCCTGGAGTTAGAGGACTTACCCCTTTGCACCTGAGATCAGGAGACCTCATTTCCTCGAGGACACGCACACTCAGACGTTAATCTTGAGTGTGGGTTCCTTTCTGGGGTCCAGGGCTGTTGTTAGCCACCAGGAATGACAGTGCTCTCCATGCTGAGTGGAGCCATTTTTGCCAGGAAAGAGAGCCCATGGTCACGCCTTGTGCAAAGCATCCCACACCAGGGGCTCCCATGCCTACATTCCTGTCCTGAAAGGAAGCCACTCAGAGGCAAGGTGGGTCCAACCACCTCCCATGTGTTCACTCATCACTGTGTTCCAGCAGTCACCCCAGTGAACAGTCCTGATGGGATTGGATGTGGCTCAGAATGTCACCCTCATGAGCTCTACCCTGCCACAGCTGCAGTTCTGCAGTGGGAGAAACTCAAAACCTCAAAACACATGCACATGAAAGAAAAGAGCAAGAGCCAGAGCCCAAACAGGCCAGGTGTGGCAAAGACAGCTGGAGTGCCTAGGTTGGGACTCAGAATTATGTCAGTGGGGTGGCATTGCTGCTGGCACCAGCATGATAACCGAGAGCCAGCCCTGCTCATTTTGGGGAGCAGTGTGTTGGGGAAGGCAGCAGAAATTGAGAGGCAGGATTGAGTTTGGCCCTAGGAGGAGGTTGGGTAAGAGGCCAGTGTGGGTTGGAGAGCCTGGGCAGATAGACAGAGGCCAGGGCACACCCCAAAGCCTGGAGACTGCACTTGATGTCCAGGGTTGTGAAACACCACTTCCCCTCTTACTCACAACTGAGAGCAAGGGGCATTGATGAGTTCAGTTTGTGTGCGGCTGCATCCAAGGTGGCTCGGCTAGGAACCTCTGTTTCCTTGACTCAGGAGGCTGGGAGTCCAGGCTCCACTGAGGCTCGGCTGGGAGGATCGGAGTCTGAGTTTATGCCTGTGTTCCCTGTAGGATCCATGTTGGCTGAGCCTCAGTGTTTTTGTAATGAGAGGATGGGTGACCGTCATGTCTTTATCACAGGACACACTTGCTAAATGGATTTGTTTGCTCTGAGGAGGAAAGAGAGAGGGGGGAGTGGTGCTGGAGACAGGGATGCAGACAGGGGTCATGGACTTGGCATAACTCAGTCTTGGAGGTGATATCCCATCACCTGTACCCACTTCAATTCCCATGAATCCAGAGGCTGAGCCCCCTTGAGGTGAGGGGTGAACCGGTTCTGGGCAGCAGGATGCTGTGGTACCTAGGAGTCTCTGTGAGACCCCAACACTAGACACACTTGGCCCTTTTGAAATCTTAGGAGAAGCCTTGGGAAGTTGTATGGCAGAGGGGAGCAGCCTCTGCATCTCAGTCCCCTCCAACTTGCCATGGTGTAGAGAGGGAACTGCAGCCACGATGGGACGGACATTGGCCATGTCCCTGTGTGGGACACAGACCTGATTGAGTTAGGGTGCATTCTTTGTCTCTCCCTTTCTTGTGATTATCCCATCTCTACATTTGTGCTTTAGCCACCTGTGAGTCCCATCTCTGGTTTCAGAGAGAACAGAGGGTGTTATGGGCCAATAGACACAATAAACCCTAGAGATTAGATGCTACCCTACTTTCCAGAAAAGACTGGGCACACCATGAGTTGCACAATGATGGGACCAGGGTCCAAAAGCTGCTGAGAGGGAAGGACTGGTTGTGAATGCATTTTTGAAGGCTCCAAGCTGGAACTCTAGTGGCACCAAGCAGGGCAGATGCTGGTGGGGATGTTTGGGTAGTTGTTGGTGAACACCTGCGCACCTGAGATGGGTAGGCATGGAGGAGAAATCGGCAGCCCATAGGGCTGTTGAAAGTGGTCTTATGTGAAAAGAGGCTCAGGTATGGGCACAGGAAATGACATCATTGCCTTGACAATGGATCAAACAGAACATGGAACCCTGGTATCCAGGCACCCACTTCACTGACCAAGCCATCCGAGCTCACTTGGTTGGAGCCACTGGAGGGAGAAGGATGTTCTCCTGTGGTTGCAGACAATGCCGAGCCTCAGGCTCCCAGGAATCTCAGGGGGGCCAACTAGCCCTTTTGTGGATACACTGGGTGAGGCTTCATCTTAGACGCCAGAGCCTCTGGCGATTGTCGCAGAGGAGCTCAAGAGTAACAGTGAGTAGCACAGGGCAGGTGAGCCCAGCAGGCCCTCTAGTCTGATCCCTGATGAATGGCCCAGGACTCCTATTCTGACTCTGTGTGTGTGTGTGTGTGTGTGTGTGTGTGTGTGTGTGTGTGTTTGTACTGATGGGAACTGTCCCATTGTGCTTTGACTCTAGTGTATTGGCACAAGTCATTTTTCTGTTTGTCACCATTTCCATTTTGAACCCACCATTCTTGGTCCCAACCCAGGGTGAAAATGATCAGAACACGGAGGAGCCCTTCAGGGTTCAGAGCCTTGAACCTTACGGGCAGGACCAGCTTAGGAATGAGCTCCTGCCTGTCATTTGTGGGAGGAACCTACATTTCAGCAGCAACATGGGGTTAATCTCCTGGGATTTCATCCCCACCCAGCAGGTGCTGGATCTCTTGTTCCCAAAACAGCCACCTTCTTCAGTCTTTACTCCTGGTGCCACTCCACATCCTCCAAGGGGACAAGAACCTCAGGTTCTGGATGGATGTTGTAGAATGCCCACAGAGCCAACTGCCAGGCTGGGTGGGGTGCAGTTGCTGGGCTTTGCTGATGTTGTCATCCCCCACAGTTCTTGGAACCTTCTGTGGCAGTGGCATCCAGGACCCCAGCAGCTGTGAGTAGCAGCTCCTCACTGCTTCACTCCAGCGAGCAGGTGGAAGACAGCCGCGTTGTTCACGTCCTCCTAGAGGGACAGAGCCTGAGGGAGACAAAGCGCATCCCGGTAAGCCCGACAGCAGGGCTGCCTCCTGGGTGTCCACACAGTGGAAGGCAGGAGACACAGCCAACCCCAGGGCTATGGTGGGAAATAAAGAAGAGAGAGGTCCGTCTTAAGGGCTTGACCTGAGGAGGGAGAGCATCAGCATGCCCAGCTTCAGTGGTGAGTGGGCCTGTGTATTGTGGGTTTTGCAGGCCAGAAGTGCAGACGGAAGTGCTGTGGACAGATGAAGGCAGAGATATGTCCAGGGTGCAGGCTGCAGTGCCTAGAACTTGGTATTCTCAATGAGTGAAGTTGGAGCAGAGGAGGTGGCAGTGACTTGTCACATGTGTAGGAGGGGATGTGTTCCTGGTGGCAGGGAAGAGATCCTCCTTAGCATGACTAGGTGTAGGAATTTGGGGTCGGGATCACCTGGGGGGTCATGCCAAAGCTTCGGAATGTTAGGCTTTGCATGTATGTAAATACGGAGCTAAAGGGGTTCTTGGCAGAATTTCTATGGATGTGCAGTAGACACGCTCATGCTGCAGGTGTCCAGCTGCAGAGGAGACATGTTCAGTGACTGCCAGTGCTGAGTCAAGTACATCATGACAACCAGACCCGCACCGAGCTTCCAGAGGCCAGGGCCTCTCAAAGCTATCATGAAGCACTCAAGTGCACACTCTTGTATCTGAGTCTGTTTTGTGTCGTGGCAGTCAGGACCCAAATTTTCAGTGCATCTGCCTCTTGCACCCACAAAGGCAGCCTGCATCCCAGATCACACTTGGTGCGCAGATCCCTGGCCCATTGCTCTCATCTCAGTGAGATGAGAGTGTGTCTGTGCATAGGCAGTTTGGTCCTTTGACATGAGTGGAATGTGGCTCCCCAGGGGGAGGGGAGATGGCAGGTACAGGCAGATATTTGTACCAGGATTGTTCTAGTAGCACATTGCAAGAACCCAGGTGGTATATGGAGGACACACTCAGGTAGCAGGATAACAAGATTGTGCCCTTATATATGTAGCTGAGATTTCTCCTGAATGTTTGACCACAGTCTTCTGGGTAGCTCTTCTAAAAGCCATTCTCTGATGACATTTGTCCCACCCTGATCCAGGTGACCTTTCAGGAGACGGTGACAAGCCTCATCCGCGGGGCCTTGGACCAAAATTTGTTGCAGCATGAGGATGTGGACAACTTTGAGCTGCTGTATATGATGTCTGAGGATGAGAGTAAGTAGGACAATCAGACAGTGGGGAGACATGATCCACAGTGGGCTCAGGATAACTGACAGCCAAGAGAAAGTGGGCCTTGGCCCCAAAATACCAAAGTGTGATGGGCCTGGCGGAGACTCTCAGGGGTTGTGGGTGTTTTGTGGTATAATCCTTGAGTGCCACCTAACAATTCTCTCCACTTCGCTCTGCAGAAATCAAGGTCTCTGACCACTCACTCGTGTGTCTGTCCATGAATCTGGGAATACAATATTTCATGGTGAGGAAACGCCCCCAGGTCAAGGGAAAGGAGGTAAACACCTACCTTATTCAAGCTGTGCATGTGCTGCCATTCCACTCCGACCTGAGGAAATAAGAAGCCTCAGCACCTGGACATATTTGCTGGAAGCCCATAGAGCCAACTGACAGTCTGGGGTGGCTTTCTGTTTCTGGGTTTGCTGATGTTCCATCCCCCACAGTTCTCAGAATCAACCTGCAAGTCCTCCAGGCCGCTTTCCCACAAGCAGGTGGGAGACACCTGCTTAATTCGTGTCCACTTAGAATCACAAAGTCCAGAGATGGCCAAGAGTGTTCTGGTAAGCCTGGGAGCAGGGGTGTCCCGTGGTGCTTACACCTGGGTGGGGAGCAGACACTTGTCCAATACCATGGACTACTCATGCCCTCTTGAATTTGGAGCTTCTGGATGATCAGGAGGATAGATGGGAATCAAGAAGGGAGAGGTCAGTGTGAAGGGCTGGAGCTGAGATGAGCGAGTGCAGCAGCTTGTCCACTGCCATGTCTGAGGGAGTCTGTGTGTCAGGTGGCAGCATGCAGTCCAGAAGGGCAGGGACAGGTATGGGTGACAGATGAGAATAGGACAGGAACTAGGTTGCAGGTTCCCTTGTATGGGATGCTGACGTCTATGGAGGAGGACAGCAGTGTGAGGTTCTCCATGTTCCTTGAACAAGGAGCTGAGAGAGTCTCTCTGCAGAGTCGATATGGATGTGGAGCAAGCACACTAAATGTCCAGGTAACCCAATGACCACCCTTTCCGGATGAGGTGCCCTCCTATATCCCAGCCAGCACTGAGCCTCTGGAGGCCAGGAGCTCTCGTGGCTATCTTTCAGCTCTCCTGTGTGTGGTCATGTTCCTGGGTCTGTTTTTGGCCCTGGCAATCCAGACCAAAGCCTCTAGGTTTTGTGCCTAGGCCATTCCCAATGCCGCCTGCATCCTCGGGCAGACCTGGGATCTTGGAGGCTATTGTCCCATTCCTCCCAACTTGTGGGATGAGATTGCATCTGTATGCAGGTAGTGGGGTCCTTTCACTCCGAGAGGAGTGCAGCTCCACAAAGAGCAATGGCAGGCCCAGGAAGTCCTATGTACAAGGATTGGGCTAGTAGCCTGTGGGAAGAGCCCACACGATGAGCAGGAGGTCAGCCTCGGGTAGTAGGGTCATGGATGTTGCCCTTGTATTTAGAGTGGAGGTGCCTCCAGAATGCCCCTGCCCACTGTCCTTGAGTAGTCACTTCAAGGCCCATTTCCTGAAGGCCTGTCTCCCATGCTGCTCCAGGTGACCTGCCACGATAGGGCTCCTGTCGTCATCCGCAGCGCCCTCGACCTACACTTCCTTACTGAGGAGAATCCAGAGGATTATGAGCTGGGCCAAATCATCTCTCGCCGTCAGAGTAAGTGAGACAATCAGATAGCAGAGAGCAAGGGTCAGGATGTGGACTCAGGTCAACTCTTAGCAACAAAGAGTAGTCTCTGACCCCCAAGAACACTCCAACAGGTGTGTTGGGTTCGTGCACAAAGCCAACTGCACTTCTGCTGGTGGAAGGTCTTGAGGTCCAATGGTATACCCCGGTGGATATTGCTGCTCCCCACCAGGTGCCCTCCCCTGGACATGAACAGGCATCCAAAGCTGACATCTTTGAGGAGTGAGGAGGAAAGCCTCTCTCCAGGAGCAGTATGTTTTCATGGTCTGGGATAGGAGTGGTTTCAAAGGAACATGGGAATGCATGGGCTAAAGAGGGAACTGGCATTTTGTGGACTGAAGCAGTACTATTGAAAGCCTTCTGTGTGACCAAAAAACCACTGCCTGGGCAGAGCATTGCCAGGATTCTAGCAAGCAGTAACAGGATGAAATTGGGAAGAAAACACAGCCTGGGAGACAGCCTGAATCATCTGTTTTTGCATAAATTCCATGGTCTTACGCACCTGAGTCCACTAGGCAAGGAGTGATCACAATAGCCAGGTTGTGATCCCTAACTAAAGTCAGATGAGGGCTTCCTGAGCACGTAGCCACAGAGCTCATCTGATAATAATGCCAGCGCTTTTTCGTTGGTTGGTTGGTTGGTTTTTGTGAGCCAAACACCACAGCAGCCATTATCCCAGCCTATGTACCCTGAAGACCACCATCCCTATGAGTTCTAGGATCACTTGTCTCCTATCTTAACCTACTGTTAGGTTAGTAGAGTCTATGGAAGAGGAAGTCTGTCTGGGGCCTTGGTAGCCTAAGAAATTCATAGCAGAGATCTCCACATCCAACCCAGAAGGGATGGAGAACAGGCTCTAGGTTAGAGGAGGGCGACAGGAAACACATGTTCAGAGGAAGGAGAAGCGGCTGTTGTATTCCCCCACTCGGGGTCATGGCACCACTGGGCCATACGCCATGTTGGAGGGAAGCAGTCCCTTTGCTGGTCTTTGGAACCATTGTTCTCAGTAGGGCAGTATTTGGAATGTGGCCTCCATTCTCAGAAGCCTGGTTCACATGGAGGCGGGCTCCACCAACGCAGAAGCATGGCTCTAACGTGGTATCCGTGCTGGTCAGCCTGTCCTCACTGTGGCCATACTTGAGGAAAATAACTCAGAGGAGGAATCCTAGGCCTTTTTTCTCTGGGTTTCATAGCTTTCTCTTTGGTTGTGCACTGAGGCTGTCCATAAAGCTCTAGTGTGTGGCAGTGGAGAGCTCCTCAGCCCTTGCCACAAAGGCATAGACTGGGAGAGAGAGAACGAGGCTGGCAGAGAGGGAGAGAGAGAAAGATGGAGAGGGAGGACCTCTCCTTGGAGAATGAGGATTCAGTGGAGCCAACAGGAACAAGGTACTGTTGCCCAGGGCACAACCCTGTTTAGGTCTTACTCCAACCATGCTCAACCTTTCTTCCAGTCCCTCCCAGCCCCCAGTAGTGTATTCATCTTGAATGAGAATTTCATGTTGACATCAGAGCACTCACCATCCAATGCTTCCCTCCAAACCCACCTATGAAGATGGCTCATGTGGGGACTGAATCTTCGGCACAGGAGCCTTTTGTGGGAGATTTCAGATGCAAACCCTAGTGGTGTGCTTTGGCAGATGCAAGAGGACCTGAGATATTCTGGAGTCCAAAGCCTTCGGTAGGAACAGACATTAGGTCTGTTGAAGTGCTCTGCCTAGTTCTTCCTCAGGGAGGACTGTGGAGGCTGTCTTTGTTGGTATTGGTGCTGAATTGGAGAGCTCTCAGGTGTGTGGCTCTGGCCTTTTCTGGCACAGGCTCTCAGATGTTGGCGTGTCCTAGGGAGCACCTCCTGAGTGCCACCTTCTTTTTGTACACCCCTCTCTCCCCAGAGCTGAGGATTCCAGCAGAGGCCAACGTATTTTATGCCAAGAATCCTCACAAAAAATCCAACTTTGTGCTGAGGAAAAGGAGCCTCTCCCAAAAGAATGATGGGTGGATCGAGCCTCAACCTCCCTCTCGTCCTGCAAAGAAGGCTCCTGCCCTCCTGAGGATGCTTGCAAAACCATTCTGTTTCTGTGTGCCTGGGCGGGGCTGAGGCAGCCCAGGAATATTTACATTGATTACTATTTTCTTCAAAGTTTGAATCTATAGTTTGCCATTGTCCTTGACCTTGTTTAGTAACACAGTTGTTACTCTATCCTGTATTTGTTGTTTCCATTAATATATTATTATTATTTTAAAATATATATGTTTTTGTTACCTGAACTACTGTGATGATTTGAGTATACTAAATGTAGCAGTGATTCCTAAAGGACACATCCAAACCAACAGGAAGGAATGTTTCATTCTATCAGCAAGAACTTTGGTTTTAAGGAGTTTGGCAGATGGCATTATCTGAGTCAGTTTTCCAATGGGGGCAATGAAGTATCAGCTATGATGGTACAAACACAAACAAAGACACACAAACACACACAAGAGCACACACACTCACTGAGAGATAGATAGACAGATGGAGTTTGTCTCTGCTGAAATACTTTGGAGACATGGTTCTGATTTCTCCCCTTTTGGAGTATTTTCAATTGCACAAGGTGTCTTGCAAATGAACCCATGTCTGAGGAAGACATGCATGTGTACTTCACATGCCACTTTTCACATAGCAGGAAGGTCATGTAATATTTTTCATGCAGCTGTCTTTTGACTGTGAACCATCCCATGAGGTCAGCTGTGGAAATTTCAACTTGTAGCATCACAATGGGGATCCACTCTTTGGATTTGGGGATATTTCCGATTTTCTTGATTCAGATTGGAATGATATATATATTAGTTTTTGATGAAAATTCTGCATTTGATGGTAATGAATGTCGTGCATCTAGGAATCTGTAGAGTGCAGACAATGAATGGATGCCTACTGTTGTCTGGACTGGTCTGAAAAGTCCTGTAGCATCTGAGCATGTGTGAGGGCTGTACAGGTCTTGCCAAAAGCCCAGGTCAGATGATCCTGCACAAAGCTGAACTCCTAGTGGTCTCCACAACAGTGTAAGGGCCAAGGAGAAACACACTTCCACACAGAAGTTGGGAAGCTACCTTATGAAGGTGATCATAGATACGGGATTATTAATATATCCAGGTTGGCATCTATTATTTTTTTAGCTTTTGACTTTCGCAGCTGTGGGCATCTTGACAACCATCAACTCCCTGTAAGCACAGACAACTCTATAAGAACCTGAGGATAAATTTCCCTGTGCATGTCCCCTTGTGAAACTGCTTAAGCACCGCCTGGTTTACACACAGGTGGAATTTCTAGGTCAAAGTGTGCATGTTTACTTCTTTGACTAAGCACTGCCAGGTGGCTCTTCTGCATAGCTCTACCTGTGGCCAGGATTGCATTATCTAGCTTTCTAACTTTTGCATGTTGAGTAGATACATAGTGGGAGCACACTGTTTTTGTTGGTATTTTTCTTGGTATCTATTCTGATGCTTTTCACTGGGGGATTTTTTCCTGTGAAAATGGGCTTCCTCTACTTGACCTTATTTTCTTCTTTTTAAAATATTTTCAATGTGACTTTTTAATTTTAGTTTTATTAAAGACATTGCCCCTTGCTTGCATAGTCTATATCTAAAGCACTAGTCCTTGCTCCAAGGCCCAGCTTGCTCTCAGCTGCCCCAGGAGGGGAACAGTCTTTGGCGGTAGACAAGAGACACCCCTGCAGGGGGGCACAAGTGCTTTGGCCCTCTGGTGTCTTGCCAGCAGTGCTTCCCATGCTCACAGAGGGTTTCAGACACTGAGTCAATGGTCCAGGTGGTCTTTTGTTCAGTCTGATCTCAAATTGAGCTCCTCTGAGAGGTCATATTGAAGTCCTTCTGTGTACCTGACCCATCATTTTAAACAATATTCCAAGTTCACTTTTTGTGTGTACGTGGGTTCTGGGGATTGAACCCAGGGCCTTGAGCCTGTGTGGCAAGTGACCTACCTGAGCTACACCCTCAGAGACCCCTGTAAAAGTATTTCCCCTTTGCCTCGGGGTCTAAGTTGCCAAGGCTGACCTCAAACGTTCCTCTTGCCTCAGCCTCCCTGGTGGCTGGCATGACAGGCATGCACCTGGGACTGTCACACTCGAGCCTGTGATGGGAACTCATGTGCATCTGTCCAGGGCTGAGCATGGTTAGGCAGAGCTGTGCTCCAGGCTCCCTGCAGGGCTGTGGAGGCTTCTGCTGCCCAGCAGCCCTGGTGCCATGGCCAGGGCTCCTCCCAGCCGAGGGCAGGCAGCTGCCCATTGCTGTAGGCTGACCTTATTTTCTTCTTATGGCACTCGTCCGTTC
This sequence comes from Urocitellus parryii, assembly GCF_045843805.1. Classification (NCBI taxonomy): domain Eukaryota; kingdom Metazoa; phylum Chordata; class Mammalia; order Rodentia; family Sciuridae; genus Urocitellus; species Urocitellus parryii. The sequence continues at coordinate 41,435,743 of NC_135548.1, forward strand.
TCTGGAGTATGTTGTATGGTTTGTCCATTAGGAGTCTAACAGGTCCTCTAGAACCTTCAAACAATTAGTAAAATTCCTGAACAGTAAGTGAGCACGCGCAGAAATTGGGCTAATATTTTGGGAAGAACAATGTTGGATGATATATTCATGGCTTGAATATATCATCCAACATGAAGTTATATTTTATTACTTACAAAATAATAAAATAATGAAGCAATACCATGGGCTGAGCTAAAATAGATCCTTAGGATCTTAGGCATTCTGTAATAAATCTGTGTCACTTGAAGTATAGAGTTGATCGACTCTGAGTAATGAAACAGAAGTAAATGTATCAAAGCCAATGATCATCTGTTTCCAATTTTCTGTGATTTGGTTCAAGTGGTAAAGTGGTGATATTTATTAATAATGGATCGAATAGGTTCATAATTGTTTTAGAGTACAATTAGATGCCTTCAAACTTTAGGCTACATGGGCACATTTGAGAACGGTTCCAGCCATTCTCTCATCCTTTGGGTCATTCCCCTCCTATGTCCTGTGAGACATTTTCTATGTGAGGCTTTAAGAAGAAGAAGAGAATATTCTGTAAAGAAAACCTTGTGATCTGTGCAGTATGAAGTTGAATGGATTCATTCAGAAATCAGAAATTCTATTGAAAGATATTTATTGGCATGAGCCAAATAAAACCTATTTTTAGGCATCCTGGTGAAGACAAGGTTTTATCTTTATGTCTCATTTTCTATGTTTTGTTGTTGTTGTTGTTGTTAGAATGAAATTCATATGTTGCCAGACCATTCTATCAGATGTGTAACTAGATGCCATTTAAATTACCCACTTTTACATGCTAGACAGTTTTTAATGAACACTGCCTGTCTGCACCTTTTTTAAAAACAGGACTGGGATCAGAAGCCCAAATACCAATGGTTAGCTGGAGCATATTTTTCATTTGGCCTATCTGTCAGTATTCCCTGAGGTCATCTGTGCAATCAGCTTCGTTACTCCTGCTCCCTCACTGGATTTCATAGAAACCATATGCTATGTATGAATCAGGGACACCAATCCCACAACATAGCATTCTTGGAATATCCAAAGTCCCACTTTTCACTTCGCCATGCCTGAGATCAGCAGTAATATTTATCAGCAAATGTGAGATTTTCAAAGATCCAATTCTATGTGCTCCTTTCTCATAGAGCCTTAGGCAGGGATATAGCATACATAAATATTAAGTAAAGTCCATAGTTTTTAAAATGTCATCCATTGAATAGTTGACACATGTCTGAGATACTTTTTATTTTGGAGGAGGTATTATTTAATAGGGAATTCCAACAGCTACCTAATAGTGAAATGAGAAGTCTTGCATCCATTTTATTTTGTTTCTGATGATTTTTATGAGTAAGGGTAAGATACTTCCTTGTTCTGATGCAGATGTTGCCCACTTTTGTGAATGGATGCGGGGTGTCACCTACTACTTGCATATCTGCATATTGGGCTTGACACTGCTATCGTACTTGGTAGTTGGCAAAAAGTCAATACTGAAGTTAAGCTCTTGTGTTCTAGCAGCAGAGCTGAAGATCCTTGATGTGCCACCTTCTGCAATCCATGCTGCTCTCTTCATGTTCCTTATTGACTTCCTGGTGATGAGCATCATGGTCTCCTGGTCTTGAGAATGGCCAAGCATTGCTCTGTGAATGTGGAAGATGGGCATGTGGAAGGCTCCAGGGAGGAGGGATCATTGAACATGTACTCGAATCCATGTGCCTGTTGAATGACCTGTTTTTTTATTTTTGGGTTTTAAGGGAGACACTGCCCTAAAACACTTCTGTGCAGCTGGGGATGCAGGCTTCTGCTTCACCTTGCAGGAAGCATTAACGAATCCTTTCCAGAAGACATGAGAAGAGAGAAGTGAGCCTCTGGTATCATGCAGGTTCCTTGCATTGCCCATGGGCTAGAAGAGAGAAGAGTTGCTTCATGAGATTTGATCCCCTTTTTCCTGAAAAGTTCCACACAGAGGTGAGTCCCCAGCATGTTTAGAAATCATTTCAGACACCTTTCTGGACGGAATTGAATCAGAGCCCCTGATGATGTGGAAGAGCTAAAGATGGGTTTGCTATGAATTTTCTATTTCATTCATCAGGGCCTGAGTCAAGTCAGTCATTGTGCTGTGAACACATGAGCTGCTGGTCAAGTGTGAGGAAGTGGTCTTGCTTTATGAAAACACCACCCTGATTCAGTGAGCCAGAGGCAGCCTGCAGTCCCTGTTTTCCTGTAAAGGCAGATTGCTGTGGATGGCCTCTGGCCTCGTCATGCAGCCCTGCTCAGAGTAGGGGATTGAGGGACCAGGCAGATCCCTAGTTAATTTTGACCTTTATTGCCACTGGGCCACCCCAGGGTCCTTGGACTCTACCTGGTCTTCTGGCCTGGGTCAGGGGATGTGAGGTTTGGAATCCCCCTCTGTGGCAGGATCCCAGCCCCCCAGCCACTTGAGGTCAGCACATCCTTCCCTAATTGTGTTAGAGTTGGAGACTTCTCCCAACCATCCTCATCCATGCTCATCCCACATTTTGTAGCTTGGCACCTGAGGACCTTTATTCATTGACTTAGTTGTTAGTGATGATGGTTACTAAGACTAAGTGACTCTTTCGAGTCACATCACTTGCATGGTAGGGCTAGAGCATGGATCTTCCTAATTGATTTCATGGGACTCTCTCATGGAAACTGTGACTGCTTCCTAAACACACACTCTACATTTGGAGTGTCAAAATTCTTGCCACTGCCTCCTTGGCAAGTGTATCTTGTCTTCTACGTGGGAATTTCACAAATATTTTCCTTTGGTTTGTGGAGGTCATGCAGAAGGGATTTCATTTGAAATAGCCCAAACAAGAAATACCAGTTGTCTTTTTCGCACATGGATGTGTGTAGTGAACACCCCTTTCTGTGTGCTTGCATGAGTTACTCCTTTGAATTTGTTGAAGAATGGTTGGCTGGGGAGCAAGTTAACGAGAGATGGATATCAATGGTTGTCAAGTATTCTGACGTGAAGAATGTATTGAGGATGTGAAGGCTTTTCTAGCCAGTTCCTATGGCTCAGTCAGGGATCAGTCAGAGGATTCTGTCTGGTAGACTCTTTGGCACAGATGTCAAAGTGGCCTGGTCTTACCCTGTCCAGGACTGAATGCTGAGCTTGAGTGGGAGCTTCTTGTCATTTCAAGCATTTCCATGAGTCTGTCCTCTGTTCTCTTGTATCCAAGTGGTTTCTAATAGGAAAGCAGAACAAAAATTGAAAGTATGGTGATTGATTATTTTTACCAATGTTATTTCAATCCACTTTGTTTAATACGAAATTACCTTTATGCTAGTAAGATTTCATATGTGAGGAAATAATGAAAATATTGGGGTTAGGGGATGAGAATATGCAAATCAAACATTTTTGAGCACCAAGACCCGTTTTTTGTTTTTGTTTTTGTTTTTTTTTAACTTAAATAATATTAAGTGCCAGAGGACCACCGCTGCCATTCAGCCTCAACAACCTCCAGGTCCAGCCTCCAGGTGGCCCATTTCACCAGGGTGTGTGGGACCACACTGTCCTGGGATGAGAGAACAGTACCCACGGATGTTGACATCTCACAGAGTAGATATTGCCAGTGACAGTAGGGAGCTATTGGCACATGAGGAAGGGAAGAGCTCTCAGGATGGGAAGAGGGGGCCGCTTCGAGACTCATTGGGTATGGCACGAGGCTGCTGGGTGTGGTGTTGGCCTGGGCCCACTGAGTGGGGCAGATCCGTGGTCTGTGTTTCTGTACGCTCCTCTGTAGCCTGTGTTGGCAGCAGATCAGGGAATTGCGATCAGAAGTGCTCCCAGTAACACAGGCACCAGCCCCCAGAGTGTGTGCCTATCCGTTTCCCCACCTGGCCTGACTTAGTGCCTGTCTTGCCTCAGGGCTGAGACCCTACAATCTCTGATGAGGGTGTCTGTGGTCCAGATCCAACCTGCATGGCCAACATGCTCAGACCTTCAGCTGGGTCCTAGGCTGCTGCAACCAAACTCTGTTAACTGGGTGGCCGACAACAGAGGAAGTGTCTTCCGTTGAGCTCCAGAGGCTCAACACAGTAGGTGTTGGGCTGTCCCAGTGCCATAACCCCTCCCAGGTTTCAAGGGGACTGTCTCCCCAACTCTCCCAGCCCTTGCCCACTCTCCTATTGCTGCCCACGATCTGTGGTTCCCATATGGGCATCCCGCCCTGGCTCCAACCTCACATATCCGGTATCCCCCAGTCTCCCTGGTATCTGGGTCCAGACTCTCCTCTTCCTACAAGAATATCAGATATTGGATTTGGTCCCAGTTGATGCTGTGTTCCATCATGTGAGCTCTTAGCTTCATCACTGTGCAAAGACTCTTTTCCCACACAAGTTCGCACGGCTTTTGGCTGGCTAAGAATTTTCAGGCGACACTTTTCTAATGAGTACACTTTCCTTCCTTCCGATCTCCCACCAGTGAGCATTCCTCGCACCCTTGTCCTAGTTCCTTTATGGCAGTTTCTCTCCTTATGGCTGAGAGGACCTAGTGACCCCTGAATTCACACGTTCTCCTTAATCACCAACACACTGCAGAATTCTCCAGGGGGCCATATATGCTCCTGGAAGTTGGTGTTGGAAATAGTTCTCCATCCATTAATCACTCCCTCACTCACTAATGTCCTTGTGTCCTTGAGAAAGGCTCTCCCTTTCCTGGTTTTCCTGAATAGAAATCCTCTTGCCTCTTGGGTGAATAGGGTTATGGGTTGTGCAGAGGGTGTTGGTCCACTGAGCATCTTAGAGACTGTCCTTTATGGAGCCTAATGATCCTCACTGGGGAATGAGGCCAGGGTCCTAACTGTGGTTAGTTAGAGAGGGAAAGAAGGACAAGGGAAACTCAGATGTCCCTTCATGGCCCCTGGAGTTAGAGGACTTACCCCTTTGCACCTGGGATCAGGAGACCTCATTTCCTCGAGGACACGCACACTCAGACGTTAATCTTGAGTGTGGGTTCCTTTCTGGGGTCCAGGGCTGTTGTTAGCCACCAGGAATGACAGTGCTCTCCATGCTGAGTGGAGCCATTTTTGCCAGGAAAGAGAGCCCATGGTCACGCCTTGTGCAAAGCATCCCACGCCAGGGGCTCCCATGCCTACATTCCTGTCCTGAAAGGAAGCCACTCAGAGGCAAGGTGGGTCCAACCACCTCCCATGTGTTCACTCATCACTGTGTTCCAGCAGTCACCCCAGTGAACAGTCCTGATGGGATTGGATGTGGCTCAGAATGTCACCCTCATGAGCTCTACCCTGCCACAGCTGCCGTTCTGCAGTGGGAGAAACTCAAAACCTCAAAACACATGCACATGAAAGAAAAGAGCAAGAGCCAGAGCCCAAACAGGCCAGGTGTGGCAAAGACAGCTGGAGTGCCTAGGTTGGGACTCAGAATTATGTCAGTGGGGTGGCATTGCTGCTGGCACCAGCATGATAACCGAGAGCCAGCCCTGCTCATTTTGGGGAGCAGTGTGTTGGGGAAGGCAGCAGAAATTGAGAGGCAGGATTGAGTTTGGCCCTAGGAGGAGGTTGGGTAAGAGGCCAGTGTGGGTTGGAGAGCCTGGGCAGATAGACAGAGGCCAGGGCACACCCCAAAGCCTGGAGACTGCACTTGATGTCCAGGGTTGTGAAACACCACTTCCCCTCTTACTCACAACTGAGAGCAAGGGGCATTGATGAGTTCAGTTTGTGTGCGGCTGCATCCAAGGTGGCTCGGCTAGGAACCTCTGTTTCCTTGACTCAGGAGGCTGGGAGTCCAGGCTCCACTGAGGCTCGGCTGGGAGGATCGGAGTCTGAGTTTATGCCTGTGTTCCCTGTAGGATCCATGTTGGCTGAGCCTCAGTGTTTTTGTAATGAGAGGATGGGTGACCGTCATGTCTTTATCACAGGACACACTTGCTAAATGGATTTGTTTGCTCTGAGGAGGAAAGAGAGAGGGGGGAGTGGTGCTGGAGACAGGGATGCAGACAGGGGTCATGGACTTGGCATAACTCAGTCTTGGAGGTGATATCCCATCACCTGTACCCACTTCAATTCCCATGAATCCAGAGGCTGAGCCCCCTTGAGGTGAGGGGTGAACCGGTTCTGGGCAGCAGGATGCTGTGGTACCTCGGAGTCTCTGTGAGACCCCAACACTAGACACACTTGGCCCTTTTGAAATCTTAGGAGAAGCCTTGGGAAGTTGTATGGCAGAGGGGAGCAGCCTCTGCATCTCAGTCCCCTCCAACTTGCCATGGTGTAGAGAGGGAACTGCAGCCACGATGGGACGGACATTGGCCATGTCCCTGTGTGGGACACAGGCCTGATTGAGTTAGGGTGCATTCTTTGTCTCTCCCTTTCTTGTGATTATCCCATCTCTACATTTGTGCTTTAGCCACCTGTGAGTCCCATCTCTGGTTTCAGAGAGAACAGAGGGTGTTATGGGCCAATAGACACAATAAACCCTAGAGATTAGATGCTACCCTACTTTCCAGAAAAGACTGGGCACACCATGAGTTGCACAATGATGGGACCAGGGTCCAAAAGCTGCTGAGAGGGAAGGACTGGTTGTGAATGCATTTTTGAAGGCTCCAAGCTGGAACTCTAGTGGCACCAAGCAGGGCAGATGCTGGTGGGGATGTTTGGGTAGTTGTTGGTGAACACCTGCGCACCTGAGATGGGTAGGCATGGAGGAGAAATCGGCAGCCCATAGGGCTGTTGAAAGTGGTCTTATGTGAAAAGAGGCTCAGGTATGGGCACAGGAAATGACATCATTGCCTTGACAATGGATCAAACAGAACATGGAACCCTGGTATCCAGGCACCCACTTCACTGACCAAGCCATCCGAGCTCACTTGGTTGGAGCCACTGGAGGGAGAAGGATGTTCTCCTGTGGTTGCAGACAATGCCGAGCCTCAGGCTCCCAGGAATCTCAGGGGGGCCAACTAGCCCTTTAGTGGATACACTGGGTGAGGCTTCATCTTAGACGCCAGAGCCTCTGGCGATTGTCGCAGAGGAGCTCAAGAGTAACAGTGAGTAGCACAGGGCAGGTGAGCCCAGCAGGCCCTCTAGTCTGATCCCTGATGAATGGCCCAGGACTCCTATTCTGACTGTGTGTGTGTGTGTGTGTGTGTGTGTGTGTGTGTGTGTGTGTGTGTTTGTACTGATGGGAACTGTCCCATTGTGCTTTGACTCTAGTGTATTGGCACAAGTCATTTTTCTGTTTGTCACCATTTCCATTTTGAACCCACCATTCTTGGTCCCAACCCAGGGTGAAAATGATCAGAACACGGAGGAGCCCTTCAGGGTTCAGAGCCTTGAACCTTACAGGCAGGACCAGCTTAGGAATGAGCTCCTGCCTGTCATTTGTGGGAGGAACCTACATTTCAGCAGCAACATGGGGTTAATCTCCTGGGATTTCATCCCCACCCAGCAGGTGCTGGATCTCTTGTTCCCAAAACAGCCACCTTCTTCAGTCTTTACTCCTGGTGCCACTCCACATCCTCCAAGGGGACAAGAACCTCAGGTTCTGGATGGATGTTGTAGAATGCCCACAGAGCCAACTGCCAGGCTGGGTGGGGTGCAGTTGCTGGGCTTTGCTGATGTTGTCATCCCCCACAGTTCTTGGAACCTTCTGTGGCAGTGGCATCCAGGACCCCAGCAGCTGTGAGTAGCAGCTCCTCACTGCTTCACTCCAGCGAGCAGGTGGAAGACAGCCGCGTTGTTCACGTCCTCCTAGAGGGACAGAGCCTGAGGGAGACAAAGCGCATCCCGGTAAGCCCGACAGCAGGGCTGCCTCCTGGGTGTCCACACAGTGGAAGGCAGGAGACACAGCCAACCCCAGGGCTATGGTGGGAAATAAAGAAGAGAGAGGTCCGTCTTAAGGGCTTGACCTGAGGAGGGAGAGCATCAGCATGCCCAGCTTCAGTGGTGAGTGGGCCTGTGTATTGTGGGTTTTGCAGGCCAGAAGTGCAGACGGAAGTGCTGTGGACAGATGAAGGCAGAGATATGTCCAGGGTGCAGGCTGCAGTGCCTAGAACTTGGTATTCTCAATGAGTGAAGTTGGAGCAGAGGAGGTGGCAGTGACTTGTCACATGTGTAGGAGGGGATGTGTTCCTGGTGGCAGGGAAGAGATCCTCCTTAGCATGACTAGGTGTAGGAATTTGGGGTCGGGATCACCTGGGGGGTCATGCCAAAGCTTCGGAATGTTAGGCTTTGCATGTAGGTAAATACGGAGCTAAATGGGTTCTTGGCAGAATTTCTATGGATGTGCAGTAGACACGCTAATGCTGCAGGTGTCCAGCTGCAGAGGAGACATGTTCAGTGACTGCCAGTGCTGAGTCAAGTACATCATTACAACCAGACCCGCACCGAGCTTCCAGAGGCCAGGGCCTCTCAAAGCTATCATGAAGCACTCAAGTGCACACTCTTGTATCTGAGTCTGTTTTGTGTCGTGGCAGTCAGGACCCAAATTTTCAGTGCATCTGCCTCTTGCACCCACAAAGGCAGCCTGCATCCCAGATCACACTTGGTGCGCAGATCCCTGGCCCATTGCTCTCATCTCAGTGAGATGAGAGTGTGTCTGTGCATAGGCAGTTTGGTCCTTTGACATGAGTGGAATGTGGCTCCCCAGGGGGAGGGGAGATGGCAGGTACAGGCAGATATTTGTACCAGGATTGTTCTAGTAGCACATTGCAAGAACCCAGGTGGTATATGGAGGACACACTCAGGTAGCAGGATAACAAGATTGTGCCCTTGTATATGTAGCTGAGATTTCTCCTGAATGTTTGACCACAGTCTTCTGGGTAGCTCTTCTAAAAGCCATTCTCTGATGACATTTGTCCCACCCTGATCCAGGTGACCTTTCAGGAGACGGTGACAAGCCTCATCCGCAGGGCCTTGAACCAAAATTTGTTGCAGCATGAGGATGTGGACAACTTTGAGCTGCTGTATATGATGTCTGAGGATGAGAGTAAGTAGGACAATCAGACAGTGGGGAGACATGATCCACAGTGGGCTCAGGATAACTGACAGCCAAGAGAAAGTGGGCCTTGGCCCCAAAATACCAAAGTGTGATGGGCCTGGCGGAGACTCTCAGGGGTTGTGGGTGTTTTGTGGTATAATCCTTGAGTGCCACCTAACAATTCTCTCCACTTCGCTCTGCAGAAATCAAGGTCTCTGACCACTCACTCGTGTGTCTGTCCATGAATCTGGGAATACAATATTTCATGGTGAGGAAACGCCCCCAGGTCAAGGGAAAGGAGGTAAACACCTACCTTATTCAAGCTGTGCATGTGCTGCCATTCCACTCCGACCTGAGGAAATAAGAAGCCTCAGCACCTGGACATATTTGCTGGAAGCCCATAGAGCCAACTGACAGTCTGGGGTGGCTTTCTGTTTCTGGGTTTGCTGATGTTCCATCCCCCACAGTTCTCAGAATCAACCTGAAAGTCCTCCAGGCCGCTTTCCCACAAGCAGGTGGGAGACACCTGCTTAATTCGTGTCCACTTAGAAACACAAAGTCCAGAGATGGCCAAGAGTGTTCTGGTAAGCCTGGGAGCAGGGGTGTCCCGTGGTGCTTACACCTGGGTGGGGAGCAGACACTGGTCCAATACCATGGACTACTCATGCCCTCTTGAATTTGGAGCTTCTGGATGATCAGGAGGATAGATGGGAATCAAGAAGGGAGAGGTCAGTGTGAAGGGCTGGAGCTGAGATGAGCGAGTGCAGCAGCTTGTCCACTGCCATGTCTGAGGGAGTCTGTGTGTCAGGTGGCAGCATGCAGTCCAGAAGGGCAGGGACAGGTATGGGTGACAGATGAGAATAGGACAGGAACTAGGTTGCAGGTTCCCTTGTATGGGATGCTGACGTCTATGGAGGAGGACAGCAGTGTGAGGTTCTCCATGTTCCTTGAACAAGGAGCTGAGAGAGTCTCTCTGCAGAGTCGATATGGATGTGGAGCAAGCACACTAAATGTCCAGGTAACCCAATGACCACCCTTGCCGGATGAGGTGCCCTCCTACATCCCAGCCAGCACTGAGCCTCTGGAGGCCAGGAGCTCTCGTGGCTATCTTTCAGCTCTCCTGTGTGTGGTCATGTTCCTGGGTCTGTTTTTGGCCCTGGCAATCCAGACCAAAGCCTCTAGGTTTTGTGCCTAGGCCATTCCCAATGCCGCCTGCATCCTCGGGCAGACCTGGGATCTTGGAGGCTATTGTCCCATTCCTCCCAACTTGTGGGATGAGATTGCATCTGTATGCAGGTAGTGGGGTCCTTTCACTCCGAGAGGAGTGCAGCTCCACAAAGAGCAATGGCAGGCCCAGGAAGTCCTATGTACAAGGATTGGGCTAGTAGCCTGTGGGAAGAGCCCACACGATGAGCAGGAGGTCAGCCTCGGGTAGTAGGGTCATGGATGTTGCCCTTGTATTTAGAGTGGAGGTGCCTCCAGAATGCCCCTGCCCACTGTCCTTGAGTAGTCACTTCAAGGCCCATTTCCTGAAGGCCTGTCTCCCATGCTGCTCCAGGTGACCTGCCACGATAGGGCTCCTGTCGTCATCCGCAGCGCCCTCGACCTACACTTCCTTACTGAGGAGAATCCAGAGGATTATGAGCTGGGCCAAATCATCTCTCGCCGTCAGAGTAAGTGAGACAATCAGATAGCAGAGAGCAAGGGTCAGGATGTGGACTCAGGTCAACTCTTAGCAACAAAGAGTAGTCTCTGACCCCCAAGAACACTCCAACAGGTGTGTTGGGTTCGTGCACAAAGCCAACTGCACTTCTGCTGGTGGAAGGTCTTGAGGTCCAATGGTATACCCCGGTGGATATTGCGGCTCCCCACCAGGTGCCCTCCCCTGGACATGAACAGGCATCCAAAGCTGACATCTTTGAGGAGTGAGGAGGAAAGCCTCTCTCCAGGAGCAGTATGTTTTCATGGTCTGGGATAGGAGTGGTTTCAAAGGAACATGGGAATGCATGGGCTAAAGAGGGAACTGGCATTTTGTGGACTGAAGCAGTACTATTGAAAGCCTTCTGTGTGACCAAAAAACCACTGCCTGGGCAGAGCATTGCCAGGATTCTAGCAAGCAGTAACAGGATGAAATTGGGAAGAAAACACAGCCTGGGAGACAGCCTGAATCATCTGTTTTTGCATAAATTCCATGGTCTTACGCACCTGAGTCCACTAGGCAAGGAGTGATCACAATAGCCAGGTTGTGATCCCTAACTAAAGTCAGATGAGGGCTTCCTGAGCACGTAGCCACAGAGCTCATCTGATAATAATGCCAGCGCTTTTTCGTTGGTTGGTTGGTTGGTTTTTGTGAGCCAAACACCACAGCAGCCATTATCCCAGCCTATGTACCCTGAAGACCACCATCCCTATGAGTTCTAGGATCACTTGTCTCCTATCTTAACCTACTGTTAGGTTAGTAGAGTCTATGGAAGAGGAAGTCTGTCTGGGGCCTTGGTAGCCTAAGAAATTCATAGCAGAGATCTCCACATCCAACCCAGAAGGGATGGAGAACAGGCTCTAGGTTAGAGGAGGGCGACAGGAAACACATGTTCAGAGGAAGGAGAAGCGGCTGTTGTATTCCCCCACTCGGGGTCATGGCACCACTGGGCCATACACCATGTTGGAGGGAAGCAGTCCCTTTGCTGGTCTTTGGAACCATTGTTCTCAGTAGGGCAGTATTTGGAATGTGGCCTCCATTCTCAGAAGCCTGGTTCACATGGAGGCGGGCTCCACCAATGCAGAAGCATGGCTCTAACGTGGTATCCGTGCTGGTCAGCCTGTCCTCACTGTGGCCATACTTGTGGAAAATAACTCAGAGGAGGAATCCTAGGCCTTTTTTCTCTGGGTTTCATAGCTTTCTCTTTGGTTGTGCACTGAGGCTGTCCATAAAGCTCTAGTGTGTGGCAGTGGAGAGCTCCTCAGCCCTTGCCACAAAGGCATAGACTGGGAGAGAGAGAACGAGGCTGGCAGAGAGGGAGAGAGAGAAAGATGGAGAGGGAGGACCTCTCCTTGGAGAATGAGGATTCAGTGGAGCCAACAGGAACAAGGTACTGTTGCCCAGGGCACAACCCTGTTTAGGTCTTACTCCAACCATGCTCAACCTTTCTTCCAGTCCCTCCCACCCCCCAGTAGTGTATTCATCTTGAATGAGAATTTCATGTTGACATCAGAGCACTCACCATCCAATGCTTCCCTCCAAACCCACCTATGAAGATGGCTCATGTGGGGACTGAATCTTCGGCACAGGAGCCTTTTGTGGGAGATTTCAGATGCAAACCCTAGTGGTGTGCTTTGGCAGATGCAAGAGGACCTGAGATATTCTGGAGTCCAAAGCCTTCGGTAGGAACAGACATTAGGTCTGTTGAAGTGCTCTGCCTAGTTCTTCCTCAGGGAGGACTGTGGAGGCTGTCTTTGTTGGTATTGGTGCTGAATTGGAGAGCTCTCAGGTGTGTGGCTCTGGCCTTTTCTGGCACAGGCTCTCAGATGTTGGCGTGTCCTAGGGAGCACCTCCTGAGTGCCACCTTCTTTTTGTACACCCCTCTCTCCCCAGAGCTGAGGATTCCAGCAGAGGCCAACGTATTTTATGCCAAGAATCCTCACAAAAAATCCAACTTTGTGCTGAGGAAAAGGAGCCTCTCCCAAAAGAATGATGGGTGGATCGAGCCTCAACCTCCCTCTCGTCCTGCAAAGAAGGCTCCTGCCCTCCTGAGGATGCTTGCAAAACCATTCTGTTGCTGTGTGCCTGGGCGGGGCTGAGGCAGCCCAGGAATATTTACATTGATTACTATTTTCTTCAAAGTTTGAATCTATAGTTTGCCATTGTCCTTGACCTTGTTTAGTAACACAGTTGTTACTCTATCCTGTATTTGTTGTTTCCATTAATATATTATTATTATTTTAAAATATATATGTTTTTGTTACCTGATCTACTGTGATGATTTGAGTATACTAAATGTAGCAGTGATTCCTAAAGGACACATCCAAACCAACAGGAAGGAATGTTTCATTCTATCAGCAAGAACTTTGGTTTTTAGGAGTTTGGCAGATGGCATTATCTGAGTCAGTTTTCCAATGGGGGCAATGAAGTATCAGCTATGATGGTACAAACACAAACAAAGACACACAAACACACACAAGAGCACACACACTCACTGAGAGATAGATAGACAGATGGAGTTGGTCTCTGCTGAAATACTTTGGAGACATGGTTCTGATTTCTCCCCTTTTGGAGTATTTTCAATTGCACAAGGTGTCTTGCAAATGAACCCATGTCTGAGGAAGACATGCATGTGTACTTCACATGCCACTTTTCACATAGCAGGAAGGTCATGTAATATTTTTCATGCAGCTGTCTTTTGACTGTGAACCATCCCATGAGGTCAGCTGTGGAATTTTCAACTTGTAGCATCACAATGGGGATCCACTCTTTGGATTTGGGGATATTTCCGATTTTCTTGATTCAGATTGGAATGATATATATATTAGTTTTTGATGAAAATTCTGCATTTGATGGTAATGAATGTCGTGCATCTAGGAATCTGTAGAGTGCAGACAATGAATGGATGCCTACTGTTGTCTGGACTGGTCTGAAAAGTCCTGTAGCATCTGAGCATGTGTGAGGGCTGTACAGGTCTTGCCAAAAGTCCAGGTCAGATGATCCTGCACAAAGCTGAACTCCTAGTGGTCTCCACAACAGTGTGAGGGCCAAGGAGGAACTCACTTCCACACAGAAGTTGGGAAGCTACCTTATGAAGGTGATCATAGATACGGGATTATTAATATATCCAGGTTGGCATCTATTATTTTTTTAGCTTTTGACTTTCGCAGCTGTGGGCATCTTGACAACCATCAACTCCCTGTAAGCACAGACAACTCTATAAGAACCTGAGGATAAATTTCCCTGTGCATGTCCCCTTGTGAAACTGCTTAAGCACCGCCTGGTTTACACACAGGTGGAATTTCTAGGTCAAAGTGTGCATGTTTACTTCTTTGACTAAGCACTGCCAGGTGGCTCTTCTGCATAGCTCTACCTGTGGCCAGGATTGTATTATCTAGCTTTCTAACTTTTGCAGGTTGAGTAGATACATAGTGGGAGCACACTGTTTTTGTTGGTATTTTTCTTGGTATCTATTCTGATGCTTTTCACTGGGGGATTTTTTCCTGTGAAAATGGGCTTCCTCTACTTGACCTTATTTTCTTCTTTTTAAAATTTTTTCAATGTGACTTTTTAATTTTAGTTTTATTAAAGACATTGCCCCTTGCTTGCATAGTCTATATCTAAAGCACTAGTCCTTGCTCCAAGGCCCAGCTTGCTCTCAGCTGCCCCAGGAGGGGAACAGTCTTTGGCGGTAGACAAGAGACGCCCCTGCAGGGGGCACAAGTGCTTTGGCCCTCTGGTGTCTTGCCAGCAGTGCTTCTCATGCTCACAGAGGGTTTCAGACACTGAGTCAATGGTCCAGGTGGTCTTTTGTTCAGTCTGATCTCAAATTGAGCTCCTCTGAGAGGTCATATTGAAGTCCTTGTGTGTACCTGACCCATCATTTTAAACAATATTCCAAGTTCACTTTTTGTGTGTACGTGGGTTCTGGGGATTGAAACCAGGGCCTTGAGCCTGTGAGGCAAGTGACCTACCTGAGCTACACCCTCAGAGACCCCTGTAAAAGTATTTCCCCTTTGCCTCGGGGTCTAAGTTGCCAAGGCTGACCTCAAACGTTCCTCTTGCCTCAGCCTCCCTGGTGGCTGGCATGACAGGCATGCACCTGGGACTGTCACACTCGAGCCTGTGATGGGAACTCATGTGCATCTGTCCAGGGCTGAGCATGGTTAGGCAGAGCTGTGCTCCAGGCTCCCTGCAGGGCTGTGGAGGCTTCTGCTGCCCAGCAGCCCTGGTGCCATGGCCAGGGCTCCTCCCAGCCGAGGGCAGGCAGCTGCCCATTGCTGTAGGCTGACCTTATTTTCTTCTTATGGCACTCGTCCGTTCTCTGGAGTATGTTGTATGGTTTGTCCATTAGGAGTCTAACAGGTCCTCTAGAACCTTCAAACAATTAGTAAAATTCCTGAACAGTAAGTGAGCGCGCGCAGAAATTGGGCTAATATTTTGGGAAGAACAATGTTGGATGATATATTCATGGCTTGAATATATCATCCAACATGAAGTTATATTTTATTACTTACAAAATAATAAAATAATGAAGCAATACCATGGGCTGAGCTAAAATAGATCCTTAGGATCTTAGGCATTCTGTAATAAATCTGTGTCACTTGAAGTATAGAGTTGATCGACTCTGAGTAATGAAACAGAAGTAAAGGTATCAAAGCCAATGATCATCTGTTTCCAATTTTCTGTGATTTGGTTCAAGTGGTAAAGTGGTGATATTTATTAATAATGGATCGAATAGGTTCATAATTGTTTTAGAGTACAATTAGATGCCTTCAAACTTTAGGCTACATGGGCACATTTGAGAACGGTTCCAGCCATTCTCTCATCCTTTGGGTCATTCCCCTCCTATGTCCTGTGAGACATTTTCTATGTGAGGCTTTAAGAAGAAGAAGAGAATATTCTGTAAAGAAAACCTTGTGATCTGTGCAGTATGAAGTTGAATGGATTCATTCAGAAATCAGAAATTCTATTGAAAGATATTTATTGGCATGAGCCAAATAAAACCTATTTTTAGGCATCCTGGTGAAGACAAGGTTTTATCTTTATGTCTCATTTTCTATGTTTTGTTGTTGTTGTTGTTGTTAGAATGAAATTCATATGTTGCCAGACCATTCTATCAGATGTGTAACTAGATGCCATTTAAATTACCCACTTTTACATGGTAGACAGTTTTTAATGAACACTGCCTGTCTGCACCTTTTTTAAAAACAGGACTGGGATCAGAAGCCCAAATACCAATGGTTAGCTGGAGCATATTTTTCATTTGGCCTATCTGTCAGTATTCCCTGAGGTCATCTGTGCAATCAGCTTCGTTACTCCTGCTCCCTCACTGGATTTCATGGAAACCATATGCTATGTATGAATCAGGGACACCAATCCCACAACATAGCATTCTTGGAATATCCAAAGTCCCACTTTTCACTTCGCCATGCCTGAGATCAGCAGTAATATTTATCAGCAAATGTGAGATTTTCAAAGATCCAATTCTATGTGCTCCTTTCTCATAGAGCCTTAGGCAGGGATATAGCATACATAAATATTAAGTAACGTCCATAGTTTTTAAAATGTCATCCATTGAATAGTTGACACATGTCTGAGATACTTTTTATTTTGGAGGAGGTATTATTTAATAGGGAATTCCAACAGCTACCTAATAGTGAAATGAGAAGTCTTGCATCCATTTTATTTTGTTTCTGATGATTTTTATGAGTAAGGGTAAGATACTTCCTTGTTCTGATGCAGATGTTGCCCACTTTTGTGAATGGATGCGGGGTGTCACCTACTACTTGCATATCTGCATATTGGGCTTGACACTGCTATCGTACTTGGTAGTTGGCAAAAAGTCAATACTGAAGTTAAGCTCTTGTGTTCTAGCAGCAGAGCTGAAGATCCTTGATGTGCCACCTTCTGCAATCCATGCTGCTCTCTTCATGTTCCTTATTGACTTCCTGGTGATGAGCATCATGGTCTCCTGGTCTTGAGAATGGCCAAGCATTGCTCTGTGAATGTGGAAGATGGGCATGTGGAAGGCTCCAGGGAGGAGGGATCATTGAACATGTACTCGAATCCATGTGCCTGTTGAATGACCTGTTTTTTTTATTTTTGGGTTTTAAGGGAGACACTGCCCTAAAACACTTCTGTGCAGCTGGGGATGCAGGCTTCTGCTTCACCTTGCAGGAAGCATTAACGAATCCTTTCCAGAAGACATGAGAAGAGAGAAGTGAGCCTCTGGTATCATGCAGGTTCCTTGCATTGCCCATGGGCTAGAAGAGAGAAGAGTTGCTTCATGAGATTTGATCCCCTTTTTCCTGAAAAGTTCCACACAGAGGTGAGTCCCCAGCATGTTTAGAAATCATTTCAGACACCTTTCTGGACGGAATTGAATCAGAGCCCCTGATGATGTGGAAGAGCTAAAGATGGGTTTGCTATGAATTTTCTATTTCATTCATCAGGGCCTGAGTCAAGTCAGTCATTGTGCTGTCAACACATGAGCTGCTGGTCAAGTGTGAGGAAGTGGTCTTGCTTTATGAAAACACCACCCTGATTCAGTGAGCCAGAGGCAGCCTGCAGTCCCTGTTTTCCTGTAAAGGCAGATTGCTGTGGATGGCCTCTGGCCTCGTCATGCAGCCCTGCTCAGAGTAGGGGATTGAGGGACCAGGCAGATCCCTAGTTCCTTTTGACCTTTATTGCCATTGGGCCACCCCAGTGTCCTTGGACTCTACCTGGTCTTCTGGCCTGGGTCAGGGGATGTGAGGTTTGGAATCCCCCTCTGTGGCAGGATCCCAGCCCCCCAGCCACTTGAGGTCAGCACATCCTTCCCTAATTGTGTTAGAGTTGGAGACTTCTCCCACCCATCCTCATCCATGCTCATCCCACATTTTGTAGCTTGGCACCTGAGGACCTTTATTCATTGACTTAGTTGTTAGTGATGATGGTTACTAAGACTAAGTGACTCTTTCAAGTCACATCCCTTGCATGGTAGGGCTAGAGCATGGATCTTCCTAATTGATTTCATGGGACTCTCTCATGGAAACTGTGACTGCTTCCTAAACACACACTCTACATTTGGAGTGTCAAAATTCTTGCCACTGCCTCCTTGGCAAGTGTATCTTGTCTTCTACGTGGGAATTTCACAAATATTTTCCTTTGGTTTGTGGAGGTCATGCAGAAGGGATTTCATTTGAAATAGCCCAAACAAGAAATACCAGTTGTCTTTTTCGCACATGGATGTGTGTAGTGAACACCCCTTTCTGTGTGCTTGCATGAGTTACTCCTTTGAATTTGTTGAAGAATGGTTGGCTGGGGAGCAAGTTAACGAGAGATGGATATCAATGGTTGTCAAGTATTCTGACGTGAAGAATGTATTGAGGATGTGAAGGCTTTTCTAGCCAGTTCCTATGGCTCAGTCAGGGATCAGTCAGAGGATTCTGTCTGGTAGACTCTTTGGCACAGATGTCAAAGTGGCCTGGTCTTACCCTGTCCAGGACTGAATGCTGAGCTTGAGTGGGAGCTTCTTGTCATTTCAAGCATTTCCATGAGTCTGTCCTCTGTTCTCTTGTATCCAAGTGGTTTCTAATAGGAAAGCAGAACAAAAATTGAAAGTATGGTGATTGATTATTTTTACCAATGTTATTTCAATCCACTTTGTTTAATACGAAATTACCTTTATGCTAGTAAGATTTCATATGTGAGGAAATAATGAAAATATTGGGGTTAGGGGATGAGAATATGCAAATCAAACATTTTTGAGCACCAAGACCCGTTTTTTGTTTTTGTTTTTTTTTTTTTTAACTTAAATAATATTAAGTGCCAGAGGACCACCGCTGCCATTCAGCCTCAACAACCTCCAGGTCCAGCCTCCAGGTGGCCCATTTCACCAGGGTGTGTGGGACCACACTGTCCTGGGATGAGAGAACAGTACCCACGGATGTTGACATCTCACAGAGTAGATATTGCCAGTGACAGTAGGGAGCTATTGGCACATGAGGAAGGGAAGAGCTCTCAGGATGGGAAGAGGGGGCCGCTTCGAGACTCATTGGGTATGGCACGAGGCTGCTGGGTGTGGTGTTGGCCTGGGCCCACTGAGTGGGGCAGATCCGTGGTCTGTGTTTCTGTACCCTCCTCTGTAGCCTGTGTTGGCAGCAGATCAGGGAATTGCGATCAGAAGTGCTCCCAGTAACACAGGCACCAGCCCCCAGAGTGTGTGCCTATCCGTTTCCCCACCTGGCCTGACTTAGTGCCTGTTTTGCCTCAGGGCTGAGACCCTACAATCTCTGATGAGGGTGTCTGTGGTCCAGATCCAACCTGCATGGCCAACATGCTCAGACCTTCAGCTGGGTCCTAGGCTGCTGCAACCAAACTCTGTTAACTGGGTGGCCGACAACAGAGGAAGTGTCTTCCGTTGAGCTCCAGAGGCTCAACACAGTAGGTGTTGGGCTGTCCCAGTGCCATAACCCCTCCCAGGTTTCAAGGGGACTGTCTCCCCAACTCTCCCAGCCCTTGCCCACTCTCCTATTGCTGCCCACGATCTGTGGTTCCCATATGGGCATCCCGCCCTGGCTCCAACCTCACATATCCGGTATCCCCCAGTCTCCCTGGTATCTGGGTCCAGACTCTCCTCTTCCTACAAGAATATCAGATATTGGATTTGGTCCCAGTTGATGCTGTGTTCCATCATGTGAGCTCTTAGCTTCATCACTGTGCAAAGACTCTTTTCCCACACAAGTTCGCACGACTTTTGGCTGGCTAAGAATTTTCAGGCGACACTTTTCTAATGAGTACACTTTCCTTCCTTCCGATCTCCCACCAGTGAGCATTCCTCGCACCCTTGTCCTAGTTCCTTTATGGCAGTTTCCCTCCTTATGGCTGAGAGGACCTAGTGACCCCTGAATTCACACGTTCTCCTTAATCACCAACACACTGCAGAATTCTCCAGGGGGCCATATATGCTCCTGCAAGTTGGTGTTGGAAATAGTTCTCCATCCATTAATCACTCCCTCACTCACTAATGTCCTTGTGTCCTTGAGAAAGGCTCTCCCTTTCCTGGTTTTCCTGAATAGAAATCCTCTTGCCTCTTGGGTGAATAGGGTTATGGGTTGTGCAGAGGGTGTTGGTCCACTGAGCATCTTAGAGACTGTCCTTTATGGAGCCTAATGATCCTCACTGGGGAATGAGGCCAGGGTCCTAACTGTGGTTAGTTAGAGAGGGAAAGAAGGACAAGGGAAACTCAGATGTCCCTTCATGGCCCCTGGAGTTAGAGGACTTACCCCTTTGCACCTGGGATCAGGAGACCTCATTTCCTCGAGGACACGCACACTCAGACGTTAATCTTGAGTGTGGGTTCCTTTCTGGGGTCCAGGGCTGTTGTTAGCCACCAGGAATGACAGTGCTCTCCATGCTGAGTGGAGCCATTTTTGCCAGGAAAGAGAGCCCATGGTCACGCCTTGTGCAAAGCATCCCACGCCAGGGGCTCCCATGCCTACATTCCTGTCCTGAAAGGAAGCCACTCAGAGGCAAGGTGGGTCCAACCACCTCCCATGTGTTCACTCATCACTGTGTTCCAGCAGTCACCCCAGTGAACAGTCCTGATGGGATTGGATGTGGCTCAGAATGTCACCCTCATGAGCTCTACCCTGCCACAGCTGCAGTTCTGCAGTGGGAGAAACTCAAAACCTCAAAACACATGCACATGAAAGAAAAGAGCAAGAGCCAGAGCCCAAACAGGCCAGGTGTGGCAAAGACAGCTGGAGTGCCTAGGTTGGGGCTCAGAATTATGTCAGTGGGGTGGCATTGCTGCTGGCACCAGCATGATAACCGAGAGCCAGCCCTGCTCATTTTGGGGAGCAGTGTGTTGGGGAAGGCAGCAGAAATTGAGAGGCAGGATTGAGTTTGGCCCTAGGAGGAGGTTGGGTAAGAGGCCAGTGTGGGTTGGAGAGCCTGGGCAGATAGACAGAGGCCAGGGCACACCCCAAAGCCTGGAGACTGCCCTTGATGTCCAGGGTTGTGAAACACCACTTCCCCTCTTACTCACAACTGAGAGCAAGGGGCATTGATGAGTTCAGTTTGTGTGCGGCTGCATCCAAGGTGGCTCGGCTAGGAACCTCTGTTTCCTTGACTCAGGAGGCTGGGAGTCCAGGCTCCACTGAGGCTCGGCTGGGAGGATCGGAGTCTGAGTTTATGCCTGTGTTCCCTGTAGGATCCATGTTGGCTGAGCCTCAGTGTTTTTGTAATGAGAGGATGGGTGACCGTCATGTCTTTATCACAGGACACACTTGCTAAATGGATTTGTTTGCTCTGAGGAGGAAAGAGAGAGGGGGGAGTGGTGCTGGAGACAGGGATGCAGACAGGGGTCATGGACTTGGCATAACTCAGTCTTGGAGGTGATATCCCATCACCTGTACCCACTTCAATTCCCATGAATCCAGAGGCTGAGCCCCCTTGAGGTGAGGGGTGAACCGGTTCTGGGCAGCAGGATGCTGTGGTACCTCGGAGTCTCTGTGAGACCCCAACACTAGACACACTTGGCCCTTTTGAAATCTTAGGAGAAGCCTTGGGAAGTTGTATGGCAGAGGGGAGCAGCCTCTGCATCTCAGTCCCCTCCAACTTGCCATGGTGTAGAGAGGGAACTGCAGCCACGATGGGACGGACATTGGCCATGTCCCTGTGTGGGACACAGGCCTGATGGAGTTAGGGTGCATTCTTTGTCTCTCCCTTTCTTGTGATTATCCCATCTCTACATTTGTGCTTTAGCCACCTGTGAGTCCCATCTCTGGTTTCAGAGAGAACAGAGGGTGTTATGGGCCAATAGACACAATAAACCCTAGAGATTAGATGCTACCCTACTTTCCAGAAAAGACTGGGCACACCATGAGTTGCACAATGATGGGACCAGGGTCCAAAAGCTGCTGAGAGGGAAGGACTGGTTGTGAATGCATTTTTGAAGGCTCCAAGCTGGAACTCTAGTGGCACCAAGCAGGGCAGATGCTGGTGGGGATGTTTGGGTAGTTGTTGGTGAACACCTGCGCACCTGAGATGGGTAGGCATGGAGGAGAAATCGGCAGCCCATAGGGCTGTTGAAAGTGGTCTTATGTGAAAAGAGGCTCAGGTATGGGCACAGGAAATGACATCATTGCCTTGACAATGGATCAAACAGAACATGGAACCCTGGTATCCAGGCACCCACTTCACTGACCAAGCCATCCGAGCTCACTTGGTTGGAGCCACTGGAGGGAGAAGGATGTTCTCCTGTGGTTGCAGACAATGCCGAGCCTCAGGCTCCCAGGAATCTCAGGGGGGCCAACTAGCCCTTTTGTGGATACACTGGGTGAGGCTTCATCTTAGACGCCAGAGCCTCTGGCGATTGTCGCAGAGGAGCTCAAGAGTAACAGTGAGTAGCACAGGGCAGGTGAGCCCAGCAGGCCCTCTAGTCTGATCCCTGATGAATGGCCCAGGACTCCTATTCTGACTCTGTGTGTGTGTGTGTGTGTGTGTGTGTGTGTGTGTGTGTGTGTTTGTACTGATGGGAACTGTCCCATTGTGCTTTGACTCTAGTGTATTGGCACAAGTCATTTTTCTGTTTGTCACCATTTCCATTTTGAACCCACCATTCTTGGTCCCAACCCAGGGTGAAAATGATCAGAACACGGAGGAGCCCTTCAGGGTTCAGAGCCTTGAACCTTACAGGCAGGACCAGCTTAGGAATGAGCTCCTGCCTGTCATTTGTGGGAGGAACCTACATTTCAGCAGCAACATGGGGTTAATCTCCTGGGATTTCATCCCCACCCAGCAGGTGCTGGATCTCTTGTTCCCAAAACAGCCACCTTCTTCAGTCTTTACTCCTGGTGCCACTCCACATCCTCCAAGGGGACAAGAACCTCAGGTTCTGGATGGATGTTGTAGAATGCCCACAGAGCCAACTGCCAGGCTGGGTGGGGTGCAGTTGCTGGGCTTTGCTGATGTTGTCATCCCCCACAGTTCTTGGAACCTTCTGTGGCAGTGGCATCCAGGACCCCAGCAGCTGTGAGTAGCAGCTCCTCACTGCTTCACTCCAGCGAGCAGGTGGAAGACAGCCGCGTTGTTCACGTCCTCCTAGAGGGACAGAGCCTGAGGGAGACAAAGCGCATCCCGGTAAGCCCGACAGCAGGGCTGCCTCCTGGGTGTCCACACAGTGGAAGGCAGGAGACACAGCCAACCCCAGGGCTATGGTGGGAAATAAAGAAGAGAGAGGTCCGTCTTAAGGGCTTGACCTGAGGAGGGAGAGCATCAGCATGCCCAGCTTCAGTGGTGAGTGGGCCTGTGTATTGTGGGTTTTGCAGGCCAGAAGTGCAGACGGAAGTGCTGTGGACAGATGAAGGCAGAGATATGTCCAGGGTGCAGGCTGCAGTGCCTAGAACTTGGTATTCTCAATGAGTGAAGTTGGAGCAGAGGAGGTGGCAGTGACTTGTCACATGTGTAGGAGGGGATGTGTTCCTGGTGGCAGGGAAGAGAACCTCCTTAGCATGACTAGGTGTAGGAATTTGGGGTCGGGATCACCAGGGGGGTCATGCCAAAGCTTCGGAATGTTAGGCTTTGCATGTATGTAAATACGGAGCTAAAGGGGTTCTTGGCAGAATTTCTATGGATGTGCAGTAGACACGCTAATGCTGCAGGTGTCCAGCTGCAGAGGAGACATGTTCAGTGACTGCCAGTGCTGAGTCAAGTACATCATTACAACCAGACCCGCACCGAGCTTCCAGAGGCCAGGGCCTCTCAAAGCTATCATGAAGCACTCAAGTGCACACTCTTGTATCTGAGTCTGTTTTGTGTCGTGGCAGTCAGGACCCAAATTTTCAGTGCATCTGCCTCTTCCACCCACAAAGGCAGCCTGCATCCCAGATCACACTTGGTGCGCAGATCCCTGGCCCATTGCTCTCATCTCAGTGAGATGAGAGTGTGTCTGTGCATAGGCAGTTTGGTCCTTTGACATGAGTGGAATGTGGCTCCCCAGGGGGAGGGGAGATGACAGGTACAGGCAGATATTTGTACCAGGATTGTTCTAGTAGCACATTGCAAGAACCCAGGTGGTATATGGAGGACACACTCAGGTAGCAGGATAACAAGATTGTGCCCTTGTATATGTAGCTGAGATTTCTCCTGAATGTTTGACCACAGTCTTCTGGGTAGCTCTTCTAAAAGCCATTCTCTGATGACATTTGTCCCACCCTGATCCAGGTGACCTTTCAGGAGACGGTGACAAGCCTCATCTGCAGGGCCTTGGACCAAAATTTGTTGCAGCATGAGGATGTGGACAACTTTGAGCTGCTGTATATGATGTCTGAGGATGAGAGTAAGTAGGACAATCAGACAGTGGGGAGACATGATCCACAGTGGGCTCAGGATAACTGACAGCCAAGAGAAAGTGGGCCTTGGCCCCAAAATACCAAAGTGTGATGGGCCTGGCGGAGACTCTCAGGGGTTGTGGGTGTTTTGTGGTATAATTCTTGAGTGCCACCTAACAATTCTCTCCACTTCGCTCTGCAGAAATCAAGGTCTCTGACCACTCACTCGTGTGTCTGTCCATGAATCTGGGAATACAATATTTCATCGTGAGGAAACGCCCCCAGGTCAAGGGAAAGGAGGTAAACACCTACCTTATTCAAGCTGTGCATGTGCTGCCATTCCACTCCGACCTGAGGAAATAAGAAGCCTCAGCACCTGGACATATTTGCTGGAAGCCCATAGAGCCAACTGACAGTCTGGGGTGGCTTTCTGTTTCTGGGTTTGCTGATGTTCCATCCCCCACAGTTCTCAGAATCAACCTGCAAGTCCTCCAGGCCGCTTTCCCACAAGCAGGTGGGAGACACCTGCTTAATTCGTGTCCACTTAGAAACACAAAGTCCAGAGATGGCCAAGAGTGTTCTGGTAAGCCTGGGAGCAGGGGTGTCCCGTGGTGCTTACACCTGGGTGGGGAGCAGACACTGGTCCAATACCATGGACTACTCATGCCCTCTTGAATTTGGAGCTTCTGGATGATCAGGAGGATAGATGGGAATCAAGAAGGGAGAGGTCAGTGTGAAGGGCTGGAGCTGAGATGAGCGAGTGCAGCAGCTTGTCCACTGCCATGTCTGAGGGAGTCTGTGTGTCAGGTGGCAGCATGCAGTCCAGAAGGGCAGGGACAGGTATGGGTGACAGATGAGAATAGGACAGGAACTAGGTTGCAGGTTCCCTTGTATGGGATGCTGACGTCTATGGAGGAGGACAGCAGTGTGAGGTTCTCCATGTTCCTTGAACAAGGAGCTGAGAGAGTCTCTCTGCAGAGTCGATATGAATGTGGAGCAAGCACACTAAATGTCCAGGTAACCCAATGACCACCCTTGCCGGATGAGGTGCCCTCCTACATCCCAGCCAGCACTGAGCCTCTGGAGGCCAGGAGCTCTCGTGGCTATCTTTCAGCTCTCCTGTGTGTGGTCATGTTCCTGGGTCTGTTTTTGGCCCTGGCAATCCAGACCAAAGCCTCTAGGTTTTGTGCCTAGGCCATTCCCAATGCCGCCTGCATCCTCGGGCAGACCTGGGATCTTGGAGGCTATTGTCCCATTCCTCCCAACTTGTGGGATGAGATTGCATCTGTATGCAGGTAGTGGGGTCCTTTCACTCCGAGAGGAGTGCAGCTCCACAAAGAGCAATGGCAGGCCCAGGAAGTCCTATGTACAAGGATTGGGCTAGTAGCCTGTGGGAAGAGCCCACACGATGAGCAGGAGGTCAGCCTCGGGTAGTAGGGTCATGGATGTTGCCCTTGTATTTAGAGTGGAGGTGCCTCCAGAATGCCCCTGCCCACTGTCCTTGAGTAGTCACTTCAAGGCCCATTTCCTGAAGGCCTGTCTCCCATGCTGCTCCAGGTGACCTGCCACGATAGGGCTCCTGTCGTCATCCGCAGCGCCCTCGACCTACACTTCCTTACTGAGGAGAATCCAGAGGATTATGAGCTGGGCCAAATCATCTCTCGCCGTCAGAGTAAGTGAGACAATCAGATAGCAGAGAGCAAGGGTCAGGATGTGGACTCAGGTCAACTCTTAGCAACAAAGAGTAGTCTCTGACCCCCAAGAACACTCCAACAGGTGTGTTGGGTTCGTGCACAAAGCCAACTGCACTTCTGCTGGTGGAAGGTCTTGAGGTCCAATGGTATACCCCGGTGGATATTGCGGCTCCCCACCAGGTGCCCTCCCCTGGACATGAACAGGCATCCAAAGCTGACATCTTTGAGGAGTGAGGAGGAAAGCCTCTCTCCAGGAGCAGTATGTTTTCATGGTCTGGGATAGGAGTGGTTTCAAAGGAACATGGGAATGCATGGGCTAAAGAGGGAACTGGCATTTTGTGGACTGAAGCAGTACTATTGAAAGCCTTCTGTGTGACCAAAAAACCACTGCCTGGGCAGAGCATTGCCAGGATTCTAGCAAGCAGTAACAGGATGAAATTGGGAAGAAAACACAGCCTGGGAGACAGCCTGAATCATCTGTTTTTGCATAAATTCCATGGTCTTACGCACCTGAGTCCACTAGGCAAGGAGTGATCACAATAGCCAGGTTGTGATCCCTAACTAAAGTCAGATGAGGGCTTCCTGAGCACGTAGCCACAGAGCTCATCTGATAATAATGCCAGCGCTTTTTCGTTGGTTGGTTGGTTGGTTTTTGTGAGCCAAACACCACAGCAGCCATTATCCCAGCCTATGTACCCTGAAGACCACCATCCCTATGAGTTCTAGGATCACTTGTCTCCTATCTTAACCTACTGTTAGGTTAGTAGAGTCTATGGAAGAGGAAGTCTGTCTGGGGCCTTGGTAGCCTAAGAAATTCATAGCAGAGATCTCCACATCCAACCCAGAAGGGATGGAGAACAGGCTCTAGGTTAGAGGAGGGCGACAGGAAACACATGTTCAGAGGAAGGAGAAGCGGCTGTTGTATTCCCCCACTCGGGGTCATGGCACCACTGGGCCATACACCATGTTGGAGGGAAGCAGTCCCTTTGCTGGTCTTTGGAACCATTGTTCTCAGTAGGGCAGTATTTGGAATGTGGCCTCCATTCTCAGAAGCCTGGTTCACATGGAGGCGGGCTCCACCAATGCAGAAGCATGGCTCTAACGTGGTATCCGCGCTGGTCAGCCTGTCCTCACTGTGGCCATACTTGAGGAAAATAACTCAGAGGAGGAATCCTAGGCCTTTTTTCTCTGGGTTTCATAGCTTTCTCTTTGGTTGTGCACTGAGGCTGTCCATAAAGCTCTAGTGTGTGGCAGTGGAGAGCTCCTCAGCCCTTGCCACAAAGGCATAGACTGGGAGAGAGAGAACGAGGCTGGCAGAGAGGGAGAGAGAGAAAGATGGAGAGGGAGGACCTCTCCTTGGAGAATGAGGATTCAGTGGAGCCAACAGGAACAAGGTACTGTTGCCCAGGGCACAACCCTGTTTAGGTCTTACTCCAACCATGCTCAACCTTTCTTCCAGTCCCTCCCACCCCCCAGTAGTGTATTCATCTTGAATGAGAATTTCATGTTGACATCAGAGCACTCACCATCCAATGCTTCCCTCCAAACCCACCTATGAAGATGGCTCATGTGGGGACTGAATCTTCGGCACAGGAGCCTTTTGTGGGAGATTTCAGATGCAAACCCTAGTGGTGTGCTTTGGCAGATGCAAGAGGACCTGAGATATTCTGGAGTCCAAAGCCTTCGGTAGGAACAGACATTAGGTCTGTTGAAGTGCTCTGCCTAGTTCTTCCTCAGGGAGGACTGTGGAGGCTGTCTTTGTTGGTATTGGTGCTGAATTGGAGAGCTCTCAGGTGTGTGGCTCTGGCCTTTTCTGGCACAGGCTCTCAGATGTTGGCGTGTCCTAGGGAGCACCTCCTGAGTGCCACCTTCTTTTTGTACACCCCTCTCTCCCCAGAGCTGAGGATTCCAGCAGAGGCCAACGTATTTTATGCCAAGAATCCTCACAAAAAATCCAACTTTGTGCTGAGGAAAAGGAGCCTCTCCCAAAAGAATGATGGGTGGATCGAGCCTCAACCTCCCTCTCGTCCTGCAAAGAAGGCTCCTGCCCTCCTGAGGATGCTTGCAAAACCATTCTGTTGCTGTGTGCCTGGGCGGGGCTGAGGCAGCCCAGGAATATTTACATTGATTACTATTTTCTTCAAAGTTTGAATCTATAGTTTGCCATTGTCCTTGACCTTGTTTAGTAACACAGTTGTTACTCTATCCTGTATTTGTTGTTTCCATTAATATATTATTATTATTTTAAAATATATATGTTTTTGTTACCTAATCTACTGTGATGATTTGAGTATACTAAATGTAGCAGTGATTCCTAAAGGACACATCCAAACCAACAGGAAGGAATGCTTCATTCTATCAGCAAGAACTTTGGTTTTTAGGAGTTTGGCAGATGGCATTATCTGAGTCAGTTTTCCAATGGGGGCAATGAAGTATCAGCTATGATGGTACAAACACAAACAAAGACACACAAACACACACAAGAGCACACACACTCACTGAGAGATAGATAGACAGATGGAGTTGGTCTCTGCTGAAATACTTTGGAGACATGGTTCTGATTTCTCCCCTTTTGGAGTATTTTCAATTGCACAAGGTGTCTTGCAAATGAACCCATGTCTGAGGAAGACATGCATGTGTACTTCACATGCCACTTTTCACATAGCAGGAAGGTCATGTAATATTTTTCATGCAGCTGTCTTTTGACTGTGAACCATCCCATGAGGTCAGCTGTGGAATTTTCAACTTGTAGCATCACAATGGGGATCCACTCTTTGGATTTGGGGATATTTCCGATTTTCTTGATTCAGATTGGAATGATATATATATATTAGTTTTTGATGAAAATTCTGCATTTGATGGTAATGAATGTCGTGCATCTAGGAATCTGTAGAGTGCAGACAATGAATGGATGCCTACTGTTGTCTGGACTGGTCTGAAAAGTCCTGTAGCATCTGAGCATGTGTGAGGGCTGTACAGGTCTTGCCAAAAGTCCAGGTCAGATGATCCTGCACAAAGCTGAACTCCTAGTGGTCTCCACAACAGTGTAAGGGCCAAGGAGAAACTCACTTCCACACAGAAGTTGAGAAGCTACCTTATGAAGGTGATCATAGATACGGGATTATTAATATATCCAGGTTGGCATCTATTATTTTTTTAGCTTTTGACTTTCGCAGCTGTGGGCATCTTGACAACCATCAACTCCCTGTAAGCACAGACAACTCTATAAGAACCTGAGGATAAATTTCCCTGTGCATGTCCCCTTGTGAAACTGCTTAAGCACCACCTGGTTTACACACAGGTGGAATTTCTAGATCAAAGTGTGCATGTTTACTTCTTTGACTAAGCACTGCCAGGTGGCTCTTCTGCATAGCTCTACCTGTGGCCAGGATTGTATTATCTAGCTTTCTAACTTTTGCAGGTTGAGTAGATACATAGTGGGAGCACACTGTTTTTGTTGGTATTTTTCTTGGTATCTATTCTGATGCTTTTCACTGGGGGATTTTTTCCTGTGAAAATGGGCTTCCTCTACTTCACCTTATTTTCTTCTTTTTAAAATTTTTTCAATGTGACTTTTTAATTTTAGTTTTATTAAAGACATTGCCCCTTGCTTGCATAGTCTATATCTAAAGCACTAGTCCTTGCTCCAAGGCCCAGCTTGCTCTCAGCTGCCCCAGGAGGGGAACAGTCTTTGGCGGTAGACAAGAGACGCCCCTGCAGGGGGCACAAGTGCTTTGGCCCTCTGGTGTCTTGCCAGCAGTGCTTCTCATGCTCACAGAGGGTTTCAGACACTGAGTCAATGGTCCAGGTGGTCTTTTGTTCAGTCTGATCTCAAATTGAGCTCCTCTGAGAGGTCATATTGAAGTCCTTGTGTGTACCTGACCCATCATTTTAAACAATATTCCAAGTTCACTTTTTGTGTGTACGTGGGTTCTGGGGATTGAACCCAGGGCCTTGAGCCTGTGAGGCAAGTGACCTACCTGAGCTACACCCTCAGAGACCCCTGTAAAAGTATTTCCCCTTTGCCTCGGGGTCTAAGTTGCCAAGGCTGACCTCAAACGTTCCTCTTGCCTCAGCCTCCCTGGTGGCTGGCATGACAGGCATGCACCTGGGACTGTCACACTCGAGCCTGTGATGGGAACTCATGTGCATCTGTCCAGGGCTGAGCATGGTTAGGCAGAGCTGTGCTCCAGGCTCCCTGCAGGGCTGTGGAGGCTTCTGCTGCCCAGCAGCCCTGGTGCCATGGCCAGGGCTCCTCCCAGCCGAGGGCAGGCAGCTGCCCATTGCTGTAGGCTGACCTTATTTTCTTCTTATGGCACTCGTCCGTTCTCTGGAGTATGTTGTATGGTTTGTCCATTAGGAGTCTAACAGGTCCTCTAGAACCTTCAAACAATTAGTAAAATTCCTGAACAGTAAGTGAGCGCGCGCAGAAATTGGGCTAATATTTTGGGAAGAACAATGTTGGATGATATATTCATGGCTTGAATATATCATCCAACATGAAGTTATATTTTATTACTTACAAAATAATAAAATAATGAAGCAATACCATGGGCTGAGCTAAAATAGATCCTTAGGATCTTAGGCATTCTGTAATAAATCTGTGTCACTTGAAGTATAGAGTTGATCGACTCTGAGTAATGAAACAGAAGTAAAGGTATCAAAGCCAATGATCATCTGTTTCCAATTTTCTGTGATTTGGTTCAAGTGGTAAAGTGGTGATATTTATTAATAATGGATCGAATAGGTTCATAATTGTTTTAGAGTACAATTAGATGCCTTCAAACTTTAGGCTACATGGGCACATTTGAGAACGGTTCCAGCCATTCTCTCATCCTTTGGGTCATTCCCCTCCTATGTCCTATGAGACATTTTCTATTAGAGGCTTTAAGAAGAAGAAGAGAATATTCTGTAAAGAAAACCTTGTGATCTGTGCAGTATGAAGTTGAATGGATTCATTCAGAAATCAGAAATTCTATTGAAAGATATTTATTTGCATGAGCCAAATAAAACCTATTTTTAGGCATCCTGGTGAAGACAAGGTTTTATCTTTATGTCTCATTTTCTATGTTTTGTTGTTGTTGTTGTTGTTAGAATGAAATTCATATGTTGCCAGACCATTCTATCAGATGTGTAACTAGATGCCATTTAAATTACCCACTTTTACATGGTAGACAGTTTTTAATGAACACTGCCTGTCTGCACCTTTTTTAAAAACAGGACTGGGATCAGAAGCCCAAATACCAATGGTTAGCTGGAGCATATTTTTCATTTGGCCTATCTGTCAGTATTCCCTGAGGTCATCTGTGCAATCAGCTTCGTTACTCCTGCTCCCTCACTGGATTTCATAGAACCCATATGCTATGTATGAATCAGGGACACCAATCCCACAACATAGCATTCTTGGAATATCCAAAGTCCCACTTTTCACTTCGCCATGCCTGAGATCAGCAGTAATATTTATCAGCAAATGTGAGATTTTCAAAGATCCAATTCTATGTGCTCCTTTCTCATAGAGCCTTAGGCAGGGATATAGCATACATAAATATTAAGTAAAGTCCATAGTTTTTAAAATGTCATCCATTGAATAGTTGACACATGTCTGAGATACTTTTTATTTTGGAGGAGGTATTATTTAATAGGGAATTCCAACAGCTACCTAATAGTGAAATGAGAAGTCTTGCATCCATTTTATTTTGTTTCTGATGATTTTTATGAGTAAGGGTAAGATACTTCCTTGTTCTGATGCAGATGTTGCCCACTTTTGTGAATGGATGCGGGGTGTCACCTACTACTTGCATATCTGCATATTGGGCTTGACACTGCTATCGTACTTGGTAGTTGGCAAAAAGTCAATACTGAAGTTAAGCTCTTGTGTTCTAGCAGCAGAGCTGAAGATCCTTGATGTGCCACCTTCTGCAATCCATGCTGCTCTCTTCATGTTCCTTATTGACTTCCTGGTGAGGAGCATCATGGTCTCCTGGTCTTGAGAATGGCCAAGCATTGCTCTGTGAATGTGGAAGATGGGCATGTGGAAGGCTCCAGGGAGGAGGGATCATTGAACATGTACTCGAATCCATGTGCCTGTTGAATGACCTGTTTTTTTTATTTTTGGGTTTTAAGGGAGACACTGCCCTAAAACACTTCTGTGCAGCTGGGGATGCAGGCTTCTGCTTCACCTTGCAGGAAGCATTAACGAATCCTTTCCAGAAGACATGAGAAGAGAGAAGTGAGCCTCTGGTATCATGCAGGTTCCTTGCATTGCCCATGGGCTAGAAGAGAGAAGAGTTGCTTCATGAGATTTGATCCCCTTTTTCCTGAAAAGTTCCACACAGAGGTGAGTCCCCAGCATGTTTAGAAATCATTTCAGACACCTTTCTGGACGGAATTGAATCAGAGCCCCTGATGATGTGGAAGAGCTAAAGATGGGTTTGCTATGAATTTTCTATTTCATTCATCAGGGCCTGAGTCAAGTCAGTCATTGTGCTGTCAACACATGAGCTGCTGGTCAAATGTGAGGAAGTGGTCTTGCTTTATGAAAACACCACCCTGATTCAGTGAGCCAGAGGCAGCCTGCAGTCCCTGTTTTCCTGTAAAGGCAGATTGCTGTGGATGGCCTCTGGCCTCGTCATGCATCCCTGCTCAGAGTAGGGGATTGAGGGACCAGGCAGATCCCTAGTTCCTTTTGACCTTTATTGCCATTGGGCCACCCCAGGGTCCTTGGACTCTACCTGGTCTTCTGGCCTGGGTCAGGGGATGTGAGGTTTGGAATCCCCCTCTGTGGCAGGATCCCAGCCCCCCAGCCACTTGAGGTCAGCACATCCTTCCCTAATTGTGTTAGAGTTGGAGACTTCTCCCACCCATCCTCATCCATGCTCATCCCACATTTTGTAGCTTGGCACCTGAGGACCTTTATTCATTGACTTAGTTGTTAGTGATGATGGTTACTAAGACTAAGTGACTCTTTCAAGTCACATCACTTGCATGGTAGGGCTAGAGCATGGATCTTCCTAATTGATTTCATGGGACTCTCTCATGGAAACTGTGACTGCTTCCTAAACACACACTCTACATTTGGAGTGTCAAAATTCTTGCCACTGCCTCCTTGGCAAGTGTATCTTGTCTTCTACGTGGGAATTTCACAAATATTTTCCTTTGGTTTGTGGAGGTCATGCAGAAGGGATTTCATTTGAAATAGCCCAAACAAGAAATACCAGTTGTCTTTTTCGCACATGGATGTGTGTAGTGAACACCCCTTTCTCTGTGCTTGCATGAGTTACTCCTTTGAATTTGTTGAAGAATGGTTGGCTGGGGAGCAAGTTAACGAGAGATGGATATCAATGGTTGTCAAGTATTCTGACGTGAAGAATGTATTGAGGATGTGAAGGCTTTTCTAGCCAGTTCCTATGGCTCAGTCAGGGATCAGTCAGAGGATTCTGTCTGGTAGACTCTTTGGCACAGATGTCAAAGTGGCCTGGTCTTACCCTGTCCAGGACTGAATGCTGAGCTTGAGTGGGAGCTTCTTGTCATTTCAAGCATTTCCATGAGTCTGTCCTCTGTTCTCTTGTATCCAAGTGGTTTCTAATAGGAAAGCAGAACAAAAATTGAAAGTATGGTGATTGATTATTTTTACCAATGTTATTTCAATCCACTTTGTTTAATACGAAATTACCTTTATGCTAGTAAGATTTCATATGTGAGGAAATAATGAAAATATTGGGGTTAGGGGATGAGAATATGCAAATCAAACATTTTTGAGCACCAAGACCCGTTTTTTGTTTTTGTTTTTGTTTTTTTTTTTTTTAACTTAAATAATATTAAGTGCCAGAGGACCACCGCTGCCATTCAGCCTCAACAACCTCCAGGTCCAGCCTCCAGGTGGCCCATTTCACCAGGGTGTGTGGGACCACACTGTCCTGGGATGAGAGAACAGTACCCACGGATGTTGACATCTCACAGAGTAGATATTGCCAGTGACAGTAGGGAGCTATTGGCACATGAGGAAGGGAAGAGCTCTCAGGATGGGAAGAGGGGGCCGCTTCGAGACTCATTGGGTATGGCACGAGGCTGCTGGGTGTGGTGTTGGCCTGGGCCCACTGAGTGGGGCAGATCCGTGGTCTGTGTTTCTGTACCCTCCTCTGTAGCCTGTGTTGGCAGCAGATCAGGGAATTGCGATCAGAAGTGCTCCCAGTAACACAGGCACCAGCCCCCAGAGTGTGTGCCTATCCGTTTCCCCACCTGGCCTGACTTAGTGCCTGTCTTGCCTCAGGGCTGAGACCCTACAATCTCTGATGAGGGTGTCTGTGGTCCAGATCCAACCTGCATGGCCAACATGCTCAGACCTTCAGCTGGGTCCTAGGCTGCTGCAACCAAACTCTGTTAACTGGGTGGCCGACAACAGAGGAAGTGTCTTCCGTTGAGCTCCAGAGGCTCAACACAGTAGGTGTTGGGCTGTCCCAGTGCCATAACCCCTCCCAGGTTTCAAGGGGACTGTCTCCCCAACTCTCCCAGCCCTTGCCCACTCTCCTATTGCTGCCCACGATCTGTGGTTCCCATATGGGCATCCCGCCCTGGCTCCAACCTCACATATCCGGTATCCCTCAGTCTGGGTCCAGACTCTCCTCTTCCTACAAGAATATCAGATATTGGATTTGGTCCCAGTTGATGCTGTGTTCCATCATGTGAGCTCTTAGCTTCATCACTGTGCAAAGACTCTTTTCCCACACAAGTTCGCACGACTTTTGGCTGGCTAAGAATTTTCAGGCGACACTTTTCTAATGAGTACACTTTCCTTCCTTCCGATCTCCCACCAGTGAGCATTCCTCGCACCCTTGTCCTAGTTCCTTTATGGCAGTTTCCCTCCTTATGGCTGAGAGGACCTAGTGACCCCTGAATTCACACGTTCTCCTTAATCACCAACACACTGCAGAATTCTCCAGGGGGCCATATATGCTCCTGCAAGTTGGTGTTGGAAATAGTTCTCCATCCATTAATCACTCCCTCACTCACTAATGTCCTTGTGTCCTTGAGAAAGGCTCTCCCTTTCCTGGTTTTCCTGAATAGAAATCCTCTTGCCTCTTGGGTGAATAGGGTTATGGGTTGTGCAGAGGGTGTTGGTCCACTGAGCATCTTAGAGACTGTCCTTTATGGAGCCTAATGATCCTCACTGGGGAATGAGGCCAGGGTCCTAACTGTGGTTAGTTAGAGAGGGAAAGAAGGACAAGGGAAACTCAGATGTCCCTTCATGGCCCCTGGAGTTAGAGGACTTACCCCTTTGCACCTGGGATCAGGAGACCTCATTTCCTCGAGGACACGCACACTCAGACATTAATCTTGAGTGTGGGTTCCTTTCTGGGGTCCAGGGCTGTTGTTAGCCACCAGGAATGACAGTGCTCTCCATGCTGAGTGGAGCCATTTTTGCCAGGAAAGAGAGCCCATGGTCACGCCTTGTGCAAAGCATCCCACGCCAGGGGCTCCCATGCCTACATTCCTGTCCTGAAAGGAAGCCACTCAGAGGCAAGGTGGGTCCAACCACCTCCCATGTGTTCACTCATCACTGTGTTCCAGCAGTCACCCCAGTGAACAGTCCTGATGGGATTGGATGTGGCTCAGAATGTCACCCTCATGAGCTCTACCCTGCCACAGCTGCAGTTCTGCAGTGGGAGAAACTCAAAACCTCAAAACACATGCACATGAAAGAAAAGAGCAAGAGCCAGAGCCCAAACAGGCCAGGTGTGGCAAAGACAGCTGGAGTGCCTAGGTTGGGACTCAGAATTATGTCAGTGGGGTGGCATTGCTGCTGGCACCAGCATGATAACCGAGAGCCAGCCCTGCTCATTTTGGGGAGCAGTGTGTTGGGGAAGGCAGCAGAAATTGAGAGGCAGGATTGAGTTTGGCCCTAGGAGGAGGTTGGGTAAGAGGCCAGTGTGGGTTGGAGAGCCTGGGCAGATAGACAGAGGCCAGGGCACACCCCAAAGCCTGGAGACTGCACTTGATGTCCAGGGTTGTGAAACACCACTTCCCCTCTTACTCACAACTGAGAGCAAGGGGCATTGATGAGTTCAGTTTGTGTGCGGCTGCATCCAAGGTGGCTCGGCTAGGAACCTCTGTTTCCTTGACTCAGGAGGCTGGGAGTCCAGGCTCCACTGAGGCTCGGCTGGGAGGATCGGAGTCTGAGTTTATGCCTGTGTTCCCTGTAGGATCCATGTTGGCTGAGCCTCAGTGTTTTTGTAATGAGAGGATGGGTGACCGTCATGTCTTTATCACAGGACACACTTGCTAAATGGATTTGTTTGCTCTGAGGAGGAAAGAGAGAGGGGGGAATGGTGCTGGAGACAGGGATGCAGACAGGGGTCATGGACTTGGCATAACTCAGTCTTGGAGGTGATATCCCATCACCTGTACCCACTTCAATTCCCATGAATCCAGAGGCTGAGCCCCCTTGAGGTGAGGGGTGAACCGGTTCTGGGCAGCAGGATGCTGTGGTACCTCGGAGTCTCTGTGAGACCCCAACACTAGACACACTTGGCCCTTTTGAAATCTTAGGAGAAGCCTTGGGAAGTTGTATGGCAGAGGGGAGCAGCCTCTGCATCTCAGTCCCCTCCAACTTGCCATGGTGTAGAGAGGGAACTGCAGCCACGATGGGACGGATATTGGCCATGTCCCTGTGTGGGACACAGGCCTGATTGAGTTAGGGTGCATTCTTTGTCTCTCCCTTTCTTGTGATTATCCCATCTCTACATTTGTGCTTTAGCCACCTGTGAGTCCCATCTCTGGTTTCAGAGAGAACAGAGGGTGTTATGGGCCAATAGACACAATAAACCCTAGAGATTAGATGCTACCCTACTTTCCAGAAAAGACTGGGCACACCATGAGTTGCACAATGATGGGACCAGGGTCCAAAAGCTGCTGAGAGGGAAGGACTGGTTGTGAATGCATTTTTGAAGGCTCCAAGCTGGAACTCTAGTGGCACCAAGCAGGGCAGATGCTGGTGGGGATGTTTGGGTAGTTGTTGGTGAACACCTGCGCACCTGAGATGGGTAGGCATGGAGGAGAAATCGGCAGCCCATAGGGCTGTTGAAAGTGGTCTTATGTGAAAAGAGGCTCAGGTATGGGCACAGGAAATGACATCATTGCCTTGACAATGGATCAAACAGAACATGGAACCCTGGTATCCAGGCACCCACTTCACTGACCAAGCCATCCGAGCTCACTTGGTTGGAGCCACTGGAGGGAGAAGGATGTTCTCCTGTGGTTGCAGACAATGCCGAGCCTCAGGCTCCCAGGAATCTCAGGGGGGCCAACTAGCCCTTTTGTGGATACACTGTGTGAGGCTTCATCTTAGACGCCAGAGCCTCTGGCGATTGTCGCAGAGGAGCTCAAGAGTAACAGTGAGTAGCACAGGGCAGGTGAGCCCAGCAGGCCCTCTAGTCTGATCCCTGATGAATGGCCCAGGACTCCTATTCTGACTCTGTGTGTGTGTGTGTGTGTGTGTGTGTGTGTGTGTGTGTGTGTTTGTACTGATGGGAACTGTCCCATTGTGCTTTGACTCTAGTGTATTGGCACAAGTCATTTTTCTGTTTGTCACCATTTCCATTTTGAACCCACCATTCTTGGTCCCAACCCAGGGTGAAAATGATCAGAACACGGAGGAGCCCTTCAGGGTTCAGAGCCTTGAACCTTACAGGCAGGACCAGCTTAGGAATGAGCTCCTGCCTGTCATTTGTGGGAGGAACCTACATTTCAGCAGCAACATGGGGTTAATCTCCTGGGATTTCATCCCCACCCAGCAGGTGCTGGATCTCTTGTTCCCAAAACAGCCACCTTCTTCAGTCTTTACTCCTGGTGCCATTCCACATCCTCCAAGGGGACAAGAACCTCAGGTTCTGGATGGATGTTGTAGAATGCCCACAGAGCCAACTGCCAGGCTGGGTGGGGTGCAGTTGCTGGGCTTTGCTGATGTTGTCATCCCCCACAGTTCTTGGAACCTTCTGTGGCAGTGGCATCCAGGACCCCAGCAGCTGTGAGTAGCAGCTCCTCACTGCTTCACTCCAGCGAGCAGGTGGAAGACAGCCGCGTTGTTCACGTCCTCCTAGAGGGACAGAGCCTGAGGGAGACAAAGCGCATCCCGGTAAGCCCGACAGCAGGGCTGCCTCCTGGGTGTCCACACAGTGGAAGGCAGGAGACACAGCCAACCCCAGGGCTATGGTGGGAAATAAAGAAGAGAGAGGTCCGTCTTAAGGGCTTGACCTGAGGAGGGAGAGCATCAGCATGCCCAGCTTCAGTGGTGAGTGGGCCTGTGTATTGTGGGTTTTGCAGGCCAGAAGTGCAGACGGAAGTGCTGTGGACAGATGAAGGCAGAGATATGTCCAGGGTGCAGGCTGCAGTGCCTAGAACTTGGTATTCTCAATGAGTGAAGTTGGAGCAGAGGAGGTGGCAGTGACTTGTCACATGTGTAGGAGGGGATGTGTTCCTGGTGGCAGGGAAGAGATCCTCCTTAGCATGACTAGGTGTAGGAATTTGGGGTCGGGATCACCTGGGGGGTCATGCCAAAGCTTCGGAATGTTAGGCTTTGCATGTAGGTAAATACGGAGCTAAATGGGTTCTTGGCAGAATTTCTATGGATGTGCAGTAGACACGCTAATGCTGCAGGTGTCCAGCTGCAGAGGAGACATGTTCAGTGACTGCCAGTGCTGAGTCAAGTACATCATTACAACCAGACCCGCACCGAGCTTCCAGAGGCCAGGGCCTCTCAAAGCTATCATGAAGCACTCAAGTGCACACTCTTGTATCTGAGTCTGTTTTGTGTCGTGGCAGTCAGGACCCAAATTTTCAGTGCATCTGCCTCTTCCACCCACAAAGGCAGCCTGCATCCCAGATCACACTTGGTGCGCAGATCCCTGGCCCATTGCTCTCATCTCAGTGAGATGAGAGTGTGTCTGTGCATAGGCAGTTTGGTCCTTTGACATGAGTGGAATGTGGCTCCCCAGGGGGAGGGGAGATGGCAGGTACAGGCAGATATTTGTACCAGGATTGTTCTAGTAGCACATTGCAAGAACCCAGGTGGTATATGGAGGACACACTCAGGTAGCAGGATAACAAGATTGTGCCCTTGTATATGTAGCTGAGATTTCTCCTGAATGTTTGACCACAGTCTTCTGGGTAGCTCTTCTAAAAGCCATTCTCTGATGACATTTGTCCCACCCTGATCCAGGTGACCTTTCAGGAGACGGTGACAAGCCTCGTCCGCAGGGCCTTGAACCAAAATTTGTTGCAGCATGAGGATGTGGACAACTTTGAGCTGCTGTATATGATGTCTGAGGATGAGAGTAAGTAGGACAATCAGACAGTGGGGAGACATGATCCACAGTGGGCTCAGGATAACTGACAGCCAAGAGAAAGTGGGCCTTGGCCCCAAAATACCAAAGTGTGATGGGCCTGGCGGAGACTCTCAGGGGTTGTGGGTGTTTTGTGGTATAATCCTTGAGTGCCACCTAACAATTCTCTCCACTTCGCTCTGCAGAAATCAAGGTCTCTGACCACTCACTCGTGTGTCTGTCCATGAATCTGGGAATACAATATTTCATGGTGAGGAAACGCCCCCAGGTCAAGGGAAAGGAGGTAAACACCTACCTTATTCAAGCTGTGCATGTGCTGCCATTCCACTCCGACCTGAGGAAATAAGAAGCCTCAGCACCTGGACATATTTGCT
Source organism: Urocitellus parryii (assembly GCF_045843805.1). Classification (NCBI taxonomy): domain Eukaryota; kingdom Metazoa; phylum Chordata; class Mammalia; order Rodentia; family Sciuridae; genus Urocitellus; species Urocitellus parryii. The sequence goes on from NC_135548.1 coordinate 41,475,163, forward strand.
GGAAGCCCATAGAGCCAACTGACAGTCTGGGGTGGCTTTCTGTTTCTGGGTTTGCTGATGTTCCATCCCCCACAGTTCTCAGAATCAACCTGCAAGTCCTCCAGGCCGCTTTCCCACAAGCAGGTGGGAGACACCTGCTTAATTCGTGTCCACTTAGAAACACAAAGTCCAGAGATGGCCAAGAGTGTTCTGGTAAGCCTGGGAGCAGGGGTGTCCCGTGGTGCTTACACCTGGGTGGGGAGCAGACACTGGTCCAATACCATGGACTACTCATGCCCTCTTGAATTTGGAGCTTCTGGATGATCAGGAGGATAGATGGGAATCAAGAAGGGAGAGGTCAGTGTGAAGGGCTGGAGCTGAGATGAGCGAGTGCAGCAGCTTGTCCACTGCCATGTCTGAGGGAGTCTGTGTGTCAGGTGGCAGCATGCAGTCCAGAAGGGCAGGGACAGGTATGGGTGACAGATGAGAATAGGACAGGAACTAGGTTGCAGGTTCCCTTGTATGGGATGCTGACGTCTATGGAGGAGGACAGCAGTGTGAGGTTCTCCATGTTCCTTGAACAAGGAGCTGAGAGAGTCTCTCTGCAGAGTCGATATGAATGTGGAGCAAGCACACTAAATGTCCAGGTAACCCAATGACCACCCTTGCCGGATGAGGTGCCCTCCTACATCCCAGCCAGCACTGAGCCTCTGGAGGCCAGGAGCTCTCGTGGCTATCTTTCAGCTCTCCTGTGTGTGGTCATGTTCCTGGGTCTGTTTTTGGCCCTGGCAATCCAGACCAAAGCCTCTAGGTTTTGTGCCTAGGCCATTCCCAATGCTGCCTGCATCCTCGTGCAGACCTGGGATCTTGGAGGCTATTGTCCCATTCCTCCCAACTTGTGGGATGAGATTGCATCTGTATGCAGGTAGTGGGGTCCTTTCACTCCGAGAGGAGTGCAGCTCCACAAAGAGCAATGGCAGGCCCAGGAAGTCCTATGTACAAGGATTGGGCTAGTAGCCTGTGGGAAGAGCCCACACGATGAGCAGGAGGTCAGCCTCGGGTAGTAGGGTCATGGATGTTGCCCTTGTATTTAGAGTGGAGGTGCCTCCAGAATGCCCCTGCCCACTGTCCTTGAGTAGTCACTTCAAGGCCCATTTCCTGAAGGCCTGTCTCCCATGCTGCTCCAGGTGACCTGCCACGATAGGGCTCCTGTCGTCATCCGCAGCGCCCTCGACCTACACTTCCTTACTGAGGAGAATCCAGAGGATTATGAGCTGGGCCAAATCATCTCTCGCCGTCAGAGTAAGTGAGACAATCAGATAGCAGAGAGCAAGGGTCAGGATGTGGACTCAGGTCAACTCTTAGCAACAAAGAGTAGTCTCTGACCCCCAAGAACACTCCAACAGGTGTGTTGGGTTCGTGCACAAAGCCAACTGCACTTCTGCTGGTGGAAGGTCTTGAGGTCCAATGGTATACCCCGGTGGATATTGCGGCTCCCCACCAGGTGCCCTCCCCTGGACATGAACAGGCATCCAAAGCTGACATCTTTGAGGAGTGAGGAGGAAAGCCTCTCTCCAGGAGCAGTATGTTTTCATGGTCTGGGATAGGAGTGGTTTCAAAGGAACATGGGAATGCATGGGCTAAAGAGGGAACTGGCATTTTGTGGACTGAAGCAGTACTATTGAAAGCCTTCTGTGTGACCAAAAAACCACTGCCTGGGCAGAGCATTGCCAGGATTCTAGCAAGCAGTAACAGGATGAAATTGGGAAGAAAACACAGCCTGGGAGACAGCCTGAATCATCTGTTTTTGCATAAATTCCATGGTCTTACGCACCTGAGTCCACTAGGCAAGGAGTGATCACAATAGCCAGGTTGTGATCCCTAACTAAAGTCAGATGAGGGCTTCCTGAGCACGTAGCCACAGAGCTCATCTGATAATAATGCCAGCGCTTTTTCGTTGGTTGGTTGGTTGGTTTTTGTGAGCCAAACACCACAGCAGCCATTATCCCAGCCTATGTACCCTGAAGACCACCATCCCTATGAGTTCTAGGATCACTTGTCTCCTATCTTAACCTACTGTTAGGTTAGTAGAGTCTATGGAAGAGGAAGTCTGTCTGGGGCCTTGGTAGCCTAAGAAATTCATAGCAGAGATCTCCACATCCAACCCAGAAGGGATGGAGAACAGGCTCTAGGTTAGAGGAGGGCGACAGGAAACACATGTTCAGAGGAAGGAGAAGCGGCTGTTGTATTCCCCCACTCGGGGTCATGGCACCACTGGGCCATACACCATGTTGGAGGGAAGCAGTCCCTTTGCTGGTCTTTGGAACCATTGTTCTCAGTAGGGCAGTATTTGGAATGTGGCCTCCATTCTCAGAAGCCTGGTTCACATGGAGGCGGGCTCCACCAATGCAGAAGCATGGCTCTAACGTGGTATCCGTGCTGGTCAGCCTGTCCTCACTGTGGCCATACTTGTGGAAAATAACTCAGAGGAGGAATCCTAGGCCTTTTTTCTCTGGGTTTCATAGCTTTCTCTTTGGTTGTGCACTGAGGCTGTCCATAAAGCTCTAGTGTGTGGCAGTGGAGAGCTCCTCAGCCCTTGCCACAAAGGCATAGACTGGGAGAGAGAGAACGAGGCTGGCAGAGAGGGAGAGAGAGAAAGATGGAGAGGGAGGACCTCTCCTTGGAGAATGAGGATTCAGTGGAGCCAACAGGAACAAGGTACTGTTGCCCAGGGCATAACCCTGTTTAGGTCTTACTCCAACCATGCTCAACCTTTCTTCCAGTCCCTCCCACCCCCCAGTAGTGTATTCATCTTGAATGAGAATTTCATGTTGACATCAGAGCACTCACCATCCAATGCTTCCCTCCAAACCCACCTATGAAGATGGCTCATGTGGGGACTGAATCTTCGGCACAGGAGCCTTTTGTGGGAGATTTCAGATGCAAACCCTAGTGGTGTGCTTTGGCAGATGCAAGAGGACCTGAGATATTCTGGAGTCCAAAGCCTTCGGTAGGAACAGACATTAGGTCTGTTGAAGTGCTCTGCCTAGTTCTTCCTCAGGGAGGACTGTGGAGGCTGTCTTTGTTGGTATTGGTGCTGAATTGGAGAGCTCTCAGGTGTGTGGCTCTGGCCTTTTCTGGCACAGGCTCTCAGATGTTGGCGTGTCGTAGGGAGCACCTCCTGAGTGCCACCTTCTTTTTGTACACCCCTCTCTCCCCAGAGCTGAGGATTCCAGCAGAGGCCAACGTATTTTATGCCAAGAATCCTCACAAAAAATCCAACTTTGTGCTGAGGAAAAGGAGCCTCTCCCAAAAGAATGATGGGTGGATCGAGCCTCAACCTCCCTCTCGTCCTGCAAAGAAGGCTCCTGCCCTCCTGAGGATGCTTGCAAAACCATTCTGTTGCTGTGTGCCTGGGCGGGGCTGAGGCAGCCCAGGAATATTTACATTGATTACTATTTTCTTCAAAGTTTGAATCTATAGTTTGCCATTGTCCTTGACCTTGTTTAGTAACACAGTTGTTACTCTATCCTGTATTTGTTGTTTCCATTAATATATTATTATTATTTTAAAATATATATGTTTTTGTTACCTGATCTACTGTGATGATTTGAGTATACTAAATGTAGCAGTGATTCCTAAAGGACACATCCAAACCAACAGGAAGGAATGTTTCATTCTATCAGCAAGAACTTTGGTTTTTAGGAGTTTGGCAGATGGCATTATCTGAGTCAGTTTTCCAATGGGGGCAATGAAGTATCAGCTATGATGGTACAAACACAAACAAAGACACACAAACACACACAAGAGCACACACACTCACTGAGAGATAGATAGACAGATGGAGTTGGTCTCTGCTGAAATACTTTGGAGACATGGTTCTGATTTCTCCCCTTTTGGAGTATTTTCAATTGCACAAGGTGTCTTGCAAATGAACCCATGTCTGAGGAAGACATGCATGTGTACTTCACATGCCACTTTTCACATAGCAGGAAGGTCATGTAATATTTTTCATGCAGCTGTCTTTTGACTGTGAACCATCCCATGAGGTCAGCTGTGGAATTTTCAACTTGTAGCATCACAATGGGGATCCACTCTTTGGATTTGGGGATATTTCCGATTTTCTTGATTCAGATTGGAATGATATATATATTAGTTTTTGATGAAAATTCTGCATTTGATGGTAATGAATGTCGTGCATCTAGGAATCTGTAGAGTGCAGACAATGAATGGATGCCTACTGTTGTCTGGACTGGTCTGAAAAGTCCTGTAGCATCTGAGCATGTGTGAGGGCTGTACAGGTCTAGCCAAAAGTCCAGGTCAGATGATCCTGCACAAAGCTGAACTCCTAGTGGTCTCCACAACTGTGTGAGGGCCAAGGAGGAACTCACTTCCACACAGAAGTTGGGAAGCTACCTTATGAAGGTGATCATAGATACGGGATTATTAATATATCCAGGTTGGCATCTATTATTTTTTTAGCTTTTGACTTTCGCAGCTGTGGGCATCTTGACAACCATCAACTCCCTGTAAGCACAGACAACTCTATAAGAACCTGAGGATAAATTTCCCTGTGCATGTCCCCTTGTGAAACTGCTTAAGCACCGCCTGGTTTACACACAGGTGGAATTTCTAGGTCAAAGTGTGCATGTTTACTTCTTTGACTAAGCACTGCCAGGTGGCTCTTCTGCATAGCTCTACCTGTGGCCAGGATTGTATTATCTAGCTTTCTAACTTTTGCAGGTTGAGTAGATACATAGTGGGAGCACACTGTTTTTGTTGGTATTTTTCTTGGTATCTATTCTGATGCTTTTCACTGGGGGATTTTTTCCTGTGAAAATGGGCTTCCTCTACTTGACCTTATTTTCTTCTTTTTAAAATTTTTTCAATGTGACTTTTTAATTTTAGTTTTATTAAAGACATTGCCCCTTGCTTGCATAGTCTATATCTAAAGCACTAGTCCTTGCTCCAAGGTCCAGCTTGCTCTCAGCTGCCCCAGGAGGGGAACAGTCTTTGGCGGTAGACAAGAGACGCCCCTGCAGGGGGCACAAGTGCTTTGGCCCTCTGGTGTCTTGCCAGCAGTGCTTCCCATGCTCACAGAGGGTTTCAGACACTGAGTCAATGGTCCAGGTGGTCTTTTGTTCAGTCTGATCTCAAATTGAGCTCCTCTGAGAGGTCATATTGAAGTCCTTGTGTGTACCTGACCCATCATTTTAAACAATATTCCAAGTTCACTTTTTGTGTGTACGTGGGTTCTGGGGATTGAACCCAGGGCCTTGAGCCTGTGAGGCAAGTGACCTACCTGAGCTACACCCTCAGAGACCCCTGTAAAAGTATTTCCCCTTTGCCTCGGGGTCTAAGTTGCCAAGGCTGACCTCAAACGTTCCTCTTGCCTCAGCCTCCCTGGTGGCTGGCATGACAGGCATGCACCTGGGACTGTCACACTCGAGCCTGTGATGGGAACTCATGTGCATCTGTCCAGGGCTGAGCATGGTTAGGCAGAGCTCTGCTCCAGGCTCCCTGCAGGGCTGTGGAGGCTTCTGCTGCCCAGCAGCCCTGGTGCCATGGCCAGGGCTCCTCCCAGCCGAGGGCAGGCAGCTGCCCATTGCTGTAGGCTGACCTTATTTTCTTCTTATGGCACTCGTCCGTTCTCTGGAGTATGTTGTATGGTTTGTCCATTAGGAGTCTAACAGGTCCTCTAGAACCTTCAAACAATTAGTAAAATTCCTGAACAGTAAGTGAGCGCGCGCAGAAATTGGGCTAATATTTTGGGAAGAACAATGTTGGATGATATATTCATGGCTTGAATATATCATCCAACATGAAGTTATATTTTATTACTTACAAAATAATAAAATAATGAAGCAATACCATGGGCTGAGCTAAAATAGATCCTTAGGATCTTAGGCATTCTGTAATAAATCTGTGTCACTTGAAGTATAGAGTTGATCGACTCTGAGTAATGAAACAGAAGTAAAGGTATCAAAGCCAATGATCATCTGTTTCCAATTTTCTGTGATTTGGTTCAAGTGGTAAAGTGGTGATATTTATTAATAATGGATCGAATAGGTTCATAATTGTTTTAGAGTACAATTAGATGCCTTCAAACTTTAGCCCTCCTATGTCCTGTGAGACATTTTCTATGTGAGGCTTTAAGAAGAAGAAGAGAATATTCTGTAAAGAAAACCTTGTGATCTGTGCAGTATGAAGTTGAATGGATTCATTCAGAAATCAGAAATTCTATTGAAAGATATTTATTTGCATGAGCCAAATAAAACCTATTTTTAGGCATCCTGGTGAAGACAAGGTTTTATCTTTATGTCTCATTTTCTATGTTTTGTTGTTGTTGTTGTTGTTAGAATGAAATTCATATGTTGCCAGACCATTCTATCAGATGTGTAACTAGATGCCATTTAAATTACCCACTTTTACATGGTAGACAGTTTTTAATGAACACTGCCTGTCTGCACCTTTTTTAAAAACAGGACTGGGATCAGAAGCCCAAATACCAATGGTTAGCTGGAGCATATTTTTCATTTGGCCTATCTGTCAGTATTCCCTGAGGTCATCTGTGCAATCAGCTTCGTTACTCCTGCTCCCTCACTGGATTTCATAGAAACCATATGCTATGTATGAATCAGGGACACCAATCCCACAACATAGCATTCTTGGAATATCCAAAGTCCCACTTTTCACTTCGCCATGCCTGAGATCAGCAGTAATATTTATCAGCAAATGTGAGATTTTCAAAGATCCAATTCTATGTGCTCCTTTCTCATAGAGCCTTAGGCAGGGATATAGCATACATAAATATTAAGTAACGTCCATAGTTTTTAAAATGTCATCCATTGAATAGTTGACACATGTCTGAGATACTTTTTATTTTGGAGGAGGTATTATTTAATAGGGAATTCCAACAGCTACCTAATAGTGAAATGAGAAGTCTTGCATCCATTTTATTTTGTTTCTGATGATTTTTATGAGTAAGGGTAAGATACTTCCTTGTTCTGATGCAGATGTTGCCCACTTTTGTGAATGGATGCGGGGTGTCACCTACTACTTGCATATCTGCATATTGGGCTTGACACTGCTATCGTACTTGGTAGTTGGCAAAAAGTCAATACTGAAGTTAAGCTCTTGTGTTCTAGCAGCAGAGCTGAAGATCCTTGATGTGCCACCTTCTGCAATCCATGCTGCTCTCTTCATGTTCCTTATTGACTTCCTGGTGATGAGCATCATGGTCTCCTGGTCTTGAGAATGGCCAAGCATTGCTCTGTGAATGTGGAAGATGGGCATGTGGAAGGCTCCAGGGAGGAGGGATCATTGAACATGTACTCGAATCCATGTGCCTGTTGAATGTCCTGTTTTTTTTATTTTTGGGTTTTAAGGGAGACACTGCCCTAAAACACTTCTGTGCAGCTGGGGATGCAGGCTTCTGCTTCACCTTGCAGGAAGCATTAACGAATCCTTTCCAGAAGACATGAGAAGAGAGAAGTGAGCCTCTGGTATCATGCAGGTTCCTTGCATTGCCCATGGGCTAGAAGAGAGAAGAGTTGCTTCATGAGATTTGATCCCCTTTTTCCTGAAAAGTTCCACACAGAGGTGAGTCCCCAGCATGTTTAGAAATCATTTCAGACACCTTTCTGGACGGAATTGAATCAGAGCCCCTGATGATGTGGAAGAGCTAAAGATGGGTTTGCTATGAATTTTCTATTTCATTCATCAGGGCCTGAGTCAAGTCAGTCATTGTGCTGTCAACACATGAGCTGCTGGTCAAATGTGAGGAAGTGGTCTTGCTTTATGAAAACACCACCCTGATTCAGTGAGCCAGAGGCAGCCTGCAGTCCCTGTTTTCCTGTAAAGGCAGATTGCTGTGGATGGCCTCTGGCCTCGTCATGCAGCCCTGCTCAGAGTAGGGGATTGAGGGACCAGGCAGATCCCTAGTTCCTTTTGACCTTTATTGCCATTGGGCCACCCCAGGGTCCTTGGACTCTACCTGGTCTTCTGGCCTGGGTCAGGGGATGTGAGGTTTGGAATCCCCCTCTGTGGCAGGATCCCAGCCCCCCAGCCACTTGAGGTCAGCACATCCTTCCCTAATTGTGTTAGAGTTGGAGACTTCTCCCACCCATCCTCATCCATGCTCATCCCACATTTTGTAGCTTGGCACCTGAGGACCTTTATTCATTGACTTAGTTGTTAGTGATGATGGTTACTAAGACTAAGTGACTCTTTCAAGTCACATCACTTGCATGGTAGGGCTAGAGCATGGATCTTCCTAATTGATTTCATGGGACTCTCTCATGGAAACTGTGACTGCTTCCTAAACACACACTCTACATTTGGAGTGTCAAAATTCTTGCCACTGCCTCCTTGGCAAGTGTATCTTGTCTTCTACGTGGGAATTTCACAAATATTTTCCTTTGGTTTGTGGAGGTCATGCAGAAGGGATTTCATTTGAAATAGCCCAAACAAGAAATACCAGTTGTCTTTTTAGCACATGGATGTGTGTAGTGAACACCCCTTTCTCTGTGCTTGCATGAGTTACTCCTTTGAATTTGTTGAAGAATGGTTGGCTGGGGAGCAAGTTAACGAGAGATGGATATCAATGGTTGTCAAGTATTCTGACGTGAAGAATGTATTGAGGATGTGAAGGCTTTTCTAGCCAGTTCCTATGGCTCAGTCAGGGATCAGTCAGAGGATTCTGTCTGGTAGACTCTTTGGCACAGATGTCAAAGTGGCCTGGTCTTACCCTGTCCAGGACTGAATGCTGAGCTTGAGTGGGAGCTTCTTGTCATTTCAAGCATTTCCATGAGTCTGTCCTCTGTTCTCTTGTATCCAAGTGGTTTCTAATAGGAAAGCAGAACAAAAATTGAAAGTATGGTGATTGATTATTTTTACCAATGTTATTTCAATCCACTTTGTTTAATACGAAATTACCTTTATGCTAGTAAGATTTCATATGTGAGGAAATAATGAAAATATTGGGGTTAGGGGATGAGAATATGCAAATCAAACATTTTTGAGCACCAAGACCCGTTTTTTGTTTTTGTTTTTGTTTTTTTTTTAACTTAAATAATATTAAGTGCCAGAGGACCACCGCTGCCATTCAGCCTCAACAACCTCCAGGTCCAGCCTCCAGGTGGCCCATTTCACCAGGGTGTGTGGGACCACACTGTCCTGGGATGAGAGAACAGTACCCACGGATGTTGACATCTCACAGAGTAGATATTGCCAGTGACAGTAGGGAGCTATTGGCACATGAGGAAGGGAAGAGCTCTCAGGATGGGAAGAGGGGGCCGCTTCGAGACTCATTGGGTATGGCACGAGGCTGCTGGGTGTGGTGTTGGCCTGGGCCCACTGAGTGGGGCAGATCCGTGGTCTGTGTTTCTGTACCCTCCTCTGTAGCCTGTGTTGGCAGCAGATCAGGGAATTGCGATCAGAAGTGCTCCCAGTAACACAGGCACCAGCCCCCAGAGTGTGTGCCTATCCGTTTCCCCACCTGGCCTGACTTAGTGCCTGTCTTGCCTCAGGGCTGAGACCCTACAATCTCTGATGAGGGTGTCTGTGGTCCAGATCCAACCTGCATGGCCAACATGCTCAGACCTTCAGCTGGGTCCTAGGCTGCTGCAACCAAACTCTGTTAACTGGGTGGCCGACAACAGAGGAAGTGTCTTCCGTTGAGCTCCAGAGGCTCAACACAGTAGGTGTTGGGCTGTCCCAGTGCCATAACCCCTCCCAGGTTTCAAGGGGACTGTCTCCCCAACTCTCCCAGCCCTTGCCCACTCTCCTATTGCTGCCCACGATCTGTGGTTCCCATATGGGCATCCCGCCCTGGCTCCAACCTCACATATCCGGTATCCCCCAGTCTCCCTGGTATCTGGGTCCAGACTCTCCTCTTCCTACAAGAATATCAGATATTGGATTTGGTCCCAGTTGATGCTGTGTTCCATCATGTGAGCTCTTAGCTTCATCACTGTGCAAAGACTCTTTTCCCACACAAGTTCGCACGACTTTTGGCTGGCTAAGAATTTTCAGGCGACACTTTTCTAATGAGTACACTTTCCTTCCTTCCGATCTGCCACCAGTGAGCATTCCTCGCACCCTTGTCCTAGTTCCTTTATGGCAGTTTCCCTCCTTATGGCTGAGAGGACCTAGTGACCCCTGAATTCACACGTTCTCCTTAATCACCAACACACTGCAGAATTCTCCAGGGGGCCATATATGCTCCTGGAAGTTGGTGTTGGAAATAGTTCTCCATCCATTAATCACTCCCTCACTCACTAATGTCCTTGTGTCCTTGAGAAAGGCTCTCCCTTTCCTGGTTTTCCTGAATAGAAATCCTCTTGCCTCTTGGGTGAATAGGGTTATGGGTTGTGCAGAGGGTGTTGGTCCACTGAGCATCTTAGAGACTGTCCTTTATGGAGCCTAATGATCCTCACTGGGGAATGAGGCCAGGGTCCTAACTGTGGTTAGTTAGAGAGGGAAAGAAGGACGAGGGAAACTCAGATGTCCCTTCATGGCCCCTGGAGTTAGAGGACTTACCCCTTTGCACCTGGGATCAGGAGACCTCATTTCCTCGAGGACACGCACACTCAGACGTTAATCTTGAGTGTGGGTTCCTTTCTGGGGTCCAGGGCTGTTGTTAGCCACCAGGAATGACAGTGCTCTCCATGCTGAGTGGAGCCATTTTTGCCAGGAAAGAGAGCCCATGGTCACGCCTTGTGCAAAGCATCCCACGCCAGGGGCTCCCATGCCTACATTCCTGTCCTGAAAGGAAGCCACTCAGAGGCAAGGTGGGTCCAACCACCTCCCATGTGTTCACTCATCACTGTGTTCCAGCAGTCACCCCAGTGAACAGTCCTGATGGGATTGGATGTGGCTCAGAATGTCACCCTCATGAGCTCTACCCTGCCACAGCTGCAGTTCTGCAGTGGGAGAAACTCAAAACCTCAAAACACATGCACATGAAAGAAAAGAGCAAGAGCCAGAGCCCAAACAGGCCAGGTGTGGCAAAGACAGCTGGAGTGCCTAGGTTGGGACTCAGAATTATGTCAGTGGGGTGGCATTGCTGCTGGCACCAGCATGATAACCGAGAGCCAGCCCTGCTCATTTTGGGGAGCAGTGTGTTGGGGAAGGCAGCAGAAATTGAGAGGCAGGATTGAGTTTGGCCCTAGGAGGAGGTTGGGTAAGAGGCCAGTGTGGGTTGGAGAGCCTGGGCAGATAGACAGAGGCCAGGGCACACCCCAAAGCCTGGAGACTGCCCTTGATGTCCAGGGTTGTGAAACACCACTTCCCCTCTTACTCACAACTGAGAGCATTGATGAGTTCAGTTTGTGTGCGGCTGCATCCAAGGTGGCTCGGCTAGGAACCTCTGTTTCCTTGACTCAGGAGGCTGGGAGTCCAGGCTCCACTGAGGCTCGGCTGGGAGGATCGGAGTCTGAGTTTATGCCTGTGTTCCCTGTAGGATCCATGTTGGCTGAGCCTCAGTGTTTTTGTAATGAGAGGATGGGTGACCGTCATGTCTTTATCACAGGACACACTTGCTAAATGGATTTGTTTGCTCTGAGGAGGAATGAGAGAGGGGGGAGTGGTGCTGGAGACAGGGATGCAGACAGGGGTCATGGACTTGGCATAACTCAGTCTTGGAGGTGATATCCCATCACCTGTACCCACTTCAATTCCCATGAATCCAGAGGCTGAGCCCCCTTGAGGTGAGGGGTGAACCGGTTCTGGGCAGCAGGATGCTGTGGTACCTCGGAGTCTCTGTGAGACCCCAACACTAGACACACTTGGCCCTTTTGAAATCTTAGGAGAAGCCTTGGGGAGTTGTATGGCAGAGGGGAGCAGCCTCTGCATCTCAGTCCCCTCCAACTTGCCATGGTGTAGAGAGGGAACTGCAGCCACGATGGGACGGACATTGGCCATGTCCCTGTGTGGGACACAGGCCTGATTGAGTTAGGGTGCATTCTTTGTCTCTCCCTTTCTTGTGATTATCCCATCTCTACATTTGTGCTTTAGCCACCTGTGAGTCCCATCTCTGGTTTCAGAGAGAACAGAGGGTGTTATGGGCCAATAGACACAATAAACCCTAGAGATTAGATGCTACCCTACTTTCCAGAAAAGACTGGGCACACCATGAGTTGCACAATGATGGGACCAGGGTCCAAAAGCTGCTGAGAGGGAAGGACTGGTTGTGAATGCATTTTTGAAGGCTCCAAGCTGGAACTCTAGTGGCACCAAGCGGGGCAGACGCTGGTGGGGATGTTTGGGTAGTTGTTGGTGAACACCTGCGCACCTGAGATGGGTAGGCATGGAGGAGAAATCGGCAGCCCATAGGGCTGTTGAAAGTGGTCTTATGTGAAAAGAGGCTCAGGTATGGGCACAGGAAATGACATCATTGCCTTGACAATGGATCAAACAGAACATGGAACCCTGGTATCCAGGCACCCACTTCACTGACCAAGCCATCCGAGCTCACTTGGTTGGAGCCACTGGAGGGAGAAGGATGTTCTCCTGTGGTTGCAGACAATGCTGAGCCTCAGGCTCCCAGGAATCTCAGGGGGGCCAACTAGCCCTTTTGTGGATACACTGGGTGAGGCTTCATCTTAGACGCCAGAGCCTCTGGCGATTGTTGCAGAGGAGCTCAAGAGTAACAGTGAGTAGCACAGGGCAGGTGAGCCCAGCAGGCCCTCTAGTCTGATCCCTGATGAATGGCCCAGGACTCCTATTCTGACTCTGTGTGTGTGTGTGTGTGTGTGTGTGTGTGTGTGTGTGTGTGTGTGTGTGTTTGTACTGATGGGAACTGTCCCATTGTGCTTTGACTCTAGTGTATTGGCACAAGTCATTTTTCTGTTTGTCATCATTTCCATTTTGAACCCACCATTCTTGGTCCCAACCCAGGGTGAAAATGATCAGAACACGGAGGAGCCCTTCAGGGTTCAGAGCCTTGAACCTTACAGGCAGGACCAGCTTAGGAATGAGCTCCTGCCTGTCATTTGTGGGAGGAACCTACATTTCAGCAGCAACATGGGGTTAATCTCCTGGGATTTCATCCCCACCCAGCAGGTGCTGGATCTCTTGTTCCCAAAACAGCCACCTTCTTCAGTCTTTACTCCTGGTGCCACTCCACATCCTCCAAGGGGACAAGAACCTCAGGTTCTGGATGGATGTTGTAGAATGCCCACAGAGCCAACTGCCAGGCTGGGTGGGGTGCAGTTGCTGGGCTTTGCTGATGTTGTCATCCCCCACAGTTCTTGGAACCTTCTGTGGCAGTGGCATCCAGGACCCCAGCAGCTGTGAGTAGCAGCTCCTCACTGCTTCACTCCAGCGAGCAGGTGGAAGACAGCCGCGTTGTTCACGTCCTCCTAGAGGGACAGAGCCTGAGGGAGACAAAGCGCATCCCGGTAAGCCCGACAGCAGGGCTGCCTCCTGGGTGTCCACACAGTGGAAGGCAGGAGACACAGCCAACCCCAGGGCTATGGTGGGAAATAAAGAAGAGAGAGGTCCGTCTTAAGGGCTTGACCTGAGGAGGGAGAGCATCAGCATGCCCAGCTTCAGTGGTGAGTGGGCCTGTGTATTGTGGGTTTTGCAGGCCAGAAGTGCAGACGGAAGTGCTGTGGACAGATGAAGGCAGAGATATGTCCAGGGTGCAGGCTGCAGTGCCTAGAACTTGGTATTCTCAATGAGTGAAGTTGGAGCAGAGGAGGTGGCAGTGACTTGTCACATGTGTAGGAGGGGATGTGTTCCTGGTGGCAGGGAAGAGAACCTCCTTAGCATGACTAGGTGTAGGAATTTGGGGTCGGGATCACCTGGGGGGTCATGCCAAAGCTTCGGAATGTTAGGCTTTGCATGTAGGTAAATACGGAGCTAAAGGGGTTCTTGGCAGAATTTCTATGGATGTGCAGTAGACACGCTAATGCTGCAGGTGTCCAGCTGCAGAGGAGACATGTTCAGTGACTGCCAGTGCTGAGTCAAGTACATCATTACAACCAGACCCGCACTGAGCTTCCAGAGGCCAGGGCCTCTCAAAGCTATCATGAAGCACTCAAGTGCACACTCTTGTATCTGAGTCTGTTTTGTGTCGTGGCAGTCAGGACCCAAATTTTCAGTGCATCTGCCTCTTCCACCCACAAAGGCAGCCTGCATCCCAGATCACACTTGGTGCGCAGATCCCTGGCCCATTGCTCTCATCTCAGTGAGATGAGAGTGTGTCTGTGCATAGGCAGTTTGGTCCTTTGACATGAGTGGAATGTGGCTCCCCAGGGGGAGGGGAGATGGCAGGTACAGGCAGATATTTGTACCAGGATTGTTCTAGTAGCACATTGCAAGAACCCAGGTGGTATATGGAGGACACACTCAGGTAGCAGGATAACAAGATTGTGCCCTTGTATATGTAGCTGAGATTTCTCCTGAATGTTTGACCACAGTCTTCTGGGTAGCTCTTCTAAAAGCCATTCTCTGATGACATTTGTCCCACCCTGATCCAGGTGACCTTTCAGGAGACGGTGACAAGCCTCATCCGCAGGGCCTTGGACCAAAATTTGTTGCAGCATGAGGATGTGGACAACTTTGAGCTGCTGTATATGATGTCTGAGGATGAGAGTAAGTAGGACAATCAGACAGTGGGGAGACATGATCCACAGTGGGCTCAGGATAACTGACAGCCAAGAGAAAGTGGGCCTTGGCCCCAAAATACCAAAGTGTGATGGGCCTGGCGGAGACTCTCAGGGGTTGTGGGTGTTTTGTGGTATAATCCTTGAGTGCCACCTAACAATTCTCTCCACTTCGCTCTGCAGAAATCAAGGTCTCTGACCACTCACTCGTGTGTCTGTCCATGAATCTGGGAATACAATATTTCATGGTGAGGAAACGCCCCCAGGTCAAGGGAAAGGAGGTAAACACCTACCTTATTCAAGCTGTGCATGTGCTGCCATTCCACTCCGACCTGAGGAAATAAGAAGCCTCAGCACCTGGACATATTTGCTGGAAGCCCATAGAGCCAACTGACAGTCTGGGGTGGCTTTCTGTTTCTGGGTTTGCTGATGTTCCATCCCCCACAGTTCTCAGAATCAACCTGCAAGTCCTCCAGGCCGCTTTCCCACAAGCAGGTGGGAGACACCTGCTTAATTCGTGTCCACTTAGAAACACAAAGTCCAGAGATGGCCAAGAGTGTTCTGGTAAGCCTGGGAGCAGGGGTGTCCCGTGGTGCTTACACCTGGGTGGGGAGCAGACACTGGTCCAATACCATGGACTACTCATGCCCTCTTGAATTTGGAGCTTCTGGATGATCAGGAGGATAGATGGGAATCAAGAAGGGAGAGGTCAGTGTGAAGGGCTGGAGCTGAGATGAGCGAGTGCAGCAGCTTGTCCACTGCCATGTCTGAGGGAGTCTGTGTGTCAGGTGGCAGCATGCAGTCCAGAAGGGCAGGGACAGGTATGGGTGACAGATGAGAATAGGACAGGAACTAGGTTGCAGGTTCCCTTGTATGGGATGCTGACGTCTATGGAGGAGGACAGCAGTGTGAGGTTCTCCATGTTCCTTGAACAAGGAGCTGAGAGAGTCTCTCTGCAGAGTCGATATGGATGTGGAGCAAGCACACTAAATGTCCAGGTAACCCAATGACCACCCTTGCCGGATGAGGTGCCCTCCTACATCCCAGCCAGCACTGAGCCTCTGGAGGCCAGGAGCTCTCGTGGCTATCTTTCAGCTCTCCTGTGTGTGGTCATGTTCCTGGGTCTGTTTTTGGCCCTGGCAATCCAGACCAAAGCCTCTAGGTTTTGTGCCTAGGCCATTCCCAATGCCGCCTGCATCCTCGGGCAGACCTGGGATCTTGGAGGCTATTGTCCCATTCCTCCCAACTTGTGGGATGAGATTGCATCTGTATGCAGGTAGTGGGGTCCTTTCACTCCGAGAGGAGTGCAGCTCCACAAAGAGCAATGGCAGGCCCAGGAAGTCCTATGTACAAGGATTGGGCTAGTAGCCTGTGGGAAGAGCCCACACGATGAGCAGGAGGTCAGCCTCGGGTAGTAGGGTCATGGATGTTGCCCTTGTATTTAGAGTGGAGGTGCCTCCAGAATGCCCCTGCCCACTGTCCTTGAGTAGTCACTTCAAGGCCCATTTCCTGAAGGCCTGTCTCCCATGCTGCTCCAGGTGACCTGCCACGATAGGGCTCCTGTCGTCATCCGCAGCGCCCTCGACCTACACTTCCTTACTGAGGAGAATCCAGAGGATTATGAGCTGGGCCAAATCATCTCTCGCCGTCAGAGTAAGTGAGACAATCAGATAGCAGAGAGCAAGGGTCAGGATGTGGACTCAGGTCAACTCTTAGCAACAAAGAGTAGTCTCTGACCCCCAAGAACACTCCAACAGGTGTGTTGGGTTCGTGCACAAAGCCAACTGCACTTCTGCTGGTGGAAGTTCTTGAGGTCCAATGGTATACCCCGGTGGATATTGCGGCTCCCCACCAGGTGCCCTCCCCTGGACATGAACAGGCATCCAAAGCTGACATCTTTGAGGAGTGAGGAGGAAAGCCTCTCTCCAGGAGCAGTATGTTTTCATGGTCTGGGATAGGAGTGGTTTCAAAGGAACATGGGAATGCATGGGCTAAAGAGGGAACTGGCATTTTGTGGACTGAAGCAGTACTATTGAAAGCCTTCTGTGTGACCAAAAAACCACTGCCTGGGCAGAGCATTGCCAGGATTCTAGCAAGCAGTAACAGGATGAAATTGGGAAGAAAACACAGCCTGGGAGACAGCCTGAATCATCTGTTTTTGCATAAATTCCATGGTCTTACGCACCTGAGTCCACTAGGCAAGGAGTGATCACAATAGCCAGGTTGTGATCCCTAACTAAAGTCACATGAGGGCTTCCTGAGCACGTAGCCACAGAGCTCATCTGATAATAATGCCAGCGCTTTTTCGTTGGTTGGTTGGTTGGTTTTTGTGAGCCAAACACCACAGCAGCCATTATCCCAGCCTATGTACCCTGAAGACCACCATCCCTATGAGTTCTAGGATCACTTGTCTCCTATCTTAACCTACTGTTAGGTTAGTAGAGTCTATGGAAGAGGAAGTCTGTCTGGGGCCTTGGTAGCCTAAGAAATTCATAGCAGAGATCTCCACATCCAACCCAGAAGGGATGGAGAACAGGCTCTAGGTTAGAGGAGGGCGACAGGAAACACATGTTCAGAGGAAGGAGAAGCGGCTGTTGTATTCCCCCACTCGGGGTCATGGCACCACTGGGCCATACACCATGTTGGAGGGAAGCAGTCCCTTTGCTGGTCTTTGGAACCATTGTTCTCAGTAGGGCAGTATTTGGAATGTGGCCTCCATTCTCAGAAGCCTGGTTCACATGGAGGCGGGCTCCACCAACGCAGAAGCATGGCTCTAACGTGGTATCCGTGCTGGTCAGCCTGTCCTCACTGTGGCCATACTTGAGGAAAATAACTCAGAGGAGGAATCCTAGGCCTTTTTTCTCTGGGTTTCATAGCTTTCTCTTTGGTTGTGCACTGAGGCTGTCCATAAAGCTCTAGTGTGTGGCAGTGGAGAGCTCCTCAGCCCTTGCCACAAAGGCATAGACTGGGAGAGAGAGAACGAGGCTGGCAGAGAGGGAGAGAGAGAAAGATGGAGAGGGAGGACCTCTCCTTGGAGAATGAGGATTCAGTGGAGCCAACAGGAACAAGGTACTGTTGCCCAGGGCACAACCCTGTTTAGGTCTTACTCCAACCATGCTCAACCTTTCTTCCAGTCCCTCCCACCCCCCAGTAGTGTATTCATCTTGAATGAGAATTTCATGTTGACATCAGAGCACTCACCATCCAATGCTTCCCTCCAAACCCACCTATGAAGATGGCTCATGTGGGGACTGAATCTTCGGCACAGGAGCCTTTTGTGGGAGATTTCAGATGCAAACCCTAGTGGTGTGCTTTGGCAGATGCAAGAGGACCTGAGATATTCTGGAGTCCAAAGCCTTCGGTAGGAACAGACATTAGGTCTGTTGAAGTGCTCTGCCTAGTTCTTCCTCAGGGAGGACTGTGGAGGCTGTCTTTGTTGGTATTGGTGCTGAATTGGAGAGCTCTCAGGTGTGTGGCTCTGGCCTTTTCTGGCACAGGCTCTCAGATGTTGGCGTGTCCTAGGGAGCACCTCCTGAGTGCCACCTTCTTTTTGTACACCCCTCTCTCCCCAGAGCTGAGGATTCCAGCAGAGGCCAACGTATTTTATGCCAAGAATCCTCACAAAAAATCCAACTTTGTGCTGAGGAAAAGGAGCCTCTCCCAAAAGAATGATGGGTGGATCGAGCCTCAACCTCCCTCTCGTCCTGCAAAGAAGGCTCCAGCCCTCCTGAGGATGCTTGCAAAACCATTCTGGGGCTGTGTGCCTGGGCGGGGCTGAGGCAGCCCAGGAATATTTACATTGATTACTATTTTCTTCAAAGTTTGAATCTATAGTTTGCCATTGTCCTTGACCTTGTTTAGTAACACAGTTGTTACTCTATCCTGTATTTGTTGTTTCCATTAATATATTATTATTATTTTAAAATATATATGTTTTTGTTACCTGATCTACTGTGATGATTTGAGTATACTAAATGTAGCAGTGATTCCTAAAGGACACATCCAAACCAACAGGAAGGAATGTTTCATTCTGTCAGCAAGAACTTTGGTTTTTAGGAGTTTGGCAGATGGCATTATCTGAGTCAGTTTTCCAATGGGGGCAATGAAGTATCAGCTGTGATGGTACAAACACAAACAAAGACACACAAACACACACAAGAGCACACACACTCACTGAGAGATAGATAGACAGATGGAGTTGGTCTCTGCTGAAATACTTTGGAGACATGGTTCTGATTTCTCCCCTTTTGGAGTATTTTCAATTGCACAAGGTGTCTTGCAAATGAACCCATGTCTGAGGAAGACATGCATGTGTAGTTCACATGCCACTTTTCACATAGCAGGAAGGTCATGTAATATTTTTCATGCAGCTGTCTTTTGACTGTGAACCATCCCATGAGGTCAGCTGTGGAATTTTCAACTTGTAGCATCACAATGGGGATCCACTCTTTGGATTTGGGGATATTTCCGATTTTCTTGTTTCAGATTGGAATGATATATATATTAGTTTTTGATGAAAATTCTGCATTTGATGGTAATGAATGTCGTGCATCTAGGAATCTGTAGAGTGCAGACAATGAATGGATGCCTACTGTTGTCTGGACTGGTCTGAAAAGTCCTGTAGCATCTGAGCATGTGTGAGGGCTGTACAGGTCTGGCCAAAAGTCCAGGTCAGATGATCCTGCACAAAGCTGAACTCCTAGTGGTCTCCACAACAGTGTAAGGGCCAAGGAGAAACTCACTTCCACATAGAAGTTGGGAAGCTACCTTATGAAGGTGATCATAGATACGGGATTCTTAATATATCCAGGTTGGCATCTATTATTTTTTTAGCTTTTGACTTTCGCAGCTGTGGGCATCTTGACAACCATCAACTCCCTGTAAGCACAGACAACTCTATAAGAACCTGAGGATAAATTTCCCTGTGCATGTCCCCTTGTGAAACTGCTTAAGCACCGCCTGGTTTACACACAGGTGGAATTTCTAGGTCAAAGTGTGCATGTTTACTTCTTTGACTAAGCACTGCCAGGTGGCTCTTCTGCATAGCTCTACCTGTGGCCAGGATTGTATTATCTAGCTTTCTAACTTTTGCAGGTTGAGTAGATACATAGTGGGAGCACACTGTTTTTGTTGGTATTTTTCTTGGTATCTATTCTGATGCTTTTCACTGGGGGATTTTTTCCTGTGAAAATGGGCTTCCTCTACTTGACCTTATTTTCTTCTTTTTTAAATTTTTTCAATGTGACTTTTTAATTTTAGTTTTATTAAAGACATTGCCCCTTGCTTGCATAGTCTATATCTAAAGCACTAGTCCTTGCTCCAAGGCCCAGCTTGCTCTCAGCTGCCCCAGGAGGGGAACAGTCTTTGGCGGTAGACAAGAGACGCCCCTGCAGGGGGCACAAGTGCTTTGGCCCTCTGGTGTCTTGCCAGCAGTGCTTCTCATGCTCACAGAGGGTTTCAGACACTGAGTCAATGGTCCAGGTGGTCTTTTGTTCAGTCTGATCTCAAATTGAGCTCCTCTGAGAGGTCATATTGAAGTCCTTGTGTGTACCTGACCCATCATTTTAAACAATATTCCAAGTTCACTTTTTGTGTGTACGTGGGTTCTGGGGATTGAACCCAGGGCCTTGAGCCTGTGAGGCAAGTGACCTACCTGAGCTACACCCTCAGAGACCCCTGTAAAAGTATTTCCCCTTTGCCTCGGGGTCTAAGTTGCCAAGGCTGACCTCAAACGTTCCTCTTGCCTCAGCCTCCCTGGTGGCTGGCATGACAGGCATGCACCTGGGACTGTCACACTCGAGCCTGTGATGGGAACTCATGTGCATCTGTCCAGGGCTGAGCATGGTTAGGCAGAGCTGTGCTCCAGGCTCCCTGCAGGGCTGTGGAGGCTTCTGCTGCCCAGCAGCCCTGGTGCCATGGCCAGGGCTCCTCCCAGCCGAGGGCAGGCAGCTGCCCATTGCTGTAGGCTGACCTTATTTTCTTCTTATGGCACTCGTCCGTTCTCTGGAGTATGTTGTATGGTTTGTCCATTAGGAGTCTAACAGGTCCTCTAGAACCTTCAAACAATTAGTAAAATTCCTGAACAGTAAGTGAGCGCGCGCAGAAATTGGGCTAATATTTTGGGAAGAACAATGTTGGATGATATATTCATGGCTTGAATATATCATCCAACATGAAGTTATATTTTATTACTTACAAAATAATAAAATAATGAAGCAATACCATGGGCTGAGCTAAAATAGATCCTTAGGATCTTAGGCATTCTGTAATAAATCTGTGTCACTTGAAGTATAGAGTTGATCGACTCTGAGTAATGAAACAGAAGTAAAGGTATCAAAGCCAATGATCATCTGTTTCCAATTTTCTGTGATTTGGTTCAAGTGGTAAAGTGGTGATATTTATTAATAATGGATCGAATAGGTTCATAATTGTTTTAGAGTACAATTAGATGCCTTCAAACTTTAGCCCTCCTATGTCCTGTGAGACATTTTCTTTGTGAGGCTTTAAGAAGAAGAAGAGAATATTCTGTAAAGAAAACCTTGTGATCTGTGCAGTATGAAGTTGAATGGATTCATTCAGAAATCAGAAATTCTATTGAAAGATATTTATTGGCATGAGCCAAATAAAACCTATTTTTAGGCATCCTGGTGAAGACAAGGTTTTATCTTTATGTCTCATTTTCTATGTTTTGTTGTTGTTGTTGTTGTTAGAATGAAATTCATATGTTGCCAGACCATTCTATCAGATGTGTAACTAGATGCCATTTAAATTACCCACTTTTACATGGTAGACAGTTTTTAATGAACACTGCCTGTCTGCACCTTTTTTAAAAACAGGACTGGGATCAGAAGCCCAAATACCAATGGTTAGCTGGAGCATATTTTTCATTTGGCCTATCTGTCAGTATTCCCTGAGGTCATCTGTGCAATCAGCTTCGTTACTCCTGCTCCCTCACTGGATTTCATAGAAACCATATGCTATGTATGAATCAGGGACACCAATCCCACAACATAGCATTCTTGGAATATCCAAAGTCCCACTTTTCACTTCGCCATGCCTGAGATCAGCAGTAATATTTATCAGCAAATGTGAGATTTTCAAAGATCCAATTCTATGTGCTCCTTTCTCATAGAGCCTTAGGCAGGGATATAGCATACATAAATATTAAGTAACGTCCATAGTTTTTAAAATGTCATCCATTGAATAGTTGACACATGTCTGAGATACTTTTTATTTTGGAGGAGTTATTATTTAATAGGGAATTCCAACAGCTACCTAATAGTGAAATGAGAAGTCTTGCATCCATTTTATTTTGTTTCTGATGATTTTTATGAGTAAGGGTAAGATACTTCCTTGTTCTGATGCAGATGTTGCCCACTTTTGTGAATGGATGCGGGGTGTCACCTAATACTTGCATATCTGCATATTGGGCTTGACACTGCTATCGTACTTGGTAGTTGGCAAAAAGTCAATACTGAAGTTAAGCTCTTGTGTTCTAGCAGCAGAGCTGAAGATCCTTGATGTGCCACCTTCTGCAATCAATGCTGCTCTCTTCATGTTCCTTATTGACTTCCTGGTGATGAGCATCATGGTCTCCTGGTCTTGAGAATGGCCAAGCATTGCTCTGTGAATGTGGAAGATGGGCATGTGGAAGGCTCCAGGGAGGAGGGATCATTGAACATGTACTCGAATCCATGTGCCTGTTGAATGACCTGTTTTTTTATTTTTGGGTTTTAAGGGAGACACTGCCCTAAAACACTTCTGTGCAGCTGGGGATGCAGGCTTCTGCTTCACCTTGCAGGAAGCATTAACGAATCCTTTCCAGAAGACATGAGAAGAGAGAAGTGAGCCTCTGGTATCATGCAGGTTCCTTGCATTGCCCATGGGCTAGAAGAGAGAAGAGTTGCTTCATGAGATTTGATCCCCTTTTTCCTGAAAAGTTCCACACAGAGGTGAGTCCCCAGCATGTTTAGAAATCATTTCAGACACCTTTCTGGACGGAATTGAATCAGAGCCCCTGATGATGTGGAAGAGCTAAAGATGGGTTTGCTATGAATTTTCTACTTCATTCATCAGGGCCTGAGTCAAGTCAGTCATTGTGCTGTCAACACATGAGCTGCTGGTCAAATGTGAGGAAGTGGTCTTGCTTTATGAAAACACCACCCTGATTCAGTGAGCCAGAGGCAGCCTGCAGTCCCTGTTTTCCTGTAAAGGCAGATTGCTGTGGATGGCCTCTGGCCTCGTCATGCAGCCCTGCTCAGAGTAGGGGATTGAGGGACCAGGCAGATCCCTAGTTCCTTTTGACCTTTATTGCCATTGGGCCACCCCAGGGTCCTTGGACTCTACCTGGTCTTCTGGCCTGGGTCAGGGGATGTGAGGTTTGGAATCCCCCTCTGTGGCAGGATCCCAGCCCCCCAGCCACTTGAGGTAAGCACATCCTTCCCTAATTGTGTTAGAGTTGGAGACTTCTCCCACCCATCCTCATCCATGCTCATCCCACATTTTGTAGCTTGGCACCTGAGGACCTTTATTCATTGACTTAGTTGTTAGTGATGATGGTTACTAAGACTAAGTGACTCTTTCAAGTCACATCACTTGCATGGTAGGGCTAGAGCATGGATCTTCCTAATTGATTTCATGGGACTCTCTCATGGAAACTGTGACTGCTTCCTAAACACACACTCTACATTTGGAGTGTCAAAATTCTTGCCACTGCCTCCTTGGCAAGTGTATCTTGTCTTCTACGTGGGAATTTCACAAATGTTTTCCTTTAGTTTGTGGAGGTCATGCAGAAGGGATTTCATTTGAAATAGCCCAAACAAGAAATACCAGTTGTCTTTTTCGCACATGGATGTGTGTAGTGAACACCCCTTTCTGTGTGCTTGCATGAGTTACTCCTTTGAATTTGTTGAAGAATGGTTGGCTGGGGAGCAAGTTAACGAGAGATGGATATCAATGGTTGTCAAGTATTCTGACGTGAAGAATGTATTGAGGATGTGAAGGCTTTTCTAGCCAGTTCCTATGGCTCAGTCAGGGATCAGTCAGAGGATTCTGTCTGGTAGACTCTTTGGCACAGATGTCAAAGTGGCCTGGTCTTACCCTGTCCAGGACTGAATGCTGAGCTTGAGTGGGAGCTTCTTGTCATTTCAAGCATTTCCATGAGTCTGTCCTCTGTTCTCTTGTATCCAAGTGGTTTCTAATAGGAAAGCAGAACAAAAATTGAAAGTATGGTGATTGATTATTTTTACCAATGTTATTTCAATCCACTTTGTTTAATACGAAATTACCTTTATGCTAGTAAGATTTCATATGTGAGGAAATAATGAAAATATTGGGGTTAGGGGATGAGAATATGCAAATCAAACATTTTTGAGCACCAAGACCCGTTTTTTGTTTTTGTTTTTGTTTTTTTTTTAACTTAAATAATATTAAGTGCCAGAGGACCACCGCTGCCATTCAGCCTCAACAACCTCCAGGTCCAGCCTCCAGGTGGCCCATTTCACCAGGGTGTGTGGGACCACACTGTCCTGGGATGAGAGAACAGTACCCACGGATGTTGACATCTCACAGAGTAGATATTGCCAGTGACAGTAGGGAGCTATTGGCACATGAGGAAGGGAAGAGCTCTCAGGATGGGAAGAGGGGGCCGCTTCGAGACTCATTGGGTATGGCACGAGGCTGCTGGGTGTGGTGTTGGCCTGGGCCCACTGAGTGGGGCAGATCCGTGGTCTGTGTTTCTGTACCCTCCTCTGTAGCCTGTGTTGGCAGCAGATCAGGGAATTGCGATCAGAAGTGCTCCCAGTAACACAGGCACCAGCCCCCAGAGTGTGTGCCTATCCGTTTCCCCACCTGGCCTGACTTAGTGCCTGTCTTGCCTCAGGGCTGAGACCCTACAATCTCTGATGAGGGTGTCTGTGGTCCAGATCCAACCTGCATGGCCAACATGCTCAGACCTTCAGCTGGGTCCTAGGCTGCTGCAACCAAACTCTGTTAACTGGGTGGCCGACAACAGAGGAAGTGTCTTCCGTTGAGCTCCAGAGGCTCAACACAGTAGGTGTTGGGCTGTCCCAGTGCCATAACCCCTCCCAGGTTTCAAGGGGACTGTCTCCCCAACTCTCCCAGCCCTTGCCCACTCTCCTATTGCTGCCCACGATCTGTGGTTCCCATATGGGCATCCCGCCCTGGCTCCAACCTCACATATCCGGTATCCCCCAGTCTCCCTGGTATCTGGGTCCAGACTCTCCTCTTCCTACAAGAATATCAGATATTGGATTTGGTCCCAGTTGATGCTGTGTTCCATCATGTGAGCTCTTAGCTTCATCACTGTGCAAAGACTCTTTTCCCACACAAGTTCGCACGACTTTTGGCTGGCTAAGAATTTTCAGGCGACACTTTTCTAATGAGTACACTTTCCTTCCTTCCGATCTCCCACCAGTGAGCATTCCTCGCACCCTTGTCCTAGTTCCTTTATGGCAGTTTCCCTCCTTATGGCTGAGAGGACCTAGTGACCCCTGAATTCACACGTTCTCCTTAATCACCAACACACTGCAGAATTCTCCAGGGGGCCATATATGCTCCTGGAAGTTGGTGTTGGAAATAGTTCTCCATCCATTAATCACTCCCTCACTCACTAATGTCCTTGTGTCCTTGAGAAAGGCTCTCCCTTTCCTGGTTTTCCTGAATAGAAATCCTCTTGCCTCTTGGGTGAATAGGGTTATGGGTTGTGCAGAGGGTGTTGGTCCACTGAGCATCTTAGAGACTGTCCTTTATGGAGCCTAATGATCCTCACTGGGGAATGAGGCCAGGGTCCTAACTGTGGTTAGTTAGAGAGGGAAAGAAGGACGAGGGAAACTCAGATGTCCCTTCATGGCCCCTGGAGTTAGAGGACTTACCCCTTTGCACCTGGGATCAGGAGACCTCATTTCCTCGAGGACACGCACACTCAGACGTTAATCTTGAGTGTGGGTTCCTTTCTGGGGTCCAGGGCTGTTGTTAGCCACCAGGAATGACAGTGCTCTCCATGCTGAGTGGAGCCATTTTTGCCAGGAAAGAGAGCCCATGGTCACGCCTTGTGCAAAGCATCCCACGCCAGGGGCTCCCATGCCTACATTCCTGTCCTGAAAGGAAGCCACTCAGAGGCAAGGTGGGTCCAACCACCTCCCATGTGTTCACTCATCACTGTGTTCCAGCAGTCACCCCAGTGAACAGTCCTGATGGGATTGGATGTGGCTCAGAATGTCACCCTCATGAGCTCTACCCTGCCACAGCTGCAGTTCTGCAGTGGGAGAAACTCAAAACCTCAAAACACATGCACATGAAAGAAAAGAGCAAGAGCCAGAGCCCAAACAGGCCAGGTGTGGCAAAGACAGCTGGAGTGCCTAGGTTGGGACTCAGAATTATGTCAGTGGGGTGGCATTGCTGCTGGCACCAGCATGATAACCGAGAGCCAGCCCTGCTCATTTTGGGGAGCAGTGTGTTGGGGAAGGCAGCAGAAATTGAGAGGCAGGATTGAGTTTGGCCCTAGGAGGAGGTTGGGTAAGAGGCCAGTGTGGGTTGGAGAGCCTGGGCAGATAGACAGAGGCCAGGGCACACCCCAAAGCCTGGAGACTGCACTTGATGTCCAGGGTTGTGAAACACCACTTCCCCTCTTACTCACAACTGAGAGCAAGGGGCATTGATGAGTTCAGTTTGTGTGCGGCTGCATCCAAGGTGGCTCGGCTAGGAACCTCTGTTTCCTTGACTCAGGAGGCTGGGAGTCCAGGCTCCACTGAGGCTCGGCTGGGAGGATCGGAGTCTGAGTTTATGCCTGTGTTCCCTGTAGGATCCATGTTGGCTGAGCCTCAGTGTTTTTGTAATGAGAGGATGGGTGACCGTCATGTCTTTATCACAGGACACACTTGCTAAATGGATTTGTTTGCTCTGAGGAGGAAAGAGAGAGGGGGGAGTGGTGCTGGAGACAGGGATGCAGACAGGGGTCATGGACTTGGCATAACTCAGTCTTGGAGGTGATATCCCATCACCTGTACCCACTTCAATTCCCATGAATCCAGAGGCTGAGCCCCCTTGAGGTGAGGGGTGAACCGGTTCTGGGCAGCAGGATGCTGTGGTACCTCGGAGTCTCTGTGAGACCCCAACACTAGACACACTTGGCCCTTTTGAAATCTTAGGAGAAGCCTTGGGGAGTTGTATGGCAGAGGGGAGCAGCCTCTGCATCTCAGTCCCCTCCAACTTGCCATGGTGTAGAGAGGGAACTGCAGCCACGATGGGACGGACATTGGCCATGTCCCTGTGTGGGACACAGGCCTGATTGAGTTAGGGTGCATTCTTTGTCTCTCCCTTTCTTGTGATTATCCCATCTCTACATTTGTGCTTTAGCCACCTGTGAGTCCCATCTCTGGTTTCAGAGAGAACAGAGGGTGTTATGGGCCAATAGACACAATAAACCCTAGAGATTAGATGCTACCCTACTTTCCAGAAAAGACTGGGCACACCATGAGTTGCACAATGATGGGACCAGGGTCCAAAAGCTGCTGAGAGGGAAGGACTGGTTGTGAATGCATTTTTGAAGGCTCCAAGCTGGAACTCTAGTGGCACCAAGCGGGGCAGACGCTGGTGGGGATGTTTGGGTAGTTGTTGGTGAACACCTGCGCACCTGAGATGGGTAGGCATGGAGGAGAAATCGGCAGCCCATAGGGCTGTTGAAAGTGGTCTTATGTGAAAAGAGGCTCAGGTATGGGCACAGGAAATGACATCATTGCCTTGACAATGGATCAAACAGAACATGGAACCCTGGTATCCAGGCACCCACTTCACTGACCAAGCCATCCGAGCTCACTTGGTTGGAGCCACTGGAGGGAGAAGGATGTTCTCCTGTGGTTGCAGACAATGCTGAGCCTCAGGCTCCCAGGAATCTCAGGGGGGCCAACTAGCCCTTTTGTGGATACACTGGGTGAGGCTTCATCTTAGACGCCAGAGCCTCTGGCGATTGTTGCAGAGGAGCTCAAGAGTAACAGTGAGTAGCACAGGGCAGGTGAGCCCAGCAGGCCCTCTAGTCTGATCCCTGATGAATGGCCCAGGACTCCTATTCTGACTCTGTGTGTGTGTGTGTGTGTGTGTGTGTGTGTGTGTGTGTGTGTGTTTGTACTGATGGGAACTGTCCCATTGTGCTTTGACTCTAGTGTATTGGCACAAGTCATTTTTCTGTTTGTCACCATTTCCATTTTGAACCCACCATTCTTGGTCCCAACCCAGGGTGAAAATGATCAGAACACGGAGGAGCCCTTCAGGGTTCAGAGCCTTGAACCTTACAGGCAGGACCAGCTTAGGAATGAGCTCCTGCCTGTCATTTGTGGGAGGAACCTACATTTCAGCAGCAACATGGGGTTAATCTCCTGGGATTTCATCCCCACCCAGCAGGTGCTGGATCTCTTGTTCCCAAAACAGCCACCTTCTTCAGTCTTTACTCCTGGTGCCACTCCACATCCTCCAAGGGGACAAGAACCTCAGGTTCTGGATGGATGTTGTAGAATGCCCACAGAGCCAACTGCCAGGCTGGGTGGGGTGCAGTTGCTGGGCTTTGCTGATGTTGTCATCCCCCACAGTTCTTGGAACCTTCTGTGGCAGTGGCATCCAGGACCCCAGCAGCTGTGAGTAGCAGCTCCTCACTGCTTCACTCCAGCGAGCAGGTGGAAGACAGCCGCGTTGTTCACGTCCTCCTAGAGGGACAGAGCCTGAGGGAGACAAAGCGCATCCCGGTAAGCCCGACAGCAGGGCTGCCTCCTGGGTGTCCACACAGTGGAAGGCAGGAGACACAGCCAACCCCAGGGCTATGGTGGGAAATAAAGAAGAGAGAGGTCCGTCTTAAGGGCTTGACCTGAGGAGGGAGAGCATCAGCATGCCCAGCTTCAGTGGTGAGTGGGCCTGTGTATTGTGGGTTTTGCAGGCCAGAAGTGCAGACGGAAGTGCTGTGGACAGATGAAGGCAGAGATATGTCCAGGGTGCAGGCTGCAGTGCCTAGAACTTGGTATTCTCAATGAGTGAAGTTGGAGCAGAGGAGGTGGCAGTGACTTGTCACATGTGTAGGAGGGGATGTGTTCCTGGTGGCAGGGAAGAGAACCTCCTTAGCATGACTAGGTGTAGGAATTTGGGGTCGGGATCACCTGGGGGGTCATGCCAAAGCTTCGGAATGTTAGGCTTTGCATGTAGGTAAATACGGAGCTAAAGGGGTTCTTGGCAGAATTTCTATGGATGTGCAGTAGACACGCTAATGCTGCAGGTGTCCAGCTGCAGAGGAGACATGTTCAGTGACTGCCAGTGCTGAGTCAAGTACATCATTACAACCAGACCCGCACTGAGCTTCCAGAGGCCAGGGCCTCTCAAAGCTATCATGAAGCACTCAAGTGCACACTCTTGTATCTGAGTCTGTTTTGTGTCGTGGCAGTCAGGACCCAAATTTTCAGTGCATCTGCCTCTTGCACCCACAAAGGCAGCCTGCATCCCAGATCACACTTGGTGCGCAGATCCCTGGCCCATTGCTCTCATCTCAGTGAGATGAGAGTGTGTCTGTGCATAGGCAGTTTGGTCCTTTGACATGAGTGGAATGTGGCTCCCCAGGGGGAGGGGAGATGGCAGGTACAGGCAGATATTTGTACCAGGATTGTTCTAGTAGCACATTGCAAGAACCCAGGTGGTATATGGAGGACACACTCAGGTAGCAGGATAACAAGATTGTGCCCTTGTATATGTAGCTGAGATTTCTCCTGAATGTTTGACCACAGTCTTCTGGGTAGCTCTTCTAAAAGCCATTCTCTGATGACATTTGTCCCACCCTGATCCAGGTGACCTTTCAGGAGACGGTGACAAGCCTCATCCGCAGGGCCTTGGACCAAAATTTGTTGCAGCATGAGGATGTGGACAACTTTGAGCTGCTGTATATGATGTCTGAGGATGAGAGTAAGTAGGACAATCAGACAGTGGGGAGACATGATCCACAGTGGGCTCAGGATAACTGACAGCCAAGAGAAAGTGGGCCTTGGCCCCAAAATACCAAAGTGTGATGGGCCTGGCGGAGACTCTCAG
This sequence comes from Urocitellus parryii, assembly GCF_045843805.1. NCBI lineage: Eukaryota > Metazoa > Chordata > Mammalia > Rodentia > Sciuridae > Urocitellus > Urocitellus parryii. Next base: position 41,504,832 of record NC_135548.1, read on the forward strand.
GGGTTGTGGGTGTTTTGTGGTATAATCCTTGAGTGCCACCTAACAATTCTCTCCACTTCCCTCTGCAGAAATCAAGGTCTCTGACCACTCACTCGTGTGTCCGTCCATGAATCTGGGAATACAATATTTCATGGTGAGGAAACGCCCCCAGGTCAAGGGAAAGGAGGTAAACACCTACCTTATTCAAGCTGTGCATGTGCTGCCATTCCACTCCGACCTGAGGAAATAAGAAGCCTCAGCACCTGGACATATTTGCTGGAAGCCCATAGAGCCAACTGACAGTCTGGGGTGGCTTTCTGTTTCTGGGTTTGCTGATGTTCCATCCCCCACAGTTCTCAGAATCAACCTGCAAGTCCTCCAGGCCGCTTTCCCACAAGCAGGTGGGAGACACCTGCTTAATTCGTGTCCACTTAGAAACACAAAGTCCAGAGATGGCCAAGAGTGTTCTGGTAAGCCTGGGAGCAGGGGTGTCCCGTGGTGCTTACACCTGGGTGGGGAGCAGACACTGGTCCAATACCATGGACTACTCATGCCCTCTTGAATTTGGAGCTTCTGGATGATCAGGAGGATAGATGGGAATCAAGAAGGGAGAGGTCAGTGTGAAGGGCTGGAGCTGAGATGAGCGAGTGCAGCAGCTTGTCCACTGCCATGTCTGAGGGAGTCTGTGTGTCAGGTGGCAGCATGCAGTCCAGAAGGGCAGGGACAGGTATGGGTGACAGATGAGAATAGGACAGGAACTAGGTTGCAGGTTCCCTTGTATGGGATGCTGACGTCTATGGAGGAGGACAGCAGTGTGAGGTTCTCCATGTTCCTTGAACAAGGAGCTGAGAGAGTCTCTCTGCAGAGTCGATATGGATGTGGAGCAAGCACACTAAATGTCCAGGTAACCCAATGACCACCCTTGCCGGATGAGGTGCCCTCCTACATCCCAGCCAGCACTGAGCCTCTGGAGGCCAGGAGCTCTCGTGGCTATCTTTCAGCTCTCCTGTGTGTGGTCATGTTCCTGGGTCTGTTTTTGGCCCTGGCAATCCAGACCAAAGCCTCTAGGTTTTGTGCCTAGGCCATTCCCAATGCCGCCTGCATCCTCGGGCAGACCTGGGATCTTGGAGGCTATTGTCCCATTCCTCCCAACTTGTGGGATGAGATTGCATCTGTATGCAGGTAGTGGGGTCCTTTCACTCCGAGAGGAGTGCAGCTCCACAAAGAGCAATGGCAGGCCCAGGAAGTCCTATGTACAAGGATTGGGCTAGTAGCCTGTGGGAAGAGCCCACACGATGAGCAGGAGGTCAGCCTCGGGTAGTAGGGTCATGGATGTTGCCCTTGTATTTAGAGTGGAGGTGCCTCCAGAATGCCCCTGCCCACTGTCCTTGAGTAGTCACTTCAAGGCCCATTTCCTGAAGGCCTGTCTCCCATGCTGCTCCAGGTGACCTGCCACGATAGGGCTCCTGTCGTCATCCGCAGCGCCCTCGACCTACACTTCCTTACTGAGGAGAATCCAGAGGATTATGAGCTGGGCCAAATCATCTCTCGCCGTCAGAGTAAGTGAGACAATCAGATAGCAGAGAGCAAGGGTCAGGATGTGGACTCAGGTCAACTCTTAGCAACAAAGACTAGTCTCTGACCCCCAAGAACACTCCAACAGGTGTGTTGGGTTCGTGCACAAAGCCAACTGCACTTCTGCTGGTGGAAGGTCTTGAGGTCCAATGGTATACCCCGGTGGATATTGCGGCTCCCCACCAGGTGCCCTCCCCTGGACATGAACAGGCATCCAAAGCTGACATCTTTGAGGAGTGAGGAGGAAAGCCTCTCTCCAGGAGCAGTATGTTTTCATGGTCTGGGATAGGAGTGGTTTCAAAGGAACATGGGAATGCATGGGCTAAAGAGGGAACTGGCATTTTGTGGACTGAAGCAGTACTATTGAAAGCCTTCTGTGTGACCAAAAAACCACTGCCTGGGCAGAGCATTGCCAGGATTCTAGCAAGCAGTAACAGGATGAAATTGGGAAGAAAACACAGCCTGGGAGACAGCCTGAATCATCTGTTTTTGCATAAATTCCATGGTCTTACGCACCTGAGTCCACTAGGCAAGGAGTGATCACAATAGCCAGGTTGTGATCCCTAACTAAAGTCAGATGAGGGCTTCCTGAGCACGTAGCCACAGAGCTCATCTGATAATAATGCCAGCGCTTTTTCGTTGGTTGGTTGGTTGGTTTTTGTGAGCCAAACACCACAGCAGCCATTATCCCAGCCTATGTACCCTGAAGACCACCATCCCTATGAGTTCTAGGATCACTTGTCTCCTATCTTAACCTACTGTTAGGTTAGTAGAGTCTATGGAAGAGGAAGTCTGTCTGGGGCCTTGGTAGCCTAAGAAATTCATAGCAGAGATCTCCACATCCAACCCAGAAGGGATGGAGAACAGGCTCTAGGTTAGAGGAGGGCGACAGGAAACACATGTTCAGAGGAAGGAGAAGCGGCTGTTGTATTCCCCCACTCGGGGTCATGGCACCACTGGGCCATACACCATGTTGGAGGGAAGCAGTCCCTTTGCTGGTCTTTGGAACCATTGTTCTCAGTAGGGCAGTATTTGGAATGTGGCCTCCATTCTCAGAAGCCTGGTTCACATGGAGGCTGGCTCCACCAATGCAGAAGCATGGCTCTAACGTGGTATCCGCGCTGGTCAGCCTGTCCTCACTGTGGCCATACTTGAGGAAAATAACTCAGAGGAGGAATCCTAGGCCTTTTTTCTCTGGGTTTCATAGCTTTCTCTTTGGTTGTGCACTGAGGCTGTCCATAAAGCTCTAGTGTGTGGCAGTGGAGAGCTCCTCAGCCCTTGCCACAAAGGCATAGACTGGGAGAGAGAGAACGAGGCTGGCAGAGAGGGAGAGAGAGAAAGATGGAGAGGGAGGACCTCTCCTTGGAGAATGAGGATTCAGTGGAGCCAACAGGAACAAGGTACTGTTGCCCAGGGCACAACCCTGTTTAGGTCTTACTCCAACCATGCTCAACCTTTCTTCCAGTCCCTCCCACCCCCCAGTAGTGTATTCATCTTGAATGAGAATTTCATGTTGACATCAGAGCACTCACCATCCAATGCTTCCCTCCAAACCCACCTATGAAGATGGCTCATGTGGGGACTGAATCTTCGGCACAGGAGCCTTTTGTGGGAGATTTCAGATGCAAACCCTAGTGGTGTGCTTTGGCAGATGCAAGAGGACCTGAGATATTCTGGAGTCCAAAGCCTTCGGTAGGAACAGACATTAGGTCTGTTGAAGTGCTCTGCCTAGTTCTTCCTCAGGGAGGACTGTGGAGGCTGTCTTTGTTGGTATTGGTGCTGAATTGGAGAGCTCTCAGGTGTGTGGCTCTGGCCTTTTCTGGCACAGGCTCTCAGATGTTGGCGTGTCCTAGGGAGCACCTCCTGAGTGCCACCTTCTTTTTGTACACCCCTCTCTCCCCAGAGCTGAGGATTCCAGCAGAGGCCAACGTATTTTATGCCAAGAATCCTCACAAAAAATCCAACTTTGTGCTGAGGAAAAGGAGCCTCTCCCAAAAGAATGATGGGTGGATCGAGCCTCAACCTCCCTCTCGTCCTGCAAAGAAGGCTCCTGCCCTCCTGAGGATGCTTGCAAAACCATTCTGTTGCTGTGTGCCTGGGCGGGGCTGAGGCAGCCCAGGAATATTTACATTGATTACTATTTTCTTCAAAGTTTGAATCTATAGTTTGCCATTGTCCTTGACCTTGTTTAGTAACACAGTTGTTACTCTATCCTGTATTTGTTGTTTCCATTAATATATTATTATTATTTTAAAATATATATGTTTTTGTTACCTGATCTACTGTGATGATTTGAGTATACTAAATGTAGCAGTGATTCCTAAAGGACACATCCAAACCAACAGGAAGGAATGTTTCATTCTATCAGCAAGAACTTTGGTTTTTAGGAGTTTGGCAGATGGCATTATCTGAGTCAGTTTTCCAATGGGGGCAATGAAGTATCAGCTGTGATGGTACAAACACAAACAAAGACACACAAACACACACAAGAGCACACACACTCACTGAGAGATAGATAGACAGATGGAGTTGGTCTCTGCTGAAATACTTTGGAGACATGGTTCTGATTTCTCCCCTTTTGGAGTATTTTCAATTGCACAAGGTGTCTTGCAAATGAACCCATGTCTGAGGAAGACATGCATGTGTACTTCACATGCCACTTTTCACATAGCAGGAAGGTCATGTAATATTTTTCATGCAGCTGTCTTTTGACTGTGAACCATCCCATGAGGTCAGCTGTGGAATTTTCAACTTGTAGCATCACAATGGGTATCCACTCTTTGGATTTGGGGATATTTCCGATTTTCTTGATTCAGATTGGAATGATATATATATTAGTTTTTGATGAAAATTCTGCATTTGATGGTAATGAATGTCGTGCATCTAGGAATCTGTAGAGTGCAGACAATGAATGGATGCCTACTGTTGTCTGGACTGGTCTGAAAAGTCCTGTAGCATCTGAGCATGTGTGAGGGCTGTACAGGTCTGGCCAAAAGTCCAGGTCAGATGATCCTGCACAAAGCTGAACTCCTAGTGGTCTCCACAACAGTGTAAGGGCCAAGGAGAAACTCACTTCCACATAGAAGTTGGGAAGCTACCTTATGAAGGTGATCATAGATACGGGATTCTTAATATATCCAGGTTGGCATCTATTATTTTTTTAGCTTTTGACTTTCGCAGCTGTGGGCATCTTGACAACCATCAACTCCCTGTAAGCACAGACAACTCTATAAGAACCTGAGGATAAATTTCCCTGTGCATGTCCCCTTGTGAAACTGCTTAAGCACCGCCTGGTTTACACACAGGTGGAATTTCTAGGTCAAAGTGTGCATGTTTACTTCTTTGACTAAGCACTGCCAGGTGGCTCTTCTGCATAGCTCTACCTGTGGCCAGGATTGTATTATCTAGCTTTCTAACTTTTGCAGGTTGAGTAGATACATAGTGGGAGCACACTGTTTTTGTTGGTATTTTTCTTGGTATCTATTCTGATGCTTTTCACTGGGGGATTTTTTCCTGTGAAAATGGGCTTCCTCTACTTGACCTTATTTTCTTCTTTTTTAAATTTTTTCAATGTGACTTTTTAATTTTAGTTTTATTAAAGACATTGCCCCTTGCTTGCATAGTCTATATCTAAAGCACTAGTCCTTGCTCCAAGGCCCAGCTTGCTCTCAGCTGCCCCAGGAGGGGAACAGTCTTTGGCGGTAGACAAGAGACGCCCCTGCAGGGGGCACAAGTGCTTTGGCCCTCTGGTGTCTTGCCAGCAGTGCTTCTCATGCTCACAGAGGGTTTCAGACACTGAGTCAATGGTCCAGGTGGTCTTTTGTTCAGTCTGATCTCAAATTGAGCTCCTCTGAGAGGTCATATTGAAGTCCTTGTGTGTACCTGACCCATCATTTTAAACAATATTCCAAGTTCACTTTTTGTGTGTACGTGGGTTCTGGGGATTGAACCCAGGGCCTTGAGCCTGTGAGGCAAGTGACCTACCTGAGCTACACCCTCAGAGACCCCTGTAAAAGTATTTCCCCTTTGCCTCGGGGTCTAAGTTGCCAAGGCTGACCTCAAACGTTCCTCTTGCCTCAGCCTCCCTGGTGGCTGGCATGACAGGCATGCACCTGGGACTGTCACACTCGAGCCTGTGATGGGAACTCATGTGCATCTGTCCAGGGCTGAGCATGGTTAGGCAGAGCTGTGCTCCAGGCTCCCTGCAGGGCTGTGGAGGCTTCTGCTGCCCAGCAGCCCTGGTGCCATGGCCAGGGCTCCTCCCAGCCGAGGGCAGGCAGCTGCCCATTGCTGTAGGCTGACCTTATTTTCTTCTTATGGCACTCGTCCGTTCTCTGGAGTATGTTGTATGGTTTGTCCATTAGGAGTCTAACAGGTCCTCTAGAACCTTCAAACAATTAGTAAAATTCCTGAACAGTAAGTGAGCGCGCGCAGAAATTGGGCTAATATTTTGGGAAGAACAATGTTGGATGATATATTCATGGCTTGAATATATCATCCAACATGAAGTTATATTTTATTACTTACAAAATAATAAAATAATGAAGCAATACCATGGGCTGAGCTAAAATAGATCCTTAGGATCTTAGGCATTCTGTAATAAATCTGTGTCACTTGAAGTATAGAGTTGATCGACTCTGAGTAATGAAACAGAAGTAAAGGTATCAAAGCCAATGATCATCTGTTTCCAATTTTCTGTGATTTGGTTCAAGTGGTAAAGTGGTGATATTTATTAATAATGGATCGAATAGGTTCATAATTGTTTTAGAGTACAATTAGATGCCTTCAAACTTTAGCCCTCCTATGTCCTGTGAGACATTTTCTTTGTGAGGCTTTAAGAAGAAGAAGAGAATATTCTGTAAAGAAAACCTTGTGATCTGTGCAGTATGAAGTTGAATGGATTCATTCAGAAATCAGAAATTCTATTGAAAGATATTTATTGGCATGAGCCAAATAAAACCTATTTTTAGGCATCCTGGTGAAGACAAGGTTTTATCTTTATGTCTCATTTTCTATGTTTTGTTGTTGTTGTTGTTGTTAGAATGAAATTCATATGTTGCCAGACCATTCTATCAGATGTGTAACTAGATGCCATTTAAATTACCCACTTTTACATGGTAGACAGTTTTTAATGAACACTGCCTGTCTGCACCTTTTTTAAAAACAGGACTGGGATCAGAAGCCCAAATACCAATGGTTAGCTGGAGCATATTTTTCATTTGGCCTATCTGTCAGTATTCCCTGAGGTCATCTGTGCAATCAGCTTCGTTACTCCTGCTCCCTCACTGGATTTCATAGAAACCATATGCTATGTATGAATCAGGGACACCAATCCCACAACATAGCATTCTTGGAATATCCAAAGTCCCACTTTTCACTTCGCCATGCCTGAGATCAGCAGTAATATTTATCAGCAAATGTGAGATTTTCAAAGATCCAATTCTATGTGCTCCTTTCTCATAGAGCCTTAGGCAGGGATATAGCATACATAAATATTAAGTAACGTCCATAGTTTTTAAAATGTCATCCATTGAATAGTTGACACATGTCTGAGATACTTTTTATTTTGGAGGAGGTATTATTTAATAGGGAATTCCAACAGCTACCTAATAGTGAAATGAGAAGTCTTGCATCCATTTTATTTTGTTTCTGATGATTTTTATGAGTAAGGGTAAGATACTTCCTTGTTCTGATGCAGATGTTGCCCACTTTTGTGAATGGATGCGGGGTGTCACCTACTACTTGCATATCTGCATATTGGGCTTGACACTGCTATCGTACTTGGTAGTTGGCAAAAAGTCAATACTGAAGTTAAGCTCTTGTGTTCTAGCAGCAGAGCTGAAGATCCTTGATGTGCCACCTTCTGCAATCAATGCTGCTCTCTTCATGTTCCTTATTGACTTCCTGGTGATGAGCATCATGGTCTCCTGGTCTTGAGAATGGCCAAGCATTGCTCTGTGAATGTGGAAGATGGGCATGTGGAAGGCTCCAGGGAGGAGGGATCATTGAACATGTACTCGAATCCATGTGCCTGTTGAATGACCTGTTTTTTTATTTTTGGGTTTTAAGGGAGACACTGCCCTAAAACACTTCTGTGCAGCTGGGGATGCAGGCTTCTGCTTCACCTTGCAGGAAGCATTAACGAATCCTTTCCAGAAGACATGAGAAGAGAGAAGTGAGCCTCTGGTATCATGCAGGTTCCTTGCATTGCCCATGGGCTAGAAGAGAGAAGAGTTGCTTCATGAGATTTGATCCCCTTTTTCCTGAAAAGTTCCACACAGAGGTGAGTCCCCAGCATGTTTAGAAATCATTTCAGACACCTTTCTGGACGGAATTGAATCAGAGCCCCTGATGATGTGGAAGAGCTAAAGATGGGTTTGCTATGAATTTTCTACTTCATTCATCAGGGCCTGAGTCAAGTCAGTCATTGTGCTGTCAACACATGAGCTGCTGGTCAAATGTGAGGAAGTGGTCTTGCTTTATGAAAACACCACCCTGATTCAGTGAGCCAGAGGCAGCCTGCAGTCCCTGTTTTCCTGTAAAGGCAGATTGCTGTGGATGGCCTCTGGCCTCGTCATGCAGCCCTGCTCAGAGTAGGGGATTGAGGGACCAGGCAGATCCCTAGTTCCTTTTGACCTTTATTGCCATTGGGCCACCCCAGGGTCCTTGGACTCTACCTGGTCTTCTGGCCTGGGTCAGGGGATGTGAGGTTTGGAATCCCCCTCTGTGGCAGGATCCCAGCCCCCCAGCCACTTGAGGTCAGCACATCCTTCCCTAATTGTGTTAGAGTTGGAGACTTCTCCCACCCATCCTCATCCATGCTCATCCCACATTTTGTAGCTTGGCACCTGAGGACCTTTATTCATTGACTTAGTTGTTAGTGATGATGGTTACTAAGACTAAGTGACTCTTTCAAGTCACATCACTTGCATGGTAGGGCTAGAGCATGGATCTTCCTAATTGATTTCATGGGACTCTCTCATGGAAACTGTGACTGCTTCCTAAACACACACTCTACATTTGGAGTGTCAAAATTCTTGCCACTGCCTCCTTGGCAAGTGTATCTTGTCTTCTACGTGGGAATTTCACAAATGTTTTCCTTTAGTTTGTGGAGGTCATGCAGAAGGGATTTCATTTGAAATAGCCCAAACAAGAAATACCAGTTGTCTTTTTCGCACATGGATGTGTGTAGTGAACACCCCTTTCTGTGTGCTTGCATGAGTTACTCCTTTGAATTTGTTGAAGAATGGTTGGCTGGGGAGCAAGTTAACGAGAGATGGATATCAATGGTTGTCAAGTATTCTGACGTGAAGAATGTATTGAGGATGTGAAGGCTTTTCTAGCCAGTTCCTATGGCTCAGTCAGGGATCAGTCAGAGGATTCTGTCTGGTAGACTCTTTGGCACAGATGTCAAAGTGGCCTGGTCTTACCCTGTCCAGGACTGAATGCTGAGCTTGAGTGGGAGCTTCTTGTCATTTCAAGCATTTCCATGAGTCTGTCCTCTGTTCTCTTGTATCCAAGTGGTTTCTAATAGGAAAGCAGAACAAAAATTGAAAGTATGGTGATTGATTATTTTTACCAATGTTATTTCAATCCACTTTGTTTAATACGAAATTACCTTTATGCTAGTAAGATTTCATATGTGAGGAAATAATGAAAATATTGGGGTTAGGGGATGAGAATATGCAAATCAAACATTTTTGAGCACCAAGACCCGTTTTTTGTTTTTGTTTTTGTTTTTTTTTTAACTTAAATAATATTAAGTGCCAGAGGACCACCGCTGCCATTCAGCCTCAACAACCTCCAGGTCCAGCCTCCAGGTGGCCCATTTCACCAGGGTGTGTGGGACCACACTGTCCTGGGATGAGAGAACAGTACCCACGGATGTTGACATCTCACAGAGTAGATATTGCCAGTGACAGTAGGGAGCTATTGGCACATGAGGAAGGGAAGAGCTCTCAGGATGGGAAGAGGGGGCCGCTTCGAGACTCATTGGGTATGGCACGAGGCTGCTGGGTGTGGTGTTGGCCTGGGCCCACTGAGTGGGGCAGATCCGTGGTCTGTGTTTCTGTACCCTCCTCTGTAGCCTGTGTTGGCAGCAGATCAGGGAATTGCGATCAGAAGTGCTCCCAGTAACACAGGCACCAGCCCCCAGAGTGTGTGCCTATCCGTTTCCCCACCTGGCCTGACTTAGTGCCTGTCTTGCCTCAGGGCTGAGACCCTACAATCTCTGATGAGGGTGTCTGTGGTCCAGATCCAACCTGCATGGCCAACATGCTCAGACCTTCAGCTGGGTCCTAGGCTGCTGCAACCAAACTCTGTTAACTGGGTGGCCGACAACAGAGGAAGTGTCTTCCGTTGAGCTCCAGAGGCTCAACACAGTAGGTGTTGGGCTGTCCCAGTGCCATAACCCCTCCCAGGTTTCAAGGGGACTGTCTCCCCAACTCTCCCAGCCCTTGCCCACTCTCCTATTGCTGCCCACGATCTGTGGTTCCCATATGGGCATCCCGCCCTGGCTCCAACCTCACATATCCGGTATCCCCCAGTCTCCCTGGTATCTGGGTCCAGACTCTCCTCTTCCTACAAGAATATCAGATATTGGATTTGGTCCCAGTTGATGCTGTGTTCCATCATGTGAGCTCTTAGCTTCATCACTGTGCAAAGACTCTTTTCCCACACAAGTTCGCACGGCTTTTGGCTGGCTAAGAATTTTCAGGCGACACTTTTCTAATGAGTACACTTTCCTTCCTTCCGATCTCCCACCAGTGAGCATTCCTCGCACCCTTGTCCTAGTTCCTTTATGGCAGTTTCCCTCCTTATGGCTGAGAGGACCTAGTGACCCCTGAATTCACACGTTCTCCTTAATCACCAACACACTGCAGAATTCTCCAGGGGGCCATATATGCTCCTGGAAGTTGGTGTTGGAAATAGTTCTCCATCCATTAATCACTCCCTCACTCACTAATGTCCTTGTGTCCTTGAGAAAGGCTCTCCCTTTCCTGGTTTTCCTGAATAGAAATCCTCTTGCCTCTTGGGTGAATAGGGTTATGGGTTGTGCAGAGGGTGTTGGTCCACTGAGCATCTTAGAGACTGTCCTTTATGGAGCCTAATGATCCTCACTGGGGAATGAGGCCAGGGTCCTAACTGTGGTTAGTTAGAGAGGGAAAGAAGGACGAGGGAAACTCAGATGTCCCTTCATGGCCCCTGGAGTTAGAGGACTTACCCCTTTGCACCTGGGATCAGGAGACCTCATTTCCTCGAGGACACGCACACTCAGACGTTAATCTTGAGTGTGGGTTCCTTTCTGGGGTCCAGGGCTGTTGTTAGCCACCAGGAATGACAGTGCTCTCCATGCTGAGTGGAGCCATTTTTGCCAGGAAAGAGAGCCCATGGTCACGCCTTGTGCAAAGCATCCCACGCCAGGGGCTCCCATGCCTACATTCCTGTCCTGAAAGGAAGCCACTCAGAGGCAAGGTGGGTCCAACCACCTCCCATGTGTTCACTCATCACTGTGTTCCAGCAGTCACCCCAGTGAACAGTCCTGATGGGATTGGATGTGGCTCAGAATGTCACCCTCATGAGCTCTACCCTGCCACAGCTGCAGTTCTGCAGTGGGAGAAACTCAAAACCTCAAAACACATGCACATGAAAGAAAAGAGCAAGAGCCAGAGCCCAAACAGGCCAGGTGTGGCAAAGACAGCTGGAGTGCCTAGGTTGGGACTCAGAATTATGTCAGTGGGGTGGCATTGCTGCTGGCACCAGCATGATAACCGAGAGCCAGCCCTGCTCATTTTGGGGAGCAGTGTGTTGGGGAAGGCAGCAGAAATTGAGAGGCAGGATTGAGTTTGGCCCTAGGAGGAGGTTGGGTAAGAGGCCAGTGTGGGTTGGAGAGCCTGGGCAGATAGACAGAGGCCAGGGCACACCCCAAAGCCTGGAGACTGCACTTGATGTCCAGGGTTGTGAAACACCACTTCCCCTCTTACTCACAACTGAGAGCAAGGGGCATTGATGAGTTCAGTTTGTGTGCGGCTGCATCCAAGGTGGCTCGGCTAGGAACCTCTGTTTCCTTGACTCAGGAGGCTGGGAGTCCAGGCTCCACTGAGGCTCGGCTGGGAGGATCGGAGTCTGAGTTTATGCCTGTGTTCCCTGTAGGATCCATGTTGGCTGAGCCTCAGTGTTTTTGTAATGAGAGGATGGGTGACCGTCATGTCTTTATCACAGGACACACTTGCTAAATGGATTTGTTTGCTCTGAGGAGGAAAGAGAGAGGGGGGAGTGGTGCTGGAGACAGGGATGCAGACAGGGGTCATGGACTTGGCATAACTCAGTCTTGGAGGTGATATCCCATCACCTGTACCCACTTCAATTCCCATGAATCCAGAGGCTGAGCCCCCTTGAGGTGAGGGGTGAACCGGTTCTGGGCAGCAGGATGCTGTGGTACCTCGGAGTCTCTGTGAGACCCCAACACTAGACACACTTGGCCCTTTTGAAATCTTAGGAGAAGCCTTGGGAAGTTGTATGGCAGAGGGGAGCAGCCTCTGCATCTCAGTCCCCTCCAACTTGCCATGGTGTAGAGAGGGAACTGCAGCCACGATGGGACGGACATTGGCCATGTCCCTGTGTGGGACACAGGCCTGATGGAGTTAGGGTGCATTCTTTGTCTCTCCCTTTCTTGTGATTATCCCATCTCTACATTTGTGCTTTAGCCACCTGTGAGTCCCATCTCTGGTTTCAGAGAGAACAGAGGGTGTTATGGGCCAATAGACACAGTAAACCCTAGAGATTAGATGCTACCCTACTTTCCAGAAAAGACTGGGCACACCATGAGTTGCACAATGATGGGACCAGGGTCCAAAAGCTGCTGAGAGGGAAGGACTGGTTGTGAATGCATTTTTGAAGGCTCCAAGCTGGAACTCTAGTGGCACCAAGCAGGGCAGATGCTGGTGGGGATGTTTGGGTAGTTGTTGGTGAACACCTGCGCACCTGAGATGGGTAGGCATGGAGGAGAAATCGGCAGCCCATAGGGCTGTTGAAAGTGGTCTTATGTGAAAAGAGGCTCAGGTATGGGCACAGGAAATGACATCATTGCCTTGACAATGGATCAAACAGAACATGGAACCCTGGTATCCAGGCACCCACTTCACTGACCAAGCCATCCGAGCTCACTTGGTTGGAGCCACTGGAGGGAGAAGGATGTTCTCCTGTGGTTGCAGACAATGCCGAGCCTCAGGCTCCCAGGAATCTCAGGGGGGCCAACTAGCCCTTTTGTGGATACACTGGGTGAGGCTTCATCTTAGACGCCAGAGCCTCTGGCTATTGTCGCAGAGGAGCTCAAGAGTAACAGTGAGTAGCACAGGGCAGGTGAGCCCAGCAGGCCCTCTAGTCTGATCCCTGTTGAATGGCCCAGGACTCCTATTCTGACTCTGTGTGAGTGTGTGTGTGTGTGTGTGTGTGTGTGTGTGTGTGTGTGTGTGTGTGTTTGTACTGATGGGAACTGTCCCATTGTGCTTTGACTCTAGTGTATTGGCACAAGTCATTTTTCTGTTTGTCACCATTTCCATTTTGAACCCACCATTCTTGGTCCCAACCCAGGGTGAAAATGATCAGAACACGGAGGAGCCCTTCAGGGTTCAGAGCCTTGAACCTTACGGGCAGGACCAGCTTAGGAATGAGCTCCTGCCTGTCATTTGTGGGAGGAACCTACATTTCAGCAGCAACATGGGGTTAATCTCCTGGGATTTCATCCCCACCCAGCAGGTGCTGGATCTCTTGTTCCCAAAACAGCCACCTTCTTCAGTCTTTACTCCTGGTGCCACTCCACATCCTCCAAGGGGACAAGAACCTCAGGTTCTGGATGGATGTTGTAGAATGCCCACAGAGCCAACTGCCAGGCTGGGTGGGGTGCAGTTGCTGGGCTTTGCTGATGTTGTCATCCCCCACAGTTCTTGGAACCTTCTGTGGCAGTGGCATCCAGGACCCCAGCAGCTGTGAGTAGCAGCTCCTCACTGCTTCACTCCAGCGAGCAGGTGGAAGACAGCCGCGTTGTTCACGTCCTCCTAGAGGGACAGAGCCTGAGGGAGACAAAGCGCATCCCGGTAAGCCCGACAGCAGGGCTGCCTCCTGGGTGTCCACACAGTGGAAGGCAGGAGACACAGCCAACCCCAGGGCTATGGTGGGAAATAAAGAAGAGAGAGGTCCGTCTTAAGGGCTTGACCTGAGGAGGGAGAGCATCAGCATGCCCAGCTTCAGTGGTGAGTGGGCCTGTGTATTGTGGGTTTTGCAGGCCAGAAGTGCAGACGGAAGTGCTGTGGACAGATGAAGGCAGAGATATGTCCAGGGTGCAGGCTGCAGTGCCTAGAACTTGGTATTCTCAATGAGTGAAGTTGGAGCAGAGGAGGTGGCAGTGACTTGTCACATGTGTAGGAGGGGATGTGTTCCTGGTGGCAGGGAAGAGAACCTCCTTAGCATGACTAGGTGTAGGAATTTGGGGTCGGGATCACCTGGGGGGTCATGCCAAAGCTTCGGAATGTTAGGCTTTGCATGTAGGTAAATACGGAGCTAAAGGGGTTCTTGGCAGAATTTCTATGGATGTGCAGTAGACAAGCTAATGCTGCAGGTGTCCAGCTGCAGAGGAGACATGTTCAGTGACTGCCAGTGCTGAGTCAAGTACATCATTACAACAGACCCGCACCGAGCTTCCAGAGGCCAGGGCCTCTCAAAGCTATCATGAAGCACTCAAGTGCACACTCTTGTATCTGAGTCTGTTTTGTGTCGTGGCAGTCAGGACCCAAATTTTCAGTGCATCTGCCTCTTCCACCCACAAAGGCAGCCTGCATCCCAGATCACACTTGGTGCGCAGATCCCTGGCCCATTGCTCTCATCTCAGTGAGATGAGAGTGTGTCTGTGCATAGGCAGTTTGGTCCTTTGACATGAGTGGAATGTGGCTCCCCAGGGGGAGGGGAGATGGCAGGTACAGGCAGATATTTGTACCAGGATTGTTCTAGTAGCACATTGCAAGAACCCAGGTGGTATATGGAGGACACACTCAGGTAGCAGGATAACAAGATTGTGCCCTTGTATATGTAGCTGAGATTTCTCCTGAATGTTTGACCACAGTCTTCTGGGTAGCTCTTCTAAAAGCCATTCTCTGATGACATTTGTCCCACCCTGATCCAGGTGACCTTTCAGGAGACGGTGACAAGCCTCATCCGCAGGGCCTTGGACCAAAATTTGTTGCAGCATGAGGATGTGGACAACTTTGAGCTGCTGTATATGATGTCTGAGGATGAGAGTAAGTAGGACAATCAGACAGTGGGGAGACATGATCCACAGTGGGCTCAGGATAACTGACAGCCAAGAGAAAGTGGGCCTTGGCCCCAAAATACCAAAGTGTGATGGGCCTGGCGGAGACTCTCAGGGGTTGTGGGTGTTTTGTGGTATAATCCTTGAGTGCCACCTAACAATTCTCTCCACTTCGCTCTGCAGAAATCAAGGTCTCTGACCACTCACTCGTGTGTCTGTCCATGAATCTGGGAATACAATTTTTCATCGTGAGGAAACGCCCCCAGGTCAAGGGAAAGGAGGTAAACACCTACCTTATTCAAGCTGTGCATGTGCTGCCATTCCACTCCGACCTGAGGAAATAAGAAGCCTCAGCACCTGGACATATTTGCTGGAAGCCCATAGAGCCAACTGACAGTCTGGGGTGGCTTTCTGTTTCTGGGTTTGCTGATGTTCCATCCCCCACAGTTCTCAGAATCAACCTGCAAGTCCTCCAGGCCGCTTTCCCACAAGCAGGTGGGAGACACCTGCTTAATTCGTGTCCACTTAGAAACACAAAGTCCAGAGATGGCCAAGAGTGTTCTGGTAAGCCAGGGAGCAGGGGTGTCCCGTGGTGCTTACACCTGGGTGGGGAGCAGACACTGGTCCAATACCATGGACTACTCATGCCCTCTTGAATTTGGAGCTTCTGGATGATCAGGAGGATAGATGGGAATCAAGAAGGGAGAGGTCAGTGTGAAGGGCTGGAGCTGAGATGAGCGAGTGCAGCAGCATGTCCACTGCCATGTCTGAGGGAGTCTGTGTGTCAGGTGGCAGCATGCAGTCCAGAAGGGCAGGGACAGGTATGGGTGACAGATGAGAATAGGACAGGAACTAGGTTGCAGGTTCCCTTGTATGGGATGCTGACGTCTATGGAGGAGGACAGCAGTGTGAGGTTCTCCATGTTCCTTGAACAAGGAGCTGAGAGAGTCTCTCTGCAGAGTCGATATGGATGTGGAGCAAGCACACTAAATGTCCAGGTAACCCAATGACCACCCTTGCCGGATGAGGTGCCCTCCTACATCCCAGCCAGCACTGAGCCTCTGGAGGCCAGGAGCTCTCGTGGCTATCTTTCAGCTCTCCTGTGTGTGGTCATGTTCCTGGGTCTGTTTTTGGCCCTGGCAATCCAGACCAAAGCCTCTAGGTTTTGTGCCTAGGCCATTCCCAATGCCGCCTGCATCCTCGGGCAGACCTGGGATCTTGGAGGCTATTGTCCCATTCCTCCCAACTTGTGGGATGAGATTGCATCTGTATGCAGGTAGTGGGGTCCTTTCACTCCGAGAGGAGTGCAGCTCCACAAAGAGCAATGGCAGGCCCAGGAAGTCCTATGTACAAGGATTGGGCTAGTAGCCTGTGGGAAGAGCCCACACGATGAGCAGGAGGTCAGCCTCGGGTAGTAGGGTCATGGATGTTGCCCTTGTATTTAGAGTGGAGGTGCCTCCAGAATGCCCCTGCCCACTGTCCTTGAGTAGTCACTTCAAGGCCCATTTCCTGAAGGCCTGTCTCCCATGCTGCTCCAGGTGACCTGCCACGATAGGGCTACTGTCGTCATCCGCAGCGCCCTCGACCTACACTTCCTTACTGAGGAGAATCCAGAGGATAATGAGCTGGGCCAAATCATCTCTCGCCGTCAGAGTAAGTGAGACAATCAGATAGCAGAGAGCAAGGGTCAGGATGTGGACTCAGGTCAACTCTTAGCAACAAAGAGTAGTCTCTGACCCCCAAGAACACTCCAACAGGTGTGTTGGGTTCGTGCACAAAGCCAACTGCACTTCTGCTGGTGGAAGGTCTTGAGGTCCAATGGTATACCCCGGTGGATATTGCGGCTCCCCACCAGGTGCCCTCCCCTGGACATGAACAGGCATCCAAAGCTGACATCTTTGAGGAGTGAGGAGGAAAGCCTCTCTCCAGGAGCAGTATGTTTTCATGGTCTGGGATAGGAGTGGTTTCAAAGGAACATGGGAATGCATGGGCTAAAGAGGGAACTGGCATTTTGTGGACTGAAGCAGTACTATTGAAAGCCTTCTGTGTGACCAAAAAACCACTGCCTGGGCAGAGCATTGCCAGGATTCTAGCAAGCAGTAACAGGATGAAATTGGGAAGAAAACACAGCCTGGGAGACAGCCTGAATCATCTGTTTTTGCATAAATTCCATGGTCTTACGCACCTGAGTCCACTAGGCAAGGAGTGATCACAGTAGCCAGGTTGTGATCCCTAACTAAAGTCAGATGAGGGCTTCCTGAGCACGTAGCCACAGAGCTCATCTGATAATAATGCCAGCGCTTTTTCGTTGGTTGGTTGGTTGGTTTTTGTGAGCCAAACATCACAGCAGCCATTATCCCAGCCTATGTACCCTGAAGACCACCATCCCTATGAGTTCTAGGATCACTTGTCTCCTATCTTAACCTACTGTTAGGTTAGTAGAGTCTATGGAAGAGGAAGTCTGTCTGGGGCCTTGGTAGCCTAAGAAATTCATAGCAGAGATCTCCACATCCAACCCAGAAGGGATGGAGAACAGGCTCTAGGTTAGAGGAGGGCGACAGGAAACACATGTTCAGAGGAAGGAGAAGCGGCTGTTGTATTCCCCCACTCGGGGTCATGGCACCACTGGGCCATACACCATGTTGGAGGGAAGCAGTCCCTTTGCTGGTCTTTGGAACCATTGTTCTCAGTAGGGCAGTATTTGGAATGTGGCCTCCATTCTCAGAAGCCTGGTTCACATGGAGGCGGGCTCCACCAATGCAGAAGTATGGCTCTAACGTGGTATCCGTGCTGGTCAGCCTGTCCTCACTGTGGCCATACTTGAGCAAAATAACTCAGAGGAGTAATCCTAGGCCTTTTTTCTCTGGGTTTCATAGCTTTCTCTTTGGTTGTGCACTGAGGCTGTCCATAAAGCTCTAGTGTGTGGCAGTGGAGAGCTCCTCAGCCCTTGCCACAAAGGCATAGACTGGGAGAGAGAGAACGAGGCTGGCAGAGAGGGAGAGAGAGAAAGATGGAGAGGGAGGACCTCTCCTTGGAGAATGAGGATTCAGTGGAGCCAACAGGAACAAGGTACAGTTGCCCAGGGCACAACCCTGTTTAGGTCTTACTCCAACCATGCTCAACCTTTCTTCCAGTCCCTCCCACCCCCCAGTAGTGTATTCATCTTGAATGAGAATTTCATGTTGACATCAGAGCACTCACCATCCAATGCTTCCCTCCAAACCCACCTATGAAGATGGCTCATGTGGGGACTGAATCTTTGGCACAGGAGCCTTTTGTGGGAGATTTCAGATGCAAACCCTAGTGGTGTGCTTTGGCAGATGCAAGAGGACCTGAGATATTCTGGAGTCCAAAGCCTTCGGTAGGAACAGACATTAGGTCTGTTGAAGTGCTCTGCCTAGTTCTTCCTCAGGGAGGACTGTGGAGGCTGTCTTTGTTAGTATTGGTGCTGAATTGGAGAGCTCTCAGGTGTGTGGCTCTAGCCTTTTCTGGCACAGGCTCTCAGATGTTGGCGTGTCCTAGGGAGCACCTCCTGAGTGCCACCTTCTTTTTGTACACCCCTCTCTCCCCAGAACTGAGGATTCCAGCAGAGGCCAACGTATTTTATGCCAAGAATCCTCACAAAAAAATCCAACTTTGTGCTGAGGAAAAGGAGCCTCTCCCAAAAGAATGATGGGTGGATCGAGCCTCAACCTCCCTCTCGTCCTGCAAAGAAGGCTCCTGCCCTCCTGAGCATGCTTGCAAAACCATTCTGTTGCTGTGTGCCTGGGCGGGGCTGAGGCAGCCCAGGAATATTTACATTGATTACTATTTTCTTCAAAGTTTGAATCTATAGTTTGCCATTGTCCTTGACCTTGTTTAGTAACACAGTTGTTACTCTATCCTGTATTTGTTGTTTCCATTAATATATTATTATTATTTTAAAATATATATGTTTTTGTTACCTGATCTACTGTGATGATTTGAGTATACTAAATGTAGCAGTGATTCCTAAAGGACACATCCAAACCAACAGGAAGGAATGCTTCATTCTATCAGCAAGAACTTTGGTTTTTAGGAGTTTGGCAGATGGCATTATCTGAGTCAGTTTTCCAATGGGGGCAATGAAGTATCAGCTATGATGGTACAAACACAAACAAAGACACACAAACACACACAAGAGCACACACACTCACTGAGAGATAGATAGACAGATGGAGTTGTTCTCTGCTGAAATACTTTGGAGACATGGTTCTGATTTCTCCCCTTTTGGAGTATTTTCAATTGCACAAGGTGTCTTGCAAATGAACCCATGTCTGAGGAAGACATGCATGTGTACTTCACATGCCACTTTT
The DNA here is from genome assembly GCF_045843805.1 of Urocitellus parryii. NCBI lineage: Eukaryota > Metazoa > Chordata > Mammalia > Rodentia > Sciuridae > Urocitellus > Urocitellus parryii. The sequence goes on from NC_135548.1 coordinate 41,524,023, forward strand.
CACATAGCAGGAAGGTCATGTAATATTTTTCATGCAGCTGTCTTTTGACTGTGAACCATCCCATGAGGTCAGCTGTGGAATTTTCAACTTGTAGCATCACAATGGTGATCCACTCTTTGGATTTGGGGATATTTCCGATTTTCTTGATTCAGATTGGAATGATATATATATATTAGTTTTTGATGAAAATTCTGCATTTGATGGTAATGAATGTCGTGCATCTAGGAATCTGTAGAGTGCAGACAATGAATGGATGCCTACTGTTGTCTGGACTGGTCTGAAAAGTCCTGTAGCATCTGAGCATGTGTGAGGGCTGTACAGGTCTTGCCAAAAGTCCAGGTCAGATGATCCTGCACAAAGCTGAACTCCTAGTGGTCTCCACAACAGTGTAAGGGCCAAGGAGAAACACACTTCCACACAGAAGTTGGGAAGCTACCTTATGAAGGTGATCATAGATACGGGATTATTAATATATCCAGGTTGGCATCTATTATTTTTTTAGCTTTTGACTTTCGCAGCTGTGGGCATCTTGACAACCATCAACTCCCTGTAAGCACAGACAACTCTATAAGAACCTGAGGATAAATTTCCCTGTGCATGTCCCCTTGTGAAACTGCTTAAGCACCGCCTGGTTTACACACAGGTGGAATTTCTAGGTCAAAGTGTGCATGTTTACTTCTTTGACTAAGCACTGCCAGGTGGCTCTTCTGCATAGCTCTACCTGTGGCCAGGATTGTATTATCTAGCTTTCTAACTTTTGCATGTTGAGTAGATACATAGTGGGAGCACACTGTTTTTGTTGGTATTTTTCTTGGTATCTATTCTGATGCTTTTCACTGGGGGATTTTTTCCTGTGAAAATGGGCTTCCTCTACTTGACCTTATTTTCTTCTTTTTAAAATTTTTTCAATGTGACTTTTTAATTTTAGTTTTATTAAAGACATTGCCCCTTGCTTGCATAGTCTATATCTAAAGCACTAGTCCTTGCTCCAAGGCCCAGCTTGCTCTCAGCTGCCCCAGGAGGGGAACAGTCTTTGGCGGTAGACAAGAGACGCCCCTGCAGGGGGCACAAGTGCTTTGGCCCTCTGGTGTCTTGCCAGCAGTGCTTCTCATGCTCACAGAGGGTTTCAGACACTGAGTCAATGGTCCAGGTGGTCTTTTGTTCAGTCTGATCTCAAATTGAGCTCCTCTGAGAGGTCATATTGAAGTCCTTGTGTGTACCTGACCCATCATTTTAAACAATATTCCAAGTTCACTTTTTGTGTGTACGTGGGTTCTGGGGATTGAACCCAGGGCCTTGAGCCTGTGAGGCAAGTGACCTACCTGAGCTACACCCTCAGAGACCCCTGTAAAAGTATTTCCCCTTTGCCTCGGGGTCTAAGTTGCCAAGGCTGACCTCAAACGTTCCTCTTGCCTCAGCCTCCCTGGTGGCTGGCATGACAGGCATGCACCTGGGACTGTCACACTCGTGCCTGTGATGGGAACTCATGTGCATCTGTCCAGGGCTGAGCATGGTTAGGCAGAGCTGTGCTCCAGGCTCCCTGCAGGGCTGTGGAGGCTTCTGCTGCCCAGCAGCCCTGGTGCCATGGCCAGGGCTCCTCCCAGCCGAGGGCAGGCAGCTGCCCATTGCTGTAGGCTGACCTTATTTTCTTCTTATGGCACTCGTCCGTTCTCTGGAGTATGTTGTATGGTTTGTCCATTAGGAGTCTAACAGGTCCTCTAGAACCTTCAAACAATTAGTAAAATTCCTGAACAGTAAGTGAGCGCGCACAGAAATTGGGCTAATATTTTGGGAAGAACAATGTTGGATGATATATTCATGGCTTGAATATATCATCCAACATGAAGTTATATTTTATTACTTACAAAATAATAAAATAATGAAGCAATACCATGGGCTGAGCTAAAATAGATCCTTAGGATCTTAGGCATTCTGTAATAAATCTGTGTCACTTGAAGTATAGAGTTGATCGACTCTGAGTAATGAAACAGAAGTAAAGGTATCAAAGCCAATGATCATCTGTTTCCAATTTTCTGTGATTTGGTTCAAGTGGTAAAGTGGTGATATTTATTAATAATGGATCGAATAGGTTCATAATTGTTTTAGAGTACAATTAGATGCCTTCAAACTTTAGGCTACATGGGCACATTTGAGAACGGTTCCAGCCATTCTCTCATCCTTTGGGTCATTCCCCTCCTATGTCCTGTGAGACATTTTCTATGTGAGGCTTTAAGAAGAAGAAGAGAATATTCTGTAAAGAAAACCTTGTGATCTGTGCAGTATGAAGTTGAATGGATTCATTCAGAAATCAGAAATTCTATTGAAAGATATTTATTGGCATGAGCCAAATAAAACCTATTTTTAGGCATCCTGGTGAAGACAAGGTTTTATCTTTATGTCTCATTTTCTATGTTTTGTTGTTGTTGTTGTTGTTAGAATGAAATTCATATGTTGCCAGACCATTCTATCAGATGTGTAACTAGATGCCATTTAAATTACCCACTTTTACATGGTAGACAGTTTTTAATGAACACTGCCTGTCTGCACCTTTTTTAAAAACAGGACTGGGATCAGAAGCCCAAATACCAATGGTTAGCTGGAGCATATTTTTCATTTGGCCTATCTGTCAGTATTCCCTGAGGTCATCTGTGCAATCAGCTTCGTTACTCCTGCTCCCTCACTGGATTTCATGGAAACCATATGCTATGTATGAATCAGGGACACCAATCCCAAAACATAGCATTCTTGGAATATCCAAAGTCCCACTTTTCACTTCGCCATGCCTGAGATCAGCAGTAATATTTATCAGCAAATGTGAGATTTTCAAAGATCCAATTCTATGTGCTCCTTTCTCATAGAGCCTTAGGCAGGGATATAGCATACATAAATATTAAGTAAAGTCCATAGTTTTTAAAATGTCATCCATTGAATAGTTGACACATGTCTGAGATACTTTTTATTTTGGAGGAGGTATTATTTAATAGGGAATTCCAACAGCTACCTAATAGTGAAATGAGAAGTCTTGCATCCATTTTATTTTGTTTCTGATGATTTTTATGAGTAAGGGTAAGATACTTCCTTGTTCTGATGCAGATGTTGCCCACTTTTGTGAATGGATGCGGGGTGTCACCTACTACTTGCATATCTGCATATTGGGCTTGACACTGCTATCGTACTTGGTAGTTGGCAAAAAGTCAATACTGAAGTTAAGCTCTTGTGTTCTAGCAGCAGAGCTGAAGATCCTTGATGTGCCACCTTCTGCAATCCATGCTGCTCTCTTCATGTTCCTTATTGACTTCCTGGTGATGAGCATCATGGTCTCCTGGTCTTGAGAATGGCCAAGCATTGCTCTGTGAATGTGGAAGATGGGCATGTGGAAGGCTCCAGGGAGGAGGGATCATTGAACATGTACTCGAATCCATGTGCCTGTTGAATGACCTGTTTTTTTATTTTTGGGTTTTAAGGGAGACACTGCCCTAAAACACTTCTGTGCAGCTGGGGATGCAGGCTTCTGCTTCACCTTGCAGGAAGCATTAACGAATCCTTTCCAGAAGACATGAGAAGAGAGAAGTGAGCCTCTGGTATCATGCAGGTTCCTTGCATTGCCCATGGGCTAGAAGAGAGAAGAGTTGCTTCATGAGATTTGATCCCCTTTTTCCTGAAAAGTTCCACACAGAGGTGAGTCCCCAGCATGTTTAGAAATCATTTCAGACACCTTTCTGGACGGAATTGAATCAGAGCCCCTGATGATGTGGAAGAGCTAAAGATGGGTTTGCTATGAATTTTCTATTTCATTCATCAGGGCCTGAGTCAAGTCAGTCATTGTGCTGTCAACACATGAGCTGCTGGTCAAATGTGAGGAAGTGGTCTTGCTTTATGAAAACACCACCCTGATTCAGTGAGCCAGAGGCAGCCTGCAGTCCCTGTTTTCCTGTAAAGGCAGATTGCTGTGGATGGCCTCTGGCCTCGTCATGCAGCCCTGCTCAGAGTAGGGGATTGAGGGACCAGGCAGATCCCTAGTTCCTTTTAACCTTTATTGCCATTGGGCCACCCCAGGGTCCTTGGACTCTACCTGGTCTTCTGGCCTGGGTCAGGGGATGTGAGGTTTGGAATCCCCCTCTGTGGCAGGATCCCAGCCCCCCAGCCACTTGAGGTCAGCACATCCTTCCCTAATTGTGTTAGAGTTGGAGACTTCTCCCACCCATCCTCATCCATGCTCATCCCACATTTTGTAGCTTGGCACCTGAGGACCTTTATTCATTGACTTAGTTGTTAGTGATGATGGTTACTAAGACTAAGTGACTCTTTCAAGTCACATCACTTGCATGGTAGGGCTAGAGCATGGATCTTCCTAATTGATTTCATGGGACTCTCTCATGGAAACTGTGACTGCTTCCTAAACACACACTCTACATTTGGAGTGTCAAAATTCTTGCCACTGCCTCCTTGGCAAGTGTATCTTGTCTTCTACGTGGGAATTTCACAAATATTTTCCTTTGGTTTGTGGAGGTCATGCAGAAGGGATTTCATTTGAAATAGCCCAAACAAGAAATACCAGTTGTCTTTTTCGCACATGGATGTGTGTAGTGAACACCCCTTTCTGTGTGCTTGCATGAGTTACTCCTTTGAATTTGTTGAAGAATGGTTGGCTGGGGAGCAAGTTAACGAGAGATGGATATCAATGGTTGTCAAGTATTCTGACGTGAAGAATGTATTGAGGATGTGAAGGCTTTTCTAGCCAGTTCCTATGGCTCAGTCAGGGATCAGTCAGAGGATTCTGTCTGGTAGACTCTTTGGCACAGATGTCAAAGTGGCCTGGTCTTACCTTGTCCAGGACTGAATGCTGAGCTTGAGTGGGAGCTGCTTGTCATTTCAAGCATTTCCATGAGTCTGTCCTCTGTTCTCTTGTATCCAAGTGGTTTCTAATAGGAAAGCAGAACAAAAATTGAAAGTATGGTGATTGATTATTTTTACCAATGTTATTTCAATCCACTTTGTTTAATACGAAATTACCTTTATGCTAGTAAGATTTCATATGTGAGGAAATAATGAAAATATTGGGTTTAGGGGATGAGAATATGCAAATCAAACATTTTTGAGCACCAAGACCCGTTTTTTGTTTTTGCTTTTGTTTTTTTTTAACTTAAATAATATTAAGTGCCAGAGGACCACCGCTGCCATTCAGCCTCAACAACCTCCAGGTCCAGCCTCCAGGTGGCCCATTTCACCAGGGTGTGTGGGACCACACTGTCCTGGGATGAGAGAACAGTACCCACGGATGTTGACATCTCACAGAGTAGATATTGCCAGTGACAGTAGGGAGCTATTGGCACATGAGGAAGGGAAGAGCTCTCAGGATGGGAAGAGGGGGCCACTTCGAGACTCATTGGGTATGGCACGAGGCTGCTGGGTGTGGTGTTGGCCTGGGCCCACTGAGTGGGGCAGATCCGTGGTCTGTGTTTCTGTACCCTCCTCTGTAGCCTGTGTTGGCAGCAGATCAGGGAATTGCGATCAGAAGTGCTCCCAGTAACACAGGCACCAGCCCCCAGAGTGTGTGCCTATCCGTTTCCCCACCTGGCCTGACTTAGTGCCTGTCTTGCCTCAGGGCTGAGACCCTACAATCTCTGATGAGGGTGTCTGTGGTCCAGATCCAACCTGCATGGCCAACATGCTCAGACCTTCAGCTGGGTCCTAGGCTGCTGCAACCAAACTCTGTTAACTGGGTGGCCGACAACAGAGGAAGTGTCTTCCGTTGAGCTCCAGAGGCTCAACACAGTAGGTGTTGGGCTGTCCCAGTGCCATAACCCCTCCCAGGTTTCAAGGGGACTGTCTCCCCAACTCTCCCAGCCCTTGCCCACTCTCCTATTGCTGCCCACGATCTGTGGTTCCCATATGGGCATCCCGCCCTGGCTCCAACCTCACATATCCGGTATCCCCCAGTCTCCCTGGTATCTGGGTCCAGACTCTCCTCTTCCTACAAGAATATCAGATATTGGATTTGGTCCCAGTTGATGCTGTGTTCCATCATGTGAGCTCTTAGCTTCATCACTGTGCAAAGACTCTTTTCCCACACAAGTTCGCACGGCTTTTGGCTGGCTAAGAATTTTCAGGCGACACTTTTCTAATGAGTACACTTTCCTTCCTTCCGATCTCCCACCAGTGAGCATTCCTCGCACCCTTGTCCTAGTTCCTTTATGGCAGTTTCCCTCCTTATGGCTGAGAGGACCTAGTGACCCCTGAATTCACACGTTCTCCTTAATCACCAACACACTGCAGAATTCTCCAGGGGGCCATATATGCTCCTGGAAGTTGGTGTTGGAAATAGTTCTCCATCCATTAATCACTCCCTCACTCACTAATGTCCTTGTGTCCTTGAGAAAGGCTCTCCCTTTCCTGGTTTTCCTGAATAGAAATCCTCTTGCCTCTTGGGTGAATAGGGTTATGGGTTGTGCAGAGGGTGTTGGTCCACTGAGCATCTTAGAGACTGTCCTTTATGGAGCCTAATGATCCTCACTGGGGAATGAGGCCAGGGTCCTAACTGTGGTTAGTTAGAGAGGGAAAGAAGGACAAGGGAAACTCAGATGTCCCTTCATGGCCCCTGGAGTTAGAGGACTTACCCCTTTGCACCTGTGATCAGGAGACCTCATTTCCTCGAGGACACGCACACTCAGACGTTAATCTTGAGTGTGGGTTCCTTTCTGGGGTCCAGGGCTGTTGTTAGCCACCAGGAATGACAGTGCTCTCCATGCTGAGTGGAGCCATTTTTGCCAGGAAAGAGAGCCCATGGTCACGCCTTGTGCAAAGCATCCCACGCCAGGGGCTCCCATGCCTACATTCCTGTCCTGAAAGGAAGCCACTCAGAGGCAAGGTGGGTCCAACCACCTCCCATGTGTTCACTCATCACTGTGTTCCAGCAGTCACCCCAGTGAACAGTCCTGATGGGATTGGATGTGGCTCAGAATGTCACCCTCATGAGCTCTACCCTGCCACAGCTGCAGTTCTGCAGTGGGAGAAACTCAAAACCTCAAAACACATGCACATGAAAGAAAAGAGCAAGAGCCAGAGCCCAAACAGGCCAGGTGTGGCAAAGACAGCTGGAGTGCCTAGGTTGGGGCTCAGAATTATGTCAGTGGGGTGGCATTGCTGCTGGCACCAGCATGATAACCGAGAGCCAGCCCTGCTCATTTTGGGGAGCAGTGTGTTGGGGAAGGCAGCAGAAATTGAGAGGCAGGATTGAGTTTGGCCCTAGGAGGAGGTTGGGTAAGAGGCCAGTGTGGGTTGGAGAGCCTGGGCAGATAGACAGAGGCCAGGGCACACCCCAAAGCCTGGAGACTGCACTTGATGTCCAGGGTTGTGAAACACCACTTCCCCTCTTACTCACAACTGAGAGCAAGGGGCATTGATGAGTTCAGTTTGTGTGCGGCTGCATCCAAGGTGGCTCGGCTAGGAACCTCTGTTTCCTTGACTCAGGAGGCTGGGAGTCCAGGCTCCACTGAGGCTCGGCTGGGAGGATCGGAGTCTGAGTTTATGCCTGTGTTCCCTGTAGGATCCATGTTGGCTGAGCCTCAGTGTTTTTGTAATGAGAGGATGGGTGACCGTCATGTCTTTATCACAGGACACACTTGCTAAATGGATTTGTTTGCTCTGAGGAGGAAAGAGAGAGGGGGGAGTGGTGCTGGAGACAGGGATGCAGACAGGGGTCATGGACTTGGCATAACTCAGTCTTGGAGGTGATATCCCATCACCTGTACCCACTTCAATTCCCATGAATCCAGAGGCTGAGCCCCCTTGAGGTGAGGGGTGAACCGGTTCTGGGCAGCAGGATGCTGTGGTACCTCGGAGTCTCTGTGAGACCCCAACACTAGACACACTTGGCCCTTTTGAAATCTTAGGAGAAGCCTTGGGAAGTTGTATGGCAGAGGGGAGCAGCCTCTGCATCTCAGTCCCCTCCAACTTGCCATGGTGTAGAGAGGGAACTGCAGCCACGATGGGACGGACATTGGCCATGTCCCTGTGTGGGACACAGGCCTGATTGAGTTAGGGTGCATTCTTTGTCTCTCCCTTTCTTGTGATTATCCCATCTCTACATTTGTGCTTTAGCCACCTGTGAGTCCCATCTCTGGTTTCAGAGAGAACAGAGGGTGTTATGGGCCAATAGACACAATAAACCCTAGAGATTAGATGCTACCCTACTTTCCAGAAAAGACTGGGCACACCATGAGTTGCACAATGATGGGACCAGGGTCCAAAAGCTGCTGAGAGGGAAGGACTGGTTGTGAATGCATTTTTGAAGGCTCCAAGCTGGAACTCTAGTGGCACCAAGCAGGGCAGATGCTGGTGGGGATGTTTGGGTAGTTGTTGGTGAACACCTGCGCACCTGAGATGGGTAGGCATGGAGGAGAAATCGGCAGCCCATAGGGCTGTTGAAAGTGGTCTTATGTGAAAAGAGGCTCAGGTATGGGCACAGGAAATGACATCATTGCCTTGACAATGGATCAAACAGAACATGGAACCCTGGTATCCAGGCACCCACTTCACTGACCAAGCCATCCGAGCTCACTTGGTTGGAGCCACTGGAGGGAGAAGGATGTTCTCCTGTGGTTGCAGACAATGCCGAGCCTCAGGCTCCCAGGAATCTCAGGGGGGCCAACTAGCCCTTTTGTGGATACACTGGGTGAGGCTTCATCTTAGACGCCAGAGCCTCTGGCGATTGTCGCAGAGGAGCTCAAGAGTAACAGTGAGTAGCACAGGGCAGGTGAGCCCAGCAGGCCCTCTAGTCTGATCCCTGATGAATGGCCCAGGACTCCTATTCTGACTCTGTGTGTGTGTGTGTGTGTGTGTGTGTGTGTGTGTGTGTGTGTTTGTACTGATGGGAACTGTCCCATTGTGCTTTGACTCTAGTGTATTGGCACAAGTCATTTTTCTGTTTGTCACCATTTCCATTTTGAACCCACCATTCTTGGTCCCAACCCAGGGTGAAAATGATCAGAACACGGAGGAGCCCTTCAGGGTTCAGAGCCTTGAACCTTACGGGCAGGACCAGCTTAGGAATGAGCTCCTGCCTGTCATTTGTGGGAGGAACCTACATTTCAGCAGCAACATGGGGTTAATCTCCTGGGATTTCATCCCCACCCAGCAGGTGCTGGATCTCTTGTTCCCAAAACAGCCACCTTCTTCAGTCTTTACTCCTGGTGCCACTCCACATCCTCCAAGGGGACAAGAACCTCAGGTTCTGGATGGATGTTGTAGAATGCCCACAGAGCCAACTGCCAGGCTGGGTGGGGTGCAGTTGCTGGGCTTTGCTGATGTTGTCATCCCCCACAGTTCTTGGAACCTTCTGTGGCAGTGGCATCCAGGACCCCAGCAGCTGTGAGTAGCAGCTCCTCACTACTTCACTCCAGCGAGCAGGTGGAAGACAGCCGCGTTGTTCACGTCCTCCTAGAGGGACAGAGCCTGAGGGAGACAAAGCGCATCCCGGTAAGCCCGACAGCAGGGCTGCCTCCTGGGTGTCCACACAGTGGAAGGCAGGAGACACAGCCAACCCCAGGGCTATGGTGGGAAATAAAGAAGAGAGAGGTCCGTCTTAAGGGCTTGACCTGAGGAGGGAGAGCATCAGCATGCCCAGCTTCAGTGGTGAGTGGGCCTGTGTATTGTGGGTTTTGCAGGCCAGAAGTGCAGACGGAAGTGCTGTGGACAGATGAAGGCAGAGATATGTCCAGGGTGCAGGCTGCAGTGCCTAGAACTTGGTATTCTCAATGAGTGAAGTTGGAGCAGAGGAGGTGGCAGTGACTTGTCACATGTGTAGGAGGGGATGTGTTCCTGGTGGCAGGGAAGAGAACCTCCTTAGCATGACTAGGTGTAGGAATTTGGGGTCGGGATCACCTGGGGGGTCATGCCAAAGCTTCGGAATGTTAGGCTTTGCATGTAGGTAAATACGGAGCTAAAGGGGTTCTTGGCAGAATTTCTATGGATGTGCAGTAGACACGCTAATGCTGCAGGTGTCCAGCTGCAGAGGAGACATGTTCAGTGACTGCCAGTGCTGAGTCAAGTACATCATGACAACAGACCCGCACCGAGCTTCCAGAGGCCAGGGCCTCTCAAAGCTATCATGAAGCACTCAAGTGCACACTCTTGTATCTGAGTCTGTTTTGTGTCGTGGCAGTCAGGACCCAAATTTTCAGTGCATCTGCCTCTTCCACCCACAAAGGCAGCCTGCATCCCAGATCACACTTGGTGCGCAGATCCCTGGCCCATTGCTCTCATCTCAGTGAGATGAGAGTGTGTCTGTGCATAGGCAGTTTGGTCCTTTGACATGAGTGGAATGTGGCTCCCCAGGGGGAGGGGAGATGGCAGGTACAGGCAGATATTTGTACCAGGATTGTTCTAGTAGCACATTGCAAGAACCCAGGTGGTATATGGAGGACACACTCAGGTAGCAGGATAACAAGATTGTGCCCTTGTATATGTAGCTGAGATTTCTCCTGAATGTTTGACCACAGTCTTCTGGGTAGCTCTTCTAAAAGCCATTCTCTGATGACATTTGTCCCACCCTGATCCAGGTGACCTTTCAGGAGACGGTGACAAGCCTCATCCGCAGGGCCTTGGACCAAAATTTGTTGCAGCATGAGGATGTGGACAACTTTGAGCTGCTGTATATGATGTCTGAGGATGAGAGTAAGTAGGACAATCAGACAGTGGGGAGACATGATCCACAGTGGGCTCAGGATAACTGACAGCCAAGAGAAAGTGGGCCTTGGCCCCAAAATACCAAAGTGTGATGGGCCTGGCGGAGACTCTCAGGGGTTGTGGGTGTTTTGTGGTATAATCCTTGAGTGCCACCTAACAATTCTCTCCACTTCGCTCTGCAGAAATCAAGGTCTCTGACCACTCACTCGTGTGTCTGTCCATGAATCTGGGAATACAATCTTTCATGGTGAGGAAACGCCCCCAGGTCAAGGGAAAGGAGGTAAACACCTACCTTATTCAAGCTGTGCATGTGCTGCCATTCCACTCCGACCTGAGGAAATAAGAAGCCTCAGCACCTGGACATATTTGCTGGAAGCCCATAGAGCCAACTGACAGTCTGGGGTGGCTTTCTGTTTCTGGGTTTGCTGATGTTCCATCCCCCACAGTTCTCAGAATCAACCTGCAAGTCCTCCAGGCCGCTTTCCCACAAGCAGGTGGGAGACACCTGCTTAATTCGTGTCCACTTAGAAACACAAAGTCCAGAGATGGCCAAGAGTGTTCTGGTAAGCCTGGGAGCAGGGGTGTCCCGTGGTGCTTACACCTGGGTGGGGAGCAGACACTGGTCCAATACCATGGACTACTCATGCCCTCTTGAATTTGGAGCTTCTGGATGATCAGGAGGATAGATGGGAATCAAGAAGGGAGAGGTCAGTGTGAAGGGCTGGAGCTGAGATGAGCGAGTGCAGCAGCTTGTCCACTGCCATGTCTGAGGGAGTCTGTGTGTCAGGTGGCAGCATGCAGTCCAGAAGGGCAGGGACAGGTATGGGTGACAGATGAGAATAGGACAGGAACTAGGTTGCAGGTTCCCTTGTATGGGATGCTGACGTCTATGGAGGAGGACAGCAGTGTGAGGTTCTCCATGTTCCTTGAACAAGGAGCTGAGAGAGTCTCTCTGCAGAGTCGATATGGATGTGGAGCAAGCACACTAAATGTCCAGGTAACCCAATGACCACCCTTGCCGGATGAGGTGCCCTCCTACATCCCAGCCAGCACTGAGCCTCTGGAGGCCAGGAGCTCTCGTGGCTATCTTTCAGCTCTCCTGTGTGTGGTCATGTTCCTGGGTCTGTTTTTGGCCCTGGCAATCCAGACCAAAGCCTCTAGGTTTTGTGCCTAGGCCATTCCCAATGCCGCCTGCATCCTCGGGCAGACCTGGGATCTTGGAGGCTATTGTCCCATTCCTCCCAACTTGTGGGATGAGATTGCATCTGTATGCAGGTAGTGGGGTCCTTTCACTCCGAGAGGAGTGCAGCTCCACAAAGAGCAATGGCAGGCCCAGGAAGTCCTATGTACAAGGATTGGGCTAGTAGCCTGTGGGAAGAGCCCACATGATGAGCAGGAGGTCAGCCTCGGGTAGTAGGGTCATGGATGTTGCCCTTGTATTTAGAGTGGAGGTGCCTCCAGAATGCCCCTGCCCACTGTCCTTGAGTAGTCACTTCAAGGCCCATTTCCTGAAGGCCTGTCTCCCATGCTGCTCCAGGTGACCTGCCACGATAGGGCTCCTGTCGTCATCCGCAGCGCCCTCGACCTACACTTCCTTACTGAGGAGACTCCAGAGGATTATGAGCTGGGCCAAATCATCTCTCGCCGTCAGAGTAAGTGAGACAATCAGATAGCAGAGAGCAAGGGTCAGGATGTGGACTCAGGTCAACTCTTAGCAACAAAGAGTAGTCTCTGACCCCCAAGAACACTCCAACAGGTGTGTTGGGTTCGTGCAAAAAGCCAACTGCAGTTCTGCTGGTGGAAGGTCTTGAGGTCCAATGGTATACCCCGGTGGATATTGCGGCTCCCCACCAGGTGCCCTCCCCTGGACATGAACAGGCATCCAAAGCTGACATCTTTGAGGAGTGAGGAGGAAAGCCTCTCTCCAGGAGCAGTATGTTTTCATGGTCTGGGATAGGAGTGGTTTCAAAGGAACATGGGAATGCATGGGCTAAAGAGGGAACTGGCATTTTGTGGACTGAAGCAGTACTATTGAAAGCCTTCTGTGTGACCAAAAAACCACTGCCTGGGCAGAGCATTGCCAGGATTCTAGCAAGCAGTAACAGGATGAAATTGGGAAGAAAACACAGCCTGGGAGACAGCCTGAATCATCTGTTTTTGCATAAATTCCATGGTCTTACGCACCTGAGTCCATTAGGCAAGGAGTGATCAAAATAGCCAGGTTGTGATCCCTAACTAAAGTCAGATGAGGGCTTCCTGAGCACGTAGCCACAGAGCTCATCTGATAATAATGCCAGCGCTTTTTCGTTGGTTGGTTGGTTGGTTTTTGTGAGCCAAACACCACAGCAGCCATTACCCCAGCCTATGTACCCTGAAGACCACCATCCCTATGAGTTCTAGGATCACTTGTCTCCTATCTTAACCTACTGTTAGGTTAGTAGAGTCTATGGAAGAGGAAGTCTGTCTGGGGCCTTGGTAGCCTAAGAAATTCATAGCAGAGATCTCCACATCCAACCCAGAAGGGATGGAGAACAGGCTCTAGATTAGAGGAGGGCGACAGGAAACACATGTTCAGAGGAAGGAGAAGCGGCTGTTGTATTCCCCCACTCGGGGTCATGGCACCACTGGGCCATACACCATGTTGGAGGGAAGCAGTCCCTTTACTGGTCTTTGGAACCATTGTTCTCAGTAGGGCAGTATTTGGAATGTGGCCTCCATTCTCAGAAGCCTGGTTGACATGGAGGCGGGCTCCACCAACGCAGAAGCATGGCTCTAACGTGGTATCCGTGCTGGTCAGCCTGTCCTCACTGTGGCCATACTTGAGGAAAATAACTCAGAGGAGGAATCCTAGGCCTTTTTTCTCTGGGTTTCATAGCTTTCTCTTTGGTTGTGCACTGATGCTGTCCATAAAGCTCTAGTGTGTGGCAGTGGAGAGCTCCTCAGCCCTTGCCACAAAGGCATAGACTGGGAGAGAGAGAACGAGGCTGGCAGAGAGGGAGAGAGAGAAAGATGGAGAGGGAGGACCTCTCCTTGGAGAATGAGGATTCAGTGGAGCCAACAGGAACAAGGTACTGTTGCCCAGGGCACAACCCTGTTTAGGTCTTACTCCAACCATGCTCAACCTTTCTTCCAGTCCCTCCCACCCCCCAGTAGTGTATTCATCTTGAATGAGAATTTCATGTTGACATCAGAGCACTCACCATCCAATGCTTCCCTCCAAACCCACCTATGAAGATGGCTCATGTGGGGACTGAATCTTCGGCACAGGAGCCTTTTGTGGGAGATTTCAGATGCAAACCCTAGTGGTGTGCTTTGGCAGATGCAAGAGGACCTGAGATATTCTGGAGTCCAAAGCCTCCGGTAGGAACAGACATTAGGTCTGTTGAAGTGCTCTGCCTAGTTCTTCCTCAGGGAGGACTGTGGAGGCTGTCTTTGTTGGTATTGGTGCTGAATTGGAGAGCTCTCAGGTGTGTGGCTCTGGCCTTTTCTGGCACAGGCTCTCAGATGTTGGCGTGTCCTAGGGAGCACCTCCTGAGTGCCACCTTCTTTTTGTACACCCCTCTCTCCCCAGAGCTGAGGATTCCAGCAGAGGCCAACGTATTTTATGCCAAGAATCCTCACAAAAAATCCAACTTTGTGCTGAGGAAAAGGAGCCTCTCCCAAAAGAATGATGGGTGGATCGAGCCTCAACCTCCCTCTCGTCCTGCAAAGAAGGCTCCTGCCCTCCTGAGGATGCTTGCAAAACCATTCTGTTGCTGTGTGCCTGGGCGGGGCTGAGGCAGCCCAGGAATATTTACATTGATTACTATTTTCTTCAAAGTTTGAATCTATTGATTGCCATTGTCCTTGACCTTGTTTAGTAACACAGTTGTTACTCTATCCTGTATTTGTTGTTTCCATTAATATATTATTATTATTTTAAAATATATATGTTTTTGTTACCTAATCTACTGTGATGATTTGAGTATACTAAATGTAGCAGTGATTCATAAAGGACACATCCAAACCAACAGGAAGGAATGTTTCATTCTATCAGCAAGAACTTTGGTTTTTAGGAGTTTAGCAGATGGCATTATCTGAGTCAGTTTTCCAATGGGGGCAATGAAGTATCAGCTATGATGGTACAAACACAAACAAAGACACACAAACACACACAAGAGCACACACACTCACTGAGAGATAGATAGACAGATGGAGTTGGTCTCTGCTGAAATACTTTGGAGACATGGTTCTGATTTCTCCCCTTTTGGAGTATTTTCAATTGCACAAGGTGTCTTGCAAATGAACCCATGTCTGAGGAAGACATGCATGTGTACTTCACATGCCACTTTTCACATAGCAGGAAGGTCATGTAATATTTTTCATGCAGCTGTCTTTTGACTGTGAACCATCCCATGAGGTCAGCTGTGGAATTTTCAACTTGTAGCATCACAATGGGGATCCACTCTTTGGATTTGGGGATATTTCCGATTTTCTTGATTCAGATTGGAATGATATATATATTAGTTTTTGATGAAAATTCTGCATTTGATGGTAATGAATGTCGTGCATCTAGGAATCTGTAGAGTGCAGACAATGAATGGATGCCTACTGTTGTCTGGACTGGTCTGAAAAGTCCTGTAGCAACTGAGCATGTGTGAGGGCTGTACAGGTCTTGCCAAAAGTCCAGGTCAGATGATCCTGCACAAAGCTGAACTCCTAGTGGTCTCCACAACAGTGTAAGGGCCAAGGAGAAACTCACTTCCACACAGAAGTTGGGAAGCTACCTTATGAAGGTGATCATAGATACGGGATTATTAATATATCCAGGTTGGCATCTATTATTTTTTTAGCTTTTGACTTTCGCAGCTGTGGGCATCTTGACAACCATCAACTCCCTGTAAGCAGAGACAACTCTATAAGAACCTGAGGATAAATTTCCCTGTGCATGTCCCCTTGTGAAACTGCTTAAGCACCGCCTGGTTTACACACAGGTGGAATTTCTAGGTCAAAGTGTGCATGTTTACTTCTTTGACTAAGCACTGCCAGGTGGCTCTTCTGCATAGCTCTACCTGTGGCCAGGATTGTATTATCTAGCTTTCTAACTTTTGCATGTTGAGTAGATACATAGTGGGAGCACACTGTTTTTGTTGGTATTTTTCTTGGTATCTATTCTGATGCTTTTCACTGGGGGATTTTTTCCTGTGAAAATGGGCTTCCTCTACTTGACCTTATTTTCTTCTTTTTAAAATTTTTTCAATGTGACTTTTTAATTTTAGTTTTATTAAAGACATTGCCCCTTGCTTGCATAGTCTATATCTAAAGCACTAGTCCTTGCTCCAAGGTCCAGCTTGCTCTCAGCTGCCCCAGGAGGGGAACAGTCTTTGGCGGTAGACAAGAGACGCCCCTGCAGGGGGCACAAGTGCTTTGGCCCTCTGGTGTCTTGCCAGCAGTGCTTCCCATGCTCACAGAGGGTTTCAGACACTGAGTCAATGGTCCAGGTGGTCTTTTGTTCAGTCTGATCTCAAATTGAGCTCCTCTGAGAGGTCATATTGAAGTCCTTGTGTGTACCTGACCCATCATTTTAAACAATATTCCAAGTTCACTTTTTGTGTGTACGTGGGTTCTGGGGATTGAACCCAGGGCCTTGAGCCTGTGAGGCAAGTGACCTACCTGAGCTACACCCTCAGAGACCCCTGTAAAAGTATTTCCCCTTTGCCTCGGGGTCTAAGTTGCCAAGGCTGACCTCAAACGTTCCTCTTGCCTCAGCCTCCCTGGTGGCTGGCATGACAGGCATGCACCTGGGACTGTCACACTCGAGCCTGTGATGGGAACTCATGTGCATCTGTCCAGGGCTGAGCATGGTTAGGCAGAGCTGTGCTCCAGGCTCCCTGCAGGGCTGTGGAGGCTTCTGCTGCCCAGCAGCCCTGGTGCCATGGCCAGGGCTCCTCCCAGCCGAGGGCAGGCAGCTGCCCATTGCTGTAGGCTGACCTTATTTTCTTCTTATGGCACTCGTCCGTTCTCTGGAGTATGTTGTATGGTTTGTCCATTAGGAGTCTAACAGGTCCTCTAGAACCTTCAAACAATTAGTAAAATTCCTGAACAGTAAGTGAGCGCGCGCAGAAATTGGGCTAATATTTTGGGAAGAACAATGTTGGATGATATATTCATGGCTTGAATATATCATCCAACATGAAGTTATATTTTATTACTTACAAAATAATAAAATAATGAAGCAATACCATGGGCTGAGCTAAAATAGATCCTTAGGATCTTAGGCATTCTGTAATAAATCTGTGTCACTTGAAGTATAGAGTTGATCGACTCTGAGTAATGAAACAGAAGTAAAGGTATCAAAGCCAATGATCATCTGTTTCCAATTTTCTGTGATTTGGTTCAAGTGGTAAAGTGGTGATATTTATTAATAACGGATCGAATAGGTTCATAATTGTTTTAGAGTACAATTAGATGCCTTCAAACTTTAGGCTACATGGGCACATTTGAGAACGGTTCCAGCCATTCTCTCATCCTTTGGGTCATTCCCCTCCTATGTCCTGTGAGACATTTTCTATGTGAGGCTTTAAGAAGAAGAAGAGAATATTCTGTAAAGAAAACCTTGTGATCTGTGCAGTATGAAGTTGAATGGATTCATTCAGAAATCAGAAATTCTATTGAAAGATATTTATTGGCATGAGCCAAATAAAACCTATTTTTAGGCATCCTGGTGAAGACAAGGTTTTATCTTTATGTCTCATTTTCTATGTTTTGTTGTTGTTGTTGTTGTTAGAATGAAATTCATATGTTGCCAGACCATTCTATCAGATGTGTAACTAGATGCCATTTAAATTACCCACTTTTACATGGTAGACAGTTTTTAATGAACACTGCCTGTCTGCACCTTTTTTAAAAACAGGACTGGGATCAGAAGCCCAAATACCAATGGTTAGCTGGAGCATATTTTTCATTTGGCCTATCTGTCAGTATTCCCTGAGGTCATCTGTGCAATCAGCTTCGTTACTCCTGCTCCCTCACTGGATTTCATAGAAACCATATGCTATGTATGAATCAGGGACACCAATCCCACAACATAGCATTCTTGGAATATCCAAAGTCCCACTTTTCACTTCGCCATGCCTGAGATCAGCAGTAATATTTATCAGCAAATGTGAGATTTTCAAAGATCCAATTCTATGTGCTCCTTTCTCATAGAGCCTTAGGCAGGGATATAGCATACATAAATATTAAGTAAAGTCCATAGTTTTTAAAATGTCATCCATTGAATAGTTGACACATGTCTGAGATACTTTTTATTTTGGAGGAGGTATTATTTAATAGGGAATTCCAACAGCTACCTAATAGTGAAATGAGAAGTCTTGCATCCATTTTATTTTGTTTCTGATGATTTTTATGAGTAAGGGTAAGATACTTCCTTGTTCTGATGCAGATGTTGCCCACTTTTGTGAATGGATGCGGGGTGTCACCTACTACTTGCATATCTGCATATTGGGCTTGACACTGCTATCGTACTTGGTAGTTGGCAAAAAGTCAATACTGAAGTTAAGCTCTTGTGTTCTAGCAGCAGAGCTGAAGATCCTTGATGTGCCACCTTCTGCAATCCATGCTGCTCTCTTCATGTTCCTTATTGACTTCCTGGTGATGAGCATCATGGTCTCCTGGTCTTGAGAATGGCCAAGCATTGCTCTGTGAATGTGGAAGATGGGCATGTGGAAGGCTCCAGGGAGGAGGGATCATTGAACATGTACTCGAATCCATGTGCCTGTTGAATGACCTGTTTTTTTTATTTTTGGGTTTTAAGGGAGACACTGCCCTAAAACACTTCTGTGCAGCTGGGGATGCAGGCTTCTGCTTCACCTTGCAGGAAGCATTAACGAATCCTTTCCAGAAGACATGAGAAGAGAGAAGTGAGCCTCTGGTATCATGCAGGTTCCTTGCATTGCCCATGGGCTAGAAGAGAGAAGAGTTGCTTCATGAGATTTGATCCCCTTTTTCCTGAAAAGTTCCACACAGAGGTGAGTCCCCAGCATGTTTAGAAATCATTTCAGACACCTTTCTGGACGGAATTGAATCAGAGCCCCTGATGATGTGGAAGAGCTAAAGATGGGTTTGCTATGAATTTTCTACTTCATTCATCAGGGCCTGAGTCAAGTCAGTCATTGTGCTGTCAACACATGAGCTGCTGGTCAAATGTGAGGAAGTGGTCTTGCTTTATGAAAACACCACCCTGATTCAGTGAGCCAGAGGCAGCCTGCAGTCCCTGTTTTCCTGTAAAGGCAGATTGCTGTGGATGGCCTCTGGCCTCGTCATGCAGCCCTGCTCAGAGTAGGGGATTGAGGGACCAGGCAGATCCCTAGTTCCTTTTGACCTTTATTGCCATTGGGCCACCCCAGGGTCCTTGGACTCTACCTGGTCTTCTGGCCTGGGTCAGGGGATGTGAGGTTTGGAATCCCCCTCTGTGGCAGGATCCCAGCCCCCCAGCCACTTGAGGTCAGCACATCCTTCCCTAATTGTGTTAGAGTTGGAGACTTCTCCCACCCATCCTCATCCATGCTCATCCCACATTTTGTAGCTTGGCACCTGAGGACCTTTATTCATTGACTTAGTTGTTAGTGATGATGGTTACTAAGACTAAGTGACTCTTTCAAGTCACATCACTTGCATGGTAGGGCTAGAGCATGGATCTTCCTAATTGATTTCATGGGACTCTCTCATGGAAACTGTGACTGCTTCCTAAACACACACTCTACATTTGGAGTGTCAAAATTCTTGCCACTGCCTCCTTGGCAAGTGTATCTTGTCTTCTACGTGGGAATTTCACAAATATTTTCCTTTGGTTTGTGGAGGTCATGCAGAAGGGATTTCATTTGAAATAGCCCAAACAAGAAATACCAGTTGTCTTTTTCGCACATGGATGTGTGTAGTGAACACCCCTTTCTGTGTGCTTGCATGAGTTACTCCTTTGAATTTGTTGAAGAATGGTTGGCTGGGGAGCAAGTTAACGAGAGATGGATATCAATGGTTGTCAAGTATTCTGACGTGAAGAATGTATTGAGGATGTGAAGGCTTTTCTAGCCAGTTCCTATGGCTCAGTCAGGGATCAGTCAGAGGATTCTGTCTGGTAGACTCTTTGGCACAGATGTCAAAGTGGCCTGGTCTTACCCTGTCCAGGACTGAATGCTGAGCTTGAGTGGGAGCTTCTTGTCATTTCAAGCATTTCCATGAGTCTGTCCTCTGTTCTCTTGTATCCAAGTGGTTTCTAATAGGAAAGCAGAACAAAAATTGAAAGTATGGTGATTGATTATTTTTACCAATGTTATTTCAATCCACTTTGTTTAATACGAAATTACCTTTATGCTAGTAAGATTTCATATGTGAGGAAATAATGAAAATATTGGGGTTAGGGGATGAGAATATGCAAATCAAACATTTTTGAGCACCAAGACCCGTTTTTTGTTTTTGTTTTTGTTTTTTTTTTTTTAACTTAAATAATATTAAGTGCCAGAGGACCACCGCTGCCATTCAGCCTCAACAACCTCCAGGTCCAGCCTCCAGGTGGCCCATTTCACCAGGGTGTGTGGGACCACACTGTCCTGGGATGAGAGAACAGTACCCACGGATGTTGACATCTCACAGAGTAGATATTGCCAGTGACAGTAGGGAGCTATTGGCACATGAGGAAGGGAAGAGCTCTCAGGATGGGAAGAGGGGGCCGCTTCGAGACTCATTGGGTATGGCACGAGGCTGCTGGGTGTGGTGTTGGCCTGGGCCCACTGAATGGGGCAGATCCGTGGTCTGTGTTTCTGTACGCTCCTCTGTAGCCTGTGTTGGCAGCAGATCAGGGAATTGCGATCAGAAGTGCTCCCAGTAACACAGGCACCAGCCCCCAGAGTGTGTGCCTATCTGTTTCCCCACCTGGCCTGACTTAGTGCCTGTCTTGCCTCAGGGCTGAGACCCTACAATCTCTGATGAGGGTGTCTGTGGTCCAGATCCAACCTGCATGGCCAACATGCTCAGACCTTCAGCTGGGTCCTAGGCTGCTGCAACCAAACTCTGTTAACTGGGTGGCCGACAACAGAGGAAGTGTCTTCCGTTGAGCTCCAGAGGCTCAACACAGTAGGTGTTGGGCTGTCCCAGTGCCATAACCCCTCCCAGGTTTCAAGGGGACTGTCTCCCCAACTCTCCCAGCCCTTGCCCACTCTCCTATTGCTGCCCACGATCTGTGGTTCCCATATGGGCATCCCGCCCTGGCTCCAACCTCACATATCCGGTATCCCCCAGTCTCCCTGGTATCTGGGTCCAGACTCTCCTCTTCCTACAAGAATATCAGATATTGGATTTGGTCCCAGTTGATGCTGTGTTCCATCATGTGAGCTCTTAGCTTCATCACTGTGCAAAGACTCTTTTCCCACACAAGTTCGCACGGCTTTTGGCTGGCTAAGAATTTTCAGGCGACACTTTTCTAATGAGTACACTTTCCTTCCTTCCGATCTCCCACCAGTGAGCATTCCTCGCACCCTTGTCCTAGTTCCTTTATGGCAGTTTCCCTCCTTATGGCTGAGAGGACCTAGTGACCCCTGAATTCACACGTTCTCCTTAATCACCAACACACTGCAGAATTCTCCAGGGGGCCATATATGCTCCTGGAAGTTGGTGTTGGAAATAGTTCTCCATCCATTAATCACTCCCTCACTCACTAATGTCCTTGTGTCCTTGAGAAAGGCTCTCCCTTTCCTGGTTTTCCTGAATAGAAATCCTCTTGCCTCTTGGGTGAATAGGGTTATGGGTTGTGCAGAGGGTGTTGGTCCACTGAGCATCTTAGAGACTGTCCTTTATGGAGCCTAATGATCCTCACTGGGGAATGAGGCCAGGGTCCTAACTGTGGTTAGTTAGAGAGGGAAAGAAGGACAAGGGAAACTCAGATGTCCCTTCATGGCCCCTGGAGTTAGAGGACTTACCCCTTTGCACCTGGGATCAGGAGACCTCATTTCCTCGAGGACACGCACACTCAGACGTTAATCTTGAGTGTGGGTTCCTTTCTGGGGTCCAGGGCTGTTGTTAGCCACCAGGAATGACAGTGCTCTCCATGCTGAGTGGAGCCATTTTTGCCAGGAAAGAGAGCCCATGGTCACGCCTTGTGCAAAGCATCCCACGCCAGGGGCTCCCATGCCTACATTCCTGTCCTGAAAGGAAGCCACTCAGAGGCAAGGTGGGTCCAACCACCTCCCATGTGTTCACTCATCACTGTGTTCCAGCAGTCACCCCAGTGAACAGTCCTGATGGGATTGGATGTGGCTCAGAATGTCACCCTCATGAGCTCTACCCTGCCACAGCTGCAGTTCTGCAGTGGGAGAAACTCAAAACCTCAAAACACATGCACATGAAAGAAAAGAGCAAGAGCCAGAGCCCAAACAGGCCAGGTGTGGCAAAGACAGCTGGAGTGCCTAGGTTGGGGCTCAGAATTATGTCAGTGGGGTGGCATTGCTGCTGGCACCAGCATGATAACCGAGAGCCAGCCCTGCTCATTTTGGGGAGCAGTGTGTTGGGGAAGGCAGCAGAAATTGAGAGGCAGGATTGAGTTTGGCCCTAGGAGGAGGTTGGGTAAGAGGCCAGTGTGGGTTGGAGAGCCTGGGCAGATAGACAGAGGCCAGGGCACACCCCAAAGCCTGGAGACTGCACTTGATGTCCAGGGTTGTGAAACACCACTTCCCCTCTTACTCACAACTGAGAGCAAGGGGCATTGATGAGTTCAGTTTGTGTGCGGCTGCATCCAAGGTGGCTCGGCTAGAAACCTCTGTTTCCTTGACTCAGGAGGCTGGGAGTCCAGGCTCCACTGAGGCTCGGCTGGGAGGATCGGAGTCTGAGTTTATGCCTGTGTTCCCTGTAGGATCCATGTTGGCTGAGCCTCAGTGTTTTTGTAATGAGAGGATGGGTGACCGTCATGTCTTTATCACAGGACACACTTGCTAAATGGATTTGTTTGCTCTGAGGAGGAAAGAGAGAGGGGGGAGTGGTGCTGGAGACAGGGATGCAGACAGGGGTCATGGACTTGGCATAACTCAGTCTTGGAGGTGATATCCCATCACCTGTACCCACTTCAATTCCCATGAATCCAGAGGCTGAGCCCCCTTGAGGTGAGGGGTGAACCGGTTCTGGGCAGCAGGATGCTGTGGTACCTCGGAGTCTCTGTGAGACCCCAACACTAGACACACTTGGCCCTTTAGAAATCTTAGGAGAAGCCTTGGGAAGTTGTATGGCAGAGGGGAGCAGCCTCTGCATCTCAGTCCCCTCCAACTTGCCATGGTGTAGAGAGGGAACTGCAGCCACGATGGGACGGACATTGGCCATGTCCCTGTGTGGGACACAGGCCTGATGGAGTTAGGGTGCATTCTTTGTCTCTCCCTTTCTTGTGATTATCCCATCTCTACATTTGTGCTTTAGCCACCTGTGAGTCCCATCTCTGGTTTCAGAGAGAACAGAGGGTGTTATGGGCCAATAGACACAATAAACCCTAGAGATTAGATGCTACCCTACTTTCCAGAAAAGACTGGGCACACCATGAGTTGCACAATGATGGGACCAGGGTCCAAAAGCTGCTGAGAGGGAAGGACTGGTTGTGAATGCATTTTTGAAGGCTCCAAGCTGGAACTCTAGTGGCACCAAGCAGGGCAGATGCTGGTGGGGATGTTTGGGTAGTTGTTGGTGAACACCTGCGCACCTGAGATGGGTAGGCATGGAGGAGAAATCGGCAGCCCATAGGGCTGTTGAAAGTGGTCTTATGTGAAAAGAGGCTCAGGTATGGGCACAGGAAATGACATCATTGCCTTGACAATGGATCAAACAGAACATGGAACCCTGGTATCCAGGCACCCACTTCACTGACCAAGCCATCCGAGCTCACTTGGTTGGAGCCACTGGAGGGAGAAGGATGTTCTCCTGTGGTTGCAGACAATGCCGAGCCTCAGGCTCCCAGGAATCTCAGGGGGGCCAACTAGCCCTTTTGTGGATACACTGGGTGAGGCTTCATCTTAGACGCCAGAGCCTCTGGCGATTGTCGCAGAGGAGCTCAAGAGTAACAGTGAGTAGCACAGGGCAGGTGAGCCCAGCAGGCCCTCTAGTCTGATCCCTGATGAATGGCCCAGGACTCCTGTTCTGACTCTGTGTGTGTGTGTGTGTGTGTGTGTGTGTGTTTGTACTGATGGGAACTGTCCCATTGTGCTTTGACTCTAGTGTATTGGCACAAGTCATTTTTCTGTTTGTCACCATTTCCATTTTGAACCCACCATTCTTGGTCCCAACCCAGGGTGAAAATGATCAGAACACGGAGGAGCCCTTCAGGGTTCAGAGCCTTGAACCTTACAGGCAGGACCAGCTTAGGAATGAGCTCCTGCCTGTCATTTGTGGGAAGAACCTACATTTCAGCAGCAACATGGGGTTAATCTCCTGGGATTTCATCCCCACCCAGCAGGTGCTGGATCTCTTGTTCCCAAAACAGCCACCTTCTTCAGTCTTTACTCCTGGTGCCACTCCACATCCTCCAAGGGGACAAGAACCTCAGGTTCTGGATAGATGTTGTAGAATGCCCACAGAGCCAACTGCCAGGCTGGGTGGGGTGCAGTTGCTGGGCTTTGCTGATGTTGTCATCCCCCACAGTTCTTGGAACCTTCTGTGGCAGTGGCATCCAGGACCCCAGCAGCTGTGAGTAGCAGCTCCTCACTGCTTCACTCCAGCGAGCAGGTGGAAGACAGCCGCGTTGTTCACGTCCTCCTAGAGGGACAGAGCCTGAGGGAGACAAAGCGCATCCCGGTAAGCCCGACAGCAGGGCTGCCTCCTGGGTGTCCACACAGTGGAAGGCAGGAGACACAGCCAACCCCAGGGCTATGGTGGGAAATAAAGAAGAGAGAGGTCCGTCTTAAGGGCTTGACCTGAGGAGGGAGAGCATCAGCATGCCCAGCTTCAGTGGTGAGTGGGCCTGTGTATTGTGGGTTTTGCAGGCCAGAAGTGCAGACGGAAGTGCTGTGGACAGATGAAGGCAGAGATATGTCCAGGGTGCAGGCTGCAGTGCCTAGAACTTGGTATTCTCAATGAGTGAAGTTGGAGCAGAGGAGGTGGCAGTGACTTGTTACATGTGTAGGAGGGGATGTGTTCCTGGTGGCAGGGAAGAGAACCTCCTTAGCATGACTAGGTGTAGGAATTTGGGGTCGGGATCACCTGGGGGGTCATGCCAAAGCTTCGGAATGTTAGGCTTTGCATGTATGTAAATACGGAGCTAAAGGGGTTCTTGGCAGAATTTCTATGGATGTGCAGTAGACACGCTAATGCTGCAGGTGTCCAGCTGCAGAGGAGACATGTTCAGTGACTGCCAGTGCTGAGTCAAGTACATCATGACAACCAGACCCGCACCGAGCTTCCAGAGGCCAGGGCCTCTCAAAGCTATCATGAAGCACTCAAGTGCACACTCTTGTATCTGAGTCTGTTTTGTGTCGTGGCAGTCAGGACCCAAATTTTCAGTGCATCTGCCTCTTGCACCCACAAAGGCAGCCTGCATCCCAGATCACACTTGGTGCGCAGATCCCTGGCCCATTGCTCTCATCTCAGTGAGATGAGAGTGTGTCTGTGCATAGGCAGTTTGGTCCTTTGACATGAGTGGAATGTGGCTCCCCAGGGGGAGGGGAGATGGCAGGTACAGGCAGATATTTGTACCAGGATTGTTCTAGTAGCACATTGCAAGAACCCAGGTGGTATATGGAGGACACACTCAGGTAGCAGGATAACAAGATTGTGCCCTTGTATATGTAGCTGAGATTTCTCCTGAATGTTTGACCACAGTCTTCTGGGTAGCTCTTCTAAAAGCCATTCTCTGATGACATTTGTCCCACTCTGATCCAGGTGACCTTTCAGGAGACGGTGACAAGCCTCATCCGCAGGGCCTTGGACCAAAATTTGTTGCAGCATGAGGATGTGGACAACTTTGAGCTGCTGTATATGATGTCTGAGGATGAGAGTAAGTAGGACAATCAGACAGTGGGGAGACATGATCCACAGTGGGCTCAGGATAACTGACAGCCAAGAGAAAGTGGGCCTTGGCCCCAAAATACCAAAGTGTGATGGGCCTGGCGGAGACTCTCAGGGGTTCTGGGTGTTTTGTGGTATAATCCTTGAGTGCCACCTAACAATTCTCTCCACTTCCCTCTGCAGAAATCAAGGTCTCTGACCACTCACTCGTGTGTCCGTCCATGAATCTGGGAATACAATATTTCATGGTGAGGAAACGCCCCCAGGTCAAGGGAAAGGAGGTAAACACCTACCTTATTCAAGCTGTGCATGTGCTGCCATTCCACTCCGACCTGAGGAAATAAGAAGCCTCAGCACCTGGACATATTTGCTGGAAGCCCATAGAGCCAACTGACAGTCTGGGGTGGCTTTCTGTTTCTGGGTTTGCTGATGTTCCATCCCCCACAGTTCTCAGAATCAACCTGCAAGTCCTCCAGGCCGCTTTCCCACAAGCAGGTGGGAGACACCTGCTTAATTCGTGTCCACTTAGAAACACAAAGTCCAGAGATGGCCAAGAGTGTTCTGGTAAGCCTGGGAGCAGGGGTGTCCCGTGGTGCTTACACCTGGGTGGGGAGCAGACACTGGTCCAATACCATGGACTACTCATGCCCTCTTGAATTTGGAGCTTCTGGATGATCAGGAGGATAGATGGGAATCAAGAAGGGAGAGGTCAGTGTGAAGGGCTGGAGCTGAGATGAGCGAGTGCAGCAGCTTGTCCACTGCCATGTCTGAGGGAGTCTGTGTGTCAGGTGGCAGCATGCAGTCCAGAAGGGCAGGGACAGGTATGGGTGACAGATGAGAATAGGACAGGAACTAGGTTGCAGGTTCCCTTGTATGGGATGCTGACGTCTATGGAGGAGGACAGCAGTGTGAGGTTCTCCATGTTCCTTGAACAAGGAGCTGAGAGAGTCTCTCTGCAGAGTCGATATGGATGTGGAGCAAGCACACTAAATGTCCAGGTAACCCAATGACCACCCTTGCCGGATGAGGTGGCCTCCTACATCCCAGCCAGCACTGAGCCTCTGGAGGCCAGGAGCTCTCGTGGCTATCTTTCAGCTCTCCTGTGTGTGGTCATGTTCCTGGGTCTGTTTTTGGCCCTGGCAATCCAGACCAAAGCCTCTAGGTTTTGTGCCTAGGCCATTCCCAATGCCGCCTGCATCCTCGGGCAGACCTGGGATCTTGGAGGCTATTGTCCCATTCCTCCCAACTTGTGGGATGAGATTGCATCTGTATGCAGGTAGTGGGGTCCTTTCACTCCGAGAGGAGTGCAGCTCCACAAAGAGCAATGGCAGGCCCAGGAAGTCCTATGTACAAGGATTGGGCTAGTAGCCTGTGGGAAGAGCCCACACGATGAGCAGGAGGTCAGCCTCGGGTAGTAGGGTCATGGATGTTGCCCTTGTATTTAGAGTGGAGGTGCCTCCAGAATGCCCCTGCCCACTGTCCTTGAGTAGTCACTTCAAGGCCCATTTCCTGAAGGCCTGTCTCCCATGCTGCTCCAGGTGACCTGCCACGATAGGGCTCCTGTCGTCATCCGCAGCGCCCTCGACCTACACTTCCTTACTGAGGAGAATCCAGAGGATTATGAGCTGGGCCAAATCATCTCTCGCCGTCAGAGTAAGTGAGACAATCAGATAGCAGAGAGCAAGGGTCAGGATGTGGACTCAGGTCAACTCTTAGCAACAAAGAGTAGTCTCTGACCCCCAAGAACACTCCAACAGGTGTGTTGGGTTCGTGCACAAAGCCAACTGCACTTCTGCTGGTGGAAGGTCTTGAGGTCCAATGGTATACCCCGGTGGTGGATATTGCAGCTCCCCACCAGGTGCCCTCCCCTGGACATGAACAGGCATCCAAAGCTGACATCTTTGAGGAGTGAGGAGGAAAGCCTCTCTCCAGGAGCAATATGTTTTCATGGTCTGGGATAGGAGTGGTTTCAAAGGAACATGGGAATGCATGGGCTAAAGAGGGAACTGGCATTTTGTGGACTGAAGCAGTACTATTGAAAGCCTTCTGTGTGACCAAAAAACCACTGCCTGGGCAGAGCATTGCCAGGATTCTAGCAAGCAGTAACAGGATGAAATTGGGAAGAAAACACAGCCTGGGAGACAGGCTGAATCATCTGTTTTTGCATAAATTCCATGGTCTTACGCACCTGAGTCCACTAGGCAAGGAGTGATCACAATAGCCAGGTTGTGATCCCTAACTAAAGTCAGATGAGGGCTTCCTGAGCACGTAGCCACAGAGCTCATCTGATAATAATGCCAGCGCTTTTTCGTTGGTTGGTTGGTTGGTTTCTGTGAGCCAAACACCACAGCAGCCATTATCCCAGCCTATGTACCCTGAAGACCACCATCCCTATGAGTTCTAGGATCACTTGTCTCCTATCTTAACCTACTGTTAGGTTAGTAGAGTCTATGGAAGAGGAAGTCTGTCTGGGGCCTTGGTAGCCTAAGAAATTCATAGCAGAGATCTCCACATCCAACCCAGAAGGGATGGAGAACAGGCTCTAGGTTAGAGGAGGGCGACAGGAAACACATGTTCAGAGGAAGGAGAAGCGGCTGTTGTATTCCCCCACTCGGGGTCATGGCACCACTGGGCCATACACCATGTTGGAGGGAAGCAGTCCCTTTGCTGGTCTTTGGAACCATTGTTCTCAGTAGGGCAGTATTTGGAATGTGGCCTCCATTCTCAGAAGCCTGGTTCACATGGAGGCGGGCTCCACCAACGCAGAAGCATGGCTCTAACGTGGTATCCGCGCTGGTCAGCCTGTCCTCACTGTGGCCATACTTGAGGAAAATAACTCAGAGGAGGAATCCTAGGCCTTTTTTCTCTGGGTTTCATAGCTTTCTCTTTGGTTGTGCACTGAGGCTGTCCATAAAGCTCTAGTGTGTGGCAGTGGAGAGCTCCTCAGCCCTTGCCACAAAGGCATAGACTGGGAGAGAGAGAACGAGGCTGGCAGAGAGGGAGAGAGAGAAAGATGGAGAGGGAGGACCTCTCCTTGGAGAATGAGGATTCAGTGGAGCCAACAGGAACAAGGTACTGTTGCCCAGGGCACAACCCTGTTTAGGTCTTACTCCAACCATGCTCAACCTTTCTTCCAGTCCCTCCCACCCCCCAATAGTGTATTCATCTTGAATGAGAGTTTCATGTTGACATCAGAGCACTCACCATCCAATGCTTCCCTCCAAACCCACCTATGAAGATGGCTCATGTGGGGACTGAATCTTCGGCACAGGAGCCTTTTGTGGGAGATTTCAGATGCAAACCCTAGTGGTGTGCTTTGGCAGATGCAAGAGGACCTGAGATATTCTGGAGTCCAAAGCCTTCGGTAGGAACAGACATTAGGTCTGTTGAAGTGCTCTGCCTAGTTCTTCCTCAGGGAGGACTGTGGAGGCTGTCTTTGTTGGTATTGGTGCTGAATTGGAGAGCTCTCAGGTGTGTGGCTCTGGCCTTTTCTGGCACAGGCTCTCAGATGTTGGCGTGTCCTAGGGAGCACCTCCTGAGTGCCACCTTCTTTTTGTACACCCCTCTCTCCCCAGAGCTGAGGATTCCAGCAGAGGCCAACGTATTTTATGCCAAGAATCCTCACAAAAAATCCAACTTTGTGCTGGGGAAAAGGAGCCTCTCCCAAAAGAATGATGGGTGGATCCAGCCTCAACCTCCCTCTCGTCCTGGAAAGAAGGCTCCAGCCCTCCTGAGGATGCTTGCAAAACCATTCTGGGGATGTGTGCCTGGGCGGGGCTGAGGCAGCCCAGGAATATTTACATTGATTACTATTTTCTTCAAAGTTTGAATCTATAGTTTGCCATTGTCCTTGACCTTGTTTAGTAACACAGTTGTTACTCTATCCTGTATTTGTTGTTTCCATTAATATATTATTATTATTTTAAAATATATATGTTTTTGTTACCTGATCTACTGTGATGATTTGAGTATACTAAATGTAGCAGTGATTCCTAAAGGACACATCCAAACCAACAGGAAGGAATGTTTCATTCTGTCAGCAAGAACTTTGGTTTTTAGGAGTTTGGCAGATGGCATTATCTGAGTCAGTTTTCCAATGGGGGCAATGAAGTATCAGCTATGATGGTACAAACACAAACAAAGACACACAAACACACACAAGAGCACACACACTCACTGAGAGATAGATAGACAGATGGAGTTGGTCTCTGCTGAAATACTTTGGAGACATGGTTCTGATTTCTCCCCTTTTGGAGTATTTTCAATTGCACAAGGTGTCTTGCAAATGAACCCATGTCTGAGGAAGACATGCATGTGTACTTCACATGCCACTTTTCACATAGCAGGAAGGCCATGTAATTTTTTTCATGCAGCTGTCTTTTGACTGTGAACCATCCCATGAGGTCAGCTGTGGAATTTTCAACTTGTAGCATCACAATGGGGATCCACTCTTTGGATTTGGAGATATTTCCGATTTTCTTGATTCAGATTGGAATGATATATATATATTAGTTTTTGATGAAAATTCTGCATTTGATGGTAATGAATGTCGTGCATCTAGGAATCTGTAGAGTGCAGACAATGAATGGATGCCTACTGTTGTCTGGACTGGTCTGAAAAGTCCTGTAGCATCTGAGCATGTGTGAGGGCTGTACAGGTCTTGCCAAAAGTCCAGGTCAGATGATCCTGCACAAAGCTGAACTCCTAGTGGTCTCCACAACAGTGTAAGGGCCAAGGAGAAACACACTTCCACACAGAAGTTGGGAAGCTACCTTATGAAGGTGATCATAGATACGGGATTATTAATATATCCAGGTTGGCATCTATTATTTTTTTAGCTTTTGACTTTCGCAGCTGTGGGCATCTTGACAACCATCAACTCCCTGTAAGCACAGACAACTCTATAAGAACCTGAGGATAAATTTCCCTGTGCATGTCCCCTTGTGAAACTGCTTAAGCACCGCCTGGTTTACACACAGGTGGAATTTCTAGGTCAAAGTGTGCATGTTTACTTCTTTGACTAAGCACTGCCAGGTGGCTCTTCTGCATAGCTCTACCTGTGGCCAGGATTGTATTATCTAGCTTTCTAACTTTTGCATGTTGAGTAGATACATAGTGGGAGCACACTGTTTTTGTTGGTATTTTTCTTGGTATCTATTCTGATGCTTTTCACTGGGGGATTTTTTCCTGTGAAAATGGGCTTCCTCTACTTGACCTTATTTTCTTCTTTTTAAAATTTTTTCAATGTGACTTTTTAATTTTAGTTTTATTAAAGACATTGCCCCTTGCTTGCATAGTCTATATCTAAAGCACTAGTCCTTGCTCCAAGGCCCAGCTTGCTCTCAGCTGCCCCAGGAGGGGAACAGTCTTTGGCGGTAGACAAGAGACGCCCCTGCAGGGGGCACAAGTGCTTTGGCCCTCTGGTGTCTTGCCAGCAGTGCTTCCCATGCTCACAGAGGGTTTCAGACACTGAGTCAATGGTCCAGGTGGTCTTTTGTTCAGTCTGATCTCAAATTGAGCTCCTCTGAGAGGTCATATTGAAGTCCTTGTGTGTACCTGACCCATCATTTTAAACAATATTCCAAGTTCACTTTTTGTGTGTACGTGGGTTCTGGGGATTGAACCCAGGGCCTTGAGCCTGTGAGGCAAGTGACCTACCTGAGCTACACCCTCAGAGACCCCTGTAAAAGTATTTCCCCTTTGCCTCGGGGTCTAAGTTGCCAAGGCTGACCTCAAACGTTCCTCTTGCCTCAGCCTCCCTGGTGGCTGGCATGACAGGCATGCACCTGGGACTGTCACACTCGAGCCTGTGATGGGAACTCATGTGCATCTGTCCAGGGCTGAGCATGGTTAGGCAGAGCTGTGCTCCAGGCTCCCTGCAGGGCTGTGGAGGCTTCTGCTGCCCAGCAGCCCTGGTGCCATGGCCAGGGCTCCTCCCAGCCGAGGGCAGGCAGCTGCCCATTGCTGTAGGCTGACCTTATTTTCTTCTTATGGCACTCGTCCGTTCTCTGGAGTATGTTGTATGGTTTGTCCATTAGGAGTCTAACAGGTCCTCTAGAACCTTCAAACAATTAGTAAAATTCCTGAACAGTAAGTGAGCGCGCGCAGAAATTGGGCTAATATTTTGGGAAGAACAATGTTGGATGATATATTCATGGCTTGAATATATCATCCAACATGAAGTTATATTTTATTACTTACAAAATAATAAAATAATGAAGCAATACCATGGGCTGAGCTAAAATAGATCCTTAGGATCTTAGGCATTCTGTAATAAATCTGTGTCACTTGAAGTATAGAGTTGATCGACTCTGAGTAATGAAACAGAAGTAAAGGTATCAAAGCCAATGATCATCTGTTTCCAATTTTCTGTGATTTGGTTCAAGTGGTAAAGTGGTGATATTTATTAATAATGGATCGAATAGGTTCATAATTGTTTTAGAGTACAATTAGATGCCTTCAAACTTTAGGCTACATGGGCACATTTGAGAACGGTTCCAGCCATTCTCTCATCCTTTGGGTCATTCCCCTCCTATGTCCTGTGAGACATTTTCTATGTGAGGCTTTAAGAAGAAGAAGAGAATATTCTGTAAAGAAAACCTTGTGATCTGTGCAGTATGAAGTTGAATGGATTCATTCAGAAATCAGAAATTCTATTGAAAGATATTTATTGGCA
The DNA here is from genome assembly GCF_045843805.1 of Urocitellus parryii. Classification (NCBI taxonomy): domain Eukaryota; kingdom Metazoa; phylum Chordata; class Mammalia; order Rodentia; family Sciuridae; genus Urocitellus; species Urocitellus parryii. The sequence goes on from NC_135548.1 coordinate 41,556,394, forward strand.
TGAGCCAAATAAAACCTATTTTTAGGCATCCTGGTGAAGACAAGGTTTTATCTTTATGTCTCATTTTCTATGTTTTGTTGTTGTTGTTGTTGTTAGAATGAAATTCATATGTTGCCAGACCATTCTATCAGATGTGTAACTAGATGCCATTTAAATTACCCACTTTTACATGGTAGACAGTTTTTAATGAACACTGCCTGTCTGCACCTTTTTTAAAAACAGGACTGGGATCAGAAGCCCAAATACCAATGGTTAGCTGGAGCATATTTTTCATTTGGCCTATCTGTCAGTATTCCCTGAGGTCATCTGTGCAATCAGCTTCGTTACTCCTGCTCCCTCACTGGATTTCATAGAAACCATATGCTATGTATGAATCAGGGACACCAATCCCACAACATAGCATTCTTGGAATATCCAAAGTCCCACTTTTCACTTCGCCATGCCTGAGATCAGCAGTAATATTTATCAGCAAATGTGAGATTTTCAAAGATCCAATTCTATGTGCTCCTTTCTCATAGAGCCTTAGGCAGGGATATAGCATACATAAATATTAAGTAAAGTCCATAGTTTTTAAAATGTCATCCATTGAATAGTTGACACATGTCTGAGATACTTTTTATTTTGGAGGAGGTATTATTTAATAGGGAATTCCAACAGCTACCTAATAGTGAAATGAGAAGTCTTGCATCCATTTTATTTTGTTTCTGATGATTTTTATGAGTAAGGGTAAGATACTTCCTTGTTCTGATGCAGATGTTGCCCACTTTTGTGAATGGATGCGGGGTGTCACCTACTACTTGCATATCTGCATATTGGGCTTGACACTGCTATCGTACTTGGTAGTTGGCAAAAAGTCAATACTGAAGTTAAGCTCTTGTGTTCTAGCAGCAGAGCTGAAGATCCTTGATGTGCCACCTTCTGCAATCCATGCTGCTCTCTTCATGTTCCTTATTGACTTCCTGGTGATGAGCATCATGGTCTCCTGGTCTTGAGAATGGCCAAGCATTGCTCTGTGAATGTGGAAGATGGGCATGTGGAAGGCTCCAGGGAGGAGGGATCATTGAACATGTACTCGAATCCATGTGCCTGTTGAATGACCTGTTTTTTTTTTATTTTTGGGTTTTAAGGGAGACACTGCCCTAAAACACTTCTGTGCAGCTGGGGATGCAGGCTTCTGCTTCACCTTGCAGGAAGCATTAACGAATCCTTTCCAGAAGACATGAGAAGAGAGAAGTGAGCCTCTGGTATCATGCAGGTTCCTTGCATTGCCCATGGGCTAGAAGAGAGAAGAGTTGCTTCATGAGATTTGATCCCCTTTTTCCTGAAAAGTTCCACACAGAGGTGAGTCCCCAGCATGTTTAGAAATCATTTCAGACACCTTTCTGGACGGAATTGAATCAGAGCCCCTGATGATGTGGAAGAGCTAAAGATGGGTTTGCTATGAATTTTCTATTTCATTCATCAGGGCCTGAGTCAAGTCAGTCATTGTGCTGTCAACACATGAGCTGCTGGTCAAATGTGAGGAAGTGGTCTTGCTTTATGAAAACACCACCCTGATTCAGTGAGCCAGAGGCAGCCTGCAGTCCCTGTTTTCCTGTAAAGGCAGATTGCTGTGGATGGCCTCTGGCCTCGTCATGCAGCCCTGCTCAGAGTAGGGGATTGAGGGACCAGGCAGATCCCTAGTTCCTTTTGACCTTTATTGCCATTGGGCCACCCCAGGGTCCTTGGACTCTACCTGGTCTTCTGGCCTGGGTCAGGGGATGTGAGGTTTGGAATCCCCCTCTGTGGCAGGATCCCAGCCCCCCAGCCACTTGAGGTCAGCACATCCTTCCCTAATTGTGTTAGAGTTGGAGACTTCTCCCACCCATCCTCATCCATGCTCATCCCACATTTTGTAGCTTGGCACCTGAGGACCTTTATTCATTGACTTAGTTGTTAGTGATGATGGTTACTAAGACTAAGTGACTCTTTCAAGTCACATCACTTGCATGGTAGGGCTAGAGCATGGATCTTCCTAATTGATTTCATGGGACTCTCTCATGGAAACTGTGACTGCTTCCTAAACACACACTCTACATTTGGAGTGTCAAAATTCTTGCCACTGCCTCCTTGGCAAGTGTATCTTGTCTTCTACGTGGGAATTTCACAAATATTTTCCTTTGGTTTGTGGAGGTCATGCAGAAGGGATTTCATTTGAAATAGCCCAAACAAGAAATACCAGTTGTCTTTTTCGCACATGGATGTGTGTAGTGAACACCCCTTTCTGTGTGCTTGCATGAGTTACTCCTTTGAATTTGTTGAAGAATGGTTGGCTGGGGAGCAAGTTAACGAGAGATGGATATCAATGGTTGTCAAGTATTCTGACGTGAAGAATGTATTGAGGATGTGAAGGCTTTTCTAGCCAGTTCCTATGGCTCAGTCAGGGATCAGTCAGAGGATTCTGTCTGGTAGACTCTTTGGCACAGATGTCAAAGTGGCCTGGTCTTACCCTGTCCAGGACTGAATGCTGAGCTTGAGTGGGAGCTTCTTGTCATTTCAAGCATTTCCATGAGTCTGTCCTCTGTTCTCTTGTATCCAAGTGGTTTCTAATAGGAAAGCAGAACAAAAATTGAAAGTATGGTGATTGATTATTTTTACCAATGTTATTTCAATCCACTTTGTTTAATACGAAATTACCTTAATGCTAGTAAGATTTCATATGTGAGGAAATAATGAAAATATTGGGGTTAGGGGATGAGAATATGCAAATCAAACATTTTTGAGCACCAAGACCCGTTTTTTGTTTGTTTTTTTTTTTTTTTTAACTTAAATAATATTAAGTGCCAGAGGACCACCGCTGCCATTCAGCCTCAACAACCTCCAGGTCCAGCCTCCAGGTGGCCCATTTCACCAGGGTGTGTGGGACCACACTGTCCTGGGATGAGAGAACAGTACCCACGGATGTTGACATCTCACAGAGTAGATATTGCCAGTGACAGTAGGGAGCTATTGGCACATGAGGAAGGGAAGAGCTCTCAGGATGGGAAGAGGGGGCCGCTTCGAGACTCATTGGGTATGGCACGAGGCTGCTGGGTGTGGTGTTGGCCTGGGCCCACTGAGTGGGGAAGATCCGTGGTCTGTGTTTCTGTACCCTCCTCTGTAGCCTGTGTTGGCAGCAGATCAGGGAATTGCGATCAGAAGTGCTCCCAGTAACACAGGCACCAGCCCCCAGAGTGTGTGCCTATCCGTTTCCCCACCTGGCCTGACTTAGTGCCTGTCTTGCTTCAGGGCTGAGACCCTACAATCTCTGATGAGGGTGTCTGTGGTCCAGATCCAACCTGCATGGCCAACATGCTCAGACCTTCAGCTGGGTCCTAGGCTGCTGCAACCAAACTCTGTTAACTGGGTGGCCGACAACAGAGGAAGTGTCTTCCGTTGAGCTCCAGAGGCTCAACACAGTAGGTGTTGGGCTGTCCCAGTGCCATAACCCCTCCCAGGTTTCAAGGGGACTGTCTCCCCAACTCTCCCAGCCCTTGCCCACTCTCCTATTGCTGCCCACGATCTGTGGTTCCCATATGGGCATCCCGCCCTGGCTCCAACCTCACATATCCGGTATCCCCCAGTCTCCCTGGTATCTGGGTCCAGACTCTCCTCTTCCTACAAGAATATCAGATATTGGATTTGGTCCCAGTTGATGCTGTGTTCCATCATGTGAGCTCTTAGCTTCATCACTGTGCAAAGACTCTTTTCCCACACAAGTTCGCACGACTTTTGGCTGGCTAAGAATTTTCAGGCGACACTTTTCTAATGAGTACACTTTCCTTCCTTCCGATCTCCCACCAGTGAGCATTCCTCGCACCCTTGTCCTAGTTCCTTTATGGCAGTTTCCCTCCTTATGGCTGAGAGGACCTAGTGACCCCTGAATTCACACGTTCTCCTTAATCACCAACACACTGCAGAATTCTCCAGGGGGCCATATATGCTCCTGGAAGTTGGTGTTGGAAATAGTTCTCCATCCATTAATCACTCCCTCACTCACTAATGTCCTTGTGTCCTTGAGAAAGGCTCTCCCTTTCCTGGTTTTCCTGAATAGAAATCCTGTTGCCTCTTGGGTGAATAGGGTTATGGGTTGTGCAGAGGGTGTTGGTCCACTGAGCATCTTAGAGACTGTCCTTTATGGAGCCTAATGATCCTCACTGGGGAATGAGGCCAGGGTCCTAACTGTGGTTAGTTAGAGAGGGAAAGAAGGACAAGGGAAACTCAGATGTCCCTTCATGGCCCCTGGAGTTAGAGGACTTACCCCTTTGCACCTGGGATCAGGAGACCTCATTTCCTCGAGGACACGCACACTCAGACGTTAATCTTGAGTGTGGGTTCCTTTCTGGGGTCCAGGGCTGTTGTTAGCCACCAGGAATGACAGTGCTCTCCATGCTGAGTGGAGCCATTTTTGCCAGGAAAGAGAGCCCATGGTCACGCCTTGTGCAAAGCATCCCACGCCAGGGGCTCCCGTGCCTACATTCCTGTCCTGAAAGGAAGCCACTCAGAGGCAAGGTGGGTCCAACCACCTCCCATGTGTTCACTCATCACTGTGTTCCAGCAGTCACCCCAGTGAACAGTCCTGATGGGATTGGATGTGGCTCAGAATGTCACCCTCATGAGCTCTACCCTGCCACAGCTGCAGTTCTGCAGTGGGAGAAACTCAAAACCTCAAAACACATGCACATGAAAGAAAAGAGCAAGAGCCAGAGCCCAAACAGGCCAGGTGTGGCAAAGACAGCTGGAGTGCCTAGGTTGGGACTCAGAATTATGTCAGTGGGGTGGCATTGCTGCTGGCACCAGCATGATAACCGAGAGCCAGCCCTGCTCATTTTGGGGAGCAGTGTGTTGGGGAAGGCAGCAGAAATTGAGAGGCAGGATTGAGTTTGGCCCTAGGAGGAGGTTGGGTAAGAGGCCAGTGTGGGTTGGAGAGCCTGGGCAGATAGACAGAGGCCAGGGCACACCCCAAAGCCTGGAGACTGCACTTGATGTCCAGGGTTGTGAAACACCACTTCCCCTCTTACTCACAACTGAGAGCAAGGGGCATTGATGAGTTCAGTTTGTGTGCGGCTGCATCCAAGGTGGCTCGGCTAGGAACCTCTGTTTCCTTGACTCAGGAGGCTGGGAGTCCAGGCTCCACTGAGGCTCGGCTGGGAGGATCGGAGTCTGAGTTTATGCCTGTGTTCCCTGTAGGATCCATGTTGGCTGAGCCTCAGTGTTTTTGTAATGAGAGGATGGGTGACCGTCATGTCTTTATCACAGGACACACTTGCTAAATGGATTTGTTTGCTCTGAGGAGGAAAGAGAGAGGGGGGAGTGGTGCTGGAGACAGGGATGCAGACAGGGGTCATGGACTTGGCATAACTCAGTCTTGGAGGTGATATCCCATCACCTGTACCCACTTCAATTCCCATGAATCCAGAGGCTGAGCCCCCTTGAGGTGAGGGGTGAACCGGTTCTGGGCAGCAGGATGCTGTGGTACCTCGGAGTCTCTGTGAGACCCCAACACTAGACACACTTGGCCCTTTTGAAATCTTAGGAGAAGCCTTGGGAAGTTGTATGGCAGAGGGGAGCAGCCTCTGCATCTCAGTCCCCTCCAACTTGCCATGGTGTAGAGAGGGAACTGCAGCCACGATGGGACGGACATTGGCCATGTCCCTGTGTGGGACACAGGCCTGATGGAGTTAGGGTGCATTCTTTGTCTCTCCCTTTCTTGTGATTATCCCATCTCTACATTTGTGCTTTAGCCACCTGTGAGTCCCATCTCTGGTTTCAGAGAGAACAGAGGGTGTTATGGGCCAATAGACACAATAAACCCTAGAGATTAGATGCTACCCTACTTTCCAGAAAAGACTGGGCACACCATGAGTTCCACAATGATGGGACCAGGGTCCAAAAGCTGCTGAGAGGGAAGGACTGGTTGTGAATGCATTTTTGAAGGCTCCAAGCTGGAACTCTAGTGGCACCAAGCAGGGCAGATGCTGGTGGGGATGTTTGGGTAGTTGTTGGTGAACACCTGCGCACCTGAGATGGGTAGGCATGGAGGAGAAATCGGCAGACCATAGGGCTGTTGAAAGGGGTCTTATGTGAAAAGAGGCTCAGGTATGGGCACAGGAAATGACATCATTGCCTTGACAATGGATCAAACAGAACATGGAACCCTGGTATCCAGGCACCCACTTCACTGACCAAGCCATCTGAGCTCACTTGGTTGGAGCCACTGGAGGGAGAAGGATGTTCTCCTGTGGTTGCAGACAATGCCGAGCCTCAGGCTCCCAGGAATCTCGGGGGGCCAACTAGCCCTTTTGTGGATACACTGGGTGAGGCTTCATCTTAGACGCCAGAGCCTCTGGCGATTGTCGCAGAGGAGCTCAAGAGTAACAGTGAGTAGCACAGGGCAGGTGAGCCCAGCAGGCCCTCTAGTCTGATCCCTGATGAATGGCCCAGGACTCCTATTCTGACTGTGTGTGTGTGTGTGTGTGTGTGTGTGTGTGTGTGTGTGTGTGTGTGTGTGTTTGTACTGATGGGAACTGTCCCATTGTGCTTTGACTCTAGTGTATTGGCACAAGTCATTTTTCTGTTTGTCACCATTTCCATTTTGAACCCACCATTCTTGGTCCCAACCCAGGGTGAAAATGATCAGAACACGGAGGAGCCCTTCAGGGTTCAGAGCCTTGAACCTTACAGGCAGGACCAGCTTAGGAATGAGCTCCTGCCTGTCATTTGTGGGAGGAACCTACATTTCAGCAGCAACATGGGGTTAATCTCCTGGGATTTCATCCCCACCCAGCAGGTGCTGGATCTCTTGTTCCCAAAACAGCCACCTTCTTCAGTCTTTACTCCTGGTGCCACTCCACATCCTCCAAGGGGACAAGAACCTCAGGTTCTGGATGGATGTTGTAGAATGCCCACAGAGCCAACTGCCAGGCTGGGTGGGGTGCAGTTGCTGGGCTTTGCTGATGTTGTCATCCCCCACAGTTCTTGGAACCTTCTGTGGCAGTGGCACCCAGGACCCCAGCAGCTGTGAGTAGCAGCTCCTCACTGCTTCACTCCAGCGAGCAGGTGGAAGACAGCCGCGTTGTTCACGTCCTCCTAGAGGGACAGAGCCTGAGGGAGACAAAGCGCATCCCGGTAAGCCCGACAGCAGGGCTGCCTCCTGGGTGTCCACACAGTGGAAGGCAGGAGACACAGCCAACCCCAGGGCTATGGTGGGAAATAAAGAAGAGAGAGGTCCGTCTTAAGGGCTTGACCTGAGGAGGGAGAGCATCAGCATGCCCAGCTTCAGTGGTGAGTGGGCCTGTGTATTGTGGGTTTTGCAGGCCAGAAGTGCAGACGGAAGTGCTGTGGACAGATGAAGGCAGAGATATGTCCAGGGTGCAGGCTGCAGTGCCTAGAACTTGGTATTCTCAATGAGTGAAGTTGGAGCAGAGGAGGTGGCAGTGACTTGTCACATGTGTAGGAGGGGATGTGTTCCTGGTGGCAGGGAAGAGAACCTCCTTAGCATGACTAGGTGTAGGAATTTGGGGTCGGGATCACCTGGGGGGTCATGCCAAAGCTTCGGAATGTTAGGCTTTGCATGTAGGTAAATACGGAGCTAAAGGGGTTCTTGGCAGAATTTCTATGGATGTGCAGTAGACACGCTAATGCTGCAGGTGTCCAGCTGCAGAGGAGACATGTTCAGTGACTGCCAGTGCTGAGTCAAGTACATCATTACAACCAGACCCGCACTGAGCTTCCAGAGGCCAGGGCCTCTCAAAGCTATCATGAAGCACTCAAGTGCACACTCTTGTATCTGAGTCTGTTTTGTGTCGTGGCAGTCAGGACCCAAATTTTCAGTGCATCTGCCTCTTGCACCCACAAAGGCAGCCTGCATCCCAGATCACACTTGGTGCGCAGATCCCTGGCCCATTGCTCTCATCTCAGTGAGATGAGAGTGTGTCTGTGCATAGGCAGTTTGGTCCTTTGACATGAGTGGAATGTGGCTCCCCAGGGGGAGGGGAGATGGCAGGTACAGGCAGATATTTGTACCAGGATTGTTCTAGTAGCACATTGCAAGAACCCAGGTGGTATATGGAGGACACACTCAGGTAGCAGGATAACAAGATTGTGCCCTTGTATATGTAGCTGAGATTTCTCCTGAATGTTTGACCACAGTCTTCTGGGTAGCTCTTCTAAAAGCCATTCTCTGATGACATTTGTCCCACCCTGATCCAGGTGACCTTTCAGGAGACGGTGACAAGCCTCATCCGCAGGGCCTTGGACCAAAATTTGTTGCAGCATGAGGATGTGGACAACTTTGAGCTGCTGTATATGATGTCTGAGGATGAGAGTAAGTAGGACAATCAGACAGTGGGGAGACATGATCCACAGTGGGCTCAGGATAACTGACAGCCAAGAGAAAGTGGGCCTTGGCCCCAAAATACCAAAGTGTGATGGGCCTGGCGGAGACTCTCAGGGGTTGTGGGTGTTTTGTGGTATAATCCTTGAGTGCCACCTAACAATTCTCTCCACTTCGCTCTGCAGAAATCAAGGTCTCTGACCACTCACTCGTGTGTCTGTCCATGAATCTGGGAATACAATATTTCATGGTGAGGAAACGCCCCCAGGTCAAGGGAAAGGAGGTAAACACCTACCTTATTCAAGCTGTGCATGTGCTGCCATTCCACTCCGACCTGAGGAAATAAGAAGCCTCAGCACCTGGACATATTTGCTGGAAGCCCATAGAGCCAACTGACAGTCTCGGGTGGCTTTCTGTTTCTGGGTTTGCTGATGTTCCATCCCCCACAGTTCTCAGAATCAACCTGCAAGTCCTCCAGGCCGCTTTCCCACAAGCAGGTGGGAGACACCTGCTTAATTCGTGTCCACTTAGAAACACAAAGTCCAGAGATGGCCAAGAGTGTTCTGGTAAGCCTGGGAGCAGGGGTGTCCCGTGGTGCTTACACCTGGGTGGGGAGCAGACACTGGTCCAATACCATGGACTACTCATGCCCTCTTGAATTTGGAGCTTCTGGATGATCAGGAGGATAGATGGGAATCAAGAAGGGAGAGGTCAGTGTGAAGGGCTGGAGCTGAGATGAGCGAGTGCAGCAGCTTGTCCACTGCCATGTCTGAGGGAGTCTGTGTGTCAGGTGGCAGCATGCAGTCCAGAAGGGCAGGGACAGGTATGGGTGACAGATGAGAATAGGACAGGAACTAGGTTGCAGGTTCCCTTGTATGGGATGCTGACGTCTATGGAGGAGGACAGCAGTGTGAGGTTCTCCATGTTCCTTGAACAAGGAGCTGAGAGAGTCTCTCTGCAGAGTCGATATGGATGTGGAGCAAGCACACTAAATGTCCAGGTAACCCAATGACCACCCTTGCCGGATGAGGTGGCCTCCTACATCCCAGCCAGCACTGAGCCTCTGGAGGCCAGGAGCTCTCGTGGCTATCTTTCAGCTCTCCTGTGTGTGGTCATGTTCCTGGGTCTGTTTTTGGCCCTGGCAATCCAGACCAAAGCCTCTAGGTTTTGTGCCTAGGCCATTCCCAATGCCGCCTGCATCCTCGGGCAGACCTGGGATCTTGGAGGCTATTGTCCCATTCCTCCCAACTTGTGGGATGAGATTGCATCTGTATGCAGGTAGTGGGGTCCTTTCACTCCGAGAGGAGTGCAGCTCCACAAAGAGCAATGGCAGGCCCAGGAAGTCCTATGTACAAGGATTGGGCTAGTAGCCTGTGGGAAGAGCCCACACGATGAGCAGGAGGTCAGCCTCGGGTAGTAGGGTCATGGATGTTGCCCTTGTATTTAGAGTGGAGGTGCCTCCAGAATGCCCCTGCCCACTGTCCTTGAGTAGTCACTTCAAGGCCCATTTCCTGAAGGCCTGTCTCCCATGCTGCTCCAGGTGACCTGCCACGATAGGGCTCCTGTCGTCATCCGCAGCGCCCTCGACCTACACTTCCTTACTGAGGAGAATCCAGAGGATTATGAGCTGGGCCAAATCATCTCTCACCGTCAGAGTAAGTGAGACAATCAGATAGCAGAGAGCAAGGGTCAGGATGTGGACTCAGGTCAACTCTTAGCAACAAAGAGTAGTCTCTGACCCCCAAGAACACTCCAACAGGTGTGTTGGGTTCGTGCACAAAGCCAACTGCACTTCTGCTGGTGGAAGGTCTTGAGGTCCAATGGTATACCCCGGTGGATATTGCGGCTCCCCACCAGGTGCCCTCCCCTGGACATGAACAGGCATCCAAAGCTGACATCTTTGAGGAGTGAGGAGGAAAGCCTCTCTCCAGGAGCAGTATGTTTTCATGGTCTGGGATAGGAGTGGTTTCAAAGGAACATGGGAATGCATGGGCTAAAGAGGGAACTGGCATTTTGTGGACTGAAGCAGTACTATTGAAAGCCTTCTGTGTGACCAAAAAACCACTGCCTGGGCAGAGCATTGCCAGGATTCTAGCAAGCAGTAACAGGATGAAATTGGGAAGAAAACACAGCCTGGGAGACAGCCTGAATCATCTGTTTTTGCATAAATTCCATGGTCTTACGCACCTGAGTCCACTAGGCAAGGAGTGATCACAATAGCCAGGTTGTGATCCCTAACTAAAGTCAGATGAGGGCTTCCTGAGCACGTAGCCACAGAGCTCATCTGATAATAATGCCAGCGCTTTTTCGTTGGTTGGTTGGTTGGTTTTTGTGAGCCAAACACCACAGCAGCCATTATCCCAGCCTATGTACCCTGAAGACCACCATCCCTATGAGTTCTAGGATCACTTGTCTCCTATCTTAACCTACTGTTAGGTTAGTAGAGTCTATGGAAGAGGAAGTCTGTCTGGGGCCTTGGTAGCCTAAGAAATTCATAGCAGAAATCTCCACATCCAACCCAGAAGGGATGGAGAACAGGCTCTAGGTTAGAGGAGGGCGACAGGAAACACATGTTCAGAGGAAGGAGAAGCGGCTGTTGTATTCCCCCACTCGGGGTCATGGCACCACTGGGCCATACGCCATGTTGGAGGGAAGCAGTCCCTTTGCTGGTCTTTGGAACCATTGTTCTCAGTAGGGCAGTATTTGGAATGTGGCCTCCATTCTCAGAAGCCTGGTTCACATGGAGGCGGGCTCCACCAACACAGAAGCATGGCTCTAACGTGGTATCCGTGCTGGTCAGCCTGTCCTCACTGTGGCCATACTTGAGGAAAATAACTCAGAGGAGGAATCCTAGGCCTTTTTTCTCTGGGTTTCATAGCTTTCTCTTTGGTTGTGCACTGAGGCTGTCCATAAAGCTCTAGTGTGTGGCAGTGGAGAGCTCCTCAGCCCTTGCCACAAAGGCATAGACTGGGAGAGAGAGAACGAGGCTGGCAGAGAGGGAGAGAGAGAAAGATGGAGAGGGAGGACCTCTCCTTGGAGAATGAGGATTCAGTGGAGCCAAGAGGAACAAGGTACTGTTGCCCAGGGCACAACCCTGTTTAGGTCTTACTCCAACCATGCTCAACCTTTCTTCCAGTCCCTCCCACCCCCGAGTAGTGTATTCATCTTGAATGAGAATTTCATGTTGACATCAGAGCACTCACCATCCAATGCTTCCCTCCAAACCCACCTATGAAGATGGCTCATGTGGGGACTGAATCTTCGGCACAGGAGCCTTTTGTGGGAGATTTCAGATGCAAACCTTAGTGGTGTGCTTTGGCAGATGCAAGAGGACCTGAGATATTCTGGAGTCCAAAGCCTTCGGTAGGAACAGACATTAGGTCTGTTGAAGTGCTCTGCCTAGTTCTTCCTCAGGGAGGACTGTGGAGGCTGTCTTTGTTGGTATTGGTGCTGAATTGGAGAGCTCTCAGGTGTGTGGCTCTGGCCTTTTCTGGCACAGGCTCTCAGATGTTGGCGTGTCCTAGGGAGCACCTCCTGAGTGCCACCTTCTTTTTGTACACCCCTCTCTCCCCAGAGCTGAGGATTCCAGCAGAGGCCAACGTATTTGATGCCAAGAATCCTCACAAAAAATCCAACTTTGTGCTGAGGAAAAGGAGCCTCTCCCAAAAGAATGATGGGTGGATCGAGCCTCAACCTCCCTCTCGTCCTGCAAAGAAGGCTCCTGCCCTCCTGAGGATGCTTGCAAAACCATTCTGTTGCTGTGTGCCTGGGCGGGGCTGAGGCAGCCCAGGAATATTTACATTGATTACTATTTTCTTCAAAGTTTGAATCTATAGTTTGCCATTGTCCTTGACCTTGTTTAGTAACACAGTTGTTACTCTATCCTGTATTTGTTATTTCCATTAATATATTATTATTATTTTAAAATATATATGATTTGTTACCTGATCTACTGTGATGATTTGAGTATACTAAATATAGCAGTGATTCCTAAAGGACACATCCAAACCAACAGGAAGGAATGTTTCATTCTATCAGCAAGAACTTTGGTTTTTAGGAGTTTGGCAGATGGCATTATCTGAGTCAGTTTTCCAATGGGGGCAATGAAGTATCAGCTATGATGGTACAAACACAAACAAAGACACACAAACACACACAAGAGCACACACACTCACTGAGAGATAGATAGACAGATGGAGTTGGTCTCTGCTGAAATACTTTGGAGACATGGTTCTGATTTCTCCCCTTTTGGAATATTTTCAATTGCACAAGGTGTTTTGCAAATGAACCCATGTCTGAGGAAGACATGCATGTGTACTTCACATGCCACTTTTCACATAGCAGGAAGGTCATGTAATATTTTTCATGCAGCTGTCTTTTGACTGTGAACCATCCCATGAGGTCAGCTGTGGAATTTTCAACTTGTAGCATCACAATGGGGATCCACTCTTTGGATTTGGGGATATTTCCGATTTTCTTGATTCAGATTGGAATGATATATATATTAGTTTTTGATGAAAATTCTGCATTTGATGGTAATGAATGTCGTGCATCTAGGAATCTGTAGAGTGCAGACAATGAATGGATGCCTACTGTTGTCTGGACTGGTCTGAAAAGTCCTGTAGCATCTGAGCATGTGTGAGGGCTGTACAGGTCTTGCCAAAAGTCCAGGTCAGATGATCCTGCACAAAGCTGAACTCCTAGTGGTCTCCACAACAGTGTAAGGGCCAAGGAGAAACACACTTCCACACAGAAGTTGGGAAGCTACCTTATGAAGGTCATCATAGATACGGGATTATTAATATATCCAGGTTGGCATCTATTATTTTTTTAGCTTTTGACTTTCGCAGCTGTGGGCATCTTGACAACCATCAACTCCCTGTAAGCACAGACAACTCTATAAGAACCTGAGGATAAATTTCCCTGTGCATGTCCCCTTGTGAAACTGCTTAAGCACCGCCTGGTTTACACACAGGTGGAATTTCTAGGTCAAAGTGTGCATGCTTACTTCTTTGACTAAACACTGCCAGGTGGCTCTTCTGCATAGCTCTACCTGTGGCCAGGATTGTATTATCTAGCTTACTAACTTTTGCATGTTGAGTAGATACATAGTGGGAGCACACTGTTTTTGTTGGTATTTTTCTTGGTATCTATTCTGATGCTTTTCAGTGGGGGATTTTTTCCTGTGAAAATGGGCTTCCTCTACTTGACCTTATTTTCTTCTTTTTAAAATTTTTTCAATGTGACTTTTTAATTTTAGTTTTATTAAAGACATTGCCCCTTGCTTGCATAGTCTATATCTAAAGCACTAGTCCTTGCTCCAAGGCCCAGCTTGCTCTCAGCTGCCCCAGAATGGGAACAGTCTTTGGCGGTAGACAAGAGACACCCCTGCAGGGGGCACAAGTGCTTTGGCCCTCTGGTGTCTTGCCAGCAGTGCTTCCCATGCTCACAGAGGGTTTCAGACACTGAGTCAATGGTCCAGGTGGTCTTTTGTTCAGTCTGATCTCAAATTGAGCTCCTCTGAGAGGTCATATTGAAGTCCTTGTGTGTACCTGATCCATCATTTTAAACAATATTCCAAGTTCACTTTTTGTGTGTACGTGGGTTCTGGGGATTGAACCCAGGGCCTTGAGCCTGTGAGGCAAGTGACCTACCTGAGCTACACCCTCAGAGACCCCTGTAAAAGTATTTCCCCTTTGCCTCGGGGTCTAAGTTGCCAAGGCTGACCTCAAACGTTCCTCTTGCCTCAGCCTCCCTGGTGGCTGGCATGACAGGCATGCACCTGGGACTGTCACACTCGAGCCTGTGATGGGAACTCATGTGCATCTGTCCAGGGCTGAGCATGGTTAGGCAGAGCTGTGCTCCAGGCTCCCTGCAGGGCTGTGGAGGCTTCTGCTGCCCAGCAGCCCTGGTGCCATGGCCAGGGCTCCTCCCAGCCGAGGGCAGGCAGCTGCCCATTGCTGTAGGCTGACCTTATTTTCTTCTTATGGCACTCGTCCGTTCTCTGGAGTATGTTGTATGGTTTGTCCATTAGGAGTCTAACAGGTCCTCTAGAACCTTCAAACAATTAGTAAAATTCCTGAACAGTAAGTGAGCACGCGCAGAAATTGGGCTAATATTTTGGGAAGAACAATGTTGGATGATATATTCATGGCTTGAATATATCATCCAACATGAAGTTATATTTTATTACTTACAAAATAATAAAATAATGAAGCAATACCATGGGCTGAGCTAAAATAGATCCTTAGGATCTTAGGCATTCTGTAATAAATCTGTCTCACTTGAAGTATAGAGTTGATCGACTCTGAGTAATGAAACAGAAGTAAAGGTATCAAAGCCAATGATCATCTGTTTCCAATTTTCTGTGATTTGGTTCAAGTGGTAAAGTGGTGATATTTATTAATAATGGATCGAATAGGTTCATAATTGTTTTAGAGTACAATTAGATGCCTTCAAACTTTAGGCTACATGGGCACATTTGAGAACGGTTCCAGCCATTCTCTCATCCTTTGGGTCATTCCCCTCCTATGTCCTGTGAGACATTTTCTATGTGAGGCTTTAAGAAGAAGAAGAGAATATTCTGTAAAGAAAACCTTGTGATCTGTGCAGTATGAAGTTGAATGGATTCATTCAGAAATCAGAAATTCTATTGAAAGATATTTATTGGCATGAGCCAAATAAAACCTATTTTTAGGCATCCTGGTGAAGACAAGGTTTTATCTTTATGTCTCATTTTCTATGTTTTGTTGTTGTTGTTGTTGTTAGAATGAAATTCATATGTTGCCAGACCATTCTATCAGATGTGTAACTAGATGCCATTTAAATTACCCACTTTTACATGGTAGACAGTTTTTAATGAACACTGCCTGTCTGCACCTTTTTTAAAAACAGGACTGGGATCAGAAGCCCAAATACCAATGGTTAGCTGGAGCATATTTTTCATTTGGCCTATCTGTCAGTATTCCCTGAGGTCATCTGTGCAATCAGCTTCGTTACTCCTGCTCCCTCACTGGATTTCATAGAAACCATATGCTATGTATGAATCAGGGACACCAATCCCACAACATAGCATTCTTGGAATATCCAAAGTCCCACTTTTCACTTCGCCATGCCTGAGATCAGCAGTAATATTTATCAGCAAATGTGAGATTTTCAAAGATCCAATTCTATGTGCTCCTTTCTCATAGAGCCTTAGGCAGGGATATAGCATACATAAATATTAAGTAAAGTCCATAGTTTTTAAAATGTCATCCATTGAATAGTTGACACATGTCTGAGATACTTTTTATTTTGGAGGAGGTATTATTTAATAGGGAATTCCAACAGCTACCTAATAGTGAAATGAGAAGTCTTGCATCCATTTTATTTTGTTTCTGATGATTTTTATGAGTAAGGGTAAGATACTTCCTTGTTCTGATGCAGATGTTGCCCACTTTTGTGAATGGATGCGGGGTGTCACCTACTACTTGCATATCTGCATATTGGGCTTGACACTGCTATCGTACTTGGTAGTTGGCAAAAAGTCAATACTGAAGTTAAGCTCTTGTGTTCTAGCAGCAGAGCTGAAGATCCTTGATGTGCCACCTTCTGCAATCCATGCTGCTCTCTTCATGTTCCTTATTGACTTCCTGGTGATGAGCATCATGGTCTCCTGGTCTTGAGAATGGCCAAGCATTGCTCTGTGAATGTGGAAGATGGGCATGTGGAAGGCTCCAGGGAGGAGGGATCATTGAACATGTACTCGAATCCATGTGCCTGTTGAATGACCTGTTTTTTTTTTATTTTTGGGTTTTAAGGGAGACACTGCCCTAAAACACTTCTGTGCAGCTGGGGATGCAGGCTTCTGCTTCACCTTGCAGGAAGCATTAACGAATCCTTTCCAGAAGACATGAGAAGAGAGAAGTGAGCCTCTGGTATCATGCAGGTTCCTTGCATTGCCCATGGGCTAGAAGAGAGAAGAGTTGCTTCATGAGATTTGATCCCCTTTTTCCTGAAAAGTTCCACACAGAGGTGAGTCCCCAGCATGTTTAGAAATCATTTCAGACACCTTTCTGGACGGAATTGAATCAGAGCCCCTGATGATGTGGAAGAGCTAAAGATGGGTTTGCTATGAATTTTCTATTTCATTCATCAGGGCCTGAGTCAAGTCAGTCATTGTGCTGTCAACACATGAGCTGCTGGTCAAGTGTGAGGAAGTGGTCTTGCTTTATGAAAACACCACCCTGATTCAGTGAGCCAGAGGCAGCCTGCAGTCCCTGTTTTCCTGTAAAGGCAAATTGCTGTGGATGGCCTCTGGCCTCGTCATGCAGCCCTGCTCAGAGTAGGGGATTGAGGGACCAGGCAGATCCCTAGTTCCTTTTGACCTTTATTGCCATTGGGCCACCCCAGGGTCCTTGGACTCTACCTGGTCTTCTGGCCTGGGTCAGGGGATGTGAGGTTTGGAATCCCCCTCTGTGGCAGGATCCCAGCACCCCCAGCCACTTGAGGTCAGCACATCCTTCCCTAATTGTGTTAGAGTTGGAGACTTCTCCCACCCATCCTCATCCATGCTCATCCCACATTTTGTAGCTTGGCACCTGAGTACCTTTATTCATTGACTTACTTGTTAGTGATGATGGTTACTAAGACTAAGTGACTCTTTCAAGTCACATCACTTGCATGGTAGGGCTAGAGCATGGATCTTCCTAATTGATTTCATGGGACTCTCTCATGGAAACTGTGACTGCTTCCTAAACACACACTCTACATTTGGAGTGTCAAAATTCTTGCCACTGCCTCCTTGGCAAGTGTATCTTGTCTTCTACGTGGGAATTTCACAAATATTTTCCTTTGGTTTGTGGAGGTCATGCAGAAGGGATTTCATTTGAAATAGCCCAAACAAGAAATACCAGTTGTCTTTTTCGCACATGGATGTGTGTAGTGAACACCCCTTTCTGTGTGCTTGCATGAGTTACTCCTTTG
Source organism: Urocitellus parryii (assembly GCF_045843805.1). Classification (NCBI taxonomy): domain Eukaryota; kingdom Metazoa; phylum Chordata; class Mammalia; order Rodentia; family Sciuridae; genus Urocitellus; species Urocitellus parryii. Next base: position 41,573,711 of record NC_135548.1, read on the forward strand.
AATTTGTTGAAGAATGGTTGGCTGGGGAGCAAGTTAACGAGAGATGGATATCAATGGTTGTCAAGTATTCTGACGTGAAGAATGTATTGAGGATGTGAAGGCTTTTCTAGCCAGTTCCTATGGCTCAGTCAGGGATCAGTCAGAGGATTCTGTCTGGTAGACTCTTTGGCACAGATGTCAAAGTGGCCTGGTCTTACCCTGTCCAGGACTGAATGCTGAGCTTGAGTGGGAGCTTCTTGTCATTTCAAGCATTTCCATGAGTCTGTCCTCTGTTCTCTTGTATCCAAGTGGTTTCTAATAGGAAAGCAGAACAAAAATTGAAAGTATGGTGATTGATTATTTTTACCAATGTTATTTCAATCCACTTTGTTTAATACGAAATTACCTTTATGCTAGTAAGATTTCATATGTGAGGAAATAATGAAAATATTGGGGTTAGGGGATGAGAATATGCAAATCAAACATTTTTGAGCACCAAGACCCGTTTTTTGTTTTTGTTTTTGTTTTTTTTTTTAACTTAAATAATATTAAGTGCCAGAGGACCACCGCTGCCATTCAGCCTCAACAACCTCCAGGTACAGCCTCCAGGTGGCCCATTTCACCAGGGTGTGTGGGACCACACTGTCCTGGGATGAGAGAACAGTACCCACGGATGTTGACATCTCACAGAGTAGATATTGCCAGTGACAGTAGGGAGCTATTGGCACATGAGGAAGGGAAGAGCTCTCAGGATGGCAAGAGGGGGCCGCTTCGAGACTCATTGGGTATGGCACGAGGCTGCTGGGTGTGGTGTTGGCCTGGGCCCACTGAGTGGGGCAGATCCGTGGTCTGTGTTTCTGTACCCTCCTCTGTAGCCTGTGTTGGCAGCAGATCAGGGAATTGCGATCAGAAGTGCTCCCAGTAACACAGGCACCAGCCCCCAGAGTGTGTGCCTATCCGTTTCCCCACCTGGCCTGACTTAGTGCCTGTCTTGCCTCAGGGCTGAGACCCTACAATCTCTGATGAGGGTGTCTGTGGTCCAGATCCAACCTGCATGGCCAACATGCTCAGACCTTCAGCTGGGTCCTAGGCTGCTGCAACCAAACTCTGTTAACTGGGTGGCCGACAACAGAGGAAGTGTCTTCCGTTGAGCTCCAGAGGCTCAACACAGTAGGTGTTGGGCTGTCCCAGTGCCATAACCCCTCCCAGGTTTCAAGGGGACTGTCTCCCCAACTCTCCCAGCCCTTGCCCACTCTCCTATTGCTGCCCACGATCTGTGGTTCCCATATGGGCATCCCGCCCTGGCTCCAACCTCACATATCCGGTATCCCCCAGTCTCCCTGGTATCTGGGTCCAGACTCTCCTCTTCCTACAAGAATATCAGATATTGGATTTGGTCCCAGTTGATGCTGTGTTCCATCATGTGAGCTCTTAGCTTCATCACTGTGCAAAGACTCTTTTCCCACACAAGTTCGCACGGCTTTTGGCTGGCTAAGAATTTTCAGGCGACACTTTTCTAATGAGTACACTTTCCTTCCTTCCGATCTCCCACCAGTGAGCATTCCTCGCACCCTTGTCCTAGTTCCTTTATGGCAGTTTCCCTCCTTATGGCTGAGAGGACCTAGTGACCCCTGAATTCACACGTTCTCCTTAATCACCAACACACTGCAGAATTCTCCAGGGGGCCATATATGCTCCTGGAAGTTGGTGTTGGAAATAGTTCTCCATCCATTAATCACTCCCTCACTCACTAATGTCCTTGTGTCCTTGAGAAAGGCTCTCCCTTTCCTGGTTTTCCTGAATAGAAATCCTCTTGCCTCTTGGGTGAATAGGGTTATGGGTTGTGCAGAGGGTGTTGGTCCACTGAGCATCTTAGAGACTGTCCTTTATGGAGCCTAATGATCCTCACTGGGGAATGAGGCCAGGGTCCTAACTGTGGTTAGTTAGAGAGGGAAAGAAGGACAAGGGAAACTCAGATGTCCCTTCATGGCCCCTGGAGTTAGAGGACTTACCCCTTTGCACCTGGGATCAGGAGACCTCATTTCCTCGAGGACACGCACACTCAGACGTTAATCTTGAGTGTGGGTTCCTTTCTGGGGTCCAGGGCTGTTGTTAGCCATCCAGGAATGACAGTGCTCTCCATGCTGAGTGGAGCCATTTTTGCCAGGAAAGAGAGCCCATGGTCACGCCTTGTGCAAAGCATCCCACGCCAGGGGCTCCCATGCCTACATTCCTGTCCTGAAAGGAAGCCACTCAGAGGCAAGGTGGGTCCAACCACCTCCCATGTGTTCACTCATCACTGTGTTCCAGCAGTCACCCCAGTGAACAGTCCTGATGGGATTGGATGTGGCTCAGAATGTCACCCTCATGAGCTCTACCCTGCCACAGCTGCAGTTCTTCAGTGGGAGAAACTCAAAACCTCAAAACACATGCACATGAAAGAAAAGAGCAAGAGCCAGAGCCCAAACAGGCCAGGTGTGGCAAAGACAGCTGGAGTGCCTAGGTTGGGACTCAGAATTATGTCAGTGGGGTGGCATTGCTGCTGGCACCAGCATGATAACCGAGAGCCAGCCCTGCTCATTTTGGGGAGCAGTGTGTTGGGGAAGGCAGCAGAAATTGAGAGGCAGGATTGAGTTTGGCCCTAGGAGGAGGTTGGGTAAGAGGCCAGTGTGGGTTGGAGAGCCTGGGCAGATAGACAGAGGCCAGGGCACACCCCAAAGCCTGGAGACTGCACTTGATGTCCAGGGTTGTGAAACACCACTTCCCCTCTTACTCACAACTGAGAGCAAGGGGCATTGATGAGTTCAGTTTGTGTGCGGCTGCATCCAAGGTGGCTCGGCTAGGAACCTCTGTTTCCTTGACTCAGGAGGCTGGGAGTCCAGGCTCCACTGAGGCTCGGCTGGGAGGATCGGAGTCTGAGTTTATGCCTGTGTTCCCTGTAGGATCCATGTTGGCTGAGCCTCAGTGTTTTTGTAATGAGAGGATGGGTGACCGTCATGTCTTTATCACAGGACACACTTGCTAAATGGATTTGTTTGCTCTGAGGAGGAAAGAGAGAGGGGGGAGTGGTGCTGGAGACAGGGATGCAGACAGGGGTCATGGACTTGGCATAACTCAGTCTTGGAGGTGATATCCCATCACCTGTACCCACTTCAATTCCCATGAATCCAGAGGCTGAGCCCCCTTGAGGTGAGGGGTGAACCGGTTCTGGGCAGCAGGATGCTGTGGTACCTCGGAGTCTCTGTGAGACCCCAACACTAGACACACTTGGCCCTTTTGAAATCTTAGGAGAAGCCTTGGGAAGTTGTATGGCAGAGGGGAGCAGCCTCTGCATCTCAGTCCCCTCCAACTTGCCATGGTGTAGAGAGGGAACTGCAGCCACGATGGGACGGACATTGGCCATGTCCCTGTGTGGGACACAGGCCTGATTGAGTTAGGGTGCATTCTTTGTCTCTCCCTTTCTTGTGATTATCCCATCTCTACATTTGTGCTTTAGCCACCTGTGAGTCCCATCTCTGGTTTCAGAGAGAACAGAGGGTGTTATGGGCCAATAGACACAATAAACCCTAGAGATTAGATGCTACCCTACTTTCCAGAAAAGACTGGGCACACCATGAGTTCCACAATGATGGGACCAGGGTCCAAAAGCTGCTGAGAGGGAAGGACTGGTTGTGAATGCATTTTTGAAGGCTCCAAGCTGGAACTCTAGTGGCACCAAGCAGGGCAGATGCTGGTGGGGATGTTTGGGTAGTTGTTGGTGAACACCTGCGCACCTGAGATGGGTAGGCATGGAGGAGAAATCGGCAGCCCATAGGGCTGTTGAAAGTGGTGTTATGTGAAAAGAGGCTCAGGTATGGGCACAGGAAATGACATCATTGCCTTGACAATGGATCAAACAGAACATGGAACCCTGGTATCCAGGCACCCACTTCACTGACCAAGCCATCCGAGCTCACTTGGTTGGAGCCACTGGAGGGAGAAGGATGTTCTCCTGTGGTTGCAGACAATGCCGAGCCTCAGGCTCCCAGGAATCTCAGGGGGGCCAACTAGCCCTTTTGTGGATACACTGGGTGAGGCTTCATCTTAGACGCCAGAGCCTCTGGCGATTGTCGCAGAGGAGCTCAAGAGTAACAGTGAGTAGCACAGGGCAGGTGAGCCCAGCAGGCCCTCTAGTCTGATCCCTGATGAATGGCCCAGGACTCCTATTCTGACTCTGTGTGTGTGTGTGTGTGTGTGTGTGTTTGTACTGATGGGAACTGTCCCATTGTGCTTTGACTCTAGTGTATTGGCACAAGTCATTTTTCTGTTTGTCACCATTTCCATTTTGAACCCACCATTCTTGGTCCCAACCCAGGGTGAAAATGATCAGAACACGGAGGAGCCCTTCAGGGTTCAGAGCCTTGAACCTTACAGGCAGGACCAGCTTAGGAATGAGCTCCTGCCTGTCATTTGTGGGAGGAACCTACATTTCAGCAGCAACATGGGGTTAATCTCCTGGGATTTCATCCCCACCCAGCAGGTGCTGGATCTCTTGTTCCCAAAACAGCCACCTTCTTCAGTCTTTACTCCTGGTGCCACTCCACATCCTCCAAGGGGACAAGAACCTCAGGTTCTGGATGGATGTTGTAGAATGCCCACAGAGCCAACTGCCAGGCTGGGTGGGGTGCAGTTGCTGGGCTTTGCTGATGTTGTCATCCCCCACAGTTCTTGGAACCTTCTGTGGCAGTGGCATCCAGGACCCCAGCAGCTGTGAGTAGCAGCTCCTCACTGCTTCACTCCAGCGAGCAGGTGGAAGACAGCCGCGTTGTTCACGTCCTCCTAGAGGGACAGAGCCTGAGGGAGACAAAGCGCATCCCGGTAAGCCCGACAGCAGGGCTGCCTCCTGGGTGTCCACACAGTGGAAGGCAGGAGACACAGCCAACCCCAGGGCTATGGTGGGAAATAAAGAAGAGAGAGGTCCGTCTTAAGGGCTTGACCTGAGGAGGGAGAGCATCAGCATGCCCAGCTTCAGTGGTGAGTGGGCCTGTGTATTGTGGGTTTTGCAGGCCAGAAGTGCAGACGGAAGTGCTGTGGACAGATGAAGGCAGAGATATGTCCAGGGTGCAGGCTGCAGTGCCTAGAACTTGGTATTCTCAATGAGTGAAGTTGGAGCAGAGGAGGTGGCAGTGACTTGTCACATGTGTAGGAGGGGATGTGTTCCTGGTGGCAGGGAAGAGAACCTCCTTAGCATGACTAGGTGTAGGAATTTGGGGTCGGGATCACCTGGGGGGTCATGCCAAAGCTTCGGAATGTTAGGCTTTGCATGTATGTAAATACGGAGCTAAAGGGGTTCTTGGCAGAATTTCTATGGATGTGCAGTAGACACGCTAATGCTGCAGGTGTCCAGCTGCAGAGGAGACATGTTCAGTGACTGCCAGTGCTGAGTCAAGTACATCATGACAACCAGACCCGCACCGAGCTTCCAGAGGCCAGGGCCTCTCAAAGCTATCATGAAGCACTCAAGTGCACACACTTGTATCTGAGTCTGTTTTGTGTCGTGGCAGTCAGGACCCAAATTTTCAGTGCATCTGCCTCTTCCACCCACAAAGGCAGCCTGCATCCCAGATCACACTTGGTGCGCAGATCCCTGGCCCATTGCTCTCATCTCAGTGAGATGAGAGTGTGTCTGTGCATAGGCAGTTTGGTCCTTTGACATGAGTGGAATGTGGCTCCCCAGGGGGAGGGGAGATGGCAGGTACAGGCAGATATTTGTACCAGGATTGTTCTAGTAGCACATTGCAAGAACCCAGGTGGTATATGGAGGACACACTCAGGTAGCAGGATAACAAGATTGTGCCCTTGTATATGTAGCTGAGATTTCTCCTGAATGTTTGACCACAGTCTTCTGGGTAGCTCTTCTAAAAGCCATTCTCTGATGACATTTGTCCCACCCTGATCCAGGTGACCTTTCAGGAGACGGTGACAAGCCTCATCCGCAGGGCCTTGGACCAAAATTTGTTGCAGCATGAGGATGTGGACAACTTTGAGCTGCTGTATATGATGTCTGAGGATGAGAGTAAGTAGGACAATCAGACAGTGGGGAGACATGATCCACAGTGGGCTCAGGATAACTGACAGCCAAGAGAAAGTGGGCCTTGGCCCCAAAATACCAAAGTGTGATGGGCCTGGCGGAGACTCTCAGGGGTTGTGGGTGTTTTGTGGTATAATCCTTGAGTGCCACCTAACAATTCTCTCCACTTCGCTCTGCAGAAATCAAGGTCTCTGACCACTCACTCGTGTGTCTGTCCATGAATCTGGGAATACAATATTTCATCGTGAGGAAACGCCCCCAGGTCAAGGGAAAGGAGGTAAACACCTACCTTATTCAAGCTGTGCATGTGCTGCCATTCCACTCCGACCTGAGGAAATAAGAAGCCTCAGCACCTGGACATATTTGCTGGAAGCCCATAGAGCCAACTGACAGTCTGGGGTGGCTTTCTGTTTCTGGGTTTGCTGATGTTCCATCCCCCACAGTTCTCAGAATCAACCTGCAAGTCCTCCAGGCCGCTTTCCCACAAGCAGGTGGGAGACACCTGCTTAATTCGTGTCCACTTAGAAACACAAAGTCCAGAGATGGCCAAGAGTGTTCTGGTAAGCCTGGGAGCAGGGGTGTCCCGTGGTGCTTACACCTGGGTGGGGAGCAGACACTGGTCCAATACCATGGACTACTCATGCCCTCTTGAATTTGGAGCTTCTGGATGATCAGGAGGATAGATGGGAATCAAGAAGGGAGAGGTCAGTGTGAAGGGCTGGAGCTGAGATGAGCGAGTGCAGCAGCTTGTCCACTGCCATGTCTGAGGGAGTCTGTGTGTCAGGTGGCAGCATGCAGTCCAGAAGGGCAGGGACAGGTATGGGTGACAGATGAGAATAGGACAGGAACTAGGTTGCAGGTTCCCTTGTATGGGATGCTGACGTCTATGGAGGAGGACAGCAGTGTGAGGTTCTCCATGTTCCTTGAACAAGGAGCTGAGAGAGTCTCTCTGCAGAGTCGATATGGATGTGGAGCAAGCACACTAAATGTCCAGGTAACCCAATGACCACCCTTGCCGGATGAGGTGCCCTCCTACATCCCAGCCAGCACTGAGCCTCTGGAGGCCAGGAGCTCTCGTGGCTATCTTTCAGCTCTCCTGTGTGTGGTCATGTTCCTGGGTCTGTTTTTGGCCCTGGCAATCCAGACCAAAGCCTCTAGGTTTTGTGCCTAGGCCATTCCCAATGCCGCCTGCATCCTCGGGCAGACCTGGGATCTTGGAGGCTATTGTCCCATTCCTCCCAACTTGTGGGATGAGATTGCATCTGTATGCAGGTAGTGGGGTCCTTTCACTCCGAGAGGAGTGCAGCTCCACAAAGAGCAATGGCAGGCCCAGGAAGTCCTATGTACAAGGATTGGGCTAGTAGCCTGTGGGAAGAGCCCACACGATGAGCATGAGGTCAGCCTCGGGTAGTAGGGTCATGGATGTTGCCCTTGTATTTAGAGTGGAGTTGCCTCCAGAATGCCCCTGCCCACTGTCCTTGAGTAGTCACTTCAAGGCCCATTTCCTGAAGGCCTGTCTCCCATGCTGCTCCAGGTGACCTGCCACGATAGGGCTCCTGTCGTCATCCGCAGCGCCCTCGACCTACACTTCCTTACTGAGGAGAATCCAGAGGATTATGAGCTGGGCCAAATCATCTCTCGCCGTCAGAGTAAGTGAGACAATCAGATAGCAGAGAGCAAGGGTCAGGATGTGGACTCAGGTCAACTCTTAGCAACAAAGAGTAGTCTCTGACCCCCAAGAACACTCCAACAGGTGTGTTGGGTTCGTGCACAAAGCCAACTGCACTTCTGCTGGTGGAAGGTCTTGAGGTCCAATGGTATACCCCGGTGGATATTGCGGCTCCCCACCAGGTGCCCTCCCCTGGACATGAACAGGCATCCAAAGCTGACATCTTTGAGGAGTGAGGAGGAAAGCCTCTCTCCAGGAGCAGTATGTTTTCATGGTCTGGGATAGGAGTGGTTTCAAAGGAACATGGGAATGCATGGGCTAAAGAGGGAACTGGCATTTTGTGGACTGAAGCAGTACTATTGAAAGCCTTCTGTGTGACCAAAAAACCACTGCCTGGGCAGAGCATTGCCAGGATTCTAGCAAGCAGTAACAGGATGAAATTGGGAAGAAAACACAGCCTGGGAGACAGCCTGAATCATCTGTTTTTGCATAAATTCCATGGTCTTACGCACCTGAGTCCACTAGGCAAGGAGTGATCACAATAGCCAGGTTGTGATCCCTAACTAAAGTCAGATGAGGGCTTCCTGAGCACGTAGCCACAGAGCTCATCTGATAATAATGCCAGCGCTTTTTCGTTGGTTGGTTGGTTGGTTTTTGTGAGCCAAACACCACAGCAGCCATTATCCCAGCCTATGTACCCTGAAGACCACCATCCCTATGAGTTCTAGGATCACTTGTCTCCTATCTTAACCTACTGTTAGGTTAGTAGAGTCTATGGAAGAGGAAGTCTGTCTGGGGCCTTGGTAGCCTAAGAAATTCATAGCAGAGATCTCCACATCCAACCCAGAAGGGATGGAGAACAGGCTCTAGGTTAGAGGAGGGCGACAGGAAACACATGTTCAGAGGAAGGAGAAGCGGCTGTTGTATTCCCCCACTCGGGGTCATGGCACCACTGGGCCATACACCATGTTGGAGGGAAGCAGTCCCTTTGCTGGTCTTTGGAACCATTGTTCTCAGTAGGGCAGTATTTGGAATGTGGCCTCCATTCTCAGAAGCCTGGTTCACATGGAGGCGGGCTCCACCAACGCAGAAGCATGGCTCTAACGTGGTATCCGCGCTGGTCAGCCTGTCCTCACTGTGGCCATACTTGAGGAAAATAACTCAGAGGAGGAATCCTAGGCCTTTTTTCTCTGGGTTTCATAGCTTTCTCTTTGGTTGTGCACTGAGGCTGTCCATAAAGCTCTAGTGTGTGGCAGTGGAGAGCTCCTCAGCCCTTGCCACAAAGGCATAGACTGGGAGAGAGAGAACGAGGCTGGCAGAGAGGGAGAGAGAGAAAGATGGAGAGGGAGGACCTCTCCTTGGAGAATGAGGATTCAGTGGAGCCAACAGGAACAAGGTACTGTTGCCCAGGGCACAACCCTGTTTAGGTCTTACTCCAACCATGCTCAACCTTTCTTCCAGTCCCTCCCACCCCCGAGTAGTGTATTCATCTTGAATGAGAATTTCATGTTGACATCAGAGCACTCACCATCCAATGCTTCCCTCCAAACCCACCTATGAAGATGGCTCATGTGGGGACTGAATCTTCGGCACAGGAGCCTTTTGTGGGAGATTTCAGATGCAAACCCTAGTGGTGTGCTTTGGCAGATGCAAGAGGACCTGAGATATTCTGGAGTCCAAAGCCTTCGGTAGGAACAGACATTAGGTCTGTTGAAGTGCTCTGCCTAGTTCTTCCTCAGGGAGGACTGTGGAGGCTGTCTTTGTTGGTATTGGTGCTGAATTGGAGAGCTCTCAGGTGTGTGGCTCTGGCCTTTTCTGGCACAGGCTCTCAGATGTTGGCGTGTCCTAGGGAGCACCTCCTGAGTGCCACCTTCTTTTTGTACACCCCTCCCTCCCCAGAGCTGAGGATTCCAGCAGAGGCCAACGTATTTGATGCCAAGAATCCTCACAAAAAATCCAACTTTGTGCTGAGGAAAAGGAGCCTCTCCCAAAAGAATGATGGGTGGATCGAGCCTCAACCTCCCTCTCGTCCTGCAAAGAAGGCTCCTGCCCTCCTGAGGATGCTTGCAAAACCATTCTGTTGCTGTGTGCCTGGGCGGGGCTGAGGCAGCCCAGGAATATTTACATTGATTACTATTTTCTTCAAAGTTTGAATCTATAGTTTGCCATTGTCCTTGACCTTGTTTAGTAACACAGTTGTTACTCTATCCTGTATTTGTTGTTTCCATTAATATATTATTATTATTTTAAAATATATATGTTTTTGTTACCTGATCTACTGTGATGATTTGAGTATACTAAATGTAGCAGTGATTCCTAAAGGACACATCCAAACCAACAGGAAGGAATGTTTCATTCTATCAGCAAGAACTTTGGTTTTTAGGAGTTTGGCAGATGGCATTATCTGAGTCAGTTTTCCAATGGGGGCAATGAAGTATCAGCTATGATGGTACAAACACAAACAAAGACACACAAACACACACAAGAGCACACACACTCACTGAGAGATAGATAGACAGATGGAGTTGGTCTCTGCTGAAATACTTTGGAGACATGGTTCTGATTTCTCCCCTTTTGGAGTATTTTCAATTGCAGAAGGTGTTTTGCAAATGAACCCATGTCTGAGGAAGACATGCATGTGTACTTCACATGCCACTTTTCACATAGCAGGAAGGTCATGTAATATTTTTCATGCAGCTGTCTTTTGACTGTGAACCATCCCATGAGGTCAGCTGTGGAATTTTCAACTTGTAGCATCACAATGGGGATCCACTCTTTGGATTTGGGGATATTTCCGATTTTCTTGATTCAGATTGGAATGATATATATATTAGTTTTTGATGAAAATTCTGCATTTGATGGTAATGAATGTCGTGCATCTAGGAATCTGTAGAGTGCAGACAATGAATGGATGCCTACTGTTGTCTGGACTGGTCTGAAAAGTCCTGTAGCATCTGAGCATGTGTGAGGGCTGTACAGGTCTTGCCAAAAGCCCAGGTCAGATGATCCTGCACAAAGCTGAACTCCTAGTGGTCTCCACAACAGTGTAAGGGCCAAGGAGGAACTCACTTCCACACAGAAGTTGGGAAGCTACCTTATGAAGGTGATCATAGGTACGGGATTATTAATATATCCAGGTTGGCATCTATTATTTTTTAGCTTTTGACTTTCGCAGCTGTGGGCATCTTGACAACCATCAACTCCCTGTAAGCACAGACAAGTCTATAAGAACCTGAGGATAAATTTCCCTGTGCATGTCCCCTTGTGAAACTGCTTAAGCACCGCCTGGTTTACACACAGGTGGAATTTCTAGGTCAAAGTGTGCATGTTTACTTCTTTGACTAAGCACTGCCAGGTGGCTCTTCTGCATAGCTCTACCTGTGGCCAGGATTGTATTATCTAGCTTTCTAACTTTTGCATGTTGAGTAGATACATAGTGGGAGCACACTGTTTTTGTTGGTATTTTTCTTGGTATCTATTCTTATGCTTTTCAGTGGGGGATTTTTTCCTGTGAAAATGGGCTTCCTCTACTTGACCTTATTTTCTTCTTTTTAAAATTTTTTCAATGTGACTTTTTAATTTTAGTTTTATTAAAGACATTGCCCCTTGCTTGCATAGTCTATATCTAAAGCACTAGTCCTTGCTCCAAGGCCCAGCTTGCTCTCAGCTGCCCCAGGAGGGGAACAGTCTTTGGCGGTAGACAAGAGACGCCCCTGCAGGGGCACAAGTGCTTTGGCCCTCTGGTGTCTTGCCAGCAGTGCTTCTCATGCTCACAGAGGGTTTCAGACACTGAGTCAATGGTCCGGGTGGTCTTTTGTTCAGTCTGATCTCAAATTGAGCTCCTCTGAGAGGTCATATTGAAGTCCTTGTGTGTACCTGACCCATCATTTTAAACAATATTCCAAGTTCAGTTTTTGTGTGTACGTGGGTTCTGGGGATTGAACCCAGGGCCTTGAGCCTGTGAGGCAAGTGACCTACCTGAGCTACACCCTCAGAGACCCCTGTAAAAGTATTTCCCCTTTGCCTCGGGGTCTAAGTTGCCAAGGCTGACCTCAAACGTTCCTCTTGCCTCAGCCTCCCTGGTGGCTGGCATGACAGGCATGCACCTGGGACTGTCACACTCGAGCCTGTGATGGGAACTCATGTGCATCTGTCCAGGGCTGAGCATGGTTAGGCAGAGCTGTGCTCCAGGCTCCCTGCAGGGCTGTGGAGGCTTCTGCTGCCCAGCAGCCCTGGTGCCATGGCCAGGGCTCCTCCCAGCCGAGGGCAGGCAGCTGCCCATTGCTGTAGGCTGACCTTATTTTCTTCTTATGGCACTCGTCCGTTCTCTGGAGTATGTTGTATGGTTTGTCCATTAGGAGTCTAACAGGTCCTCTAGAACCTTCAAACAATTAGTAAAATTCCTGAACAGTAAGTGAGCGCGCGCAGAAATTGGGCTAATATTTTGGGAAGAACAATGTTGGATGATATATTCATGGCTTGAATATATCATCCAACATGAAGTTATATTTTATTACTTACAAAATAATAAAATAATGAAGCAATACCATGGGCTGAGCTAAAATAGATCCTTAGGATCTTAGGCATTCTGTAATAAATCTGTGTCACTTGAAGTATAGAGTTGATCGACTCTGAGTAATGAAACAGAAGTAAAGGTATCAAAGCCAATGATCATCTGTTTCCAATTTTCTGTGATTTGGTTCAAGTGGTAAAGTGGTGATATTTATTAATAATGGATCGAATAGGTTCATAATTGTTTTAGAGTACAATTAGATGCCTTCAAACTTTAGGCTACATGGGCACATTTGAGAACGGTTCCAGCCATTCTCTCATCCTTTGGGTCATTCCCCTCCTATGTCCTGTGAGACATTTTCTATGTGAGGCTTTAAGAAGAAGAAGAGAATATTCTGTAAAGAAAACCTTGTGATCTGTGCAGTATGAAGTTGAATGGATTCATTCAGAAATCAGAAATTCTATTGAAAGATATTTATTGGCATGAGCCAAATAAAACCTATTTTTAGGCATCCTGGTGAAGACAAGGTTTTATCTTTATGTCTCATTTTCTATGTTTTGTTGTTGTTGTTGTTGTTAGAATGAAATTCATATGTTGCCAGACCATTCTATCAGATGTGTAACTAGATGCCATTTAAATTACCCACTTTTACATGGTAGACAGTTTTTAATGAACACTGCCTGTCTGCACCTTTTTTAAAAACAGGACTGGGATCAGAAGCCCAAATACCAATGGTTAGCTGGAGCATATTTTTCATTTGGCCTATCTGTCAGTATTCCCTGAGGTCATCTGTGCAATCAGCTTCGTTACTCCTGCTCCCTCACTGGATTTCATAGAAACCATATGCTATGTATGAATCAGGGACACCAATCCCACAACATAGCATTCTTGGAATATCCAAAGTCCCACTTTTCACTTCGCCATGCCTGAGATCAGCAGTAATATTTATCAGCAAATGTGAGATTTTCAAAGATCCAATTCTATGTGCTCCTTTCTTATAGAGCCTTAGGCAGGGATATAGCATACATAAATATTAAGTAAAGTCCATAGTTTTTAAAATGTCATCCATTGAATAGTTGACACATGTCTGAGATACTTTTTATTTTGGAGGAGGTATTATTTAATAGGGAATTCCAACAGCTACCTAATAGTGAAATGAGAAGTCTTGCATCCATTTTATTTTGTTTCTGATGATTTTTATGAGTAAGGGTAAGATACTTCCTTGTTCTGATGCAGATGTTGCCCACTTTTGTGAATGGATGCGGGGTGTCACCTACTACTTGCATATCTGCATATTGGGCTTGACACTGCTATCGTACTTGGTAGTTGGCAAAAAGTCAATACTGAAGTTAAGCTCTTGTGTTCTAGCAGCAGAGCTGAAGATCCTTGATGTGCCACCTTCTGCAATCCATGCTGCTCTCTTCATGTTCCTTATTGACTTCCTGGTGATGAGCATCATGGTCTCCTGGTCTTGAGAATGGCCAAGCATTGCTCTGTGAATGTGGAAGATGGGCATGTGGAAGGCTCCAGGGAGGAGGGATCATTGAACATGTACTCGAATCCATGTGCCTGTTGAATGACCTGTTTTTTTTTTTATTTTTGGGTTTTAAGGGAGACACTGCCCTAAAACACTTCTGTGCAGCTGGGGATGCAGGCTTCTGCTTCACCTTGCAGGAAGCATTAACGAATCCTTTCCAGAAGACATGAGAAGAGAGAAGTGAGCCTCTGGTATCATGCAGGTTCCTTGCATTGCCCATGGGCTAGAAGAGAGAAGAGTTGCTTCATGAGATTTGATCCCCTTTTTCCTGAAAAGTTCCACACAGAGGTGAGTCCCCAGCATGTTTAGAAATCATTTCAGACACCTTTCTGGACGGAATTGAATCAGAGCCCCTGATGATGTGGAAGAGCTAAAGATGGGTTTGCTATGAATTTTCTATTTCATTCATCAGGGCCTGAGTCAAGTCAGTCATTGTGCTGTCAACACATGAGCTGCTGGTCAAGTGTGAGGAAGTGGTCTTGCTTTATGAAAACACCACCCTGATTCAGTGAGCCAGAGGCAGCCTGCAGTCCCTGTTTTCCTGTAAAGGCAGATTGCTGTGGATGGCCTCTGGCCTCGTCATGCAGCCCTGCTCAGAGTAGGGGATTGAGGGACCAGGCAGATCCCTAGTTCCTTTTGACCTTTATTGCCATTGGGCCACCCCAGGGTCCTTGGACTCTACCTGGTCTTCTGGCCTGGGTCAGGGGATGTGAGGTTTGGAATCCCCCTCTGTGGCAGGATCCCAGCCCCCCAGCCACTTGAGGTCAGCACATCCTTCCCTAATTGTGTTAGAGTTGGAGACTTCTCCCACCCATCCTCATCCATGCTCATCCCACATTTTGTAGCTTGGCACCTGAGGACCTTTATTCATTGACTTACTTGTTAGTGATGATGGTTACTAAGACTAAGTGACTCTTTCAAGTCACATCACTTGCATGGTAGGGCTAGAGCATGGATCTTCCTAATTGATTTCATGGGACTCTCTCATGGAAACTGTGACTGCTTCCTAAACACACACTCTACATTTGGAGTGTCAAAATACTTGCCACTGCCTCCTTGGCAAGTGTATCTTGTCTTCTACGTGGGAATTTCACAAATATTTTCCTTTGGTTTGTGGAGGTCATGCAGAAGGGATTTCATTTGAAATAGCCCAAACAAGAAATACCAGTTTTCTTTTTCGCACATGGATGTGTGTAGTGAACACCCCTTTCTGTGTGCTTGCATGAGTTACTCCTTTGAATTTGTTGAAGAATGGTTGGCTGGGGAGCAAGTTAACGAGAGATGGATATCAATGGTTGTCAAGTATTCTGACGTGAAGAATGTATTGAGGATGTGAAGGCTTTTCTAGCCAGTTCCTATGGCTCAGTCAGGGATCAGTCAGAGGATTCTGTCTGGTAGACTCTTTGGCACAGATGTCAAAGTGGCCTGGTCTTACCCTGTCCAGGACTGAATGCTGAGCTTGAGTGGGAGCTTCTTGTCATTTCAAGCATTTCCATGAGTCTGTCCTCTGTTCTCTTGTATCCAAGTGGTTTCTAATAGGAAAGCAGAACAAAAATTGAAAGTATGGTGATTGATTATTTTTACCAATGTTATTTCAATCCACTTTGTTTAATACGAAATTACCTTTATGCTAGTAAGATTTCATATGTGAGGAAATAATGAAAATATTGGGGTTAGGGGATGAGAATATGCAAATCAAACATTTTTGAGCACCAAGACCCGTTTTTTGTTTTTGTTTTTGTTTTTTTTTTTAACTTATATAATATTAAGTGCCAGAGGACCACCGCTGCCATTCAGCCTCAACAACCTCCAGGTCCAGCCTCCAGGTGGCCCATTTCACCAGGGTGTGTGGGACCACACTGTCCTGGGATGAGAGAACAGTACCCACGGATGTTGACATCTCACAGAGTAGATATTGCCAGTGACAGTAGGGAGCTATTGGCACATGAGGAAGGGAAGAGCTCTCAGGATGGGAAGAGGGGGCCGCTTCGAGACTCATTGGGTATGGCACGAGGCTGCTGGGTGTGGTGTTGGCCTGGGCCCACTGAGTGGGGCAGATCCGTGGTCTGTGTTTCTGTACCCTCCTCTGTAGCCTGTGTTGGCAGCAGATCAGGGAATTGCGATCAGAAGTGCTCCCAGTAACACAGGCACCAGCCCCCAGAGTGTGTGCCTATCCGTTTCCCCACCTGGCCTGACTTAGTGCCTGTCTTGCCTCAGGGCTGAGACCCTACAATCTCTGATGAGGGTGTCTGTGGTCCAGATCCAACCTGCATGGCCAACATGCTCAGACCTTCAGCTGGGTCCTAGGCTGCTGCAACCAAACTCTGTTAACTGGGTGGCCGACAACAGAGGAAGTGTCTTCCGTTGAGCTCCAGAGGCTCAACACAGTAGGTGTTGGGCTGTCCCAGTGCCATAACCCCTCCCAGGTTTCAAGGGGACTGTCTCCCCAACTCTCCCAGCCCTTGCCCACTCTCCTATTGCTGCCCACGATCTGTGGTTCCCATATGGGCATCCCGCCCTGGCTCCAACCTCACATATCCGGTATCCCCCAGTCTCCCTGGTATCTGGGTCCAGACTCTCCTCTTCCTACAAGAATATCAGATATTGGATTTGGTCCCAGTTGATGCTGTGTTCCATCATGTGAGCTCTTAGCTTCATCACTGTGCAAAGACTCTTTTCCCACACAAGTTCGCACGACTTTTGGCTGGCTAAGAATTTTCAGGCGACACTTTTCTAATGAGTACACTTTCCTTCCTTCCGATCTCCCACCAGTGAGCATTCCTCGCACCCTTGTCCTAGTTCCTTTATGGCAGTTTCCCTCCTTATGGCTGAGAGGACCTAGTGACCCCTGAATTCACACGTTCTCCTTAATCACCAACACACTGCAGAATTCTCCAGGGGGCCATATATGCTCCTGGAAGTTGGTGTTGGAAATAGTTCTCCATCCATTAATCACTCCCTCACTCACTAATGTCCTTGTGTCCTTGAGAAAGGCTCTCCCTTTCCTGGTTTTCCTGAATAGAAATCCTCTTGCCTCTTGGGTGAATAGGGTTATGGGTTGTGCAGAGGGTGTTGGTCCACTGAGCATCTTAGAGACTGTCCTTTATGGAGCCTAATGATCCTCACTGGGGAATGAGGCCAGGGTCCTAACTGTGGTTAGTTAGAGAGGGAAAGAAGGACAAGGGAAACTCAGATGTCCCTTCATGGCCCCTGGAGTTAGAGGACTTACCCCTTTGCACCTGGGATCAGGAGACCTCATTTCCTCGAGGACACGCACACTCAGACATTAATCTTGAGTGTGGGTTCCTTTCTGGGGTCCAGGGCTGTTGTTAGCCACCAGGAATGACAGTGCTCTCCATGCTGAGTGGAGCCATTTTTGCCAGGAAAGAGAGCCCATGGTCACGCCTTGTGCAAAGCATCCCACGCCAGGGGCTCCCATGCCTACATTCCTGTCCTGAAAGGAAGCCACTCAGAGGCAAGGTGGGTCCAACCACCTCCCATGTGTTCACTCATCACTGTGTTCCAGCAGTCACCCCAGTGAACAGTCCTGATGGGATTGGATGTGGCTCAGAATGTCACCCTCATGAGCTCTACCCTGCCACAGCTGCAGTTCTGCAGTGGGAGAAACTCAAAACCTCAAAACACATGCACATGAAAGAAAAGAGCAAGAGCCAGAGCCCAAACAGGCCAGGTGTGGCAAAGACAGCTGGAGTGCCTAGGTTGGGACTCAGAATTATGTCAGTGGGGTGGCATTGCTGCTGGCACCAGCATGATAACCGAGAGCCAGCCCTGCTCATTTTGGGGAGCAGTGTGTTGGGGAAGGCAGCAGAAATTGAGAGGCAGGGTTGAGTTTGGCCCTAGGAGGAGGTTGGGTAAGAAGCCAGTGTGGGATGGAGAGCCTGGGCAGATAGACAGAGGCCAGGGCACACCCCAAAGCCTGGAGACTGCACTTGATGTCCAGGGTTGTGAAACACCACTTCCCCTCTTACTCACAACTGAGAGCAAGGGGCATTGATGAGTTCAGTTTGTGTGCGGCTGCATCCAAGGTGGCTCGGCTAGGAACCTCTGTTTCCTTGACTCAGGAGGCTGGGAGTCCAGGCTCCACTGAGGCTCGGCTGGGAGGATCGGAGTCTGAGTTTATGCCTGTGTTCCCTGTAGGATCCATGTTGGCTGAGCCTCAGTGTTTTTGTAATGAGAGGATGGGTGACCGTCATGTCTTTATCACAGGACACACTTGCTAAATGGATTTGTTTGCTCTGAGGAGGAAAGAGAGAGGGGGGAGTGGTGCTGGAGACAGGGATGCAGACAGGGGTCATGGACTTGGCATAACTCAGTCTTGGAGGTGATATCCCATCACCTGTACCCACTTCAATTCCCATGAATCCAGAGGCTGAGCCCCCTTGAGGTGAGGGGTGAACCGGTTCTGGGCAGCAGGATGCTGTGGTACCTCGGAGTCTCTGTGAGACCCCAACACTAGACACACTTGGCCCTTTTGAAATCTTAGGAGAAGCCTTGGGAAGTTGTATGGCAGAGGGGAGCAGCCTCTGCATCTCAGTCCCCTCCAACTTGCCATGGTGTAGAGAGGGAACTGCAGCCACGATGGGACGGACATTGGCCATGTCCCTGTGTGGGACACAGGCCTGATTGAGTTAGGGTGCATTCTTTGTCTCTCCCTTTCTTGTGATTATCCCATCTCTACATTTGTGCTTTAGCCACCTGTGAGTCCCATCTCTGGTTTCAGAGAGAACAGAGGGTGTTATGGGCCAATAGACACAATAAACCCTAGAGATTAGATGCTACCCTACTTTCCAGAAAAGACTGGGCACACCATGAGTTGCACAATGATGGGACCAGGGTCCAAAAGCTGCTGAGAGGGAAGGACTGGTTGTGAATGCATTTTTGAAGGCTCCAAGCTGGAACTCTAGTGGCACCAAGCAGGGCAGATGCTGGTGGGGATGTTTGGGTAGTTGTTGGTGAACACCTGCGCACCTGAGATGGGTAGGCATGGAGGAGAAATCGGCAGCCCATAGGGCTGTTGAAAGTGGTCTTATGTGAAAAGAGGCTCAGGTATGGGCACAGGAAATGACATCATTGCCTTGACAATGGATCAAACAGAACATGGAACCCTGGTATCCAGGCACCCACTTCACTGACCAAGCCATCCGAGCTCACTTGGTTGGAGCCACTGGAGGGAGAAGGATGTTCTCCTGTGGTTGCAGACAATGCCGAGCCTCAGGCTCCCAGGAATCTCAGGGGGGCCAACTAGCCCTTTTGTGGATACACTGGGTGAGGCTTCATCTTAGACGCCAGAGCCTCTGGCGATTGTCGCAGAGGAGCTCAAGAGTAACAGTGAGTAGCACAGGGCAGGTGAGCCCAGCAGGCCCTCTAGTCTGATCCCTGATGAATGGCCCAGGACTCCTATTCTGACTCTGTGTGTGTGTGTGTGTGTGTGTGTGTGTGTGTGTGTGTGTGTTTGTACTGATGGGAACTGTCCCATTGTGCTTTGACTCTAGTGTATTGGCACAAGTCATTTTTCTGTTTGTCACCATTTCCATTTTGAACCCACCATTCTTGGTCCCAACCCAGGGTGAAAATGATCAGAACACGGAGGAGCCCTTCAGGGTTCAGAGCCTTGAACCTTACGGGCAGGACCAGCTTAGGAATGAGCTCCTGCCTGTCATT
The DNA here is from genome assembly GCF_045843805.1 of Urocitellus parryii. Taxonomy (NCBI): domain Eukaryota; kingdom Metazoa; phylum Chordata; class Mammalia; order Rodentia; family Sciuridae; genus Urocitellus; species Urocitellus parryii. Next base: position 41,593,161 of record NC_135548.1, read on the forward strand.
TGTGGGAGGAACCTACATTTCAGCAGCAACATGGGGTTAATCTCCTGGGATTTCATCCCCACCCAGCAGGTGCTGGATCTCTTGTTCCCAAAACAGCCACCTTCTTCAGTCTTTACTCCTGGTGCCACTCCACATCCTCCAAGGGGACAAGAACCTCAGGTTCTGGATGGATGTTGTAGAATGCCCACAGAGCCAACTGCCAGGCTGGGTGGGGTGCAGTTGCTGGGCTTTGCTGATGTTGTCATCCCCCACAGTTCTTGGAACCTTCTGTGGCAGTGGCATCCAGGACCCCAGCAGCTGTGAGTAGCAGCTCCTCACTGCTTCACTCCAGCGAGCAGGTGGAAGACAGCCGCATTGTTCACGTCCTCCTAGAGGGACAGAGCCTGAGGGAGACAAAGCGCATCCCGGTAAGCCCGACAGCAGGGCTGCCTCCTGGGTGTCCACACAGTGGAAGGCAGGAGACACAGCCAACCCCAGGGCTATGGTGGGAAATAAAGAAGAGAGAGGTCCATCTTAAGGGCTTGACCTGAGGAGGGAGAGCATCAGCATGCCCAGCTTCAGTGGTGAGTGGGCCTGTGTATTGTGGGTTTTGCAGGCCAGAAGTGCAGACGGAAGTGCTGTGGACAGATGAAGGCAGAGATATGTCCAGGGTGCAGGCTGCAGTGCCTAGAACTTGGTATTCTCAATGAGTGAAGTTGGAGCAGAGGAGGTGGCAGTGACTTGTCACATGTGTAGGAGGGGATGTGTTCCTGGTGGCAGGGAAGAGAACCTCCTTAGCATGACTAGGTGTAGGAATTTGGGGTCGGGATCACCTGGGGGGTCATGCCAAAGCTTCGGAATGTTAGGCTTTGCATGTATGTAAATACGGAGCTAAAGGGGTTCTTGGCAGAATTTCTATGGATGTGCAGTAGACACGCTAATGCTGCAGGTGTCCAGCTGCAGAGGAGACATGTTCAGTGACTGCCAGTGCTGAGTCAAGTACATCATGACAACCAGACCCGCACCGAGCTTCCAGAGGCCAGGGCCTCTCAAAGCTATCATGAAGCACTCAAGTGCACACTCTTGTATCTGAGTCTGTTTTGTGTCGTGGCAGTCAGGACCCAAATTTTCAGTGCATCTGCCTCTTGCACCCACAAAGGCAGCCTGCATCCCAGATCACACTTGGTGCGCAGATCCCTGGCCCATTGCTCTCATCTCAGTGAGATGAGAGTGTGTCTGTGCATAGGCAGTTTGGTCCTTTGACATGAGTGGAATGTGGCTCCCCAGGGGGAGGGGAGATGGCAGGTACAGGCAGATATTTGTACCAGGATTGTTCTAGTAGCACATTGCAAGAACCCAGGTGGTATATGGAGGACACACTCAGGTAGCAGGATAACAAGATTGTGCCCTTGTATATGTAGCTGAGATTTCTCCTGAATGTTTGACCACAGTCTTCTGGGTAGCTCTTCTAAAAGCCATTCTCTGATGACATTTGTCCCACCCTGATCCAGGTGACCTTTCAGGAGACGGTGACAAGTCTCATCCGCAGGGCCTTGGACCAAAATTTGTTGCAGCATGAGGATGTGGACAACTTTGAGCTGCTGTATATGATGTCTGAGGATGAGAGTAAGTAGGACAATCAGACAGTGGGGAGACATGATCCACAGTGGGCTCAGGATAACTGACAGCCAAGAGAAAGTGGGCCTTGGCCCCAAAATACCAAAGTGTGATGGGCCTGGCGGAGACTCTCAGGGGTTGTGGGTGTTTTGTGGTATAATCCTTGAGTGCCACCTAACAATTCTCTCCACTTCGCTCTGCAGAAATCAAGGTCTCTGACCACTCACTCGTGTGTCTGTCCATGAATCTGGGAATACAATATTTCATGGTGAGGAAACGCCCCCAGGTCAAGGGAAAGGAGGTAAACACCTACCTTATTCAAGCTGTGCATGTGCTGCCATTCCACTCCGACCTGAGGAAATAAGAAGCCTCAGCACCTGGACATATTTGCTGGAAGCCCATAGAGCCAACTGACAGTCTGGGGTGGCTTTCTGTTTCTGGGTTTGCTGATGTTCCATCCCCCACAGTTCTCAGAATCAACCTGCAAGTCCTCCAGGCCGCTTTCCCACAAGCAGGTGGGAGACACCTGCTTAATTCGTGTCCACTTAGAAACACAAAGTCCAGAGATGGCCAAGAGTGTTCTGGTAAGCCTGGGAGCAGGGGTGTCCCGTGGTGCTTACACCTGGGTGGGGAGCAGACACTGGTCCAATACCATGGACTACTCATGCCCTCTTGAATTTGGAGCTTCTGGATGATCAGGAGGATAGATGGGAATCAAGAAGGGAGAGGTCAGTGTGAAGGGCTGGAGCTGAGATGAGCGAGTGCAGCAGCTTGTCCACTGCCATGTCTGAGGGAGTCTGTGTGTCAGGTGGCAGCATGCAGTCCAGAAGGGCAGGGACAGGTATGGGTGACAGATGAGAATAGGACAGGAACTAGGTTGCAGGTTCCCTTGTATGGGATGCTGACGTCTATGGAGGAGGACAGCAGTGTGAGGTTCTCCATGTTCCTTGAACAAGGAGCTGAGAGAGTCTCTCTGCAGAGTCGATATGGATGTGGAGCAAGCACACTAAATGTCCAGGTAACCCAATGACCACCCTTGCCGGATGAGGTGCCCTCCTACATCCCAGCCAGCACTGAGCCTCTGGAGGCCAGGAGCTCTCGTGGCTATCTTTCAGCTCTCCTGTGTGTGGTCATGTTCCTGGGTCTGTTTTTGGCCCTGGCAATCCAGACCAAAGCCTCTAGGTTTTGTGCCTAGGCCATTCCCAATGCCGCCTGCATCCTCGGGCAGACCTGGGATCTTGGAGGCTATTGTCCCATTCCTCCCAACTTGTGGGATGAGATTGCATCTGTATGCAGGTAGTGGGGTCCTTTCACTCCGAGAGGAGTGCAGCTCCACAAAGAGCAATGGCAGGCCCAGGAAGTCCTATGTACAAGGATTGGGCTAGTAGCCTGTGGGAAGAGCCCACACGATGAGCAGGAGGTCAGCCTCGGGTAGTAGGGTCATGGATGTTGCCCTTGTATTTAGAGTGGAGGTGCCTCCAGAATGCCCCTGCCCACTGTCCTTGAGTAGTCACTTCAAGGCCCATTTCCTGAAGGCCTGTCTCCCATGCTGCTCCAGGTGACCTGCCACGATAGGGCTCCTGTCGTCATCCGCAGCGCCCTCGACCTACACTTCCTTACTGAGGAGAATCCAGAGGATTATGAGCTGGGCCAAATCATCTCTCGCCATCAGAGTAAGTGAGACAATCAGATAGCAGAGAGCAAGGGTCAGGATGTGGACTCAGGTCAACTCTTAGCAACAAAGAGTAGTCTCTGACCCCCAAGAACACTCCAACAGGTGTGTTGGGTTCGTGCACAAAGCCAACTGCACTTCTGCTGGTGGAAGGTCTTGAGGTCCAATGGTATACCCCGGTGGATATTGCGGCTCCCCACCAGGTGCCCTCCCCTGGACATGAACAGGCATCCAAAGCTGACATCTTTGAGGAGTGAGGAGGAAAGCCTCTCTCCAGGAGCAGTATGTTTTCATGGTCTGGGATAGGAGTGGTTTCAAAGGAACATGGGAATGCATGGGCTAAAGAGGGAACTGGCATTTTGTGGACTGAAGCAGTACTATTGAAAGCCTTCTGTGTGACCAAAAAACCACTGCCTGGGCAGAGCATTGCCAGGATTCTAGCAAGCAGTAACAGGATGAAATTGGGAAGAAAACACAGCCTGGGAGACAGCCTGAATCATCTGTTTTTGCATAAATTCCATGGTCTTACGCACCTGAGTCCACTAGGCAAGGAGTGATCACAATAGCCAGGTTGTGATCCCTAACTAAAGTCAGATGAGGGCTTCCTGAGCACGTAGCCACAGAGCTCATCTGATAATAATGCCAGCGCTTTTTCGTTGGTTGGTTGGTTGGTTTTTGTGAGCCAAACACCACAGCAGCCATTATCCCAGCCTATGTACCCTGAAGACCACCATCCCTATGAGTTCTAGGATCACTTGTCTCCTATCTTAACCTACTGTTAGGTTAGTAGAGTCTATGGAAGAGGAAGTCTGTCTGGGGCCTTGGTAGCCTAAGAAATTCATAGCAGAGATCTCCACATCCAACCCAGAAGGGATGGAGAACAGGCTCTAGGTTAGAGGAGGGCGACAGGAAACACATGTTCAGAGGAAGGAGAAGCGGCTGTTGTATTCCCCCACTCGGGGTCATGGCACCACTGGGCCATACACCATGTTGGAGGGAAGCAGTCCCTTTGCTGGTCTTTGGAACCATTGTTCTCAGTAGGGCAGTATTTGGAATGTGGCCTCCATTCTCAGAAGCCTGGTTCACATGGAGGCGGGCTCCACCAAGGCAGAAGCATGGCTCTAACGTGGTATCCGCGCTGGTCAGCCTGTCCTCACTGTGGCCATACTTGAGGAAAATAACTCAGAGGAGGAATCCTAGGCCTTTTTTCTCTGGGTTTCATAGCTTTCTCTTTGGTTGTGCACTGAGGCTGTCCATAAAGCTCTAGTGTGTGGCAGTGGAGAGCTCCTCAGCCCTTGCCACAAAGGCATAGACTGGGAGAGAGAGAACGAGGCTGGCAGAGAGGGAGAGAGAGAAAGATGGAGAGGGAGGACCTCTCCTTGGAGAATGAGGATTCAGTGGAGCCAACAGGAACAAGGTACTGTTGCCCAGGGCACAACCCTGTTTAGGTCTTACTCCAACCATGCTCAACCTTTCTTCCAGTCCCTCCCACCCCCGAGTAGTGTATTCATCTTGAATGAGAATTTCATGTTGACATCAGAGCACTCACCATCCAATGCTTCCCTCCAAACCCACCTATGAAGATGGCTCATGTGGGGACTGAATCTTCGGCACAGGAGCCTTTTGTGGGAGATTTCAGATGCAAACCCTAGTGGTGTGCTTTGGCAGATGCAAGAGGACCTGAGATATTCTGGAGTCCAAAGCCTTCGGTAGGAACAGACATTAGGTCTGTTGAAGTGCTCTGCCTAGTTCTTCCTCAGGGAGGACTGTGGAGGCTGTCTTTGTTGGTATTGGTGCTGAATTGGAGAGCTCTCAGGTGTGTGGCTCTGGCCTTTTCTGGCACAGGCTCTCAGATGTTGGCGTGTCCTAGGGAGCACCTCCTGAGTGCCACCTTCTTTTTGTACACCCCTCTCTCCCCAGAGCTGAGGATTCCAGCAGAGGCCAACGTATTTGATGCCAAGAATCCTCACAAAAAATCCAACTTTGTGCTGAGGAAAAGGAGCCTCTCCCAAAAGAATGATGGGTGGATCGAGCCTCAACCTCCCTCTCGTCCTGCAAAGAAGGCTCCTGCCCTCCTGAGGATGCTTGCAAAACCATTCTGTTGCTGTGTGCCTGGGCGGGGCTGAGGCAGCCCAGGAATATTTACATTGATTACTATTTTCTTCAAAGTTTGAATCTATAGTTTGCCATTGTCCTTGACCTTGTTTAGTAACACAGTTGTTACTCTATCCTGTATTTGTTGTTTCCATTAATATATTATTATTATTTTAAAATATATATGTTTTTGTTACCTGATCTACTGTGATGATTTGAGTATACTAAATGTAGCAGTGATTCCTAAAGGACACATCCAAACCAACAGGAAGGAATGTTTCATTCTATCAGCAAGAACTTTGGTTTTTAGGAGTTTGGCAGATGACATTATCTGAGTCAGTTTTCCAATGGGGGCAATGAAGTATCAGCTGTGATGGTACAAACACAAACAAAGACACACAAACACACACAAGAGCACACACACTCACTGAGAGATAGATAGACAGATGGAGTTGGTCTCTGCTGAAATACTTTGGAGACATGGTTCTGATTTCTCCCCTTTTGGAGTATTTTCAATTGCACAAGGTGTCTTGCAAATGAACCCATGTCTGAGGAAGACATGCATGTGTACTTCACATGCCACTTTTCACATAGCAGGAAGGTCATGTAATATTTTTCATGCAGCTGTCTTTTGACTGTGAACCATTCCATGAGGTCAGCTGTGGAATTTTCAACTTGTAGCATCACAATGGGGATCCACTCTTTGGATTTGGGGATATTTCCGATTTTCTTGATTCAGATTGGAATGATATATATATATTAGTTTTTGATGAAAATTCTGCATTTGATGGTAATGAATGTCGTGCATCTAGGAATCTGTAGAGTGCAGACAATGAATGGATGCCTACTGTTGTCTGTACTGGTCTGAAAAGTCCTGTAGCTTCTGAGCATGTGTGAGGGCTGTACAGGTCTTGCCAAAAGTCCAGGTCAGATGATCTTGCACAAAGCTGAACTCCTAGTGGTCTCCACAACAGTGTAAGGGCCAAGGAGAAACACACTTCCACACAGAAGTTGGGAAGCTACCTTATGAAGGTGATCATAGATAAGGGATTATTAATATATCCAGGTTGGCATCTATTATTTTTTAAGCTTTTGACTTTCGCAGCTGTGGGCATCTTGACAACCATCAACTCCCTGTAAGCACAGACAACTCTATAAGAAGCTGAGGATAAATTTTCCTGTGCATGTCCCCTTGTGAAACTGCTTAAGCACCACCTGGTTTACACACAGGTGGAATTTCTAGGTCAAAGTGTGCATGTTTACTTCTTTGACTAAGCACTGCCAGGTGGCTCTTCTGCATAGCTCTACCTGTGGCCAGGATTGTATTATCTAGCTTTCTAACTTTTGCATGTTGAGTAGATACATAGTGGGAACACACTGTTTTTGTTGGTATTTTTCTTGGTATCTATTCTGATGCTTTTCACTGGGGGATTTTTTCCTGTGAAAATGGGCTTCCTCTACTTGACCTTATTTTCTTCTTTTTAAAATTTTTTCAATGTGACTTTTTAATTTTAGTTTTATTAAAGACATTGCCCCTTGCTTGCATAGTCTATATCTAAAGCACTAGTCCTTGCTCCATGGCCCAGCTTGCTCTCAGCTGCCCCAGGAGGGGAACAGTCTTTGGCGGTAGACAAGAGACGCCCCTGCAGGGGGCACAAGTGCTTTGGCCCTCTGGTGTCTTGCCAGCAGTGCTTCCCATGCTCACAGAGGGTTTCAGACACTGAGTCAATGGTCCAGGTGGTCTTTTGTTCAGTCTGATCTCAAATTGAGCTCCTCTGAGAGGTCATATTGAAGTCCTTGTGTGTACCTGATCCATCATTTTAAACAATATTCCAAGTTCACTTTTTGTGTGCACGTGGGTTCTGGGGAGTGAACCCAGGGCCTTGAGCCTGTGAGGCAAGTGACCTACCTGAGCTACACCCTCAGAGACCCCTGTAAAAGTATTTCCCCTTTGCCTCGGGGTCTAAGTTGCCAAGGCTGACCTCAAACGTTCCTCTTGCCTCAGCCTCCCTGGTGGCTGGCATGACAGGCATGCACCTGGGACTGTCACACTCGAGCCTGTGATGGGAACTCATGTGCATCTGTCCAGGGCTGAGCATGGTTAGGCAGAGCTGTGCTCCAGGCTCCCTGCAGGGCTGTGGAGGCTTCTGCTGCCCAGCAGCCCTGGTGCCATGGCCAGGGCTCCTCCCAGCCGAGGGCAGGCAGCTGCCCATTGCTGTAGGCTGACCTTATTTTCTTCTTATGGCACTCGTCCGTTCTCTGGAGTATGTTGTATGGTTTGTCCATTAGGAGTCTAACAGGTCCTCTAGAACCTTCAAACAATTAGTAAAATTCCTGAACAGTAAGTGAGCGCGCGCAGAAATTGGGCTAATATTTTGGGAAGAACAATGTTGGATGATATATTCATGGCTTGAATATATCATCCAACATGAAGTTATATTTTATTACTTACAAAATAATAAAATAATGAAGCAATACCATGGGCTGAGCTAAAATAGATCCTTAGGATCTTAGGCATTCTGTAATAAATCTGTGTCACTTGAAGTATAGAGTTGATCGACTCTGAGTAATGAAACAGAAGTAAAGGTATCAAAGCCAATGATCATCTGTTTCCAATTTTCTGTGATTTGGTTCAAGTGGTAAAGTGGTGATATTTATTAATAATGGATCGAATAGGTTCATAATTGTTTTAGAGTACAATTAGATGCCTTCAAACTTTAGGCTACATGGGCACATTTGAGAACGGTTCCAGCCATTCTCTCATCCTTTGGGTCATTCCCCTCCTATGTCCTGTGAGACATTTTCTATGTGAGGCTTTAAGAAGAAGAAGAGAATATTCTGTAAAGAAAACCTTGTGATCTGTGCAGTATGAAGTTGAATGGATTCATTCAGAAATCAGAAATTCTATTGAAAGATATTTATTGGCATGAGCCAAATAAAACCTATTTTTAGGCATCCTGGTGAAGACAAGGTTTTATCTTTATGTCTCATTTTCTATGTTTTGCTGTTGTTGTTGTTGTTAGAATGAAATTCATATGTTGCCAGACCATTCTATCAGATGTGTAACTAGATGCCATTTAAATTACCCACTTTTACATGGTAGACAGTTTTTAATGAACACTGCCTGTCTGCACCTTTTTTAAAAACAGGACTGGGATCAGAAGCCCAAATACCAATGGTTAGCTGGAGCATATTTTTCATTTGGCCTATCTGTCAGTATTCCCTGAGGTCATCTGTGCAATCAGCTTCGTTACTCCTGCTCCCTCACTGGATTTCATAGAAACCATATGCTATGTATGAATCAGGGACACCAATCCCACAACATAGCATTCTTGGAATATCCAAAGTCCCACTTTTCACTTCGCCATGCCTGAGATCAGCAGTAATATTTATCAGCAAATGTGAGATTTTCAAAGATCCAATTCTATGTGCTCCTTTCTCATAGAGCCTTAGGCAGGGATATAGCATACATAAATATTAAGTAAAGTCCATAGTTTTTAAAATGTCATCCATTGAATAGTTGACACATGTCTGAGATACTTTTTATTTTGGAGGAGGTATTATTTAATAGGGAATTCCAACAGCTACCTAATAGTGAAATGAGAAGTCTTGCATCCATTTTATTTTGTTTCTGATGATTTTTATGAGTAAGGGTAAGATACTTCCTTGTTCTGATGCAGATGTTGCCCACTTTTGTGAATGGATGCGGGGTGTCACCTACTACTTGCATATCTGCATATTGGGCTTGACACTGCTATCGTACTTGGTAGTTGGCAAAAAGTCAATACTGAAGTTAAGCTCTTGTGTTCTAGCAGCAGAGCTGAAGATCCTTGATGTGCCACCTTCTGCAATCCATGCTGCTCTCTTCATGTTCCTTATTGACTTCCTGGTGATGAGCATCATGGTCTCCTGGTCTTGAGAATGGCCAAGCATTGCTCTGTGAATGTGGAAGATGGGCATGTGGAAGGCTCCAGGGAGGAGGGATCATTGAACATGTACTCGAATCCATGTGCCTGTTGAATGACCTGTTTTTTTTTATTTTTGGGTTTTAAGGGAGACACTGCCCTAAAACACTTCTGTGCAGCTGGGGATGCAGGCTTCTGCTTCACCTTGCAGGAAGCATTAACGAATCCTTTCCAGAAGACATGAGAAGAGAGAAGTGAGCCTCTGGTATCATGCAGGTTCCTTGCATTGCCCATGGGCTAGAAGAGAGAAGAGTTGCTTCATGAGATTTGATCCCCTTTTTCCTGAAAAGTTCCACACAGAGGTGAGTCCCCAGCATGTTTAGAAATCATTTCAGACACCTTTCTGGACGGAATTGAATCAGAGCCCCTGATGATGTGGAAGAGCTAAAGATGGGTTTGCTATGAATTTTCTATTTCATTCATCAGGGCCTGAGTCAAGTCAGTCATTGTGCTGTCAACACATGAGCTGCTGGTCAAGTGTGAGGAAGTGGTCTTGCTTTATGAAAACACCACCCTGATTCAGTGAGCCAGAGGCAGCCTGCAGTCCCTGTTTTCCTGTAAAGGCAGATTGCTGTGGATGGCCTCTGGCCTCGTCATGCAGCCCTGCTCAGAGTAGGGGATTGAGGGACCAGGCAGATCCCTAGTTCCTTTTGACCTTTATTGCCATTGGGCCACCCCAGGGTCCTTGGACTCTACCTGGTCTTCTGGCCTGGGTCAGGGGATGTGAGGTTTGGAATCCCCCTCTGTGGCAGGATCCCAGCCCCCCAGCCACTTGAGGTCAGCACATCCTTCCCTAATTGTGTTAGAGTTGGAGACTTCTCCCACCCATCCTCATCCATGCTCATCCCACATTTTGTAGCTTGGCACCTGAGGACCTTTATTCATTGACTTAGTTGTTAGTGATGATGGTTACTAAGACTAAGTGACTCTTTCAAGTCACATCACTTGCATGGTAGGGCTAGAGCATGGATCTTCCTAATTGATTTCATGGGACTCTCTCATGGAAACTGTGACTGCTTCCTAAACACACACTCTACATTTGGAGTGTCAAAATTCTTGCCACTGCCTCCTTGGCAAGTGTATCTTGTCTTCTACGTGGGAATTTCACAAATATTTTCCTTTGGTTTGTGGAGGTCATGCAGAAGGGATTTCATTTGAAATAGCCCAAACAAGAAATACCAGTTGTCTTTTTCGCACATGGATGTGTGTAGTGAACACCCCTTTCTGTGTGCTTGCATGAGTTACTCCTTTGAATTTGTTGAAGAATCGTTGGCTGGGGAGCAAGTTAACGAGAGATGGATATCAATGGTTGTCAAGTATTCTGACGTGAAGAATGTATTGAGGATGTGAAGGCTTTTCTAGCCAGTTCCTATGGCTCAGTCAGGGATCAGTCAGAGGATTCTGTCTGGTAGACTCTTTGGCACAGATGTCAAAGTGGCCTGGTCTTACCCTGTCCAGGACTGAATGCTGAGCTTGAGTGGGAGCTTCTTGTCATTTCAAGCATTTCCATGAGTCTGTCCTCTGTTCTCTTGTATCCAAGTGGTTTCTAATAGGAAAGCAGAACAAAAATTGAAAGTATGGTGATTGATTATTTTTACCAATGTTATTTCAATCCACTTTGTTTAATACGAAATTACCTTTATGCTAGTAAGATTTCATATGTGAGGAAATAATGAAAATATTGGGGTTAGGGGATGAGAATATGCAAATCAAACATTTTTGAGCACCAAGACCCGTTTTTTGTTTTTGTTTTTGTTTTTTTTTAACTTAAATAATATTAAGTGCCAGAGGACCACCGCTGCCATTCAGCCTCAACAACCTCCAGGTCCAGCCTCCAGGTGGCCCATTTCACCAGGGTGTGTGGGACCACACTGTCCTGGGATGAGAGAACAGTACCCACGGATGTTGACATCTCACAGAGTAGATATTGCCAGTGACAGTAGGGAGCTATTGGCACATGAGGAAGGGAAGAGCTCTCAGGATGGGAAGAGGGGGCCGCTTCGAGACTCATTGGGTATGGCACGAGGCTGCTGGGTGTGGTGTTGGCCTGGGCCCACTGAGTGGGGCAGATCCGTGGTCTGTGTTTCTGTACGCTCCTCTGTAGCCTGTGTTGGCAGCAGATCAGGGAATTGCGATCAGAAGTGCTCCCAGTAACACAGGCACCAGCCCCCAGAGTGTGTGCCTATCCGTTTCCCCACCTGGCCTGACTTAGTGCCTGTCTTGCCTCAGGGCTGAGACCCTACAATCTCTGATGAGGGTGTCTGTGGTCCAGATCCAACCTGCATGGCCAACATGCTCAGACCTTCAGCTGGGTCCTAGGCTGCTGCAACCAAACTCTGTTAACTGGGTGGCCGACAACAGAGGAAGTGTCTTCCGTTGAGCTCCAGAGGCTCAACACAGTAGGTGTTGGGCTGTCCCAGTGCCATAACCCCTCCCAGGTTTCAAGGGGACTGTCTCCCCAACTCTCCCAGCCCTTGCCCACTCTCCTATTGCTGCCCACGATCTGTGGTTCCCATATGGGCATCCCGCCCTGGCTCCAACCTCACATATCCGGTATCCCCCAGTCTCCCTGGTATCTGGGTCCAGACTCTCCTCTTCCTACAAGAATATCAGATATTGGATTTGGTCCCAGTTGATGCTGTGTTCCATCATGTGAGCTCTTAGCTTCATCACTGTGCAAAGACTCTTTTCCCACACAAGTTCGCACGACTTTTGGCTGGCTAGGAATTTTCAGGCGACACTTTTCTAATGAGTACACTTTCCTTCCTTCCGATCTCCCACCAGTGAGCATTCCTCGCACCCTTGTCCTAGTTCCTTTATGGCAGTTTCCCTCCTTATGGCTGAGAGGACCTAGTGACCCCTGAATTCACACGTTCTCCTTAATTACCAACACACTGCAGAATTCTCCAGGGGGCCATATATGCTCCTGGAAGTTGGTGTTGGAAATAGTTCTCCATCCATTAATCACTCCCTCACTCACTAATGTCCTTGTGTCCTTGAGAAAGGCTCTCCCTTTCCTGGTTTTCCTGAATAGAAATCCTCTTGCCTCTTGGGTGAATAGGGTTATGGGTTGTGCAGAGTGTTTTGGTCCACTGAGCATCTTAGAGACTGTCCTTTATGGAGCCTAATGATCCTCACTGGGGAATGAGGCCAGGGTCCTAACTGTGGTTAGTTAGAGAGGGAAAGAAGGACGAGGGAAACTCAGATGTCCCTTCATGGCCCCTGGAGTTAGAGGACTTACCCCTTTGCACCTGGGATCAGGAGACCTCATTTCCTCGAGGACACGCACTCTCAGACGTTAATCTTGAGTGTGGGTTCCTTTCTGGGGTCCAGGGCTGTTGTTAGCCACCAGGAATGACAGTGCTCTCCATGCTGAGTGGAGCCATTTTTGCCAGGAAAGAGAGCCCATGGTCACGCCTTGTGCAAAGCATCCCACGCCAGGGGCTCCCATGCCTACATTCCTGTCCTGAAAGGAAGCCACTCAGAGGCAAGGTGGGTCCAACCACCTCCCATGTGTTCACTCATCACTGTGTTCCAGCAGTCACCCCAGTGAACAGTCCTGATGGGATTGGATGTGGCTCAGAATGTCACCCTCATGAGCTCTACCCTGCCACAGCTGCAGTTCTGCAGTGGGAGAAACTCAAAACCTCAAAACACATGCACATGAAAGAAAAGAGCAAGAGCCAGAGCCCAAACAGGCCAGGTGTGGCAAAGACAGCTGGAGTGCCTAGGTTGGGACTCAGAATTATGTCAGTGGGGTGGCATTGCTGCTGGCACCAGCATGATAACCGAGAGCCAGCCCTGCTCATTTTGGGGAGCAGTGTGTTGGGGAAGGCAGCAGAAATTGAGAGGCAGGATTGAGTTTGGCCCTAGGAGGAGGTTGGGTAAGAGGCCAGTGTGGGTTGGAGAGCCTGGGCAGATAGACAGAGGCCAGGGCACACCCCAAAGCCTGGAGACTGCACTTGATGTCCAGGGTTGTGAAACACCACTTCCCCTCTTACTCACAACTGAGAGCAAGGGGCATTGATGAGTTCAGTTTGTGTGCGGCTGCATCCAAGGTGGCTCGGCTAGGAACCTCTGTTTCCTTGACTCAGGAGGCTGGGAGTCCAGGCTCCACTGAGGCTCGGCTGGGAGGATCGGAGTCTGAGTTTATGCCTGTGTTCCCTGTAGGATCCATGTTGGCTGAGCCTCAGTGTTTTTGTAATGAGAGGATGGGTGACCGTCATGTCTTTATCACAGGACACACTTGCTAAATGGATTTGTTTGCTCTGAGGAGGAAAGAGAGAGGAGGGAGTGGTGCTGGAGACAGGGATGCAGACAGGGGTCATGGACTTGGCATAACTCAGTCTTGGAGGTGATATCCCATCACCTGTACCCACTTCAATTCCCATGAATCCAGAGGCTGAGCCCCCTTGAGGTGAGGGGTGAACCGGTTCTGGGCAGCAGGATGCTGTGGTACCTCGGAGTCTCTGTGAGACCCCAACACTAGACACACTTGGCCCTTTTGAAATCTTAGGAGAAGCCTTGGGAAGTTGTATGGCTGAGGGGAGCAGCCTCTGCATCTCAGTCCCCTCCAACTTGCCATGGTGTAGAGAGGGAACTGCAGCCACGATGGGACGGACATTGGCCATGTCCCTGTGTGGGACACAGGCCTGATTGAGTTAGGGTGCATTCTTTGTCTCTCCCTTTCTTGTGATTATCCCATCTCTACATTTGTGCTTTAGCCACCTGTGAGTCCCATCTCTGGTTTCAGAGAGAACAGAGGGTGTTATGGGCCAATAGACACAATAAACCCTAGAGATTAGATGCTACCCTACTTTCCAGAAAAGACTGGGCACACCATGAGTTGCACAATGATGGGACCAGGGTCCAAAAGCTGCTGAGAGGGAAGGACTGGTTGTGAATGCATTTTTGAAGGCTCCAAGCTGGAACTCTAGTGGCACCAAGCAGGGCAGATGCTGGTGGGGATGTTTGGGTAGTTGTTGGTGAACACCTGCGCACCTGAGATGGGTAGGCATGGAGGAGAAATCGGCAGCCCATAGGGCTGTTGAAAGTGGTCTTATGTGAAAAGAGGCTCAGGTATGGGCACAGGAAATGACATCATTGCATTGACAATGGATCAAACAGAACATGGAACCCTGGTATCCAGGCACCCACTTCACTGACCAAGCCATCCGAGCTCACTTGGTTGGAGCCACTGGAGGGAGAAGGATGTTCTCCTGTGGTTGCAGACAATGCCGAGCCTCAGGCTCCCAGGAATCTCAGGGGGGCCAACTAGCCCTTTTGTGGATACACTGGGTGAGGCTTCATCTTAGACGCCAGAGCCTCTGGCGATTGTCGCAGAGGAGCTCAAGAGTAACAGTGAGTAGCACAGGGCAGGTGAGCCCAGCAGGCCCTCTAGTCTGATCCCTGATGAATGGCCCAGGACTCCTATTCTGACTCTGTGTGTGTGTGTGTGTGTGTGTGTGTGTGTGTGTGTGTGTGTGTGTTTGTACTGATGGGAACTGTCCCATTGTGCTTTGACTCTAGTGTATTGGCACAAGTCATTTTTCTGTTTGTCACCATTTCCATTTTGAACCCACCATTCTTGGTCCCAACCCAGGGTGAAAATGATCAGAACACGGAGGAGCCCTTCAGGGTTCAGAGCCTTGAACCTTACAGGCAGGACCAGCTTAGGAATGAGCTCCTGCCTGTCATTTGTGGGAGGAACCTACATTTCAGCAGCAACATGGGGTTAATCTCCTGGGATTTCATCCCCACCCAGCAGGTGCTGGATCTCTTGTTCCCAAAACAGCCACCTTCTTCAGTCTTTACTCCTGGTGCCACTCCACATCCTCCAAGGGGACAAGAACCTCAGGTTCTGGATGGATGTTGTAGAATGCCCACAGAGCCAACTGCCAGGCTGGGTGGGGTGCAGTTGCTGGGCTTTGCTGATGTTGTCATCCCCCACAGTTCTTGGAACCTTCTGTGGCAGTGGCATCCAGGACCCCAGCAGCTGTGAGTAGCAGCTCCTCACTGCTTCACTCCAGCGAGCAGGTGGAAGACAGCCGCGTTGTTCATGTCCTCCTAGAGGGACAGAGCCTGAGGGAGACAAAGCGCATCCCGGTAAGCCCGACAGCAGGGCTGCCTCCTGGGTGTCCACACAGTGGAAGGCAGGAGACACAGCCAACCCCAGGGCTATGGTGGGAAATAAAGAAGAGAGAGGTCCGTCTTAAGGGCTTGACCTGAGGAGGGAGAGCATCAGCATGCCCAGCTTCAGTGGTGAGTGGGCCTGTGTATTGTGGGTTTTGCAGGCCAGAAGTGCAGACGGAAGTGCTGTGGACAGATGAAGGCAGAGATATGTCCAGGGTGCAGGCTGCAGTGCCTAGAACTTGGTATTCTCAATGAGTGAAGTTGGAGCAGAGGAGGTGGCAGTGACTTGTCACATGTGTAGGAGGGGATGTGTTCCTGGTGGCAGGGAAGAGAACCTCCTTAGCATGACTAGGTGTAGGAATTTGGGGTCGGGATCACCTGGGGGGTCATGCCAAAGCTTCGGAATGTTAGGCTTTGCATGTATGTAAATACGGAGCTAAAGGGGTTCTTGGCAGAATTTCTATGGATGTGCAGTAGACACGCTAATGCTGCAGGTGTCCAGCTGCAGAGGAGACATGTTCAGTGACTGCCAGTGCTGAGTCAAGTACATCATGACAACCAGACCCGCACCGAGCTTCCAGAGGCCAGGGCCTCTCAAAGCTATCATGAAGCACTCAAGTGCACACACTTGTATCTGAGTCTGTTTTGTGTCGTGGCAGTCAGGACCCAAATTTTCAGTGCATCTGCCTCTTCCACCCACAAAGGCAGCCTGCATCCCAGATCACACTTGGTGCGCAGATCCCTGGCCCATTGCTCTCATCTCAGTGAGATGAGAGTGTGTCTGTGCATAGGCAGTTTGGTCCTTTGACATGAGTGGAATGTGGCTCCCCAGGGGGAGGGGAGATGGCAGGTACAGGCAGATATTTGTACCAGGATTGTTCTAGTAGCACATTGCAAGAACCCAGGTGGTATATGGAGGACACACTCAGGTAGCAGGATAACAAGATTGTGCCCTTGTATATGTAGCTGAGATTTCTCCTGAATGTTTGACCACAGTCTTCTGGGTAGCTCTTCTAAAAGCCATTCTCTGATGACATTTGTCCCACCCTGATCCAGGTGACCTTTCAGGAGACGGTGACAAGCCTCATCCGCAGGGCCTTGGACCAAAATTTGTTGCAGCATGAGGATGTGGACAACTTTGAGCTGCTGTATATGATGTCTGAGGATGAGAGTAAGTAGGACAATCAGACAGTGGGGAGACATGATCCACAGTGGGCTCAGGATAACTGACAGCCAAGAGAAAGTGGGCCTTGGCCCCAAAATACCAAAGTGTGATGGGCCTGGCGGAGACTCTCAGGGGTTGTGGGTGTTTTGTGGTATAATCCTTGAGTGCCACCTAACAATTCTCTCCACTTCGCTCTGCAGAAATCAAGGTCTCTGACCACTCACTCGTGTGTCTGTCCATGAATCTGGGAATACAATATTTCATCGTGAGGAAACGCCCCCAGGTCAAGGGAAAGGAGGTAAACACCTACCTTATTCAAGCTGTGCATGTGCTGCCATTCCACTCCGACCTGAGGAAATAAGAAGCCTCAGCACCTGGACATATTTGCTGGAAGCCCATAGAGCCAACTGACAGTCTGGGGTGGCTTTCTGTTTCTGGGTTTGCTGATGTTCCATCCCCCACAGTTCTCAGAATCAACCTGCAAGTCCTCCAGGCCGCTTTCCCACAAGCAGGTGGGAGACACCTGCTTAATTCGTGTCCACTTAGAAACACAAAGTCCAGAGATGGCCAAGAGTGTTCTGGTAAGCCTGGGAGCAGGGGTGTCCCGTGGTGCTTACACCTGGGTGGGGAGCAGACACTGGTCCAATACCATGGACTACTCATGCCCTCTTGAATTTGGAGCTTCTGGATGATCAGGAGGATAGATGGGAATCAAGAAGGGAGAGGTCAGTGTGAAGGGCTGGAGCTGAGATGAGCGAGTGCAGCAGCTTGTCCACTGCCATGTCTGAGGGAGTCTGTGTGTCAGGTGGCAGCATGCAGTCCAGAAGGGCAGGGACAGGTATGGGTGACAGATGAGAATAGGACAGGAACTAGGTTGCAGGTTCCCTTGTATGGGATGCTGACGTCTATGGAGGAGGACAGCAGTGTGAGGTTCTCCATGTTCCTTGAACAAGGAGCTGAGAGAGTCTCTCTGCAGAGTCGATATGGATGTGGAGCAAGCACACTAAATGTCCAGGTAACCCAATGACCACCCTTGCCGGATGAGGTGCCCTCCTACATCCCAGCCAGCACTGAGCCTCTGGAGGCCAGGAGCTCTCGTGGCTATCTTTCAGCTCTCCTGTGTGTGGTCATGTTCCTGGGTCTGTTTTTGGCCCTGGCAATCCAGACCAAAGCCTCTAGGTTTTGTGCCTAGGCCATTCCCAATGCCGCCTGCATCCTCGGGCAGACCTGGGATCTTGGAGGCTATTGTCCCATTCCTCCCAACTTGTGGGATGAGATTGCATCTGTATGCAGGTAGTGGGGTCCTTTCACTCCGAGAGGAGTGCAGCTCCACAAAGAGCAATGGCAGGCCCAGGAAGTCCTATGTACAAGGATTGGGCTAGTAGCCTGTGGGAAGAGCCCACACGATGAGCATGAGGTCAGCCTCGGGTAGTAGGGTCATGGATGTTGCCCTTGTATTTAGAGTGGAGTTGCCTCCAGAATGCCCCTGCCCACTGTCCTTGAGTAGTCACTTCAAGGCCCATTTCCTGAAGGCCTGTCTCCCATGCTGCTCCAGGTGACCTGCCACGATAGGGCTCCTGTCGTCATCCGCAGCGCCCTCGACCTACACTTCCTTACTGAGGAGAATCCAGAGGATTATGAGCTGGGCCAAATCATCTCTCGCCGTCAGAGTAAGTGAGACAATCAGATAGCAGAGAGCAAGGGTCAGGATGTGGACTCAGGTCAACTCTTAGCAACAAAGAGTAGTCTCTGACCCCCAAGAACACTCCAACAGGTGTGTTGGGTTCGTGCACAAAGCCAACTGCACTTCTGCTGGTGGAAGGTCTTGAGGTCCAATGGTATACCCCGGTGGATATTGCGGCTCCCCACCAGGTGCCCTCCCCTGGACATGAACAGGCATCCAAAGCTGACATCTTTGAGGAGTGAGGAGGAAAGCCTCTCTCCAGGAGCAGTATGTTTTCATGGTCTGGGATAGGAGTGGTTTCAAAGGAACATGGGAATGCATGGGCTAAAGAGGGAACTGGCATTTTGTGGACTGAAGCAGTACTATTGAAAGCCTTCTGTGTGACCAAAAAACCACTGCCTGGGCAGAGCATTGCCAGGATTCTAGCAAGCAGTAACAGGATGAAATTGGGAAGAAAACACAGCCTGGGAGACAGCCTGAATCATCTGTTTTTGCATAAATTCCATGGTCTTACGCACCTGAGTCCACTAGGCAAGGAGTGATCACAATAGCCAGGTTGTGATCCCTAACTAAAGTCAGATGAGGGCTTCCTGAGCACGTAGCCACAGAGCTCATCTGATAATAATGCCAGCGCTTTTTCGTTGGTTGGTTGGTTGGTTTTTGTGAGCCAAACACCACAGCAGCCATTATCCCAGCCTATGTACCCTGAAGACCACCATCCCTATGAGTTCTAGGATCACTTGTCTCCTATCTTAACCTACTGTTAGGTTAGTAGAGTCTATGGAAGAGGAAGTCTGTCTGGGGCCTTGGTAGCCTAAGAAATTCATAGCAGAGATCTCCACATCCAACCCAGAAGGGATGGAGAACAGGCTCTAGGTTAGAGGAGGGCGACAGGAAACACATGTTCAGAGGAAGGAGAAGCGGCTGTTGTATTCCCCCACTCGGGGTCATGGCACCACTGGGCCATACACCATGTTGGAGGGAAGCAGTCCCTTTGCTGGTCTTTGGAACCATTGTTCTCAGTAGGGCAGTATTTGGAATGTGGCCTCCATTCTCAGAAGCCTGGTTCACATGGAGGCGGGCTCCACCAACGCAGAAGCATGGCTCTAACGTGGTATCCGCGCTGGTCAGCCTGTCCTCACTGTGGCCATACTTGAGGAAAATAACTCAGAGGAGGAATCCTAGGCCTTTTTTCTCTGGGTTTCATAGCTTTCTCTTTGGTTGTGCACTGAGGCTGTCCATAAAGCTCTAGTGTGTGGCAGTGGAGAGCTCCTCAGCCCTTGCCACAAAGGCATAGACTGGGAGAGAGAGAACGAGGCTGGCAGAGAGGGAGAGAGAGAAAGATGGAGAGGGAGGACCTCTCCTTGGAGAATGAGGATTCAGTGGAGCCAACAGGAACAAGGTACTGTTGCCCAGGGCACAACCCTGTTTAGGTCTTACTCCAACCATGCTCAACCTTTCTTCCAGTCCCTCCCACCCCCGAGTAGTGTATTCATCTTGAATGAGAATTTCATGTTGACATCAGAGCACTCACCATCCAATGCTTCCCTCCAAACCCACCTATGAAGATGGCTCATGTGGGGACTGAATCTTCGGCACAGGAGCCTTTTGTGGGAGATTTCAGATGCAAACCCTAGTGGTGTGCTTTGGCAGATGCAAGAGGACCTGAGATATTCTGGAGTCCAAAGCCTTCGGTAGGAACAGACATTAGGTCTGTTGAAGTGCTCTGCCTAGTTCTTCCTCAGGGAGGACTGTGGAGGCTGTCTTTGTTGGTATTGGTGCTGAATTGGAGAGCTCTCAGGTGTGTGGCTCTGGCCTTTTCTGGCACAGGCTCTCAGATGTTGGCGTGTCCTAGGGAGCACCTCCTGAGTGCCACCTTCTTTTTGTACACCCCTCCCTCCCCAGAGCTGAGGATTCCAGCAGAGGCCAACGTATTTGATGCCAAGAATCCTCACAAAAAATCCAACTTTGTGCTGAGGAAAAGGAGCCTCTCCCAAAAGAATGATGGGTGGATCGAGCCTCAACCTCCCTCTCGTCCTGCAAAGAAGGCTCCTGCCCTCCTGAGGATGCTTGCAAAACCATTCTGTTGCTGTGTGCCTGGGCGGGGCTGAGGCAGCCCAGGAATATTTACATTGATTACTATTTTCTTCAAAGTTTGAATCTATAGTTTGCCATTGTCCTTGACCTTGTTTAGTAACACAGTTGTTACTCTATCCTGTATTTGTTGTTTCCATTAATATATTATTATTATTTTAAAATATATATGTTTTTGTTACCTGATCTACTGTGATGATTTGAGTATACTAAATGTAGCAGTGATTCCTAAAGGACACATCCAAACCAACAGGAAGGAATGTTTCATTCTATCAGCAAGAACTTTGGTTTTTAGGAGTTTGGCAGATGGCATTATCTGAGTCAGTTTTCCAATGGGGGCAATGAAGTATCAGCTATGATGGTACAAACACAAACAAAGACACACAAACACACACAAGAGCACACACACTCACTGAGAGATAGATAGACAGATGGAGTTGGTCTCTGCTGAAATACTTTGGAGACATGGTTCTGATTTCTCCCCTTTTGGAGTATTTTCAATTGCAGAAGGTGTTTTGCAAATGAACCCATGTCTGAGGAAGACATGCATGTGTACTTCACATGCCACTTTTCACATAGCAGGAAGGTCATGTAATATTTTTCATGCAGCTGTCTTTTGACTGTGAACCATCCCATGAGGTCAGCTGTGGAATTTTCAACTTGTAGCATCACAATGGGGATCCACTCTTTGGATTTGGGGATATTTCCGATTTTCTTGATTCAGATTGGAATGATATATATATTAGTTTTTGATGAAAATTCTGCATTTGATGGTAATGAATGTCGTGCATCTAGGAATCTGTAGAGTGCAGACAATGAATGGATGCCTACTGTTGTCTGGACTGGTCTGAAAAGTCCTGTAGCATCTGAGCATGTGTGAGGGCTGTACAGGTCTTGCCAAAAGTCCAGGTCAGATGATCCTGCACAAAGCTGAACTCCTAGTGGTCTCCACAACAGTGTAAGGGCCAAGGAGGAACTCACTTCCACACAGAAGTTGGGAAGCTACCTTATGAAGGTGATCATAGGTACGGGATTATTAATATATCCAGGTTGGCATCTATTATTTTTTTAGCTTTTGACTTTCGCAGCTGTGGGCATCTTGACAACCATCAACTCCCTGTAAGCACAGACAACTCTATAAGAACCTGAGGATAAATTTCCCTGTGCATGTCCCCTTGTGAAACTGCTTAAGCACCGCCTGGTTTACACACAGGTGGAATTTCTAGGTCAAAGTGTGCATGTTTACTTCTTTGACTAAGCACTGCCAGGTGGCTCTTCTGCATAGCTCTACCTGTGGCCAGGATTGTATTATCTAGCTTTCTAACTTTTGCATGTTGAGTAGATACATAGTGGGAGCACACTGTTTTTGTTGGTATTTTTCTTGGTATCTATTCTGATGCTTTTCACTGGGGGATTTTTTCCTGTGAAAATGGGCTTCCTCTACTTGACCTTATTTTCTTCTTTTTAAAATTTTTTCAATGTGACTTTTTAATTTTAGTTTTATTAAAGACATTGCCCCTTGCTTGCATAGTCTATATCTAAAGCACTAGTCCTTGCTCCAAGGCCCAGCTTGCTCTCAGCTGCCCCAGGAGGGGAACAGTCTTTGGCGGTAGACAAGAGACGCCCCTGCAGGGGGCACAAGTGCTTTGGCCCTCTGGTGTCTTGCCAGCAGTGCTTCCCATGCTCACAGAGGGTTTCAGACACTGAGTCAATGGTCCAGGTGGTCTTTTGTTCAGTCTGATCTCAAATTGAGCTCCTCTGAGAGGTCATATTGAAGTCCTTGTGTGTACCTGATCCATCATTTTAAACAATATTCCAAGTTCACTTTTTGTGTGTACGTGGGTTCTGGGGATTGAACCCAGGGCCTTGAGCCTGTGAGGCAAGTGACCTACCTGAGCTACACCCTCAGAGACCCCTGTAAAAGTATTTCCCCTTTGCCTCGGGGTCTAAGTTGCCAAGGCTGACCTCAAACGTTCCTCTTGCCTCAGCCTCCCTGGTGGCTGGCATGACAGGCATGCACCTGGGACTGTCACACTCGAGCCTGTGATGGGAACTCATGTGCATCTGTCCAGGGCTGAGCATGGTTAGGCAGAGCTGTGCTCCAGGCTCCCTGCAGGGCTGTGGAGGCTTCTGCTGCCCAGCAGCCCTGGTGCCATGGCCAGGGCTCCTCCCAGCCGAGGGCAGGCAGCTGCCCATTGCTGTAGGCTGACCTTATTTTCTTCTTATGGCACTCGTCCGTTCTCTGGAGTATGTTGTATGGTTTGTCCATTAGGAGTCTAACAGGTCCTCTAGAACCTTCAAACAATTAGTAAAATTCCTGAACAGTAAGTGAGCGCGCGCAGAAATTGGGCTAATATTTTGGGAAGAACAATGTTGGATGATATATTCATGGCTTGAATATATCATCCAACATGAAGTTATATTTTATTACTTACAAAATAATAAAATAATGAAGCAATACCATGGGCTGAGCTAAAATAAATCCTTAGGATCTTAGGCATTCTGTAATAAATCTGTGTCACTTGAAGTATAGAGTTGATCGACTCTGAGTAATGAAACAGAAGTAAAGGTATCAAAGCCAATGATCATCTGTTTCCAATTTTCTGTGATTTGGTTCAAGTGGTAAAGTGGTGATATTTATTAATAATGGATCGAATAGGTTCATAATTGTTTTAGAGTACAATTAGATGCCTTCAAACTTTAGGCTACATGGGCACATTTGAGAACGGTTCCAGCCATTCTCTCATCCTTTGGGTCATTCCCCTCCTATGTCCTGTGAGACATTTTCTATGTGAGGCTTTAAGAAGAAGAAGAGAATATTCTGTAAAGAAAACCTTGTGATCTGTGCAGTATGAAGTTGAATGGATTCATTCAGAAATCAGAAATTCTATTGAAAGATATTTATTTGCATGAGCCAAATAAAACCTATTTTTAGGCATCCTGGTGAAGACAAGGTTTTATCTTTATGTCTCATTTTCTATGTTTTGTTGTTGTTGTTGTTGTTGTTAGAATGAAATTCATATGTTGCCAGACCATTCTATCAGATGTGTAGCTAGATGCCATTTAAATTACCCACTTTTACATGGTAGACAGTTTTTAATGAACACTGCCTGTCTGCACCTTTTTTAAAAACAGGACTGGGATCAGAAGCCCAAATACCAATGGTTAGCTGGAGCATATTTTTCATTTGGCCTATCTGTCAGTATTCCCTGAGGTCATCTGTGCAATCAGCTTCGTTACTCCTGCTCCCTCACTGGATTTCATAGAAACCATTTGCTATGTATGAATCAGGGACACCAATCCCACAACATAGCATTCTTGGAATATCCAAAGTCCCACTTTTCACTTCGCCATGCCTGAGATCAGCAGTAATATTTATCAGCAAATGTGAGATTTTCAAAGATCCAATTCTATGTGCTCCTTTCTCATAGAGCCTTAGGCAGGGATATAGCATACATAAATATTAAGTAAAGTCCATAGTTTTTAAAATGTCATCCATTGAATAGTTGACACATGTCTGAGATACTTTTTATTTTGGAGGAGGTATTATTTAATAGGGAATTCCAACAGCTACCTAATAGTGAAATGAGAAGTCTTGCATCCATTTTATTTTGTTTCTGATGATTTTTATGAGTAAGGGTAAGATACTTCCTTGTTCTGATGCAGATGTTGCCCACTTTTGTGAATGGATGCGGGGTGTCACCTACTACTTGCATATCTGCATATTGGGCTTGACACTGCTATCGTACTTGGTAGTTGGCAAAAAGTCAATACTGAAGTTAAGCTCTTGTGTTCTAGCAGCAGAGCTGAAGATCCTTGATGTGCCACCTTCTGCAATCCATGCTGCTCTCTTCATGTTCCTTATTGACTTCCTGGTGATGAGCATCATGGTCTCCTGGTCTTGAGAATGGCCAAGCATTGCTCTGTGAATGTGGAAGATGGGCATGTGGAAGGCTCCAGGGAGGAGGGATCATTGAACATGTACTCGAATCCATGTGCCTGTTGAATGACCTGTTTTTTTTTTTATTTTTGGGTTTTAAGGGAGACACTGCCCTAAAACACTTCTGTGCAGCTGGGGATGCAGGCTTCTGCTTCACCTTGCAGGAAGCATTAACGAATCCTTTCCAGAAGACATGAGAAGAGAGAAGTGAGCCTCTGGTATCATGCAGGTTCCTTGCATTGCCCATGGGCTAGAAGAGAGAAGAGTTGCTTCATGAGATTTGATCCCCTTTTTCCTGAAAAGTTCCACACAGAGGTGAGTCCCCAGCATGTTTAGAAATCATTTCAGACACCTTTCTGGACGGAATTGAATCGGAGCCCCTGATGATGTGGAAGAGCTAAAGATGGGTTTGCTATGAATTTTCTATTTCATTCATCAGGGCCTGAGTCAAGTCAGTCATTGTGCTGTCAACACATGAGCTGCTGGTCAAATGTGAGGAAGTGGTCTTGCTTTATGAAAACACCACCCTGATTCAGTGAGCCAGAGGCAGCCTGCAGTCCCTGTTTTCCTGTAAAGGCAGATTGCTGTGGATGGCCTCTGGCCTCGTCATGCAGCCCTGCTCAGAGTAGGGGATTGAGGGACCAGGCAGATCCCTAGTTCCTTTTGACCTTTATTGCCATTGGGCCACCCCAGGGTCCTTGGACTCTACCTGGTCTTCTGGCCTGGGTCAGGGGATGTGAGGTTTGGAATCCCCCTCTGTGGCAGGATCCCAGCCCCCCCAGCCACTTGAGGTCAGCACATCCTTCCCTAATTGTGTTAGAGTTGGAGACTTCTCCCACCCATCCTCATCCATGCTCATCCCACATTTTGTAGCTTGGCACCTGAGGACCTTTATTCATTGACTTAGTTGTTAGTGATGATGGTTACTAAGACTAAGTGACTCTTTCAAGTCACATCACTTGCATGGTAGGGCTAGAGCATGGATCTTCCTAATTGATTTCATGGGACTCTCTCATGGAAACTGTGACTGCTTCCTAAACACACACTCTACATTTGGAGTGTCAAAATTCTTGCCACTGCCTCCTTGGCAAGTGTATCTTGTCTTCTACGTGGGAATTTCACAAATATTTTCCTTTGGTTTGTGGAGTTCATGCAGAAGGGATTTCATTTGAAATAGCCCAAACAAGAAATACCAGTTGTCTTTTTCGCACATGGATGTGTGTAGTGAACACCCCTTTCTGTGTGCTTGCATGAGTTACTCCTTTGAATTTGTTGAAGAATGGTTGGCTGGGGAGCAAGTTAACGAGAGATGGATATCAATGGTTGTCAAGTATTCTGACGTGAAGAATGTATTGAGGATGTGAAGGCTTTTCTAGCCAGTTCCTATGGCTCAGTCAGGGATCAGTCAGAGGATTCTGTCTGGTAGACTCTTTGGCACAGATGTCAAAGTGGCCTGGTCTTACCCTGTCCAGGACTGAATGCTGAGCTTGAGTGGGAGCTTCTTGTCATTTCAAGCATTTCCATGAGTCTGTCCTCTGTTCTCTTGTATCCAAGTGGTTTCTAATAGGAAAGCAGAACAAAAATTGAAAGTATGGTGATTGATTATTTTTACCAATGTTATTTCAATCCACTTTGTTTAATACGAAATTACCTTTATGCTAGTAAGATTTCATATGTGAGGAAATAATGAAAATATTGGGGTTAGGGGATGAGAATATGCAAATCAAACATTTTTGAGCACCAAGACCCGTTTTTTGTTTTTGTTTTTGTTTTTTTTTAACTTAAATAATATTAAGTGCCAGAGGACCACCGCTGCCATTCAGCCTCAACAACCTCCAGGTCCAGCCTCCAGGTGGCCCATTTCACCAGGGTGTGTGGGACCACACTGTCCTGGGATGAGAGAACAGTACCCACGGATGTTGACATCTCACAGAGTAGATATTGCCAGTGACAGTAGGGAGCTATTGGCACATGAGGAAGGGAAGAGCTCTCAGGATGGGAAGAGGGGGCCGCTTCGAGACTCATTGGGTATGGCACGAGGCTGCTGGGTGTGGTGTTGGCCTGGGCCCACTGAGTGGGGCAGATCCGTGGTCTGTGTTTCTGTACGCTCCTCTGTAGCCTGTGTTGGCAGCAGATCAGGGAATTGCGATCAGAAGTGCTCCCAGTAACACAGGCACCAGCCCCCAGAGTGTGTGCCTATCGGTTTCCCCACCTGGCCTGACTTAGTGCCTGTCTTGCCTCAGGGCTGAGACCCTACAATCTCTGATGAGGGTGTCTGTGGTCCAGATCCAACCTGCATGGCCAACATGCTCAGACCTTCAGCTGGGTCCTAGGCTGCTGCAACCAAACTCTGTTAACTGGGTGGCCGACAACAGAGGAAGTGTCTTCCGTTGAGCTCCAGAGGCTCAACACAGTAGGTGTTGGGCTGTCCCAGTGCCATAACCCCTCCCAGGTTTCAAGGGGACTGTCTCCCCAACTCTCCCAGCCCTTGCCCACTCTCCTATTGCTGCCCACGATCTGTGGTTCCCATATGGGCATCCCGCCCTGGCTCCAACCTCACATATCCGGTATCCCCCAGTCTCCCTGGTATCTGGGTCCAGACTCTCCTCTTCCTACAAGAATATCAGATATTGGATTTGGTCCCAGTTGATGCTGTGTTCCATCATGTGAGCTCTTAGCTTCATCACTGTGCAAAGACTCTTTTCCCACACAAGTTCGCACGACTTTTGGCTGGCTAAGAATTTTCAGGCGACACTTTTCTAATGAGTACACTTTCCTTCCTTCCGATCTCCCACCAGTGAGCATTCCTCGCACCCTTGTCCTAGTTCCTTTATGGCAGTTTCCCTCCTTATGGCTGAGAGGACCTAGTGACCCCTGAATTCACACGTTCTCCTTAATCACCAACACACTGCAGAATTCTCCAGGGGGCCATATATGCTCCTGGAAGTTGGTGTTGGAAATAGTTCTCCATCCATTAATCACTCCCTCACTCACTAATGTCCTTGTGTCCTTGAGAAAGGCTCTCCCTTTCCTGGTTTTCCTGAATAGAAATCCTCTTGCCTCTTGGGTGAATAGGGTTATGGGTTGTGCAGAGGGTGTTGGTCCACTGAGCATCTTAGAGACTGTCCTTTATGGAGCCTAATGATCCTCACTGGGGAATGAGGCCAGGGTCCTAACTGTGGTTAGTTAGAGAGGGAAAGAAGGACGAGGGAAACTCAGATGTCCCTTCATGGCCCCTGGAGTTAGAGGACTTACCCCTTTGCACCTGGGATCAGGAGACCTCATTTCCTCGAGGACACGCACACTCAGACGTTAATCTTGAGTGTGGGTTCCTTTCTGGGGTCCAGGGCTGTTGTTAGCCACCAGGAATGACAGTGCTCTCCATGCTGAGTGGAGCCATTTTTGCCAGGAAAGAGAGCCCATGGTCACGCCTTGTGCAAAGCATCCCACGCCAGGGGCTCCCATGCCTACATTCCTGTCCTGAAAGGAAGCCACTCAGAGGCAAGGTGGGTCCAACCACCTCCCATGTGTTCACTCATCACTGTGTTCCAGCAGTCACCCCAGTGAACAGTCCTGATGGGATTGGATGTGGCTCAGAATGTCACCCTCATGAGCTCTACCCTGCCACAGCTGCAGTTCTGCAGTGGGAGAAACTCAAAACCTCAAAACACATGCACATGAAAGAAAAGAGCAAGAGCCAGAGCCCAAACAGGCCAGGTGTGGCAAAGACAGCTGGAGTGCCTAGGTTGGGACTCAGAATTATGTCAGTGGGGTGGCATTGCTGCTGGCACCAGCATGATAACCGAGAGCCAGCCCTGCTCATTTTGGGGAGCAGTGTGTTGGGGAAGGCAGCAGAAATTGAGAGGCAGGATTGAGTTTGGCCCTAGGAGGAGGTTGGGTAAGAGGCCAGTGTGGGTTGGAGAGCCTGGGCAGATAGACAGAGGCCAGGGCACACCCCAAAGCCTGGAGACTGCACTTGATGTCCAGGGTTGTGAAACACCACTTCCCCTCTTACTCACAACTGAGAGCAAGGGGCATTGATGAGTTCAGTTTGTGTGCGGCTGCATCCAAGGTGGCTCGGCTAGGAACCTCTGTTTCCTTGACTCAGGAGGCTGGGAGTCCAGGCTCCACTGAGGCTCGGCTGGGAGGATCGGAGTCTGAGTTTATGCCTGTGTTCCCTGTAGGATCCATGTTGGCTGAGCCTCAGTGTTTTTGTAATGAGAGGATGGGTGACCGTCATGTCTTTATCACAGGACACACTTGCTAAATGGATTTGTTTGCTCTGAGGAGGAAAGAGAGAGGGGGGAGTGGTGCTGGAGACAGGGATGCAGACAGGGGTCATGGACTTGGCATAACTCAGTCTTGGAGGTGATATCCCATCACCTGTACCCACTTCAATTCCCATGAATCCAGAGGCTGAGCCCCCTTGAGGTGAGGGGTGAACCGGTTCTGGGCAGCAGGATGCTGTGGTACCTCGGAGTCTCTGTGAGACCCCAACACTAGACACACTTGGCCCTTTTGAAATCTTAGGAGAAGCCTTGGGAAGTTGTATGGCAGAGGGGAGCAGAGATTAGAGATTAATTAGAGATTAATTAAACCCTAGAGATTAGATGCTACCCTACTTTCCAGAAAAGACTGGGCACACCATGAGTTGCACAATGATGGGACCAGGGTCCAAAAGCTGCTGAGAGGGAAGGACTGGTTGTGAATGCATTTTTGAAGGCTCCAAGCTGGAACTCTAGTGGCACCAAGCAGGGCAGATGCTGGTGGGGATGTTTGGGTAGTTGTTGGTGAACACCTGCGCACCTGAGATGGGTAGGCATGGAGGAGAAATCGGCAGCCCATAGGGCTGTTGAAAGTGGTCTTATGTGAAAAGAGGCTCAGGTATGGGCACAGGAAATGACATCATTGCCTTGACAATGGATCAAACAGAACATGGAACCCTGGTATCCAGGCACCCACTTCACTGACCAAGCCATCCGAGCTCACTTGGTTGGAGCCACTGGAGGGAGAAGGATGTTCTCCTGTGGTTGCAGACAATGCCGAGCCTCAGGCTCCCAGGAATCTCAGCGGGGCCAACTAGCCCTTTTGTGGATACACTGGGTGAGGCTTCATCTTAGACGCCAGAGCCTCTGGCGATTGTCGCAGAGGAGCTCAAGAGTAACAGTGAGTAGCACAGGGCAGGTGAGCCCAGCAGGCCCTCTAGTCTGATCCCTGATGAATGGCCCAGGACTCCTATTCTGACTCTGTGTGTGTGTGTGTGTGTGTGTGTGTGTGTGTGTGTGTGTGTTTGTACTGATGGGAACTGTCCCATTGTGCTTTGACTCTAGTGTATTGGCACAAGTCATTTTTCTGTTTGTCACCATTTCCATTTTGAACCCACCATTCTTGGTCCCAACCCAGGGTGAAAATGATCAGAACACGGAGGAGCCCTTCAGGGTTCAGAGCCTTGAACCTTACAGGCAGGACCAGCTTAGGAATGAGCTCCTGCCTGTCATTTGTGGGAGGAACCTACATTTCAGCAGCAACATGGGGTTAATCTCCTGGGATTTCATCCCCACCCAGCAGGTGCTGGATCTCTTGTTCCCAAAACAGCCACCTTCTTCAGTCTTTACTCCTGGTGCCACTCCACATCCTCCAAGGGGACAAGAACCTCAGGTTCTGGATGGATGTTGTAGAATGCCCACAGAGCCAACTGCCAGGCTGGGTGGGGTGCAGTTGCTGGGCTTTGCTGATGTTGTCATCCCCCACAGTTCTTGGAACCTTCTGTGGCAGTGGCATCCAGGACCCCAGCAGCTGTGAGTAGCAGCTCCTCACTGCTTCACTCCAGCGAGCAGGTGGAAGACAGCCGCGTTGTTCATGTCCTCCTAGAGGGACAGAGCCTGAGGGAGACAAAGCGCATCCCGGTAAGCCCGACAGCAGGGCTGCCTCCTGGGTGTCCACACAGTGGAAGGCAGGAGACACAGCCAACCCCAGGGCTATGGTGGGAAATAAAGAAGAGAGAGGTCCGTCTTAAGGGCTTGACCTGAGGAGGGAGAGCATCAGCATGCCCAGCTTCAGTGGTGAGTGGGCCTGTGTATTGTGGGTTTTGCAGGCCAGAAGTGCAGACGGAAGTGCTGTGGACAGATGAAGGCAGAGATATGTCCAGGGTGCAGGCTGCAGTGCCTAGAACTTGGTATTCTCAATGAGTGAAGTTGGAGCAGAGGAGGTGGCAGTGACTTGTCACATGTGTAGGAGGGGATGTGTTCCTGGTGGCAGGGAAGAGAACCTCCTTAGCATGACTAGGTGTAGGAATTTGGGGTCGGGATCACCTGGGGGGTCATGCCAAAGCTTCGGAATGTTAGGCTTTGCATGTAGGTAAATACGGAGCTAAAGGGGTTCTTGGCAGAATTTCTATGGATGTGCAGTAGACACGCTAATGCTGCAGGTGTCCAGCTGCAGAGGAGACATGTTCAGTGACTGCCAGTGCTGAGTCAAGTACATCATGACAACCAGACCGGCACCGAGCTTCCAGAGGCCAGGGCCTCTCAAAGCTATCATGAAGCACTCAAGTGCACACTCTTGTATCTGAGTCTGTTTTGTGTCGTGGCAGTCAGGACCCAAATTTTCAGTGCATCTGCCTCTTGCACCCACAAAGGCAGCCTGCATCCCAGATCACACTTGGTGCGCAGATCCCTGGCCCATTGCTCTCATCTCAGTGAGATGAGAGTGTGTCTGTGCATAGGCAGTTTGGTCCTTTGACATGAGTGGAATGTGGCTCCCCAGGGGGAGGGGAGATGGCAGGTACAGGCAGATATTTGTACCAGGATTGTTCTAGTAGCACATTGCAAGAACCCAGGTGGTATATGGAGGACACACTCAGGTAGCAGGATAACAAGATTGTGCCCTTGTATATGTAGCTGAGATTTCTCCTGAATGTTTGACCACAGTCTTCTGGGTAGCTCTTCTAAAAGCCATTCTCTGATGACATTTGTCCCACCCTGATCCAGGTGACCTTTCAGGAGACGGTGACAAGCCTCATCCACAGGGCCTTGGACCAAAATTTGTTGCAGCATGAGGATGTGGACAACTTTGAGCTGCTGTATATGATGTCTGAGGATGAGAGTAAGTAGGACAATCAGACAGTGGGGAGACATGATCCACAGTGGGCTCAGGATAACTGACAGCCAAGAGAAAGTGGGCCTTGGCCCCAAAATACCAAAGTGTGATGGGCCTGGCGGAGACTCTCAGGGGTTGTGGGTGTTTTGTGGTATAATCCTTGAGTGCCACCTAACAATTCTCTCCACTTCGCTCTGCAGAAATCAAGGTCTCTGACCACTCACTCGTGTGTCTGTCCATGAATCTGGGAATACAATATTTCATGGTGAGGAAACGCCCCCAGGTCAAGGGAAAGGAGGTAAACACCTACCTTATTCAAGCTGTGCATGTGCTGCCATTCCACTCCGACCTGAGGAAATAAGAAGCCTCAGCACCTGGACATATTTGCTGGAAGCCCATAGAGCCAACTGACAGTCTGGGGTGGCTTTCTGTTTCTGGGTTTGCTGATGTTCCATCCCCCACAGTTCTCAGAATCAACCTGCAAGTCCTCCAGGCCGCTTTCCCACAAGCAGGTGGGAGACACCTGCTTAATTCGTGTCCACTTAGAAACACAAAGTCCAGAGATGGCCAAGAGTGTTCTGGTAAGCCTGGGAGCAGGGGTGTCCCGTGGTGCTTACACCTGGGTGGGGAGCAGACACTGGTCCAATACCATGGACTACTCATGCCCTCTTGAATTTGGAGCTTCTGGATGATCAGGAGGATAGATGGGAATCAAGAAGGGAGAGGTCAGTGTGAAGGGCTGGAGCTGAGATGAGCGAGTGCAGCAGCTTGTCCACTGCCATGTCTGAGGGAGTCTGTGTGTCAGGTGGCAGCATGCAGTCCAGAAGGGCAGGGACAGGTATGGGTGACAGATGAGAATAGGACAGGAACTAGGTTGCAGGTTCCGTGTATGGGATGCTGACGTCTATGGAGGAGGACAGCAGTGTGAGGTTCTCCATGTTCCTTGAACAAGGAGCTGAGAGAGTCTCTCTGCAGAGTCGATATGGATGTGGAGCAAGCACACTAAATGTCCAGGTAACCCAATGACCACCCTTGCTGGATGAGGTGCCCTCCTACATCCCAGCCAGCACTGAGCCTCTGGAGGCCAGGAGCTCTCGTGGCTATCTTTCAGCTCTCCTGTGTGTGGTCATGTTCCTGGGTCTGTTTTTGGCCCTGGCAATCCAGACCAAAGCCTCTAGGTTTTGTGCCTAGGCCATTCCCAATGCCGCCTGCATCCTCGGGCAGACCTGGGATCTTGGAGGCTATTGTCCCATTCCTCCCAACTTGTGGGATGAGATTGCATCTGTATGCAGGTAGTGGGGTCCTTTCACTCCGAGAGGAGTGCAGCTCCACAAAGAGCAATGGCAGGCCCAGGAAGTCCTATGTACAAGGATTGGGCTAGTAGCCTGTGGGAAGAGCCCACACGATGAGCAGGAGGTCAGCCTCGGGTAGTAGGGGCATGGATGTTGCCCTTGTATTTAGAGTGGAGGTGCCTCCAGAATGCCCCTGCCCACTGTCCTTGAGTAGTCACTTCAAGGCCCATTTCCTGAAGGCCTGTCTCCCATGCTGCTCCAGGTGACCTGCCACGATAGGGCTCCTGTCGTCATCCGCAGCGCCCTCGACCTACACTTCCTTACTGAGGAGAATCCAGAGGATTATGAGCTGGGCCAAATCATCTCTCGCCGTCAGAGTAAGTGAGACAATCAGATAGCAGAGAGCAAGGGTCAGGATGTGGACTCAGGTCAACTCTTAGCAACAAAGAGTAGTCTCTGACCCCCAAGAACACTCCAACAGGTGTGTTGGGTTCGTGCACAAAGCCAACTGCACTTCTGCTGGTGGAAGGTCTTGAGGTCCAATGGTATACCCCGGTGGATATTGCGGCTCCCCACCAGGTGCCCTCCCCTGGACATGAACAGGCATCCAAAGCTGACATCTTTGAGGAGTGAGGAGGAAAGCCTCTCTCCAGGAGCAGTATGTTTTCATGGTCTGGGATAGGAGTGGTTTCAAAGGAACATGGGAATGCATGGGCTAAAGAGGGAACTGGCATTTTGTGGACTGAAGCAGTACTATTGAAAGCCTTCTGTGTGACCAAAAAACCACTGCCTGGGCAGAGCATTGCCAGGATTCTAGCAAGCAGTAACAGGATGAAATTGGGAAGAAAACACAGCCTGGGAGACAGCCTGAATCATCTGTTTTTGCATAAATTCCATGGTCTTACGCACCTGAGTCCACTAGGCAAGGAGTGATCACAATAGCCAGGTTGTGATCCCTAACTAAAGTCAGATGAGGGCTTCCTGAGCACGTAGCCACAGAGCTCATCTGATAATAATGCCAGCGCTTTTTCGTTGGTTGGTTGGTTGGTTTTTGTGAGCCAAACACCACAGCAGCCATTATCCCAGCCTATGTACCCTGAAGACCACCATCCCTATGAGTTCTAGGATCACTTGTCTCCTATCTTAACCTACTGTTAGGTTAGTAGAGTCTATGGAAGAGGAAGTCTGTCTGGGGCCTTGGTAGCCTAAGAAATTCATAGCAGAGATCTCCACATCCAACCCAGAAGGGATGGAGAACAGGCTCTAGGTTAGAGGAGGGCGACAGGAAACACATGTTCAGAGGAAGGAGAAGCGGCTGTTGTATTCCCCCACTCGGGGTCATGGCACCACTGGGCCATACACCATGTTGGAGGGAAGCAGTCCCTTTGCTGGTCTTTGGAACCATTGTTCTCAGTAGGGCAGTATTTGGAATGTGGCCTCCATTCTCAGAAGCCTGGTTCACATGGAGGCGGGCTCCACCAAGGCAGAAGCATGGCTCTAACGTGGTATCCGTGCTGGTCAGCCTGTCCTCACTGTGGCCATACTTGAGGAAAATAACTCAGAGGAGGAATCCTAGGCCTTTTTTCTCTGGGTTTCATAGCTTTCTCTTTGGTTGTGCACTGAGGCTGTCCATAAAGCTCTAGTGTGTGGCAGTGGAGAGCTCCTCAGCCCTTGCCACAAAGGCATAGACTGGGAGAGAGAGAACGAGGCTGGCAGAGAGGGAGAGAGAGAAAGATGGAGAGGGAGGACCTCTCCTTGGAGAATGAGGATTCAGTGGAGCCAACAGGAACAAGGTACTGTTGCCCAGGGCACAACCCTGTTTAGGTCTTACTCCAACCATGCTCAACCTTTCTTCCAGTCCCTCCCACCCCCGAGTAGTGTATTCATCTTGAATGAGAATTTCATGTTGACATCAGAGCACTCACCATCCAATGCTTCCCTCCAAACCCACCTATGAAGATGGCTCATGTGGGGACTGAATCTTCGGCACAGGAGCCTTTTGTGGGAGATTTCAGATGCAAACCCTAGTGGTGTGCTTTGGCAGATGCAAGAGGACCTGAGATATTCTGGAGTCCAAAGCCTTCGGTAGGAACAGACATTAGGTCTGTTGAAGTGCTCTGCCTAGTTCTTCCTCAGGGAGGACTGTGGAGGCTGTCTTTGTTGGTATTGGTGCTGAATTGGAGAGCTCTCAGGTGTGTGGCTCTGGCCTTTTCTGGCACAGGCTCTCAGATGTTGGCGTGTCCTAGGGAGCACCTCCTGAGTGCCACCTTCTTTTTGTACACCCCTCTCTCCCCAGAGCTGAGGATTCCAGCAGAGGCCAACGTATTTTATGCCAAGAATCCTCACAAAAAATCCAACTTTGTGCTGAGGAAAAGGAGCCTCTCCCAAAAGAATGATGGGTGGATCGAGCCTCAACCTCCCTCTCGTCCTGCAAAGAAGGCTCCTGCCCTCCTGAGGATGCTTGCAAAACCATTCTGTTGCTGTGTGCCTGGGCGGGGCTGAGGCAGCCCAGGAATATTTACATTGATTACTATTTTCTTCAAAGTTTGAATCTATAGTTTGCCATTGTCCTTGACCTTGTTTAGTAACACAGTTGTTACTCTATCCTGTATTTGTTGTTTCCATTAATATATTATTATTATTTTAAAATATATATGTTTTTGTTACCTGATCTACTGTGATGATTTGAGTATACTAAATGTAGCAGTCATTCCTAAAGGACACATCCAAACCAACAGGAAGGAATGTTTCATTCTATCAGCAAGAACTTTGGTTTTTAGGAGTTTGGCAGATGGCATTATCTGAGTCAGTTTTCCAATGGGGGCAATGAAGTATCAGCTATGATGGTACAAACACAAACAAAGACACACAAACACACACAAGAGCACACACACTCACTGAGAGATAGATAGACAGATGGAGTTGGTCTCTGCTGAAATACTTTGGAGACATGGTTCTGATTTCTCCCCTTTTGGAGTATTTTCAATTGCACAAGGTGTCTTGCAAATGAACCCATGTCTGAGGAAGACATGCATGTGTACTTCACATGCCACTTTTCACATAGCAGGAAGGTCATGTAATATTTTTCATGCAGCTGTCTTTTGACTGTGAACCATCCCATGAGGTCAGCTGTGGAATTTTCAACTTGTAGCATCACAATGGGGATCCACTCTTTGGATTTGGGGATATTTCCGATTTTCTTGATTCAGATTGGAATGATATATATATATTAGTTTTTGATGAAAATTCTGCATTTGATGGTAATGAATGTCGTGCATCTAGGAATCTGTAGAGTGCAGACAATGAATGGATGCCTACTGTTGTCTGGACTGGTCTGAAAAGTCCTGTAGCATCTGAGCATGTGTGAGGGCTGTACAGGTCTTGCCAAAAGTCCAGGTCAGATGATCCTGCACAAAGCTGAACTCCTAGTGGTCTCCACAACAGTGTAAGGGCCAAGGAGGAACTCACTTCCACACAGAAGTTGGGAAGCTACCTTATGAAGGTGATCATAGGTACGTGATTATTAATATATCCAGGTTGGCATCTATTATTTTTTTAGCTTTTGACTTTCGCAGCTGTGGGCATCTTGACAACCATCAACTCCCTGTAAGCATAGACAACTCTATAAGAACCTGAGGATAAATTTCCCTGTGCATGTCCCCTTGTGAAACTGCTTAAGCACCGCCTGGTTTACACACAGGTGGAATTTCTAGGTCAAAGTGTGCATGTTTACTTCTTTGACTAAGCACTGCCAGGTGGCTCTTCTGCATAGCTCTACCTGTGGCCAGGATTGTATTATCTAGCTTTCTAACTTTTGCATGTTGAGTAGATACATAGTGGGAGCACACTGTTTTTGTTGGTATTTTTCTTGGTATCTATTCTGATGCTTTTCACTGGGGGATTTTTTCCTGTGAAAATGGGCTTCCTCTACTTGACCTTATTTTCTTCTTTTTAAAATTTTTTCAATGTGACTTTTTAATTTTAGTTTTATTAAAGACATTGCCCCTTGCTTGCATAGTCTATATCTAAAGCACTAGTCCTTGCTCCAAGGCCCAGCTTGCTCTCAGCTGCCCCAGGAGGGGAACAGTCTTTGGCGGTAGACAAGAGACGCCCCTGCAGGGGGCACAAGTGCTTTGGCCCTCTGGTGTCTTGCCAGCAGTGCTTCCCATGCTCACAGAGGGTTTCAGACACTGAGTCAATGGTCCAGGTGGTCTTTTGTTCAGTCTGATCTCAAATTGAGCTCCTCTGAGAGGTCATATTGAAGTCCTTGTGTGTACCTGATCCATCATTTTAAACAATATTCCAAGTTCACTTTTTGTGTGTACGTGGGTTCTGGGGATTGAACCCAGGGCCTTGAGCCTGTGAGGCAAGTGACCTACCTGAGCTACACCCTCAGAGACCCCTGTAAAAGTATTTCCCCTTTGCCTCGGGGTCTAAGTTGCCAAGGCTGACCTCAAACGTTCCTCTTGCCTCAGCCTCCCTGGTGGCTGGCATGACAGGCATGCACCTGGGACTGTCACACTCGAGCCTGTGATGGGAACTCATGTGCATCTGTCCAGGGCTGAGCATGGTTAGGCAGAGCTGTGCTCCAGGCTCCCTGCAGGGCTGTGGAGGCTTCTGCTGCCCAGCAGCCCTGGTGCCATGGCCAGGGCTCCTCCCAGCTGAGGGCAGGCAGCTGCCCATTGCTGTAGGCTGACCTTATTTTCTTCTTATGGCACTCGTCCGTTCTCTGGAGTATGTTGTATGGTTTGTCCATTAGGAGTCTAACAGGTCCTCTAGAACCTTCAAACAATTAGTAAAATTCCTGAACAGTAAGTGAGCGCGCGCAGAAATTGGGCTAATATTTTGGGAAGAACAATGTTGGATGATATATTCATGGCTTGAATATGTCATCCAACATGAAGTTATATTTTATTACTTACAAAATAATAAAATAATGAAGCAATACCATGGGCTGAGCTAAAATAAATCCTTAGGATCTTAGGCATTCTGTAATAAATCTGTGTCACTTGAAGTATAGAGTTGATCGACTCTGAGTAATGAAACAGAAGTAAAGGTATCAAAGCCAATGATCATCTGTTTCCAATTTTCTGTGATTTGGTTCAAGTGGTAAAGTGGTGATATTTATTAATAATGGATCGAATAGGTTCATAATTGTTT
The DNA here is from genome assembly GCF_045843805.1 of Urocitellus parryii. NCBI lineage: Eukaryota > Metazoa > Chordata > Mammalia > Rodentia > Sciuridae > Urocitellus > Urocitellus parryii. Next base: position 41,631,053 of record NC_135548.1, read on the forward strand.
TAGAGTACAATTAGATGCCTTCAAACTTTAGGCTACATGGGCACATTTGAGAACGGTTCCAGCCATTCTCTCATCCTTTGGGTCATTCCCCTCCTATGTCCTGTGAGACATTTTCTATGTGAGGCTTTAAGAAGAAGAAGAGAATATTCTGTAAAGAAAACCTTGTGATCTGTGCAGTATGAAGTTGAATGGATTCATTCAGAAATCAGAAATTCTATTGAAAGATATTTATTTGCATGAGCCAAATAAAACCTATTTTTAGGCATCCTGGTGAAGACAAGGTTTTATCTTTATGTCTCATTTTCTATGTTTTGTTGTTGTTGTTGTTGTTGTTAGAATGAAATTCATATGTTGCCAGACCATTCTATCAGATGTGTAACTAGATGCCATTTAAATTACCCACTTTTACATGGTAGACAGTTTTTAATGAACACTGCCTGTCTGCACCTTTTTTAAAAACAGGACTGGGATCAGAAGCCCAAATACCAATGGTTAGCTGGAGCATATTTTTCATTTGGCCTATCTGTCAGTATTCCCTGAGGTCATCTGTGCAATCAGCTTCGTTACTCCTGCTCCCTCACTGGATTTCATAGAAACCATATGCTATGTATGAATCAGGGACACCAATCCCACAACATAGCATTCTTGGAATATCCAAAGTCCCACTTTTCACTTCGCCATGCCTGAGATCAGCAGTAATATTTATCAGCAAATGTGAGATTTTCAAAGATCCAATTCTATGTGCTCCTTTCTCATAGAGCCTTAGGCAGGGATATAGCATACATAAATATTAAGTAACGTCCATAGTTTTTAAAATGTCATCCATTGAATAGTTGACACATGTCTGAGATACTTTTTATTTTGGAGGAGGTATTATTTAATAGGGAATTCCAACAGCTACCTAATAGTGAAATGAGAAGTCTTGCATCCATTTTATTTTGTTTCTGATGATTTTTATGAGTAAGGGTAAGATACTTCCTTGTTCTGATGCAGATGTTGCCCACTTTTGTGAATGGATGCGGGGTGTCACCTACTACTTGCATATCTGCATATTGGGCTTGACACTGCTATCGTACTTGGTAGTTGGCAAAAAGTCAATACTGAAGTTAAGCTCTTGTGTTCTAGCAGCAGAGCTGAAGATCCTTGATGTGCCACCTTCTGCAATCCATGCTGCTCTCTTCATGTTCCTTATTGACTTCCTGGTGATGAGCATCATGGTCTCCTGGTCTTGAGAATGGCCAAGCATTGCTCTGTGAATGTGGAAGATGGGCATGTGGAAGGCTCCAGGGAGGAGGGATCATTGAACATGTACTCGAATCCATGTGCCTGTTGAATGACCTGTTTTTTTATTTTTGGGTTTTAAGGGAGACACTGCCCTAAAACACTTCTGTGCAGCTGGGGATGCAGGCTTCTGCTTCACCTTGCAGGAAGCATTAACGAATCCTTTCCAGAAGACATGAGAAGAGAGAAGTGAGCCTCTGGTATCATGCAGGTTCCTTGCATTGCCCATGGGCTAGAAGAGAGAAGAGTTGCTTCATGAGATTTGATCCCCTTTTTCCTGAAAAGTTCCACACAGAGGTGAGTCCCCAGCATGTTTAGAAATCATTTCAGACACCTTTCTGGACGGAATTGAATCAGAGCCCCTGATGATGTGGAAGAGCTAAAGATGGGTTTGCTATGAATTTTCTATTTCATTCATCAGGGCCTGAGTCAAGTCAGTCATTGTGCTGTCAACACATGAGCTGCTGGTCAAATGTGAGGAAGTGGTCTTGCTTTATGAAAACACCACCCTGATTCAGTGAGCCAGAGGCAGCCTGCAGTCCCTGTTTTCCTGTAAAGGCAGATTGCTGTGGATGGCCTCTGGCCTCGTCATGCAGCCCTGCTCAGAGTAGGGGATTGAGGGACCAGGCAGATCCCTAGTTCCTTTTGACCTTTATTGCCATTGGGCCACCCCAGGGTCCTTGGACTCTACCTGGTCTTCTGGCCTGGGTCAGGGGATGTGAGGTTTGGAATCCCCCTCTGTGGCAGGATCCCAGCCCCCCAGCCACTTGAGGTCAGCACATCCTTCCCTAATTGTGTTAGAGTTGGAGACTTCTCCCACCCATCCTCATCCATGCTCATCCCACATTTTGTAGCTTGGCACCTGAGGACCTTTATTCATTGACTTACTTGTTAGTGATGATGGTTACTAAGACTAAGTGACTCTTTCAAGTCACATCACTTGCATGGTAGGGCTAGAGCATGGATCTTCCTAATTGATTTCATGGGACTCTCTCATGGAAACTGTGACTGCTTCCTAAACACACACTCTACATTTGGAGTGTCAAAATTCTTGCCACTGCCTCCTTGGCAAGTGTATCTTGTCTTCTACGTGGGAATTTCACAAATATTTTCCTTTGGTTTGTGGAGGTCATGCAGAAGGGATTTCATTTGAAATAGCCCAAACAAGAAATACCAGTTGTCTTTTTCGCACATGGATGTGTGTAGTGAACACCCCTTTCTGTGTGCTTGCATGAGTTACTCCTTTGAATTTGTTGAAGAATGGTTGGCTGGGGAGCAAGTTAACGAGAGATGGATATCAATGGTTGTCAAGTATTCTGACGTGAAGAATGTATTGAGGATGTGAAGGCTTTTCTAGCCAGTTCCTATGGCTCAGTCAGGGATCAGTCAGAGGATTCTGTCTGGTAGACTCTTTGGCACAGATATCAAAGTGGCCTGGTCTTACCCTGTCCAGGACTGAATGCTGAGCTTGAGTGGGAGCTTCTTGTCATTTCAAGCATTTCCATGAGTCTGTCCTCTGTTCTCTTGTATCCAAGTGGTTTCTAATAGGAAAGCAGAACAAAAATTGAAAGTATGGTGATTGATTATTTTTACCAATGTTATTTCAACCCACTTGGTTTAATACGAAATTACCTTTATGCTAGTAAGATTTCATATGTGAGGAAATAATGAAAATATTGGGGTTAGGGGATGAGAATATGCAAATCAAACATTTTTGAGCACCAAGACCCGTTTTTTGTTTTTTTTTTTTTGTTTTTTTTTTTTTAACTTAAATAATATTAAGTGCCAGAGGACCACCGCTGCCATTCAGCCTCAACAACCTCCAGGTCCAGCCTCCAGGTGGCCCATTTCACCAGGGTGTGTGGGACCACACTGTCCTGGGATGAGAGAACAGTACCCACGGATGTTGACATCTCACAGAGTAGATATTGCCAGTGACAGTAGGGAGCTATTGGCACATGAGGAAGGGAAGAGCTCTCAGGATGGGAAGAGGGGGCCGCTTCGAGACTCATTGGGTATGGCACGAGGCTGCTGGGTGTGGTGTTGGCCTGGGCCCACTGAGTGGGGCAGATCCGTGGTCTGTGTTTCTGTACCCTCCTCTGTAGCCTGTGTTGGCAGCAGATCAGGGAATTGCGATCAGAAGTGCTCCCAGTAACACAGGCACCAGCCCCCAGAGTGTGTGCCTATCCGTTTCCCCACCTGGCCTGACTTAGTGCCTGTCTTGCCTCAGGGCTGAGACCCTACAATCTCTGATGAGGGTGTCTGTGGTCCAGATCCAACCTGCATGGCCAACATGCTCAGACCTTCAGCTGGGTCCTAGGCTGCTGCAACCAAACTCTGTTAACTGGGTGGCCGACAACAGAGGAAGTGTCTTCCGTTGAGCTCCAGAGGCTCAACACAGTAGGTGTTGGGCTGTCCCAGTGCCATAACCCCTCCCAGGTTTCAAGGGGACTGTCTCCCCAACTCTCCCAGCCCTTGCCCACTCTCCTATTGCTGCCCACGATCTGTGGTTCCCATATGGGCATCCCGCCCTGGCTCCAACCTCACATATCCGGTATCCCCCAGTCTCCCTGGTATCTGGGTCCAGACTCTCCTCTTCCTACAAGAATATCAGATATTGGATTTGGTCCCAGTTGATGCTGTGTTCCATCATGTGAGCTCTTAGCTTCATCACTGTGCAAAGACTCTTTTCCCACACAAGTTCGCACGACTTTTGGCTGGCTAAGAATTTTCAGGCGACACTTTTCTTTTTTTTTTTTTTTTTTTTTTTTCCTTTTTTTTTTTTTTATTGGTCGTTCATAACATTACATAGTTCTTGATACATCATATTACACGGTTGATTCACGTGGATTATGAACTCCCGCTTTTACCCCGTATACAAATTGCTGTATCACATCAGTTTCCCTTCCATTGATTGACATATTGCCTTTCTATTGTCTGATGTATTCTGCTGTCTGTCCTATTCTCTACTATCCCCCCTCCCCTCCCCTCCCCTCCCCTCCCCTTTTCTCTCTCTACCCCTTCTACTGTAAATCATTTCTTCCATTTGTATTATCTTGTCTTACCCCTCCTTTCCTCTTATATGACATTTTGTATAACCCTGAGGATCGCCTTCCATTTCCATGCACTTTCCCTTCTCACTCCCTTTCCCTCCCACCTCTCATCCCTGTTTAATGTAGATCTTCTTCTCAAGCTCTTCGTCCCTACCCTGTCCTTGTTTACTCCCCTTATATCAAAGGAGTCATTTGGTATTTGTTTTTTAAAGATTGACTAGCTTCACTTAGCATAATCTGCTCTAATGCCATCCATTTCCCTCCAAATTCTATGATTTTGTCATTTTTTAATGCAGAGTAATACTCCATAGTATATAAATGCCACATTTTTTTTATCCATTCATCTATTGAAGGGCATCTAGGCTGGTTCCACAGTCTTGCTATCGTGAATTGAGCTGCTATGAACATCGATGTAGCAGTGTCCCTGTAGCATGCTCTTGTTAGGGCTTTAGGGAATAGACCGAGAAGGGGAATAGCTGGATCGAATGGTGGTTCCATTCCCAGCTTTCCAAGAAATCTCCATACTGCTTTCCAAATTGGCTGCACCAATTTGCAGTCCCACCAGCAATGAACAAGAGTGCCCTTTTCCCCGCATCCTCTCCAGCACTTATTGTTGTTTGACTTCCTAATGGCTGCCAGTCTTACTGGAGTGAGATGGTATCTTAGGGTAGTTTTGATTTGCATTTCTCTGACTGCTAGCGATGGTGAGCATTTTTTCATGTACTTGTTGATTGATTGTATGTCCTCCTCTGAGAAGTGTCTGTTCAGGTCCTTGGCCCATTTATTGATTGGGTTATTTGTTATCTTATTGTCTAATTTTTTGAGTTCTTTGTATATTCTGGTTATTAGGGCTCTATCTGAAGTGTGTGGAGTAAAGATTTGTTCCCAAGAAGTAGGCTCCCTGTTTATCTCTCTTATTGTTTCTTTTGCTGAGAAAAAACTTTTTAGTTTGAGTAAGTCCCATTTGTTGATTCTATTTGTTAACTCTAGCGCTATGGGTGTCCTATTGAGGAATTTGGAGCCCGATCCCACAGCGTGTAGATCATAACCAACTTTTTCTTCTATCAGATGCCATGTCTCTGATTTAATATCAAGCTCCTTGATCCATTTTGAGTTAACTTTTGTGCACGGCGAGAGATATGGATTCAGATTCATTTTGGTGCAAATGGATTTCCAGTTTTCCCAGCACCATTTGTTGAAGATGCTATCCTTCCTCCATTGCATGCTTTTAGCCCCTTTATCAAAAATAAGATAGTTGTAGTTTTGTGGATTGGTTACTGTGTCCTCTATTCTGTACCATTGGTCCACCCTCCTGTTTTGGTACCAGTACCATGCTGTTTTTGTTACTATTGCTCTGTAGTATAGTTTGAAGTCTGGTATCGCTATACCACCTGATTCACACTTCCTGCTTAGTATTGTTTTTGCTATTCTGGGTCTTTTATTATTCCATATGAATTTCATGATTCTTTTATCAATTTCTACAAGATATGCTGTTGGGATTTTGATTGGCATTGCATTGAACTTATATAGGACTTTTGGTAATATCGCCATTTTGATGATGTTAGTTCTGCCTATCCATGAGCAGGGTATATTTTTCCATCTTCTAAGGTCTTCTTCTATGTCTTTCTTTAGGGTTCTGTAATTTTCATTGTATAAGTCTTTCACCTCTTTTGTTAGGTTGATTCCCAAGTATTTTATTTTTTTGGGGGATATTGTGAATGGAGTAGTTGTCCTCATTTCCGTTTCAGAGGATTTGTCGCTGATATACAGGAATGCCTTAGATTTATGTGTGTTGATCTTATATCCTGCCACTTTGCTGAATTCATTTATTAGCTCTAATAGCTTCTTTGTAGACCCTTTTGGGTCTGCTAGGTATAGAATCATATCATCTGCAAATAGTGATAATTTAAGTTCTTCTTTTCCTATTTTTATGCCTTTAATTTCTTTTGACTGTCTAATTGCTCTGGCCAGTGTTTCGAGGACTATGTTGAACAGAAGTGGTGAGAGAGGGCATCCCTGTCTTGTACCAGATCTTAGGGGGAATGCCTTCAATTTTTCTCCATTCAGAATGATGCTGGCCTGTGGCTTATCATAGATTGCTTTTACAATGTTGAGGTATGATCCAGTTATCCCTAATTTTTCTAGAGTTTTGAACATAAAGGGATGCTGTACTTTGTCGAATGCTTTTTCTGCATCTATCGAGATGATCATATGGTTCTTATTTTTAAGTCTATTGATGTGGTGGATAACATTTATTGATTTCCGTATATTGAACCAACCTTGCATACCAGGGATGAATCCTACTTGATCATGGTGTATAATTTTTTTGATATGTATTTGAATCCGATTCGCCAGAATTTTATTGAGAATTTTTGCATCAAGGTTCATTAGAGATATTGGTCTGTAGTTTTCTTTCTTTGAGGTGTCTTTGTCTGGTTTCGGAATCAGGGTGATGTTAGCCTCGTAGAATGAATTTGGAAGTTCTCCCTCTTTTTCTATTTCCTGAAATAGCTTGAAAAGTATTGGTGTTAGTTCCTCTTTAAAGGTTTTGTAAAACTCTGCTGTATACCCGTCCGGTCCTGGGCTTTTCTTAGTTGGCAATCTTTTGATGGTTTCTTCTATTTCCTCTATTGTTATTGGTCTGTTTAGGTTGTCTATATCCTCCTGACTCAATCTGGGCAGATCATAAGACTTAAGGAATTTATCTATGCCTTCAGTATCTTCTATTTTATTGGAGTATAAGGATTCAAAATAATTTCTGATTATCTTCTGTATTTCTGAAGTGTCTGTTGTGATATTGCCTTTTTCATCCCGTATGCTAGTAATTTGGGTACTCTCTCTTCTTCTCTTTGTTAGCATGGCCAAGGGTCTGTCAATTTTATTTATTTTTTCAAAGAACCAACTTTTAGTTTTGTCGATTTTTTCAATTGTTTCTTTTGTTTCAATTTCATTAATTTCAGCTCTGATTTTAATAATTTCTTGCCTTCTACTTCTTTTGCTGTTGTTTTGCTCTTCTTTTTCTAGGATATTGAGATGAAGTATGAGATCATTTATTTGTTGGTTTTTTCTTTTTTTGAGGAATGAACTCCAAGCAATGAATTTTCCTCTTAGAATTGCTTTCAATGTGTCCCATAGGTTCCGATATGTTGTGTCTGTGTTTTCATTTAACTCTAGGAAGTTTTTAATTTCCTCCTTGATGTCTTCTAAAACCCATTGATCATTCAGCAACCTATTGTTCATTCTCCAAGTGATGCTTGGTTTTTCCTTCCTACTTTTATCATTGAATTTCAGTTTCATTCCATTGTGATCAGATAAGATGCATGGTGATATCTCTACCCCTTTATATTGTCTAAGAGTTGCCCTGTGACATAATATATGGTCTATTTTTGAGAAGGTTCCATGTGCTGCTGAGAAAAAAGTGTAACTACTTGATGTTGGGTGGTATAGTCTATATATGTCAATTAAGTCTAGATTGTTAATTGTGTTATTGAGTTCTATAGTTTCCTTATTTAACTTTTGTTTGGAAGATCTGTCCAGTGGTGAGAGAGGTGTGTTGAAGTCTCCCATGATTATTGTATGGTGGTCTATTAGACTCTTAAACTTGAGAAGAGTTTGCTTGATGAACACAGCTGCGCCATTATTTGGGGCATATATATTTATGATTGTTATGTCTTGTTGGTGTATGGTTCCCTTGAGCAGTATGACGTGTCCTTCTTTATCCCTTTTGATTAACTTTGGTTTGAAATCTATTTTATTAGATATGAGTATGGCCACTCCTGCTTGTTTCCGCAGTCCATATGAGTGGTATGATTTTTCCCAACCTTTCACCTTCAGTCTATGAATATCTTTTCCTATCAGATGCGTCTCCTGTAGGCAGCATATTGTTGGGTCTTGTTTTGTGATCCATTCTGCTAGCCTGTGTCTCTTGATTGGTGAGTTTAAGCCATTAACATTTAGGGTTATTATTGAGATATGGTTTGTTCTTCTAACCATATTTATTTATTGATGTTACTAAACCTGATTTGTTATCCTCTTTGACTACTTTCCCCCTTTACTGTCCTACCTCCCATTGTTGGTTTTCAATGTTGTTTTCCATTTCCTCTTCCTGTAATGTTTTGCCAAGGATTTTTTGAAGAGATGGTTTTCTAGCTGCGAATTCTTTTAATTTTTGTTTATCGTGGAAGGTTTTAATTTCATCTTCTATCCTGAAGCTTAATTTCGCTGGATACACGATTCTTGGTTGGAACCCATTTTCTTTCAGTGTTTGAAATATGTTATTCCAGGATCTTCTAGCTTTCAGAGTCTGTGTCGAGAGATCAGCTGTTATCCTGATTGGTTTACCCCTAAATGTAATCTGCTTTCTTTCTCTTGCAGCTTTTAAAATTCTCTCCTTATTCTGTATGTTGGACATCTTCATTATAATGTGTCTAGGTGTGGATCTCTTATGATTTTGCATATTCGGCGTCCTGTAGGCTTCTAGGATTTGGGATTCTGCCTCATTCTTCAGGTCTGGGAAGTTTTCTCGTATTATTTCACTGAATAAACTGTTTATTCCTTTGGTTTGGAGTTCTGTGCCTTCTTGTATCCCAATGACTCTTAAATTTGGTCTTTTGATATTGTCCCATATTTCTTGGATGTTCTGCTCATGGCTTCTTAGTAGACTTGCTGAGCTGTCTATGATCTTTTCCAGTTGAAATACTTTGTCTTCATTGTCTGATGTTCTCTCTTCTAAGTGATCTACTCTGCTGGTAGTATTCTCAATTGAGTTTTTAAGTTGGTTTATTGTTTCCTGCATTTCTAGGATTTCTATTTGTTTGTTTTTTATTACGTCTATCTCCCTGTGAAATTGATCTTTTACTTCCTGGATTTGTTTGTCAATGTGATCTTTCATTGTCTGATTTTGCTGTCTCATGTCTTCCTTGAGACTCCAGATAATCTGAAGCATGTATATCTTGAACTCTTTATCTGACATTCCATCAGTTGCAGCTATTACCTCTTCTAATGTTGAGTTGACCTGCATAGCTTGTAGTCCTTTCTTTCCTTGTCTTTTCATACTGCTCGAGTTTCTTTCTGCTTGGTGCAACTGTTGTGTTTTTGAAATTTACCCCCTGGCCTTTCTTTCCAGTGGGCCGCAGGTATCTTTGCTCCCCCCGCTCCGGCACCTTGCTGCTCCCCAGTGCGCGCCACCGACTCCAGCCGCAGGGCGATTGCCTATCAGGCTATGCACCCCTCCGTGCGGAGAAAAGGAGCTCCCGCAGTCAAACTTTGCACGATGGAAATCTGTCTGGAGCCCCTCGATTTCGCTGGAAATTGGCGGCGGCCGACTATGGGTTCTGGCGGGGCGGCCCAAGCCGCTCAGGGTGACCGCAGCTTGCAAAAGCGGTTGCTGGTGTCCGGGACCTGACCTCTGCACCCGCCGCGTTGCCACCTGTGGAGCCGGTTATCTGTGGCCGCGTGGTTAGGGACCCGGAGGGAGAAGCAGCTGCTCCCAGAGTGAGCGCTGTGCCTTCCGGGGGAGCCCGGGTGGCGGAAGCCCACTGCGGGTTCGGGCGGGGCGGCCCAAGCTGCTCAGGGTAGCCGCGGTTTGCAAAAGCGATTGCTGGCTCCGGGACTTGACTTCTGTACCCGCCGCGGTGCCACCTGTGGAGCCGGTTATCTGTGGCCGCGTGGTTAGGGACCGGGATGGAGAAACAGCTGCTCCCAGAGCGAGCACTATGCCCTCCGGGGGAGCCCGGATGGCAGAGGCCCACTGCGGGTTCGTGCGGGGCGGCCCAAGCCACTCAGGGTAACCGCCGCTTACAAAAGCGATTGCTGGCTCCGGGACCTGACCTCTGCACCCGCCGCTTTGCCACCTGTGGAGCCGGTTATCTGTGGCCACGTGGTTAGGGACCCGGAGGGAGAAGCAGCTGCTCCCAGAGTGAGCACTGTGCCTTCCGGGGGAGCCCGGATGGCGGAGGCCGACTGCGGGTTCAGGCGGGGCGGCCCAAGCTGCTCAGGGTAACCGCCGCTTGCAAAAGCGATTGGTGGCTCCGGGACTTGACTTCAGCACCCGCCGTGGTGCCACCTGAGGAGCCGGTTATCTGTGGCCGCGTGTTTAGGGACCCGGAGGGAGAAGTAGCTGCTCCCAGAGTGAGCGCTATGCCTTCCGAGGGAGCCCGGATGGCGGAGGCCGACCGCGGGTTCGGGCGGGGCGGCCCAAGCCGCTCAGGGTAACCGCCGCTTGCAAAAGCGATTGCTGGTTCCGGGACCTGACCTCTGCACCCGCCGAGTTGCCACCTGTGGAGCCGGTTATCTGTGGCCGCGTGGTTAGGGACCCGGAGGGAGAAGTAGCTGCTCCCAGAGTGAGCGCTATGCCTTCCGAGGGAGCCCGGATGGCGGCAGCCGACTGCGGGTTCGGGCGGGGCGGCCCAAGCCGCTCAGGGTAACCGCCGCTTGCAAAAGCGATTGCTGGTTCCGGGACCTGACCTCTGCACCCGCCGAGTTGCCACCTGTGGAGCCGGTTATCTGTGGCCGCGTGGTTAGGGACCCGGAGGGAGAAGTAGCTGCTCCCAGAGTGAGCGCTATGCCTTCCGAGGGAGCCCGGATGGCGGAGGCCGACCGCGGGTTCGGGCGGGGAGGCCCAAGCCGCTCAGGGTAACCGCCGCTTGCAAAAGCGATTGCTGGTTCCGGGACCTGACCTCTGCACCCGCCGAGTTGCCACCTGTGGAGCCGGTTATCTGTGGCCGCGTGGTTGGGGACCCGGAGGGAGAAGTAGCTGCTCCCAGAGTGAGCGCTATGCCTTCCGAGGGAGTCCGGATGGCGGCGGCTGACTGCGGGTTCGGGCGGGGCGGCCCAAGCCGCTCAGGGTAACCGCCGCTTGCCAAAGCGATTGGTGGCTCCGGGACTTGACTTCAGCACCCACCGAGGTGCCACCTGAGGAGCCGGTTATCTGTGGCCGCGTGGTTAGGGACCCGGAGCGAGAAGCAGCTGCTCCCAGAGTGAGTGCTATACCTTCCGGGAGAGCCCGGATGGCGGAGGCCGACCGCGGGTTCGGCCGGTGCGGCCCAAGCCGCTCAGGGTAAACGCCGCTTGCAAAAGCGATTGCTGGTTCCGGGACCTGACCTCTGCACCCGCCGAGTTGCCACCTGTGGAGCCGGTTATCTGTGGCCGCGTGGTTAGGGACCCGGAGGGAGAAGTAGCTGCTCCCAGTGTGAGTGCTATGCCTTCCGGGGGAGCCCGGATGGCGGAGGCTGACTGCGGGTTCGGGCGGGGCGGCCCAAGCCGCTCAGGGTAACCGCCGCTTGCAAAAGCGATTGCTGGTTCCGGGACCTGACCTCTGCACCCGCCGAGTTGCCACCTGTGGAGCCGGTTATCTGTGGCCGCGTGGTTGGGGACCCGGAGGGAGAAGTAGCTGCTCCCAGAGTGAGCGCTATGCCTTCCGAGGGAGCCCGGATGGCGGAGGCCGACCGCGGCTTCGGGCGGGGCGGCCCAAGCCGCTCAGGGTAACCACCGCTTGCAAAAGCGATTGCTGGTTCCGGGACCTGACCTCTGCACCCGCCAAGTTGCCACCTGTGGAGCTGGTTATCTGTGGCCGCGTGGTTGGGGACCCGGAGGGAGAAGTAGCTGCTCCCAGAGTGAGCGCTATGCCTTCCGAGGGAGTCCGGATGGCGGCGGCTGACTGCGGGTTCGGGCGGGGCGGCCCAAGCCGCTCAGGGTAACCGCCGCTTGCCAAAGCGATTGGTGGCTCCGGGACTTGACTTCAGCACCCACCGAGGTGCCACCTGAGGAGCCGGTTATCTGTGGCCGCGTGTTTAGGGACCCGGAGGGAGAAGCAGCTGCTCCCAGAGTGAGTGCTATACCTTCCGGGAGAGCCCGGATGGCGGAGGCCGACCGCGGGTTCGGCCGGTGCGGCCCAAGCCGCTCAGGGTAAACGCCGCTTGCAAAAGCGATTGCTGGTTCCGGGACCTGACCTCTGCACCCGCCGAGTTGCCACCTGTGGAGCCGGTTATCTGTGGCCGCGTGGTTAGGGACCCGGAGGGAGAAGTAGCTGCTCCCAGTGTGAGTGCTATGCCTTCCGGGGGAGCCCGGATGGCGGAGGCTGACTGCGGGTTCGGGCGGGGCGGCCCTAGCCGCTCAGGGTAACCGCCGCTGCAAAAACGATTGCTAGCTCCAGGACTTGACTTCTGCACCCTCCGCGTTGCCACCTGTGGAGCCGGTTAGCTATGGCCGCGTGGTTAGGAACCGGACAGGTGGGGTGGCTGCTTGCTATTGGCACATGAGGAAGGGAAGAGCTCTCAGGATGGGAAGAGGGGGCCGCTTCGAGACTCATTGGGTATGGCACGAGGCTGCTGGGTGTGGTGTTGGCCTGGGCCCACTGAGTGGGGCAGATCCGTGGTCTGTGTTTCTGTACGCTCCTCTGTAGCCTGTGTTGGCAGCAGATCAGGGAATTGCGATCAGAAGTGCTCCCAGTAACACAGGCACCAGCCCCCAGAGTGTGTGCCTATCCGTTTCCCCACCTGGCCTGACTTAGTGCCTGTCTTGCCTCAGGGCTGAGACCCTACAATCTCTGATGAGGGTGTCTGTGGTCCAGATCCAACCTGCATGGCCAACATGCTCAGACCTTCAGCTGGGTCCTAGGCTGCTGCAACCAAACTCTGTTAACTGGGTGGCCGACAACAGAGGAAGTGTCTTCCGTTGAGCTCCAGAGGCTCAACACAGTAGGTGTTGGGCTGTCCCAGTGCCATAACCCCTCCCAGGTTTCAAGGGGACTGTCTCCCCAACTCTCCCAGCCCTTGCCCACTCTCCTATTGCTGCCCACGATCTGTGGTTCCCATATGGGCATCCCGCCCTGGCTCCAACCTCACATATCCGGTATCCCCCAGTCTCCCTGGTATCTGGGTCCAGACTCTCCTCTTCCTACAAGAATATCAGATATTGGATTTGGTCCCAGTTGATGCTGTGTTCCATCATGTGAGCTCTTAGCTTCATCACTGTGCAAAGACTCTTTTCCCACACAAGTTCGCACGACTTTTGGCTGGCTAAGAATTTTCAGGCGACACTTTTCTAATGAGTACACTTTCCTTCCTTCCGATCTCCCACCAGTGAGCATTCCTCGCACCCTTGTCCTAGTTCCTTTATGGCAGTTTCCCTCCTTATGGCTGAGAGGACCTAGTGACCCCTGAATTCACACGTTCTCCTTAATCACCAACACACTGCAGAATTCTCCAGGGGGGCATATATGCTCCTGGAAGTTGGTGTTGGAAATAGTTCTCCATCCATTAATCACTCCCTCACTCACTAATGTCCTTGTGTCCTTGAGAAAGGCTCTCCCTTTCCTGGTTTTCCTGAATAGAAATCCTCTTGCCTCTTGGGTGAATAGGGTTATGGGTTGTGCAGAGGGTTTTGGTCCACTGAGCATCTTAGAGACTGTCCTTTATGGAGCCTAATGATCCTCACTGGGGAATGAGGCCAGGGTCCTAACTGTGGTTAGTTAGAGAGGGAAAGAAGGACGAGGGAAACTCAGATGTCCCTTCATGGCCCCTGGAGTTAGAGGACTTACCCCTTTGCACCTGGGATCAGGAGACCTCATTTCCTCGAGGACACGCACACTCAGACGTTAATCTTGAGTGTGGGTTCCTTTCTGGGGTCCAGGGCTGTTGTTAGCCACCAGGAATGACAGTGCTCTCCATGCTGAGTGGAGCCATTTTTGCCAGGAAAGAGAGCCCATGGTCACGCCTTGTGCAAAGCATCCCACGCCAGGGGCTCCCATGCCTACATTCCTGTCCTGAAAGGAAGCCACTCAGAGGCAAGGTGGGTCCAACCACCTCCCATGTGTTCACTCATCACTGTGTTCCAGCAGTCACCCCAGTGAACAGTCCTGATGGGATTGGATGTGGCTCAGAATGTCACCCTCATGAGCTCTACCCTGCCACAGCTGCAGTTCTGCAGTGGGAGAAACTCAAAACCTCAAAACACATGCACATGAAAGAAAAGAGCAAGAGCCAGAGCCCAAACAGGCCAGGTGTGGCAAAGACAGCTGGAGTGCCTAGGTTGGGACTCAGAATTATGTCAGTGGGGTGGCATTGCTGCTGGCACCAGCATGATAACCGAGAGCCAGCCCTGCTCATTTTGGGGAGCAGTGTGTTGGGGAAGGCAGCAGAAATTGAGAGGCAGGATTGAGTTTGGCCCTAGGAGGAGGTTGGGTAAGAGGCCAGTGTGGGTTGGAGAGCCTGGGCAGATAGACAGAGGCCAGGGCACACCCCAAAGCCTGGAGACTGCACTTGATGTCCAGGGTTGTGAAACACCACTTCCCCTCTTACTCACAACTGAGAGCAAGGGGCATTGATGAGTTCAGTTTGTGTGCGGCTGCATCCAAGGTGGCTCGGCTAGGAACCTCTGTTTCCTTGACTCAGGAGGCTGGGAGTCCAGGCTCCACTGAGGCTCGGCTGGGAGGATCGGAGTCTGAGTTTATGCCTGTGTTCCCTGTAGGATCCATGTTGGCTGAGCCTCAGTGTTTTTGTAATGAGAGGATGGGTGACCGTCATGTCTTTATCACAGGACACACTTGCTAAATGGATTTGTTTGCTCTGAGGAGGAAAGAGAGAGGAGGGAGTGGTGCTGGAGACAGGGATGCAGACAGGGGTCATGGACTTGGCATAACTCAGTCTTGGAGGTGATATCCCATCACCTGTACCCACTTCAATTCCCATGAATCCAGAGGCTGAGCCCCCTTGAGGTGAGGGGTGAACCGGTTCTGGGCAGCAGGATGCTGTGGTACCTCGGAGTCTCTGTGAGACCCCAACACTAGACACACTTGGCCCTTTTGAAATCTTAGGAGAAGCCTTGGGAAGTTGTATGGCAGAGGGGAGCAGAGATTAGAGATTAATTAGAGATTAATTAAACCCTAGAGATTAGATGCTACCCTACTTTCCAGAAAAGACTGGGCACACCATGAGTTGCACAATGATGGGACCAGGGTCCAAAAGCTGCTGAGAGGGAAGGACTGGTTGTGAATGCATTTTTGAAGGCTCCAAGCTGGAACTCTAGTGGCACCAAGCAGGGCAGACGCTGGTGGGGATGTTTGGGTAGTTGTTGGTGAACACCTGCGCACCTGAGATGGGTAGGCATGGAGGAGAAATCGGCAGCCCATAGGGCTGTTGAAAGTGGTCTTATGTGAAAAGAGGCTCAGGTATGGGCACAGGAAATGACATCATTGCCTTGACAATGGATCAAACAGAACATGGAACCCTGGTATCCAGGCACCCACTTCACTGACCAAGCCATCCGAGCTCACTTGGTTGGAGCCACTGGAGGGAGAAGGATGTTCTCCTGTGGTTGCAGACAATGCCGAGCCTCAGGCTCGCAGGAATCTCAGCGGGGCCAACTAGCCCTTTTGTGGATACACTGGGTGAGGCTTCATCTTAGACGCCAGAGCCTCTGGCGATTGTCTCAGAGGAGCTCAAGAGTAACAGTGAGTAGCACAGGGCAGGTGAGCCCAGCAGGCCCTCTAGTCTGATCCCTGATGAATGGCCCAGGACTCCTATTCTGACTCTGTGTGTGTGTGTGTGTGTGTGTGTGTGTGTGTGTGTGTGTGTTTGTACTGATGGGAACTGTCCCATTGTGCTTTGACTCTAGTGTATTGGCACAAGTCATTTTTCTGTTTGTCACCATTTCCATTTTGAACCCACCATTCTTGGTCCCAACCCAGGGTGAAAATGATCAGAACACGGAGGAGCCCTTCAGGGTTCAGAGCCTTGAACCTTACAGGCAGGACCAGCTTAGGAATGAGCTCCTGCCTGTCATTTGTGGGAGGAACCTACATTTCAGCAGCAACATGGGGTTAATCTCCTGGGATTTCATCCCCACCCAGCAGGTGCTGGATCTCTTGTTCCCAAAACAGCCACCTTCTTCAGTCTTTACTCCTGGTGCCACTCCACATCCTCCAAGGGGACAAGAACCTCAGGTTCTGGATGGATGTTGTAGAATGCCCACAGAGCCAACTGCCAGGCTGGGTGGGGTGCAGTTGCTGGGCTTTGCTGATGTTGTCATCCCCCACAGTTCTTGGAACCTTCTGTGGCAGTGGCATCCAGGACCCCAGCAGCTGTGAGTAGCAGCTCCTCACTGCTTCACTCCAGCGAGCAGGTGGAAGACAGCCGCGTTGTTCACGTCCTCCTAGAGGGACAGAGCCTGAGGGAGACAAAGCGCATCCCGGTAAGCCCGACAGCAGGGCTGCCTCCTGGGTGTCCACACAGTGGAAGGCAGGAGACACAGCCAACCCCAGGGCTATGGTGGGAAATAAAGAAGAGAGAGGTCCGTCTTAAGGGCTTGACCTGAGGAGGGAGAGCATCAGCATGCCCAGCTTCAGTGGTGAGTGGGCCTGTGTATTGTGGGTTTTGCAGGCCAGAAGTGCAGACGGAAGTGCTGTGGACAGATGAAGGCAGAGATATGTCCAGGGTGCAGGCTGCAGTGCCTAGAACTTGGTATTCTCAATGAGTGAAGTTGGAGCAGAGGAGGTGGCAGTGACTTGTCACATGTGTAGGAGGGGATGTGTTCCTGGTGGCAGGGAAGAGAACCTCCTTAGCATGACTAGGTGTAGGAATTTGGGGTCGGGATCACCTGGGGGGTCATGCCAAAGCTTCGGAATGTTAGGCTTTGCATGTATGTAAATACGGAGCTAAAGGGGTTCTTGGTAGAATTTCTATGGATGTGCAGTAGACACGCTAATGCTGCAGGTGTCCAGCTGCAGAGGAGACATGTTCAGTGACTGCCAGTGCTGAGTCAAGTACATCATGACAACCAGACCCGCACCGAGCTTCCAGAGGCCAGGGCCTCTCAAAGCTATCATGAAGCACTCAAGTGCACACTCTTGTATCTGAGTCTGTTTTGTGTCGTGGCAGTCAGGACCCAAATTTTCAGTGCATCTGCCTCTTGCACCCACAAAGGCAGCCTGCATCCCAGATCACACTTGGTGCGCAGATCCCTGGCCCATTGCTCTCATCTCAGTGAGATGAGAGTGTGTCTGTGCATAGGCAGTTTGGTCCTTTGACATGAGTGGAATGTGACTCCCCAGGGGGAGGGGAGATGGCAGGTACAGGCAGATATTTGTACCAGGATTGTTCTAGTAGCACATTGCAAGAACCCAGGTGGTATATGGAGGACACACTCAGGTAGCAGGATAACAAGATTGTGCCCTTGTATATGTAGCTGAGATTTCTCCTGAATGTTTGACCACAGTCTTCTGGGTAGCTCTTCTAAAAGCCATTCTCTGATGACATTTGTCCCACCCTGATCCAGGTGACCTTTCAGGAGACGGTGACAAGCCTCATCCGCAGGGCCTTGGACCAAAATTTGTTGCAGCATGAGGATGTGGACAACTTTGAGCTGCTGTATATGATGTCTGAGGATGAGAGTAAGTAGGACAATCAGACAGTGGGGAGACATGATCCACAGTGGGCTCAGGATAACTGACAGCCAAGAGAAAGTGGGCCTTGGCCCCAAAATACCAAAGTGTGATGGGCCTGGCGGAGACTCTCAGGGGTTGTGGGTGTTTTGTGGTATAATCCTTGAGTGCCACCTAACAATTCTCTCCACTTCGCTCTGCAGAAATCAAGGTCTCTGACCACTCACTCGTGTGTCTGTCCATGAATCTGGGAATACAATATTTCATGGTGAGGAAACGCCCCCAGGTCAAGGGAAAGGAGGTAAACACCTACCTTATTCAAGCTGTGCATGTGCTGCCATTCCACTCCGACCTGAGGAAATAAGAAGCCTCAGCACCTGGACATATTTGCTGGAAGCCCATAGAGCCAACTGACAGTCTGGGGTGGCTTTCTGTTTCTGGGTTTGCTGATGTTCCATCCCCCACAGTTCTCAGAATCAACCTGCAAGTCCTCCAGGCCGCTTTCCCACAAGCAGGCGGGAGACACCTGCTTAATTCGTGTCCACTTACAAACACAAAGTCCAGAGATGGCCAAGAGTGTTCTGGTAAGCCTGGGAGCAGGGGTGTCCCGTGGTGCTTACACCTGGGTGGGGAGCAGACACTGGTCCAATACCATGGACTACTCATGCCCTCTTGAATTTGGAGCTTCTGGATGATCAGGAGGATAGATGGGAATCAAGAAGGGAGAGGTCAGTGTGAAGGGCTGGAGCTGAGATGAGCGAGTGCAGCAGCTTGTCCACTGCCATGTCTCAGGGAGTCTGTGTGTCAGGTGGCAGCATGCAGTCCAGAAGGGCAGGGACAGGTATGGGTGACAGATGAGAATAGGACAGGAACTAGGTTGCAGGTTCCCTTGTATGGGATGCTGACGTCTATGGAGGAGGACAGCAGTGTGAGGTTCTCCATGTTCCTTGAACAAGGAGCTGAGAGAGTCTCTCTGCAGAGTCGATATGGATGTGGAGCAAGCACACTAAATGTCCAGGTAACCCAATGACCACCCTTGCCGGATGAGGTGCCCTCCTACATCCCAGCCAGCACTGAGCCTCTGGAGGCCAGGAGCTCTCGTGGCTATCTTTCAGCTCTCCTGTGTGTGGTCATGTTCCTGGGTCTGTTTTTGGCCCTGGCAATCCAGACCAAAGCCTCTAGGTTTTGTGCCTAGGCCATTCCCAATGCCGCCTGCATCCTCGGGCAGACCTGGGATCTTGGAGGCTATTGTCCCATTCCTCCCAACTTGTGGGATGAGATTGCATCTGTATGCAGGTAGTGGGGTCCTTTCACTCCGAGAGGAGTGCAGCTCCACAAAGAGCAATGGCAGGCCCAGGAAGTCCTATGTACAAGGATTGGGCTAGTAGCCTGTGGGAAGAGCCCACACGATGAGCAGGAGGTCAGCCTCGGGTAGTAGGGTCATGGATGTTGCCCTTGTATTTAGAGTGGAGGTGCCTCCAGAATGCCCCTGCCCACTGTCCTTGAGTAGTCACTTCAAGGCCCATTTCCTGAAGGCCTGTCTCCCATGCTGCTCCAGGTGACCTGCCACGATAGGGCTCCTGTCATCATCCGCAGCGCCCTCGACCTACACTTCCTTACTGAGGAGAATCCAGAGGATTATGAGCTGGGCCAAATCATCTCTCGCCGTCAGAGTAAGTGAGACAATCAGATAGCAGAGAGCAAGGGTCAGGATGTGGACTCAGGTCAACTCTTAGCAACAAAGAGTAGTCTCTGACCCCCAAGAACACTCCAACAGGTGTGTTGGGTTCGTGCACAAAGCCAACTGCACTTCTGCTGGTGGAAGGTCTTGAGGTCCAATGGTATACCCCGGTGGATATTGCGGCTCCCCACCAGGTGCCCTCCCCTGGACATGAACAGGCATCCAAAGCTGACATCTTTGAGGAGTGAGGAGGAAAGCCTCTCTCCAGGAGCAGTATGTTTTCATGGTCTGGGATAGGAGTGGTTTCAAAGGAACATGGGAATGCATGGGCTAAAGAGGGAACTGGCATTTTGTGGACTGAAGCAGTACTATTGAAAGCCTTCTGTGTGACCAAAAAACCACTGCCTGGGCAGAGCATTGCCAGGATTCTAGCAAGCAGTAACAGGATGAAATTGGGAAGAAAACACAGCCTGGGAGACAGCCTGAATCATCTGTTTTTGCATAAATTCCATGGTCTTACGCACCTGAGTCCACTAGGCAAGGAGTGATCACAATAGCCAGGTTGTGATCCCTAACTAAAGTCAGATGAGGGCTTCCTGAGCACGTAGCCACAGAGCTCATCTGATAATAATGCCAGCGCTTTTTCGTTGGTTGGTTGGTTGGTTTTTGTGAGCCAAACACCACAGCAGCCATTATCCCAGCCTATGTACCCTGAAGACCACCATCCCTATGAGTTCTAGGATCACTTGTCTCCTATCTTAACCTACTGTTAGGTTAGTAGAGTCTATGGAAGAGGAAGTCTGTCTGGGGCCTTGGTAGCCTAAGAAATTCATAGCAGAGATCTCCACATCCAACCCAGAAGGGATGGAGAACAGGCTCTAGGTTAGAGGAGGGCGACAGGAAACACATGTTCAGAGGAAGGAGAAGCGGCTGTTGTATTCCCCCACTCGGGGTCATGGCACCACTGGGCCATACACCATGTTGGAGGGAAGCAGTCCCTTTGCTGGTCTTTGGAACCATTGTTCTCAGTAGGGCAGTATTTGGAATGTGGCCTCCATTCTCAGAAGCCTGGTTCACATGGAGGCGGGCTCCACCAACGCAGAAGCATGGCTCTAACGTGGTATCCGCGCTGGTCAGCCTGTCCTCACTGTGGCCATACTTGAGGAAAATAACTCAGAGGAGGAATCCTAGGCCTTTTTTCTCTGGGTTTCATAGCTTTCTCTTTGGTTGTGCACTGAGGCTGTCCATAAAGCTCTAGTGTGTGGCAGTGGAGAGCTCCTCAGCCCTTGCCACAAAGGCATAGACTGGGAGAGAGAGAACGAGGCTGGCAGAGAGGGAGAGAGAGAAAGATGGAGAGGGAGGACCTCTCCTTGGAGAATGAGGATTCAGTGGAGCCAACAGGAACAAGGTACTGTTGCCCAGGGCACAACCCTGTTTAGGTCTTACTCCAACCATGCTCAACCTTTCTTCCAGTCCCTCCCACCCCCCAGTAGTGTATTCATCTTGAATGAGAATTTCATGTTGACATCAGAGCACTCACCATCCAATGCTTCCCTCCAAACCCACCTATGAAGATGGCTCATGTGGGGACTGAATCTTCGGCACAGGAGCCTTTTGTGGGAGATTTCAGATGCAAACCCTAGTGGTGTGCTTTGGCAGATGCAAGAGGACCTGAGATATTCTGGAGTCCAAAGCCTTCGGTAGGAACAGACATTAGGTCTGTTGAAGTGCTCTGCCTAGTTCTTCCTCAGGGAGGACTGTGGAGGCTGTCTTTGTTGGTATTGGTGCTGAATTGGAGAGCTCTCAGGTGTGTGGCTCTGGCCTTTTCTGGCACAGGCTCTCAGATGTTGGCGTGTCCTAGGGAGCACCTCCTGAGTGCCACCTTCTTTTTGTACACCCCTCTCTCCCCAGAGCTGAGGATTCCAGCAGAGGCCAACGTATTTTATGCCAAGAATCCTCACAAAAAATCCAACTTTGTGCTGAGGAAAAGGAGCCTCTCCCAAAAGAATGATGGGTGGATCGAGCCTCAACCTCCCTCTCGTCCTGCAAAGAAGGCTCCTGCCCTCCTGAGGATGCTTGCAAAACCATTCTGGGGCTGTGTGCCTGGGCGGGGCTGAGGCAGCCCAGGAATATTTACATTGATTACTATTTTCTTCAAAGTTTGAATCTATAGTTTGCCATTGTCCTTGACCTTGTTTAGTAACACAGTTGTTACTCTATCCTGTATTTGTTGTTTCCCTTAATATATTATTATTATTTTAAAATATATATGTTTTTGTTACCTGATCTACTGTGATGATTTGAGTATACTAAATGTAGCAGTGATTCCTAAAGGACACATCCAAACCAACAGGAAGGAATGTTTCATTCTATCAGCAAGAACTTTGGTTTTTAGGAGTTTGGCAGATGGCATTATCTGAGTCAGTTTTCCAATGGGGGCAATGAAGTATCAGCTGTGATGGTACAAACACAAACAAAGACACACAAACACACACAAGAGCACACACACTCACTGAGAGATAGATAGACAGATGGAGTTGGTCTGTGCTGAAATACTTTGGAGACATGGTTCTGATTTCTCCCCTTTTGGAGTATTTTCAATTGCACAAGGTGTCTTGCAAATGAACCCATGTCTGAGGAAGACATGCATGTGTACTTCACATGCCACTTTTCACATAGCAGGAAGGTCATGTAATATTTTTCATGCAGCTGTCTTTTGACTGTGAACCATCCCATGAGGTCAGCTGTGGAATTTTCAACTTGTAGCATCACAATGGGGATCCACTCTTTGGATTTGGGGATATTTCCGATTTTCTTGATTCAGATTGGAATGATATATATATTAGTTTTTGATGAAAATTCTGCATTTGATGGTAATGAATGTCGTGCATCTAGGAATCTGTAGAGTGCAGACAATGAATGGATGCCTACTGTTGTCTGGACTGGTCTGAAAAGTCCTGTAGCATCTGAGCATGTGTTAGGGCTGTACAGGTCTTGCCAAAAGTCCAGGTCAGATGATCCTGCACAAAGCTGAACTCCTAGTGGTCTCCACAACAGTGTAAGGGCCAAGGAGGAACTCACTTCCACACAGAAGTTGGGAAGCTACCTTATGAAGGTGATCATAGGTACGGGATTATTAATATATCCAGGTTGGCATCTATTATTTTTTTAGCTTTTGACTTTCGCAGCTGTGGGCATCTTGACAACCATCAACTCCCTGTAAGCACAGACAACTCTATAAGAACCTGAGGATAAATTTCCCTGTGCATGTCCCCTTGTGAAACTGCTTAAGCACCGCCTGGTTTACACACAGGTGGAATTTCTAGGTCAAAGTGTGCATGTTTACTTCTTTGACTAAGCACTGCCAGGTGGCTCTTCTGCATAGCTCTACCTGTGGCCAGGATTGTATTATCTAGCTTTCTAACTTTTGCATGTTGAGTAGATACATAGTGGGAGCACACTGTTTTTGTTGGTATTTTTCTTGGTATCTATTCTGATGCTTTTCACTGGGGGATTTTTTCCTGTGAAAATGGGCTTCCTCTACTTGACCTTATTTTCTTCTTTTTAAAATTTTTTCAATGTGACTTTTTAATTTTAGTTTTATTAAAGACATTGCCCCTTGCTTGCATAGTCTATATCTAAAGCACTAGTCCTTGCTCCAAGGCCCAGCTTGCTCTCAGCTGCCCCAGGAGGGGAACAGTCTTTGGCGGTAGACAAGAGACGCCCCTGCAGGGGGCACAAGTGCTTTGGCCCTCTGGTGTCTTGCCAGCAGTGCTTCCCATGCTCACAGAGGGTTTCAGACACTGAGTCAATGGTCCAGGTGGTCTTTTGTTCAGTCTGATCTCAAATTGAGCTCCTCTGAGAGGTCATATTGAAGTCCTTGTGTGTACCTGATCCATCATTTTAAACAATATTCCAAGTTCACTTTTTGTGTGTACGTGGGTTCTGGGGATTGAACCCAGGGCCTTGAGCCTGTGAGGCAAGTGACCTACCTGAGCTACACCCTCAGAGACCCCTGTAAAAGTATTTCCCCTTTGCCTCGGGGTCTAAGTTGCCAAGGCTGACCTCAAACGTTCCTCTTGCCTCAGCCTCCCTGGTGGCTGGCATGACAGGCATGCACCTGGGACTGTCACACTCGAGCCTGTGATGGGAACTCATGTGCATCTGTCCAGGGCTGAGCATGGTTAGGCAGAGCTGTGCTCCAGGCTCCCTGCAGGGCTCTGGAGGCTTCTGCTGCCCAGCAGCCCTGGTGCCATGGCCAGGGCTCCTCCCAGCCGAGGGCAGGCAGCTGCCCATTGCTGTAGGCTGACCTTATTTTCTTCTTATGGCACTCGTCCGTTCTCTGGAGTATGTTGTATGGTTTGTCCATTAGGAGTCTAACAGGTCCTCTAGAACCTTCAAACAATTAGTAAAATTCCTGAACAGTAAGTGAGCGCGCGCAGAAATTGGGCTAATATTTTGGGAAGAACAATGTTGGATGATATATTCATGGCTTGAATATGTCATCAAACATGAAGTTATATTTTATTACTTACAAAATAATAAAATAATGAAGCAATACCATGGGCTGAGCTAAAATAAATCCTTAGGATCTTAGGCATTCTGTAATAAATCTGTGTCACTTGAAGTATAGAGTTGATCGACTCTGAGTAATGAAACAGAAGTAAAGGTATCAAAGCCAATGATCATCTGTTTCCAATTTTCTGTGATTTGGTTCAAGTGGTAAAGTGGTGATATTTATTAATAATGGATCGAATAGGTTCATAATTGTTTTAGAGTACAATTAGATGCCTTCAAACTTTAGGCTACATGGGCACATTTGAGAACGGTTCCAGCCATTCTCTCATCCTTTGGGTCATTCCCCTCCTATGTCCTGTGAGACATTTTCTATGTGAGGCTTTAAGAAGAAGAAGAGAATATTCTGTAAAGAAAACCTTGTGATCTGTGCAGTATGAAGTTGAATGGATTCATTCAGAAATCAGAAATTCTATTGAAAGATATTTATTTGCATGAGCCAAATAAAACCTATTTTTAGGCATCCTGGTGAAGACAAGGTTTTATCTTTATGTCTCATTTTCTTTGTTTTGTTGTTGTTGTTGTTGTTGTTAGAATGAAATTCATATGTTGCCAGACCATTGTATCAGATGTGTAACTAGATGCCATTTAAATTACCCACTTTTACATGGTAGACAGTTTTTAATGAACACTGCCTGTCTGCACCTTTTTTAAAAACAGGACTGGGATCAGAAGCCCAAATACCAATGGTTAGCTGGAGCATATTTTTCATTTGGCCTATCTGTCAGTATTCCCTGAGGTCATCTGTGCAATCAGCTTCGTTACTCCTGCTCCCTCACTGGATTTCATAGAAACCATATGCTATGTATGAATCAGGGACACCAATCCCACAACATAGCATTCTTGGAATATCCAAAGTCCCACTTTTCACTTCGCCATGCCTGAGATCAGCAGTAATATTTATCAGCAAATGTGAGATTTTCAAAGATCCAATTCTATGTGCTCCTTTCTCATAGAGCCTTAGGCAGGGATATAGCTTACATAAATATTAAGTAAAGTCCATAGTTTTTAAAATGTCATCCATTGAATAGTTGACACATGTCTGAGATACTTTTTATTTTGGAGGAGGTATTATTTAATAGGGAATTCCAACAGCTACCTAATAGTGAAATGAGAAGTCTTGCATCCATTTTATTTTGTTTCTGATGATTTTTATGAGTAAGGGTAAGATACTTCCTTGTTCTGATGCAGATGTTGCCCACTTTTGTGAATGGATGCGGGGTGTCACCTACTACTTGCATATCTGCATATTGGGCTTGACACTGCTATCGTACTTGGTAGTTGGCAAAAAGTCAATACTGAAGTTAAGCTCTTGTGTTCTAGCAGCAGAGCTGAAGATCCTTGATGTGCCACCTTCTGCAATCCATGCTGCTCTCTTCATGTTCCTTATTGACTTCCTGGTGATGAGCATCATGGTCTCCTGGTCTTGAGAATGGCCAAGCATTGCTATGTGAATGTGGAAGATGGGCATGTGGAAGGCTCCAGGGAGGAGGGATCATTGAACATGTACTCGAATCCATGTGCCTGTTGAATGACCTGTTTTTTTATTTTTGGGTTTTAAGGGAGACACTGCCCTAAAACACTTCTGTGCAGCTGGGGATGCAGGCTTCTGCTTCACCTTGCAGGAAGCATTAACGAATCCTTTCCAGAAGACATGAGAAGAGAGAAGTGAGCCTCTGGTATCATGCAGGTTCCTTGCATTGCCCATGGGCTAGAAGAGAGAAGAGTTGCTTCATGAGATTTGATCCCCTTTTTCCTGAAAAGTTCCACACAGAGGTGAGTCCCCAGCATGTTTAGAAATCATTTCAGACACCTTTCTGGACGGAATTGAATCGGAGCCCCTGATGATGTGGAAGAGCTAAAGATGGGTTTGCTATGAATTTTCTATTTCATTCATCAGGGCCTGAGTCAAGTCAGTCATTGTGCTGTCAACACATGAGCTGCTGGTCAAATGTGAGGAAGTGGTCTTGCTTTATGAAAACACCACCCTGATTCAGTGAGCCAGAGGCAGCCTGCAGTCCCTGTTTTCCTGTAAAGGCAGATTGCTGTGGATGGCCTCTGGCCTCGTCATGCAGCCCTGCTCAGAGTAGGGGATTGAGGGACCAGGCAGATCCCTAGTTCCTTTTGACCTTTATTGCCATTGGGCCACCCCAGGGTCCTTGGACTCTACCTGGTCTTCTGGCCTGGGTCAGGGGATGTGAGGTTTGGAATTCCCCTCTGTGGCAGGATCCCAGCCCCCCCAGCCACTTGAGGTCAGCACATCCTTCCCTAATTGTGTTAGAGTTGGAGACTTCTCCCACCCATCCTCATCCATGCTCATCCCACATTTTGTAGCTTGGCACCTGAGGACCTTTATTCATTGACTTAGTTGTTAGTGATGATGGTTACTAAGACTAAGTGACTCTTTCAAGTCACATCACTTGCATGGTAGGGCTAGAGCATGGATCTTCCTAATTGATTTCATGGGACTCTCTCATGGAAACTGTGACTGCTTCCTAAACACACACTCTACATTTGGAGTGTCAAAATTCTTGCCACTGCCTCCTTGGCAAGTGTATCTTGTCTTCTACGTGGGAATTTCACAAATATTTTCCTTTGGTTTGTGGAGTTCATGCAGAAGGGATTTCATTTGAAATAGCCCAAACAAGAAATACCAGTTGTCTTTTTCGCACATGGATGTGTGTAGTGAACACCCCTTTCTGTGTGCTTGCATGAGTTACTCCTTTGAATTTGTTGAAGAATGGTTGGCTGGGGAGCAAGTTAACGAGAGATGGATATCAATGGTTGTCAAGTATTCTGACGTGAAGAATGTATTGAGGATGTGAAGGCTTTTCTAGCCAGTTCCTATGGCTCAGTCAGGGATCAGTCAGAGGATTCTGTCTGGTAGACTCTTTGGCACAGATGTCAAAGTGGCCTGGTCTTACCCTGTCCAGGACTGAATGCTGAGCTTGAGTGGGAGCTTCTTGTCATTTCAAGCATTTCCATGAGTCTGTCCTCTTTTCTCTTGTATCCAAGTGGTTTCTAATAGGAAAGCAGAACAAAAATTGAAAGTATGGTGATTGATTATTTTTACCAATGTTATTTCAACCCACTTGGTTTAATACGAAATTACCTTTATGCTAGTAAGATTTCATATGTGAGGAAATAATGAAAATATTGGGGTTAGGGGATGAGAATATGCAAATCAAACATTTTTGAGCACCAAGACCCGTTTTTTGTTTTTTTTTTTTTTGTTTTTTTTTTTTAACTTAAATAATATTAAGTGCCAGAGGACCACCGCTGCCATTCAGCCTCAACAACCTCCAGGTCCAGCCTCCAGGTGGCCCATTTCACCAGGGTGTGTGGGACCACACTGTCCTGGGATGAGAGAACAGTACCCACGGATGTTGACATCTCACAGAGTAGATATTGCCAGTGACAGTAGGGAGCTATTGGCACATGAGGAAGGGAAGAGCTCTCAGGATGGGAAGAGGGGGCCGCTTCGAGACTCATTGGGTATGGCACGAGGCTGCTGGGTGTGGTGTTGGCCTGGGCCCACTGAGTGGGGCAGATCCGTGGTCTGTGTTTCTGTACGCTCCTCTGTAGCCTGTGTTGGCAGCAGATCAGGGAATTGCGATCAGAAGTGCTCCCAGTAACACAGGCACCAGCCCCCAGAGTGTGTGCCTATCCGTTTCCCCACCTGGCCTGACTTAGTGCCTGTCTTGCCTCAGGGCTGAGACCCTACAATCTCTGATGAGGGTGTCTGTGGTCCAGATCCAACCTGCATGGCCAACATGCTCAGACCTTCAGCTGGGTCCTAGGCTGCTGCAACCAAACTCTGTTAACTGGGTGGCCGACAACAGAGGAAGTGTCTTCCGTTGAGCTCCAGAGGCTCAACACAGTAGGTGTTGGGCTGTCCCAGTGCCATAACCCCTCCCAGGTTTCAAGGGGACTGTCTCCCCAACTCTCCCAGCCCTTGCCCACTCTCCTATTGCTGCCCACGATCTGTGGTTCCCATATGGGCATCCCGCCCTGGCTCCAACCTCACATATCCGGTATCCCCCAGTCTCCCTGGTATCTGGGTCCAGACTCTCCTCTTCCTACAAGAATATCAGATATTGGATTTGGTCCCAGTTGATGCTGTGTTCCATCATGTGAGCTCTTAGCTTCATCACTGTGCAAAGACTCTTTTCCCACACAAGTTCGCACGACTTTTGGCTGGCTAAGAATTTTCAGGCGACACTTTTCTAATGAGTACACTTTCCTTCCTTCCGATCTCCCACCAGTGAGCATTCCTCGCACCCTTGTCCTAGTTCCTTTATGGCAGTTTCCCTCCTTATGGCTGAGAGGACCTAGTGACCCCTGAATTCACACGTTCTCCTTAATCACCAACACACTGCAGAATTCTCCAGGGGGCCATATATGCTCCTGGAAGTTGGTGTTGGAAATAGTTCTCCATCCATTAATCACTCCCTCACTCACTAATGTCCTTGTGTCCTTGAGAAAGGCTCTCCCTTTCCTGGTTTTCCTGAATAGAAATCCTCTTGCCTCTTGGGTGAATAGGGTTATGGGTTGTGCAGAGGGTGTTGGTCCACTGAGCATCTTAGAGACTGTCCTTTATGGAGCCTAATGATCCTCACTGGGGAATGAGGCCAGGGTCCTAACTGTGGTTAGTTAGAGAGGGAAAGAAGGACGAGGGAAACTCAGATGTCCCTTCATGGCCCCTGGAGTTAGAGGACTTACCCCTTTGCACCTGGGATCAGGAGACCTCATTTCCTCGAGGACACGCACACTCAGACGTTAATCTTGAGTGTGGGTTCCTTTCTGGGGTCCAGGGCTGTTGTTAGCCACCAGGAATGACAGTGCTCTCCATGCTGAGTGGAGCCATTTTTGCCAGGAAAGAGAGCCCATGGTCACGCCTTGTGCAAAGCATCCCACGCCAGGGGCTCCCATGCCTACATTCCTGTCCTGAAAGGAAGCCACTCAGAGGCAAGGTGGGTCCAACCACCTCCCATGTGTTCACTCATCACTGTGTTCCAGCAGTCACCCCAGTGAACAGTCCTGATGGGATTGGATGTGGCTCAGAATGTCACCCTCATGAGCTCTACCCTGCCACAGCTGCAGTTCTGCAGTGGGAGAAACTCAAAACCTCAAAACACATGCACATGAAAGAAAAGAGCAAGAGCCAGAGCCCAAACAGGCCAGGTGTGGCAAAGACAGCTGGAGTGCCTAGGTTGGGACTCAGAATTATGTCAGTGGGGTGGCATTGCTGCTGGCACCAGCATGATAACCGAGAGCCAGCCCTGCTCATTTTGGGGAGCAGTGTGTTGGGGAAGGCAGCAGAAATTGAGAGGCAGGATTGAGTTTGGCCCTAGGAGGAGGTTGGGTAAGAGGCCAGTGTGGGTTGGAGAGCCTGGGCAGATAGACAGAGGCCAGGGCACACCCCAACGCCTGGAGACTGCACTTGATGTCCAGGGTTGTGAAACACCACTTCCCCTCTTACTCACAACTGAGAGCAAGGGGCATTGATGAGTTCAGTTTGTGTGCGGCTGCATCCAAGGTGGCTCGGCTAGGAACCTCTGTTTCCTTGACTCAGGAGGCTGGGAGTCCAGGCTCCACTGAGGCTCGGCTGGGAGGATCGGAGTCTGAGTTTATGCCTGTGTTCCCTGTAGGATCCATGTTGGCTGAGCCTCAGTGTTTTTGTAATGAGAGGATGGGTGACCGTCATGTCTTTATCACAGGACACACTTGCTAAATGGATTTGTTTGCTCTGAGGAGGAAAGAGAGAGGGGGGAGTGGTGCTGGAGACAGGGATGCAGACAGGGGTCATGGACTTGGCATAACTCAGTCTTGGAGGTGATATCCCATCACCTGTACCCACTTCAATTCCCATGAATCCAGAGGCTGAGCCCCCTTGAGGTGAGGGGTGAACCGGTTCTGGGCAGCAGGATGCTGTGGTACCTCGGAGTCTCTGTGAGACCCCAACACTAGACACACTTGGCCCTTTTGAAATCTTAGGAGAAGCCTTGGGAAGTTGTATGGCAGAGGGGAGCAGCCTCTGCATCTCAGTCCCCTCCAACTTGCCATGGTGTAGAGAGGGAACTGCAGCCACGATGGGACGGACATTGGCCATGTCCCTGTGTGGGACACAGGCCTGATTGAGTTAGGGTGCATTCTTTGTCTCTCCCTTTCTTGTGATTATCCCATCTCTACATTTGTGCTTTAGCCACCTGTGAGTCCCATCTCTGGTTTCAGAGAGAACAGAGGGTGTTATGGGCCAATAGACACAATAAACCCTAGAGATTAGATGCTACCCTACTTTCCAGAAAAGACTGGGCACACCATGAGTTGCACAATGATGGGACCAGGGTCCAAAAGCTGCTGAGAGGGAAGGACTGGTTGTGAATGCATTTTTGAAGGCTCCAAGCTGGAACTCTAGTGGCACCAAGCAGGGCAGATGCTGGTGGGGATGTTTGGGTAGTTGTTGGTGAACACCTGCGCACCTGAGATGGGTA
Source organism: Urocitellus parryii (assembly GCF_045843805.1). NCBI lineage: Eukaryota > Metazoa > Chordata > Mammalia > Rodentia > Sciuridae > Urocitellus > Urocitellus parryii. The sequence continues at coordinate 41,661,515 of NC_135548.1, forward strand.
GGCATGGAGGAGAAATCGGCAGCCCATAGGGCTGTTGAAAGTGGTCTTATGTGAAAAGAGGCTCAGGTATGGGCACAGGAAATGACATCATTGCCTTGACAATGGATCAAACAGAACATGGAACCCTGGTATCCAGGCACCCACTTCACTGACCAAGCCATCCGAGCTCACTTGGTTGGAGCCACTGGAGGGAGAAGGATGTTCTCCTGTGGTTGCAGACAATGCCGAGCCTCAGGCTCCCAGGAATCTCAGGGGGGGCCAACTAGCCCTTTTGTGGATACACTGGGTGAGGCTTCATCTTAGACGCCAGAGCCTCTGGCGATTGTCGCAGAGGAGCTCAAGAGTAACAGTGAGTAGCACAGGGCAGGTGAGCCCAGCAGGCCCTCTAGTCTGATCCCTGATGAATGGCCCAGGACTCCTATTCTGACTCTGTGTGTGTGTGTGTGTGTGTGTGTGTGTGTGTGTGTGTGTGTGTGTTTGTACTGATGGGAACTGTCCCATTGTGCTTTGACTCTAGTGTATTGGCACAAGTCATTTTTCTGTTTGTCACCATTTCCATTTTGAACCCACCATTCTTGGTCCCAACCCAGGGTGAAAATGATCAGAACACGGAGGAGCCCTTCAGGGTTCAGAGCCTTGAACCTTACAGGCAGGACCAGCTTAGGAATGAGCTCCTGCCTGTCATTTGTGGGAGGAACCTACATTTCAGCAGCAACATGGGGTTAATCTCCTGGGATTTCATCCCCACCCAGCAGGTGCTGGATCTCTTGTTCCCAAAACAGCCACCTTCTTCAGTCTTTACTCCTGGTGCCACTCCACATCCTCCAAGGGGACAAGAACCTCAGGTTCTGGATGGATGTTGTAGAATGCCCACAGAGCCAACTGCCAGGCTGGGTGGGGTGCAGTTGCTGGGCTTTGCTGATGTTGTCATCCCCCACAGTTCTTGGAACCTTCTGTGGCAGTGGCATCCAGGACCCCAGCAGCTGTGAGTAGCAGCTCCTCACTGCTTCACTCCAGCGAGCAGGTGGAAGACAGCCGCGTTGTTCACGTCCTCCTAGAGGGACAGAGCCTGAGGGAGACAAAGCGCATCCCGGTAAGCCCGACAGCAGGGCTGCCTCCTGGGTGTCCACACAGTGGAAGGCAGGAGACACAGCCAACCACAGGGCTATGGTGGGAAATAAAGAAGAGAGAGGTCCGTCTTAAGGGCTTGACCTGAGGAGGGAGAGCATCAGCATGCCCAGCTTCAGTGGTGAGTGGGCCTGTGTATTGTGGGTTTTGCAGGCCAGAAGTGCAGACGGAAGTGCTGTGGACAGATGAAGGCAGAGATATGTCCAGGGTGCAGGCTGCAGTGCCTAGAACTTGGTATTCTCAATGAGTGAAGTTGGAGCAGAGGAGGTGGCAGTGACTTGTCACATGTGTAGGAGGGGATGTGTTCCTGGTGGCAGGGAAGAGATCCTCCTTAGCATGACTAGGTGTAGGAATTTGGGGTCGGGATCACCTGGGGGGTCATGCCAAAGCTTCGGAATGTTAGGCTTTGCATGTAGGTAAATACGGAGCTAAAGGGGTTCTTGGCAGAATTTCTATGGATGTGCAGTAGACACGCTAATGCTGCAGGTGTCCAGCTGCAGAGGAGACATGTTCAGTGACTGCCAGTGCTGAGTCAAGTACATCATTACAACCAGACCCGCACCGAGCTTCCAGAGGCCAGGGCCTCTCAAAGCTATCATGAAGCACTCAAGTGCACACTCTTGTATCTGAGTCTGTTTTGTGTCGTGGCAGTCAGGACCCAAATTTTCAGTGCATCTGCCTCTTGCACCCACAAAGGCAGCCTGCATCCCAGATCACACTTGGTGCGCAGATCCCTGGCCCATTGCTCTCATCTCAGTGAGATGAGAGTGTGTCTGTGCATAGGCAGTTTGGTCCTTTGACATGAGTGGAATGTGGCTCCCCAGGGGGAGGGGAGATGGCAGGTACAGGCAGATATTTGTACCAGGATTGTTCTAGTAGCACATTGCAAGAACCCAGGTGGTATATGGAGGACACACTCAGGTAGCAGGATAACAAGATTGTGCCCTTGTATATGTAGCTGAGATTTCTCCTGAATGTTTGACCACAGTCTTCTGGGTAGCTCTTCTAAAAGCCATTCTCTGATGACATTTGTCCCACCCTGATCCAGGTGACCTTTCAGGAGACGGTGACAAGCCTCATCCGCAGGGCCTTGGACCAAAATTTGTTGCAGCATGAGGATGTGGACAACTTTGAGCTGCTGTATATGATGTCTGAGGATGAGAGTAAGTAGGACAATCAGACAGTGGGGAGACATGATCCACAGTGGGCTCAGGATAACTGACAGCCAAGAGAAAGTGGGCCTTGGCCCCAAAATACCAAAGTGTGATGGGCCTGGCGGAGACTCTCAGGGGTTGTGGGTGTTTTGTGGTATAATCCTTGAGTGCCACCTAACAATTCTCTCCACTTCGCTCTGCAGAAATCAAGGTCTCTGACCACTCACTCGTGTGTCTGTCCATGAATCTGGGAATACAATCTTTCATCGTGAGGAAACGCCCCCAGGTCAAGGGAAAGGAGGTAAACACCTACCTTATTCAAGCTGTGCATGTGCTGCCATTCCACTCCGACCTGAGGAAATAAGAAGCCTCAGCACCTGGACATATTTGCTGGAAGCCCATAGAGCCAACTGACAGTCTGGGGTGGCTTTCTGTTTCTGGGTTTGCTGATGTTCCATCCCCCACAGTTCTCAGAATCAACCTGCAAGTCCTCCAGGCCGCTTTCCCACAAGCAGGTGGGAGACACCTGCTTAATTCGTGTCCACTTAGAAACACAAAGTCCAGAGATGGCCAAGAGTGTTCTGGTAAGCCTGGGAGCAGGGGTGTCCCGTGGTGCTTACACCTGGGTGGGGAGCAGACACTGGTCCAATACCATGGACTACTCATGCCCTCTTGAATTTGGAGCTTCTGGATGATCAGGAGGATAGATGGGAATCAAGAAGGGAGAGGTCAGTGTGAAGGGCTGGAGCTGAGATGAGCGAGTGCAGCAGCTTGTCCACTGCCATGTCTGAGGGAGTCTGTGTGTCAGGTGGCAGCATGCAGTCCAGAAGGGCAGGGACAGGTATGGGTGACAGATGAGAATAGGACAGGAACTAGGTTGCAGGTTCCCTTGTATGGGATGCTGACGTCTATGGAGGAGGACAGCAGTGTGAGGTTCTCCATGTTCCTTGAACAAGGAGCTGAGAGAGTCTCTCTGCAGAGTCGATTGGATGTGGAGCAAGCACACTAAATGTCCAGGTAACCCAATGACCACCCTTGCCGGATGAGGTGCCCTCCTACATCCCAGCCAGCACTGAGCCTCTGGAGGCCAGGAGCTCTCGTGGCTATCTTTCAGCTCTCCTGTGTGTGGTCATGTTCCTGGGTCTGTTTTTGGCCCTGGCAATCCAGACCAAAGCCTCTAGGTTTTGTGCCTAGGCCATTCCCAATGCCGCCTGCATCCTCGGGCAGACCTGGGATCTTGGAGGCTATTGTCCCATTCCTCCCAACTTGTGGGATGAGATTGCATCTGTATGCAGGTAGTGGGGTCCTTTCACTCCGAGAGGAGTGCAGCTCCACAAAGAGCAATGGCAGGCCCAGGAAGTCCTATGTACAAGGATTGGGCTAGTAGCCTGTGGGAAGAGCCCACACGATGAGCAGGAGGTCAGCCTCGGGTAGTAGGGTCATGGATGTTGCCCTTGTATTTAGAGTGGAGGTGCCTCCAGAATGCCCCTGCCCACTGTCCTTGAGTAGTCACTTCAAGGCCCATTTCCTGAAGGCCTGTCTCCCATGCTGCTCCAGGTGACCTGCCACGATAGGGCTCCTGTCGTCATCCGCAGCGCCCTCGACCTACACTTCCTTACTGAGGAGAATCCAGAGGATTATGAGCTGGGCCAAATCATCTCTCGCCGTCAGAGTAAGTGAGACAATCAGATAGCAGAGAGCAAGGGTCAGGATGTGGACTCAGGTCAACTCTTAGCAACAAAGAGTAGTCTCTGACCCCCAAGAACACTCCAACAGGTGTGTTGGGTTCGTGCACAAAGCCAACTGCACTTCTGCTGGTGGAAGGTCTTGAGGTCCAATGGTATACCCCGGTGGATATTGCGGCTCCCCACCAGGTGCCCTCCCCTGGACATGAACAGGCATCCAAAGCTGACATCTTTGAGGAGTGAGGAGGAAAGCCTCTCTCCAGGAGCAGTATGTTTTCATGGTCTGGGATAGGAGTGGTTTCAAAGGAACATGGGAATGCATGGGCTAAAGAGGGAACTGGCATTTTGTGGACTGAAGCAGTACTATTGAAAGCCTTCTGTGTGACCAAAAAACCACTGCCTGGGCAGAGCATTGCCAGGATTCTAGCAAGCAGTAACAGGATGAAATTGGGAAGAAAACACAGCCTGGGAGACAGCCTGAATCATCTGTTTTTGCATAAATTCCATGGTCTTACGCACCTGAGTCCACTAGGCAAGGAGTGATCACAATAGCCAGGTTGTGATCCCTAACTAAAGTCAGATGAGGGCTTCCTGAGCACGTAGCCACAGAGCTCATCTGATAATAATGCCAGCGCTTTTTCGTTGGTTGGTTGGTTGGTTTTTGTGAGCCAAACACCACAGCAGCCATTATCCCAGCCTATGTACCCTGAAGACCACCATCCCTATGAGTTCTAGGATCACTTGTCTCCTATCTTAACCTACTGTTAGGTTAGTAGAGTCTATGGAAGAGGAAGTCTGTCTGGGGCCTTGGTAGCCTAAGAAATTCATAGCAGAGATCTCCACATCCAACCCAGAAGGGATGGAGAACAGGCTCTAGGTTAGAGGAGGGCGACAGGAAACACATGTTCAGAGGAAGGAGAAGCGGCTGTTGTATTCCCCCACTCGGGGTCATGGCACCACTGGGCCATACGCCATGTTGGAGGGAAGCAGTCCCTTTGCTGGTCTTTGGAACCATTGTTCTCAGTAGGGCAGTATTTGGAATGTGGCCTCCATTCTCAGAAGCCTGGTTCACATGGAGGCGGGCTCCACCAACGCAGAAGCATGGCTCTAACGTGGTATCCGCGCTGGTCAGCCTGTCCTCACTGTGGCCATACTTGTGGAAAATAACTCAGAGGAGGAATCCTAGGCCTTTTTTCTCTGGGTTTCATAGCTTTCTCTTTGGTTGTGCACTGAGGCTGTCCATAAAGCTCTAGTGTGTGGCAGTGGAGAGCTCCTCAGCCCTTGCCACAAAGGCATAGACTGGGAGAGAGAGAACAAGGCTGGCAGAGAGGGAGAGAGAGAAAGATGGAGAGGGAGGACCTCTCCTTGGAGAATGAGGATTCAGTGGAGCCAACAGGAACAAGGTACTGTTGCCCAGGGCACAACCCTGTTTAGGTCTTACTCCAACCATGCTCAACCTTTCTTCCAGTCCCTCCCACCCCCCAGTAGTGTATTCATCTTGAATGAGAATTTCATGTTGACATCAGAGCACTCACCATCCAATGCTTCCCTCCAAACCCACCTATGAAGATGGCTCATGTGGGGACTGAATCTTCGGCACAGGAGCCTTTTGTGGGAGATTTCAGATGCAAACCCTAGTGGTGTGCTTTGGCAGATGCAAGAGGACCTGAGATATTCTGGAGTCCAAAGCCTTCGGTAGGAACAGACATTAGGTCTGTTGAAGTGCTCTGCCTAGTTCTTCCTCAGGGAGGACTGTGGAGGCTGTCTTTGTTGGTATTGGTGCTGAATTGGAGAGCTCTCAGGTGTGTGGCTCTGGCCTTTTCTGGCACAGGCTCTCAGATGTTGGCGTGTCCTAGGGAGCACCTCCTGAGTGCCACCTTCTTTTTGTACACCCCTCTCTCCCCAGAGCTGAGGATTCCAGCAGAGGCCAACGTATTTTATGCCAAGAATCCTCACAAAAAATCCAACTTTGTGCTGAGGAAAAGGAGCCTCTCCCAAAAGAATGATGGGTGGATCGAGCCTCAACCTCCCTCTCGTCCTGCAAAGAAGGCTCCAGCCCTCCTGAGGATGCTTGCAAAACCATTCTGGGGCTGTGTGCCTGGGCGGGGCTGAGGCAGCCCAGGAATATTTACATTGATTACTATTTTCTTCAAAGTTTGAATCTATAGTTTGCCATTGTCCTTGACCTTGTTTAGTAACACAGTTGTTACTCTATCCTGTATTTGTTGTTTCCATTAATATATTATTATTATTTTAAAATATATATGTTTTTGTTACCTGATCTACTGTGATGATTTGAGTATACTAAATGTAGCAGTGATTCCTAAAGGACACATCCAAACCAACAGGAAGGAATGTTTCATTCTATCAGCAAGAACTTTGGTTTTTAGGAGTTTGGCAGATGGCATTATCTGAGTCAGTTTTCCAATGGGGGCAATGAAGTATCAGCTGTGATGGTACAAACACAAACAAAGACACACAAACACACACAAGAGCACACACACTCACTGAGAGATAGATAGACAGATGGAGTTGGTCTGTGCTGAAATACTTTGGAGACATGGTTCTGATTTCTCCCCTTTTGGAGTATTTTCAATTGCACAAGGTGTCTTGCAAATGAACCCATGTCTGAGGAAGACATGCATGTGTACTTCACATGCCACTTTTCACATAGCAGGAAGGTCATGTAATATTTTTCATGCAGCTGTCTTTTGACTGTGAACCATCCCATGAGGTCAGCTGTGGAATTTTCAACTTGTAGCATCACAATGGGGATCCACTCTTTGGATTTGGGGATATTTCCGATTTTCTTGATTCAGATTGGAATGATATATATATTAGTTTTTGATGAAAATTCTGCATTTGATGGTAATGAATGTCGTGCATCTAGGAATCTGTAGAGTGCAGACAATGAATGGATGCCTACTGTTGTCTGGACTGGTCTGAAAAGTCCTGTAGCATCTGAGCATGTGTGAGGGCTGTACAGGTCTTGCCAAAAGCCCAGGTCAGATGATCCTGCACAAAGCTGAACTCCTAGTGGTCTCCACAACAGTGTAAGGGCCAAGGAGAAACACACTTCCACACAGAAGTTGGGAAGCTACCTTATGAAGGTGATCATAGATACGGGATTATTAATATATCCAGGTTGGCATCTATTATTTTTTTAGCTTTTGACTTTCGCAGCTGTGGGCATCTTGACAACCATCAACTCCCTGTAAGCACAGACAACTCTATAAGAACCTGAGGATAAATTTCCCTGTGCATGTCCCCTTGTGAAACTGCTTAAGCACCGCCTGGTTTACACACAGGTGGAATTTCTAGGTCAAAGTGTGCATGTTTACTTCTTTGACTAAGCACTGCCAGGTGGCTCTTCTGCATAGCTCTACCTGTGGCCAGGATTGTATTATCTAGCTTTCTAACTTTTGCATGTTGAGTAGATACATAGTGGGAGCACACTGTTTTTGTTGGTATTTTTCTTGGTATCTATTCTGATGCTTTTCACTGGGGGATTTTTTCCTGTGAAAATGGGCTTCCTCTACTTGACCTTATTTTCTTCTTTTTAAAATTTTTTCAATGTGACTTTTTAATTTTAGTTTTATTAAAGACATTGCCCCTTGCTTGCATAGTCTATATCTAAAGCACTAGTCCTTGCTCCAAGGCCCAGCTTGCTCTCAGCTGCCCCAGGAGGGGAACAGTCTTTGGCGGTAGACAAGAGACGCCCCTGCAGGGGGCACAAGTGCTTTGGCCCTCTGGTGTCTTGCCAGCAGTGCTTCCCATGCTCACAGAGGGTTTCAGACACTGAGTCAATGGTCCAGGTGGTCTTTTGTTCAGTCTGATCTCAAATTGAGCTCCTCTGAGAGGTCATATTGAAGTCCTTGTGTGTACCTGATCCATCATTCTAAACAATATTCCAAGTTCACTTTTTGTGTGCACGTGGGTTCTGGGGATTGAACCCAGGGCCTTGAGCCTGTGAGGCAAGTGACCTACCTGAGCTACACCCTCAGAGACCCCTGTAAAAGTATTTCCCCTTTGCCTCGGGGTCTAAGTTGCCAAGGCTGACCTCAAACGTTCCTCTTGCCTCAGCCTCCCTGGTGGCTGGCATGACAGGCATGCACCTGGGACTGTCACACTCGAGCCTGTGATGGGAACTCATGTGCATCTGTCCAGGGCTGAGCATGGTTAGGCAGAGCTGTGCTCCAGGCTCCCTGCAGGGCTGTGGAGGCTTCTGCTGCCCAGCAGCCCTGGTGCCATGGCCAGGGCTCCTCCCAGCCGAGGGCAGGCAGCTGCCCATTGCTGTAGGCTGACCTTATTTTCTTCTTATGGCACTCGTCCGTTCTCTGGAGTATGTTGTATGGTTTGTCCATTAGGAGTCTAACAGGTCCTCTAGAACCTTCAAACAATTAGTAAAATTCCTGAACAGTAAGTGAGCGCGCGCAGAAATTGGGCTAATATTTTGGGAAGAACAATGTTGGATGATATATTCATGGCTTGAATATATCATCCAACATGAAGTTATATTTTATTACTTACAAAATAATAAAATAATGAAGCAATACCATGGGCTGAGCTAAAATAGATCCTTAGGATCTTAGGCATTCTGTAATAAATCTGTGTCACTTGAAGTATAGAGTTGATCGACTCTGAGTAATGAAACAGAAGTAAAGGTATCAAAGCCAATGATCATCTGTTTCCAATTTTCTGTGATTTGGTTCAAGTGGTAAAGTGGTGATATTTATTAATAATGGATCGAATAGGTTCATAATTGTTTTAGAGTACAATTAGATGCCTTCAAACTTTAGGCTACATGGGCACATTTGAGAACGGTTCCAGCCATTCTCTCATCCTTTGGGTCATTCCCCTCCTATGTCCTATGAGACATTTTCTATTAGAGGCTTTAAGAAGAAGAAGAGAATATTCTGTAAAGAAAACCTTGTGATCTGTGCAGTATGAAGTTGAATGGATTCATTCAGAAATCAGAAATTCTATTGAAAGATATTTATTGGCATGAGCCAAATAAAACCTATTTTTAGGCATCCTGGTGAAGACAAGGTTTTATCTTTATGTCTCATTTTCTATGTTTTGTTGTTGTTGTTGTTGTTAGAATGAAATTCATATGTTGCCAGACCATTCTATCAGATGTGTAACTAGATGCCATTTAAATTACCCACTTTTACATGGTAGACAGTTTTTAATGAACACTGCCTGTCTGCACCTTTTTTAAAAACAGGACTGGGATCAGAAGCCCAAATACCAATGGTTAGCTGGAACATATTTTTCATTTGGCCTATCTGTCAGTATTCCCTGAGGTCATCTGTGCAATCAGCTTCGTTACTCCTGCTCCCTCACTGGATTTCATAGAAACCATATGCTATGTATGAATCAGGGACACCAATCCCACAACATAGCATTCTTGGAATATCCAAAGTCCCACTTTTCACTTCGCCATGCCTGAGATCAGCAGTAATATTTATCAGCAAATGTGAGATTTTCAAAGATCCAATTCTATGTGCTCCTTTCTCATAGAGCCTTAGGCAGGGATATAGCATACATAAATATTAAGTAAAGTCCATAGTTTTTAAAATGTCATCCATTGAATAGTTGACACATGTCTGAGATACTTTTTATTTTGGAGGAGGTATTTTTTAATAGGGAATTCCAACAGCTACCTAATAGTGAAATGAGAAGTCTTGCATCCATTTTATTTTGTTTCTGATGATTTTTATGAGTAAGGGTAAGATACTTCCTTGTTCTGATGCAGATGTTGCCCACTTTTGTGAATGGATGCGGGGTGTCACCTACTACTTGCATATCTGCATATTGGGCTTGACACTGCTATCGTACTTGGTAGTTGGCAAAAAGTCAATACTGAAGTTAAGCTCTTGTGTTCTAGCAGCAGAGCTGAAGATCCTTGATGTTCCACCTTCTGCAATCCATGCTGCTCTCTTCATGTTCCTTATTGACTTCCTGGTGATGAGCATCATGGTCTCCTGGTCTTGAGAATGGCCAAGCATTGCTCTGTGAATGTGGAAGATGGGCATGTGGAAGGCTCCAGGGAGGAGGGATCATTGAACATGTACTCGAATCCATGTGCCTGTTGAATGACCTGTTTTTTTATTTTTGGGTTTTAAGGGAGACACTGCCCTAAAACACTTCTGTGCAGCTGGGGATGCAGGCTTCTGCTTCACCTTGCAGGAAGCATTAACGAATCCTTTCCAGAAGACATGAGAAGAGAGAAGTGAGCCTCTGGTATCATGCAGGTTCCTTGCATTGCCCATGGGCTAGAAGAGAGAAGAGTTGCTTCATGAGATTTGATCCCCTTTTTCCTGAAAAGTTCCACACAGAGGTGAGTCCCCAGCATGTTTAGAAATCATTTCAGACACCTTTCTGGACGGAATTGAATCAGAGCCCCTGATGATGTGGAAGAGCTAAAGATGGGTTTGCTATGAATTTTCTATTTCATTCATCAGGGCCTGAGTCAAGTCAGTCATTGTGCTGTCAACACATGAGCTGCTGGTCAAATGTGAGGAAGTGGTCTTGCTTTATGAAAACACCACCCTGATTCAGTGAGCCAGAGGCAGCCTGCAGTCCCTGTTTTCCTGTAAAGGCAGATTGCTGTGGATGGCCTCTGGCCTCGTCATGCAGCCCTGCTCAGAGTAGGGGATTGAGGGACCAGGCAGATCCCTAGTTCCTTTTGACCTTTATTGCCATTGGGCCACCCCAGGGTCCTTGGACTCTACCTGGTCTTCTGGCCTGGGTCAGGGGATGTGAGGTTTGGAATCCCCCTCTGTGGCAGGATCCCAGCCCCCCAGCCACTTGAGGTCAGCACATCCTTCCCTAATTGTGTTAGAGTTGGAGACTTCTCCCACCCATCCTCATCCATGCTCATCCCACATTTTGTAGCTTGGCACCTGAGGACCTTTATTCATTGACTTACTTGTTAGTGATGATGGTTACTAAGACTAAGTGACTCTTTCAAGTCACATCACTTGCATGGTAGGGCTAGAGCATGGATCTTCCTAATTGATTTCATGGGACTCTCTCATGGAAACTGTGACTGCTTCCTAAACACACACTCTACATTTGGAGTGTCAAAATTCTTGCCACTGCCTCCTTGGCAAGTGTATCTTGTCTTCTACGTGGGAATTTCACAAATATTTTCCTTTGGTTTGTGGAGGTCATGCAGAAGGGATTTCATTTGAAATAGCCCAAACAAGAAATACCAGTTGTCTTTTTCGCACATGGATGTGTGTAGTGAACACCCCTTTCTGTGTGCTTGCATGAGTTACTCCTTTGAATTTGTTGAAGAATGGTTGGCTGGGGAGCAAGTTAACGAGAGATGGATATCAATGGTTGTCAAGTATTCTGACGTGAAGAATGTATTGAGGATGTGAAGGCTTTTCTAGCCAGTTCCTATGGCTCAGTCAGGGATCAGTCAGAGGATTCTGTCTGGTAGACTCTTTGGCACAGATGTCAAAGTGGCCTGGTCTTACCCTGTCCAGGACTGAATGCTGAGCTTGAGTGGGAGCTTCTTGTCATTTCAAGCATTTCCATGAGTCTGTCCTCTGTTCTCTTGTATCCAAGTGGTTTCTAATAGGAAAGCAGAACAAAAATTGAAAGTATGGTGATTGATTATTTTTACCAATGTTATTTCAATCCACTTTGTTTAATACGAAATTACCTTTATGCTAGTAAGATTTCATATGTGAGGAAATAATGAAAATATTGGGGTTAGGGGATGAGAATATGCAAATCAAACATTTTTGAGCACCAAGACCCGTTTTTTGTTTTTGTTTTTGTTTTTTTTTTTAACTTAAATAATATTAAGTGCCAGAGGACCACCGCTGCCATTCAGCCTCAACAACCTCCAGGTCCAGCCTCCAGGTGGCCCATTTCACCAGGGTGTGTGGGACCACACTGTCCTGGGATGAGAGAACAGTACCCACGGATGTTGACATCTCACAGAGTAGATATTGCCAGTGACAGTAGGGAGCTATTGGCACATGAGGAAGGGAAGAGCTCTCAGGATGGCAAGAGGGGGCCGCTTCGAGACTCATTGGGTATGGCACGAGGCTGCTGGGTGTGGTGTTGGCCTGGGCCCACTGAGTGGGGCAGATCCGTGGTCTGTGTTTCTGTACGCTCCTCTGTAGCCTGTGTTGGCAGCAGATCAGGGAATTGCGATCAGAAGTGCTCCCAGTAACACAGGCACCAGCCCCCAGAGTGTGTGCCTATCCGTTTCCCCACCTGGCCTGACTTAGTGCCTGTCTTGCCTCAGGGCTGAGACCCTACAATCTCTGATGAGGGTGTCTGTGGTCCAGATCCAACCTGCATGGCCAACATGCTCAGACCTTCAGCTGGGTTCTAGGCTGCTGCAACCAAACTCTGTTAACTGGGTGGCCGACAACAGAGGAAGTGTCTTCCGTTGAGCTCCAGAGGCTCAACACAGTAGGTGTTGGGCTGTCCCAGTGCCATAACCCCTCCCAGGTTTCAAGGGGACTGTCTCCCCAACTCTCCCAGCCCTTGCCCACTCTCCTATTGCTGCCCACGATCTGTGGTTCCCATATGGGCATCCCGCCCTGGCTCCAACCTCACATATCCGGTATCCCCCAGTCTCCCTGGTATCTGGGTCCAGACTCTCCTCTTCCTACAAGAATATCAGATATTGGATTTGGTCCCAGTTGATGCTGTGTTCCATCATGTGAGCTCTTAGCTTCATCACTGTGCAAAGACTCTTTTCCCACACAAGTTCGCACGACTTTTGGCTGGCTAAGAATTTTCAGGCGACACTTTTCTAATGAGTACACTTTCCTTCCTTCCGATCTCCCACCAGTGAGCATTCCTCGCACCCTTGTCCTAGTTCCTTTATGGCAGTTTCCCTCCTTATGGCTGAGAGGACCTAGTGACCCCTGAATTCACACGTTCTCCTTAATCACCAACACACTGCAGAATTCTCCAGGGGGCCATATATGCTCCTGGAAGTTGGTGTTGGAAATAGTTCTCCATCCATTAATCACTCCCTCACTCACTAATGTCCTTGTGTCCTTGAGAAAGGCTCTCCCTTTCCTGGTTTTCCTGAATAGAAATCCTCTTGCCTCTTGGGTGAATAGGGTTATGGGTTGTGCAGAGGGTGTTGGTCCACTGAGCATCTTAGAGACTGTCCTTTATGGAGCCTAATGATCCTCACTGGGGAATGAGGCCAGGGTCCTAACTGTGGTTAGTTAGAGAGGGAAAGAAGGACAAGGGAAACTCAGATGTCCCTTCATGGCCCCTGGAGTTAGAGGACTTACCCCTTTGCACCTGGGATCAGGAGACCTCATTTCCTCGAGGACACGCACACTCAGACGTTAATCTTGAGTGTGGGTTCCTTTCTGGGGTCCAGGGCTGTTGTTAGCCACCAGGAATGACAGTGCTCTCCATGCTGAGTGGAGCCATTTTTGCCAGGAAAGAGAGCCCATGGTCACGCCTTGTGCAAAGCATCCCACGCCAGGGGCTCCCATGCCTACATTCCTGTCCTGAAAGGAAGCCACTCAGAGGCAAGGTGGGTCCAACCACCTCCCATGTGTTCACTCATCACTGTGTTCCAGCAGTCACCCCAGTGAACAGTCCTGATGGGATTGGATGTGGCTCAGAATGTCACCCTCATGAGCTCTACCATGCCACAGCTGCAGTTCTGCAGTGGGAGAAACTCAAAACCTCAAAACACATGCACATGAAAGAAAAGAGCAAGAGCCAGAGCCCAAACAGGCCAGGTGTGGCAAAGACAGCTGGAGTGCCTAGGTTGGGACTCAGAATTATGTCAGTGGGGTGGCATTGCTGCTGGCACCAGCATGATAACCGAGAGCCAGCCCTGCTCATTTTGGGGAGCAGTGTGTTGGGGAAGGCAGCAGAAATTGAGAGGCAGGATTGAGTTTGGCCCTAGGAGGAGGTTGGGTAAGAGGCCAGTGTGGGTTGGAGAGCCTGGGCAGATAGACAGAGGCCAGGGCACACCCCAAAGCCTGGAGACTGCACTTGATGTCCAGGGTTGTGAAACACCACTTCCCCTCTTACTCACAACTGAGAGCAAGGGGCATTGATGAGTTCAGTTTGTGTGCGGCTGCATCCAAGGTGGCTCGGCTAGGAACCTCTGTTTCCTTGACTCAGGAGGCTGGGAGTCCAGGCTCCACTGAGGCTCGGCTGGGAGGATCGGAGTCTGAGTTTATGCCTGTGTTCCCTGTAGGATCCATGTTGGCTGAGCCTCAGTGTTTTTGTAATGAGAGGATGGGTGACCGTCATGTCTTTATCACAGGACACACTTGCTAAATGGATTTGTTTGCTCTGAGGAGGAAAGAGAGAGGGGGGAGTGGTGCTGGAGACAGGGATGCAGACAGGGGTCATGGACTTGGCATAACTCAGTCTTGGAGGTGATATCCCATCACCTGTACCCACTTCAATTCCCATGAATCCAGAGGCTGAGCCCCCCTTGAGGTGAGGGGTGAACCGGTTCTGGCAGCAGGATGCTGTGGTACCTCGGAGTCTCTGTGAGACCCCAACACTAGACACACTTGGCCCTTTTGAAATCTTAGGAGAAGCCTTGGGAAGTTGTATGGCAGAGGGGAGCAGCCTCTGCATCTCAGTCCCCTCCAACTTGCCATGGTGTAGAGAGGGAACTGCAGCCACGATGGGACGGACATTGGCCATGTCCCTGTGTGGGACACAGGCCTGATTGAGTTAGGGTGCATTCTTTGTCTCTCCCTTTCTTGTGATTATCCCATCTCTACATTTGTGCTTTAGCCACCTGTGAGTCCCATCTCTGGTTTCAGAGAGAACAGAGGGTGTTATGGGCCAATAGACACAATAAACCCTAGAGATTAGATGCTACCCTACTTTCCAGAAAAGACTGGGCACACCATGAGTTGCACAATGATGGGACCAGGGTCCAAAAGCTGCTGAGAGGGAAGGACTGGTTGTGAATGCATTTTTGAAGGCTCCAAGCTGGAACTCTAGTGGCACCAAGCAGGGCAGATGCTGGTGGGGATGTTTGGGTAGTTGTTGGTGAACACCTGCGCACCTGAGATGGGTAGGCATGGAGGAGAAATCGGCAGCCCATAGGGCTGTTGAAAGTGGTCTTATGTGAAAAGAGGCTCAGGTATGGGCACAGGAAATGACATCATTGCCTTGACAATGGATCAAACAGAACATGGAACCCTGGTATCCAGGCACCCACTTCACTGACCAAGCCATCCGAGCTCACTTGGTTGGAGCCACTGGAGGGAGAAGGATGTTCTCCTGTGGTTGCAGACAATGCCGAGCCTCAGGCTCCCAGGAATCTCAGGGGGGCCAACTAGCCCTTTTGTGGATACACTGGGTGAGGCTTCATCTTAGACGCCAGAGCCTCTGGCGATTGTCGCAGAGGAGCTCAAGAGTAACAGTGAGTAGCACAGGGCAGGTGAGCCCAGCAGGCCCTCTAGTCTGATCCCTGATGAATGGCCCAGGACTCCTATTCTGACTCTGTGTGTGTGTGTGTGTGTGTGTGTGTGTGTGTGTGTGTTTGTACTGATGGGAACTGTCCCATTGTGCTTTGACTCTAGTGTATTGGCACAAGTCATTTTTCTGTTTGTCACCATTTCCATTTTGAACCCACCATTCTTGGTCCCAACCCAGGGTGAAAATGATCAGAACACGGAGGAGCCCTTCAGGGTTCAGAGCCTTGAACCTTACAGGCAGGACCAGCTTAGGAATGAGCTCCTGCCTGTCATTTGTGGGAGGAACCTACATTTCAGCAGCAACATGGGGTTAATCTCCTGGGATTTCATCCCCACCCAGCAGGTGCTGGATCTCTTGTTCCCAAAACAGCCACCTTCTTCAGTCTTTACTCCTGGTGCCACTCCACATCCTCCAAGGGGACAAGAACCTCAGGTTCTGGATGGATGTTGTAGAATGCCCACAGAGCCAACTGCCAGGCTGGGTGGGGTGCAGTTGCTGGGCTTTGCTGATGTTGTCATCCCCCACAGTTCTTGGAACCTTCTGTGGCAGTGGCATCCAGGACCCCAGCAGCTGTGAGTAGCAGCTCCTCACTGCTTCACTCCAGCGAGCAGGTGGAAGACAGCCGCGTTGTTCACGTCCTCCTAGAGGGACAGAGCCTGAGGGAGACAAAGCGCATCCCGGTAAGCCCGACAGCAGGGCTGCCTCCTGGGTGTCCACACAGTGGAAGGCAGGAGACACAGCCAACCCCAGGGCTATGGTGGGAAATAAAGAAGAGAGAGGTCCGTCTTAAGGGCTTGACCTGAGGAGGGAGAGCATCAGCATGCCCAGCTTCAGTGGTGAGTGGGCCTGTGTATTGTGGGTTTTGCAGGCCAGAAGTGCAGACAGAAGTGCTGTGGACAGATGAAGGCAGAGATATGTCCAGGGTGCAGGCTGCAGTGCCTAGAACTTGGTATTCTCAATGAGTGAAGTTGGAGCAGAGGAGGTGGCAGTGACTTGTCACATGTGTAGGAGGGGATGTGTTCCTGGTGGCAGGGAAGAGAACCTCCTTAGCATGACTAGGTGTAGGAATTTGGGGTCGGGATCACCTGGGGGGTCATGCCAAAGCTTCGGAATGTTAGGCTTTGCATGTATGTAAATACGGAGCTAAAGGGGTTCTTGGCAGAATTTCTATGGATGTGCAGTAGACACGCTAATGCTGCAGGTGTCCAGCTGCAGAGGAGACATGTTCAGTGACTGCCAGTGCTGAGTCAAGTACATCATGACAACCAGACCCGCACCGAGCTTCCAGAGGCCAGGGCCTCTCAAAGCTATCATGAAGCACTCAAGTGCACACTCTTGTATCTGAGTCTGTTTTGTGTCGTGGCAGTCAGGACCCAAATTTTCAGTGCATCTGCCTCTTCCACCCACAAAGGCAGCCTGCATCCCAGATCACACTTGGTGCGCAGATCCCTGGCCCATTGCTCTCATCTCAGTGAGATGAGAGTGTGTCTGTGCATAGGCAGTTTGGTCCTTTGACATGAGTGGAATGTGGCTCCCCAGGGGGAGGGGAGATGGCAGGTACAGGCAGATATTTGTACCAGGATTGTTCTAGTAGCACATTGCAAGAACCCAGGTGGTATATGGAGGACACACTCAGGTAGCAGGATAACAAGATTGTGCCCTTGTATATGTAGCTGAGATTTCTCCTGAATGTTTGACCACAGTCTTCTGGGTAGCTCTTCTAAAAGCCATTCTCTGATGACATTTGTCCCACCCTGATCCAGGTGACCTTTCAGGAGATGGTGACAAGCCTCATCCGCAGGGCCTTGGACCAAAATTTGTTGCAGCATGAGGATGTGGACAACTTTGAGCTGCTGTATATGATGTCTGAGGATGAGAGTAAGTAGGACAATCAGACAGTGGGGAGACATGATCCACAGTGGGCTCAGGATAACTGACAGCCAAGAGAAAGTGGGCCTTGGCCCCAAAATACCAAAGTGTGATGGGCCTGGCGGAGACTCTCAGGGGTTGTGGGTGTTTTGTGGTATAATCCTTGAGTGCCACCTAACAATTCTCTCCACTTCGCTCTGCAGAAATCAAGGTCTCTGACCACTCACTCGTGTGTCTGTCCATGAATCTGGGAATACAATCTTTCATGGTGAGGAAACGCCCCCAGGTCAAGGGAAAGGAGGTAAACACCTACCTTATTCAAGCTGTGCATGTGCTGCCATTCCACTCCGACCTGAGGAAATAAGAAGCCTCAGCACCTGGACATATTTGCTGGAAGCCCATAGAGCCAACTGACAGTCTGGGGTGGCTTTCTGTTTCTGGGTTTGCTGATGTTCCATCCCCCACAGTTCTCAGAATCAACCTGCAAGTCCTCCAGGCCGCTTTCCCACAAGCAGGTGGGAGACACCTGCTTAATTCGTGTCCACTTAGAAACACAAAGTCCAGAGATGGCCAAGAGTGTTCTGGTAAGCCTGGGAGCAGGGGTGTCCCGTGGTGCTTACACCTGGGTGGGGAGCAGACACTGGTCCAATACCATGGACTACTCATGCCCTCTTGAATTTGGAGCTTCTGGATGATCAGGAGGATAGATGGGAATCAAGAAGGGAGAGGTCAGTGTGAAGGGCTGGAGCTGAGATGAGCGAGTGCAGCAGCTTGTCCACTGCCATGTCTCAGGGAGTCTGTGTGTCAGGTGGCAGCATGCAGTCCAGAAGGGCAGGGACAGGTATGGGTGACAGATGAGAATAGGACAGGAACTAGGTTGCAGGTTCCCTTGTATGGGATGCTGACGTCTATGGAGGAGGACAGCAGTGTGAGGTTCTCCATGTTCCTTGAACAAGGAGCTGAGAGAGTCTCTCTGCAGAGTCGATATGGATGTGGAGCAAGCACACTAAATGTCCAGGTAACCCAATGACCACCCTTGCCGGATGAGGTGCCCTCCTACATCCCAGCCAGCACTGAGCCTCTGGAGGCCAGGAGCTCTCGTGGCTATCTTTCAGCTCTCCTGTGTGTGGTCATGTTCCTGGGTCTGTTTTTGGCCCTGGCAATCCAGACCAAAGCCTCTAGGTTTTGTGCCTAGGCCATTCCCAATGCCGCCTGCATCCTCGGGCAGACCTGGGATCTTGGAGGCTATTGTCCCATTCCTCCCAACTTGTGGGATGAGATTGCATCTGTATGCAGGTAGTGGGGTCCTTTCACTCCGAGAGGAGTGCAGCTCCACAAAGAGCAATGGCAGGCCCAGGAAGTCCTATGTACAAGGATTGGGCTAGTAGCCTGTGGGAAGAGCCCACACGATGAGCAGGAGGTCAGCCTCGGGTAGTAGGGTCATGGATGTTGCCCTTGTATTTAGAGTGGAGGTGCCTCCAGAATGCCCCTGCCCACTGTCCTTGAGTAGTCACTTCAAGGCCCATTTCCTGAAGGCCTGTCTCCCATGCTGCTCCAGGTGACCTGCCACGATAGGGCTCCTGTCGTCATCCGCAGCGCCCTCGACCTACACTTCCTTACTGAGGAGAATCCAGAGGATTATGAGCTGGGCCAAATCATCTCTCGCCGTCAGAGTAAGTGAGACAATCAGATAGCAGAGAGCAAGGGTCAGGATGTGGACTCAGGTCAACTCTTAGCAACAAAGAGTAGTCTCTGACCCCCAAGAACACTCCAACAGGTGTGTTGGGTTCGTGCACAAAGCCAACTGCACTTCTGCTGGTGGAAGGTCTTGAGGTCCAATGGTATACCCCGGTGGATATTGCGGCTCCCCACCAGGTGCCCTCCCCTGGACATGAACAGGCATCCAAAGCTGACATCTTTGAGGAGTGAGGAGGAAAGCCTCTCTCCAGGAGCAGTATGTTTTCATGGTCTGGGATAGGAGTGGTTTCAAAGGAACATGGGAATGCATGGGCTAAAGAGGGAACT
Source organism: Urocitellus parryii (assembly GCF_045843805.1). Taxonomy (NCBI): domain Eukaryota; kingdom Metazoa; phylum Chordata; class Mammalia; order Rodentia; family Sciuridae; genus Urocitellus; species Urocitellus parryii. The sequence continues at coordinate 41,680,836 of NC_135548.1, forward strand.
GGCATTTTGTGGACTGAAGCAGTACTATTGAAAGCCTTCTGTGTGACCAAAAAACCACTGCCTGGGCAGAGCATTGCCAGGATTCTAGCAAGCAGTAACAGGATGAAATTGGGAAGAAAACACAGCCTGGGAGACAGCCTGAATCATCTGTTTTTGCATAAATTCCATGGTCTTACGCACCTGAGTCCACTAGGCAAGGAGTGATCACAATAGCCAGGTTGTGATCCCTAACTAAAGTCAGATGAGGGCTTCCTGAGCACGTAGCCACAGAGCTCATCTGATAACAATGCCAGCGCTTTTTCGTTGGTTGGTTGGTTGGTTTTTGTGAGCCAAACACCACAGCAGCCATTATCCCAGCCTATGTACCCTGAAGACCACCATCCCTATGAGTTCTAGGATCACTTGTCTCCTATCTTAACCTACTGTTAGGTTAGTAGAGTCTATGGAAGAGGAAGTCTGTCTGGGGCCTTGGTAGCCTAAGAAATTCATAGCAGAGATCTCCACATCCAACCCAGAAGGGATGGAGAACAGGCTCTAGGTTAGAGGAGGGCGACAGGAAACACATGTTCAGAGGAAGGAGAAGCGGCTGTTGTATTCCCCCACTCGGGGTCATGGCACCACTGGGCCATACACCATGTTGGAGGGAAGCAGTCCCTTTGCTGGTCTTTGGAACCATTGTTCTCAGTAGGGCAGTATTTGGAATGTGGCCTCCATTCTCAGAAGCCTGGTTCACATGGAGGCGGGCTCCACCAACGCAGAAGCATGGCTCTAACGTGGTATCCGCGCTGGTCAGCCTGTCCTCACTGTGGCCATACTTGAGGAAAATAACTCAGAGGAGGAATCCTAGGCCTTTTTTCTCTGGGTTTCATAGCTTTCTCTTTGGTTGTGCACTGAGGCTGTCCATAAAGCTCTAGTGTGTGGCAGTGGAGAGCTCCTCAGCCCTTGCCACAAAGGCATAGACTGGGAGAGAGAGAACGAGGCTGGCAGAGAGGGAGAGAGAGAAAGATGGAGAGGGAGGACCTCTCCTTGGAGAATGAGGATTCAGTGGAGCCAACAGGAACAAGGTACTGTTGCCCAGGGCACAACCCTGTTTAGGTCTTACTCCAACCATGCTCAACCTTTCTTCCAGTCCCTCCCACCCCCCAGTAGTGTATTCATCTTGAATGAGAATTTCATGTTGACATCAGAGCACTCACCATCCAATGCTTCCCTCCAAACCCACCTATGAAGATGGCTCATGTGGGGACTGAATCTTCGGCACAGGAGCCTTTTGTGGGAGATTTCAGATGCAAACCCTAGTGGTGTGCTTTGGCAGATGCAAGAGGACCTGAGATATTCTGGAGTCCAAAGCCTTCGGTAGGAACAGACATTAGGTCTGTTGAAGTGCTCTGCCTAGTTCTTCCTCAGGGAGGACTGTGGAGGCTGTCTTTGTTGGTATTGGTGCTGAATTGGAGAGCTCTCAGGTGTGTGGCTCTGGCCTTTTCTGGCACAGGCTCTCAGATGTTGGCATGTCCTAGGGAGCACCTCCTGAGTGCCACCTTCTTTTTGTACACCCCTCTCTCCCCAGAGCTGAGGATTCCAGCAGAGGCCAACGTATTTTATGCCAAGAATCCTCACAAAAAATCCAACTTTGTGCTGAGGAAAAGGAGCCTCTCCCAAAAGAATGATGGGTGGATCGAGCCTCAACCTCCCTCTCGTCCTGCAAAGAAGGCTCCTGCCCTCCTGAGGATGCTTGCAAAACCATTCTGTTGCTGTGTGCCTGGGCGGGGCTGAGGCAGCCCAGGAATATTTACATTGATTACTATTTTCTTCAAAGTTTGAATCTATAGTTTGCCATTGTCCTTGACCTTGTTTAGTAACACAGATGTTACTCTATCCTGTATTTGTTGTTTCCATTAATATATTATTATTATTTTAAAATATATATGTTTTTGTTACCTGATCTACTGTGATGATTTGAGTATACTAAATGTAGCAGTGATTCCTAAAGGACACATCCAAACCAACAGGAAGGAATGCTTCATTCTATCAGCAAGAACTTTGGTTTTTAGGAGTTTGGCAGATGGCATTATCTGAGTCAGTTTTCCAATGGGGGCAATGAAGTATCAGCTATGATGGTACAAACACAAACAAAAACACACAAACACACAAAAGAGCACACACACTCACTGAGTGATAGATAGACAGATGGAGTTGGTCTCTGCTGAAATACTTTGGAGACATGGTTCTGATTTCTCCCCTTTTGGAGTATTTTCAATTGCACAAGGTGTCTTGCAAATGAACCCATGTCTGAGGAAGACATGCATGTGTACTTCACATGCCACTTTTCACATAGCAGGAAGGTCATGTAATATTTTTCATGCAGCTGTCTTTTGACTGTGAACCATCCCATGAGGTCAGCTGTGGAATTTTCAACTTGTAGCATCACAATGGGGATCCACTCTTTGGATTTGGGGATATTTCCGATTTTCTTGATTCAGATTGGAATGATATATATATTAGTTTTTGATGACAATTCTGCATTTGATGGTAATGAATGTCGTGCATCTAGGAATCTGTAGAGTGCAGACAATGAATGGATGCCTACTGTTGTCTGGACTGGTCTGAAAAGTCCTGTAGCATCTGAGCATGTGTGAGGGCTGTACAGGTCTTGCCAAAAGTCCAGGTCAGATGATCCTGCACAAAGCTGAACTCCTAGTGGTCTCCACAACAGTGTAAGGGCCAAGGAGAAACACACTTCCACACAGAAGTTGGGAAGCTACCTTATGAAGGTGATCATAGATACGGGATTATTAATATATCCAGGTTGGCGTCTATTATTTTTTTAGCTTTTGACTTTCGCAGCTGTGGGCATCTTGACAACCATCAACTCCCTGTAAGCACAGACAACTCTATAAGAACCTGAGGATAAATTTCCCTGTGCATGTCCCCTTGTGAAACTGCTTAAGCACCGCCTGGTTTACACACAGGTGGAATTTCTAGGTCAAAGTGTGCATGTTTACTTCTTTCACTAAGCACTGCCAGGTGGCTCTTCTGCATAGCTCTACCTGTGGCCAGGATTGTATTATCTAGCTTTCTAACTTTTGCATGTTGAGTAGATACATAGTGGGAGCACACTGTTTTTGTTGGTATTTTTCTTGGTATCTATTCTGATGCTTTTCACTGGGGGATTTTTTCCTGTGAAAATGGGCTTCCTCTACTTGACCTTATTTTCTTCTTTTTAAAATTTTTTCAATGTGACTTTTTAATTTTAGTTTTATTAAAGACATTGCCCCTTGCTTGCATAGTCTATATCTAAAGCACTAGTCCTTGCTCCAAGGCCCAGCTTGCTCTCAGCTGCCCCAGGAGGGGAACAGTCTTTGGCGGTAGACAAGAGACGCCCCTGCAGGGGGCACAAGTGCTTTGGCCCTCTGGTGTCTTGCCAGCAGTGCTTCCCATGCTCACAGAGGGTTTCAGACACTGAGTCAATGGTCCAGGTGGTCTTTTGTTCAGTCTGATCTCAAATTGAGCTCCTCTGAGAGGTCATATTGAAGTCCTTGTGTGTACCTGACCCATCATTTTAAACAATCTTCCAAGTTCACTTTTTGTGTGTACGTGGGTTCTGGGGATTGAACCCAGGGCCTTGAGCCTGTGAGGCAAGTGACCTACCTGAGCTACACCCTCAGAGACCCCTGTAAAAGTATCTCCCCTTTGCCTCGGGGTCTAAGTTGCCAAGGCTGACCTCAAACGTTCCTCTTGCCTCAGCCTCCCTGGTGGCTGGCATGACAGGCATGCACCTGGGACTGTCACACTCGAGCCTGTGATGGGAACTCATGTGCATCTGTCCAGGGCTGAGCATGGTTAGGCAGAGCTGTGCTCCAGGCTCCCTGCAGGGCTGTGGAGGCTTCTGCTGCTCAGCAGCCCTGGTGCCATGGCCAGGGCTCCTCCCAGCCGAGGGCAGGCAGCTGCCCATTGCTGTAGGCTGACCTTATTTTCTTCTTATGGCACTCGTCCGTTCTCTGGAGTATGTTGTATGGTTTGTCCATTAGGAGTCTAACAGGTCCTCTAGAACCTTCAAACAATTAGTAAAATTCCTGAACAGTAAGTGAGCGCGCGCAGAAATTGGGCTAATATTTTGGGAAGAACAATGTTGGATGATATATTCATGGCTTGAATATATCATCCAACATGAAGTTATATTTTATTACTTACAAAATAATAAAATAATGAAGCAATACCATGGGCTGAGCTAAAATAGATCCTTAGGATCTTAGGCATTCTGTAATAAATCTGTGTCACTTGAAGTATAGAGTTGATCGACTCTGAGTAATGAAACAGAAGTAAAGGTATCAAAGCCAATGATCATCTGTTTCCAATTTTCTGTGATTTGGTTCAAGTGGTAAAGTGGTGATATTTATTAATAATGGATCGAATAGGTTCATAATTGTTTTAGAGTACAATTAGATGCCTTCAAACTTTAGGCTACATGGGCACATTTGAGAACGGTTCCAGCCATTCTCTCATCCTTTGGGTCATTCCCCTCCTATGTCCTGTGAGACATTTTCTATGTGAGGCTTTAAGAAGAAGAAGAGAATATTCTGTAAAGAAAACCTTGTGATCTGTGCAGTATGAAGTTGAATGGATTCATTCAGAAATCAGAAATTCTATTGAAAGATATTTATTTGCATGAGCCAAATAAAACCTATTTTTAGGCATCCTGGTGAAGACAAGGTTTTATCTTTATGTCTCATTTTCTATGTTTTGTTGTTGTTGTTGTTGTTAGAATGAAATTCATATGTTGCCAGACCATTCTATCAGATGTGTAACTAGATGCCATTTAAATTACCCACTTTTACATGGTAGACAGTTTTTAATGAACACTGCCTGTCTGCACCTTTTTTAAAAACAGGACTGGGATCAGAAGCCCAAATACCAATGGTTAGCTGGAGCATATTTTTCATTTGGCCTATCTGTCAGTATTCCCTGAGGTCATCTGTGCAATCAGCTTCGTTACTCCTGCTCCCTCACTGGATTTCATAGAAACCATATGCTATGTATGAATCAGGGACACCAATCCCACAACATAGCATTCTTGGAATATCCAAAGTCCCACTTTTCACTTCGCCATGCCTGAGATCAGCAGTAATATTTATCAGCAAATGTGAGATTTTCAAAGATCCAATTCTATGTGCTCCTTTCTCATAGAGCCTTAGGCAGGGATATAGCATACATAAATATTAAGTAAAGTCCATAGTTTTTAAAATGTCATCCATTGAATAGTTGACACATGTCTGAGATACTTTTTATTTTGGAGGAGGTATTATTTAATAGGGAATTCCAACAGCTACCTAATAGTGAAATGAGAAGTGTTGCATCCATTTTATTTTGTTTCTGATGATTTTTATGAGTAAGGGTAAGATACTTCCTTGTTCTGATGCAGATGTTGCCCACTTTTGTGAATGGATGCGGGGTGTCACCTACTACTTGCATATCTGCATATTGGGCTTGACACTGCTATCGTACTTGGTAGTTGGCAAAAAGTCAATACTGAAGTTAAGCTCTTGTGTTCTAGCAGCAGAGCTGAAGATCCTTGATGTGCCACCTTCTGCAATCCATGCTGCTCTCTTCATGTTCCTTATTGACTTCCTGGTGATGAGCATCATGGTCTCCTGGTCTTGAGAATGGCCAAGCATTGCTCTGTGAATGTGGAAGATGGGCATGTGGAAGGCTCCAGGGAGGAGGGATCATTGAACATGTACTCGAATCCATGTGCCTGTTGAATGACCTGTTTTTTTATTTTTGGGTTTTAAGGGAGACACTGCCCTAAAACACTTCTGTGCAGCTGGGGATGCAGGCTTCTGCTTCACCTTGCAGGAAGCATTAACGAATCCTTTCCAGAAGACATGAGAAGAGAGAAGTGAGCCTCTGGTATCATGCAGGTTCCTTGCATTGCCCATGGGCTAGAAGAGAGAAGAGTTGCTTCATGAGATTTGATCCCCTTTTTCCTGAAAAGTTCCACACAGAGGTGAGTCCCCAGCATGTTTAGAAATCATTTCAGACACCTTTCTGGACGGAATTGAATCAGAGCCCCTGATGATGTGGAAGAGCTAAAGATGGGTTTGCTATGAATTTTCTATTTCATTCATCAGGGCCTGAGTCAAGTCAGTCATTGTGCTGTCAACACATGAGCTGCTGGTCAAATGTGAGGAAGTGGTCTTGCTTTATGAAAACACCACCCTGATTCAGTGAGCCAGAGGCAGCCTGCAGTCCCTGTTTTCCTGTAAAGGCAGATTGCTGTGGATGGCCTCTGGCCTCGTCATGCAGCCCTGCTCAGAGTAGGGGATTGAGGGACCAGGCAGATCCCTAGTTCCTTTTGACCTTTATTGCCATTGGGCCACCCCAGGGTCCTTGGACTCTACCTGGTCTTCTGGCCTGGGTCAGGGGATGTGAGGTTTGGAATCCCCCTCTGTGGCAGGATCCCAGCCCCCCAGCCACTTGAGGTCAGCACATCCTTCCCTAATTGTGTTAGAGTTGGAGACTTCTCCCACCCATCCTCATCCATGCTCATCCCACATTTTGTAGCTTGGCACCTGAGGACCTTTATTCATTGACTTACTTGTTAGTGATGATGGTTACTAAGACTAAGTGACTCTTTCAAGTCACATCACTTGCATGGTAGGGCTAGAGCATGGATCTTCCTAATTGATTTCATGGGACTCTCTCATGGAAACTGTGACTGCTTCCTAAACACACACTCTACATTTGGAGTGTCAAAATTCTTGCCACTGCCTCCTTGGCAAGTGTATCTTGTCTTCTACGTGGGAATTTCACAAATATTTTCCTTTGGTTTGTGGAGGTCATGCAGAAGGGATTTCATTTGAAATAGCCCAAGCAAGAAATACCAGTTGTCTTTTTCGCACATGGATGTGTGTAGTGAACACCCCTTTCTGTGTGCTTGCATGAGTTACTCCTTTGAATTTGTTGAAGAATGGTTGGCTGGGGAGCAAGTTAACGAGAGATGGATATCAATGGTTGTCAAGTATTCTGACGTGAAGAATGTATTGAGGATGTGAAGGCTTTTCTAGCCAGTTCCTATGGCTCAGTCAGGGATCAGTCAGAGGATTCTGTCTGGTAGACTCTTTGGCACAGATGTCAAAGTGGCCTGGTCTTACCCTGTCCAGGACTGAATGCTGAGCTTGAGTGGGAGCTTCTTGTCATTTCAAGCATTTCCATGAGTCTGTCCTCTGTTCTCTTGTATCCAAGTGGTTTCTAATAGGAAAGCAGAACAAAAATTGAAAGTATGGTGATTGATTATTTTTACCAATGTTATTTCAATCCACTTTGTTTAATACGAAATTACCTTTATGCTAGTAAGATTTCATATGTGAGGAAATAATGAAAATATTGGGGTTAGGGGATGAGAATATGCAAATCAAACATTTTTGAGCACCAAGACCCGTTTTTTGTTTTTGTTTTTTTTTTTTTTTTTTATTAACTTAAATAATATTAAGTGCCAGAGGACCACCGCTGCCATTCAGCCTCAACAACCTCCAGGTCCAGCCTCCAGGTGGCCCATTTCACCAGGGTGTGTGGGACCACACTGTCCTGGGATGAGAGAACAGTACCCACGGATGTTGACATCTCACAGAGTAGATATTGCCAGTGACAGTAGGGAGCTATTGGCACATGAGGAAGGTAAGAGCTCTCAGGATGGGAAGAGGGGGCCGCTTCGAGACTCATTGGGTATGGCACGAGGCTGCTGGGTGTGGTGTTGGCCTGGGCCCACTGAGTGGGGCAGATCCGTGGTCTGTGTTTCTGTACCCTCCTCTGTAGCCTGTGTTGGCAGCAGATCAGGGAATTGCGATCAGAAGTGCTCCCAGTAACACAGGCACCAGCCCCCAGAGTGTGTGCCTATCCGTTTCCCCACCTGGCCTGACTTAGTGCCTGTCTTGCCTCAGGGCTGAGACCCTACAATCTCTGATGAGGGTGTCTGTGGTCCAGATCCAACCTGCATGGCCAACATGCTCAGACCTTCAGCTGGGTCCTAGGCTGCTGCAACCAAACTCTGTTAACTGGGTGGCCGACAACAGAGGAAGTGTCTTCCGTTGAGCTCCAGAGGCTCAACACAGTAGGTGTTGGGCTGTCCCAGTGCCATAACCCCTCCCAGGTTTCAAGGGGACTGTCTCCCCAACTCTCCCAGCCCTTGCCCACTCTCCTATTGCTGCCCACGATCTGTGGTTCCCATATGGGCATCCCGCCCTGGCTCCAACCTCACATATCCGGTATCCCCCAGTCTGGGTCCAGACTCTCCTCTTCCTACAAGAATATCAGATATTGGATTTGGTCCCAGTTGATGCTGTGTTCCATCATGTGAGCTCTTAGCTTCATCACTGTGCAAAGACTCTTTTCCCACACAAGTTCGCACGACTTTTGGCTGGCTAAGAATTTTCAGGCGACACTTTTCTAATGAGTACACTTTCCTTCCTTCCGATCTCCCACCAGTGAGCATTCCTCGCACCCTTGTCCTAGTTCCTTTATGGCAGTTTCCCTCCTTATGGCTGAGAGGACCTAGTGACCCCTGAATTCACACGTTCTCCTTAATCACCAACACACTGCAGAATTCTCCAGGGGGCCATATATGCTCCTGGAAGTTGGTGTTGGAAATAGTTCTCCATCCATTAATCACTCCCTCACTCACTAATGTCCTTGTGTCCTTGAGAAAGGCTCTCCCTTTCCTGGTTTTCCTGAATAGAAATCCTCTTGCCTCTTGGGTGAATAGGGTTATGGGTTGTGCAGAGGGTGTTGGTCCACTGAGCATCTTAGAGACTGTCCTTTATGGAGCCTAATGATCCTCACTGGGGAATGAGGCCAGGGTCCTAACTGTGGTTAGTTAGAGAGGGAAAGAAGGACAAGGGAAACTCAGATGTCCCTTCATGGCCCCTGGCGTTAGAGGACTTACCCCTTTGCACCTGGGATCAGGAGACCTCATTTCCTCGAGGACACGCACACTCAGACGTTAATCTTGAGTGTGGGTTCCTTTCTGGGGTCCAGGGCTGTTGTTAGCCACCAGGAATGACAGTGCTCTCCATGCTGAGTGGAGCCATTTTTGCCAGGAAAGAGAGCCCATGGTCACGCCTTGTGCAAAGCATCCCACGCCAGGGGCTCCCATGCCTACATTCCTGTCCTGAAAGGAAGCCACTCAGAGGCAAGGTGGGTCCAACCACCTCCCATGTGTTCACTCATTACTGTGTTCCAGCAGTCACCCCAGTGAACAGTCCTGATGGGATTGGATGTGGCTCAGAATGTCACCCTCATGAGCTCTACCCTGCCACAGCTGCAGTTCTGCAGTGGGAGAAACTCAAAACCTCAAAACACATGCACATGAAAGAAAAGAGCAAGAGCCAGAGCCCAAACAGTCCAGGTGTGGCAAAGACAGCTGGAGTGCCTAGGTTGGGACTCAGAATTATGTCAGTGGGGTGGCATTGCTGCTGGCACCAGCATGATAACCGAGAGCCAGCCCTGCTCATTTTGGGGAGCAGTGTGTTGGGGAAGGCAGCAGAAATTGAGAGGCAGGATTGAGTTTGGCCCTAGGAGGAGGTTGGGTAAGAGGCCAGTGTGGGTTGGAGAGCCTGGGCAGATAGACAGAGGCCAGGGCACACCCCAAAGCCTGGAGACTGCACTTGATGTCCAGGGTTGTGAAACACCACTTCCCCTCTTACTCACAACTGAGAGCAAGGGGCATTGATGAGTTCAGTTTGTGTGCGGCTGCATCCAAGGTGGCTCGGCTAGGAACCTCTGTTTCCTTGACTCAGGAGGCTGGGAGTCCAGGCTCCACTGAGGCTCGGCTGGGAGGATCGGAGTCTGAGTTTATGCCTGTGTTCCCTGTAGGATCCATGTTGGCTGAGCCTCAGTGTTTTTGTAATGAGAGGATGGGTGACCGTCATGTCTTTATCACAGGACACACTTGCTAAATGGATTTGTTTGCTCTGAGGAGGAAAGAGAGAGGGGGGAGTGGTGCTGGAGACAGGGATGCAGACAGGGGTCATGGACTTGGCATAACTCAGTCTTGGAGGTGATATCCCATCACCTGTACCCACTTCAATTCCCATGAATCCAGAGGCTGAGCCCCCTTGAGGTGAGGGGTGAACCGGTTCTGGGCAGCAGGATGCTGTGGTACCTCGGAGTCTCTGTGAGACCCCAACACTAGACACACTTGGCCCTTTTGAAATCTTAGGAGAAGCCTTGGGAAGTTGTATGGCAGAGGGGAGCAGCCTCTGCATCTCAGTCCCCTCCAACTTGCCATGGTGTAGAGAGGGAACTGCAGCCACGATGGGACGGACATTGGCCATGTCCCTGTGTGGGACACAGGCCTGATTGAGTTAGGGTGCATTCTTTGTCTCTCCCTTTCTTGTGATTATCCCATCTCTACATTTGTGCTTTAGCCACCTGTGAGTCCCATCTCTGGTTTCAGAGAGAACAGAGGGTGTTATGGGCCAATAGACACAATAAACCCTAGAGATTAGATGCTACCCTACTTTCCAGAAAAGACTGGGCACACCATGAGTTGCACAATGATGGGACCAGGGTCCAAAAGCTGCTGAGAGGGAAGGACTGGTTGTGAATGCATTTTTGAAGGCTCCAAGCTGGAACTCTAGTGGCACCAAGCAGGGCAGATGCTGGTGGGGATGTTTGGGTAGTTGTTGGTGAACACCTGCGCACCTGAGATGGGTAGGCATGGAGGAGAAATCGGCAGCCCATAGGGCTGTTGAAAGTGGTCTTATGTGAAAAGAGGCTCAGGTATGGGCACAGGAAATGACATCATTGCCTTGACAATGGATCAAACAGAACATGGAACCCTGGTATCCAGGCACCCACTTCACTGACCAAGCCATCCGAGCTCACTTGGTTGGAGCCACTGGAGGGAGAAGGATGTTCTCCTGTGGTTGCAGACAATGCCGAGCCTCAGGCTCCCAGGAATCTCAGGGGGGCCAACTAGCCCTTTTGTGGATACACTGGGTGAGGCTTCATCTTAGACGCCAGAGCCTCTGGCGATTGTCGCAGAGGAGCTCAAGAGTAACAGTGAGTAGCACAGGGCAGGTGAGCCCAGCAGGCCCTCTAGTCTGATCCCTGATGAATGGCCCAGGACTCCTATTCTGACTCTGTGTGTGTGTGTGTGTGTGTGTGTGTGTGTGTGTGTGTGTGTGTGTGTTTGTACTGATGGGAACTGTCCCATTGTGCTTTGACTCTAGTGTATTGGCACAAGTCATTTTTCTGTTTGTCACCATTTCCATTTTGAACCCACCATTCTTGGTCCCAACCCAGGGTGAAAATGATCAGAACACGGAGGAGCCCTTCAGGGTTCAGAGCCTTGAACCTTACAGGCAGGACCAGCTTAGGAATGAGCTCCTGCCTGTCATTTGTGGGAGGAACCTACATTTCAGCAGCAACATGGGGTTAATCTCCTGGGATTTCATCCCCACCCAGCAGGTGCTGGATCTCTTGTTCCCAAAACAGCCACCTTCTTCAGTCTTTACTCCTGGTGCCACTCCACATCCTCCAAGGGGACAAGAACCTCAGGTTCTGGATGGATGTTGTAGAATGCCCACAGAGCCAACTGCCAGGCTGGGTGGGGTGCAGTTGCTGGGCTTTGCTGATATTGTCATCCCCCACAGTTCTTGGAACCTTCTGTGGCAGTGGCATCAAGGACCCCAGCAGCTGTGAGTAGCAGCTCCTCACTGCTTCACTCCAGCGAGCAGGTGGAAGACAGCCGCGTTGTTCACGTCCTCCTAGAGGGACAGAGCCTGAGGGAGACAAAGCGCATCCCGGTAAGCCCGACAGCAGGGCTGCCTCCTGGGTGTCCACACAGTGGAAGGCAGGAGACACAGCCAACCCCAGGGCTATGGTGGGAAATAAAGAAGAGAGAGGTCCGTCTTAAGGGCTTGACCTGAGGAGGGAGAGCATCAGCATGCCCAGCTTCAGTGTTGAGTGCGCCTGTGTATTGTGGGTTTTGCAGGCCAGAAGTGCAGACGGAAGTGCTGTGGACAGATGAAGGCAGAGATATGTCCAGGGTGCAGGCTGCAGTGCCTAGAACTTGGTATTCTCAATGAGTGAAGTTGGAGCAGAGGAGGTGGCAGTGACTTGTCACATGTGTAGGAGGGGATGTGTTCCTGGTGGCAGGGAAGAGAACCTCCTTAGCATGACTAGGTGTAGGAATTTGGGGTCGGGATCACCAGGGGGGTCATGCCAAAGCTTCGGAATGTTAGGCTTTGCATGTATGTAAATACGGAGCTAAAGGGGTTCTTGGCAGAATTTCTATGGATGTGCAGTAGACACGCTAATGCTGCAGGTGTCCAGCTGCAGAGGAGACATGTTCAGTGACTGCCAGTGCTGAGTCAAGTACATCATGACAACCAGACCCGCACCGAGCTTCCAGAGGCCAGGGCCTCTCAAAGCTATCATGAAGCACTCAAGTGCACACTCTTGTATCTGAGTCTGTTTTGTGTCGTGGCAGTCAGGACCCAAATTTTCAGTGCATCTGCCTCTTCCACCCACAAAGGCAGCCTGCATCCCAGATCACACTTGGTGCGCAGATCCCTGGCCCATTGCTCTCATCTCAGTGAGATGAGAGGGTGTCTGTGCATAGGCAGTTTGGTCCTTTGACATGAGTGGAATGTGGCTCCCCAGGGGGAGGGGAGATGGCAGGTACAGGCAGATATTTGTACCAGGATTGTTCTAGTAGCACATTGCAAGAACCCAGGTGGTATATGGAGGACACACTCAGGTAGCAGGATAACAAGATTGTGCCCTTGTATATGTAGCTGAGATTTCTCCTGAATGTTTGACCACAGTCTTCTGGGTAGCTCTTCTAAAAGCCATTCTCTGATGACATTTGTCCCACCCTGATCCAGGTGACCTTTCAGGAGACGATGACAAGCCTCATCCGCAGGGCCTTGGACCAAAATTTGTTGCAGCATGAGGATGTGGACAACTTTGAGCTGCTGTATATGATGTCTGAGGATGAGAGTAAGTAGGACAATCAGACAGTGGGGAGACATGATCCACAGTGGGCTCAGGATAACTGACAGCCAAGAGAAAGTGGGCCTTGGCCCCAAAATACCAAAGTGTGATGGGCCTGGCGGAGACTCTCAGGGGTTGTGGGTGTTTTGTGGTATAATCCTTGAGTGCCACCTAACAATTCTCTCCACTTCGCTCTGCAGAAATCAAGGTCTCTGACCACTCACTCGTGTGTCTGTCCATGAATCTGGGAATACAATATTTCATCGTGAGGAAACGCCCCCAGGTCAAGGGAAAGGAGGTAAACACCTACCTTATTCAAGCTGTGCATGTGCTGCCATTCCACTCCGACCTGAGGAAATAAGAAGCCTCAGCACCTGGACATATTTGCTGGAAGCCCATAGAGCCAACTGACAGTCTGGGGTGGCTTTCTGTTTCTGGGTTTGCTGATGTTCCATCCCCCACAGTTCTCAGAATCAACCTGCAAGTCCTCCAGGCCGCTTTCCCACAAGCAGGTGGGAGACACCTGCTTAATTCGTGTCCACTTAGAAACACAAAGTCCAGAGATGGCCAAGAGTGTTCTGGTAAGCCTGGGAGCAGGGGTGTCCCGTGGTGCTTACACCTGGGTGGGGAGCAGACACTGGTCCAATACCATGGACTACTCATGCCCTCTTGAATTTGGAGCTTCTGGATGATCAGGAGGATAGATGGGAATCAAGAAGGGAGAGGTCAGTGTGAAGGGCTGGAGCTGAGATGAGCGAGTGCAGCAGCTTGTCCACTGCCATGTCTGAGGGAGTCTGTGTGTCAGGTGGCAGCATGCAGTCCAGAAGGGCAGGGACAGGTATGGGTGACAGATGAGAATAGGACAGGAACTAGGTTGCAGGTTCCCTTGTATGGGATGCTGACGTCTATGGAGGAGGACAGCAGTGTGAGGTTCTCCATGTTCCTTGAACAAGGAGCTGAGAGAGTCTCTCTGCAGAGTCGATATGGATGTGGAGCAAGCACACTAAATGTCCAGGTAACCCAATGACCACCCTTGCCGGATGAGGTGCCCTCCTACATCCCAGCCAGCACTGAGCCTCTGGAGGCCAGGAGCTCTCGTGGCTATCTTTCAGCTCTCCTGTGTGTGGTCATGTTCCTGGGTCTGTTTTTGGCCCTGGCAATCCAGACCAAAGCCTCTAGGTTTTGTGCCTAGGCCATTCCCAATGCCGCCTGCATCCTCGGGCAGACCTGGGATCTTGGAGGCTATTGTCCCATTCCTCCCAACTTGTGGGATGAGATTGCATCTGTATGCAGGTAGTGGGGTCCTTTCACTCCGAGAGGAGTGCAGCTCCACAAAGAGCAATGGCAGGCCCAGGAAGTCCTATGTACAAGGATTGGGCTAGTAGCCTGTGGGAAGAGCCCACACGATGAGCAGGAGGTCAGCCTCGGGTAGTAGGGTCATGGATGTTGCCCTTGTATTTAGAGTGGAGGTGCCTCCAGAATGCCCCTGCCCACTGTCCTTGAGTAGTCACTTCAAGGCCCATTTCCTGAAGGCCTGTCTCCCATGCTGCTCCAGGTGACCTGCCACGATAGGGCTCCTGTCGTCATCCGCAGCGCCCTCGACCTACACTTCCTTACTGAGGAGAATCCAGAGGATTATGAGCTGGGCCAAATCATCTCTCGCCGTCAGAGTAAGTGAGACAATCAGATAGCAGAGAGCAAGGGTCAGGATGTGGACTCAGGTCAACTCTTAGCAACAAAGAGTAGTCTCTGACCCCCAAGAACACTCCAACAGGTGTGTTGGGTTCGTGCACAAAGCCAACTGCACTTCTGCTGGTGGAAGGTCTTGAGGTCCAATGGTATACCCCGGTGGATATTGCGGCTCCCCACCAGGTGCCCTCCCCTGGACATGAACAGGCATCCAAAGCTGACATCTTTGAGGAGTGAGGAGGAAAGCCTCTCTCCAGGAGCAGTATGTTTTCATGGTCTGGGATAGGAGTGGTTTCAAAGGAACATGGGAATGCATGGGCTAAAGAGGGAACTGGCATTTTGTGGACTGAAGCAGTACTATTGAAAGCCTTCTGTGTGACCAAAAAACCACTGCCTGGGCAGAGCATTGCCAGGATTCTAGCAAGCAGTAACAGGATGAAATTGGGAAGAAAACACAGCCTGGGAGACAGCCTGAATCATCTGTTTTTGCATAAATTCCATGGTCTTACGCACCTGAGTCCACTAGGCAAGGAGTGATCACAATAGCCAGGTTGTGATCCCTAACTAAAGTCAGATGAGGGCTTCCTGAGCACGTAGCCACAGAGCTCATCTGATAACAATGCCAGCGCTTTTTCGTTGGTTGGTTGGTTGGTTTTTGTGAGCCAAACACCACAGCAGCCATTATCCCAGCCTATGTACCCTGAAGACCACCATCCCTATGAGTTCTAGGATCACTTGTCTCCTATCTTAACCTACTGTTAGGTTAGTAGAGTCTATGGAAGAGGAAGTCTGTCTGGGGCCTTGGTAGCCTAAGAAATTCATAGCAGAGATCTCCACATCCAACCCAGAAGGGATGGAGAACAGGCTCTAGGTTAGAGGAGGGCGACAGGAAACACATGTTCAGAGGAAGGAGAAGCGGCTGTTGTATTCCCCCACTCGGGGTCATGGCACCACTGGGCCATACACCATGTTGGAGGGAAGCAGTCCCTTTGCTGGTCTTTGGAACCATTGTTCTCAGTAGGGCAGTATTTGGAATGTGGCCTCCATTCTCAGAAGCCTGGTTCACATGGAGGCGGGCTCCACCAACGCAGAAGCATGGCTCTAACGTGGTATCCGCGCTGGTCAGCCTGTCCTCACTGTGGCCATACTTGAGGAAAATAACTCAGAGGAGGAATCCTAGGCCTTTTTTCTCTGGGTTTCATAGCTTTCTCTTTGGTTGTGCACTGAGGCTGTCCATAAAGCTCTAGTGTGTGGCAGTGGAGAGCTCCTCAGCCCTTGCCACAAAGGCATAGACTGGGAGAGAGAGAACGAGGCTGGCAGAGAGGGAGAGAGAGAAAGATGGAGAGGGAGGACCTCTCCTTGGAGAATGAGGATTCAGTGGAGCCAACAGGAACAAGGTACTGTTGCCCAGGGCACAACCCTGTTTAGGTCTTACTCCAACCATGCTCAACCTTTCTTCCAGTCCCTCCCACCCCCCAGTAGTGTATTCATCTTGAATGAGAATTTCATGTTGACATCAGAGCACTCACCATCCAATGCTTCCCTCCAAACCCACCTATGAAGATGGCTCATGTGGGGACTGAATCTTCGGCACAGGAGCCTTTTGTGGGAGATTTCAGATGCAAACCCTAGTGGTGTGCTTTGGCAGATGCAAGAGGACCTGAGATATTCTGGAGTCCAAAGCCTTCGGTAGGAACAGACATTAGGTCTGTTGAAGTGCTCTGCCTAGTTCTTCCTCAGGGAGGACTGTGGAGGCTGTCTTTGTTGGTATTGGTGCTGAATTGGAGAGCTCTCAGGTGTGTGGCTCTGGCCTTTTCTGGCACAGGCTCTCAGATGTTGGCGTGTCCTAGGGAGCACCTCCTGAGTGCCACCTTCTTTTTGTACACCCCTCTCTCCCCAGAGCTGAGGATTCCAGCAGAGGCCAACGTATTTTATGCCAAGAATCCTCACAAAAAATCCAACTTTGTGCTGAGGAAAAGGAGCCTCTCCCAAAAGAATGATGGGTGGATCGAGCCTCAACCTCCCTCTCGTCCTGCAAAGAAGGCTCCTGCCCTCCTGAGGATGCTTGCAAAACCATTCTGGGGCTGTGTGCCTGGGCGGGGCTGAGGCAGCCCAGGAATATTTACATTGATTACTATTTTCTTCAAAGTTTGAATCTATAGTTTGCCATTGTCCTTGACCTTGTTTAGTAACACAGTTGTTACTCTATCCTGTATTTGTTGTTTCCCTTAATATATTATTATTATTTTAAAATATATATGTTTTTGTTACCTGATCTACTGTGATGATTTGAGTATACTAAATGTAGCAGTGATTCCTAAAGGACACATCCAAACCAACAGGAAGGAATGTTTCATTCTATCAGCAAGAACTTTGGTTTTTAGGAGTTTGGCAGATGGCATTATCTGAGTCAGTTTTCCAATGGGGGCAATGAAGTATCAGCTGTGATTGTACAAACACAAACAAAGACACACAAACACACACAAGAGCACACACACTCACTGAGAGATAGATAGACAGATGGAGTTGGTCTCTGCTGAAATACTTTGGAGACATGGTTCTGATTTCTCCCCTTTTGGAGTATTTTCAATTGCACAAGGTGTCTTGCAAATGAACCCATGTCTGAGGAAGACATGCATGTGTACTTCACATGCCACTTTTCACATAGCAGGAAGGTCATGTAATATTTTTCATGCAGCTGTCTTTTGACTGTGAACCATCCCATGAGGTCAGCTGTGGAATTTTCAACTTGTAGCATCACAATGGGGATCCACTCTTTGGATTTGGGGATATTTCCGATTTTCTTGATTCAGATTGGAATGATATATATATTAGTTTTTGATGACAATTCTGCATTTGATGGTAATGAATGTCGTGCATCTAGGAATCTGTAGAGTGCAGACAATGAATGGATGCCTACTGTTGTCTGGACTGGTCTGAAAAGTCCTGTAGCATCTGAGCATGTGTGAGGGCTGTACAGGTCTTGCCAAAAGTCCAGGTCAGATGATCCTGCACAAAGCTGAACTCCTAGTGGTCTCCACAACAGTGTAAGGGCCAAGGAGAAACACACTTCCACACAGAAGTTGGGAAGCTACCTTATGAAGGTGATCATAGATACGGGATTATTAATATATCCAGGTTGGCGTCTATTATTTTTTAGCTTTTGACTTTCGCAGCTGTGGGCATCTTGACAACCATCAACTCCCTGTAAGCACAGACAACTCTATAAGAACCTGAGGATAAATTTCCCTGTGCATGTCCCCTTGTGAAACTGCTTAAGCACCGCCTGGTTTACACACAGGTGGAATTTCTAGGTCAAAGTGTGCATGTTTACTTCTTTGACTAAGCACTGCCAGGTGGCTCTTCTGCATAGCTCTACCTGTGGCCAGGATTGTATTATCTAGCTTTCTAACTTTTGCAGGTTGAGTAGATACATAGTGGGAGCACACTGTTTTTGTTGGTATTTTTCTTGGTATCTATTCTGATGCTTTTCACTGGGGGATTTTTTCCTGTGAAAATGGGCTTCCTCTACTTGACCTTATTTTCTTCTTTTTAAAATTTTTTCAATGTGACTTTTTAATTTTAGTTTTATTAAAGACATTGCCCCTTGCTTGCATAGTCTATATCTAAAGCACTAGTCCTTGCTCCAAGGCCCAGCTTGCTCTCAGCTGCCCCAGGAGGGGAACAGTCTTTGGCGGTAGACAAGAGACACCCCTGCAGGGGGCACAAGTGCTTTGGCCCTCTGGTGTCTTGCCAGCAATGCTTCCCATGCTCACAGAGGGTTGCAGACACTGAGTCAATGGTCCAGGTGGTCTTTTGTTCAGTCTGATCTCAAATTGAGCTCCTCTGAGAGGTCATATTGAAGTCCTTGTGTGTACCTGACCCATCATTTTAAACAATATTCCAAGTTCACTTTTTGTGTGTACGTGGGTTCTGGGGATTGAACCCAGGGCCTTGAGCCTGTGAGGCAAGTGACCTACCTGAGCTACACCCTCAGAGACCCCTGTAAATGTATTTCCCCTTTGCCTCGGGGTCTAAGTTGCCAAGGCTGACCTCAAACGTTCCTCTTGCCTCAGCCTCCCTGGTGGCTGGCATGACAGGCATGCACCTGGGACTGTCACACTCGAGCCTGTGATGGGAACTCATGTGCATCTGTCCAGGGCTGAGCATGGTTAGGCAGAGCTGTGCTCCAGGCTCCCTGCAGGGCTGTGGAGGCTTCTGCTGCCCAGCAGCCCTGGTGCCATGGCCAGGGCTCCTCCCAGCCGAGGGCAGGCAGCTGCCCATTGCTGTAGGCTGACCTTATTTTCTTCTTATGGCACTCGTCCGTTCTCTGGAGTACGTTGTATGGTTTGTCCATTAGGAGTCTAACAGGTCCTCTAGAACCTTCAAACAATTAGTAAAATTCCTGAACAGTAAGTGAGCGCGCGCAGAAATTGGGCTAATATTTTGGGAAGAACAATGTTGGATGATATATTCATGGCTTGAATATATCATCCAACATGAAGTTATATTTTATTACTTACAAAATAATAAAATAATGAAGCAATACCATGGGCTGAGCTAAAATAGATCCTTAGGATCTTAGGCATTCTGTAATAAATCTGTGTCACTTGAAGTATAGAGTTGATCGACTCTGAGTAATGAAACAGAAGTAAAGGTATCAAAGCCAATGATCATCTGTTTCCAATTTTCTGTGATTTGGTTCAAGTGGTAAAGTGGTGATATTTATTAATAATGGATCGAATAGGTTCATAATTGTTTTAGAGTACAATTAGATGCCTTCAAACTTTAGCCCTCCTATGTCCTGTGAGACATTTTCTATGTGAGGCTTTAAGAAGAAGAAGAGAATATTCTGTAAAGAAAACCTTGTGATCTGTGCAGTATGAAGTTGAATGGATTCATTCAGAAATCAGAAATTCTATTGAAAGATATTTATTTGCATGAGCCAAATAAAACCTATTTTTAGGCATCCTGGTGAAGACAAGGTTTTATCTTTATGTCTCATTTTCTATGTTTTGTTGTTGTTGTTAGAATGAAATTCATATGTTGCCAGACCATTCTATCAGATGTGTAACTAGATGCCATTTAAATTACCCACTTTTACATGGTAGACATTTTTTAATGAACACTGCCTGTCTGCACCTTTTTTAAAAACAGGACTGGGATCAGAAGCCCAAATACCAATGGTTAGCTGGAACATATTTTTCATTTGGCCTATCTGTCAGTATTCCCTGAGGTCATCTGTGCAATCAGCTTCGTTACTCCTGCTCCCTCACTGGATTTCATAGAAACCATATGCTATGTATGAATCAGGGACACCAATCCCACAACATAGCATTCTTGGAATATCCAAAGTCCCACTTTTCACTTCGCCATGCCTGAGATCAGCAGTAATATTTATCAGCAAATGTGAGATTTTCAAAGATCCAATTCTATGTGCTCCTTTCTCATAGAGCCTTAGGCAGGGATATAGCATACATAAATATTAAGTAAAGTCCATAGTTTTTAAAATGTCATCCATTGAATAGTTGACACATGTCTGAGATACTTTTTATTTTGGAGGAGGTATTATTTAATAGGGAATTCCAACAGCTACCTAATAGTGAAATGAGAAGTCTTGCATCCATTTTATTTTGTTTCTGATGATTTTTATGAGTAAGGGTAAGATACTTCCTTGTTCTGATGCAGATGTTGCCCACTTTTGTGAATGGATGCGGGGTGTCACCTACTACTTGCATATCTGCATATTGGGCTTGACACTGCTATCGTACTTGGTAGTTGGCAAAAAGTCAATACTGAAGTTAAGCTCTTGTGTTCTAGCAGCAGAGCTGAAGATCCTTGATGTGCCACCTTCTGCAATCCATGCTGCTCTCTTCATGTTCCTTATTGACTTCCTGGTGATGAGCATCATGGGCTCCTGGTCTTGAGAATGGCCAAGCATTGCTCTGTGAATGTGGAAGATGGGCATGTGGAAGGCTCCAGGGAGGAGGGATCATTGAACATGTACTCGAATCCATGTGCCTGTTGAATGACCTGTTTTTTTATTTTTGGGTTTTAAGGGAGACACTGCCCTAAAACACTTCTGTGCAGCTGGGGATGCAGGCTTCTGCTTCACCTTGCAGGAAGCATTAACGAATCCTTTCCAGAAGACATGAGAAGAGAGAAGTGAGCCTCTGGTATCATGCAGGTTCCTTGCATTGCCCATGGGCTAGAAGAGAGAAGAGTTGCTTCATGAGATTTGATCCCCTTTTTCCTGAAAAGTTCCACACAGAGGTGAGTCCCCAGCATGTTTAGAAATCATTTCAGACACCTTTCTGGACGGAATTGAATCAGAGCCCCTGATGATGTGGAAGAGCTAAAGATGGGTTTGCTATGAATTTTCTATTTCATTCATCAGGGCCTGAGTCAAGTCAGTCATTGTGCTGTCAACACATGAGCTGCTGGTCAAATGTGAGGAAGTGGTCTTGCTTTATGAAAACACCACCCTGATTCAGTGAGCCAGAGGCAGCCTGCAGTCCATGTTTTCCTGTAAGGCAGATTGCTGTGGATGGCCTCTGGCCTCGTCATGCAGCCCTGCTCAGAGTAGGGGATTGAGGGACCAGGCAGATCCCTAATTCCTTTTGACCTTTTTTGCCACTGGGCCACCCCAGGGTCCTTGGACTCTACCTGGTCTTCTGGCCTGGGTCAGGGGATGTGAGGTTTGGAATCCCCCTCTGTGGCAGGATCCCAGCCCCCCAGCCACTTGAGGTCAGCACATCCTTTCCTAATTGTGTTAGAGTTGGAGACTTCTCCCACCCATCCTCATCCATGCTCATCCCACATTTTGTAGCTTGGCACCTGAGGACCTTTATTCATTGACTTAGTTGTTAGTGATGATGGTTACTAAGACTAAGTGACTCTTTCAAGTCACATCACTTGCATGGTAGGGCTAGAGCATGGATCTTCCTAATTGATTTCATGGGACTCTCTCATGGAAACTATGACTGCTTCCTAAACACACACTCTACATTTGGAGTGTCAAAATTCTTGCCACTGCCTCCTTGGCAAGTGTATCTTGTCTTCTACGTGGGAATTTCACAAATATTTTCCTTTGGTTTGTGGAGGTCATGCAGAAGGGATTTCATTTGAAATAGCCCAAACAAGAAATACCAGTTGTCTTTTTCGCACATGGATGTGTGTAGTGAACACCCCTTTCTGTGTGCTTGCATGAGTTACTCCTTTGAATTTGTTGAAGAATGGTTGGCTGGGGAGCAAGTTAACGAGAGATGGATATCAATGGTTGTCAAGTATTCTGACGTGAAGAATGTATTGAGGATGTGAAGGCTTTTCTAGCCAGTTCCTATGGCTCAGTCAGGGATCAGTCAGAGGATTCTGTCTGGTAGACTCTTTGGCACAGATGTCAAAGTGGCCTGGTCTTACCCTGTCCAGGACTGAATGCTGAGCTTGAGTGGGAGCTTCTTGTCATTTCAAGCATTTCCATGAGTCTGTCCTCTGTTCTCTTGTATCCAAGTGTTTTCTAATAGGAAAGCAGAACAAAAATTGAAAGTATGGTGATTGATTATTTTTACCAATGTTATTTCAATCCACTTTGTTTAATACGAAATTACCTTTATGCTAGTAAGATTTCATATGTGAGGAAATAATGAAAATATTGGGGTTAGGGGATGAGAATATGCAAATCAAACATTTTTGAGCACCAAGACCCGTTTTTTGTTTTTGTTTTTGTTTTTTTTTTTTTAACTTAAATAATATTAAGTGCCAGAGGACCACCGCTGCCATTCAGCCTCAACAACCTCCAGGTCCAGCCTCCAGGTGGCCCATTTCACCAGGGTGTGTGGGACCACACTGTCCTGGGATGAGAGAACAGTACCCACGGATGTTGACATCTCACAGAGTAGATATTGCCAGTGACAGTAGGGAGCTATTGGCACATGAGGAAGGGAAGAGCTCTCAGGATGGGAAGAGGGGGCCGCTTCGAGACTCATTGGGTATGGCACGAGGCTGCTGGGTGTGGTGTTGGCCTGGGCCCACTGAGTGGGGCAGATCCGTGGTCTGTGTTTCTGTACCCTCCTCTGTAGCCTGTGTTGGCAGCAGATCAGGGAATTGCGATCAGAAGTGCTCCCAGTAACACAGGCACCAGCCCCCAGAGTGTGTGCCTATCCGTTTCCCCACCTGGCCTGACTTAGTGCCTGTCTTGCCTCAGGGCTGAGACCCTACAATCTCTGATGAGGGTGTCTGTGGTCCAGATCCAACCTGCATGGCCAACATGCTCAGACCTTCAGCTGGGTCCTAGGCTGCTGCAACCAAACTCTGTTAACTGGGTGGCCGACAACAGAGGAAGTGTCTTCCGTTGAGCTCCAGAGGCTCAACACAGTAGGTGTTGGGCTGTCCCAGTGCCATAACCCCTCCCAGGTTTCAAGGGGACTGTCTCCCCAACTCTCCCAGCCCTTGCCCACTCTCCTATTGCTGCCCACGATCTGTGGTTCCCATATGGGCATCCCGCCCTGGCTCCAACCTCACATATCCGGTATCCCCCAGTCTCCCTGGTATCTGGGTCCAGACTCTCCTCTTCCTACAAGAATATCAGATATTGGATTTGGTCCCAGTTGATGCTGTGTTCCATCATGTGAGCTCTTAGCTTCATCACTGTGCAAAGACTCTTTTCCCACACAAGTTCGCACGGCTTTTGGCTGGCTAAGAATTTTCAGGCGACACTTTTCTAATGAGTACACTTTCCTTCCTTCCGATCTCCCACCAGTGAGCATTCCTCGCACCCTTGTCCTAGTTCCTTTATGGCAGTTTCCCTCCTTATGGCTGAGAGGACCTAGTGACCCCTGAATTCACACGTTCTCCTTAATCACCAACACACTGCAGAATTCTCCAGGGGGCCATATATGCTCCTGGAAGTTGGTGTTGGAAATAGTTCTCCATCCATTAATCACTCCCTCACTCACTAATGTCCTTGTGTCCTTGAGAAAGGCTCTCCCTTTCCTGGTTTTCCTGAATAGAAATCCTCTTGCCTCTTGGGTGAATAGGGTTATGGGTTGTGCAGAGGGTGTTGGTCCACTGAGCATCTTAGAGACTGTCCTTTATGGAGCCTAATGATCCTCACTGGGGAATGATGCCAGGGTCCTAACTGTGGTTAGTTAGAGAGGGAAAGAAGGACAAGGGAAACTCAGATGTCCCTTCATGGCCCCTGGAGTTAGAGGACTTACCCCTTTGCACCTGGGATCAGGAGACCTCATTTCCTCGAGGACACGCACACTCAGACGTTAATCTTGAGTGTGGGTTCCTTTCTGGGGTCCAGGGCTGTTGTTAGCCACCAGGAATGACAGTGCTCTCCATGCTGAGTGGAGCCATTTTTGCCAGGAAAGAGAGCCCATGGTCACGCCTTGTGCAAAGCATCCCACGCCAGGGGCTCCCATGCCTACATTCCTGTCCTGAAAGGAAGCCACTCAGAGGCAAGGTGGGTCCAACCACCTCCCATGTGTTCACTCATCACTGTGTTCCAGCAGTCACCCCAGTGAACAGTCCTGATGGGATTGGATGTGGCTCAGAATGTCACCCTCATGAGCTCTACCCTGCCACAGCTGCAGTTCTGCAGTGGGAGAAACTCAAAACCTCAAAACACATGCACATGAAAGAAAAGAGCAAGAGCCAGAGCCCAAACAGGCCAGGTGTGGCAAAGACAGCTGGAGTGCCTAGGTTGGGACTCAGAATTATGTCAGTGGGGTGGCATTGCTGCTGGCACCAGCATGATAACCGAGAGCCAGCCCTGCTCATTTTGGGGAGCAGTGTGTTGGGGAAGGCAGCAGAAATTGAGAGGCAGGATTGAGTTTGGCCCTAGGAGGAGGTTGGGTAAGAGGCCAGTGTGGGTTGGAGAGCCTGGGCAGATAGACAGAGGCCAGGGCACACCCCAAAGCCTGGAGACTGCACTTGATGTCCAGGGTTGTGAAACACCACTTCCCCTCTTACTCACAACTGAGAGCAAGGGGCATTGATGAGTTCAGTTTGTGTGCGGCTGCATCCAAGGTGGCTCGGCTAGGAACCTCTGTTTCCTTGACTCAGGAGGCTGGGAGTCCAGGCTCCACTGAGGCTCGGCTGGGAGGATCGGAGTCTGAGTTTATGCCTGTGTTCCCTGTAGGATCCATGTTGGCTGAGCCTCAGTGTTTTTGTAATGAGAGGATGGGTGACCGTCATGTCTTTATCACAGGACACACTTGCTAAATGGATTTGTTTGCTCTGAGGAGGAAAGAGAGAGGGGGGAGTGGTGCTGGAGACAGGGATGCAGACAGGGGTCATGGACTTGGCATAACTCAGTCTTGGAGGTGATATCCCATCACCTGTACCCACTTCAATTCCCATGAATCCAGAGGCTGAGCCCCCTTGAGGTGAGGGGTGAACCGGTTCTGGGCAGCAGGATGCTGTGGTACCTCGGAGTCTCTGTGAGACCCCAACACTAGACACACTTGGCCCTTTTGAAATCTTAGGAGAAGCCTTGGGAAGTTGTATGGCAGAGGGGAGCAGCCTCTGCATCTCAGTTCCATCCAACTTGCCATGGTGTAGAGAGGGAACTGCAGCCACGATGGGACGGACATTGGCCATGTCCCTGTGTGGGACACAGGCCTGATTGAGTTAGGGTGCATTCTTTGTCTCTCCCTTTCTTGTGATTATCCCATCTCTACATTTGTGCTTTAGCCACCTGTGAGTCCCATCTCTGGTTTCAGAGAGAACAGAGGGTGTTATGGGCCAATAGACACAATAAACCCTAGAGATTAGATGCTACCCTACTTTCCAGAAAAGACTGGGCACACCATGAGTTGCACAATGATGGGACCAGGGTCCAAAAGCTGCTGAGAGGGAAGGACTGGTTGTGAATGCATTTTTGAAGGCTCCAAGCTGGAACTCTAGTGGCACCAAGCAGGGCAGATGCTGGTGGGGATGTTTGGGTAGTTGTTGGTGAACACCTGCGCACCTGAGATGGGTAGGCATGGAGGAGAAATCGGCAGCCCATAGGGCTGTTGAAAGTGGTCTTATGTGAAAAGAGGCTCAGGTATGGGCACAGGAAATGACATCATTGCCTTGACAATGGATCAAACAGAACATGGAACCCTGGTATCCAGGCACCCACTTCACTGACCAAGCCATCCGAGCTCACTTGGTTGGAGCCACTGGAGGGAGAAGGATGTTCTCCTGTGGTTGCAGACAATGCCGAGCCTCAGGCTCCCAGGAATCTCAGGGGGGCCAACTAGCCCTTTTGTGGATACACTGGGTGAGGCTTCATCTTAGACGCCAGAGCCTCTGGCGATTGTCGCAGAGGAGCTCAAGAGTAACAGTGAGTAGCACAGGGCAGGTGAGCCCAGCAGGCCCTCTAGTCTGATCCCTGATGAATGGCCCAGGACTCCTATTCTGACTCTGTGTGTGTGTGTGTGTGTGTGTGTGTGTGTGTGTGTGTGTGTGTCTTTGTACTGATGGGAACTGTCTCATTGTGCTTTGACTCTAGTGTATTGGCACAAGTCATTTTTCTGTTTGTCACCATTTCCATTTTGAACCCACCATTCTTGGTCCCAACCCAGGGTGAAAATGATCAGAACACGGAGGAGCCCTTCAGGGTTCATAGCCTTGAACCTTACAGGCAGGACCAGCTTAGGAATGAGCTCCTGCCTGTCATTTGTGGGAGGAACCTACATTTCAGCAGCAACATGGGGTTAATCTCCTGGGATTTCATCCCCACCCAGCAGGTGCTGGATCTCTTGTTCCCAAAACAGCCACCTTCTTCAGTCTTTACTCCTGGTGCCACTCCACATCCTCCAAGGGGACAAGAACCTCAGGTTCTGGATGGATGTTGTAGAATGCCCACAGAGAAAACTGCCAGGCTGGGTGGGGTGCAGTTGCTGGGCTTTGCTGATGTTGTCATCCCCCACAGTTCTTGGAACCTTCTGTGGCAGTGGCATCCAGGACCCCAGCAGCTGTGAGTAGCAGCTCCTCACTGCTTCACTCCAGCGAGCAGGTGGAAGACAGCCGTGTTGTTCACGTCCTCCTAGAGGGACAGAGCCTGAGGGAGACAAAGCGCATCCCGGTAAGCCCGACAGCAGGGCTGCCTCCTGGGTGTCCACACAGTGGAAGGCAGGAGACACAGCCAACCCCAGGGCTATGGTGGGAAATAAAGAAGAGAGAGGTCCGTCTTAAGGGCTTGACCTGAGGAGGGAGAGCATCAGCATGCCCAGCTTCAGTGGTGAGTGGGCCTGTGTATTGTGGGTTTTGCAGGCCAGAAGTGCAGACGGAAGTGCTGTGGACAGATGAAGGCAGAGATATGTCCAGGGTGCAGGCTGCAGTGCCTAGAACTTGGTATTCTCAATGAGTGAAGTTGGAGCAGAGGAGGTGGCAGTGACTTGTCACATGTGTAGGAGGGGATGTGTTCCTGGTGGCAGGGAAGTGAACCTCCTTAGCATGACTAGGTGTAGGAATTTGGGGTCGGGATCACCAGGGGGGTCATGCCAAAGCTTCGGAATGTTAGGCTTTGCATGTATGTAAATACGGAGCTAAAGGGGTTCTTGGCAGAATTTCTATGGATGTGCAGTAGACACGCTAATGCTGCAGGTGTCCAGCTGCAGAGGAGACATGTTCAGTGACTGCCAGTGCTGAGTCAAGTACATCATTACAACCAGACCAGCACCGAGCTTCCAGAGGCCAGGGCCTCTCAAAGCTATCATGAAGCACTCAAGTGCACACTCTTGTATCTGAGTCTGTTTTGTGTCGTGGCAGTCAGGACCCAAATTTTCAGTGCATCTGCCTCTTGCACCCACAAAGGCAGCCTGCATCCCAGATCACACTTGGTGCGCAGATCCCTGGCCCATTGCTCTCATCTCAGTGAGATGAGAGTGTGTCTGTGCATAGGCAGTTTGGTCCTTTGACATGAGTGGAATGTGGCTCCCCAGGGGGAGGGGAGATGGCAGGTACAGGCAGATATTTGTACCAGGATTGTTCTAGTAGCACATTGCAAGAACCCAGGTGGTATATGGAGGACACACTCAGGTAGCAGGATAACAAGATTGTGCCCTTGTATATGTAGCTGAGATTTCTCCTGAATGTTTGACCACAGTCTTCTGGGTAGCTCTTCTAAAAGCCATTCTCTGATGACATTTGTCCCACCCTGATCCAGGTGACCTTTCAGGAGACGGTGACAAGCCTCATCCGCAGGGCCTTGGACCAAAATTTGTTGCAGCATGAGGATGTGGACAACTTTGAGCTGCTGTATATGATGTCTGAGGATGAGAGTAAGTAGGACAATCAGACAGTGGGGAGACATGATCCACAGTGGGCTCAGGATAACTGACAGCCAAGAGAAAGTGGGCCTTGGCCCCAAAATACCAAAGTGTGATGGGCCTGGCGGAGACTCTCAGGGGTTGTGGGTGTTTTGTGGTATAATCCTTGAGTGCCACCTAACAATTCTCTCCACTTCGCTCTGCAGAAATCAAGGTCTCTGACCACTCACTCGTGTGTCTGTCCATGAATCTGGGAATACAATATTTCATCGTGAGGAAACGCCCCCAGGTCAAGGGAAAGGAGGTAAACACCTACCTTATTCAAGCTGTGCATGTGCTGCCATTCCACTCCGACCTGAGGAAATAAGAAGCCTCAGCACCTGGACATATTTGCTGGAAGCCCATAGAGCCAACTGACAGTCTGGGGTGGCTTTCTGTTTCTGGGTTTGCTGATGTTCCATCCCCCACAGTTCTCAGAATCAACCTGCAAGTCCTCCAGGCCGCTTTCCCACAAGCAGGTGGGAGACACCTGCTTAATTCGTGTCCACTTAGAAACACAAAGTCCAGAGATGGCCAAGAGTGTTCTGGTAAGCCTGGGAGCAGGGGTGTCCCGTGGTGCTTACACCTGGGTGGGGAGCAGACACTGGTCCAATACCATGGACTACTCATGCCCTCTTGAATTTGGAGCTTCTGGATGATCAGGAGGATAGATGGGAATCAAGAAGGGAGAGGTCAGTGTGAAGGGCTGGAGCTGAGATGAGCGAGTGCAGCAGCTTGTCCACTGCCATGTCTGAGGGAGTCTGTGTGTCAGGTGGCAGCATGCAGTCCAGAAGGGCAGGGACAGGTATGGGTGACAGATGAGAATAGGACAGGAACTAGGTTGCAGGTTCCCTTGTATGGGATGCTGACGTCTATGGAGGAGGACAGCAGTGTGAGGTTCTCCATGTTCCTTGAACAAGGAGCTGAGAGAGTCTCTCTGCAGAGTCGATATGGATGTGGAGCAAGCACACTAAATGTCCAGGTAACCCAATGACCACCCTTGCCGGATGAGGTGCCCTCCTACATCCCAGCCAGCACTGAGCCTCTGGAGGCCAGGAGCTCTCGTGGCTATCTTTCAGCTCTCCTGTGTGTGGTCATGTTCCTGGGTCTGTTTTTGGCCCTGGCAATCCAGACCAAAGCCTCTAGGTTTTGTGCCTAGGCCATTCCCAATGCCGCCTGCATCCTCGGGCAGACCTGGGATCTTGGAGGCTATTGTCCCATTCCTCCCAACTTGTGGGATGAGATTGCATCTGTATGCAGGTAGTGGGGTCCTTTCACTCCGAGAGGAGTGCAGCTCCACAAAGAGCAATGGCAGGCCCAGGAAGTCCTATGTACAAGGATTGGGCTAGTAGCCTGTGGGAAGAGCCCACACGATGAGCAGGAGGTCAGCCTCGGGTAGTAGGGTCATGGATGTTGCCCTTGTATTTAGAGTGGAGGTGCCTCCAGAATGCCCCTGCCCACTGTCCTTGAGTAGTCACTTCAAGGCCCATTTCCTGAAGGCCTGTCTCCCATGCTGCTCCAGGTGACCTGCCACGATAGGGCTCCTGTCGTCATCCGCAGCGCCCTCGACCTACACTTCCTTACTGAGGAGAATCCAGAGGATTATGAGCTGGGCCAAATCATCTCTCGCCGTCAGAGTAAGTGAGACAATCAGATAGCAGAGAGCAAGGGTCAGGATGTGGACTCAGGTCAACTCTTAGCAACAAAGAGTAGTCTCTGACCCCCAAGAACACTCCAACAGGTGTGTTGGGTTCGTGCACAAAGCCAACTGCACTTCTGCTGGTGGAAGGTCTTGAGGTCCAATGGTATACCCCGGTGGATATTGCGGCTCCCCACCAGGTGCCCTCCCCTGGACATGAACAGGCATCCAAAGCTGACATCTTTGAGGAGTGAGGAGGAAAGCCTCTCTCCAGGAGCAGTATGTTTTCATGGTCTGGGATAGGAGTGGTTTCAAAGGAACATGGGAATGCATGGGCTAAAGAGGGAACTGGCATTTTGTGGACTGAAGCAATACTATTGAAAGCCTTCTGTGTGACCAAAAAACCACTGCCTGGGCAGAGCATTGCCAGGATTCTAGCAAGCAGTAACAGGATGAAATTGGGAAGAAAACACAGCCTGGGAGACAGCCTGAATCATCTGTTTTTGCATAAATTCCATGGTCTTACGCACCTGAGTCCACTAGGCAAGGAGTGATCACAATAGCCAGGTTGTGATCCCTAACTAAAGTCAGATGAGGGCTTCCTGAGCACGTAGCCACAGAGCTCATCTGATAATAATGCCAGCGCTTTTTCGTTGGTTGGTTGGTTGGTTTTTGTGAGCCAAACACCACAGCAGCCATTATCCCAGCCTATGTACCCTGAAGACCACCATCCCTATGAGTTCTAGGATCACTTGTCTCCTATCTTAACCTACTGTTAGGTTAGTAGAGTCTATGGAAGAGGAAGTCTGTCTGGGGCCTTGGTAGCCTAAGAAATTCATAGCAGAGATCTCCACATCCAACCCAGAAGGGATGGAGAACAGGCTCTAGGTTAGAGGAGGGCGACAGGAAACACATGTTCAGAGGAAGGAGAAGCGGCTGTTGTATTCCCCCACTCGGGGTCATGGCACCACTGGGCCATACACCATGTTGGAGGGAAGCAGTCCCTTTGCTGGTCTTTGGAACCATTGTTCTCAGTAGGGCAGTATTTGGAATGTGGCCTCCATTCTCAGAAGCCTGGTTCACATGGAGGCGGGCTCCACCAATGCAGAAGCATGGCTCTAACGTGGTATCCGCGCTGGTCAGCCTGTCCTCACTGTGGCCATACTTGAGGAAAATAACTCAGAGGAGGAATCCTAGGCCTTTTTTCTCTGGGTTTCATAGCTTTCTCTTTGGTTGTGCACTGAGGCTGTCCATAAAGCTCTAGTGTGTGGCAGTGGAGAGCTCCTCAGCCCTTGCCACAAAGGCATAGACTGGGAGAGAGAGAACGAGGCTGGCAGAGAGGGAGAGAGAGAAAGATGGAGAGGGAGGACCTCTCCTTGGAGAATGAGGATTCAGTGGAGCCAACAGGAACAAGGTACTGTTGCCCAGGGCACAACCCTGTTTAGGTCTTACTCCAACCATGCTCAACCTTTCTTCCAGTCCCTCCCACCCCCCAGTAGTGTATTCATCTTGAATGAGAATTTCATGTTGACATCAGAGCACTCACCATCCAATGCTTCCCTCCAAACCCACCTATGAAGATGGCTCATGTGGGGACTGAATCTTCGGCACAGGAGCCTTTTGTGGGAGATTTCAGATGCAAACCCTAGTGGTGTGCTTTGGCAGATGCAAGAGGACCTGAGATATTCTGGAGTCCAAAGCCTTCGGTAGGAACAGACATTAGGTCTGTTGAAGTGCTCTGCCTAGTTCTTCCTCAGGGAGGACTGTGGAGGCTGTCTTTGTTGGTATTGGTGCTGAATTGGAGAGCTCTCAGGTGTGTGGCTCTGGCCTTTTCTGGCACAGGCTCTCAGATGTTGGCGTGTCCTAGGGAGCACCTCCTGAGTGCCACCTTCTTTTTGTACACCCCTCTCTCCCCAGAGCTGAGGATTCCAGCAGAGGCCAACGTATTTTATGCCAAGAATCCTCACAAAAAATCCAACTTTGTGCTGAGGAAAAGGAGCCTCTCCCAAAAGAATGATGGGTGGATCGAGCCTCAACCTCCCTCTCGTCCTGCAAAGAAGGCTCCTGCCCTCCTGAGGATGCTTGCAAAACCATTCTGTTGCTGTGTGCCTGGGCGGGGCTGAGGCAGCCCAGGAATATTTACATTGATTACTATTTTCTTCAAAGTTTGAATCTATAGTTTGCCATTGTCCTTGACCTTGTTTAGTAACACAGTTGTTACTCTATCCTGTATTTGTTGTTTCCATTAATATATTATTATTATTTTAAAATATATATGTTTTTGTTACCTGATCTACTGTGATGATTTGAGTATACTAAATGTAGCAGTGATTCCTAAAGGACACATCCAAACCAACAGGAAGGAATGTTTCATTCTATCAGCAAGAACTTTGGTTTTTAGGAGTTTGGCAGATGGCATTATCTGAGTCAGTTTTCCAATGGGGGCAATGAAGTATCAGCTGTGATGGTACAAACACAAACAAAGACACACAAACACACACAAGAGCACACACACTCACTGAGAGATAGATAGACAGATGGAGTTGGTCTGTGCTGAAATACTTTGGAGACATGGTTCTGATTTCTCCCCTTTTGGAGTATTTTCAATTGCACAAGGTGTCTTGCAAATGAACCCATGTCTGAGGAAGACATGCATGTGTACTTCACATGCCACTTTTCACATAGCAGGAAGGTCATGTAATATTTTTCATGCAGCTGTCTTTTGACTGTGAACCATCCCATGAGGTCAGCTGTGGAATTTTCAACTTGTAGCATCACAATGGGGATCCACTCTTTGGATTTGGGGATATTTCCGATTTTCTTGATTCAGATTGGAATGATATATATATTAGTTTTTGATGAAAATTCTGCATTTGATGGTAATGAATGTCGTGCATCTAGGAATCTGTAGAGTGCAGACAATGAATGGATGCCTACTGTTGTCTGGACTGGTCTGAAAAGTCCTGTATCATCTGAGCATGTGTGAGGGCTTTACAGGTCTTGCCAAAAGTCCAGGTCAGATGATCCTGCACAAAGCTGAAGTCCTAGTGGTCTCCACAACAGTGTAAGGGCCAAGGAGGAACTCACTTCCACACAGAAGTTGGGAAGCTACCTTATGAAGGTGATCATAGATACGGGATTATTAATATATCCAGGTTGGCATCTATTATTTTTTTAGCTTTTGACTTTCGCAGCTGTGGGCATCTTGACAACCATCAACTCCGTGTAAGCACAGACAACTCTATAAGAACCTGAGGATAAATTTCCCTGTGCATGTCCCCTTGTGAAACTGCTTAAGCACCGCCTGGTTTACACACAGGTGGAATTTCTAGGTCAAAGTGTGCATGTTTACTTCTTTGACTAAGCACTGCCAGGTGGCTCTTCTGCATAGCTCTACCTGTGGCCAGGATTGTATTATCTAGCTTTCTAACTTTTGCATGTTGAGTAGATAC
Source organism: Urocitellus parryii (assembly GCF_045843805.1). Classification (NCBI taxonomy): domain Eukaryota; kingdom Metazoa; phylum Chordata; class Mammalia; order Rodentia; family Sciuridae; genus Urocitellus; species Urocitellus parryii. Next base: position 41,713,916 of record NC_135548.1, read on the forward strand.
ATAGTGGGAGCACACTGTTTTTGTTGGTATTTTTCTTGGTATCTATTCTGATGCTTTTCACTGGGGGATTTTTTCCTGTGAAAATGGGCTTCCTCTACTTGACCTTATTTTCTTCTTTTTAAAATTTTTTCAATGTGACTTTTTAATTTTAGTTTTATTAAAGACATTGCCCCTTGCTTGCATAGTCTATATCTAAAGCACTAGTCCTTGCTCCAAGGCCCAGCTTGCTCTCAGCTGCCCCAGGAGGGGAACAGTCTTTGGCGGTAGACAAGAGACACCCCTGCAGGGGGCACAAGTGCTTTGGCCCTCTGGTGTCTTGCCAGCAGTGCTTCCCATGCTCACAGAGGGTTTCAGACACTGAGTCAATGGTCCAGGTGGTCTTTTGTTCAGTCTGATCTCAAATTGAGCTCCTCTGAGAGGTCATATTGAAGTCCTTGTGTGTACCTGACCCATCATTTTAAACAATATTCCAAGTTCACTTTTTGTGTGTACGTGGGTTCTGGGGATTGAACCCAGGGCCTTGAGCCTGTGAGGCAAGTGACCTACCTGAGCTACACCCTCAGAGACCCCTGTAAAAGTATTTCCCCTTTGCCTCGGGGTCTAAGTTGCCCAGGCTGACCTCAAACGTTCCTCTTGCCTCAGCCTCCCTGGTGGCTGGCATGACAGGCATGCACCTGGGACTGTCACACTCGAGCCTGTGATGGGAACTCATGTGCATCTGTCCAGGGCTGAGCATGGTTAGGCAGAGCTGTGCTCCAGGCTCCCTGCAGGGCTGTGGAGGCTTCTGCTGCCCAGCAGCCCTGGTGCCATGGCCAGGGCTCCTCCCAGCCGAGGGCAGGCAGCTGCCCATTGCTGTAGGCTGACCTTATTTCTTCTTATGGCACTCGTCCGTTCTCTGGAGTATGTTGTATGGTTTGTCCATTAGGAGTCTAACAGGTCCTCTAGAACCTTCAAACAATTAGTAAAATTCCTGAACAGTAAGTGAGCGCGCGCAGAAATTGGGCTAATATTTTGGGAAGAACAATGTTGGATGATATATTCATGGCTTGAATATATCATCCAACATGAAGTTATATTTTATTACTTACAAAATAATAAAATAATGAAGCAATACCATGGGCTGAGCTAAAATAGATCCTTAGGATCTTAGGCATTCTGTAATAAATCTGTGTCACTTGAAGTATAGAGTTGATCGACTCTGAGTAATGAAACAGAAGTAAAGGTATCAAAGCCAATGATCATCTGTTTCCAATTTTCTGTGATTTGGTTCAAGAGGTAAAGTGGTGATATTTATTAATAATGGATCGAATAGGTTCATAATTGTTTTAGAGTACAATTAGATGCCTTCAAACTTTAGCCCTCCTATGTCCTGTGAGACATTTTCTATGTGAGGCTTTAAGAAGAAGAAGAGAATATTCTGTAAAGAAAACCTTGTGATCTGTGCAGTATGAAGTTGAATGGATTCATTCAGAAATCAGAAATTCTATTGAAAGATATTTATTTGCATGAGCCAAATAAAACCTATTTTTAGGCATCCTGGTGAAGACAAGGTTTTATCTTTATGTCTCATTTTCTATGTTTTGTTGTTGTTGTTAGAATGAAATTCATATGTTGCCAGACCATTCTATCAGATGTGTAACTAGATGCCATTTAAATTACCCACTTTTACATGGTAGACATTTTTTAATGAACACTGCCTGTCTGCACCTTTTTTATAAACAGGACTGGGATCAGAAGCCCAAATACCAATGGTTAGCTGGAACATATTTTTCATTTGGCCTATCTGTCAGTATTCCCTGAGGTCATCTGTGCAATCAGCTTCGTTACTCCTGCTCCCTCACTGGATTTCATAGAAACCATATGCTATGTATGAATCAGGGACACCAATCCCACAACATAGCATTCTTGCAATATCCAAAGTCCCACTTTTCACTTCGCCATGCCTGAGATCAGCAGTAATATTTATCAGCAAATGTGAGATTTTCAAAGATCCAATTCTATGTGCTCCTTTCTCATAGAGCCTTAGGCAGGGATATAGCATACATAAATATTAAGTAAAGTCCATAGTTTTTAAAATGTCATCCATTGAATAGTTGACACATGTCTGAGATACTTTTTATTTTGGAGGAGGTATTATTTAATAGGGAATTCCAACAGCTACCTAATAGTGAAATGAGAAGTCTTGCATCCATTTTATTTTGTTTCTGATGATTTTTATGAGTAAGGGTAAGATACTTCCTTGTTCTGATGCAGATGTTGCCCACTTTTGTGAATGGATGCGGGGTGTCACCTACTACTTGCATATCTGCATATTGGGCTTGACACTGCTATCGTACTTGGTAGCTGGCAAAAAGTCAATACTGAAGTTAAGCTCTTGTGTTCTAGCAGCAGAGCTGAAGATCCTTGATGTGCCACCTTCTGCAATCCATGCTGCTCTCTTCATGTTCCTTATTGACTTCCTGGTGATGAGCATCATGGTCTCCTGGTCTTGAGATTGGCCAAGCATTGCTCTGTGGAAGATGGGCATGTGGAAGGCTCCAGGGAGGAGGGATCATTGAACATGTACTCGAATCCATGTGCCTGTTGAATGACCTGTTTTTTTATTTTTGGGTTTTAAGGGAGACACTGCCCTAAAACACTTCTGTGCAGCTGGGGATGCAGGCTTCTGCTTCACCTTGCAGGAAGCATTAACGAATCCTTTCCAGAAGACATGAGAAGAGAGAAGTGAGCCTCTGGTATCATGCAGGTTCCTTGCATTGCCCATGGGCTAGAAGAGAGAAGAGTTGCTTCATGAGATTTGATCCCCTTTTTCCTGAAAAGTTCCACACAGAGGTGAGTCCCCAGCATGTTTAGAAATCATTTCAGACACCTTTCTGGACGGAATTGAATCAGAGCCCCTGATGATGTGGAAGAGCTAAAGATGGGTTTGCTATGAATTTTCTATTTCATTCATCAGGGCCTGAGTCAAGTCAGTCATTGTGCTGTCAACACATGAGCTGCTGGTCAAATGTGAGGAAGTGGTCTTGCTTTATGAAAACACCACCCTGATTCAGTGAGCCAGAGGCAGCCTGCAGTCCATGTTTTCCTGTAAAGGCAGATTGCTGTGGATGGCCTCTGGCCTCGTCATGCAGCCCTGCTCAGAGTAGGGGATTGAGGGACCAGGCAGATCCCTAATTCCTTTTGACCTTTATTTCCACTGGGCCACCCCAGGGTCCTTGGACTCTACCTGGTCTTCTGGCCTGGGTCAGGGGATGTGAGGTTTGGAATCCCCCTCTGTGGCAGGATCCCAGCCCCCCAGCCACTTGAGGTCAGCACATCCTTCCCTAATTGTGTTAGAGTTGGAGACTTCTCCCACCCATCCTCATCCATGCTCATCCCACATTTTGTAGCTTGGCACCTGAGGACCTTTATTCATTGACTTAGTTGTTAGTGATGATGGTTACTAAGACTAAGTGACTCTTTCAAGTCACATCACTTGCATGGTAGGGCTAGAGCATGGATCTTCCTAATTGATTTCATGGGACTCTCTCATGGAAACTGTGACTGCTTCCTAAACACACACTCTACATTTGGAGTGTCAAAATTCTTGCCACTGCCTCCTTGGCAAGTGTATCTTGTCTTCTACGTGGGAATTTCACAAATATTTTCCTTTGGTTTGTGGAGGTCATGCAGAAGGGATTTCATTTGAAATAGCCCAAACAAGAAATACCAGTTGTCTTTTTCGCACATGGATGTGTGTAGTGAACACCCCTTTCTGTGTGCTTGCATGAGTTACTCCTTTGAATTTGTTGAAGAATGGTTGGCTGGGGAGCAAGTTAACGAGAGATGGATATCAATGGTTGTCAAGTATTCTGACGTGAAGAATGTATTGAGGATGTGAAGGCTTTTCTAGCCAGTTCCTATGGCTCAGTCAGGGATCAGTCAGAGGATTCTGTCTGGTAGACTCTTTGGCACAGATGTCAAAGTGGCCTGGTCTTACCCTGTCCAGGACTGAATGCTGAGCTTGAGTGGGAGCTTCTTGTCATTTCAAGCATTTCCATGAGTCTGTCCTCTGTTCTCTTGTATCCAAGTGTTTTCTAATAGGAAAGCAGAACAAAAATTGAAAGTATGGTGATTGATTATTTTTACCAATGTTATTTCAATCCACTTTGTTTAATACGAAATTACCTTTATGCTAGTAAGATTTCATATGTGAGGAAATAATGAAAATATTGGGGTTAGGGGATGAGAATATGCAAATCAAACATTTTTGAGCACCAAGACCCGTTTTTTGTTTTTGTTTTTGTTTTTTTTTTAACTTAAATAATATTAAGTGCCAGAGTACCACCGCTGCCATTCAGCCTCAACAACCTCCAGGTCCAGCCTCCAGGTGGCCCATTTCACCAGGGTGTGTGGGACCACACTGTCCTGGGATGAGAGAACAGTACCCACGGATGTTGACATCTCACAGAGTAGATATTGCCAGTGACAGTAGGGAGCTATTGGCACATGAGGAAGGGAAGAGCTCTCAGGATGGGAAGAGGGGGCCGCTTCGAGACTCATTGGGTATGGCACGAGGCTGCTGGGTGTGGTGTTGGCCTGGGCCCACTGAGTGGGGCAGATCCGTGGTCTGTGTTTCTGTACCCTCCTCTGTAGCCTGTGTTGGCAGCAGATCAGGGAATTGCGATCAGAAGTGCTCCCAGTAACACAGGCACCAGCCCCCAGAGTGTGTGCCTATCCGTTTCCCCACCTGGCCTGACTTAGTGCCTGTCTTGCCTCAGGGCTGAGACCCTACAATCTCTGATGAGGGTGTCTGTGGTCCAGATCCAACCTGCATGGCCAACATGCTCAGACCTTCAGCTGGGTCCTAGGCTGCTGCAACCAAACTCTGTTAACTGGGTGGCCGACAACAGAGGAAGTGTCTTCCGTTGAGCTCCAGAGGCTCAACACAGTAGGTGTTGGGCTGTCCCAGTGCCATAACCCCTCCCAGGTTTCAAGGGGACTGTCTCCCCAACTCTCCCAGCCCTTGCCCACTCTCCTATTGCTGCCCACGATCTGTGGTTCCCATATGGGCATCCCGCCCTGGCTCCAACCTCACATATCCGGTATCCCCCAGTCTGGGTCCAGACTCTCCTCTTCCTACAAGAATATCAGATATTGGATTTGGTCCCAGTTGATGCTGTGTTCCATCATGTGAGCTCTTAGCTTCATCACTGTGCAAAGACTCTTTTCCCACACAAGTTCGCACGACTTTTGGCTGGCTAAGAATTTTCAGGCGACACTTTTCTAATGAGTACACTTTCCTTCCTTCCGATCTCCCACCAGTGAGCATTCCTCGCACCCTTGTCCTAGTTCCTTTATGGCAGTTTCCCTCCTTATGGCTGAGAGGACCTAGTGACCCCTGAATTCACACGTTCTCCTTAATCACCAACACACTGCAGAATTCTCCAGGGGGCCATATATGCTCCTGGAAGTTGGTGTTGGAAATAGTTCTCCATCCATTAATCACTCCCTCACTCACTAATGTCCTTGTGTCCTTGAGAAAGGCTCTCCCTTTCCTGGTTTTCCTGAATAGAAATCCTCTTGCCTCTTGGGTGAATAGGGTTATGGGTTGTGCAGAGGGTGTTGGTCCACTGAGCATCTTAGAGACTGTCCTTTATGGAGCCTAATGATCCTCACTGGGGAATGATGCCAGGGTCCTAACTGTGGTTAGTTAGAGAGGGAAAGAAGGACAAGGGAAACTCAGATGTCCCTTCATGGCCCCTGGAGTTAGAGGACTTACCCCTTTGCACCTGGGATCAGGAGACCTCATTTCCTCGAGGACACGCACACTCAGACGTTAATCTTGAGTGTGGGTTCCTTTCTGGGGTCCAGGGCTGTTGTTAGCCACCAGGAATGACAGTGCTCTCCATGCTGAGTGGAGCCATTTTTGCCAGGAAAGAGAGCCCATGGTCACGCCTTGTGCAAAGCATCCCACGCCAGGGGCTCCCATGCCTACATTCCTGTCCTGAAAGGAAGCCACTCAGAGGCAAGGTGGGTCCAACCACCTCCCATGTGTTCACTCATCACTGTGTTCCAGCAGTCACCCCAGTGAACAGTCCTGATGGGATTGGATGTGGCTCAGAATGTCACCCTCATGAGCTCTACCCTGCCACAGCTGCAGTTCTGCAGTGGGAGAAACTCAAAACCTCAAAACACATGCACATGAAAGAAAAGAGCAAGAGCCAGAGCCCAAACAGGCCAGGTGTGGCAAAGACAGCTGGAGTGCCTAGGTTGGGACTCAGAATTATGTCAGTGGGGTGGCATTGCTGCTGGCACCAGCATGATAACCGAGAGCCAGCCCTGCTCATTTTGGGGAGCAGTGTGTTGGGGAAGGCAGCAGAAATTGAGAGGCAGGATTGAGTTTGGCCCTAGGAGGAGGTTGGGTAAGAGGCCAGTGTGGGTTGGAGAGCCTGGGCAGATAGACAGAGGCCAGGGCACACCCCAAAGCCTGGAGACTGCACTTGATGTCCAGGGTTGTGAAACACCACTTCCCCTCTTACTCACAACTGAGAGCAAGGGGCATTGATGAGTTCAGTTTGTGTGCGGCTGCATCCAAGGTGGCTCGGCTAGGAACCTCTGTTTCCTTGACTCAGGAGGCTGGGAGTCCAGGCTCCACTGAGGCTCGGCTGGGAGGATCGGAGTCTGAGTTTATGCCTGTGTTCCCTGTAGGATCCATGTTGGCTGAGCCTCAGTGTTTTTGTAATGAGAGGATGGGTGACCGTCATGTCTTTATCACAGGACACACTTGCTAAATGGATTTGTTTGCTCTGAGGAGGAAAGAGAGAGGGGGGAGTGGTGCTGGAGACAGGGATGCAGACAGGGGTCATGGACTTGGCATAACTCAGTCTTGGAGGTGATATCCCATCACCTGTACCCACTTCAATTCCCATGAATCCAGAGGCTGAGCCCCCTTGAGGTGAGGGGTGAACCGGTTCTGGGCAGCAGGATGCTGTGGTACCTCGGAGTCTCTGTGAGACCCCAACACTAGACACACTTGGCCCTTTTGAAATCTTAGGAGAAGCCTTGGGAAGTTGTATGGCAGAGGGGAGCAGCCTCTGCATCTCAGTTCCATCCAACTTGCCATGGTGTAGAGAGGGAACTGCAGCCACGATGGGACGGACATTGGCCATGTCCCTGTGTGGGACACAGGCCTGATTGAGTTAGGGTGCATTCTTTGTCTCTCCCTTTCTTGTGATTATCCCATCTCTACATTTGTGCTTTAGCCACCTGTGAGTCCCATCTCTGGTTTCAGAGAGAACAGAGGGTGTTATGGGCCAATAGACACAATAAACCCTAGAGATTAGATGCTACCCTACTTTCCAGAAAAGACTGGGCACACCATGAGTTGCACAATGATGGGACCAGGGTCCAAAAGCTGCTGAGAGGGAAGGACTGGTTGTGAATGCATTTTTGAAGGCTCCAAGCTGGAACTCTAGTGGCACCAAGCAGGGCAGATGCTGGTGGGGATGTTTGGGTAGTTGTTGGTGAACACCTGCGCACCTGAGATGGGTAGGCATGGAGGAGAAATCGGCAGCCCATAGGGCTGTTGAAAGTGGTCTTATGTGAAAAGAGGCTCAGGTATGGGCACAGGAAATGACATCATTGCCTTGACAATGGATCAAACAGAACATGGAACCCTGGTATCCAGGCACCCACTTCACTGACCAAGCCATCCGAGCTCACTTGGTTGGAGCCACTGGAGGGAGAAGGATGTTCTCCTGTGGTTGCAGACAATGCCGAGCCTCAGGCTCCCAGGAATCTCAGGGGGGCCAACTAGCCCTTTTGTGGATACACTGGGTGAGGCTTCATCTTAGACGCCAGAGCCTCTGGCGATTGTCGCAGAGGAGCTCAAGAGTAACAGTGAGTAGCACAGGGCAGGTGAGCCCAGCAGGCCCTCTAGTCTGATCCCTGATGAATGGCCCAGGACTCCTATTCTGACTCTGTGTGTGTGTGTGTGTGTGTGTGTGTGTGTGTGTGTGTGTGTGTCTTTGTACTGATGGGAACTGTCTCATTGTGCTTTGACTCTAGTGTATTGGCACAAGTCATTTTTCTGTTTGTCACCATTTCCATTTTGAACCCACCATTCTTGGTCCCAACCCAGGGTGAAAATGATCAGAACACGGAGGAGCCCTTCAGGGTTCATAGCCTTGAACCTTACAGGCAGGACCAGCTTAGGAATGAGCTCCTGCCTGTCATTTGTGGGAGGAACCTACATTTCAGCAGCAACATGGGGTTAATCTCCTGGGATTTCATCCCCACCCAGCAGGTGCTGGATCTCTTGTTCCCAAAACAGCCACCTTCTTCAGTCTTTACTCCTGGTGCCACTCCACATCCTCCAAGGGGACAAGAACCTCAGGTTCTGGATGGATGTTGTAGAATGCCCACAGAGAAAACTGCCAGGCTGGGTGGGGTGCAGTTGCTGGGCTTTGCTGATGTTGTCATCCCCCACAGTTCTTGGAACCTTCTGTGGCAGTGGCATCCAGGACCCCAGCAGCTGTGAGTAGCAGCTCCTCACTGCTTCACTCCAGCGAGCAGGTGGAAGACAGCCGTGTTGTTCACGTCCTCCTAGAGGGACAGAGCCTGAGGGAGACAAAGCGCATCCCGGTAAGCCCGACAGCAGGGCTGCCTCCTGGGTGTCCACACAGTGGAAGGCAGGAGACACAGCCAACCCCAGGGCTATGGTGGGAAATAAAGAAGAGAGAGGTCCGTCTTAAGGGCTTGACCTGAGGAGGGAGAGCATCAGCATGCCCAGCTTCAGTGGTGAGTGGGCCTGTGTATTGTGGGTTTTGCAGGCCAGAAGTGCAGACGGAAGTGCTGTGGACAGATGAAGGCAGAGATATGTCCAGGGTGCAGGCTGCAGTGCCTAGAACTTGGTATTCTCAATGAGTGAAGTTGGAGCAGAGGAGGTGGCAGTGACTTGTCACATGTGTAGGAGGGGATGTGTTCCTGGTGGCAGGGAAGTGAACCTCCTTAGCATGACTAGGTGTAGGAATTTGGGGTCGGGATCACCAGGGGGGTCATGCCAAAGCTTCGGAATGTTAGGCTTTGCATGTATGTAAATACGGAGCTAAAGGGGTTCTTGGCAGAATTTCTATGGATGTGCAGTAGACACGCTAATGCTGCAGGTGTCCAGCTGCAGAGGAGACATGTTCAGTGACTGCCAGTGCTGAGTCAAGTACATCATTACAACCAGACCAGCACCGAGCTTCCAGAGGCCAGGGCCTCTCAAAGCTATCATGAAGCACTCAAGTGCACACTCTTGTATCTGAGTCTGTTTTGTGTCGTGGCAGTCAGGACCCAAATTTTCAGTGCATCTGCCTCTTGCACCCACAAAGGCAGCCTGCATCCCAGATCACACTTGGTGCGCAGATCCCTGGCCCATTGCTCTCATCTCAGTGAGATGAGAGTGTGTCTGTGCATAGGCAGTTTGGTCCTTTGACATGAGTGGAATGTGGCTCCCCAGGGGGAGGGGAGATGGCAGGTACAGGCAGATATTTGTACCAGGATTGTTCTAGTAGCACATTGCAAGAACCCAGGTGGTATATGGAGGACACACTCAGGTAGCAGGATAACAAGATTGTGCCCTTGTATATGTAGCTGAGATTTCTCCTGAATGTTTGACCACAGTCTTCTGGGTAGCTCTTCTAAAAGCCATTCTCTGATGACATTTGTCCCACCCTGATCCAGGTGACCTTTCAGGAGACGGTGACAAGCCTCATCCGCAGGGCCTTGGACCAAAATTTGTTGCAGCATGAGGATGTGGACAACTTTGAGCTGCTGTATATGATGTCTGAGGATGAGAGTAAGTAGGACAATCAGACAGTGGGGAGACATGATCCACAGTGGGCTCAGGATAACTGACAGCCAAGAGAAAGTGGGCCTTGGCCCCAAAATACCAAAGTGTGATGGGCCTGGCGGAGACTCTCAGGGGTTGTGGGTGTTTTGTGGTATAATCCTTGAGTGCCACCTAACAATTCTCTCCACTTCGCTCTGCAGAAATCAAGGTCTCTGACCACTCACTCGTGTGTCTGTCCATGAATCTGGGAATACAATATTTCATCGTGAGGAAACGCCCCCAGGTCAAGGGAAAGGAGGTAAACACCTACCTTATTCAAGCTGTGCATGTGCTGCCATTCCACTCCGACCTGAGGAAATAAGAAGCCTCAGCACCTGGACATATTTGCTGGAAGCCCATAGAGCCAACTGACAGTCTGGGGTGGCTTTCTGTTTCTGGGTTTGCTGATGTTCCATCCCCCACAGTTCTCAGAATCAACCTGCAAGTCCTCCAGGCCGCTTTCCCACAAGCAGGTGGGAGACACCTGCTTAATTCGTGTCCACTTAGAAACACAAAGTCCAGAGATGGCCAAGAGTGTTCTGGTAAGCCTGGGAGCAGGGGTGTCCCGTGGTGCTTACACCTGGGTGGGGAGCAGACACTGGTCCAATACCATGGACTACTCATGCCCTCTTGAATTTGGAGCTTCTGGATGATCAGGAGGATAGATGGGAATCAAGAAGGGAGAGGTCAGTGTGAAGGGCTGGAGCTGAGATGAGCGAGTGCAGCAGCTTGTCCACTGCCATGTCTGAGGGAGTCTGTGTGTCAGGTGGCAGCATGCAGTCCAGAAGGGCAGGGACAGGTATGGGTGACAGATGAGAATAGGACAGGAACTAGGTTGCAGGTTCCCTTGTATGGGATGCTGACGTCTATGGAGGAGGACAGCAGTGTGAGGTTCTCCATGTTCCTTGAACAAGGAGCTGAGAGAGTCTCTCTGCAGAGTCGATATGGATGTGGAGCAAGCACACTAAATGTCCAGGTAACCCAATGACCACCCTTGCCGGATGAGGTGCCCTCCTACATCCCAGCCAGCACTGAGCCTCTGGAGGCCAGGAGCTCTCGTGGCTATCTTTCAGCTCTCCTGTGTGTGGTCATGTTCCTGGGTCTGTTTTTGGCCCTGGCAATCCAGACCAAAGCCTCTAGGTTTTGTGCCTAGGCCATTCCCAATGCCGCCTGCATCCTCGGGCAGACCTGGGATCTTGGAGGCTATTGTCCCATTCCTCCCAACTTGTGGGATGAGATTGCATCTGTATGCAGGTAGTGGGGTCCTTTCACTCCGAGAGGAGTGCAGCTCCACAAAGAGCAATGGCAGGCCCAGGAAGTCCTATGTACAAGGATTGGGCTAGTAGCCTGTGGGAAGAGCCCACACGATGAGCAGGAGGTCAGCCTCGGGTAGTAGGGTCATGGATGTTGCCCTTGTATTTAGAGTGGAGGTGCCTCCAGAATGCCCCTGCCCACTGTCCTTGAGTAGTCACTTCAAGGCCCATTTCCTGAAGGCCTGTCTCCCATGCTGCTCCAGGTGACCTGCCACGATAGGGCTCCTGTCGTCATCCGCAGCGCCCTCGACCTACACTTCCTTACTGAGGAGAATCCAGAGGATTATGAGCTGGGCCAAATCATCTCTCGCCGTCAGAGTAAGTGAGACAATCAGATAGCAGAGAGCAAGGGTCAGGATGTGGACTCAGGTCAACTCTTAGCAACAAAGAGTAGTCTCTGACCCCCAAGAACACTCCAACAGGTGTGTTGGGTTCGTGCACAAAGCCAACTGCACTTCTGCTGGTGGAAGGTCTTGAGGTCCAATGGTATACCCCGGTGGATATTGCGGCTCCCCACCAGGTGCCCTCCCCTGGACATGAACAGGCATCCAAAGCTGACATCTTTGAGGAGTGAGGAGGAAAGCCTCTCTCCAGGAGCAGTATGTTTTCATGGTCTGGGATAGGAGTGGTTTCAAAGGAACATGGGAATGCATGGGCTAAAGAGGGAACTGGCATTTTGTGGACTGAAGCAATACTATTGAAAGCCTTCTGTGTGACCAAAAAACCACTGCCTGGGCAGAGCATTGCCAGGATTCTAGCAAGCAGTAACAGGATGAAATTGGGAAGAAAACACAGCCTGGGAGACAGCCTGAATCATCTGTTTTTGCATAAATTCCATGGTCTTACGCACCTGAGTCCACTAGGCAAGGAGTGATCACAATAGCCAGGTTGTGATCCCTAACTAAAGTCAGATGAGGGCTTCCTGAGCACGTAGCCACAGAGCTCATCTGATAATAATGCCAGCGCTTTTTCGTTGGTTGGTTGGTTGGTTTTTGTGAGCCAAACACCACAGCAGCCATTATCCCAGCCTATGTACCCTGAAGACCACCATCCCTATGAGTTCTAGGATCACTTGTCTCCTATCTTAACCTACTGTTAGGTTAGTAGAGTCTATGGAAGAGGAAGTCTGTCTGGGGCCTTGGTAGCCTAAGAAATTCATAGCAGAGATCTCCACATCCAACCCAGAAGGGATGGAGAACAGGCTCTAGGTTAGAGGAGGGCGACAGGAAACACATGTTCAGAGGAAGGAGAAGCGGCTGTTGTATTCCCCCACTCGGGGTCATGGCACCACTGGGCCATACACCATGTTGGAGGGAAGCAGTCCCTTTGCTGGTCTTTGGAACCATTGTTCTCAGTAGGGCAGTATTTGGAATGTGGCCTCCATTCTCAGAAGCCTGGTTCACATGGAGCCGGGCTCCACCAACGCAGAAGCATGGCTCTAACGTGGTATCCGTGCTGGTCAGCCTGTCCTCACTGTGGCCATACTTGAGGAAAATAACTCAGAGGAGGAATCCTAGGCCTTTTTTCTCTGGGTTTCATAGCTTTCTCTTTGGTTGTGCACTGAGGCTGTCCATAAAGCTCTAGTGTGTGGCAGTGGAGAGCTCCTCAGCCCTTGCCACAAAGGCATAGACTGGGAGAGAGAGAACGAGGCTGGCAGAGAGGGAGAGAGAGAAAGATGGAGAGGGAGGACCTCTCCTTGGAGAATGAGGATTCAGTGGAGCCAACAGGAACAAGGTACTGTTGCCCAGGGCACAACCCTGTTTAGGTCTTACTCCAACCATGCTCAACCTTTCTTCCAGTCCCTCCCACCCCCCAGTAGTGTATTCATCTTGAATGAGAATTTCATGTTGACATCAGAGCACTCACCATCCAATGCTTCCCTCCAAACCCACCTATGAAGATGGCTCACGTGGGGACTGAATCTTCGGCACAGGAGCCTTTTGTGGGAGATTTCAGATGCAAACCCTAGTGGTGTGCTTTGGCAGATGCAAGAGGACCTGAGATATTCTGGAGTCCAAAGCCTTCGGTAGGAACAGACATTAGGTCTGTTGAAGTGCTCTGCCTAGTTCTTCCTCAGGGAGGACTGTGGAGGCTGTCTTTGTTGGTATTGGTGCTGAATTGGAGAGCTCTCAGGTGTGTGGCTCTGGCCTTTTCTGGCACAGGCTCTCAGATGTTGGCGTGTCCTAGGGAGCACCTCCTGAGTGCCACCTTCTTTTTGTACACCCCTCTCTCCCCAGAGCTGAGGATTCCAGCAGAGGCCAACGTATTTTATGCCAAGAATCCTCACAAAAAATCCAACTTTGTGCTGAGGAAAAGGAGCCTCTCCCAAAAGAATGATGGGTGGATCGAGCCTCAACCTCCCTCTCGTCCTGCAAAGAAGGCTCCAGCCCTCCTGAGGATGCTTGCAAAACCATTCTGGGGCTGTGTGCCTGGGCGGGGCTGAGGCAGCCCAGGAATATTTACATTGATTACTATTTTCTTCAAAGTTTGAATCTATAGTTTGCCATTGTCCTTGACCTTGTTTAGTAACACAGTTGTTACTCTATCCTGTATTTGTTGTTTCCATTAATATATTATTATTATTTTAAAATATATATGTTTTTGTTACCTGATCTACTGTGATGATTTGAGTATACTAAATGTAGCAGTGATTCCTAAAGGACACATCCAAACCAACAGGAAGGAATGTTTCATTCTATCAGCAAGAACTTTGGTTTTTAGGAGTTTGGCAGATGGCATTATCTGAGTCAGTTTTCCAATGGGGGCAATGAAGTATCAGCTGTGATGGTACAAACACAAACAAAGACACACAAACACACACAAGAGCACACACACTCACTGAGAGATAGATAGACAGATGGAGTTGGTCTGTGCTGAAATACTTTGGAGACATGGTTCTGATTTCTCCCCTTTTGGAGTATTTTCAATTGCACAAGGTGTCTTGCAAATGAACCCATGTCTGAGGAAGACATGCATGTGTACTTCACATGCCACTTTTCACATAGCAGGAAGGTCATGTAATATTTTTCATGCAGCTGTCTTTTGACTGTGAACCATCCCATGAGGTCAGCTGTGGAATTTTCAACTTGTAGCATCACAATGGGGATCCACTCTTTGGATTTGGGGATATTTCCGATTTTCTTGATTCAGATTGGAATGATATATATATTAGTTTTTGATGAAAATTCTGCATTTGATGGTAATGAATGTCGTGCATCTAGGAATCTGTAGAGTGCAGACAATGAATGGATGCCTACTGTTGTCTGGACTGGTCTGAAAAGTCCTGTAGCATCTGAGCATGTGTGAGGGCTGTACAGGTCTTGCCAAAAGCCCAGGTCAGATGATCCTGCACAAAGCTGAACTCCTAGTGGTCTCCACAACAGTGTAAGGGCCAAGGAGAAACACACTTCCACACAGAAGTTGGGAAGCTACCTTATGAAGGTGATCATAGATACGGGATTATTAATATATCCAGGTTGGCATCTATTATTTTTTTAGCTTTTGACTTTCGCAGCTGTGGGCATCTTGACAACCATCAACTCCCTGTAAGCACAGACAACTCTATAAGAACCTGAGGATAAATTTCCCTGTGCATGTCCCCTTGTGAAACTGCTTAAGCACCGCCTGGTTTACACACAGGTGGAATTTCTAGGTCAAAGTGTGCATGTTTACTTCTTTGACTAAGCACTGCCAGGTGGCTCTTCTGCATAGCTCTACCTGTGGCCAGGATTGTATTATCTAGCATTCTAACTTTTGCATGTTGAGTAGATACATAGGGGGAGCACACTGTGTTTGTTGGTATTTTTCTTGGTATCTATTCTGATGCTTTTCACTGGGGGATTTTTTCCTGTGAAAATGGGCTTCCTCTACTTGACCTTATTTTCTTCTTTTTAAAATTTTTTCAATGTGACTTTTTAATTTTAGTTTTATTAAAGACATTGCCCCTTGATTGCATAGTCTATATCTAAAGCACTAGTCCTTGCTCCAAGGCCCAGCTTGCTCTCAGCTGCCCCAGGAGGGGAACAGTCTTTGGCGGTAGACAAGAGACGCCCCTGCAGGGGGCACAAGTGCTTTGGCCCTCTGGTGTCTTGCCAGCAGTGCTTCCCATGCTCACAGAGGGTTTCAGACACTGAGTCAATGGTCCAGGTGGTCTTTTGTTCAGTCTGATCACAAATTGAGCTCCTCTGAGAGGTCATATTGAAGTCCTTGTGTGTTCCTGACCCATCATTTTAAACAATATTCCAAGTTCACTTTTTGTGTGTACGTGGGTTCTGGGGATTGAACCCAGGGCCTTGAGCCTGTGAGGCAAGTGACCTACCTGAGCTAAACCCTCAGAGACCCCTGTAAAAGTATTTCCCCTTTGCCTCGGGGTCTAAGTTGCCAAGGCTGACCTCAAACGTTCCTCTTGCCTCAGCCTCCCTGGTGGCTGGCATGACAGGCATGCACCTGGGACTGTCACACTCGAGCCTGTGATGGGAACTCATGTGCATCTGTCCAGGGCTGAGCATGGTTAGGCAGAGCTGTGCTCCAGGCTCCCTGCAGGGCTGTGGAGGCTTCTGCTGCCCAGCAGCCCTGGTGCCATGGCCAGGGCTCCTCCCAGCCGAGGGCAGGCAGCTGCCCATTGCTGTAGGCTGACCTTATTTTCTTCTTATGGCACTCATCCGTTCTCTGGAGTATGTTGTATGGTTTGTCCATTAGGAGTCTAACAGGTCCTCTAGAACCTTCAAACAATTAGTAAAATTCCTGAACAGTAAGTGAGCACGCGCAGAAATTGGGCTAATATTTTGGGAAGAACAATGTTGGATGATATATTCATGGCTTGAATATATCATCCAACATGAAGTTATATTTTATTACTTACAAAATAATAAAATAATGAAGCAATACCATGGGCTGAGCTAAAATAGATCCTTAGGATCTTAGGCATTCTGTAATAAATCTGTGTCACTTGAAGTATAGAGTTGATCGACTCTGAGTAATGAAACAGAAGTAAAGGTATCAAAGCCAATGATCATCTGTTTCCAATTTTCTGTGATTTGGTTCAAGTGGTAAAGTGGTGATATTTATTAATAATGGATCGAATAGGTTCATAATTGTTTTAGAGTACAATTAGATGCCTTCAAACTTTAGGCTACATGGGCACATTTGAGAACGGTTCCAGCTATTCTCTCATCCTTTGGGTCATTCCCCTCCTATGTCCTGTGAGACATTTTCTATGTGAGGCTTTAAGAAGAAGAAGAGAATATTCTGTAAAGAAAACCTTGTGATCTGTGCAGTATGAAGTTGAATGGATTCATTCAGAAATCAGAAATTCTATTGAAAGATATTTATTTGCATGAGCCAAATAAAACCTATTTTTAGGCATCCTGGTGAAGACAAGGTTTTATCTTTATGTCTCATTTTCTATGTTTTGTTGTTGTTGTTGTTGTTAGAATGAAATTCATATGTTGCCAGACCATTCTATCAGATGTGTAACTAGATGCCATTTAAATTACCCACTTTTACATGGTAGACAGTTTTTAATAAACACTGCCTGTCTGCACCTTTTTTAAAAACAGGACTGGGATCAGAAGCCCAAATACCAATGGTTAGCTGGAGCATATTTTTCATTTGGCCTATCTGTCAGTATTCCCTGAGGTCATCTGTGCAATCAGCTTCGTTACTCCTGCTCCCTCACTGGATTTCATAGAAACCATATGCTATGTATGAATCAGGGACACCAATCCCACAACATAGCATTCTTGGAATATCCAAAGTCCCACTTTTCACTTCGCCATGCCTGAGATCAGCAGTAATATTTATCAGCAAATGTGAGATTTTCAAAGATCCAATTCTATGTGCTCCTTTCTCATAGAGCCTTAGGCAGGGATATAGCATACATAAATATTAAGTAAAGTCCATAGTTTTTAAAATGTCATCCATTGAATAGTTGACACATGTCTGAGATACTTTTTATTTTGGAGGAGGTATTATTTAATAGGGAATTCCAACAGCTACCTAATAGTGAAATGAAAAGTCTTGCATCCATTTTATTTTGTTTCTGATGATTTTTATGAGTAAGGGTAAGATACTTCCTTGTTCTGATGCAGATGTTAGCCACTTTTGTGAATGGATGCGGGGTGTCACCTACTACTTGCATATCTGCATATTGGGCTTGACACTGCTATCGTACTTGGTAGCTGGCAAAAAGTCAATACTGAAGTTAAGCTCTTGTGTTCTAGCAGCAGAGCTGAAGATCCTTGATGTGCCACCTTCTGCAATCCATGCTGCTCTCTTCATGTTCCTTATTGACTTCCTGGTGATGAGCATCATGGTCTCCTGGTCTTGAGAATGGCCAAGCATTGCTCTGTGAATGTGGAAGATGGGCATGTGGAAGGCTCCAGGGAGGAGGGATCATTGAACATGTACTCGAATCCATGTGCCTGTTGAATGACCTGTTTTTTTTTTATTTTTGGGTTTTAAGGGAGACACTGCCCTAAAACACTTCTGTGCAGCTGGGGATGCAGGCTTCTGCTTCACCTTGCAGGAAGCATTAACGAATCCTTTCCAGAAGACATGAGAAGAGAGAAGTGAGCCTCTGGTATCATGCAGGTTCCTTGCATTGCCCATGGGCTAGAAGAGAGAAGAGTTGCTTCATGAGATTTGATCCCCTTTTTCCTGAAAAGTTCCACACAGAGGTGAGTCCCCAGCATGTTTAGAAATCATTTCAGACACCTTTCTGGACGGAATTGAATCAGAGCCCCTGATGATGTGGAAGAGCTAAAGATGGGTTTGCTATGAATTTTCTATTTCATTCATCAGGGCCTGAGTCAAGTCAGTCATTGTGCTGTCAACACATGAGCTGCTGGTCAAATGTGAGGAAGTGGTCTTGCTTTATGAAAACACCACCCTGATTCAGTGAGCCAGAGGCAGCCTGCAGTCCCTGTTTTCCTGTAAGGCAGATTGCTGTGGATGGCCTCTGGCCTCGTCATGCAGCCCTGCTCAGAGTAGGGGATTGAGGGACCAGGCAGATCCCTAGTTCCTTTTGACCTTTATTGCCACTGGGCCACCCCAGGGTCCTTGGACTCTACCTGGTCTTCTGGCCTGGGTCAGGGGATGTGAGGTTTGGAATCCCCCTCTGTGGCAGGATCCCAGCCCCCCAGCCACTTGAGGTCAGCACATCCTTTCCTAATTGTGTTAGAGTTGGAGACTTCTCCCACCCATCCTCATCCATGCTCATCCCACATTTTGTAGCTTGGCACCTGAGGACCTTTATTCATTGACTTAGTTGTTAGTGATGATGGTTACTAAGACTAAGTGACTCTTTCAAGTCACATCACTTGCATGGTAGGGCTAGAGCATGGATCTTCCTAATTGATTTCATGGGACTCTCTCATGGAAACTGTGACTGCTTCCTAAACACACACTCTACATTTGGAGTGTCAAAATTCTTGCCACTGCCTCCTTGGCAAGTGTATCTTGTCTTCTACGTGGGAATTTCACAAATATTTTCCTTTGGTTTGTGGAGGTCATGCAGAAGGGATTTCATTTGAAATAGCCCAAACAAGAAATACCAGTTGTCTTTTTTGCACATGGATGTGTGTAGTGAACACCCCTTTCTGTGTGCTTGCATGAGTTACTCCTTTGAATTTGTTGAAGAATGGTTGGCTGGGGAGCAAGTTAACGAGAGATGGATATCAATGGTTGTCAAGTATTCTGACGTGAAGAATGTATTGAGGATGTGAAGGCTTTTCTAGCCAGTTCCTATGGCTCAGTCAGGGATCAGTCAGAGGATTCTGTCTGGTAGACTCTTTGGCACAGATGTCAAAGTGGCCTGGTCTTACCCTGTCCAGGACTGAATGCTGAGCTTGAGTGGGAGCTTCTTGTCATTTCAAGCATTTCCATGAGTCTGTCCTCTGTTCTCTTGTATCCAAGTGGTTTCTAATAGGAAAGCAGAACAAAAATTGAAAGTATGGTGATTGATTATTTTTACCAATGTTATTTCAATCCACTTTGTTTAATACGAAATTACCTTTATGCTAGTAAGATTTCATATGTGAGGAAATAATGAAAATATTGGGGTTAGGGGATGAGAATATGCAAATCAAACATTTTTGAGCACCAAGACCGGTTTTTTGTTTTTGTTTTTTTTTTTTTTTTTTTAACTTAAATAATATTAAGTGCCAGAGTACCACCGCTGCCATTCAGCCTCAACAACCTCCAGGTCCAGCCTCCAGGTGGCCCATTTCACCAGGGTGTGTGGGACCACACTGTCCTGGGATGAGAGAACAGTACCCACGGATGTTGACATCTCACAGAGTAGATATTGCCAGTGACAGTAGGGAGCTATTGGCACATGAGGAAGGGAAGAGCTCTCAGGATGGGAAGAGGGGGCCGCTTCGAGACTCATTGGGTATGGCACGAGGCTGCTGGGTGTGGTGTTGGCCTGGGCCCACTGAGTGGGGCAGATCCGTGGTCTGTGTTTCTGTACCCTCCTCTGTAGCCTGTGTTGGCAGCAGATCAGGGAATTGCGATCAGAAGTGCTCCCAGTAACACAGGCACCAGCCCCCAGAGTGTGTGCCTATTCGTTTCCCCACCTGGCCTGACTTAGTGCCTGTCTTGCCTCAGGGCTGAGACCCTACAATCTCTGATGAGGGTGTCTGTGGTCCAGATCCAACCTGCATGGCCAACATGCTCAGACCTTCAGCTGGGTCCTAGGCTGCTGCAACCAAACTCTGTTAACTGGGTGGCCGACAACAGAGGAAGTGTCTTCCGTTGAGCTCCAGAGGCTCAACACAGTAGGTGTTGGGCTGTCCCAGTGCCATAACCCCTCCCAGGTTTCAAGGGGACTGTCTCCCCAACTCTCCCAGCCCTTGCCCACTCTCCTATTGCTGCCCACGATCTGTGGTTCCCATATGGGCATCCCGCCCTGGCTCCAACCTCACATATCCGGTATCCCCCAGTCTCCCTGGTATCTGGGTCCAGACTCTCCTCTTCCTACAAGAATATCAGATATTGGATTTGGTCCCAGTTGATGCTGTGTTCCATCATGTGAGCTCTTAGCTTCATCACTGTGCAAAGACTCTTTTCCCACACAAGTTCGCACGACTTTTGGCTGGCTAAGAATTTTCAGGCGACACTTTTCTAATGAGTACACTTTCCTTCCTTCCGATCTCCCACCAGTGAGCATTCCTCGCACCCTTGTCCTAGTTCCTTTATGGCAGTTTCCCTCCTTATGGCTGAGAGGACCTAGTGACCCCTGAATTCACACGTTCTCCTTAATCACCAACACACTGCAGAATTCTCCAGGGGGCCATATATGCTCCTGGAAGTTGGTGTTGGAAATAGTTCTCCATCCATTAATCACTCCCTCACTCATTAATGTCCTTGTGTCCTTGAGAAAGGCTCTCCCTTTCCTGGTTTTCCTGAATAGAAATCCTCTTGCCTCTTGGGTGAATAGGGTTATGGGTTGTGCAGAGGGTGTTGGTCCACTGAGTATCTTAGAGACTGTCCTTTATGGAGCCTAATGATCCTCACTGGGGAATGAGGCCAGGGTCCTAACTGTGGTTAGTTAGAGAGGGAAAGAAGGACAAGGGAAACTCAGATGTCCCTTCATGGCCCCTGGAGTTAGAGGACTTACCCCTTTGCACCTGGGATCAGGAGACCTCATTTCCTGGAGGACACGCACACTCAGACGTTAATCTTGAGTGTGGGTTCCTTTCTGGGGTCCAGGGCTGTTGTTAGCCACCAGGAATGACAGTGCTCTCCATGCTGAGTGGAGCCATTTTTGCCAGGAAAGAGAGCCCATGGTCACGCCTTGTGCAAAGCATCCCACGCCAGGGGCTCCCATGCCTACATTCCTGTCCTGAAAGGAAGCCACTCAGAGGCAAGGTGGGTCCAACCACCTCCCATGTGTTCACTCATCACTGTGTTCCAGCAGTCAGCCCAGTGAACAGTCCTGATGGGATTGGATGTGGCTCAGAATGTCACCCTCATGAGCTCTACCCTGCCACAGCTGCAGTTCTGCAGTGGGAGAAACTCAAAACCTCAAAACACATGCACATGAAAGAAAAGAGCAAGAGCCAGAGCCCAAACAGGCCAGGTGTGGCAAAGACAGCTGGAGTGCCTAGGTTGGGACTCAGAATTATGTCAGTGGGGTGGCATTGCTGCTGGCACCAGCATGATAACCGAGAGCCAGCCCTGCTCATTTTGGGGAGCAGTGTGTTGGGGAAGGCAGCAGAAATTGAGAGGCAGGATTGAGTTTGGCCCTAGGAGGAGGTTGGGTAAGAGGCCAGTGTGGGTAGGAGAGCCTGGGCAGATAGACAGAGGCCAGGGCACACCCCAAAGCCTGGAGACTGCACTTGATGTCCAGGGTTGTGAAACACCACTTCCCCTCTTACTCACAACTGAGAGCAAGGGGCATTGATGAGTTCAGTTTGTGTGCGGCTGCATCCAAGGTGGCTCAGCTAGGAACCTCTGTTTCCTTGACTCAGGAGGCTGGGAGTCCAGGCTCCACTGAGGCTCGGCTGGGAGGATCGGAGTCTGAGTTTATGCCTGTGTTCCCTGTAGGATCCATGTTGGCTGAGCCTCAGTGTTTTTGTAATGAGAGGATGGGTGACCGTCATGTCTTTATCACAGGACACACTTGCTAAATGGATTTGTTTGCTCTGAGGAGGAAAGAGAGAGGGGGGAGTGGTGCTGGAGACAGGGATGCAGACAGGGGTCATGGACTTGGCATAACTCAGTCTTGGAGGTGATATCCCATCACCTGTACCCACTTCAATTCCCATGAATCCAGAGGCTGAGCCCCCTTGAGGTGAGGGGTGAACCGGTTCTGGGCAGCAGGATGCTGTGGTACCTCGGAGTCTCTGTGAGACCCCAACACTAGACACACTTGGCCCTTTTGAAATCTTAGGAGAAGCCTTGGGAAGTTGTATGGCAGAGGGGAGCAGCCTCTGCATCTCAGTCCCCTCCAACTTGCCATGGTGTAGAGAGGGAACTGCAGCCACGATGGGACGGACATTGGCCATGTCCCTGTGTGGGACACAGGCCTGATTGAGTTAGGGTGCATTCTTTGTCTCTCCCTTTCTTGTGATTATCCCATCTCTACATTTGTGCTTTAGCCACCTGTGAGTCCCATCTCTGGTTTCAGAGAGAACAGAGGGTGTTATGGGCCAATAGACACAATAAACCCTAGAGATTAGATGCTACCCTACTTTCCAGAAAAGACTGGGCACACCATGAGTTGCACAATGATGGGACCAGGGTCCAAAAGCTGCTGAGAGGGAAGGACTGGTTGTGAATGCATTTTTGAAGGCTCCAAGCTGGAACTCTAGTGGCACCAAGCAGGGCAGATGCTGGTGGGGATGTTTGGGTAGTTGTTGGTGAACACCTGCGCACCTGAGATGGGTAGGCATGGAGGAGAAATCGGCAGCCCATAGGGCTGTTGAAAGTGGTCTTATGTGAAAAGAGGCTCAGGTATGGGCACAGGAAATGACATCATTGCCTTGACAATGGATCAAACAGAACATGGAACCCTGGTATCCAGGCACCCACTTCACTGACCAAGCCATCCGAGCTCACTTGGTTGGAGCCACTGGAGGGAGAAGGATGTTCTCCTGTGGTTGCAGACAATGCCGAGCCTCAGGCTCCCAGGAATCTCAGGGGGGCCAACTAGCCCTTTTGTGGATACACTGGGTGAGGCTTCATCTTAGACGCCAGAGCCTCTGGCGATTGTCGCAGAGGAGCTCAAGAGTAACAGTGAGTAGCACAGGGCAGGTGAGCCCAGCAGGCCCTCTAGTCTAATCCCTGATGAATGGCCCAGGACTCCTATTCTGACTCTGTGTGTGTGTGTGTGTGTGTGTGTGTGTGTGTGTGTGTGTGTGTGTGTGTGTGTTTGTACTGATGGGAACTGTCCCATTGTGCTTTGACTCTAGTGTATTGGCACAAGTCATTTTTCTGTTTGTCACCATTTCCATTTTGAACCCACCATTCTTGGTCCCAACCCAGGGTGAAAATGATCAGAACACGGAGGAGCCCTTCAGGGTTCAGAGCCTTGAACCTTACAGGCAGGACCAGCTTAGGAATGAGCTCCTGCCTGTCATTTGTGGGAGGAACCTACATTTCAGCAGCAACATGGGGTTAATCTCCTGGGATTTCATCCCCACCCAGCAGGTGCTGGATCTCTTGTTCCCAAAACAGCCACCTTCTTCAGTATTTACTCCTGGTGCCACTCCACATCCTCCAAGGGGACAAGAACCTCAGGTTCTGGATGGATGTTGTAGAATGCCCAGAGAGCCAACTGCCAGGCTGGGTGGGGTGCAGTTGCTGGGCTTTGCTGATGTTGTCATCCCCCACAGTTCTTGGAACCTTCTGTGGCAGTGGCATCCAGGACCCCAGCAGCTCCTCACTGCTTCACTCCAGGGAGCAGGTGGAAGACAGCCGCGTTGTTCACGTCCTCCTAGAGGGACAGAGCCTGAGGGAGACAAAGCGCATCCCGGTAAGCCCGACAGCAGGGCTGCCTCCTGGGTGTCCACACAGTGGAAGGCAGGAGACACAGCCAACCCCAGGGCTATGGTGGGAAATAAAGAAGAGAGAGGTCCGTCTTAAGGGCTTGACCTGAGGAGGGAGAGCATCAGCATGCCCAGCTTCAGTGGTGAGTGGGCCTGTGTATTGTGGGTTTTGCAGGCCAGAAGTGCAGACAGAAGTGCTGTGGACAGATGAAGGCAGAGATATGTCCAGGGTGCAGGCTGCAGTGCCTAGAACTTGGTATTCTCAATGAGTGAAGTTGGAGCAGAGGAGGTGGCAGTGACTTGTCACATGTGTAGGAGGGGATGTGTTCCTGGTGGCAGGGAAGAGAACCTCCTTAGCATGACTAGGTGTAGGAATTTGGGGTCGGGATCACCTGGGGGGTCATGCCAAAGCTTCGGAATGTTAGGCTTTGCATGTATGTAAATACGGAGCTAAAGGGGTTCTTGGCAGAATTTCTATGGATGTGCAGTAGACACGCTAATGCTGCAGGTGTCCAGCTGCAGAGGAGACATGTTCAGTGACTGCCAGTGCTGAGTCAAGTACATCATGACAACCAGACCCGCACCGAGCTTCCAGAGGCCAGGGCCTCTCAAAGCTATCATGAAGCACTCAAGTGCACACTCTTGTATCTGAGTCTGTTTTGTGTCGTGGCAGTCAGGACCCAAATTTTCAGTGCATCTGCCTCTTCCACCCACAAAGGCAGCCTGCATCCCAGATCACACTTGGTGCGCAGATCCCTGGCCCATTGCTCTCATCTCAGTGAGATGAGAGTGTGTCTGTGCATAGGCAGTTTGGTCCTTTGACATGAGTGGAATGTGGCTCCCCAGGGGGAGGGGAGATGGCAGGTACAGGCAGATATTTGTACCAGGATTGTTCTAGTAGCACATTGCAAGAACCCAGGTGGTATATGGAGGACACACTCAGGTAGCAGGATAACAAGATTGTGCCCTTGTATATGTAGCTGAGATTTCTCCTGAATGTTTGACCACAGTCTTCTGGGTAGCTCTTCTAAAAGCCATTCTCTGATGACATTTGTCCCACCCTGATCCAGGTGACCTTTCAGGAGACGATGACAAGCCTCATCCGCAGGGCCTTGGACCAAAATTTGTTGCAGCATGAGGATGTGGACAACTTTGAGCTGCTGTATATGATGTCTGAGGATGAGAGTAAGTAGGACAATCAGACAGTGGGGAGACATGATCCACAGTGGGCTCAGGATAACTGACAGCCAAGAGAAAGTGGGCCTTGGCCCCAAAATACCAAAGTGTGATGGGCCTGGCGGAGACTCTCAGGGGTTGTGGGTGTTTTGTGGTATAATCCTTGAGTGCCACCTAACAATTCTCTCCACTTCGCTCTGCAGAAATCAAGGTCTCTGACCACTCACTCGTGTGTCTGTCCATGAATCTGGGAATACAATATTTCATCGTGAGGAAACGCCCCCAGGTCAAGGGAAAGGAGGTAAACACCTACCTTATTCAAGCTGTGCATGTGCTGCCATTCCACTCCGACCTGAGGAAATAAGAAGCCTCAGCACCTGGACATATTTGCTGGAAGCCCATAGAGCCAACTGACAGTCTGGGGTGGCTTTCTGTTTCTGGGTTTGCTGATGTTCCATCCCCCACAGTTCTCAGAATCAACCTGCAAGTCCTCCAGGCCGCTTTCCCACAAGCAGGTGGGAGACACCTGCTTAATTCGTGTCCACTTAGAAACACAAAGTCCAGAGATGGCCAAGAGTGTTCTGGTAAGCCTGGGAGCAGGGGTGTCCCGTGGTGCTTACACCTGGGTGGGGAGCAGACACTGGTCCAATACCATGGACTACTCATGCCCTCTTGAATTTGGAGCTTCTGGATGATCAGGAGGATAGATGGGAATCAAGAAGGGAGAGGTCAGTGTGAAGGGCTGGAGCTGAGATGAGCGAGTGCAGCAGCTTGTCCACTGCCATGTCTGAGGGAGTCTGTGTGTCAGGTGGCAGCATGCAGTCCAGAAGGGCAGGGACAGGTATGGGTGACAGATGAGAATAGGACAGGAACTAGGTTGCAGGTTCCCTTGTATGGGATGCTGACGTCTATGGAGGAGGACAGCAGTGTGAGGTTCTCCATGTTCCTTGAACAAGGAGCTGAGAGAGTCTCTCTGCAGAGTCGATATGGATGTGGAGCAAGCACACTAAATGTCCAGGTAACCCAATGACCACCCTTGCCGGATGAGGTGCCCTCCTACATCCCAGCCAGCACTGAGCCTCTGGAGGCCAGGAGCTCTCGTGGCTATCTTTCAGCTCTCCTGTGTGTGGTCATGTTCCTGGGTCTGTTTTTGGCCCTGGCAATCCAGACCAAAGCCTCTAGGTTTTGTGCCTAGGCCATTCCCAATGCCGCCTGCATCCTCGGGCAGACCTGGGATCTTGGAGGCTATTGTCCCATTCCTCCCAACTTGTGGGATGAGATTGCATCTGTATGCAGGTAGTGGGGTCCTTTCACTCCGAGAGGAGTGCAGCTCCACAAAGAGCAATGGCAGGCCCAGGAAGTCCTATGTACAAGGATTGGGCTAGTAGCCTGTGGGAAGAGCCCACACGATGAGCAGGAGGTCAGCCTCGGGTAGTAGGGTCATGGATGTTGCCCTTGTATTTAGAGTGGAGGTGCCTCCAGAATGCCCCTGCCCACTGTCCTTGAGTAGTCACTTCAAGGCCCATTTCCTGAAGGCCTGTCTCCCATGCTGCTCCAGGTGACCTGCCACGATAGGGCTCCTGTCGTCATCCGCAGCGCCCTCGACCTACACTTCCTTACTGAGGAGAATCCAGAGGATTATGAGCTGGGCCAAATCATCTCTCGCCGTCAGAGTAAGTGAGACAATCAGATAGCAGAGAGCAAGGGTCAGGATGTGGACTCAGGTCAACTCTTAGCAACAAAGAGTAGTCTCTGACCCCCAAGAACACTCCAACAGGTGTGTTGGGTTCGTGCACAAAGCCAACTGCACTTCTGCTGGTGGAAGGTCTTGAGGTCCAATGGTATACCCCGGTGGATATTGCGGCTCCCCACCAGGTGCCCTCCCCTGGACATGAACAGGCATCCAAAGCTGACATCTTTGAGGAGTGAGGAGGAAAGCCTCTCTCCAGGAGCAGTATGTTTTCATGGTCTGGGATAGGAGTGGTTTCAAAGGAACATGGGAATGCATGGGCTAAAGAGGGAACTGGCATTTTGTGGACTGAAGCAGTACTATTGAAAGCCTTCTGTGTGACCAAAAAACCACTGCCTGGGCAGAGCATTGCCAGGATTCTAGCAAGCAGTAACAGGATGAAATTGGGAAGAAAACACAGCCTGGGAGACAGCCTGAATCATCTGTTTTTGCATAAATTCCATGGTCTTACGCACCTGAGTCCACTAGGCAAGGAGTGATCACAATAGCCAGGTTGTGATCCCTAACTAAAGTCAGATGAGGGCTTCCTGAGCACGTAGCCACAGAGCTCATCTGATAACAATGCCAGCGCTTTTTCGTTGGTTGGTTGGTTGGTTTTTGTGAGCCAAACACCACAGCAGCCATTATCCCAGCCTATGTACCCTGAAGACCACCATCCCTATGAGTTCTAGGATCACTTGTCTCCTATCTTAACCTACTGTTAGGTTAGTAGAGTCTATGGAAGAGGAAGTCTGTCTGGGGCCTTGGTAGCCTAAGAAATTCATAGCAGAGATCTCCACATCCAACCCAGAAGGGATGGAGAACAGGCTCTAGGTTAGAGGAGGGCGACAGGAAACACATGTTCAGAGGAAGGAGAAGCGGCTGTTGTATTCCCCCACTCGGGGTCATGGCACCACTGGGCCATACACCATGTTGGAGGGAAGCAGTCCCTTTGCTGGTCTTTGGAACCATTGTTCTCAGTAGGGCAGTATTTGGAATGTGGCCTCCATTCTCAGAAGCCTGGTTCACATGGAGGCGGGCTCCACCAACGCAGAAGCATGGCTCTAACGTGGTATCCGCGCTGGTCAGCCTGTCCTCACTGTGGCCATACTTGAGGAAAATAACTCAGAGGAGGAATCCTAGGCCTTTTTTCTCTGGGTTTCATAGCTTTCTCTTTGGTTGTGCACTGAGGCTGTCCATAAAGCTCTAGTGTGTGGCAGTGGAGAGCTCCTCAGCCCTTGCCACAAAGGCATAGACTGGGAGAGAGAGAACGAGGCTGGCAGAGAGGGAGAGAGAGAAAGATGGAGAGGGAGGACCTCTCCTTGGAGAATGAGGATTCAGTGGAGCCAACAGGAACAAGGTACTGTTGCCCAGGGCACAACCCTGTTTAGGTCTTACTCCAACCATGCTCAACCTTTCTTCCAGTCCCTCCCACCCCCCAGTAGTGTATTCATCTTGAATGAGAATTTCATGTTGACATCAGAGCACTCACCATCCAATGCTTCCCTCCAAACCCACCTATGAAGATGGCTCATGTGGGGACTGAATCTTCGGCACAGGAGCCTTTTGTGGGAGATTTCAGATGCAAACCCTAGTGGTGTGCTTTGGCAGATGCAAGAGGACCTGAGATATTCTGGAGTCCAAAGCCTTCGGTAGGAACAGACATTAGGTCTGTTGAAGTGCTCTGCCTAGTTCTTCCTCAGGGAGGACTGTGGAGGCTGTCTTTGTTGGTATTGGTGCTGAATTGGAGAGCTCTCAGGTGTGTGGCTCTGGACTTTTCTGGCACAGGCTCTCAGATGTTGGCGTGTCCTAGGGAGCACCTCCTGAGTGCCACCTTCTTTTTGTACACCCCTCTCTCCCCAGAGCTGAGGATTCCAGCAGAGGCCAACGTATTTTATGCCAAGAATCCTCACAAAATATCCAACTTTGTGCTGAGGAAAAGGAGCCTCTCCCAAAAGAATGATGGGTGGATCGAGCCTCAACCTCCCTCTCGTCCTGCAAAAAGGCTCCTGCCCTCCTGAGGATGCTTGCAAAACCATTCTGTTGCTGTGTGCCTGGGCGGGGCTGAGGCAGCCCAGGAATATTTACATTGATTACTATTTTCTTCAAAGTTTGAATCTATAGTTTGCCATTGTCCTTGACCTTGTTTAGTAACACAGTTGTTACTCTATCCTGTATTTGTTGTTTCCATTAATATATTATTATTATTTTAAAATATATATGTTTTTGTTACCTGATCTACTGTGATGATTTGAGTATACTAAATGTAGCAGTGATTCCTAGAGGACACATCCAAACCAACAGGAAGGAATGTTTCATTCTATCAGCAAGAACTTTGGTTTTTAGGAGTTTGGCAGATGGCATTATCTGAGTCAGTTTTCCAATGGGGGCAATGAAGTATCAGCTGTGATGGTACAAACACAAACAAAGACACACAAACACACACAAGAGCACACACACTCACTGAGAGATAGATAGACAGATGGAGTTGGTCTCTGCTGAAATACTTTGGAGACATGGTTCTGATTTCTCCCCTTTTGGAGTATTTTCAATTGCACAAGGTGTCTTGCAAATGAACCCATGTCTGAGGAAGACATGCATGTGTACTTCACATGCCACTTTTCACATAGCAGGAAGGTCATGTAATATTTTTCATGCAGCTGTCTTTTGACTGTGAACCATCCCATGAGGTCAGCTGTGGAATTTTCAACTTGTAGCATCACAATGGGGATCCACTCTTTGGATTTGGGGATATTTCCGATTTTCTTGATTCAGATTGGAATGATATATATATTAGTTTTTGATGAAAATTCTGCATTTGATGGTAATGAATGTCGTGCATCTAGGAATCTGTAGAGTGCAGACAATGAATGGATGCCTACTGTTGTCTGGACTGGTCTGAAAAGTCCTGTAGCATCTGAGCATGTGTGAGGGCTGTACAGGTCTTGCCAAAAGTCCAGGTCAGATGATCCTGCACAAAGCTGAACTCCTAGTGGTCTCCACAACAGTGTAAGGGCCAAGGAGAAACACACTTCCACACAGAAGTTGGGAAGCTACCTTATGAAGGTGATCATAGATACGGGATTATTAATATATCCAGGTTGGCGTCTATTATTTTTTAGCTTTTGACTTTCGCAGCTGTGGGCATCTTGACAACCATCAACTCCCTGTAAGCACAGACAACTCTATAAGAACCTGAGGATAAATTTCCCTGTGCATGTCCCCTTGTGAAACTGCTTAAGCACCGCCTGGTTTACACACAGGTGGAATTTCTAGGTCAAAGTGTGCATGTTTACTTCTTTGACTAAGCACTGCCAGGTGGCTCTTCTGCATAGCTCTACCTGTGGCCAGGATTGTATTATCTAGCTTTCTAACTTTTGCAGGTTGAGTAGATACATAGTGGGAGCACACTGTTTTTGTTGGTATTTTTCTTGGTATCTATTCTGATGCTTTTCACTGGGGGATTTTTTCCTGTGAAAATGGGCTTCCTCTACTTGACCTTATTTTCTTCTTTTTAAAATTTTTTCAATGTGACTTTTTAATTTTAGTTTTATTAAAGACATTGCCCCTTGCTTGCATAGTCTATATCTAAAGCACTAGTCCTTGCTCCAAGGCCCAGCTTGCTCTCAGCTGCCCCAGGAGGGGAACAGTCTTTGGCGGTAGACAAGAGACACCCCTGCAGGGGGCACAAGTGCTTTGGCCCTCTGGTGTCTTGCCAGCAATGCTTCCCATGCTCACAGAGGGTTTCAGACACTGAGTCAATGGTCCAGGTGGTCTTTTGTTCAGTCTGATCTCAAATTGAGCTCCTCTGAGAGGTCATATTGAAGTCCTTGTGTGTACCTGACCCATCATTTTAAACAATATTCCAAGTTCACTTTTTGTGTGTACGTGGGTTCTGGGGATTGAACCCAGGGCCTTGAGCCTGTGAGGCAAGTGACCTACCTGAGCTACACCCTCAGAGACCCCTGTAAAAGTATTTCCCCTTTGCCTCGGGGTCTAAGTTGCCAAGGCTGACCTCAAACGTTCCTCTTGCCTCAGCCTCCCTGGTGGCTGGCATGACAGGCATGCACCTGGGACTGTCACACTCGAGCCTGTGATGGGAACTCATGTGCATCTGTCCAGGGCTGAGCATGGTTAGGCAGAGCTGTGCTCCAGGCTCCCTGCAGGGCTGTGGAGGCTTCTGCTGCCCAGCAGCCCTGGTGCCATGGCCAGGGCTCCTCCCAGCCGAGGGCAGGCAGCTGCCCATTGCTGTAGGCTGACCTTATTTTCTTCTTATGGCACTCGTCCGTTCTCTGGAGTATGTTGTATGGTTTGTCCATTAGGAGTCTAACAGGTCCTCTAGAACCTTCAAACAATTAGTAAAATTCCTGAACAGTAAGTGAGCGCGCGCAGAAATTGGGCTAATATTTTGGGAAGAACAATGTTGGATGATATATTCATGGCTTGAATATATCATCCAACATGAAGTTATATTTTATTACTTACAAAATAATAAAATAATGAAGCAATACCTTGGGCTGAGCTAAAATAGATCCTTAGGATCTTAGGCATTCTGTAATAAATCTGTGTCACTTGAAGTATAGAGTTGATCGACTCTGAGTAATGAAACAGAAGTAAAGGTATCAAAGCCAATGATCATCTGTTTCCAATTTTCTGTGATTTGGTTCAAGTGGTAAAGTGGTGATATTTATTAATAATGGATCGAATAGGTTCATAATTGTTTTAGAGTACAATTAGATGCCTTCAAACTTTAGGCTACATGGGCACATTTGAGAACGGTTCCAGCCATTCTCTCATCCTTTGGGTCATTCCCCTCCTATGTCCTGTGAGACATTTTCTATGTGAGGCTTTAAGAAGAAGAAGAGAATATTCTGTAAAGAAAACCTTGTGATCTGTGCAGTATGAAGTTGAATGGATTCATTCAGAAATCAGAAATTCTATTGAAAGATATTTATTGGCATGAGCCAAATAAAACCTATTTTTAGGCATCCTGGTGGAGACAAGGTTTTATCTTTATGTCTCATTTTCTATGTTTTGTTGTTGTTGTTGTTGTTAGAATGAAATTCATATGTTGCCAGACCATTCTATCAGATGTGTAACTAGATGCCATTTAAATTACCCACTTTTACATGGTAGACAGTTTTTAATGAACACTGCCTGTCTGCACCTTTTTTAAAAACAGGACTGGGATCAGAAGCCCAAATACCAATGGTTAGCTGGAACATATTTTTCATTTGGCCTATCTGTCAGTATTCCCAGAGGTCATCTGTGCAATCAGCTTCGTTCCTCCTGCTCCCTCACTGGATTTCATAGAAACCATATGCTATGTATGAATCAGGGACACCAATCCCACAACATAGCATTCTTGGAATATCCAAAGTCCCACTTTTCACTTCGCCATGCCTGAGATCAGCAGTAATATTTATCAGCAAATGTGAGATTTTCAAAGATCCAATTCTATGTGCTCCTTTCTCATAGAGCCTTAGGCAGGGATATAGCATACATAAATATTAAGTAAAGTCCATAGTTTTTAAAATGTCATCCATTGAATAGTTGACACATGTCTGAGATACTTTTTATTTTGGAGGAGGTATTATTTAATAGGGAATTCCAACAGCTACCTAATAGTGAAATGAGAAGTCTTGCATCCATTTTATTTTGTTTCTGATGATTTTTATGAGTAAGGGTAAGATTCTTCCTTGTTCTGATGCAGATGTTGCCCACTTTTGTGAATGGATGCGGGGTGTCACCTACTACTTGCATATCTGCATATTGGGCTTGACACTGCTATCGTACTTGGTAGCTGGCAAAAAGTCAATACTGAAGTTAAGCTCTTGTGTTCTAGCAGCAGAGCTGAAGATCCTTGATGTGCCACCTTCTGCAATCCATGCTGCTCTCTTCATGTTCCTTATTGACTTCCTGGTGATGAGCATCATGGTCTCCTGGTCTTGAGAATGGCCAAGCATTGCTCTGTGAATGTGGAAGATGGGCATGTGGAAGGCTCCAGGGAGGAGGGATCATTGAACATGTACTCGAATCCATGTGCCTGTTGAATGACCTGTTTTTTTTATTTTTGGGTTTTAAGGGAGACACTGCCCTAAAACACTTCTGTGCAGCTGGGGATGCAGGCTTCTGCTTCACCTTGCAGGAAGCATTAACGAATCCTTTCCAGAAGACATGAGAAGAGAGAAGTGAGCCTCTGGTATCATGCAGGTTCCTTGCATTGCCCATGGGCTAGAAGAGAGAAGAGTTGCTTCATGAGATTTGATCCCCTTTTTCCTGAAAAGTTCCACACAGAGGTGAGTCCCCAGCATGTTTAGAAATCATTTCAGACACCTTTCTGGACGGAATTGAATCAGAGCCCCTGATGATGTGGAAGAGCTAAAGATGGGTTTGCTATGAATTTTCTATTTCATTCATCAGGGCCTGAGTCAAGTCAGTCATTGTGCTGTCAACACATGAGCTGCTGGTCAAATGTGAGGAAGTGGTCTTGCTTTATAAAAACACCACCCTGATTCAGTGAGCCAGAGGCAGCCTGCAGTCCCTGTTTTCCTGTAAAGGCAGATTGCTGTGGATGGCCTCTGGCCTCATCATGCAGCCCTGCTCAGAGTAGGGGATTGAGGGACCAGGCAGATCCCTAGTTCCTTTTGACCTTTATTGCCATTGGGCCACCCCAGGGTCCTTGGACTCTACCTGGTCTTCTGGCCTGGGTCAGGGGATGTGAGGTTTGGAATCCCCCTCTGTGGCAGGATCCCAGCCCCCCCAGCCACTTGAGGTCAGCACATCCTTCCCTAATTGTGTTAGAGTTGGAGACTTCTCCCACCCATCCTCATCCATGCTCATCCCACATTTTGTAGCTTGGCACCTGAGGACCTTTATTCATTGACTTAGTTGTTAGTGATGATGGTTACTAAGACTAAGTGACTCTTTCAAGTCACATCACTTGCATGGTAGGGCTAGAGCATGGATCTTCCTAATTGATTTCATGGGACTCTCTCATGGAAACTGTGACTGCTTCCTAAACACACACTCTACATTTGGAGTGTCAAAATT